>NW_026900709.1:12523333-13951666 GCF_033783945.1 Neopsephotus bourkii
TGCGTTTGGCCGTTCCTCGCGAAGGGGAGCGCTACTGCCCGGTTCCCAGACAGAAGCCGGGCTGTGGGCAGGGACGGGGGGGGGGGGGCCCCGGCGCTGGGGGGGCCACATGGCACTTTTTCACCAGCGGGAGCGGTGCAGGCGGGCGGCGGAGGGGCAGCGGAGCGGGAATTTCTTGTCCCTCTCTGTCAAACGAAGGGAGCATATTCCGAACGCAGGCGGGCTCGGGCTCTGATACTTGATTCCCCCCCCCCACCCCCCCGAGTTTCAGGGGCCGCTCTGTGCTCTGCAATTAGATTGACACATGTACAACATCCCCAGCCATTCAAGGGGGTTCGCAGGGACACTCCAAGGGGATTTTTTTTCTTTTTCCTTTTTCTTTTTGGGTGGAAGATATTAAAGAGGTATCTGTTGTTTGGCAATTTTGCTAAGTCTGTCTTCATTACTTCAACATTGTGCATTTGCTAATTTGGAAGCCCCTTCCTATTGACAGCTCTGCTCCATACACCTGCAAGCAATTTGCAGAGCTCCAATATAGGAGAATTGCAGAGATGGCAGCTCGCACCTATTTTATGGTGGGTTTTTTTCCCTTCGCTTTTCTCAATGCACAGCAAATTTGGCTTTCAGTGCGTTATCTCTTTTGTTAATGCAAAAAGATTCCCTGGGCGAAAAAATTGCTCATAATTACCAGAGAGATGGGGAAACTGCATTAGAATAAATAAACCTGAAATTACTGTAATTATGTTGTGTTTGATGGGCTCGGCTTGTAATCAAGAAGAGAATACAGTGAAATGATGCTGACCCTCTTGGGTTTGCAGCTGTACGCGCACTTTGGGGTCTTTTTTTGCAAAAAAGAGTCATTTTGATCATCATTAAGCTGTGTGTAACCTATTTCAGAAGTGTTTGAAAATGAGGGGCACTTTTTTATTTTTTTTCTCCCCAACAAGGAAAAAATATATCCCAAAATTACATTTTGCCATTTACAGGCTCATCCATCGGGTTTTGTTTGCGGGGTGACAATTGTTAAAGGTATAATATTCGAAATCAGGATTTAAACATTGTAATGAGGTATTGTTTCAATATAAGCACCTTTGGATTATTCATAGTTTAATTAATATCCTCATTATGAAAATCTTCGAATCAGGTATTTGATGAACTACTTGTCAGCAACAAGGCAGAATTAATTAGGCCTGTATTGAGATTAACATTTTCAAATGTACAATTATAATAGCCTCTAACTCAAGACCGCCTCGCTGAGAGAAAACTAATAATTTCTCTATTTGAACTGTTAGCAAGACCTTATTGAATTAGGGGAAGCCAATATATCTTTAAAGCGCTCCGAGCTGCTTGACCACCCCATTTCTGTCCGGTCAAAAGCAGTTTGGTCTCTGGCTGCAGGCGCCGCAGAAGCTGCGCGGGTCCCGGTGAGCGGCGGGGCCGCAGAGCAGCTCCCGCTCCGCTCGGGGCTGCGGGGTGCTCGGGACAGGGCTGGGGCCGTGAGGCAGCGAGAAATGCAGCTCTGGGAAGTGTTTTCGGGGCCGAACCGCCGTGGGCCGCCGCGCCGCATTTGCGCGCCTGGGGGGATGCTGCGCTGCCGCGCATCGGCCTTGCGCAGACCCCGCTCTCTGCAGAGTGGGTGCGGGATTCGGGGAGGGTACGGGTTGCCCTCGGGGTTGCACACTCCGCGGAACCTTCGCGCCGGACAGCGACCGCCTCCCCTCCTCTCCGCAGCGCTTCGCTTCCAGTAGCGCGGGGAGCGGGAACGGCTGAGCCCGGCGCTGGGGTACCCGCTGCGGCCCCTGGACGGCTCCGCCGTCGAGCGGATGCACGGCCCGGCTGCCGTGGCCGGCGCCGTGGCGGTCCCGTCCCGCCCGCACCCGCCTCCCGGGCAAGGAGCTGTTCCCGGCCTCTCCTCGGAGGGTCCCGTGGCCCATCGCTACGTCCGCCGCCGGCTGGCTGGGTCCGGCCGGACATACCCGGGGACCGTCTGCTCTGCCAGGGCGGCCGTCCCCTTCCCAATCCTCGCCTCCCGGTTACGGCCACCGCCGTCCCGCCGCGTAGCGCGGAGGCTGGCCCAGGCCACGAGACAGGGAGCACGCGTGTCTCTTTTTCCAAACCATAATTTTACTGTCTCAAAGAAACTTTATAACTTATGTACAAAGATTTGTGTGGTTTTCGGTTTTGTTTCTGTTTTTCTTCCTTTCCCCAGATACAAAGCAATAAGTTAACATTCTCAATATAAAACTAAACTTTGACATATAGAACACTAAACACAGCCGAGCTCAGTTTATCACATCTTCCGAGTTTCACAAGTAAAATGTCAAGATCTCAGTACACAAAGCATCATGTTTTACAGCCACACGAAACGGAAATCATAATAATAATTAAAAAAGGCTAAATTTGTGCAACATGTTTACATAATAATAATATTAATAATAATAATAATGAATAAAATATGTACAGCGAGTAGCTCCTGCACGTCGGTTTGTGCATTTAGACTTCGGGCCGTCTTTGAGCGGAGAAGCCTGGCCGGGGCTGCGCGGAGCTGCGCGGGTGCTCCGGCCCGCCCGGCGGGACACCCCCACCCGCCGTCGCCGCCCTCGGGGCTCTCGTTCCGTTCTCCGCGCCTTGCTTCCCCTCGGCACCGCGCTCGGCAGCTGCTGCGGCTCCACTTCCGAGCAGCAAACAACGCGCACGTATTCCCTTTGTTAAATACGCGAGAGATGCAAACCCTTGGGCGCCAGCCCCTCCACAGCAGCGAAGTAGAAAAGTTCTTGTAAAAGTTAAAAATCGCGCCTTCTTTCGAGGTGGTTTATTGTGGGGAGGGGGAGTCGGGGGCCGAGTGTGTTTTTGTTTGAAGTAAACGGTGCGTCCGTCCGAGCAGTGCACTCAGCGAGCTGAGTTTGTTTCTGGCGCTCTCATAGTGGTAATTTAAATCAATAAATAAAACCCCTGTCTTCCCCTTTTAACAACAACAAAAAATATACAGATGGAGAGTGAAAGGTACAGAAAACGTCGAGGGAAAGAAGCTCTGGACATTGTACAGCTTCCTCCCCCCTTGCAATTGAAGAGACCGTCAGATCCGAGTAGCAAATAAATGACCTACATTTCAACAGACACAGACAGACAGACAGGACAGAGGAGAGGGCTTCCCCCCTCCCAAACATCGTTTTCCGATTGTCCCACAAAGCCGCGGCCGCCGCTCGCGGTGCTCTCGGGCTGGTGCGCGGCCGGTGCCCGGGGCCGCCCGGCAGCTGTCAGCGCTGGGAACCGGCCGCATCGCAGCTGTGCGCTCCCGCACCGGGCTGCGGGGCAGCGTCCCAGCGGCTGGACGGGCAAGAGACCTCCTGCTTGCTTGTTCGCTTGGGTTTCCTTTGTGTTTTTGTCCTCTCTCTCTTTCCCCCCGTTATTATTTTTTTCCTCATTTTCCCCTTTCCTTTTATTTTTTTTTTCTTAATTTCTCTCTTTTAAAATTTTTTTAAAAATTATTTTTTCCATAATGATTGCGAATCTTTTCGGGACCGATGGTGCTTGCGGTAGGGGAAAACGCGTTTATAATCACATCAGCTGCGGCTGCTGCATAGCTTCTTGGTGGGCCGAAGGATACCACGACGTGTAGCTGGGGATGTAGGTGCCCGGGGTCCCCGACGAGGCCTTACCAGAGGCGGAGGTGGTATTCCACACCGGGGGCACCGGTGGCGAGCTGCCGGAGAGAGCCCTGCCGTTGGTCAAGGCGCTGCTCTCCAGGGCGGCCCCTCCTTGCTTCATCAGCTTCTTGAATTTGGAGCGCTTGTTCTGAAACCAAATCTTCACCTGCGAACGGGAACGGGCCAGGGCTCAGCATCCCTCAGTACGGTCCAGCATCCCTCCCGCCCACACCGTCCCCACCGGGTCCAATGGACCCAACACCCGGCGGCCCCCCGGATTCTCCCCCTTATCTCCCAGTGGTTGCTGTGCCCCTTGCCGTTTCGTGATGCTAAACCACCCGGTGAGACTCTCCCGCCCGCCCCATCGCTGAGGAGCAGCCGGCGCCGGGGAGGCCCCTCTGGGGCCTTTGTGGCACCGGCTGCTCCTCCGCGTCGGGGCGGGCGTCGCGTTGGGCCCTGTTGTGACCCGTCTGCATCACGCGTGGGGACATGGAGAGGACAAGGGAGAGAGGCCGCCACTATCGGAGCTATACCTGGGTCTGGGTGAGTCCCAGAGATGCTGCGAGCTCGGCTCTTTCGGGGAGAGCCAGGTACTGAGTTTGCTGGAACCTCCTGTTCAAAGCCTGTAGCTGCAAACTGGAATAAATAGTCCTGGGTTTGCGTATTTTTTTCCCTTTCCCATTAAAGCGAACTTCCCCTCCTTCTACCACAGTGCTTTTCTCGGATTCGGCCCCTACAAACAACAAGCGATGCAGAATAAATAATAATAATAATAATAATAATGGCAGCAATAGTAATAACAGCAGTAGCAGCAGCAGCAATAGTAACAATAACAGCAGCAACATCAACAATAACAATAATGAGAAGGAAGAAAAGTGAAGCTCGACTAACGCTAACAAAGGCTCCGGGCTATTATGGCAGCCCAGGCTTCTTCCCAGAGAAAGTTTGCTATTTTTACAGGCTGCAGTTTAGGTTTAATTACCCTTAATTGCATACATTGTTTATAGCGCTACGCAATAAATAATTACGAAGACTAATACGTGCACATCTGGGTTGATTTCTTTTCCAGCCAGGCATTGTGTGCTCTGTGTACTGCTCCCCTGTGATCCTCAGCCTCTCCTCACTCATATTTTGTAATTTAATTTCATTTCTCCCCCCCCCCCCCGATAGATTCTGTTGTGGTTTGTTTTTTAATATACGAGCACCTTCCCTCCCTCTTTGCCTTCCCTCCCCTTTCCCCCCCTCCCCAAAGCCGAGTGCACCTACCTGTCTCCTCTAACCGGGTCTGAGTCAGGCTGGAGCTGTTGGGGTAGGACTGCACTGAACTGATGTAGGGGTTGCTGGAGTGGCTGCTGACCGAGTTCACATAGGGGTAGCCCAGCGGTCGGGAGAAGGACGAAGCTGTGCTGTACGAGCTGTCAGGCTGAGAGTGGCCCGCGGAGTGTAAACAGTGCATGGAATAGTGTCCGTGGGACATGGGAGAAGGAGACATTTGCTGGCTGGGCGGCCCAAACTCCATAAAGACAGCCTTCCCTGAGACGGGGCTATTTAGACTCTCTGGCATGGTAGTCATGGTCATTTCTTGTCGCTTGGTCTGTGTGTGTGTTCTCTCTTCAGCTTGCCTTTTTGGGGTCTGTTGTGTTTCTCAGGACAGGAAAGAACCCAATTTAAGCGGAACAGGGTTTTTCACTTTCCATTCATAAGAAAATGGAGTTTGTCTCTTTGAAAAGTCTAAGCATGATGCTGTAGATCTACACAAACTCGCCTAAAAGCTTTGACTCAGCCAAGCCTATGAATATTCATGAGCTGGCGGAGCTGATTGGTCCGCCGTCTTGCATAATCGCTTTGGATTGGTCCAAGGCGCTCGGGGCTCGCCCGGACCCCGGTGAGCGCGGAGCGCCGGGCTGCCAGCGCCGCGCGTCCCCGTGCGCCGGCCGCATGCCCCGACGGCAACCGCCGGCTTGGCTCGGCTCGGCTCGGCTCGGCTCGGCGGCCTCCGCTACGCCGGCTCCCCGGCAACGCTCCGCGGCCGGAGCAGGGACCGGAGCCGCCTGGGCTCCCTGCTCCCATCGCGGGCCGCCCGCTCCCGGAGGCGGATGGCGGCGCCCAGCCGGAGCTCGGCAGGAGGCAGCGCGCCGCTCTCCGCCCTTCTCCTCGGCCCCTCGCCGCGCAGGAGGCTCGGAGAGGACGGCCGCCGCGCTCCACCAGCCCCCGCGGGGTGAGGGCCCACCTTGCGAGACCCGCAGACAAAGCGGTCGTCCCCTTGCCAGCCCGGCCGCGCAGGCTCCGCGGGCACGCAGGGGCTCTCCGCCCCGGCTCAGGGCAGCCCGGTTGTTGCCGTTATTGTCCTTAAAGAGAAAAAAAGGGAAAAATTCCAAGGAAACAAACCTCGCCCTGTCCGGCCAAACGGCGCATTTGAGCTTAAAATGAAAACTTCCGCGTGCGTTAGCAGTAAATGAGGTGGGACTTAGGAGATCCTCCCCAGAAAGCCCACGATGAATCCCAAATTACTTTGTTAGATAATTAGAAAGTGTTGATAATTATTTCTTTCATAATTCAGCGGTGTGACTGTAACAGGAAAATGATCTTGTGAAAGTTCACACGTGCAGATGTATTAGTTACTGATTCATTTGATTAAATGCTAGTCTCAAGTGCTCTGATCCACAGCTGAAGGCGGCCCCATTAGCATAACACTGATGTTTAATTTTCATACGCATAATTAGCCATATATTTAACACTAATAGCAACATGCAGCCTTCCAGCATTAAACAGCCTGGGATTTGATCTGGCCTGGGCTGAACTTTCCCGGTTACACCTAGGCTGTCTAGGGTGCGCAGTTATCACGGCACCGCATCTATGTAATCAAGCTCGTTTTGGCGAAGGGGGAACACCAATAAAAGGGAACATTCAAAACAAATCGCGGGGCTGATGCCGCTCGAGGTGCCAGTCCCGGACGGCCTTCCACCGCCACCGGGGCTGGGGCACCCCGGCAGCGCCCGCATACCGGGCTCGGGCTCCACCGGGCAGCGTCGGTCCTCGAAGCAACCTTCTCAGGGTTGCGCAAAACCTGACAAGACCGAGCCCCTCCGCTCCTGTTTCTCCCCCCCGCCCCCCCCCCCTTTCATTAGCGCTCCGTCGGTTTAATTGCCCATTTCCTAACGCCTCTTTTACTTCCTCTCCCCCTCCTTTTGTTTCCCTTTTTTTTTCGCTCGCGATGCAAAGTTAATTCTCACGAAGCGGCCGCGGCTCGGCGCGGGAAGGGGCGGCAGCGGTGTGTCCCCACAAGGACCCCTCCGGCAGCCGAGCCATGTAAGTGACCACCCGCGGCGTGTTTGCGCGTTCCCCGAGGCTGGACGGGGCGCCCCGGCAGCTCCGGCGCCTCCGCCGACCTCAGGTCCGGCGGCTGTGGAGAGGGGAAGCTGCTCTGTGCGCACCGGTTCTGCCACCACCTCCTCAGGCTGTCCGGGCGCTGGCAGGTCTCGGGGCGAACCATAATTCTGACGGCCCAGCCAAAACCCCGCGGACCGGACGGCGCGGTTGTGCTCACACCCGTCCTCCGTGCAACGCCGGCCCTGCGCAGCACGGCTTAGGGGGGCACGGAGAGGCCGCTGGATGCCCCGACCCCGCGGGGGCGACCGCCCCGTCGGGGTTCCTGCCGTGCTTCCCCGCAGGGGTTCCTGTGTGAAAGGCTTGTGCGAGGCGCCGGCTGTCCCCGCGTAGCTGAGCCATCCCTTCAGTCTCATTCATAATTAGGATTACAAACGTGCGCCATCAATGCCAGCGCCTGGCTGGTACAGCTCCACCGCGGCCGGTAAAAGAAGCAGTCCCGTCAGTTACTGAGGGGTTCAGAGCAAACAAGTTATTTCCAGGAGCTGCTAGCAGCCTCCTTAACACGGGGCAGCGGGGGGGTTCCTTGCCCCCAGCTGCCCCGTTCCAGCCTCACCCCACGCAGAGGCAGGGGATGGGGGAAGCTCAGCACCTGCGGTGCTATCCAGGGGCTCTCGGAGCGGCCACCCGCCGGGAGGTGCCCCTGGTGTGTTGCCAGGACGCGCGGGACCCCCAGTTGCTCCCAGCGCCCTGGGGTCTCCGAAAGTAAAATACCCCCTTCCCAGTCCGTCGGGCAGTGCTGGGGGTCCCTCGCCTCCCGCTGCTCAGCGCGCTGTTTAACCTCTGTGTATTTGTAAACTTGTTGGCTGCACCGTTTGTTTTTACAGGTTTTAAGGCTTTCCAAGCTCCTCTCGGGGAGGACGGAGCCGAGCGGCTGCCCCGCGGTGTTAGCCGTGTTCTGGTGGGGTCCTGCTTTTTGAAAAGATGCTGTTAGGAACTATTAGAGCTGACAGCTCGCTGTACTCGAGTGAAAACAAACAGCAGCGTAATGCTGTAAGAAAGGGGCTTACTTCTGCCCTGAACCACTGAGGGACCCGGTGCAGAGCAGCCCCGGTCGCCTACATGTGGCAATCTCGGCACAGGACAGCATCTGCCTACAATTAAGGGCAAGTTATTTGTACCAAAACCGCACCTCTGCTGCCGCGGATCTGGGGCATTTCTCGATGTCCCTTACTGATAGCCAAAGCTACCCCGCATTTCAAAGGACCAGGAGGTCCTGTTCCAGTAAGTAGCCTCTCAATACCAACGCCAGAGCCGCGCGGCCCTGTGGGGTGGTCAGTAACCGGCTAATTGCAAATGACACCCCCCCACACACACACCGCCCGCAAGCCCGGGGCAGCACCGCAGGGAGCGCGGGGCCGACTGGGACCCACAGCACATGAGGAGCACCAGTTCCAAACTCCATCCAGGAGCCGGGGCACCCTTCAGACCGCAAACTCTTCTGTTTCTGTTAAACGCTTTCACTGCGGAGTGCCTCTCCCTTAACTAACATGGGCACCGCAGAGCAGTGATTACCCCAAACCGGCTAATTCTTCAAGCAGGGCAATTATTGATCTCCAGAGAAGCACGCTTCGCATCTCATTTTTAATCACTTTTTTCTTTGTGCTGTGCAAAGAGAAATTAGCTGAGGCAGGAAGGAGGGGAGGGGGCTGCTGTTGGGAAGGCTGTGCGAGAGAAGGCAGCTGCCGCTCCTGCCACCCTTGGGAAACTTTTGTGCACCCTAGTAGAAGTTACAGCCTGGGAAACAGAACTGTGCCAATCGCTGTGTAGACAAACTGACCCCGTATCTTAGCTATAAAGGGAAAATCCTATGTTCCCCTGTCCTCTCAGCTGCACAGAGACCATGTCATCTGATACATGTTTGTCCCACACAGGATTTGGAAGAGAGGGGACCCGCTCTCTGCCCCTCACCCCAAATAACCCAAACCCTTCGCACTCACAGGCTGTGCATGGCTGCTTCCAGGGTCACAAACAAGCCAAGGGACTTTATTAAATCCTCACCAGCTAACACACAGAAAGGTCTATGTCCAGAGCCAACCTCTCCAAGTGCTTTTTCTGTCCTCTGCTGTGAGTTCTGCAGCACCCATTCTCCACAGAAACTACAGAAATCCTCCTCTCTTCCGAGTGAAACTTGAAATCCCAGAAGCACAGTGAGTCCCTCCACTTCTTGCTCCATCTTTAGGCTTCTTCCACCAGTTTAGATAGTATTTCTGCTCCCTCTGAGGTAATCACAATGGTATGTTCAAACTGTGCTGATCTGAAATGCACATTTAGCAGTTATTAAGGGACAAATGCATCCACTGTGCCTGAAACACTCACCCGGTTTTGGTGGTTTTTTTGGCTGTCAGTGATCAGTTCTACAGCGTTACGAGAGATCAAAAAAATTAAATCAGGCACCTTTTATTGTCTACAGAAATTGCAGTCCATTTATCCTTCAGAATCTTAAATTCAGGGGATCCTTCCATTATTATTGGCTCTGCAGCAAGAAAAACAAGATGCATCCTAAAGTTAGTTGTGTGGAGTGTGAAGCAAGCAAGAAAGGGGGGGTCCCAGCAGGTAGCTCCCCTTCTGCACAGGTCCCGCTCCCCTGGGCTAGCACTCCCTTGAAACACTAAACTGGGAACTAAAGAGGAAGACATCAAGGTAGGAAGTTGCCCATTCCTCTTTTGTAAAAGCAGGGAATTTTAATCAAGCTTTAATTAAGACCCCGTGGATAATAACCAAAGCACCAACCACACTTATAAACAGCAGATAGTTTTAAATATGTGAATTTTTTAAACAGGCTTAAAATGTTCATTAAATCAGCAAAACAACAATTTTCTTATTTCCCTCTAATTGCCATTTAGCCACACGGTGCGAGAGAGGGCTTTTCCCCGGCGGCTCTCCGTGATTGGTACCTTGCTGGTTCAGCCCGCGGCCTCAGAGCCCAGCCGCAGCCCCGCCGGGCAGCGGGCGAGTACGAGGCACTTTGGGCTGATGCTCCCCGGTACACCGCAGCTGCGGGGACACGGACCCATCCTACCCATCCTTCCCATCCTTCCCACCCCCCACAGCCCAAGGGGGGCGGCAGAGACTCCGCCTTGCCAAAAATACGCTTCCAAAATGTCATTTAGGAGGATCTATAATAATCATTTAATTCTCTAAATCTTGTCATTTGGAAGCTATTTCACTCAATCGGTTCCTCAATACATTAAAAAAAATGATATTTTAATCTTCTGCTTCCTAAGGGGTCAGTGTCGCTGACATTCCCCTATCTGCACGGGTATTTCGATATCCCAATAAAGAAACGGTCCGGATCTGGGCTGCTCTGTGTGTGCTTTTTTAAAGAAACCCGTAGCAGAGAGTTACTAACCTATTGTGAACGCCATTCCCTCTTCCATTAGCAAATCGCTGTCATTGGCTACAAAAGAAAATAAAACGCGGTTATGACTGCTGGGTTTTTGGTTGTTGGGTTTGGTTTTTTCCCCTTCTTAATAAACACAAACAGCACTTGGTTTAACCCCATTTTTTGGCTCGCAGGTACCGCGCACGCCGGTCCCCGCTACGAACCGCAGCATCCGCCGAACGTGATCCCACCTCGGCTGTAGCGGGACCGCCCGAAGGCGGCTCCGTCCAGGCCGGGCCCGGGGGCTTTAACTTTTCGTCCGAGATTTTTCTTTGCCCTGTAGCAAACTTTGCCGGCATGGTTCAGGAGCGGGGGGGGATGCAGGGGTACGGGGGGTGGTGCAAGGGCATGGGCGTGCGGGGGTCAGAGGCGGTCCGCGGGGCTCTGCTGCCCCAACGACTTCGTTAAAAGAGCGACTCTCAGAAAAGGAGGCCGGGTCTGCCCGCCAGTACCCAGCTTGGAACGCCCCCCCCCACCCCCTGGGGGATCCCCGCCGGGACCGGCAGCGTGCCTGGGTGAGGAGGGGGGTTCTGCTCGTTTTAGCCCCTCTCCTGGAGTGGTTCCACCGCCGGGGGCAGAGCGAGCACGGGGGCAGAGAGGCCGCTTACCGTGGTGCCACACCTCGGGGTGCCCGTGGAAGTACGACCCGATGCCGTGGCCGACGAAGAACGGGCAGACCTGGAAGCCGCCGTGCAGCGCCACGGAGCTGCGGGGGCAAAGAGGGCACCGTGAGGGAGTGTGGCTCGACCACAACCTCTGCCAGCCCCGGGTCTTGCCACCACACTGGTATCAGCAGCAGCACCACCCAGCCCCCATCCCCAACACTGGGTCACCACTTTGCGCCTGCTCCAAAAGACAGCAGCCGTCGGAGCTAGCACTGTTAGGTTTCAGAGTGAACATGCCTGCCAGCAGAGGCTGGTAGCTTCTGTGTCGGCCCTGCTGTCTATGCAAGGCAGCAGCATAGCATGTCCCTATCTGGTGCTGGGCAACCTTTTCCACAAGCACATTGGGAACTCATTTTAACCTGGGACAGCTAAATGGCAACCAAGTCACGCAGCTGAGGCTCCAGCACACCACCGAACTGCAGCCTCTGCGTCTGCCAAGCCCTCCCTCTGTGCACAGTCCATGCTGGGTTGGGTATGCACTGTCTGCACTGGGTTTTCTGCAGGAAAATAGGTTCTTGCTGCCAACAGGGAGAGTTAAGAGCCCTACTGCTTCCTTTCTGGAATACTGCGAATATTCTGTACCAAAATGTATTGAAACTCCAGCAAATCTATTCCTGATAATGAGCCCATCACCAAACCCATCAGTAGCAAAATGGAAGTCATAGTTCATCAGTTCTGCCTGGGAGATCTGTCCTGTTCTCCAGGGCCTGCCTCAGGGAGGAACATCTCTGAGACCTGCCTGCAGGAACATGGTCAGGCACTGATCCCTGCCCATGTCAGGAAAGCAAATTCCTATTCCGATCCCTAAAAAAGGTATGTGGGGTGTCCTCTGGCTGCTGGGCTACCCCATGCCTGCAGGCTTCACTCTCGGACTCTGGCCTTACTCAGGCAGCAGTGCATGGGGTGACCTAAGGGCTCAGCCAGGAAGGCTGCCACATCCAAAACAGAAATGTGCAGAGGTTTGGGGGGACCTGAAGGTGGATTAGAAGTGACAAGGAGGGTACCCCTGTCCCTGCATATGATCCCCATACTATTTCTAAAATCAAGCAGGAAGGCACTTAGCCTGAAAGATTTCACCTACAACATTAAAATCAAACGTGTTTTAAATGAAACTTGAAGTTTTAAGAACTTCAGGTTTGCCTATATTTAACTGTAACATGTTTTCTCAGAGCTTGACTACAGGCAGAAAAGCAGAAAAGTTAAGAAACTCAAACAAAAGCGTAAGCTCTCACAGAAATTAAAGCATGTTAAACCCTACAGGCAGACTCTCACTCAGGTGCAAAGTGGCCTCAACCTGCTGCATGCAGTGATCCCTTTGCACACCAGGTTTCGCAGACCCTGCAGTGCTGGCTCCAGTGCCTGTGGGTCACCATCCCAGAATTTAATGCCACTGCAATTGAGGGACATGGTGCTCCACCACAGCAAAATGACAATGTGAGAGTCAGGTCAATGGTTAATAATGCTGCAGCATTCAGACCTTAAGAGCACATTCTAACAGGATTTGTATATTAGCTTTTACCCACCCATTGCCCTGATACAAAGACCCATCACATTTCATTCATTAACTCTAGAGAAAATGGAATGTCAATTTTAGCTGCCTCCAAACTCCGAAGTATTGGCAAACAGGGTTACCAATAAGGTTAGAAGTTTGGCTTAATTTGGTTGTACACAAAGCCATCTATATGGAAAAAAAGCAATGAAGGTTTATGCAGCAAAAAGTCCTACTTACAGATGGAAAACCTTCTCCCCTGCCTTTCTAACACATTGCCCACATCTGGGTCAGAGGCATGGCCTGCTGGCCATGACAATACTGAAGGCCAAGGAAGAAGCACAGAGAATGGAGTTGAAAACCAAGATTACTCAGAAACATACACAAAATGAAACGGATGATCTCCAGTGACCAAGCCCAGAGCAATGCAGATAATGAGTCCCATCTGGGTGAAGCAATTCTCTGAAGAGAGAAGGGAGAAGCCATCCATGCAACATGTGATAAGCTTTTCTTTCACCTTCTTCTGCAAGCCTTTTTGCAAGAGGACAAACAATCCCACTGACTACTCAGCTTTGCCGATGTCCTTACATGGCACTCCTGACCACTGAAAAAGCACGGTTGGTTTATGAGATGTTTTGTATTATTACAGGATTTCCCCCCACCAAAATACCCATCTTCTGTAGCAAGACAGAAAGTTTTTTTCTGTGCAGCTATTCTTCCAGGCACCATGGCTACATACTCTCTGCGGGCAAGGGAAGCTGTTGCCCCAGCACTCGGCTGCTGCTGAGGGTGGCAGTGGCAGCAGCAACTGCGTGCTGAGCATCGGGTGCAAGAGCACTGAGGTACACAGAAGGCAGTGTTAAGACAGCATCCTGTCCTCAGATGGTGAAAGAACTGGTTCTCGTGCATTTCAACAGCAAATTCTGCCACTTTTTTGCCAAACAGCTTGAAAACAACTCCGTTGGCACCAATACTTCAGTGGTTGCTGTCTGTGATCAAAATAAGGGATCTTGGAGCTCACAGGGCTTTGACATCAGTGCTGACAGACGTCCGTGCCCCTCCTCCTTCCCACTTAATAACGTCTACCTAGAGAGCTTGGGTATTCTTTACATAAAATGCAACATGGTCAATGAACCTGAAGTGACACACAGAAAACCTGTGGAGAAAATAAGCTGCAGGTATGAAACTCAGCCACGTTCAATCTGGCTTTAGCATCTGCATGCGCTTCAGAAGCACCTCATAGGGAATTTCACTCCACAACTACTAGCTTTACTTTGAAGTATTTAAAAATCCTAGTGAGCTATTCATCCTTGTGGAGTTACAGTAAAACACGCAGCTTTCATAAAAACCCAAAGCTACTAACCCCAGCTACAACTTGCAAAAGCAGTTCTGCAAATGTACACATTGGCTCTAAGTGCTGTCAGGAGGACTGTGAAACAGCTCTGAGAAGAGTGAATTGAACTGTTAATCTTGGTCAGCCTCTCCAGTCTCCAGGATTCCCAGGCTGTGGAATCTGATTAAAAATCAAGATTCCATGGAGTAGATAATTTTTGCACAAGTTCTGCCATTTGCTGCTGACAACAGCTCAATATTTTGGTTTCACTGTTTCACTGCCCAGCTCAGGACCTGTCAGCGTTGGCCTTTCTTTCCAGCTCTCTCTGGAAGGCAGCCTTACAAGACTGCAGCCCCAGCTCCATGTGCTGCACCTAGCAGACAGGCAGCATCCAGAGGAGTCCTGACTGCAAGCACGAAAGCAGTGAAGGTGGAGGCAGGAGTTGGCATGGCTGAGCTGGGCCACCTGGCATCTGCCGTGGGAAAGGAGAGCTGCACCGCTGGGTGGATGCGCCAGTCTGCCAGTTCCCCTTGGCTGCCGAATCACTTCCAGAGCAAAGGCTGGGCAGTAGAGCCATGCCACACTGACAGCATCAAGGGGGAAAAAAGGGTTCTTCAAAATAACCATTGTCAGAAATATCCAGTGACACATTTATCATCACACACTTTATTCTTTGAGCCATGTTGCACACCTGGGCAGAGGTGAATTGGGCAGGATTAAAAGCATAATCATTTAATGAGACCAGTATTTGATTTTGCGTTTTGCTGCCATGTGTTTCAGCCCAGTGGCTGCGAAGTCAAGAGTACCTGCAGTGCTGCTTCTCTTCTGCTGATGGCAAAGCCAGGCAAAGTATCTGGCATTGGGACGAACTGGCAGCAGTCAAGCTGGTAAAGGACCATCACTGAGGGCCAGGCTGTCCACCTGAACACATAGGCAGAGCTTTTGTGTGGTGGTATCATGCTTCTGAGAATGGACAGAGACAAGAGAGTTGGGTGCCAGCTCCCCCCTGAGTATCTTCTTCCCATGTTGCCAGACAACAGTTAATTCCTCAAAAGGAGGGATGAGTCTGGAGACGTGTATTGCTGTCCTGCCAGCAGTCCAACAGGGAAATTGCCACAAAGCCACAACAAGGCAGGACTGACTCTTACAAAGCTCTCCTTGATACTCTGCAGCCTCCTCTGAAAGGAGCTCTTGGGTTATAAATCCCTCCTGCTATGAAGCTGAAAAGCAGGTTGAAAGAATTTCCTTAGGGGGCTGGCCCTGTACAGATAGCCTCTAGGAGCATCTACAGGATAACGGGCAACCCAGCTCCAGAGGAAAAAAATCACACATTCAGTCTTAGTACTGAAACCCCATTTTTTTGGGGAGGGGAGAAAACCAACACAAACCTGCATTTTCTTTTCTTTTTACCAAATATTATTTTCCTCAAGGCAAGTCTGGTACAGTATTCTAAGTCATCACAGGAAACAAAGTGAAACAAATCCTCTTTTTATCATTGACAGAAATCATTTTGGGCTCTTTGATGGCATAAGGGAAGAATTTTGCTGATCAGACAAGATGGCACAGACAGCTTTGCTACTTGGGCTGAACATCCTGGTGAATTGATTCCTTCCCATCTAGGGATGCTTGCCCTACAGTGCCAGCTTCTTTCCCCAGGGATAAAACAGTCTTGCAGAGAGAACAGCATGACATGAATGGCTGAAGTTGCTAAACCTGTCTTACACTTTTGGGCACTTGGGAACACACTTGGGGAACACTGAATGAGATGAGACCTATAATAATTGTTTTCTTATCTAGGTATTTTATTTTTTTAATTAGAAGTAATAGTGTTTTTCTTAGCTATATTGTTAGCAAAATGACCACTGAATGGCATATTTGCCTTTTTTAAAATTTCTTAATTCTTGAAAACAGAATCAGCCTAAATGAGATTTCCTCCTGATTTTTATACCCATTTTGAATAGTACCATATTATCCAATTTAAGAAACTACAAAATTCTACTGGGAAAATATTAAAGTATTTTTCTCTTAAACGATAACATTAGACTGAGGGAATGCACAAATTCAGGGATTCCCTATAATGACAATAAATGTTGAGGTATAATTAGTAATATTTTTGAAAGAAAGGTACATTTTAGTTTCAAACTGGAACACAAATTACTGTATTTTTCTTACAATAGTACTGAACTTTTATTTGAGGTTCTCTGTTTCTGAAAGCAGACATGATGGATTGAAATAAAAGATAATTTATTGCAATGCTTACTTTCAAGTGCAGAGAGAAGCAGTGTAATTGTAATTTACAGTAGCTGTCAAGGAAAATCTATCACAGATGACATTAAAATGACTTATTTTGCCTGAGCCACTTATTGTTTAAATGTGCATAATCTGATAGAAACAGATTTTTTTTTAAATCTGCTTTATATTGTTCTAAATTAATATCAAAACATATACTTATGAGTTAAGCATTTTAAACCATTTATTAACACTTTCATTACTCCTCTTTTTTTTCCTAGGAGTTGGAAATTGGTTTCTTTAATAATCTCACATTTATATTTTTAGCTCTCTACACTCACACAACACTTCCACGTACCTAAGCTCACTGCCTTAACAAGTAGATTTCAAACTAGACTTGTTTCTGTCAGAAAGAGAAATGTCAGAAATGTCAGAAGGAAATGGAACACAGGGCCCAGTTCCATTTCCAGTGGAGCTGACCGGCAGACAGTTTTGCCACCACCTTCAGTAAGAACAGGTCAGCAAAGACTCAGATTTTTCTAAGCGAACTAACTCGCGAATCCATGCAATCTTTTATGTGCAACTTGTAGGTGATGGGAGAAGGAATCCATGAAACACTGAGTGTCAGCTATCGAGCTTCCATAACAAAGACGATGTTACAATACTGAATGCAAACTCATCTCTGCAATATAATTACTTGGAAATCTATTGTAGAAAGGAAATATTCTGATTATTTGTGTGCAAGATATGTTCTGCATATCACTTGAGCACCTATCTAGAAATACTGATGAAAGAAACCAAGACACGTTTGCATTCTGATGGGCCTAAATGTTTTCAGCTTGTAGGTAGGTGCCTGTTCTCGGGTATTTATGGTATCTAACTTTCAAAGCTTCAGATTTGTATGTATGTATGCATTATATATGTCTGTCTGCATGCAAATATCAAATCACAAATAACTGGAAACACACAGCTTCAGCAAACCAAGGCAATCTTTCAGCAGAGGCAGTGTTAAAGTAGTTCTAAACAAATCAGCACATTTAAATTGCCAACATTATAAATTCCTGAGAAATAAAGTTAACGACCTGCTATTTCATATGTAGTTTTGAACAGCTACTAGCTTTGATTAATCTGCTTTTCAAAGGGGGCGCTGACTATATATATTTACACTTTGCAAGTGAACTGACCTCTGTAGCAACACAGCAAAAATCCAATGTCACATTCAATTCTGTTCTTTTTTCTTCTTCCTCCTTTATTTTTTTCCTTTTTTGTTTTTTTCCTTTTTTGTTTAATACAGCTAGAATTAATGTAGTGAATCTGTAATGAAATGCATTATCCTGCGTGGAGATTTATCAGATTTTCCAACTGAATGCCATGCTTTGCTAGCACTAGCTGGAGTTCACCTGCATGTTGGTGTGGCGTGTGGCTCTTTTTTGTAAAGAGTTAAGTTGAACACAAAAAAAGGGAACAAAGGTCAGCACCCAGCCGCCACTTGAATGTGAGATTTTTCTTTTTATTCCCCTTGATGTATACTAGGCTCTGTGTTATTAGTCTTAATGATGGAAAATTGTAGTGTTGATACAAATCTTTTTTTCAAAGTAGTAGGCGGGAGCTCCATTTGTTAGTAAGTTTTTTTGTGACTAAAAGCCACGGACAGTACATTTATGTAGCAGTAAAAGGCCTAGATGCTCTTTCCATAGCAGAGCTAATTATTCCTACTGTGACCTTACTGATCTACCCTGTTCCTAGTACATCTCATCTGCACGCCTGTTCCTCTGTGTAGATGGTGTCAGAGAATATGAAAAACCCTATAATGAAACCATTTTCATGATGGAGAAAGGCTACTGGAGTTGCACTTGCTACAAAGAGGCTCAATTATATGAGTAATTGTGATAATTTTCTACATTCATAGCCTTCAATGGGGAAAAAAGAATGAGAGCCACAAAGGAAAATTACTTTAACAAGAAAGTACAGAGAGTAAAAATGGAAGAAGAGACAAAAAAGGGGAAAAAAATAACCAGAAAAAAAGTTTAAAAAATAGATCTGGAGGGAGGAATAGCAAGACAGGGAGAACAACAGAAATGCTCAAAAAGCCTATGTGCAGCTGTGTTGCACAATTAAATTGAATTTTTTTTCTGCAGTTGATGAATGTGACTACTGCAAATGTGCCTCTGTAGTTAGCTATCATTTGTTGTTCCGTGACAGGAAAAGGATAATTACCTCTCAGAGAGAATCAAAGGCTGACATGCCCTTTAGACACAGCCATGAATGCAGAGCTCGATAGAATGCTTGAATAAGAATCCAGTGTTCTGTGCCCCCTTCTACTCAAGAATAAATTTTGTTAAAATGCAAGAGCACCACCAGTAAATTTGTTGAACCCTAGGTGTTCAAAAATATGAGGTGCATCTATCGACTCATCCCATTTGCAAAAATAAAACTACATTTTGAATTCACTTCTATTATATTCATGGACAGTAAGATAGTGAGATATGCATTAAATTTCTTTTCCCAGTAGGGGTCTGATTCAACATTTCCTATGAAAGAACAGAAAGACACTATCCTTTTTCTCCAGGCTAGTTAGCCTATAATTTAAAACTGTCAAAAACACAATTTTATACAAAGTCTTCAATAAAAGCTTCTCAGATATAACCCAAAGAGGTTTTACTAAAGTTTGATTCAGACTCTGTTACAATATTTTTAAAGCTATAAATACATCTAACTGATATTTTGCCGTTCTCTTTTTTCCTCAAAGTATTTGAAGATTTACAAAGAAAAAAAAAAAAGCAGCATCCTTTCAAGGTGACTAAGCCTTGCAGCTTTTAAGTAATCAGAACGTATTCAATAGCGTGTTGGGACCATTAATAGTCCAGAGAAGTATTGCTTAATGCAATGTATGTGATATATGTCCGTGCTCTTTTTGGCAAACATTTTAAAATAATTCATAGTTACCTTCAAGAAACTAAGCCGTATTTTTATTCAAAGCTGACAGCAGCAGAGGCATGACGGCGTTTATGTGAAGGCTACAGGAGATGCAAAATAGGGAAAAACCTCTGAATGTGAGCTCTTTTTCCCCCTGTGTCGTTAGCATGCACTGCTCTTTGTAAGATCAAAAGCTCTCGAGTTAAATATTTTTGTGCTTTTTAAACAAAGAGACTTATTTATGTTGACTAATTCCTTTGTAACATTCGTTATTGCTATACAACGAAAACAATGGTTTCTAACCTCCTCACATGGCGAGACAGATGTGGTGCAGTTTCACAGACAAACGCAAAATAAACAAAACCCCACCGCAAATTACATCTGTTAATTTAAAGCTATCTCGAGCACATCTTTGACTCTTTCTGCAGTTATCTTTGCTGACCCCAGTGTAATTCACTTAAAAAAAAAAAAAAGTCTCTTACCCAAGGACCAACATTACAGCTTGGCAGTTCACATACTGATATCAGACTAAAATGATGGTTTTGAATCATAAAACATGTCATCAGCTTTATACCAAACCACCAATAACCTTTGTCCCACTTGCCAGCCCTCCTTTTACTTGTCAATATAAGGCTTACCTGATTGTGTTTCCAATTACAGAGAAGGGAGCCCCTGGTCTGCAAGCTGCAATTGCTTCATCTCTACATTTCCTGGCAACCTCCACTAACTTTTCACCAGATTTATCCACATTGCCCACCAAAAAGGTTTCAGAAGTGTCACCATGGTAGCCATTGTAATACACCTAAACACACACAGAAACGTAAAGACATTTTCTCATTTTGCATCCAGAAACAGATTGTCTCCTTAATTAAATCCATGCTTTCTAGGAATGAGCTATGTATTGTAACAGCTAGACCATGGGTAAGCTGTATTTGCGAGAATGAGACCAGAAGAGCAAAACATTGCAGAGGAGAAAAAAACCAACCAAACAAAAGATTGCAAGGTGTGTAAGGGTTGCCAGTTAAAAATTCAAGAAAAGCAAAAGTTGTGCATTACTGCCCAGCAGCGAACCAGACAATGACACTGCTCAGCTACAGGGCACGAGGCTAACTGGGCTGTATGTAAGAAGATGGATGGAGGCTGTGCATGGGCTGAAGGGGGTTCTTGGGGTCCATTGGGAGCCCACCCACCCAGGACACCTGCTCCTGGGGCTGGGACCTTCTTGCACACCACAGGGTTGGCTGCTGAGTTCCGGTGTTGGGAGTGGGCACTTGAAGACCCAGCAGCTCTAGGAGGGAGACCCACACCTCCACAGCCAGCAATCCCTGCTGGGGTTTTGAGTGATACTGTGCACAGCTGGGTGAGAGGGGCACCCTGCTAACATCCACAGGGAGCCCCATGGAATGTACGGGCCAGATCTACAGCCAGCCTCTGCATGTTTGCTTTAGTCTCAATTTTAAGCTACGGTGGGGCATTAACATTGGATTTTACTTCTGGTATCCAGAGCTGAATTTTGAAAGACAATAAATGTACCATTCTGACACTGCAAAGTTTCATGTCCTGAAAACATGGCACCCTGCTGAATAAAAACATTTTTGGTTCTTTTCACACATTTCGTAGGCTTTAAACATCAGCTCTCCAGAAGTTCTCTGCTGGGCACAGGAAGCCTTGGCTATGCACTATGGAGCTCTGCAATGCACCATTAAAATGGGGTTTGCAGCTCCTAAGTATGGCAGGCAGGCACATAATTGTAAGACCAAGCCAAATTACCCTAAGGAAAGACAAATGATAATGGTGCACAGTTTTGATCTTCTAAAACATTTTGTCTCCTGAACAGTGGGCAACTATCCTTCTAGGACTAATAACTCACCAAGCTTAAAGCACTGAACTTTTGCCACTGGTGAGCTATTTGTGAAAGACAGGCTCACATTCTTTTTGGTCAATTCCAGACTAGAAAAAAACCAAAGAAAGTAAAAAATTGGCTACAGACAGTTTATGCCAGGGCCAGGTTTGTGTTCAGGGTGAGATGGGAACAAAATGCAGGCAGTTAGGAGCGAGAGGTGTTTAAAAGGTGAGTGCCAGCAAGCATCCAACTGTGTTGCCACCACTCTGGTGGAGAGCAGCTGTGACCTCCTGCTCTACACCTTCCTCTGCCATGCCAGACTGCCAATAAATCTTTTCTCTTTCTTTTTTTCTATTATTAATTTAATGCCCATTGGTCAGGTTATAATCTAGCTAGCTCATATTTAAACTAAACTGGTTCATTTTTAGTGCTAGCAAGTACAACACACAAAACCCCAGCATTAAACATCCTCCTCCTCCTGAAATAGAAAATACAGATTTAAAACATAGGAGAGCTTAAAATTAATAGCAATATTTGCAGCAGCCCATCAACTGCAATTACAGACTTCTGACGTTAATAAGCTACAACCACAGCAACTGTAACACACTAATTCCTTGCAAGTCAGGAAACAACCAAGTTGTAAGAAATGTTAACCTCGCAATGGCAGGCTGAAAATGGCACTATGCTGAGGATTCAGTGATGGATAATGCTATTGTTTCTACACTAAAATACATTTTAAAGGCCACATGATACCAGCCAATAACATTTGTATTTCATGTACGAAATTTTACCACCTTAATTGTGCAAAAATGGATTTTTTCTTCAAATAATTTGTACATAGCGTGAAGCTTTTACACTCAATAACCAGAACATTATTTAGTCATTTTATAGAGCTTGTAAACAATTATAAACAATTTGTTGTACACTATTTACTTTGATTTTTATTCTGTCCACCTGTGAAATGTCCCAGATTTGCTCATTAAAAATAAGCTAAAAAGATCAGTTAGCAGTGCTGAAAAGCAATCTTTTTTCTTCAGCTATTTTGGAGCTCAGCAATTATCAAACACAGCACAGTTCAGTTTTGAATGGTAAAAAGATCTTACAAAGATAATCAGAAATTCGCATCTTTGCAGGAGTCTTCACATTCACAGAAACTTCAAGGTTTATTAAATTTTACAAGGCTAAACAGAAAACAAATAAAAATGTGCAATCAAAAAGATCACTACCATTTAGTCAGACTTTATTTGTAAAGCAGAGTGAGCAGGATATGCACTAATATAAAAATATTTCATTTAGTTTATCATGGAAAGTGTCTGTTATATGAATATATGTTTTTACATACACATATATATATATGGCATCATTATTACCTTAAAAGATAAAAAAAAAAAAATTACCGTAATGAGATACAAAGAAATCAGCTGTTAAATCCTTAGCTGTTGCAAACTGATTTAGACTAATAAAATGAGCCAAGGTACACCAGTTCACCAAAGTAAAAATGCAGGCCAAAAATACACTTTCAAAATGATAAATCACACTGTGCAAACCTGATATTGTCAGAATTCCACAATTAGAAAGTATGGAGATGGGAATGAATTTAGAAACATCAAAAAAACAACCAAAGCATACCCAGTTCTAGATCACACGTGCGGATACCATGGGAAAAAGGTTACTGACCCTAATTTTAATAGAAAAAATATTTTAGCAATCTTGCTTGAATCTCATGCTCAGAGGTAGGTCTGCTGCAGATTTCTTCCACTTCTGCCAGTATGAAATTTGGACCCATGGAAAATAGTATCAAGTTACCAGAAGTTCCCTTAATGATTAAAAATGCCCGCTGTTACAAGATGTTACTCCCTTGTATGTGACATATTATTGCAAAGCAACAGTGGGATTCAAAAGACATCTGTGTTCATATTAGAAATAAATTGCACTTTAGGAAAATAAAAACATGCACAGTAAAAAGAAAAAAAGCTTCTGCAAGAGACAGCTTATATATATATAAATGAAATGAGAATTAGGCTTCCAGTTTCCATACTTTCTTGCTCCTAAGAAAATCCAGCTGGTGTTTATTTAAGTAGCTATAATTGACCATTCTCTGGAAATATTAAGTCATAGTTATATCACACTATTTCTGTTTCTGTGCAAAAGGTTCGGGGCTTTTATACCAGAAATGGAACACAACACTACCTTCAGGGATTTTAATAAATGTAGGGAACACTGCTAGCAAAAGAGTTGCTGTCCAAATAGACTGACATACGCAGGCCAATGTAGCCTCTAATGACAGAGTAAGATAATGTCAGGCCCCACTCAAAATCAGCAGGAAGAGGAAGATCAATCTTGGCAGAGTGAAGGAAAAATGCTGGCTTTCTTCATGTTAGCTCATCTCATACATATCTATCTTCAGCTGCTGCCCAGTACTGTGGTGCTCTGCATTAACTACACAGTGGATCAATAACAATTACACCTTCTCAAAAACATGACACATAGCAGGATTGGGTTGACATTTCACTTAGGCCAACATTGATCTCAGTGCATCTGATTCCAGTCCTAAATTCAAGTCAGGCCTGGGTCTAGCTGGAATAAACACACAGTTAAAAACAAAAAAGGAAACCAGCTGCTTGTGCCTTGGCTCAGAAGTAAACAGCACATCCATCTGTGCATCCCCCATCTTCAATCCACTATTCTTCCTGTTGCTACTAGTGATTCGAAAGTTGATCAAAGACTATTTTTTTATATGAATTACTCACCGTGACATCAATGTTGATAATATCTCCATCCTGAAGAGGTCGACTGAAACATAAACAGAAAAAAACCCACAACAGTGACAGACGGTTCCCAACAAAGGGAATATAAGAATAAACACCTAATGACACATACATAAAAAATCAGGGGGTAGATATTTTGTGATGGAGGAAGGCCGAGGCAAAAAGAATAACCATTTTTAATGTTCAGCTCTCACTACTTAGAGAACAAGCGTAGCTGAATATAAAATAATGAGAAACGACTACCAGAAAAACATACCAACACCTCAAAAATCTGCCATTATATTTATTCTTTTTCTCTCACTAGGGTTCGTATTTTACTTTCTGAGTAGCTGAATGTGTTGCAAATAATAATAAAAGCCACCCAACAACAACACATAAATTCAAATATATTTATTCCTTCACCTATATTTATTTTGCTGGAGGGAAAGAAAATAAATCAGACTGTTCTTGGTTTTTTTCCCAAACACTAAATTCTAAAGGCATTATGCTTTTTTTTTTAAGTTTCTTGACAAACAGGATATTTTTTCCCTATTTCACATTAATTGCTATAACATCTATAACATCTATAACATCTATCAGTAACATGATGTGCATCTGCAATACATTTGTATATGACATTTAGTTAAGCTGAAACATGTTCAATGTTAAACATAATTTATTAATTTCAGTTTAACATTTTCATTTCTGGTGGTAGAATGTATATTATTGGGGAAATACCTGTCAGGAATACCATGACATACCACGTTGTTTACAGAAGTACAAACAGATTTTGGAAACCCTCCATAGCCCAGAGGTGATGGATAGGCATTCTGACTGATTATTTCATGATGAACAATGGAATCTATTTCTTCAGTTGTCATGCCAACCTAAAATATCAAACATAACATCCTGTTAAAAAAGCAAAGATAGTTTCTCATATTTACAGAATGTGATTGCAGCCAAGTGTTTCAATGAAATCTCGGATGTTTCAAATACACTGCTTTGATACAAAACACTAAACTGCCTGATATACTTTATTGATATGTTGAACCTTCTTTTTTAAAATAGAGAAAGGTTTTATACAAAGTATACAGTAAAATCGAGTACTTAAAGGTTCCTAGAAAACCTAAAATACTGTCTACTTCCTTTCCATTCTTTTTTCCACATCTGATTTCTCAAGACACCAATTTTCCATGGCACCTTGTTTCAGTAGCTGCTGAAATGTCTGGTTTCAATGCTCTCAGTCATTTAAAACACATCATTACTTTCCCTTTGATTTGTGAAAGAAAAGACCTTAACTCTTGTAACTGCCCAGGACATTCATCATAATGCATTTGTGCATTTTATGAAACTGCTTTCCAAGTATGCTGTAATTTTATAAAAGATTTAAATATTTGGCTTCATATCTTGAGGATATTTTACTTAAAGTCACCATAGCCTGGATGATCACAGTGAATCTACATCCATAAAAATCCATTATTTTTAGAAATATTCATTTTTACGCTTGACATTTTCTAGATTCATCTTTTTCTCACAATTTTACATATTTAAAAAAACCCCTCTCATAAATCATTCAGCCATTTTCTGAGTATCCATGGAGTGGAAAATGCAAATGCTGAAAATAACATTCTTCTTGCTTTTCTTTTGGATCAACTCTGTCTCTGGAATGGTTAGAGCTGAAATTTGAAATTTGGTAGGGAAACCTCCCTCATTCAGAAGAAGTGCTTTTGAGGGTTCCTTTCCAAATTGATTTTGATTTGAATGAGTTTTGAGTCTTTGAAAATCATACTTCGTACCCATATGAAGATCAATCTTGGCAGAGTAAAGGAAAAATCACAGTGGCTGTGATTTTGGAGGCCTTTTTAGTAACACAAGGAATACAGGTAGGCTGTGGTGCAGGAGGCATACTTATCCATACATTGAAATATTCAGTGATCATGCACAATGAATAGAGTGGAGTACACTTGTGTGCTGTGCTGAGGATAAAACCAGGCCCATTTTGCTCAGCTTGTATCTTGCTCAGCACAAAAACATGGCTGGGTAGATAAGGAGCAATGATCACACTCAAGATCAGGATTTGGGGTTACTGTGCAACCCCCCTGCTTTTGCAGTAGCCATTGCAGCCTCTGTGCTGGGATGGCAGCCGCAGCGGACTGTCTCTATTGGATACTGCAGCCAGTGGTTCTGGATAAATACAGGTTTGTTGCTCCTGCCTTCACTCACCCATCTATCATTTTCAATACAGACAAACTGAACCGCTATGTACCAGACTGGGTGCTGTCTGCCGCTGGCCTGCTCAAGGAATCTGATGTGGCTGTTGGACACTCAGCACACAGATCTGTGCTCCCTGCATGGCAGGCTTACACACTGTGGAAAGTTCTGCTTTTAACAATATCTCTTTTACTTTTAAAAGAGCTTTTGCTAGCTGGGCAAGGCTGGGGAGGCACCTACTGCACACCTCACCCTTTATTTGGGACTGGGCAATATTATGGGATCTATCAAAATACTTCCATTTCATAGAATTTGCTGTTTTATTTCAAAATCATTAACTCAAACCTAGGAAATACTGTCATATATAATACCACATTGTATTTTTAAGTCCTACAGGCAGTGAATGGTAGTACCAAAACAACACTCAGCCTAAACTTCATCTTTCTGCATCCATGCATTATAATGCACCTTTGTTGTATTGGGGAACGTTACTGCCACTAACTAAAGCTGGTTTGGAGGGCTGCATTCAACAAGACAACAGGAACAGGTGGAAGGATGGGGCTCTTCAAATAAAATAGCAATGCAGAGTTTACCTTATGAGAACAGCCTAAAAGACCTTGGTTTGTTTAGCCAGGTACGCTAAAAGCTGTAATAGCTCTATTACTATGGGAAAGAGACAGATTCAAGGAAAGGGAGGAGGCTGTTTAAGAGTGAAGCTGGCACAAGAACAAATGGGTATAAACTGGCCACATGCAACACCAGGCTGGGAAGTAAAAGCCGCTTCCTGTTGCAGTGAGGGAGGGTCCTGGCCAAACACTTAACTGGTATAAAACGCTCACCACCTGTCTCCAGCTGACCTGGGCAGTGGTTGCAGCACCACAACTCCTTATGCCACCTCCCTCCCAGTCCACAGGTCCTGGTCATGTAGTTTTTACCTTATATAAACCTTCTTGCTCCAAAATGTTCATTACATCTATGCAGTATTTTGCTATTATGTATGATTTGGCACATACTATGAACTGCATCCTAACCTATACTGTGCTGCGTACATATGTATTTTACACATGACAACAACCAAAGAGTATTAGTGAAAAACTGCTTGCATTCAAAACCCACGTTGCATGTACATGATCCTTCAGAAACATGTACATATAAGCCTATGTAAGATTAAAGATGTAGGCAGTTTTGTTATTGGCCACCCAGGTCCAGAATTAAACTTCTTGGAAAGTGTGATGACAGCTGAAAGAAAAAATGCATGGTAAACTGGTATTTTTTAGCCCCTTTTAAGTCAATGGCATTAACCTGCAGTCCCCATCTATCTCTGCATCCCGTAGCTACTCAACCCATTTTACTCTATCCAGTATGCTATTACATGAAATAACAAGGCAAGGCAAAAAAAGCACTCCTTCATCTGCAAAACCTGGTAACAGACTCCTCCCATTACATTTGAACTTGGGAGGTATCCTAAAAAGCATACTGTAGAAACATTTCTGGAAACCAAGAGGCTTTATTACCAATGCACTCCAGAAAACTGTAGAATTTGGCAGCTGGTTTTTCCAATGGCAGCTCTAGGAGTTGCACCGGACCCCACAGGACAGTGAGGGGCCAAAGGATGGATGGGAACAAAGGAGGCAACTCAGCCCTTCAAACTTGCATACATGAAGAGCTAAAAAGCATGACGTATGAGGAAGATCAGCCATGAAATGAAAGGAAAAAATGTAGCAAGGGCCTTATGAGAAACTCACATGATTTGGCACAATCCTAATGGAGGGAGATTACAGACTGAGAGACATTACACCTGAGAGACATTACACCTGAGCCAGCAACTCACTCTAAGTACTACATAGGTCCAAAATACAGAAATAATTAAAAAGTCATATTATGAAATGAATCAAAAGTTAATAAATCCTTTATTTTTATCACAATCTAACTTAAAAGTTGGATGCACATTAAGGGAAAGTAGAAAAGGAAAAAAGATAGAAAAAGGTAGAAAAAAACCCCAAATAAGTGCAAGCATAAAATGTATTCAAGCTGTTATGGGACTTCTGTAATTGTTACCTTCAAGACCTTTCCAGCCAGAAGCAGGACATGACGGGCCAATTGACAAGCTTGACGAAGCCCTTGAATCTGATCTTCATTTTTAATTTCTATGTCGTCTCCCCAGTCTGGTACAATGCCTGTCGTCACATAGTCTGGCTTCTTTATGTGCTTGGAGAAAAAGGATTGAAAATGAAGATCAGAAAACTGAGCATGACAATGGGATCATTTTCTCAGATACTGCCTCCTGCTTCATGGCAGCTTGCCCTTTCTGTCGTAGTATCGACCTTCCTAAGCCATCAGGGCAAACCCTCAAGGCTGCCTCAGTATTTCTTCCACTGCCCTTTTGAACTTAACATTGCCTGTTACTGCTGACTTGTACAGTCTGTTAGCCTTCCAGTGCTGAAACCCCAGATACTGCAGCTGACTTCCAGCACAGTTGCAAGTTGTGAAACTGTGAGAAAGACTTTAAAACTCTTCATTTTCTTTTGCAAAGAAAGCAGCACATTTTCTACAAAAGGCATCTAAACATTGGGACCAATGGGACAAACATACAGAATTAGGCTCAAAAATAAAACTGATCAGATCCTTAGTTTCTCATTCAGACAAAACTCTGATTAACTTTCACAAGATTGCTTTTTGACTAAGAACCTTAGGATTTAACTTATTTTAATTTGGAAGTTTTTACTTCTTAATCTAGATCATAGGCTATGCCCAAATTTGTCCACCTACAACATTATGATGTGTCAAGGAAAGTGCAATAAACTCCATTTTTTCCCACACATAAAGTTCTGAAAATTCATTTCTGATTTTTTAAAATCCACAACAGTTTCATGGCACGTGTATAAATACAACAAGCTAATAATAATGGCAACAGAGGTGTTAAATGCACAGAGATGCACCTTGCACAGAGATGGAAATACACTTTCTCCTGGAGGTTCCTGGGCTGTTTCACTGGCTGGGGGAGAGTCCCTTCGCCCATCACAGCAGGGCTGATTCTCTACCACGCCAGCCACAGGGTCAGTTTTGCACTGAGTTCACAGAACATAGAATCAAGTTCACAGAGTACAGAATCAAACAGCAGAAACCAAAGTGGGCATGTGGGCTGTACACAAGAACACCGTAAACTGGCAGGGTGTAGGGGTAAAGAGTGATACAGCCAATTAGCTCTAGGTGGGCTTTAAATAGGACTACTGTTACTCCTACAGGTATTTAATTTCTACTCTGATAAAAAGTGAAATTATCTTTAATGGATTTAGGTCAACAGAATTTCAGATTTCTGTTTTGTTCAAATTAACAGCATATCGACCCTAACAACATCCTACTGCAGTGGGCTGGGACTTTATTTAGTAAAAAACCCCTCCATTTCCTGGATTAGCAACTCCATAACCATAGCACGCTCACTTTCCCCTTGGAGGGCACATATATAGAAACTGTTGAGACCTGACCCTCCTGACCTGTAAGATCTGTTAAGGTAGAAGCCCAAAGCAGCATAGATACAAATATCTATGTATATACAGTTTCACACCAACATCTTGAAAACAACCATGTTATTTCAGTATGATTTCTGGCATATTATGTATTAGGCAGTTACTTTGCCCTCAAGATTTTAGAGTTAAAGAATTGGACTGATTTTTAGACAATCTCAGAACTCTGATCTGTGAAGACAATTTTTCATTATGACAATGCATTTCTCCCTCTCTGTCCTAAAAGAAGCATTTAAATACAGGAAAAAGAGTTCCACAGTTTCTAAACTTTTGAAAATATCTAAAGCATGTAACTCTATGTTCTCTCCTTGCACAGAGCTTCCTTAGCCCCTTAGGTGTAAGAGCCCTACATCTTTATCTGCTTTCCTATTTAACAACTTTTAAGTATTTCTGGCCCATGGAAATACTCTATATTTTGAATAAGAAAGCTATAATAAGATGAAAAGTAAAATTTAAAAAAATTAGTAATACAGATCCTGAAGCACTGGTTAGGACAGGTATTTTGGTTTTCTTTTGTCTGCAGAAAAGATACTAAACGGTTAATTTGTATGCTGTAAATAAATGTGGGGGAGGAGGGAAAGGGAAGAAAAAAGAGGGAAAAAAAAAAAAAACACCAGAAGTTGGACACATTTTAAGATTGCATGAAAAAAAGTTCCTTTTAGCTCTAAAGTACATAAAAGTATATGTTGCAAGTACAAAAAACCACTCAGGCACAGTGAAGACAAGCTTAGAATGTGCAGTGGGGTTGCGTGGAAGCTAGCAGCAGGTATTGTATGTTCTCTTCCTAAATCTGACATAACTAATTAACAAAACCTTCAGCAAAATATAGATGGTTTTATAACTAGCTTGCTGGAGGTTTATACAGAAAAGGACTCAGATGATCATTAATGATTCCTACTGACTCTTGGTAGGACCATCTACAATTGTACAAAACGAGAATCTGGACCCAGAAATGTAAAGTGCTGACAGATTAGAGAAGAGATTCAGAGCAGCCCTGCAGAGAAGGACTTGGGGGTGTTGGTCAATAAGAAAATGAACATGAGCCGGCAGTGTGCTCTTGCAGCCCAGAAAGCCAACCGTATCCTGGGCTGCATCAAAAGGAGCGTGACCAGCAGGTCGAAGGAGGTGATCCTACCCCTTGACTCTGCTCTCGTGAGACCTCACTTGGAGTATTGTGTGCGGTTCTGGTGTCCTCAACATAAAAAGGACATGGAACTGCTGGAACAAGTCCAGAGGAGGGCCACGACAATGATCAGGGGACTGGAGCACCTCTCATATGAAGATCGGCTGAGAAAGTTGGGGCTGTTCATCCTGGAGAAGAGAAGGCTGCGTGGAGACCTCATAGCAGCCTTCCAGTATCTGAAGGGGGCCTATAAGGATGTGGGGAGGGACTCTTCATTAGGGACTGTAGTGATAGGACAAGGGATAGTGGGTTAAAACTTGAACAGGGGAAGTTTAGATTGGATATAAGGAGGAAATTCTTTATTGTTAGGGTGGTGAGGCACTGGAATGGGTTGCCCAGGGAGGCTGTGAATGCTCCATCCCTGGCAGTGTTCAAGGCCAGGTTGGATGAGGCCTTGGGCGACATGGTTTAGTGTGAGGCATCCCTGACCATGGCAGGGGGGTTGGAACTTGATCTTAAGGTCCTTTCCAACCCTAACTATTCTATGATTCTATGATTCTATGATTATTAAGATATTCCACATTTATACTACCCTAAGTGAACAAGCCCCAAATTTAAACTCCCTAATAACTGTGTTTAACATGGTAGGCAGCTGAAAACTTCTCTCACCAATGCTCCTGTTTCAAATACCGGATGGAGCAACAGGACAGTGACCCAAACTCCGAGCCTTTGGACAATGAATACACTTGATCTCACCTGCAGCTGAACTCTACATGACTGAAGAACACATTAGATGATAGAAATTGCAATACCTTAGGAACTGGGTGAGCTGGAGAAACCGTAGCCGGCCGAACTATGCTATAAGCAGTATTTCTTTGTCCCTGAAAGATGCAGCGCCTTTGCTGTTGATTGCTTGACTGTCTGTGCAGGTAGATATGATTGCACAAAGAAAAGAATACGTGGCAGCCAGTCACAGAACCTGTTAACAGATTAGTTTAAAATGGTTAACATAGTTTTCTACTACACCTTACAAACTGCAAAGGGCAAAAAGAAGGACATTGTGTAAAATAAAACACAGAACTCACGCAGTGGCCCAGGGTAGTTCAAAATGGTCAAGTCTTTTACTGTTAAAGACAGAGCATTAACATCAAGAAGCAATAAGAACAAAAAAAACTCCCCAAAGAATACTTCGAAGCTTTACAAAATGTCAGTTCTGTTTTGGCTCAATGCATTAAAAAGCAGTGTGGGTAAATTCCCCCCAAGCTTGCAGCCAGGAGTGATGCTCCAACTGGCCCCTGCAAGGCTAGAAGCTGTCCTGTTCAAGGTTTCGTGAAATGGTAAATAAGGGACAATAGCAAGAAAAGAGAAGGGGGGGGGGAAGATTTAATATTGATTTCAGACAGTATTTTCAGCTGTATGTTTTTCAGAATTGGTCATGGATTTGAGCATGACCAAGTTAATGTTGCCCTTGTCATTTGTGCCAAGACACAAGGAATGGGGTTCAATTTGTCCTGCCTAGGAAGGCAACAGAAAAAACTTTTTATTAAAAATAAAAAAGTTATTTTTAATTTTGGCCAAAGGCAATTGAATAGATTAAAATTTGTAAATTGAACGAGATTTCCATTTAATTCACATGGGAATTCGGGATGACAGTTCAGCAGAGTGTTCATTGCTCAAATTTAGCTGTTAGGCAACGAAACATTTTGCCCCTCTCAAAAAAAATAAAAAAAACAACCAAAAACCAAACAACAGAGAAAAAAGGAAAAGGGGGAAAAAATGCATTGAGACCCAACGGTTGTCAGAGACATCAAATCCAAAACAATGCATCACAAAAGATGACGCTAGTAGTGAAACTGGGAAACGTGCTAAATTCAAAAGGATTATTGACACTGCCAATTAAAATACAATTGCACGTAGTGCATATTTCCATTACTCAAACATTCTACAATCTAAACAGAGGGGTTTTCTGAAATAAAAGTTTCATGTAATAGTTAATCTGCTTCTGAAAAATGTCATCTGTATCTACAAACACAAGAGCAATCCTTTATGGGATGTGAGCCATATGAATAATTACTCTTCAGTAAAACATGTTTTCTTTTAAGCAGAAGTAACTAAACATTTTTTTGGACAGAAATTAAGAAATTAATTTACTACATATTTTGTACTATGTAAGAATGATTTTTTTCTTTTTTAGAAGAAGTTTCTTCCATATCTTGTATGTTTTTATTTTGTTGTACCTTCCTTCCTATCTTTTGGATGCATTTATCATGTCCAGATACAGAAAACACCCTTCCACATGCACTTTACAGCATTCCGTATTATACAGGAGATTCAAGTTATACACCTTTTTTTGGAGCCCCGAAACACAAAATGAATGAAATAACAGTTGCATGAAGATTGCTTTAGAAGTGTTCCCCACTGTCTCTTTGCACACTGGTTCATGCCACGTTTAGTTACCAGTACCTGAAAGGCTGTAAATCCTTTTACTCAATACAAGGAAATTTTTACAGGTTTGGTTTTGGGTTTGTTTTTTTTTATTTTAATTGTTGATAAGTAACAAGGCAGAGTTGGAGAGGGAGGCGCAGATCAAACTCTCAGTGTAACCTGGGTACCCCGATGGAAGTTGCCTGCTTCAAAAGGGAAGAGAATGTCTCCATGGAAGTAGAACTGCTCGGTTAACAGAGGGCTGGATTGGTTTGGTGGTGTTTTAAATATAGTTTAATCATAACCTCACCTACTGCTTTCCCTAGTGTCTCCTTCACAGGAAGCAAAATCATTGTCCAATTAAATAAAAAAAAAAAAAGAAAAAAGAAAAAAGAAAGTGGGCTATCTAACCTGCACATCATATAAGCGCACCCAAAGAGCCCAAAGCATCATATGAACTCCCTGGCTGGTCTACACCCATTTCTGGAAGCTGGAAGCACAGAATCTGCTTAGGGAGCAACTTTTAGGCCCTCAGAAGTAGCAATCAGTCTGCTAGCCTAAGCTAAGGTAGGTCTTTTAGAGAGTGAAGTGGAAATACCTTGCTCTTACCACAGCAGATGGTATTATATTGAAAACCCGCGCTCACTGATGCAGTCAGCTGAAGTCCATGCAGACATGAATATGGGAACGCGAATGCTCTCCTTGACACATAGCATGTTGCCTGGGCACCTTGTTTATAAGTTTAATTGGGGAAGAAAAGGTGCAGGCATGATTGTCAACTGTTCAACAGTAAAGCTCCATATATCCAAATACATGTTCTTAAGTACACTGAACCACTTTATATTCATGGGTGTGTGCCTATCGGCTGTCCCACATTTGGAAGGCATAGCTTTTTATTTGGAATTAAATTTTTGCCTCTGTTCTCCCATAGAGACACTGTAAGTGTTGTCACAAGATAACAGGATAATAAGACACTGTAGTCTGCTGTTATTCTAACTACTCATTATAAACCAGACGAATACAAGAATATCTACTACTTGAACAGGTGAAATGAGACAATAAAATAAATATCACTGTAGTATAACATGACTCCTAAAATACATCACAAGAATTATAAACACAGGACAACTAAACCTTTATTTGAAATATAAAAAATTATAGCAGAAAACATTTTCCTTCAAAGTAAAAATAAAAGGAAATAAAGTGGCATTAAAATATAATGAAGTTATTGTTTTATAATGAAAATCTGGACTCCATCCACAGACTTCCTTCCTTAAGAAGGCCTTCCTAATGCCTCCACAGCTCCTTTTATTTTTTAAGCCCCCATATTCACAGCTAATTCGATATAGCAACATCATCAATCATTGGAGACAGGAACAACTGGCTGTATTCTCTAAGTCTGGCTCAGATATTCCCTCCTCCCCATCCCTTACACCTATCAAAGCTTTTCTCAGTGCCTTATTTACTTTTGTAACTCTAGCACTCAAGCACATCCTTTTTGCTAAGCTTTCTGTGTATATTACTTACTGTAAGATAGTTCACACACACAGGATTTACACAGCTTCCAGTGGAAACTGCAGTCATTGAAGAGAACCCGGCGTTTGAAGCCAGGTAGCCTGGTAACACATGACCAAAGCCAGGCTGCAAAGTTGACCCTTTTACACATTTTTCCTCTCTCCCAACAGAAAGACTATGTCACCTGCCACAAGTAAGAGAGTATTTACTAGCAGCTGCAATAAGAAGAATCATTACCAGCATTACTGAATCACATCAGCAGATAGGATGTACCGAGCACAGAAAATTACAGACAACTTCTCCTCTGACTTGACAGTGAATCACACTGTGCAATCTATATGCATGCATGTCCTGCTGGAGCCGCTGGATTCCTCAGCATTCCTTACAGACCTTAATTTGTATTAATAGTATAAATATGCACTGTGAGCTTTTGTGAATTACCAGATGAATTTATCTTCTGAGGAAATGACATTTTCTTTTTCTCTTAAACGAGTCAGCCAAAGGGGCTGAATACAGAATTCAAGTATGATTATGGGTGGGAACATTTTTAAGTGACTGATTTTGTAGCACAATGTGCCCTATATTTATTAGCCTTTTACTCTAGGTCTATTTTAATTGTTATCTGTTCATGCATGCGATACTATATAATGAAATGCTCCCATTTCACTCACAGAGTGAAGAGTTTTTTATGTGTATCTCTATTAATGACCCTTAATTAAGTTGATTTTAGTCATTTAAATGTGATTTTCCTCTGGTCAAGAAGTATTTTTAACAGGAGATGTTGGAAATGAACTCTCACATAAGCCCTTTTCTAATGCCTCTTATTTAACATTTGCAGCAATTTATCAGCTGTGTTTTCAATGAATGAGGTGTGGGGTAGCCATGCAAAAAACTGCTCATCTACATGATTCATTAAACGTGATTGTTAAAACCCATTTTTTTTGAGTATTTATTTATGAAAGAGTTCAAATTTCCAAGCAATTAACAAAAATGTTAGCAAAGGATAAACTTCAGGACAGTTCTAAGCTACAATAAATACAAGGGTACATCTTAACAGAGGCAAGAAATAAAATTGACATTTTTAAAAATGATTTAGTCATAGTACTGACAGAAGCAGAGTACCAAAGTTATTTAGGATTACAAGAATTAACATCTAGCCCATTTAGGAAATAAAATCAACTTGCTCTTGGTAAAGTAAATCTTAGTGTATATGAACAATTAACAACATCAAAACCATTGTTCTGATAACTACTTTCAAAAGACGTGAATTTTTTTTTTTTACTGAAAAAAGAATGACTGTGGAGATTTTCTTAGGATACATGCATTTGACAGTAAAACACTAGGGATTTTAATTTGCCTTGTCAGGTCTTTTCAATATTATAATTTTACTTCTTATGCAAATATTATTTTTGCTGAAACTTCAGAGGACTAAAGTTTAAAGTGAGTTATTAAAAATCACTATGGGTATGTGGAATCCAACCAATGCAACTAGGTAAGAATATATAGCTTTTTACTGTTAATTACCAAATGTTCCAATCCAAAATAATGGTTGTGGTTTGAAAGATCATTTACTTGTAATTCTAACTGTCTTTTAAAACACTGACTTTGTAATCCCCGTGTTGCAATGGTACGTCCAAGCTTCAGAAATTGGATGGGAAAGATTAAAGGTTCTCTCCAACTCTGTGTAACCTGTGCAGCAAAAGAGCAGCTCACATTTCACAAGCAATAACCTGTGCATTTGCTTAAAAAAAAAAAAGGAAAAAAAAGGAAAAAAAAAGGGGGGGATAAAAAAAAAAGAACAACACAGGGAAATGCCTGAGGCAGAAGCTGAAACTGATTGGGCAAAGTAGAAGGACAAGAGCCCTTGAAATTAAACAAAAGCAAATTCATTCTGTTGACAGATGTTGATTACATCAAAGCCAAGAAAGAACTTTTTTTCCTTTTCTCTTTTTTTTTTTTTTTTCATTTTTGCAGCTAATACCTACCTCTGTGCTTTCTGTACATTATGGATGTAACATCCAGCACAGCCCAACACAAAATAATTTTTAAATTTGGTAAAAGTATATTGTAACGAGGTCTTGACGACAGGCTGCTCCAAACAAGAGTGTATTCACATGGTCATGTCTGCATACCCGTGCTGGTCATGCCATCATCAGCCCCTTACTTCCAGGGGTTAACTGCTCTGGCAGCCAAATAAAATACAGAGAGCGCTGTGTAATTATGGAGACAGTCAAAGGGCAGACTCTATTTTGAAATCTATTTGCACAGACAAGGTCTTCCAATTTCGCTTACAGGAAACAAGCTGGTAAAGGGGGTCTCCTCCTCTCCAGATGCTTTCCACACGTTTTTCCCACATCAGGAAATTGTGGACATGGACACCATGCAGCACTGTTTCCTGGATTGCAGGACTGTGTCATTACAAGGATAAGAGCAAGTCCATGCTCGTGAGAAATATTTCCTCCTAATTGCCCATATTAGGGGAAAACAAAACCCACAAGGACTACTGAAAAAGGGACTAGCAGCAATTTGTAAACAGGACACTGCCACAGCTGTCACGATGGTATCAGAGAAGAGAAAACAGAAATGAAAGGGTAAAACCACTCTGGTTTTAATAACATGATTGGGGAAATGAAATATTCATCAGGATAGATATGACTTCAATTACAACAGCAACACATTGGTAAAAACCTCAACAACAGCATGCTTATGACTGTACAAACTGAAACATGGGCCAGTAGCTCACAAACATTATATTCTAATTTGGCATTGGTTTATTTAATAATTGAAATTAACTGGAAACTAACGACTGAAGTTGTTTAGTTAATAAAGGTATTAACAGAATTGCTGTTCTCATTACCCTCGTAAGAGGCAATAACGCAAAGCAATGGCCGAACACCCACTGATTCCAAGGGAGCAGAAGCAGCCCCTCTACCAACACCACTGGACTCTTCCATGACACGGAAAAAGTTAAGTTTGGCCCTGAGGACCAGTTATGCCCCTGTTAATTACAGTTTTGACCTTATTTCACGGACAGCGGAACCGGACAATTTGTATTTGCTGCACACCAATACAAATGAGTTTTTTAATTGGCTGCAAATTTATAAACTATATGGAAGTACATTCTTGTTTGGCTTTACTTATTTTTAGTCTAGACCAGCACACTAAAATGATGAATCAGTGCCTTCTGGAATAGTGCCGGTCTTCTAATTCATTATTCACTCAAACTTAGGGCAAACAAAATAGCTGTTCTACAAGTTGGTAAACTGGGAAACCACAGAGAATCAGAACCTCTTCTATTTACAGGAAGGATGACAGCCTAAGGGTACTTCATCTCAATAATAACAACATTCAAGTAACGGTGCCCAGGTCATGACAAGCCATGACCCTCCCCACAGCTCCTTCAGGAAGCTGGCTCAGTGCCACCTTTTATCAGCAGCAACCAAGAGTGCAACTTTAACAAACAAGAAAACAAAGGAGAAATTAATTTTAAATGCTTAAAAACCCCTTCAACCAGTTAAGCAGTTGTGTATGTATATATATATATATATACACACACACAGAGTCACACCAAGGCAATCTAAGAAATTGACTGAGTAAAATTCTGATCTCATTAAACAGCACTTTCCCATTTTATGGTATGATTTAAAAAAATACTATATCTGAATTGTATTCATTCATATACCAAAGGAAATTAATTGTCAGTTACAGAAGTGGGACTGGATTGTACAGGCTTAACTTTGGGAACAGTTGAGCCTTCCATCCTAGTGTTATTTCTACTACATTTTCTTTCTCCAATAGAAAATAAAGTGTTGCCTACAGCAGTATCACAGCAAAATGAAACAAGTCAGGTACAAAAGCTGGGCAAAGCAATATTAAGAGTTTCACACACAGTTAATATCAGGGGAATTTAGGCTCCAGATCATGGCATCTGGCAAGTTTCAAGTTCTGTGACTAGCAGGAGAAACATTCCTCTTACGTTACTGCATTCCTATATTGAGTAAATTAATTTATCATAAAGAGAATAAATTGGAATGAGAAACATATCTGCTCAAGTTTACATATTTAAATACATCTTTCATTCATTATCTATCTACCTTCAGGTTTTTAAAAAGATTGGAGAAACTACTTTCACTTGAAAGACTGGTTACTTTCTTAAATTTTGGTTTTGTAGGGAAGTAAGAACTGTTGGAACAAGTTAGTTTTAAAAATAGCAGTTGTTTCGGATTAAAATAATAAGCTATTCAAGTAGTTCTTACACACATACACACAATACTGAGTCTTGTTGTTTACATCCACCCACCCACAGCTCTAACATTCATTGAATCCTACTGGGATAAAATCTTTTCAGGTGTGCTGTGAAACAACTGTTTTTCAACTGGCATGTTTATGTCCTACATACACGCCTGATACCACATTACACGTTAAAAATAAATACTACTTTAAACTCCTGAATTTCTACCTGAAATGGAAAAAACATGTCTGAATCACCACAAAAAAACGTTTCCCTCAGACACCCTTTCAAAGCTGCTAAAATAAGAGTAATTTTTCCTCAGAAAATTTAGGAGTGCTCCTGAACATTGTACCAGGATTTTCTGCATAGCTTGAGACACAGGAAGATAACAGGCAGGCAGGAGTCTTTTCCCAGCACAGAACATAAGACCAATTGCAATAATTATTTTCAACATACCTGCAGCTGAATCTGTAAGGATACAAGATGATTTCTGAATGGTAAGCCAGTCTTCCCTTAAAAATAATAACAATAATAAAAAAGTGTATGCTGCTCACAATTTTGTGATGAATACCTTAATAAATTAAGATTACATTACTATTCATCTGGTAAAAATTACAGCTGATGGTGCTTCTTGCCTTGTATTAAATGTTAATTGCTTGAATTGTCTTGTTTTCACATGAAAACACAAGTTACATTAGGACAGTGAGTCTTTACTGAGAAAACATATACGTATCCTTCGCTAGAGTGAAGAGTGTAACACTGGGGAATTCATCCTATAACCTGGACTTCAAAATACATGAGCAGAGAGGTGTAAGAGTTTACAGCTGTTTCTACTAAACTACGGTGGTGGTGGTGGTGGTGGTGGAAATAAGCTCTTTCTCCCCTCTGCCCCCCCAAGATGCTGTGCACAAGGAAGATGTTCCAATCAAGAGCTTGCTGCAGATAACTTGTAGCATCATGATTAAAACGTTTATTTTTAAACCTGTCAGTCATTAGTATGTGCTATTAATGTGTAACTTGGAAGCTTATTCATAAATACATGGCATTTGGGTCACTGAATAAATTATAATGATAGGAGTATGGATTGAATTTGGAAGAGTATGGTATAATGTTTAGGAGCTCGTTTTCTTTTTTTTCACTTATCTCCTTGTGTAACATTTACAAAGACCTCTTTCTTATCACAGAACTCCCTGTTTATCAAACAGTGATACAGGAAGAAGTTGTTTACATTTTCAGAAATACCAACATACATCACTTATGACAAAAAAACCCAAGCACTCCATAAGAAATGCTCAATCACTGTCAATCATATGGACTAAAATATACATAAACCAAAGCATGTGGTGTGAACTATATTAGATTCAAACTGAACACAGAATTACAACTATAACAAGCAAAACCAAATAATTACAAGTGACTCATAGGCCTATTTACACATCTCACCAAACTGCTGGAAAGGTAGGTAACCATAGAAACCTGACAGCCTAAATTCAGTACTTTAAAATTTGTATTTAGTTTAAAATGCTGAAAATTATGTTTCTATTTAACAAAATCAATATTTTCAAAGGTTTCATTTTTGCTCTGGTACTTAAATAAACGCTTAAAATGATTTAATCTCTCTGTTACTAATAATTTGCCTTTTAAATTTAATTTCATCCAAGTAAAGATTACAATTTATACTTTGTAATATAAATTGTTAATACTTTTTAATACTGCAAATTAATATTTCTAACATTCCTTTAACAACTGAAATTAAATAATGATATAAACCAAACACTCCTGCACTTACAATTAAGCGCTTTGCACATAGACTTCTCAAAGCTGCACACTAGCAAAAAAAGATTACTCGTATTAACTGTTAAAGCTGAAATGTTAATAGCCTTTTCAACTTACAGCTCTTTTTCACTGACAATTACAATTTGCATGGTTTAAAATTTAATACTATGATTAGTACTAATGTCCTGTATTTTACTTCATAATCTAAATGAGTAAAATATTATTCTTGTAGTTCACTGGCTCTTAGGCTGTAATGTTCAGTGTGTATTTCATTATGCAGATGAGCAATGGATGTTGTCTAACATGATTTAAATGGGTCAACAGTATTTTCCTATTCACATTAATCATACAGACAGCCACAAAAAACCTGACAAAACCAAGCTTTGAAAACTAACCTAGGAAATCTTTTTATCATTGACTCTACCCACTGGTTAAATAACAGCAAACACATGCTACAGGAGATGAGACCCTTGCAAACTGTGGAACCGAGGCTGGGTGCTGCTCCTCTTGCTGGTGCTGGCAGTGGGCAGCGCTCCCTGGGCTGCCTGCGGCCCTATGCCAAGACTGATTCTTGTCCCACAAAGTTCAATGGGAGCTGTGTGTTGACAAACTGAGCAAATCTGAATCGGCAAAATTCGTTCTTGGCACGGGGACATGCAACAGTGCTGAATGCAAAGGCATGTTGCCCGCTGACGCGATGCTGGCAGACGGGCTGCTCTTGCGTAACTACGCTTGTTGGAAAACTCCCACTAAAGTCAAAGGACACAGGATCAGATCATTTATTGCCAGCTGTTTATAAACCACATCAAAATGAAGGGCTCTACTCTCAAGCCATGTAGCCATCATTTATGGCCCATTTCATACATGTTATAATGCAAATAAAAAGGCAATTTATAAGTAACATAGCACTTCTGAGGAAAAGGAAGCTGTTCTAATAAATGCTAAAAGGAAAGAACATAAGTATAAACGCACAGAAAGCAACAGGATGATCAAGTACCAAACATTCAGATCAAGATTGTCTGAAACACAAGAGTTCTGCCACGGTACAAAATTGCTACAAAGGCAGAGATTGCGTGTTTAATTATAATACAGTGTAACAGGGCTGGAAAAAGCTTGCCTGGGGAACCCCGCACCATGGTTCATACCACTGGGCTAATCCTGCTGGACAATGCAAGAGAAGTCCAAACTTCTTGGGGACAGGATGTATGGGCTGTGAGGCAACGGGTAGGTGGGTAATGGGACTCCTTACCTCCTCCTTTATCAGGGCTAGACAGCCAGCAATGGATGGTTAAGCTTCACCAGTGTCTGCTCTTCACATCCATCTTTATATAGGCACACTGATATCAGCACAGCCAGTGATATTTTACTGGAGGCAGTAACTGTGCAGTGCACAGAGCTAAGGCATCAGTGGGCACTGACATGATGGCTGATTTACAGTAAATTGAACAATAACTACCGCTGTGATAATTAAGGTAAAGTCTTTGCCATGACCTTTTCTAGGTTTTGGGAACATGGAAGAGAGGTCAGCATATTATTTCATGGTGTGACAGCCCACATGCAGGTCAATATCTGGCACATGCATTTCCCCTGCACTCTGTCCCATAGAATGCACATCTTGAGGAGTTAAGACAACAGACATTCCACATCTGCAAGTTTCTAAAGCACATGTTTGGACTGGCTCCAGCCCTGCTCATCTGGCCCTTTGCTTTCCAGTGAGAAAACATCACATTTGGCTCCCAAAAGCTAGATGGGAGCCCTGAGTGGTAAGGATGGACCTCTGTGTTTCTCCACGGCCTCATATCCCGTGGTCAACACCCCAGCTACTGCTGTGGGAGATTTCCTGGAGGAACTGCCAGCAGCACTCATCTTGTTGAAACAAAGATGATAAATCACTAATTATGGCAGCTGCGTAGCTCCTAGAGAGAGGATCATGCATCTAGCTGTACTTCAGGCAGCACCTCTCTTGACCTTGCAGGTCTTGACCTTTGTAAGTAGTACCAAATCTTGACCTTGCTCCCAGCCACTTCCCCTGATGCACACCTTGCAGGTATCAGTCACCCACATAACACCTCTCTATTTCATATGGTGTTCCAAAGACAGGGATGGCAAGGCTCATGACAGCCACTCCCCACACAGGCAGAATACTTCATTTCTGAACTATATTCACCACCCTATTCACTCACTTTGTGCAGTTTATCGGACTACTCCACCATCTGATTTTCTAAAATAGATAAAGCAAAGGGTCTTCACAAGGAATTAGGTCTCCAACTCTTTTGTCTAGACTGAAAAGAGCTTACACAGCTCTTTTCTGCACAGATAGTAAATCTATAAGAAGCAATAAATGTTTTGCTTTGAACAAGATGAAGATAATCTAACTTGCCACCTGAATATGACAGGCATTTCTTCAGACCAGGTTTAGCTACCTTGTCTGCAAAGCTGGGCAGTAATCCATGAAATTCTCCACGGGACATCCCACTTAACTAATTACTAATTTGTAAACTCCACTCGGAACTTTGAGATGGTCTTGTGTGATTTGTCAAACATCCACTCCAACTCTCTTTTTTTTTGCTGCTGCTGTTACAGGTTTGTGCTTTAAATATACAGATTTGCATAGTATCGTGCACTGGAGAAACAGGCCGGTATGGGCAGCAACCTGAGCCCACAGCTGGATCTCCCAGTTGCTCTGACAGGAGCCAGGCTCTTGCAAGTGAGAAAAGTTTCAACCATAACACAGCTCACTTATGTGTTTATTTATCTGGGGCTTTGGTTAGATAGAAACAGCTTTGGAGGCAGAAATGATGTAAGAAACAAACAAACAAAAAGATACTAATTGTATAAAAATAAAAGAAAATTGCAAAGGCTTCCCATTCAATCTGATTTAAAAAAAAAAAAAAGGCATTTATTACCTCTAAATAAAATTTAACATGACTGGGGAAAAAGACTGCATAGCTTTCTGTGTGTCACACAAGAAACAGGCACATACTGGGAGATTATGGAAAATGTGAAGTCCATTTCAATCCACCCACATGGCCTACTGCAAAGTGATGTGACTGTGAGTTCAAATTTTATGGCCCTGGCCACAACTTTGTAAACATCGGGACTCCCAATTTGCATTCACTGAGCAAACAGCTATAGCAACGTTGATTCCAATGTGGCTGCTCCCCCTGCAATGGCGCAGTGCCTCTGCTGTGCCTGCTCATGGTGCAGTCCATCATCACCACTTGTCACACCAGAGGGGACAGAACAGAATCAGTGTCTCTACCTCAGCCACCCCAGCAGATTATTTTCAGCTGGCTGAACCTCCAGCTGCCAACCTTCCACCAACCTGTTTGCAACCTCCTGCTGGTTCCCACAGCTGAGGATACTTGCACCAAAAGCTGCTGAAATTTGTCTAACACCTTCCTATTCCATACCAAATTTTGTGAAACAGTTTTTCAAAGGAGTTATTAGGACAAAACAGACCCTAAATGAACAAAAACAAGACTGTCATTATCAAGCTGGTTTTAGAAACAGACACTTCTCCTGCATTCTTTGGGTTGTTCTGCAATTAAAGTCTTCCTAGAAAGCATGTATCAGTTAAGGAAAGTACTCTACAACCGAAAACTCTCAGACAACATAACAATCCTACTCAGAAAACCATCGGAACAGAACTATAGCACCAAGTAATTCTTGCTAGTATAACTTGACCTTTACGAGGAACCAATTTAAGCTTTCCCAGAAGATAACTCTTCTCATGAACTGAGCTTCTGCCGAATTGGCAGGGTGTGCCAGACCATGAATAAATCTTTATAAACCCAGACAAGTCACACTATTTATTTCTTTAAAGAACTTTGTCTCTGTCATAAGCCATAAGAAGTATGTTAATAATAATCAGTGCAGAACAATCAGAAAGCATTCGCAAAGGTGAGACCTTCCCCGTCACCTCACAGGTGCTAGTTCAGAATGCACGTCAATGAAATTAAGCCTTATCACTGCCTACCATGACGGAACAGTGTGACTCGATTCTCAGACCAACCGTGTTAAACCAGGACATCTTTGCAAGACAACTACCCACTTTGTCCAGTAGAGAATGACAACTCAACAACTCCAGATCAGTTTACAAGCACATTCAAGAGCTACCAACCCAAGCAGCATACAAGTAGACCTGCAGTGACTGGAGCATTTATTACATAAGGCATCTCATTTCTACGACTTCTAAAAAGAGGTTAGGACCTCACTGCTGCTTTTTCCAACTCTTCTCATCACCTGTGTCTATCAGAAAACCTGAGACTGAAGAGCTGGAATTTATGTGACAAACAGACTATGTCTTTGCCATTTTCTTTCAATGTTATGCCACCTCTGTTGACTGTCATAATGAAAAAAAAAACGTAAGACCAGACCTAATTTAAGTTTATGTACATCTAAACATGAAAACAGACAATGTAAGTGCACATGCTCTTTTAAAGAACATCTGATATGCCATAATTATTATTATATAAACTTAGATCGTGCTCATTACTGCAATACTCCTTCATGGTTCAAAATGAGCTTGATCTGAAATTGAAACATAGCTTTAAATAAGCATTTTAACCATGAATACCTGAAAATAAACATCTTTAAAGTGTAAAAAAGTTGGAGACTATACAGCTGGTTAGAGTGGCTGGTTATTTATCATCTGAGCTCGAAAGAGAACAGTGCGACTTTCAAAAACACTCATGAAAGTTTTCTCAGGCTGCATGCTACAAAGTACGCCTGCCAAAAGACCTCTGAAGAGCCCTTTATTCCCCTTTTCTAAGGCTTCCATGCAGCCGGGCAGTTTGTTGAACACTTGGTTTCCAACATTTTCCTCTTTGTTCAGAAATTAAGTAAAGGGAAAAACATCTACTGAGGCTCTAAAATAAGAACTCCCCAGGGAATAAGTCATTTAATGAAATAAACAAACAAACTTTCCATACTTTATTTCTATGTCATAAAAAAATTCCAGATTGTTTTCCAGTCAAAAGTTTTTAATATGAATGATCTTAAGGGAATTAAAAAAATAAAAGAAATTCCAGCTTCCTTTGCCCAGGGACATATGTAATAACCACTTCCAAGGAACAGCCAGTTATCATACGGATAAAGCCCTTTGCCAATAAACTTGTAAATATTATCTTAAATAATTTCTCCAAGATCCTTTTAAAAACATAGCATGATAACGCAATAACTGAAACAAAATAGTGAATTCTGACACTTCTTAACATACCAAACATAGCCACATACTGTATTTTCCTGCCTGAACTGCATATGATAAACTACAAGACCTTAACTGTGTGGTATATGAATTTTCAAACCTACTCTCTCACATTTTACTCCTACGGTTAAAACATGAATTCTCTGATTATGTGACATGCCTTATAAAGTGAAGGGAACTGCACTGAATTAATTATATATAAGTGTGAATCTATTTAAGATGGGGCGCTTGTTTCTTTCACATCTCTAACCTGATGTCGCAGACCACAGTACTTGGGGCCAAAGTATTTTATTATCCAGGCTGGACAGACTGTATGGTGCTGATAAATAGAATGGTTAGGGTTGGAAATAATAAACAATATGCAGTTGTTTCAACTTGTAATTTCAGAAAACCAGGGATTTTTTTTCACAAAGCAATTTCATTATCAATTTGTTTAAGAGCCCTACATGGGAGTCCACACTGCCACTGGAGAATGCATAGAAAAACCCATGCTCAAATAGCTTGAAGATCAGTGAACCAACAGGTCACAGACAGGGAGGTCTGCTCTCAAAACACAGAGCAGTGTTGCTGTTTTGGTGGTTGTTTTTGCCAGCTCGACAGGCAGTTCACTCTGACGTTTATTGGGAAGCAACATGAATAAAAGCACCATATCATGCAGCACTGGCAGCAAGCACCCAGAGCAGGAAACTCCTTGGGGCAGTAGAGCAGGAGAAGCCTCAGTGCAGGAATCACCAAAGTGAGGGACGGGCAGAGGAAACCTGTGCAACGTGGCAAGACTCACTAAGCAGAAGGAGCACAAAGAACAGGAGCTTTGGTGATAACTGGCAGAGACAGTCAGAAAGGTCAGGGAGAGAAAAGTTATGGCAGTTCAAACAGAAGCATAAGAAAGGACAGAAGAAGCATTTGGCAAAACAGAAGAAGGTAGAAGACCTGAGAATTTGGCAAACAGAACCCAAGATGTATAAAGAGTAAGAAATGACCAATTAAGAAGAAACCTTTATAATAGCAACACAATTTTAAAGTTTTGAAATGGTTCCTTTTAAAAAATCTTGTTGTCTGTTTTTACTCTAGATAATACTGAAGACCAGTGGTGTGACATGAGTGACTTTTCTTAAATGGAAACTAGAACTTGACTTCATACAGTGCCTTTCATACTTAGTGTGCAACAAATTGCTTTAAATACTGGCAGGCAAACAGCCATTATGCACTCAAGAGCTCATACATAATAATACTTAGCATTTTTATAGTGCTTTTCATCCTCGAAGTGCTTTACAAACAACTCATTAATCTCAACCAACGCACCTGCAAGGTAGATAAATATCTGCATTGTAGGTGGAGAAAGACACAGAATGTTCAGTGGCTTACCCAAGTCCACGCATACCTTCAGCCTCAAAATCCCTAGCTCCTGGCTCCTAGTCCCATGAGGGACATGAGCCCCACCCTGTGTTGATACCATGCCTTCTCTTCAGCCACGCAGCTGCAGAACTTTCACTGAGGACCACAGCAGACTAGCAGGAGAGGCTCCCATTTCTGAAGAAGGCAAGTACTCAAGGACAGCTCTCGCCAGGACCACCGAGTCCAGGAAGTGGGAAGTCCACAAGACACTAAGGTAAGATGATGCAGGAGACTGATTTGCAACTGTGCAATGAGCTGAGAAAGCCTCTGTGCTGGCAAAAGCCTCTATCCCTTATTAATTTTTCAAATTTCTGTACAGTGTCCAAGGCAGGAGATTTCTACATTTTAGACAACAGAAACCTGATTCCTGTGGCCTCCAAGTACTGCTAGGATGCAAACAAACAACTTCAGCTTCACTCCTCAGGCATTCTTGAACAATCAAAAACTTGGAATGAACTTTGTCTAGCAAAAGCAGTAACTCTCCCTTGCTAGTGACTGGAAAAAAACCCTTAATGCAATTATACCACATGACTGTACTTTTACTTTTTTGAGGCATACAAAGATCTGACAAGATTCTTTCTCATGCTTTTTTTTTTTGTAACAAACAAACAAACAACACCCCCACACACACACTTACTCAGAAATACGAGGATTGTCAAACTTGAGCAGACAGGAAGCCTGAAATAAGTGAATAATACCTGTACTGCACTACAGCCGATCTTGTATTTCCTTATAAGATGAAAAAGAATAATCAGTTGTTACTAATGGCATCTTTATTTCAGGTGTTTACTAGTCACTAGATTTAAATAAGTAAATCTGAGCATCCTTATCTGCTCAGTCTTCACATTCATGAACCCAGAGCTTTACAAGTTCTCCAGCCACCGTAGCTCCTTCCAGGGTAAACATTTATTTTCCTAAACCTGAGCTAAGTCAGACAAACTGTTACAATAACAGAACACCAAACAATAGTTGAAGGCAAATTTTTCCTCATGTTTTCTTAAGGACGCAAGGAAAAAAAGTCTCTCTACAAGTAATGGTATAACATGTTAGTTGAGTAAACATGAGCAGTAAAGGATAAATGAAGAACAGCAAAGATGCATGCAGCTAAAAAGAGTAACTAACATGTTCCATTTGCCTCTCCGGTTGACCTGGACATAAAAGCTGCAATAGGAAGGAAGAAGCAGCTTTTAATTACTCTTCTCCATCTTAATTTTTTAAGTTTACAAAAGGAAAAAACCTATGCAACACAAACCAAAACAACATGAAGAAATAGCTCTTGAGCGTTAAGCAGAAACTGCATGTTCCCCACATTTACAAGAATCTGAAGACAACGATTTCAATGCTTTAAAGTGCAATTGTGTCTGACTGCCAACTCGATGCTTTTAAAAACAAAGAAGTCAAACTTACAACTCCTGATGAAAATAAAGGCATATCAGAGCAAACTAAAATGTACGGGAAATGCCATTAAATTTAATTACACTGAACACAAACATTCACTCTGCAATCATAAAAAAATTCTAAAAACATTTTTTAGATTAAAAAAAATCCACCTGATAATATTCTGCAGCTAAAATAATAGACAATGTTTATATAGTGAAGCTTTTCCAACAGAATGAAACAGATTAAAGGGAAACATGCAAGAACAGTATTAAAATATGCAACTGTATCCACTAAACTCTGGAAGCATGAAAATGACAGTGTAGTAAAAAACCCCAACAATATAACACTAGTGCTACAACACTTTTTGCTATTTTGTTTAATAACTTGTCACTTTATTTGTAAGCAGTAATCAAGAGATGTCATAGTAACTTCTGTTGCTACCTGTGCTCTTGCTTGTCACTGCTTCTGTCTGCAGTCTAGGATAAAAAGAATCTTTTATCCTAATTATCATCAAAGTAATACCGGATTTTATTTGTGGTGAGGTACCTACCCATCAGTACAAGGCAATACTATATTAAAAACAACAAAGATACTACAGAAAGCAGGAGGCCAGGCCTGAACACAGTTTTCTTTCAATTCCCTTGGGAATTGTGGTACTACAGGTCTTGGATTCCTGGGCCGACAGGATCATGTTCATCAGTTGCAGCAGCTTCTCTGGGCCTAAGTCCAGGTAGACTGCTTGTCTAAACTTGATGAAATATAGGCGCCATCAGGTAACAGCAGTGGTCAGGGAGACTCCAGAAATGTGTAACTGAAAACTAAAACATGACATTAAAAGACTACTGTAGCCACACAGACTCTGTCTACAGGATGCAGTAACTGTAAGGCAGAGAGCGTACAATGTACAGACTGCTGCCTGCATATGTTCTCTTTCACATCTCTAATATGAAAGTTAGACCAGACACACAAGTAGATCTTAACAAACACTGATTTAAAATAGAAATACTTCAGAAAGAGACCACAGTGACAAATGCACATGGTTCAAACAGGCACACCACCAAAAAAATTAAAGCAATTGCTTTGTAACCCACCTCCCGCCCCCCCTAATTACCGAAAACCATTTTCAAATTACATTTTAATGCTAATAAATATTGCTAGATCAACAGCACTGGGATGTGGTGTCTAGAAGCACTGCAAGCTATCCGCGGTTCGCATATCATCACATCAAACTGTCAAAGAAAAAGGCAGCAGGTCTTTCTTGTCAGATGCACATTTCCAAGTGCTATAGGAATGTGCTCATATGGGAGTGGGGGAGAAGGAAGGATAAATGAAAACAAACAAAAAAAAAAACCAGGGAAAATGATACAATCCTGAATGGAGAAGATCATTGTAACTAGGGGTTCTACAGGTGGTTTTAGCACAATAAAGGCCTTTTAAAGACTCCATACATGACCAAGCACTATAGAATATTTTCTTGGTAGCCTTAACCTTACGCTTCAACTCTACCTGTATATATAAAACCACACAAGAAATGAGGGGAAGTATGCCAGACTTGCATACCAGACTTCCCAAACTTCAGTTTGGTTTCTCTAGAACAGGGAGAGAACACCCACAACACACAATTCCCAAACTCTACAGACATGTGATGCATTGTTTTTATGTATGCCCCAAATCCAGCTTCTCATCTAAGCTGGGTAATTCAGGGCAAAAACTTGAGTAAAAGGAATACAGCATCTAAATCTAGAGAGCCATTTCACATATGTCCACTGTTAAACTCTGTGTTAGCCTAGGAGCAGCAGGCATGAGGGCAGCTGCATGACCCATTTCATCCTGTTGATGCAGTGCTGCCATGAGACCCTCCACAAATTATTCTGTCGGCACTACAGTTTCTCCATCCATCAGCTCATGCTCATGATTTCAGTCTCTTTTGTTTGCCATAGCTACCTGTGCTGCAAACTCTCAGGGGCAAAAAGTGTTATACTATATGCTCATAAGGCATCCGATCCTATGATTTTAGACAGTGGAGCTATCTGTTATCTCTGGAGTTATCTCTAAAAAAAACAATATAATTCACAATTTGAGGTCCAGAATCTATTTAGGGATGATTCAACTCTCCGTTCTTTCTCTTCAAATACTATATATTACAGTGAAGAAGCTTGAAGACAACCAGAGACCTGTGATTACCACTATCCCTGATGTTTTAAACAACAGAACATGCAAGGATCAAGAAGCTAAAGACTTCCTTTGCAGTTTGATCCTGTACATAGGCTCAACAGGGTCATCTTCTGGCATAGACTTTAAGAGCCTGTACTTTTTTTTAGATTTTAAATTTAGTCCCCAGAGATTGTGAATTGGTATTCTTTATTTCATTGATTTGCTGTACAAGTACAGAAGAGGTTAAATCAGCCATCTGATTCTTTGCAGAGCAACACTAAGGTTTGCATGTTGGTATACACTGTGTTTGTGAGCTTGAACAGACCCACCCCTTCAGTAAGTGACAAAGTTTGCCTTTTGTGCTGCACAAAGACAGCACTGAACTGCACCTCTGGAATTAAAATCACAGATGTGATTTTCTCTTTCAGACTTTCCACCCTATTATGGTATTATGTTGAGCTTTTGCTTTTATACCTGAAGCCAGGTAAGAAGTCACCAGATGAGGACAACAGCCTCTGGCAGGCAACGCAGAAGTTGTGCATGCAAACAGGGAACACTCCTTGTTCACGGACATCCCCACATTTAACACTGAAGACTGAGAGAACACTGTAAAACTCACTTTGGAAACATGGCTGCAATCAAAAATCCGTAAGACAGGGCATCCCACTCGTTTGGTAGAGGCTTTCCCAGACCTTTCTGGTATTTTCCTTCAGGGTCAATAGCCTACACAAGCAGCTGGACACCAGCTCTTAAAGCAAATTACCATACCAGGGCAGTGACCTACTTGCAGGTGATGAAAAAGTATCAGAGCTCTGCATTGGGAATGGAAAGAGAAAGCAGCTCCTTTCTGCCTAGGGAAAGGTCCGGATGAGCTTTAAGGAAAACTCTGCAAAATGAAGTGATGTTCAATTTTGCTTGAAGGATTACAGCTAGGCTTACCTTACTTCTGGTATCTAAAATTGTACCTGTCCAATATATTTATTGGACTAAGCACTGGCAGGACATTGCCTGGGACTTCACCACCACAGAGCAGAGAAAGCATTCACAAAAGGCTGAAACTAATTACTCTTCAGGAACCTGTCATGAATTTTACCTCTACACGGGTTTTAGTTGTAACTGCAATGGTGATGCTCCAGCACCAGGTCAAAGGGCACCTCCCTACAATGAAGAAAGGATTTTTTACATACTAGAAGGAACGGCCATCTGAGTAGATGTGCATCAGTAAAGCTGTTGATGTGACAGAAAATGCTAGCAAATAATTAAGAACACTCAGGTAACGCCTAATGTCACACAATCACTTAGATAACCACACATGGCTTTATAAGCCACCCTCCCTCCTGCATCAAACCTAACCGGGGAGCTGCTGCCCTAACACAGCCTCCAAAGTGGCAGCTGGTTTTCAGGTAGATCAACAAGTTGATCCAATTCACACCATGTCTGCTAATGATTTTCCTTCATTTACAGGCAATCTTAGCTAAGGCTGACTGAGAAACCTAAACTCAGGGAGAAACCACACCCTACAAATCCGCCCACAGCCAGAAGTGATAGATCTTGTCAGAACAAAGGCACTGTGTGCTGCCAACAATACATTACCTCTCAACTGAAAGAAGAGAACAATTAAACACTTTATTGAAAAGGGAGTATTTTTTTCCTCTCGTGCCTCAAACCATGAAAGTGCATGTCTCCCACAAAATTACTCATTGGTGCACTGTTGAAATGGGAATAATTCCTTGTCTGCCCGATTATTTTCAAGACAGGGATAAAACTACCTTAGGATAATTTGAAAAATGTTAAAAGTGTACTACCACCAAATGGTTTGAACTTCCACCGTGCATCACTTGCAGCTGATAACGCTAATGTTAAATTCTGGAGACATGAGTCTGTCTACAAATTAATGGAAAATATGAATTAATCTTTTCTTCCAGCTAATTGCTCATATATTGCACAGTGCAGCCAAGCATCACTTGATCTTGAAAACTCTCTCATCAAAGTTTTCAATCACTTTTTCTATTTGCCAAAAAACCTCAGGATTACAGGATATATGTCATTATCAGCCTGGAATACCAGGAAATGTTTAGCCGGGTCTCCCCAGAACTGTTATTTGTATATGCTATGGTTAATTTTTTAATAACATCAGCTTAGAATTATTGGAAGTTACCATAAGTAAGGATTATGCTTTTTCAGTTGTATGTGTCTAAGTTTCTTTTTAATGGTGATGAAGATAAGAAGAGATAGTTTCAGCATTCAAATATTAATAGTGCTATGAAGATTTTTATGATTAATTTGTAACATGAGAATAATCTCATATATGTTGATGTTTATGGTTATACACTTATCAAAGGGCAAGCTACAACACATTTTAACAAATAAATGTAACTCCTAATTCAAAACGCAACATCAAAAAGCGGGAAACAGATTGATTCGGTGCCATGAATCAATCTGTTAAAAAATCTGGCATGCATGCTTTGATTCCAGCAAAAAATCTACCACATTTGAAGCTCTCTGTTAAAGTCTTCTTAAAAATTTTGAAAAGTTTGCATTTTATGATACCATGAGCATTATCAAGGGCTGCAGACTAACAAAATGCAAGATATGGACCATGTGCATCAGAAACACTGTTTAGCAAAACTTCAGTAAAGTTTTTCTGGATGACTCAAGAAACAGGACTCTCGTATTAGACAGTCCATCTGTCTAATGCTCTATCTTCAAACCCAAATTCACCCAGTTTCTTACGTTGGGTTGAACGTTTCATTTCAACTCCAATTCCAATGCAGGTTTCTGTTTTGGCAGAATGCACAAACTGGCTAAATACTGATAACGATAAAGATTGCCTGCAAATTACAGTTAAGGTAATGGAAATTAAATGTCCCTAAAATACAGTTTGGTACCTTATTTTTCACAGGGGTGTCCCCTGCTTCCACAAGGACCAGTTGGCACCCTTAGGTCTGTTCATGAAACATTTGATGAATTCTGGATAATGAGTAAGTATTTCATGAATAAAAGTAAAATACAAAAATAAAGGAAACTAAGCACACTGTGGGAAAGATGGCTCAACTCAGTTGTGATACTGATTTTGCTAACTATTCAGAAAGATGCCAGATTCCCTGTAACAGACTGTGTGGGTGAGGAGGTGACATGTCAGCAAGTACAGGTTGCTGCCTACAGAAGAAGTGGGTTAATGATGGTAACAGGATATCAGAAACTGCTGCAAACAAAGATTCCAGAGAATTAAGACAGCCCTCTTCCCTTGCAGAAGAGGACTTGGAAACAGCAACAGTTTTGGATAGGTATTATTCATTAACGTAACTGATTTGATCTTTACCATGCTTCTGGAAACCAAAAGGCCAAATGAGATTTGAAGAGACTTACAGCAGGCACTTTGTCTATTATTTAACCACCTCCCAGCTGGAGACTCCATAGCACGTTCTGTACACTAGCATGAGAGTTCAACACAAATGGTAATTTAAAAATTGCCTACCAGTTTTACCATCTTAAATGGCAAAGCCATGTCTGACCACAAAGAAAAGAACAACATAAAATTGTATGTACACAATCTAGCTAAAGGATGTAAACTAAATCACTTCATATTGCCTCAGTCATTTGTCTCAGTAATATTCCTTCAGCTATTAGTCCACTCTCTGCAGGGTCCAAACTACTATTTCCAACTCCCGTTATGCTTCAGAATAGTTTGATGATTTTCATACAAATACCCCACTGGAGAAGAGTTTATTATTCCTTTGAGGTACCTAATTTTTGCTGAGATTATGAAGTATAGACAACACATGATCATGCATTACCGACAAGACCAGTGACCAGACTTGTGATCTACATGGTCCAAGTAAGAATTTATACTTGCAGGCAAACTTGGAATTGTGAGACTTTGAAGCTCTACTGCAACAAAATAAAGCTCTGGCGATGTGCCCCTGCTTTTTTTCTTTAAAAGGTTTAAAATCACATTTATGTCTCTCCTCTTCATTTTATTAAGAGGGGGAAAGAATTACATACTCAGAAAAACTTTGAAAACATTCATTCCTAAAAGCCTCTGCATCCGCAGAAGTATCCCACAGCATCTTACATACTGTGGTGTTGGAGACACCTATAGCTTCTACCTGAGAGCAAGATTCCAGGTTTACTGGTACCTGTTTAGGAGCCTGTGTACAAATTCCCAGGTCTGCAAGGGGCTTGACAAGGCAGTGTACAAGCAAACGGACAGTCTGGGAACACAGACTGCATATTTAAGAGATGTATCACACAGTCAGTCCACAGACTTAACTATTAAAGTCTGGCCAATAATAGGTCAGATAGATTATTACAGAATACTTATTCATTGTTAGAGGCAGGGAAGCAAGATCAGAAATCAGTTATATCAGTATTTAACAGAGCAAGTAACTCATTTTACAAGACACGTCTTCTCATCAGTTATTTTCCTGTGGCTCAAAGCCCTGAAACTTCATTACAAGAAATCAGGGGCTTCTACTCTACAGTAATTTTCCTGCCTAAAATGAATAAATCAGTAAGAGACTACTGTGCCTTAAACCACCTAAGCTGCATTTGTAGACATGCAGTTCTTTGATGCCTTCTACTTTATTTTATTACCAATGAAGTATCACAGATGCAATTATTGTAATACTTGTCATAATATGTAATTACACCATTTACAAGCCAAAGTAATGCCATATAACCCCTACTATTTCCAAGTATAAATGGTAATCTGACACACTGTGACACGACACACCGATGTGATGTATCTGTGTTCTGGATGTTTCTTAGTTTTCTTTTACAAAATTATGAACACAATTAATACTTCTACGCATCACCTTTCAAACACTCTTCAAGCTAGGGTGGCAGTGAAAATGCAGCTTGACCCACTGCAAAGCCATTCTGAAATTCAGTGTTTGAGCATAAACAGAGTTTCATAAAGGCCACTCACACTCTTACAAAGCTGTGTACCTTCACCACAGGTTGATAGTGTTGCAATTCTGACACTAGTAAGGCAGATACTATTCAAATAGATTTCTGATACACCTACCAAAAAGGCACAAACTGTCTTTTTAGCTTCCTACCACCTTTAACTCAACTTATTTTTCAAATATAATAAAGACTTTTCAGGCTAGCCTAAGTCCTGATATGTGGAATATGTATTTAACCAGTATACAAACTTCCAAAAGCTCTGCTGCTCAAATGCACTTATCTATAGGCACAATTCCATAATAAAGCAAGCTTTCCTTTCATGACTTGCAAAAACAAAACATGAGAAATATGAAAAAAATATCACAAAAGAGCCTACAAAAAAGTCATTTTCATTCACTTGAGGTAGAACAGATTCCCTTAGGTGAACAGAAATCTAATTTAAATTACTTCTTTTGGTATTTGCAAATTAAGTTATACTGAACTGTCCAATACAGGGAAAATTTGATTTAGTTTAATCAGTCTTGTCTGAATCATGAGTTTTGCTTTTTCAACTTCTGGAAAAGCATATCCACTAGGGGAGCTCAATAAGGTTTGATGCCTGAAGGGAAGGTATGAAGGCTTACCAAATTTAAATGGCTTGGTTCTTTTAACTGGTTGGCAGACATTGGTTTTCTAGGTGTGGATGAGGCATGGACACATGACCACATAACCAAAATAATCTATGTAAGAAAAAGGTTGCAGACACAAAAATGCTGAAGCTAATAATGAACAGTATGAAGCTGCACACTACATTTTGATTCATTTGAGATTCAAACAAAAAAGTAATTATTGGTATGGTATTATATACTGAAAAATTGTGATTGGAACTAGATGATCTTAACGTCCTTTCCAACTCTATTCTGTGATTTCCAAGATTCCATTCCACACACGTGAAAGAGCGAAGGCTTTTGACAACTGTTAGAAATGAAGCACATAGGAGACTCGGAAGGCCAAATGGTGCAGAGTTCAACTGATGCTCAGATCCCAAAAATCCAGTCAGATTAAAATCTCCTTATAGATATGAGCCTTCACCACTGAAACAAAAATAATGTGGCACTTCTGCCCTGCAACATTCAAGACCGTGAAGAAAAGGCCTTTCACGTTTCTGTGTTTTTTCAAGACTGTTAGATAGAATAAAATATAAAAGTACAGTGCAAGATCAGAATCAGTAACATTAAAAACCAGACTGAAATTTTGTTATGCCAGCTGCAATACTGTGCTTTAGCTGAAAGCACACAACATTCAGTCTAATGTTTAAGTTAAAGCTAATCTGGTATCACTCTTTCCTGTATTACTACACTAAGTATTTAACAGTCTTTAAATAAATAAATAAATAATCATGCATCTTTCATCGAGATCATTGTGAGGCGTTTCCTTCTGTTCACATATTTAAGATTTTACAATGGAAATTAAAAAGAAACACTCACAGAATGGCAAAGCCCAGACTGCTTCCAATCTTATTTAACGTGGGACAATAAAACTGAGGGAAGGGCTGAGGTAAGTAAGGTTGCACCAGTAAGATAACACATTTTTCAGCCAAGTACAACATCTTGTACAACCGTTCGTGTGTATTATTAATAAGACACATGGGAGTGACTGGCTTGTGGAAGGTTAAGTGGTAGAAAAGGTGCTTTTAGGAGGACCTCAGATTCTGAGGGATAATGGCACCTGGAAAAAGCATTCTGCACACTGACATGCCAACACGTAAGTTCTGCAGTTGAGTGGGCTGGGAGAAGAAACTTGTGGTTACTTACGTCCGATTACTTTTTGTGTCAAACATTTAAGTTGCAAGTGCAACGATTACCGCCACAGAACGAGATCAAACCTCTCCTGCCGGCTGCCCGCGCTGGGCCGTGCCTCACCACGACCGCGACAGCAGCTGCTGCCCTGCTCGGGCCGCTGAGGGGACCTGAGCGGCCTCAGCGCCAAGCGAAAGCGAGACTGAGCAGCTGCGGCTCCCCAGGCCACGCACCCCTCCCTCCCCGGACACCCCCCGCTGCCCGAAACAGGCGCGGCAGTCTCCCCCGCCCCTCTAGTCCAAAGCAAGCCCCGTCTCCACAGCGGCATCGCGGCGGCAGACGGGAAGGACGGGAAGAGGGGAGGGCAAAGCAAAGCGCCGAGCCGGGCCCGCGCCTTCCCACACACACCTCCCGCGGGGGCAGCGGCGGTGCGCACTCACCTCCGCCCCTCAGCACGCTGACAGCTCTGGGCGCCGCCATCTTGCCCACGTGAGGCCGGGTCACGTGGAGGCAGCGGGCGGCAAGCCGGACCGGCGGGCGGGAACCCCGGGTCTCTCTGGGGGCGTCAGGGCGCGGCGAGGACGGAGCCCTCGAGGCGGCGGGGGCCGTTTGCACTCAGCCCTGTCCGGCTGCACTCTCAGCTCGGCGGACTCGGGGCCCGGCCTGGCCGCTCCTCGGCTGTGGCGGCGGGGCGGGAGCGCCCTCTTCCCGCCCTTCCGCGGCGGAGCGCGGCACACGGGGGTCGCGGGTGACGGCCTGCAGCTGCCGTTAGGCGTAGGGTACTGGCGGCCCACGGGGTGTCTGTCGTTCACCTCGGGTGATGCTGAAATGCCCGTGGATGTGGTCCGCATGCCTCCCTCGGCTCCGTAACGCGGCTGGCAGGCTTGGAGACGGTCCTGCCACCCGCGAGAGACACGGCTGTGACAGCGCTTCCCACAGCGGGATTCTGTCTCAGGAGCTGCAGCCATGCTAGTCCAGGAGGGCTGGAGCCAGTTCACCATTTATTTCCCCTAAAAAAAGAACAACAGAAAGACTAAACCAAAACATTTTTTGTACTTCTGTGAATGAAAAGATGAACTGAGCTTAATGAACTGTTTGCTGTTGTGTTTTGCTTAGGCAGAATCTGAAGGTTAAAGCTAGAACCTCCAACCTCCAGTATTTTTCCAGCTAAATTCATTGTTTCACCTACACAGCCAGACTTCATGCATTTAGAAAAGATCTAAAAGACCAAAACTTTAAGCCATAGCAGCACCTTTCCAACCTTTTTCAGTATAGGCATCACCTCACCTTAAAGAAACACCTCAAGACCATCTTACAGGGTGGTGGTGTGATAGGTTTCATTTGCAGTCCAATAAAAAGCAAACTAAGCTTCTAATGTCCATTTACATTTTTATTTCCCACCATTTTGTTTCCTTGTGTGCATTTGACTTGCCTGTCTGAACAATTGAACAGTCTGAAATTATGTTCTTACCAATTTTGATTGGTAAGAAGTTGAGAAACACTATTACAGGACATAAATCCAGCAGCTGGCAGGCAGAGACTAACCCTAAAGGAATCAAACCACTGAATGAAAGAATGAATACAATGTGTTAGGGTAGCGGTTGCTAGAGGGAAGAAACCAAAACGTAGCAGTAAAACAAGTAGTGTCATTTCCTACACCCTCACACACGTGTAATGATTTTTGTATCCTTACATACGTGCAGGTGCACACACGCAATGGCAACCTGTGAGATAAGTAAGTAAATTCTCAAATGGGAACAGAGGCTGTTTATCTCCAGATTTATTTCTCTCCTGGCACAGCCATTTGTAGTTTTTAACTTCACATGTACAGATATTCTAATTTAGTTAACAGGAATAGACTCAAAGCCCATGGCGGATGGGAAGGCTGGTGTTATTTACCCTCTGTACTCTGGAAAAAACTCCAAAAGTGTATAAACTTAGAAGTTACACAGCAAGTATTTCTGCCTTTAAGGAGCAAATTCCAGGAGCTCTCTGACTGACAAACTGTTCTGTGATCCTCTCTGTGGTCCTCTCTAGACATTGCTAGTGACAGCACATCACTTTATCAGCTGCCACAGCATGGTAGGCAGCCTATCATACAGCTTATATCCAGACCACGCAGTAATTTAAAGATCAGTACTTTGCACTGCCTTAGAAAAAAATAAAAGTCCACACCTAACAGCTGCATTCTGTACCAACTGACATGCTGCATCATCATTATCCAGCCAGCAGAGAATAACAGCATTTTAGCGGAAGAAAAATAGAAGTAAATGTAGAAACAGCACTGCTAAACTGCCCAGTTACACCTCAGGACCATCACTGCCCACTGGTGAGAGGTATGCACGCTTTTCATTTGCAGGTCAGAAATGTGCATGTCTTCACCTTGTTCTCAACTCCACAACATGGTATGGTCTTTCAGGAGTTTGAATCTCATCAGGCATCGTTTTTTTCTTATTTTCTAACTGGGCAAGGCTTTAGGAGTGCAGACACCCAACCATTGGTTCTCTAACAACGATATACAGCATAAAGCAATTTCACATAAGTAACTACATGCATGCTGGAGCAGGTGTGCTTCAGTATGCCTAAAGAGAACAGCACACTTCACATGAAAATAACCATGTCTGATGAGCAGTGCACCATCTTTTACTGAACTGTCACTAAATGAAACAAAATGCTCTACGGTAGTAACATAGTCTCACGTTTCTTATGTGTGTTAGAAAGTATTTCCTACTCAGTGGAATGCAGCCACTGTTAAAGAAATTAAAGTGAATGCTTGGTTTTGTCTGCAGCCAGAAGACCAGAATTCCATATTGTAACAGTCTGAAAACTGGTTGACGGTATAACAAAATGCAGGAACCAGAGGCCGCATTAGTTCTGCTGCCACCACTTTTGTAACTACCTTGTTCTTAAGTGTCAGGTTATTTCACAAATACTTGTAGGTATGTGCTATCAGTTAGACTGGACCGATTCCTTTTGCATATCAGAAACCAAGAATGGATCGATCGAACTACAATTGATTACATTCCAAGAGAACTGTGTAATTTTTGCAGTCACTGAATGAATCTTAAGCCTAACAGCCATCATTATTCAGTAGTCTCTAATTTATGCTTAGATGCAGGTTTTCTCCTTCACTAAGATATAAATAACAGACACAGGTTTTTTAGGAGCTTTATACCAGTACAATAGGAATGAATATCTCAGAGGGGGAGAGATATACCATATCCTAACATAGCTAGCCTGAAAAATCATACTCTGCCATGTTTAAGTTCTGTCACCAGAAGAAAACACGTCACTTTTCCCTCATGTATATAGTTGCCTTTTGTTCACATTTGGCAAATCCTCTGAAACGTTTAAGACAGACAGTGATGTCTCAATCTGTCCTGAGCTTCAGACTGAGAGGCAGCTTTGGAGAAATCACTTTTCAGCCCAGGGTCTTTTGAACATATCTGTGTGTTATGTCCTTCAAGGAGAGTCTGTCACACCACATCTCACGTTGGCTCTGAGATGTTGGGAGTCAGCATGTTCTAAATGTACAAACTCAACTTTATTTCCACCCAACATTGGTCAGGCTGATTTAAAAATAAGCAAAAGATGTGTTAAGGAAGACATAAAAGTAGGCTTTCAGAAGCAAATTTAAAGCAGCCTTTAACAGTCTACAAAAACCATTTATGCCTTATGCATACATGAAATCTTACATAAGCAATATAGAAATATACATCTAGTTTAATTATAGCAGCTGGTTATTTCTGGCATGAGAGTTTCCTAAGATTGTCTTAAAAGATGCAGTTCCACAGCAGTTTTGTGCTGATGAGGTTGGTGCTGTTTGGGTCCTGCTTTAATCACAGGTGTCTTTTTTTCATCACTGGTGTTCACCCGACTCACAGTGAGAGAGTCTGGGGTCCTGAACTTGCAAAAAACCAAAACCTCCTACATCAGTGATACAAAATATATATAATCAAAGCTACACCAAACAGTTACATCACTATCTAGGGAAAGTGAAATGACATATTCACTGTTGCTATCATATTAAATTCATTCTAGGCAAAGACTTCATCTTTTCCATGAAACTATGAAAGCTTTGAAAACACGAACACCCCATGGAGCTCTGAGGAAGGCTTCAGTGGAAGAAAGACACGCATTTAAAAACAGCAGCTATTGAACATGGAACACCTCCCTTATTGCCATACCATTTAGAAACAAAAAAGGGGATGTCAAGCTCTTCTCATTGATCTAGATTTCCTTTACATTTTCTCTCTTCAGCTCAAACTGTGCAAAAATCATAAATGGAGCACATACCTCCCATATGAGTGTTTACAGCATTACATGCTCTTTATTTAATAAAGAAAGAAGCTAGTGCCACCCTCAGAAAAAAACCTCACCAGTTCACACTACTGCTCCTGCTATACAGATTTTTCTGTAATGGCAAAAAGGGAATTCTGAAACATTCTTCCCAAGGCTTTGTCTTCATCATGTCATTACCTGAGATTCATCAATTTGAATGGAAGCCTTATCTCTGAAATGAGCTTTGAAGAGTAGAAGGAGGACACTGTTTTTCCCCCTTTTCTTTTAGTTTCTCTGCTCTGGAGAATTACAAATACTTTGAACATGCAAATCTGGAAACTGTTAGATTAATGATCCTTTTTACACTAGCTTGTACCACTATGGGTCTAAAAGAAAGCTTAGACCACAGAGTCTGCAGTCCTGTTTCTTGCACTGCCTGTTACTGAAGGCTTTAGCATAAGGTACAAAGAACTTAGTAAGCATGATTTAGTTTAAGTTGGTATTTGCATTATTTTTCTTTTTTCATTGCAAAAAAAGATTTGAGTGATAGGAAGGGCAAGCCCATTCCTACAATTTTCCCTCCACAGTTACATGCTAGTATCTTGGCAGATAGCACGCCCAGCCTGTGCAGAGCTTGCATCTATTTGTCTTGCTTTGTATAATAGCCTTACATTTTTACTGGTCGCACTAAATGTTTAGCCCCACAATTCCAGATACTGCCTGGTGGGGTTAATAGCATTTGTAAATGAAACATTTTAATAGACAGAAATCAGGGTTCAGTTCAAATCTGTCTGCTCATTTGAGAAAGAGCTAGCAGCATAAAATGGATGGAAATACAGAGAGCATGGGAAAAGAAAGCATTCCCAACGAGTTTAAGTTGATTTTTATATCGGCAACAGATAGTTGTGAGGTACAGATTTAAATATTTTACCACGCTCGCTTTTTGTCAACTTCAAGTCCAAATTATCCTAGCAAGCAACATTTCACAAAGCAGCAGCATTAGAGAATAATATTTTTCAATTTGAAAGCTGAGATTCCAAGTTTTTAGTTGAGAGGCTTATGAATGTAACAGATATTTCTAGTTCTAACAGTTCGATACGATGAAATTAAATCAGAAGTGACATCGGGAAAAAAGGTAAAATGGCAAAATATGCAACGTGAGATTTTCAACCCTTCCAGTGTCTGACAGTCATACAACATGATAAAGGAAAAGCATAAAGAGCAACAAAGAGAGACAAAAAGGAATCGAAAAAATGATCTATATAAGCAGACGTAAATCCTTTGTATAGACATTATGGGCTGCTCACCCTCCTGCTGACATTGTGGAGAGAGACAATAGACCAGTCTTGAATTGGCTAAACTGCCACATAGCAGCTTTGTGTTTGTTCGTAGGAGGCATGGACATTTACTGCCCAAGACACTGCTTCAGCTACATAGACCTTTATTCCCCCTACTACCTACTACAGAACTTAAAGTGTCCTTCAAAACCTGAAGCTCCAGGTAGCTTGCTTTCTCAGTTCTGAAACTATAGGTGTTCTGTTGCATTTCTTCAGGTTAATAGTTGTTGAGCTAGAAGTTGTTTCCTAGTATTTGCAGAAGGTAACTTTAATGTTTCAAAAATACATGAAAGGGATCAGTTTGACCCAGGTTTCTAAACATAAACATTTTTCAGAACTCGATTTACCTCTTGGGACAAAATCTTGGATTAGCACTGCTGACAGTAGCCTTGCATGGAAAGAAAATGCTTCTATAGTTGAATTACATTCACCATTTTAGATACTCCACTGAATTTTCTTGCAGTAGAGTGAATATTGCTGTGACTGGAATTGTAAGTGATGAAGGGCAACCCAGCAGCTTGATGCCAGCAGCATCCACAATTAAAAGATTTAAATATACTTACAGATCTTATGTGCATTCTGAAAAGGATATTCAAATGCACAAAACTCTTTTAAATGCTGTATCAGTATGTTGTGCAAAGTTTCACTTGATGATTGAGTGAAGTGACTGAAGAATCTGTATTTAATCAAAATGCAGAAAAAAGAGTAAATAACAAACTTATAGTTAGTGTTTGCTCCTGCTAGCATGCAATATTTCAAAACAATAACAGTAGCTTCTTTAGTTTAAGATAAGAAAGCTAGGACTGTATGTTTGAACAAAAGTAACTTATATGCAAGATCAGTTTAGCATCATACTGCACCCAAGATCATTCAACTTCAGCTATCAAATTCCTACATTCCTAATATCTAGAGTTGAAGAGCTGCTACTAAGCCTCAGTGTTCATTTGTCAGTTCACAAATCCGCAAAATTAGATCCCTCCAGTATCTAATTGCAACTGTATATAGGCAGCTGTTACTAGTTCACAGGTCCTTTCTCAGCATGCAGGTCAGACAACACTAGCAATAGCTATGCTATTTTCTATACTATAATGTAAGTATTTGTTTGAATATAGCAGAAGCTCCCTGTTGATTACATTGCTACAGAAATATAAACGGGAGTTACACCAAACTTAAACTTCTATAAACAGTATAAAACTTTATTTCATAAATGACTCACTGAACAGCTGGTGTTGCTGCTGTGTGTACTTCAGAGATAAGAATTCTGCAGCTCACTTGTAGGTGAAGTTTATTATCCTGTTGAAAACCATGGAACAAAACACCCAGACTAGCAAGAAAAGCTAGAGCTTTGTCTAGCAGCACCCACCAAAACCCAAGAGTTGACCAAGTGGTCAACTCCGCCACTCATGCTTAGACTGTAAAATGTTAGCTCAAACAAACTCACCCCAGAAGCTTGCTGAACTAGGGCATATGATCCTCAAGCAGCAGAAGTGTCAGGAGCACTGTCACTGTTTTCTAGCTGTTATACATCAGATTATTGCTTCTTTGTCAGTGGTAAGGATAGTCCAGACAACTTTGATCACTTCAGGCAAAGGCTGCGTGGCTTGTTTAATTTACTAATGAGGGTTGTTTCAGAAAATTGGCTTAATTACATGGATTAGAAAGTACTCAGATAGTCTCTCCTGGCAGCAGTGCTGCAGAAACTGTAATCTGCTACAGAATTGCAGGATTCAAAGTTTTCAGGTCTCCAAGAAGCTGTTTATTTGTATCTTTGGTGCCAAGAACTAGTAACAAAATAGCTTCCTTAAACCAGGTCACACGTTTTGCAGTCCACAGGCACATCCCAGCACCTTAGAACATTCCCAGACCATACTGGAATGAGAAACCACGCTCAGTCTAAGACTGTACCTTCACCACTAAGGGGGAGGCACTAGCTCACCTCTTTTGGCTGCATCAACATAAAAAGGGAAAAAAAATCATCTGTCAGGTTATGAAAATATTAATCTGCCCTAATCATTGTGTGAAAAAGGTTTCACTATTTAAAGAAATCAATTTTGGCCTTCTGACTCTATTGTTTCTTTTGTATTCATCCCCCACCATCAACTAAATATGGCAACCTTCACAACTCTAGCATCAATCCTACAATTTCTCAGCCCTTTTGTGAGATCTTTATCACCCTGGAGTGATATGAGACAGGCCTCCTTTCCCTTCCCACACTAGGGATAAATGAACAGATATGCCAGACTCTTCTGCCTTTTTATGGGCCCATGCCCCAAAGAAAAAAACCCACCAAAACTTTTGAAGAGGGGAACAATGTTCAACCTCTAAGTGGGCAAACAGCCCATTAGGCACCATTTTTTCTTGTCAGTCTTTCAGTTTCTTAAAAGGTTTAAGCTTTGAGTGGCAAAAATTCAGGCAGTGTTAGCATAGACTTCCCTTGAAGCACAAAAGGCATCCTGGACTCTGTGCAAAAACTAAATTTAAGCACAGCTCTTCAGTTCTGCTTTCCCTCTTCTGACTTACCATCAATACCTGAACAAGTTAATAAGAAACCAAAACCAACCGAACACAAACCACCACCCTATTCCCCCAGATCCTACAACTTGCCTTCAGGCTTACTGCTACAATCAGGACAGGTCTTCTAAAAATTGTTACTGACTATAATAGATCTGGATACTACAGAAGATGAGTGACATATGATACAGACAAGATACCCTAGCCAAAATTAAAATTTCTGAAGGGAATTTAATAGAAAAAAGAGCTACAGGTTTGAAACATTTGAAAACATTACCCTCTTCCCCCACAACATACCAGAGGTAGCAGTGAACTGTCAATCTACAAAGTTTTGAAAGCTGGACCTGAATCCTAGTAGGACCATGAAACTCTGTTAATAAATTTCAGTGATCCTTATTCAGATTAAGTCCTCTTCATTACAGGAATAGACAAATCAGTTCTAAAGTCTGAACTACAAGAAAAGATTACTTATCTGAGAGAGGGCTATTTAAGAACTAACCTCAAGTCTGAGAAGTCACAGATAGCAGAATAGTCAAGAAACTATATAAAGGCATTTGCTTCCTACAGATTTGTGATGTCTTACACTAACAGAAGTGCTTTTGGAGGCCTAACAAAGTCTTGCCTGTTTCCCAAACTGCAATGTACTGGCCTGAAATCATGAACTGGAAACTTGGGGATCTGAAAAAGAATGTGCTCCAGGCTCTTTAGAGGCTTGAATAGAACGGATCTGATAGCAAATGGGAGCAGGATCCTCTTTTAAGAAAGGCTAAAAGCCTGTACTCAGGAACACAGGCAGACAAGAGAACCAGTCTTGTAACCAGATCTCATGACACTAAACCGAAGAGTGCACAAGTACAACAGGATCCAAGTAGAACAACCTAAAGAGGATCAAGTTAGGATAAGTCTGAAAGGTACAGTATTTATATTGTTTAGATTTACGTATTAACTTGCTGTTCAGGCATCTATGAAGCCTTGAGGCAAAACAGAAGTAACTAAAAGAAAATTCATACAACTGAAGTGATACTATTATCTGCAAATCTACATGGTTTATTTCCACAGTAAGTGCCCCCAAACCCAAAGTACAACATTTAAAAATCTACAACACAAAAATAGAAAATATTCAAAATGCACAGAAACACAAGTCACCTTTAATGTGATTAAAACGTCACATGAGTTTTTTTTGCAGTTAAGTGGCAATTAAGGATGTGCTTTACAACACTGTGTAGGAATTTGCATGTTTCCTATACAGGCAGGATCCTCATGCTTGTGCAAGTCGTTCTAGGACTCTTCGGTAATCTGAAACAAGTTGTTGGAAGCTCTCTTCTAACTGTTCATGTTGCATGTTTAGGTCTATTTGGTTCAACTGATTTGTCAGCTCCTCTGGTCTTAGACACCTTCTCATCTTGGCAAGTTCTCTCTGCTTTTTCTAAGCAAGCAAACAAATAGTTTTAACACAATCAATGATCATCAGGTATATCATTTAATTATTAATTCAATTTCAGTATATCTAGTTCTTTAAGATGTTCTTAATCCTAAGTAACATAGTATGAGTGTTTGACTGAGACATCAATTCAGTTAAATCCTCAGTTTCTGTATTATGAGGTGAAAAACAGTTTTTAAGTTTTTCCTTAACCAAACAGATTAGGTCATATTACACTTCTACTGCTGAAGATGTACGGTATGAAAAACCAGACTGTGGCAGCAACCAGGATACTCAGTTCTATGCTGACATTAATCACACCGATGTCCCATTATGGGGCTGCTTGGCTAACTAAGTTCCCCATAACTGACCATCAAAAATTAATTTTAAGCTTCCTCAACACAAAAAAACCATATAACGAACTGCTACAAATTCTTCAAAAGTTAGAAGGATTGGCAGTAGCAGCCTTAAAATGCAACAAAATTTACAAGCATAAATGTATTTGTACAGCAGTAAGATCCTCTTGCTGTGTCACATGTATTTTTACCTGTTCCTTAAAAACACCTCAGAATACTTTTGTTATTTCCTTTCCCCAAATGTATTTTTATACAGCTGATATCTATTATTGAACTGCTTAGTTCCTTAGTTACTGTCTATTCTTCAGTCTTCCCTCACTTTGTAAAAGCAGAATGTCATTCAACATCTCATTATATAAAAAAAACCCAAAAAACCCAATAAGCAAGCATTATGTATGCCTGGCAATTTATCAATAAATCTTTGCATGCCTATGGAATCACAGAGTTCATTAAAACAACAGAATTTCCCCAAGGATTCTATTTCTACTACCAGTTTCAAAAATCAAAGCCCCACAGTACTCTACATAATTTTACACTTACCTCCCAAAGGAAAATTTGTTTTCTTTCTAAGACTGATGCTGAGGGTCAGGAGGAAGGAGTAGGGACCACAGTAAACGATTAGGATCAGAAAAAAAATTTACAATCTCCCACAGAGAGGCAAAGTTCAGTTCAGAAAAGGAGGTATGATTTAGGTCCTGCCACTCAGCATGACATTGCATTACTCCTGATCATACAAGTATTTAATACAGTGCTGGGTTCTCATTTCTGCTAACAGCCTTCGTAAGTCCAACATGTGTGCAAAGTTTTGCTATACTGGTATAACAGGGTAAATGCTGCTTTAGGAAGGCTTCCAAACTAACCAAAGTACTTCTTGGTTTCACAAAATGTGAAACTTTCCCAACAGGGTCTTGGTTTGCTAAGCAAGTACTTAATTGAAGAGTGTAGCTAACATGCTAGTTACAGCAATAAACCTAGACTTATCTGTGGTCCTTTGGCTCTTTAACGCAAACACCAATGCCATTAGCAACTAGGGTATTTTTTTTTTAATCTGTATCTCAAAGGGTCAAGTTTATGCAACATGGACCAACCATATTGCGGAACCCAAGACACATAATAGGAACTAAGGAAGTTACTTTGCACTAAATTTAGTACTTGCCCGAACTTTACTGCTGAAATTATTTTATATTCTATCTGCACACAGTTCTTTGTTGACATAGCTCAAGTACTTCTACCAAGTTGTTTTGTTAAGAGCTAGCTAACAAGTAGAACACGAACGTAAGCTATACCTAATCTGCAGTGTAAACTGCACAGCATTTACCTCTCCAAATTTTTGCCTGTCTAGTTAAGATATTTTTAACCTTTTCAAGAAATTGACATTTGTTCCCCTTTGGCCTACCTGTACATAATGCTACTTATAGCTAGACAACATAAGCTTAGTAATGATTTCCTGCTGGAAATGGGCAGGAAACCGTCAGGAGCCAGACCCAGGATCTTCAGCACTGGTATGTATGAATGTTCTCTTCATCTGTATACATGTCAATTGAACACTGCATAACTAATAGTAGTTGATTGGCAACATAATTGGCATAAACTACATTTATGGAAATGAGAGTAAAATCAAGTATAATTAGCCTTGAAATAAGTAGTAAATGATACTTAAGTCATATACACCTTATAGGGGCCAATCAGTCTTCTTTTAACGTCCAACCGATAGCTTCTGGATTGTTCTGCATCACCCATATCTGTTGCACGCAATCGGAGGATTTCATAAACTCTTCTTGTGTGTTGCTAATGAACAGAAATGAGAATAAAACCCATGTCTGAATAAAGAGGTCACTCACTAGAGCTCAAAAGTGGAGAAATACTGAAATATTAGAATAGTTCCTCAGCTTAGGGGAAGACAGTCAGAGGCATGGACAAAGTCTCTGTCAAACCCATCCTCCTATCTGGTGGGTTAAATGAATAAGCATTCTTTTTTTCCTTCAAAACAAATTTATTCTGTGCAGCCAGTGTCTGATCTCTAACTGTTGTACCAGCAGTAGAAGTGCTTCAAGGATTTGCTGTAAATGAATAGCATAAAATCCAGAAGCCAGAGTCCAAAACTACTTCAAAGAACTGAAGGCCTGGAAGTAGAGCAACATTTTATATTAAACAACATTTTACTAAACAGTATCTACTCCTCTAATTTTAATAAAGCCCTTTACAAGGCCCCTGGAGTTCTAAATGAGAATGAAACAACAGTATTTACAAGTTTTCTGTTTCCTAGGGAAGAAAATGAAAATGAACAAATGGAAAAACTGATGCACTTTTGGAAGGAGATCAGCTGGTATCACATCTGAGAAAAACAAAATCACATTGCTACTTTATTACTACTGTTGCATCTATATGAAAACAATTCAAGGCCAAGTTTCCCTTTGGTGAGCAATGGAACAAAAATAAGGTGGTTTATCTGTTACATTAGCACATGGCTGGATACTGCCAGAAAAATCCAAACCTGACTTACTTATCCTTTCAGGTTTAAGGTATCAGATAGAGAAGGCTGCAAATGTAGTTTCCTTACACAAGCTGGTGGCAATACGTAAATCCCAAACCTCCCCTCTAAGTTTAAATTATTATTCTACTAATTTGATATGAATATGTCCAACTAAAATGTTTCTGATTTAATACCTTATTTATTTTCAGTTTTTGTTGTGCTTCCACCACCATTTCTTGACTGAAACCTTGCATTAACCTTCCCGGGGAAAAGCAAAGCAAATCTTTACAGAGCTTTACAAGAACAAAGTCTCTTAGCTTCACATAGTTTTCAGATGGATCTTCAGCTAGAAACAAACAAAAAGTAGCTAATATCAGTATTATTTATTTCCTTATCTCTGGTATGTAATTACAAAGAACTATGGAAAACAAAGGACAATACAACATTCATCAGTATATAAACAACCTTGCTTAACTGCAAGTACTGCTATCAAAATTTTAGATGCTTGACAGTAGATGTTAAAGAGCTTGCAGAAAGAAAAGCTTCCAATATTTTGTGTATGCAGTACTGTACAGTATTAGATATGCACTTCTAAGAGACTGACAACATATATTTAATCCAATTTAATTCCTTCAGAAAACTACTTTATGATTAAATCCTTTTCCTTGTATGTTCCATCTATTCTATATTTGACAGTGGTACAACTACTAGAATACAAACTAATTATGTGGAAAAACTGAAACTATCCTACTATATACAACTAAACTAGCTGAAAGCATGTATGAGTTATAAAGAGGCCCAAAGCACAAGCTTGTCCAAAATTAAAAGGCTAGGAGATCCTAGGCAAAAGCTGATCACAATTTTCAGTTACATCCATTTAGCTTAAAATGGTAGAATAACTATCAAAACTGTTGTTTTAGAAAAAAAACAAACCACCAAAGTTGAGAACTGACTTCAGTGAACATCAACATGATCCCACATGCAACTTTGTTCCCACTCATGAACTATACAGAAGAAAAATGCTTACAACTTTGTGAATGTATTTCTTTCTTACTTAATAGACAGGCTTACTGCAAGTAGCAGGGTCACACTGCCCCCAACACTCATTTTTCCATGGATTAACATTACAGAATTTATTGCTAAACAGTTTATGTCCCAGCTGTGTTTTTCTTTAATTTTGAAGACCACTGTAAATAGTTGAAATTTGCAGTTTAAGGATAATCAAAAGCTAGTAAGTTACCAAGAAGGACTGGGATAGAAGTTATTGGTGTGTATATGCAGCAATGCACAACTGGCAATTTATTTTTTGGATTGGAGAGAGGTTATGATGATTGTGTCTGTTAACGTTTTGTGCAGAAGTAGCCTAAACTTGTATGGCAAGTCTTACAGCACTTACTCTGCAAAAGAGATTGGAGAAGCTGTACTAAAGTTAATTAAGTCCATTAAGAAAGAAGAGGCAGTTTCAGTTTCTGCCATCCAGACAGACCTGGACAGGCTTGAGAAGTGGGCCACTGCAAACCTCATGAAGTTCAACAAGGCCAAGTACAAGGTCCTACACCTGGATCGGGGCAATTCCAAGCGCAAATACAGGCTGTGTGGAGAAAAAATTGAGAATAGCCGACGAGAAGCTCAGTGTGAACCAGCAGCCCAGAAAGCCAACCATATCACAGGCTGCATCAAGAAGCGTAACTAACAGTCGAGGGAGGGGATTCTCCCCCTCTACTCTGGTGAGACCCTACTAGGAGTACTGTGCTCAGCTCTGGGGCTTCCAGCATAAGAAGGATGTGGATCTGCTGGAGCGAGTCCAGAGGAGGGCCACAAAAATGCTAAGAGGGCTGGAGCACCACTCCAATGAAAACAGGCTGAGAGCTGCGCTTGCTCAGCCTGGAGGAGGCTCATGGGAGACCTTACAGCAGCCTTCTAGTACCTAAAGGGGGCTCACAAAAAAGCTGGAGTGGGACTTTTTACAGGGGTGTGTAGGGATAGAGTAAGGGGGAATGGATTTCGGCTGAAATTGGATAGATTGAGGTTAGATGCAATGAAGAAGTTCTTCACTGTGGGGGTTGTGAGACACTTAAACAGGCTGTCCAGGGAAACTGTGACTGCCCCATCACTGGAAGTGCTCCAGGCCAGGCTGGACAGGGCTTTGAGCAACCTGCTCTAGTAGGTGTCCTGCCTATCGCAGGGGATTGGAACTAAATAATCTTTGAGGTCCTTTCCAACCCAAACCATTCTGTGATTCTAGAACAATGATTCTGTACAGTAAGCATTACCAGTACACATTTCATTTGTGTCAGTTAGAATGACAAAATATAAGCAGAACAAAATATCTGTTGTAAATATGAAACTCCAAAGTATTTTTTTTAAAGCATTAGGTCTTTCAAAGAAGTTAAGCCAATTTTCACTTCTGCTTTTCAGAAAAGTTAAAGTCTTTACTTCACAAATTTAGCTGCTACATAACTAAATATCCTGACCATATCAAGGTTGTCCACCCTGATTTTTCCACCTAAACGGAAAATAATTTTGTTAAAACCTTAATTTCCATAACTTGAGTGCCATGTAGAACACTGCGAGATTTTCCTTTGCTTCATTCCATAAAGAAAAACTTATTTTAGTGCACACTTACTGTGTGCTACAACCCTGTGTTTAAGATACTAAGCCAAGAACATCTCATATGATTTATGCAGTACCCTCTTAAGACTGTTTATCCTCAGCTATAAAAGCTTACAAAGATTTGTACTATTAAAGGAAAAAGAAAAAAAGTAAATGCATGATGCACATGATTTCCTGTTGCATAAAAGTTATGCTTCCTTAGGTTCCTATGAACTGAACCAAAATGATGAGGTAGATTACTTTAGGTTAGGATTATCCTGCAGCAATGCATTATGGAAGCTAGAGTTCTACTGCCTTGGAATTAGAATGAGCGAGTTATTTCTAAGATGAGGTTGGAGACAGCACCTAGAACTGAATGGTCAAGTTGCCTTTGAACTGCATTTCTTCCTATACTGGACTTGAAACCACAGCAACGATGTCACTTTTGTAGCCATTTTTTACATTCTATCTTTTTTTATGCACATACAATCTTTTTCCCCTGCGCCATTTCCTTAACTTTTTTTTTTTTTCTTTCAGGTATTTGTGCATACACCTCTAGTATCATGGGTGCCTTGAGCCAGCAATACATACTCCTGGAGCACAAACTCTCTAGACTTTTACCATCTGTAAAATTCTGACTCACACACTAATATTACTACGCAATTTTAGTTTGGTGTGTTGCCCCACCCCCACAAGTCAGGTTTTGCTAACAGGAGTAAGCAGAACAAGGAATTTGACAAAGCTTGATCTCTTGGCAAACTCAGCTGTGTATCTCACAATAAAATGACTAATTAGCTGGTAATCCGTTCATGCTAGGGATTGAATTTTCCTGGTGTGCTGTTCTCTAAGTAAAGGATTTAAGGAGCTACATTATATACAGTTCTTCTGTAAACCAGGGTTCTATTAATCCTGAACTGAGCTGAAGCTAAATCTTCAAAAGGCCATTTAATTCTGACAAGTGAACACGAAAGTTGGTTTGCAGGCTAATACCCTGAGAATGCTACAAGTTGCTTATTACACAACTGAACAGAGTTAATAATTTAACACAAACCTGTTATATCAAGTACTGTAGGAGAAGACATATAGTATCTATGAACTGTTTCAAGCAGCTGAGCACCATGGCCTTCTCCTTGGAATGGTGGCAAGATCAGCATCTGACTACAGACAAAGGAATGTATTTTCAGTTTAAATGCATGCATTTTCAAACATTATAATGTAAACGCTTAAAAACAAAAACAGTATTTAATTTTAAAGTACATGTAGCAATCTGCATGTTAAAACATATTTTTTAATGGAGTCTTAAAATCGCTAAATATGCAAAACTTGTTCGAGATTCCATCCGCTTCAAGAAGGGAACAATGAAATAAATCAGTGCATAGCCAGCTAATAATGGGGATTTTTTTAAACAAATCAACACCATTATAAACAAGTATTGGGAACTTCAGCAGTTCCCTCTTCTGAAATAAAAGGCAAGGCACGAGTTACACCGCCAATTACCTTACACGTGGCCGGGTTTTGTCTGGGTACACATAGTAATTATAGACTGTCATGTAGCCTACGGTCGCAAAGAGCGTAGCTCCATCCTTATTATACTTCTCAAATCTGCAGATAAAACAGAAAGCCAAGCAGGTCAATTACAGTCGCGCTCCCATGCAGTGTCCATTTTCTTTTCCATTCTCCAACTGAATTTTCAGTGTCAGCAAGCTACTCTGTGAGGGCCCAATGGGTACACCTGCTATGTTCTGAATGTACAATTCACTTAATTGGTGTGCAGCAACTTGGATAAATCAGGCCTCTTTACAGCACTTCAGTGCACTTGCCTATTATAAAGATGAATAGGTGGCAAGTAAAAGAAAACACAGGCAAAGCTCATTTTACTGTTTAAGCCTACATTCAAGGCTCTAACGGACAACAGCATTTAATTCAGCTCTATTCTAAAGCTTTGCCAAAGCATAATGGAGGAAAACTCAAGCCTCATAAACAATGGTTTTTCTTTCCTGGGAAAAATATCATTATACTGCTCCAATAATTGGCCAGCCACAATTAAAATGCAGGCTTTGTGGAGGTAATAAGGTCCACTGTTGCTTTAGAACTGTACTTACACTAGAAAGTAGTTCCATCTTTCATCATCTACATCAATAAAGCTAGCAGTTTCAATAAACCACATCAAGAACGTCTGAAGCCTTTCATGATATTCTCGAAAGCCTGGACATGTCATGTCAGCCTAGGGAAAAAGCCAGAAGAAGTCAGGTGAAACCTATCACAGATGTAAGAGGAAAAAGTATACAAACCCTAATTAAATTATCAAAAAAAAAAAGTATGGTTATAAATATTAATTAACTGGTAAAATAAATTATTATATATTATAAATGAAGCATTACTGAAAGTATATCACTGCAGAATATTTTAGTTGTTCAGCAACAGAAGTTTAACTTATTTTTCATACCTTGTATATCTGATACGTTATATCATCACCAGCTTCCTCATTATGGACAGAATACGTGTGTAGCAGAGTTCCAAAGGGTCTGAAGTTCACCTCCTTCTCCAGCAGAGACACAAAGTCATCTGTGTTTGTGCAAAAGCCAGGAGGAATGATTTCTCTAATTTTACTTTCAACATCATCTGCCTGGAAATTATAAAAGGGGCAGGATCAGTGGAAGATTAGAAAAAGACAGCACTGGTGTTACTATTGTGCTGCTAAGAAATTACTATAAGAGAGATGCTATGGGCTAACAGTAATTAAAAAAAAAAAAGAAAAAAGGAAAAACAGGAAATGAAGAAGCAAGACCTTCCTGTTGTTCTGTAGGGGCCTTCTAATAGTGAGCTGCCCTATTTCCAGGAATGTCACAATCCAGCCACTATAAGCATCAAAAAGCTTGTAGTTACAGCATAAGTTCATGCACAACTGTATGTTTACAGTTACATTTGTCCAAGTAGACCTAAGTGCAATAGCTATTCTGAAAATGCAGCATGCTCAGAAGCTGAGACTTTCTAGACAGCAATTCTTCAAGACTACACTACACAGCCATGTGGAACTCAGGCTCCCAAACAAGCATCAGACAAGAGGTATTAGGTGGTGCAGAACTAAGTGGATGAAAAGAGACAAAGACCAAAAGTGGTAGCTCCCAGACAGAAAAGTGACAGGTAGCACACTCACTCATTCTTATGGCTCCCTGCTTGAAATGCCTGCCTATAGGATCAGCTGCAAAACACACTACAAACTCAGAAGACAACAACCCACATTCTAATAAAAAAACATTTTGAAAACAAAATTTTACATAAAATAATAAAAACATACTTAAGGATCCTGCCAGGAAGTCTGACCTACCAGGAAAACAAAATATTCTGACATCAAAATTAAATTCAGAAATTAAAATTACTTTTTCTCAGATAACCGAAGTGAAAGTTAAAGACTATCAGCTGAGCAGACTTCATAATCCTTTTCAGACCCCAAAAAGACCACTTGATTGAATACATTTAGTACTTCTTTTTAACCATGAATATTTGATGAAGTTTCACAATAACGTATTACTGCTTCTCACCAGGCAATAAAACTTAATGAATTGGTCTCAACTTAACAAAACCCTACTCCTCAATACAACTCCTAAAAGCCTGACATTACATTCAACAAAATGAGCTTACATTCAATTCAAACTTTCCTCTGGACAATGAATCCAGGTTTTTACTTAATGGAGTTTGCCGTGAGTTCAGCTGTAATGTTTGTATTGTATCTATTTCCACAAGGACTGACACAAGAACACTTTGTGTTAACTTACTAAGCAGCTCTTTCACACCGTTTACATGCATGATGGGTATTAGTTCAAAACCAAGACCCTTGCTACTTAGCATTCAAAACAGGGAAATTAAGATGCTTAGAACAAAATACACTACAAAAGGCTAATACAACATGCTACTAATTCCTGTCCTTTCAACCATAGTCCCTTAAGTAGAAGCAATGCACCTGCAAATGAATAGCACTTTAGCATTCAGTTACATTTTTAGTATAGAGAAAGATGGATGTAGTTCAGCACAAACAAGTTTTATTCTTAATGGTTTGGTACTACCAACATTTATATTTATATTTGTAGGAAGAGCTATTAAGCAGTTAAAATATAGCTCTACAATACTCAGTGTAAGAACCCAGTTAAAATGTGTACAATCTTTATATTCATTCCGTTCTCCAAACAAAGGCAATGTATTTATTGGAACCTTCCCTATTCTTCTTAAAACGGTATATTCTTTACATTTACTGATTTAGCTGCATTACACAAAACCAGCTTTTTCAGAATCAATGAATTACACAAAAATATTTTTAGGGACTGCATTTTAGAAATGCCTTTTTTTTTTCTTTTTTAAACTGTCCAAGTGCATTGTTTACACAGATCTTTAGTCTGAACTGCTGATAAAGCTGTTGGAAACTGCAACCAAAAATCTGTACTGACTTTCATTCTATATACCTGAAAAACGCATGTAAAAATAAACTAGAAGTAATATTTCCAAGCATCAGTTCAATAACTCAGGCCACGTAGAAGATATCTAAAAAGGGGCGAGTATGCAGTATGAAGTATTACATAAAGCTGCTCTCCTCACATTCAGTTTCTGAATTAGTGATAATAAGGAAGACAAACTTTCACCTGCTGAAAGCATGCAAAAAAACCTGGTCCGTAACTGGCTGCCACCACAAAAAGTCCTGTTTCCCGTAAAATAGAAAGAACTGAATCATGAGAACAGAGGCTTAGCAGATAAAGCAGTAGATAATACTTCGTAGTTCTATATGACAACATATTTTCACCCACTGCCTCCTAAAATTTCTCTCCCCTTGAAATGGGGTCTTACATAATTTAAGAAACTATAGTCTTCAGTTACTTTTAGGGTTAACAAGATTTTCCTTTCTTACAGAGGAAATCCCAGAATCCTCAGTTTTAATGGTAATGTAAGTTTAAGTGATCCAATTTCCAATTTTCAGTTAGCAGGTCCTGGAATAATGGAATCTTGCAATATCAACACCATACAAGTAATTTATTTCATTAATACCTGTACTTTTTAATAGAAACATCCATTACTTAGTAGGCACTTTCCAAATGCTTCTCTCCAAGGTGCTCATAATCTAAGGAGTGACCAAGATTTGTTTGCTGCCCTTCCCTTCTGTAGTTATTTGATATTGGCGAGAGGTTAACTTCTTTTATCAGAGGAAGGCACTCATATCTTGCTAACTGGCATGGATGCACATGATGACAAACAAGTTTCTGTTCAGAAAAACAATCCAATTGACTACTGCAGAAGAGTTAAACATAGGCAAAGCCACTTACAATGAAGCATGCAAAAACCCAAATGAAGCCAGTCAAGAGTTGTTGAGCTTATGGCTCATGGAAGTACTGTAATGTATTTACCTTCATAATCAGAATCTAGTGAGATAATGATTGGGAATGTGGCATAGGCTTGTAACTTGATTTGTAGCAGGACTACTTACAGGCGCAGTGGCTCTTTGTATACTGCATTTGACTCTGGATAATTTTAATATATAGAGTTTTCTTGTACTAACAGTTAGGACACTTCTATACCATATCGATGCTGTTTCAAAGTAACTTAATTTAAAATAACTATAGAAATATATTTTAAAGCTGAATTTCTCTAACAATTATATGTGTTCCTGCTAGGTGTTCCTGCTCCGGCAGGGGGATTGGACTAGATGATCTTTTGAGGTCCCTTCCAATCTCTAACATACTGTGATACTGTGATATGTATTAATTCGAGGGAGGGAGGAATGGAGTGATCAGAAGTATTACACAAAAAAAAACCAACCCAAAAAACCCTCATATATAACCACAAAAACTAAATGAAAAAAGAAACCAAGAAAAAAAAAAAGCCAGATGAGACACACTTCCATTAATTTCTGTGTAAAGCAAACGTACCAGACCAGCTGCAAAGCAAGATAAATACATCCATAGCAAAGACTGTTTCAGAGGTTAGTGAAAGACTTTCCCCCACCCTGTCATAAGATGCAGATGAAAAGGAAGATGCTTGAACAGCTGCAAATCTCAAAGCAGCAAGCAATTTGGAGGTCAATGCTATTAATATTTAAACTAGAAGAAGGCAGCCTCTCTTCAGATATTTGAAAGAATCTACTCCACCCAAGGGATAAATTTTATTTTCATTAAATGAAGTGACAACTTCTGTTCAAAGCATGATCATACTTGGCTGAGCCTTCCCCATTAACATGGCTTAGACCCATCTTTAAGATGATATTAAGATGCATAAATATGACTGGAGCTTTGGCTCGACATCTCAGGATCTTATCTTTCACCTAATGTTTGAAAAGATCTTGGTGGAAGAAGGAACAGTCATACTGGGACAAATATTTTTGTCAGTCCCTGGCAGAGACTGTATCAGCTGCTTTAACAATAATGGAACCAAACTCACAGTCACAGAATAAAATCACCTGCTGTTGAACAGGCTTGTGCAGGTATTTAGATACAAAACCCTAATCTGTAAATAATTTTGCAGAGCATTAGAACCAATTCTTCCCTTTTAACCAGTTATGTTAAAGGCAGAAACTGCTGTCCTTTCCTAAACACTATCTATTCACAGCACAAAGATCACCTGCCACAGACAGTGGCTAGTCTGAATCCTAGTATAACTATTAATTAAAGGGGCTGAGATCTGCAATCTAACAGCTAACTCAGAATAGTAAACGTTAATATGCATTTAAATTAACAACCTGCTGTAATGACATCTTGTTTCAATCTCTGCAAAGGCATTAGTATCTTAAGGTGGTTAAACTAATGGTAAATTACAAATGCAGAATAAGATTGATGACCACTAACTTCTCTCTTCCTTAGGTTTAGATACAACCATATGAACAGCTTATTCGGATTACAGAATTAATACCAAGGGAAGCACAGGGTGTGCAACTGCATCCTTCTGATTCAGCTGAAGCCTGTAAATACTCAGGGAAGCATATAGAAGCCTTGCTCAAAAAGATACTCCATCTCAATGCCTTAAACAATTGGAGGAATAATCTGGCATAGGAACCAAGGCTTAAAAGAAGTAAAGATTCCGAGTGATCACAAAGGTTGCACTGTGTGCTTAGGGCAATGCAGACCTTATTTACCTTGAAATTACACTGGCGAAAGGTTGGACTGTTTGGTTTTAATACGATTACTACTTTGCCAATAGGCTTTCCTTTTTTCCCGACCTCTAAAAGCCTTCTAAAGATTGAAGAGCAGTCCTCTCCTAAGATATGTTGCCCTAGCCTTGAAAGTATTTCAGGCCTGTCCAGGCACTTAGCCTGATGAACTATGTGTATCCTAATGGAACTTCAGAAAAAGGAAGTGGAAATCTTTAAAGTTCATTTAACAATGTAATTCATTTTTTTTCTTTTACAATAGGCCTTTACTTGAAAATACTTACATGAACTCCAGGGGATTTGACATTAAGAACTTAAAATACAGCTTGAAGTTATAAATATGTTCACTGTTTAGGTGATATTTTTATTTTAAAAAAGCTACTCTCAGGCAGAGTAATTTCAAGCCTGTGCAAATATACAGACATTTCATACTACAGAGTATTATGAAGATTCATCAACAACCATAGCAATAGCTCTTTTGGAAAGAAAACAACTCAGTTTTTCCTTCATTATAACTAAGTAAAACTCAGATGATACTAAGTTTTCTTAATGCATTGGAGACCACATATAAAATACAGCAACACTAGTCCTCCTGGAAACAGTTAACATGAAAATACAGATTTGCTAAATTGTGTTTTTTTTTGTGGAACTGGCTTTGGCATTAGCATCTCATGTCTCACTGCACTGTTTGACACAATTTTGATGATTCTGTAGTCAAAGGAAGAACAATGGGAAAAGGTATAGACGAAGTTCAAAGACTTTGTTCAGCTTAGCAACAAAGGAAACTTTTGTTTGCTTGCAATGTAAATCACTTCTGAGCAGGCAATTGCTAAACCTAGAATTCTTGTCCATATTCCAACTAAACCTTATCAATAATATTTTAAGTGCAGGTCTGGTTCTTTACCTCCACACAGTCAAACTTTTCATTAACTTTAGATGTATACTCGATGCGGAAGAGCGTTGACAGGTTACCAGCAATATAGTACAAGAGTATCTTCAGTCCCTTGTAACCAAAAGCAACTTCACTGAGGAAGGAGAAAAGAACAATCAGGAACTCTATACAGAGCAAAATATTCACATCACAGAGCTTTCATTTAATACACTTTGAAGTTTATCTTGTCTTTCTTAGTGAGATATACTAAGCTTCCTAATAGGAAAAAAAGGAACCAAACTGGGTGACATGGTTTAGTAGGAGGTGTCCCTGCCCATGACAGGGGGGTTGGAACTAGATCATCTTAAGGTCTTTTCTAACCCTAACTATTCTATGATTCTATGAAACTGGATGTGCACTATCTAATCAGTGATAATACCATATACTATTGCTACTAGTTATTTTGCTCCTTTAGTGGAAAAACAGAACATGTTCCTAAACTCAGTAAGGTGGTGTCTGTGCCCTTACTGTGACAGCTCAAAAAGAATACTTGAAAAAGCCAATATTCCATTTACTTTTTTCAGTATCTTAAACTCATTATCATTTATTTACATTTAATAAATATAATTTATCAAAACTTAGCTTGCAGTGCCATTTATACCATATATATATATATATCTATACACAGATAAACAGTCTTAGCAATGAATGTGGGTTTTGTGGACAGTTTCTATATAGTTATCTAATCTAATTACAACTGAGTAAATGGAAAAGGCTCAGTGCCAGGTCCTGCACTTGTGTCACAACTCCATGCAATGCTACAGGCTTGGGGAGGAGTGGCTGCAAAGCTGCCCATCAGGAAAGGACCTGGGGTTGTTGAACATTGCAGCTGAACATGACCCAGCTTGTGTCCAGGTGCCAAAGAAGGCCAACAGCATCCTGGCCTTTATCAGAAATAGTGTGGCCAGCAGAACTAGGGCACTGATCACCCCCCTGCACTCAGCACTGGTAAGGCCACACCTCAAATACTGTGTTGAGTTCTGTGTCCCTCACCACAAGACAGACACTGAGATGCTGGAGTTGGTTCAAAGAGCAACAGAACTGGTGAAGGGTCTAGAGCACAGGTCTTATAAGGAGTGGCTGAGGGAACTGGGGTTGTTTGGCCTAGAGAAAAGGAGGATCAGGGGAGATTTTATCATTGTCTACAACTACCTGAAAGGAGGTTGTAGCAAGCTGGGTGCTGGTCTCCTCTCTCAAGTAGGAAGTGATAGGATGAGAGGAAATGGCTTCAAGTTGTGCCAGGCAAGATTTAAACTGCATATTGGGATATTTTTTTTCCACAGAACGGGTTGCTGGGCATTGGAACAGGCTGCCCAGAGAAGCGGTGGAGTCACCATCCGTGGAAGTATTTAGAAGACATGTAGATGTGACACCTGGGGACATAGTTCAGTGGTGGACTTGGCAATGCTAGGTGAACAGCTGGATTCTATGATCTTAACAGTCTTTTGCAACCTCAACAATTCTATAGTTTCTCTATCCCATGCGCATCTAACTGTTTGTAAGTGTACATGCTGAAGAAAGTAAAACCCCAAATTCAGTGCAGTTAGCATTCAATGACCTAGAACAGCTAGCAATGTGAATTTAAGTTAATACTTAATCCTGTGTTTTATTCACCAAAAATGCCATGTAATAGTAAAAAATAAATGGATATACTGTTGCTAGATATTGGAATTTCTTTGGTACACAGTACTGTGAAAATTGTTAGTAAGAACTGATAATTCTTCCTTAAACATCAAAACATGTCATGAACACAATACCACTTAAGTAATTCTGACTGCAAAAATCAGTTATTTCATTGCCTGCTAATCTACCTTAAAAATAGCATGTAAAATGACTACAGGCTGAAACCTTACAAGGTAGGCACCAAAGACGCTGTTTAACTATACAGTCATAAAACTGAAGTATTGCTATGTTATTTAAAACAGCTTCATATGGTTGGATTTCCTTTTTTCCTAACAATTTTGAAGCAACTTTCTCCTTCTAGATCTATTATTTTGACTCTGGGTACTTTAACTTACTCGTCTCCAAACACTTGATGGCTATACTCTGGATTAAACGTTGTGTTGTCATCCTCCAACTCCTCAGGAAAGCGAACTAAGGGTTAAAAAAAAACAAGGAAAAGAGAGAAGACCGTGACCAAGTCATCACTTTCAGTTTGTTTAGTCATAGATGCCCTGCTAGATGTTCATGCATTCTTCCACTACAGTCAAATTCAATTCCAAAACTATCTATGCTAGGCTGGCATACAAATGAAATAAAGACACCTTGTGTAATTTGGATGCATGTTATTTGATCATTAAGCAGACTAAAACTGAGAAATTGACAGATGTATACATGCATATATTTCATATATAATCTCCTGAACCTTACTGTCTAACTTCATCTTGAACACCGAGGACACTGTCAACAGCAAGCTAGATAAATCACACAGTCAATGTTGCCTTTGCATTCTGCCATTCTTCTCCTACATACAGATGAGAAGGTGTCACTACAGAGGATTTTCATAGAATCATGAAGGAAAGAAATGTTTATTTGCATTTATATCCATGTCCAAGTTTTGTAGAATCAGCATGGATACATACAAAACAGCTGCATCCATACTACATTGGTACTTGTACCACTATTATCAAAATAATTAGCGATTTATTTTTTCCCAACTCTACTTTTTTCCAAAGCCTAGTATTAAACAAGGTTGGGTTTTGGATTTTTTTCCTGGTAATGTAAAAATATTGACTATAATGCCATCTATTCAACCTCAGTAACTTACCAAGCAAACTTTTTATTCATGTTTATGGAGTTACAGCAGTTGCTCCACAGCAGTTGCGACAGATGTGCTTCCATCACAAAATACATTATTTATGATTACCAGAAGAAATTAGAGGTTAAACTAGGCTTTCTTCTAAGAAAAACTTTAGAAGACTGAAAAATGTGATTCACAAACATCTTCTGTGTATTTGCAGTTAGTTAAAAGCTACCTACAATTGGAAGGGATATAACTCTTAAGTTAGTCATCAAAATTATAGCTCAGCCACATTTACAAGGCACAAACAACTCAAGACAACAGTTACATATTCTTAATGCTGAATGAGTTAATACTGCATTAACATGAGCAGGTGTAATTGTAGGAGTTAACACTGCCATTAAAGTTGTGGGGGTTGGTTTTTTTTTTTTTTTTAAAGTATGTGGAACATTGAACTACAGCTTCATTGCTGGTTTACTCCAGTAAAATTGGAGATGAAGAAAAGTTACTTCTGGCAATATGAGAAATGAGTTATCCAAACAGAAAAATGCAAATAAGGAGTTCCCTAGTAATAAGATAAAAGTTTGGCCTCTCAAAATTAAGAGAACGGTTGCTCCTGTCTTCTCAGGTTTAATTCAGAGATTAACAGATTTGAGACAAAGTTGCAGCGATAAGAATAAAAAAACCCAAACAAAATGCACAATGACCACCATAAACCCCAGCCAAACAAAACCACCCACTCCCACCAAACACCCCCCTCCAAGCCATTCTGAACTTTCAGCACGGAAGAAATTAGGACTCTGAAGAAGACAGTTATGAGTGCTCATACAGGTATGTGGGACGTATGTTTTATATATATATATATATATATCTGTATATATATATATAAACACACACATTGTTAATAGTATAAATTTGTAGCTTCTCATATTTTATCTTAACAGAACTTTCTTATGGAACGTGTACACTCTCTGACAGAAAAAGGAAGCTAAAAATATTAGCAGAATAGGGTAATGGGTACCTTAATTAGAAAACCGCTAGCAGTCTCTCTGAAACCTGATATAAATAGCTACTTGCATTTCTAGACAAAATTCACTCAGATGTCATTATCTTTCTTTCCTTTTGTTATATAAAGGTGGAAGAGAAAAATAAAACATTAGATCTAGTCATAAAGTCATTATTTGAAATAACGTTTAAGAAGAATACTTCATAATTACAAGTGGTTTAAAAATGTAAGTATTTTGGTTATAACATTTTGGCTCACAAGCCAAAGGTGATTGTGCATTAAAATGATACTTAACTAAATGGAACAGATTGCTAGTTGTAGTTCTGAAAAGTGCTTAACACATTCATTACTTTTATTTTTTAATGAATTATATTTATATTGCTCAAGGAACAAATGGCTAAAGGGCTGGAAAGATTAACAATTAGTTAAGGTATGCCTTATTCTTCAAGTTATTACTGCTGCACATAAGTTTGAGATATAAGCAAGTTCACCAAGAGTTCGTTAATTCTGCCTGTCCCATTAATTCTGCCATTAATTCTGGGTGTCCCAGTAAATAATTCAGCTGTACAGAACCATAAACAGTTCTTGAAAGACTGACTTTTTTTCTCCAGATTTTAAGCAATTGTCATTAAAAAGGTCTTGTATAATCCAGATGGGTGGGAGGGGAACAAAAACCCTAACCCAACACTTTTGAATCTTTACCCTTGCTTTTGGTTTTATTATCCAACTCAAACAAAGAGGAAAGTGAAACATGTTAAAAAAAAACATAATTAGGTATCTGTAACCCTAAAGAAAAATTGTTGCTATGGTGACCATAAAGAAGAAACATACTTAGGACTGTACCATAATATAAATAAAAGGGAAACTAAAAGATAATGAATACTTCAATAAATAAGACAAGATATAATTCCAACACTCTTGACATGCAAATAAATTGCTGATGACATTATTACACAGAGACATGACTGAATTTCTATAGCTACACTATAACTATACTATAGCTGTACTATAGATGTAGCAGGCTCAGCAAAACTACATTATATATTCCTATTCTTGTATTCGTATGTTTACATTAGTAATTATTAAAACCTGGGTGGATTTAAGTACAAGTCTCTTAAGGAGGTACTAAAATATGCCAGCATCAAAGGCACAATATTTAAAAAGTGACATTACCTAGTTTCAGCTGAATTGCTTCATTTGTGTTACACTTGTACTCAGCCAGCTTCTTCTCCATAGCAGTAAGTCCTGAAAAAAAAACCACAACCAAACTGAAAACATTTTATGTAAAGAGTCAAGAGGCGTACAGTCTACGTGTCTCTATTATTAAAGAACATATTTAGAAAAAGGTTCTCAAAACCAGAAAAACACCACACCAAAAATACTGAACAAGTAGGTTTAAAAAGGCTATAATATGCTACAATGTGTAACGAGAATATAGATTTATGTGACTTTTTCTGGACCTAGAAACCAGACCACAAGTACCTCTCTTTTTCATTTCTGAGAATGAAGGTGTCCTGGGTTCAGCTGTAACAGTTATTTTTTTCCTCCTAGTAGCTGATGCAATATTATGTTTTGGCTTCAGTCTGAGAACAACGCTGATAACACACCAATGTTTTAGTTGTCGCAAAGTAATGCTTACCATGATCTTTTGAAAGACTTTTCAGTCTCTCATGCTCTGCCAGTGAGGAGGGGCAGAAGAAGCTGCGACAAAGCAGACAGGACACCTCACCCAAACTAGCCAAAGGGGTATTCCATACAGCACATCATGCCCAGTATGTAAACTGGGAGGAGTCACCTGGAAGGCCCAGATCACTGCTCAGGTCAGGCCAGGTATTGGTCAGCAGGTGGTGAGCAACTGTATTCTTCCCCCTTGTTATTTCCCTTATTAGTAGTAGTAGTAGTAGGTTTACATCATACTTTAGTTATTGGACTCTTCTTATCTCAACCTGTGGGGTTTACATTCTTTCCATCCTCCTCCCCATCCTGCCCAGAGGAGGGAGGAAAAAGTGGGGGGAGTGAGCAAGCAGCTGCATGGTGCTGAGTTACAGGCTGGGCTTAGACCACGACACAGGGGCATTACATTAAAGATAGGCAAATGTTCTAAGTTATTACCACCAAAACCTATCCAAAAGCTGTAAATAAAAATTAACAATTCAGTCTAACAGATGTTTCTTTTAAAGAACATGTTAAATAAGAAGTTTTCAGGGCTTTTCAAGTCTTTTTCATAAACAGGTATTCATGAACTACAATGGCATGCATACCACCAGCAATTACCTAGTTAACACTTCTCTTCCAGGGCAGATGTGGAAGGAAACAACAAATAAATTGCACGTAATCTCTTTTTCAAAGCATTATCCACCACAGACAACATGCTAGACTTATCCACGGTATTTTTCAAGTGCTTTACAAAGCTCCCCTTCATTACAGAATTCCCATCAGAAAGCTCTTCCTCTAGCTTCAGGTAGTAACCTTTAAGTACAAACAAGTTTGTGGTTTTGATTCCCTCCTCATCCCTACTAAACAAGTAGGCATACAAGTATAATCTGCTTTTGTCACTATTAAGTGTGGGGACTGTGAACCAGAGGCTGCCTTCCCAGCAGCGGCATGTCCATGACAACAGAGGGGCGGAAAGTCAGCTGCATTTTCCATCGGACACCAGACTCCCCAGTCACCCACCCTCCTCCGCTGCTCCGGCCACGGCCGCCTCGAACCCGCGCTCCGATTTCTTGCCCCATAACCCGGTCACAGAGCTTCCGTTCACGGACGGCACCAAGGCCCTGCCAGAGCCCGCATGAGTCAGACAGAGGACAACAGTGCTGGCCGTCCCAGTGCCCCACTCCCCCTCAGGAGAGGCGGCCGCAGCTCCCAGACGTGCTGCCTCAAGCAGCCAAGCCACAACGCCCCCCGCGATCAGAGTGCCGGGGCCGCATATGCCAGCTGCCGGAGAACAATTAGGCAGCCCAGGCCTGGGGGCAGAACAGACCCCGGAACTTACCCGCCATTTCCCAAGAGCGGCGGCGACAGCCGAGTCACCCGGGCAGAACGAATCAACCCGCGCGCCCACTCACCGGAAATGAGCGCACACATACACTTCCGCTTCCGTCCGCCGAAACGCGGTGAGAAGCCAATAGGGGCACTATATGAGACACGCAGCCCGCGCGCATGCCCAGCTCCCACCTGGCGGGAGCCTGTGAGAACCGCAGCACGCAGTTGCTCATTTGCATAGGCCCGGCCCCAGAGTGCAACGCCAGGAGCGCAGGGCTGGCTCGGTCTTGCGGTGGCCATGCGCAGTATTCTGTTCTTATGCACTCCCTCGCAAACGAACGGGAAAGCTCATGGAATCAGCTGAGTTGGAAACAACCTTTAAGATCATCAAGCCCAACTGTTACCACAGGGTAGCCAAGTCCACCGCTAAACCACGTCCCCAAATGCGACATATATATATACCTTTTAAATATTTCCAGGGCTGGTGATTCAAGCATTTTAGGCAGCCTGTTCCAATGCCTGACCACCTTTTCTGTGAATAAATTTTTCCTAATATCCAATATAAAGCTCTCCTGGTGCAGCTTGAGGCCATTATCTCTTGACCTAATCACTCGTTATTTGGGAAGAGTCTGACACCCACCTCACTACAACCACCTTTCAGGTAGTAGAGGGCAATAAGGTTTCCCCTGAGCCTCCTTTTCTTCAGAACCCCAGTTCCCTCAGCCGTTCCTCACCAGACTTGTGCTCAAGGCCCTTCACCAGCTGTGTTGCTCTTCTCTGGACCCACTTCACACCTCAGTGTCTGTCTTGTAGGGAGGGGCCCAGAATTAAACACATTATTGAAGTACAGCCCCACCAGTGCCGGCTAGAGAAGGAAGATAGAGCTTTACCATCAATAAAAAGAAAAGCCAGGTGCTGAACCACTTATTGCAGCTGCTGCTACAAGGATCATGGAGATTTCTGCTATTTTATTTTAAGGTCTGTTCTCTGGTGCACACTGTTACTCTGCAGCTATTATACACATGGACTTGCTGAACAAGCTGGTTTAGTGATCAAATACTTACCAAATAAGCAGATTGATAGCAAACCTTTCTGCTGTCAGCTGGCACATTGGCATATATGTAGTATGCGAACTCTGAGTTACCTTCAAGAAGTTTTTGTTGACCTATAGCAAAGAAAAAAAAAGTATTGCTTTCTACAGAAAATTAGTTGTTTTAAACTTAGAAATGTGAGTCATCGTTCTGTGGCTGCCATTATAAACTCCCAACTACATATAGTAGTTGTGAGGTGTAACAGAAGCTGTCCTATTTATGTTTTCCGGCAGCATGTAATGAGGGATCTTGTTGAGCCCTTAAAATAGTAACTCCAGACAAAATATGCGTTATTATTTAAGTCAGGTTTTATAAGAATTTATTGTGATTGAATTGTCCAAACGAAGTATAAATTTGTTCTTTCTTGAGGCTATGGCCTGCATGCTTTTTGTTTTAAGGTATAAAACAAGTTGGCGTATTCTACTATTAAAGTATTACAAGCAGCTTCTGTCAGAAATGACTGAATTACAGCCAGAATTGATTACTTTGTGTCTCTGCTTGTTTGTATGAAATACAGGGATACTGCCATTGCAGCCATACTGCTAGGATACCGGTGTACAGTTTCAGCACTTGCTACCACCAGGTATAGCTTTGCAGACCCTCAAGGGAACGGCTGCATCTGTTGAGCCAGAAATGGGGTTCAGCAGCATTTTGAAAAGCTCATTTGTACGCTATGGAGGTGTTCCCAGCAGCCTCCAAGGCAAGGACCCGAAGCCGTGCTCCTGGTGCCTTTGGTGGGGCGGCTGACACACCGTCCAGAGTCGCTCGCGGTGAGTCCGTGTGGCGGCTATCGGGGTCGACCGGGTACCGGCAACATTCCTGCCCGGCCGAGTGCAAGCAGCGCAGGAGGCAGGGCCACGGCTGGTACCGGTGGGCTCCACTCGCCTTCTCCATGGAGCCGTGCGGCGGCCGCTGAGAGCAGCCAGCTTCAGGGACCGGGCTGCGCCGGGCGGGGCAGGGCAGGGCAGGGTGCTCGTTGCCACAGTGCTACGCTAAGGCGGCGGCTGCTGCGGCGGCGCGGCGGGTGGGTGGCTCCTCCTCTTTCTCGCCGGCGGCAGCATGGCGGTCAAGGTGACTCTCCCCCGCCGTGGATTGTTCATAGGAGGAGACGGGTGAACCCTCTGCCTGCCCGCGCGGGGCGGCCGGAGGGAAGACGGGCTGCGGGAGGGGGCGGCCGCTGCTGTGGGAGCCCCGCGGGGGTCAGGGGAAGCTGCCGGCTGGGGCGGTGATGGCGGGGCGGCCGCTGGGAAGGGGCAGCGCAGCCCGGGCTGCCTTCCGCCTCCTGAGGTGAAGCGCTGGGGCGCGGGACGAGGGTGCTGCGGGAGCAGACAGCGGGCCGTTATTCGGGGGGCGCGGGCAGTAACGACTGGGCCCGCCGATGGTAACGGCTGGCGTCGTGCGGGACTGGGGCGACGCTTGGCTTCCAGTCAGCCCTTGGTCTGACAGCTGTCAGCGGTACTGGAGCCCCCGCAGTGAGCGCGAAGAGGTCATGTTTGAGGTTCACCCTGTCTGCTAGATAAGGGGGCTGGATTGCTGCACTTACTAGTGCGCAAGGTGGTTTTTATCTGTGCTCGGTCAGTAGCCCGGCCAGCGGAGCATTAACTTCCTTGTCCCCACAGGTGCAATTAACCAAAAGAGCCGATCCTGCTGAACTACGAAATATTTTTTTGAAGGTAAAAAGAGCTGTCTAATGTTTGATTGACAGACATTTAGGTTTTGCCCTTTCAGCATCATACACATGTAGTGCTTGTAGGATGCTTGAAAGTTCACTTTGCAGATATAGTGTATTGAAAGGGCCATCAGGTGTTGAGGGGAGACTGCTCCTGATACAAATCGTGATTAACCATTACCAAATGCTAATCGTAAATAATTTTCTGAAATATTTTCTAACTTCCTGTAAAGCAACAAATTATAATTAAGGACTCTTTTTTTTTTTTTTAATGCACTTTTGCAAGATTCTAAAAAATCTTTTTTACATGGTTGTATGTATTGGGTTTGGGTTTATATGCGTTCCTCTTACAAATGGACAGACAACTTGTGACAGTTTGAGAACTTAAAATTAATTTACGTATTTAATAATATTAATGCTTGCAGGGCCTTAGAATTAGCATACATAAATAGTAACATGAAGCTTTTTCCCCTCTCTTTAATAACAGTGAAGCACAGTCTGAAAGGCAAATCCAGTCAATCCTGAACTTTCATAATAAGGTTTGAATCAGACAGATGGGATAAGAGCAACTATGTTTTAGGTCCAAGAGCTGAGCCACTATTTTTTTCCAAAATTACTAAAATACGTTTCACCCCCCCCCCGCACTTTATGTTAGGTATTGCACAGTATGTTCAAGAAGCTTGAACATAGTGAAAAAGGAAAGAATATAAAATGAAGTATTAATATTATAAATAATAAAATCTGTTATTTAGTTTTTGACATGTATCTTTTGGTCCTACCATACTATTCAACAGTTTACACATATGATAAGTAGACAGAGACACCTTTTTGCCTGAGAGAGAGAAGTTATATCACAACCATAATTTTGGTGAATTTTTGCTTTTGCATACTGGATTACACTGGAAACATCACTGGAGTGCTAGAACTTGGAATGTTGGACTCAAACAAGGAAAGCCCAGCATTTAGCTTCTAGTAAAAAAAACTTAAGCTACAGGTACATTTATTGTTGACATGACATTTAGCTTTTGTAGATAAGGAGTACAGCAGAGTATGTTAGGAAAATAAGCAACATGAAAATATGTTTTTAAAAATACGTATTTTAAAATGTGTGGTTCTAGAACATCACAACTCTTTTCCAACTTGCATGATTGCAGAAAGTGAAACATGGTGTCAAAATACTCTATTCTTGAAAATGTGGGCTTTTTATGATTCTTGACTTCCAGTCAGTAGAAGTGCTTGCTTCTGGAAATAAGTAATTGTTTGCAGTCCTTGATTTTGGTCACACGAGAAAAAGTGGAGAGGAAAAACACTGGATCTTGAAATTGTCTCTGTGACAATGCATGTTTTATTGACCTAAAAAGCAGGCATTCTGGTTTTAAAACAGCTTTTTGGTCTTTTCCATGTCTATTTTGTAACCTTCAAAGAAACATGCAAATCAGGTTATGGATTGTTTTGTGCTCTGAGGAATGAAAAATAGGGAAGCTCTCCTGTTTCCTCTTGAGTGTCTGAGTTTTGCAGAAGACGAAAAGAATCAGCACAGATACCTCTGTAACAGAAGGAAGCTTTACATTTCTTTTGGATTATATTTGATTATAATTGAGTTTGAAATTGTGTCTTTTGTTTGATAGCAAGGAAACTTAGTTGCAAACTTTAAAAAATATCGGGAGAACCTGCTCTTTCCAAGACTTAAGTTGTAGCAAGTTTTGCTGAGAAATAGTGCTAGTGTTGCACACATCAGGGGTCAGATATGTTGTACTCTTTGCATAGCCTGCTGGCCTGTTCTGTGAGCTTCAGTTAAAGGTCATGCATTCCTTCCTAAATTTGGCTTCCCTTGGAAATGGGCTAAGGGAAGATGTGAACGCTAGGCCTCCTTGTCATCCGCCTTATTCGTAGAGAGTGTGTGAGTACCCCGTCCTTCCAGTTGAAGTTGTATCTCACTGGATGCTGGATTCTCTTAGAATTTCTGAATCTTGCTATATATTTCATTTTATTATTTAAACTGTTAGAATATTATCCTTGAATTGTGTTAAAGAGATGTGCAATTATTTCCATGTAATCCCGTAACTGTGAAATGCAGACATTGAAATTTCGTGTTTGTGCACCACCAAATTACCTCTCAGGTGTTTGCTAACCACTGACTTCAGTAATAACCATAAAAGAACAAAAGAGAAATTCACTTAAGGATAAAAGAGTTATGTAGAACAACAGTTATCAGATCCCTTCATTCTTTTTTCTTAGGTAAGACAGTCAACCCTTGGGGCACTTAGTTGAACTATTGGCTGACTGCCGAGTGCAAGTGGAACCTGTTGTTCCAGCAAGGTGGAGAAGAAACAAAAACAAATTACCAGTTTTAATACAGGAAGCTTCTGTCCCCCCGCCTTACTCACAGCTTATTAAAAAACAACCCAAAACCTATTAAGAGGCCTCATAGGTCTCTTGTTTTGGAACTTTTTTCTCCTCTGCCCAGATAAAATCCTTGGGATAGAAGCCCCTGTTACATTGGAAACTACCCAATTTTTCAAAGAAAACGTTGTTTCTGAAAGCATGGCAATACCTAGCACTGTATTATACAACTAGAATAAGGGGTTTATATGTTCATGTTATGTGATGATGTTTAAAAAAAAAGGATGCAAATTCATCAAATGCTTAAATGTGTAGTAAGAATTTTGTGTTATAAGGTAATAGAGTTCAAGACTGAGGAAAATACAGATATAATTCATTCATTCTGTTTTATATGCAAATCAATATATACTTTTCAGTTGCCTATTTTGTGCTAAAAGATTCTTGACTTAAGTTGTATGGTGAAAGGGTAACTTGAGGACAATTGTAAATACATATCAAGCTACTTTGTCAGGTCTTAATATATTGGCTCGCTGCCAAGCTCTTTCAAAATACCATGACCTTCACATATGGACCTCAATATATCTGTCAGTTAATTATTTTGTCTCAAAAATTTTCTAACAAGACTTCTTCCATACAGTTTTTTATAGTTAAAAAAATCACTTTTTGTAATAAACTCAGACAGATTGGTGTCTGAAGAAAAGATGTTTAGATTTTGAGTTTGCTAAGCACTCTACTTGAAGATATGCTCAGTTCTCTGCATGTCTGATGGTCCTTCGTACGTAAAACTTGCTTTGGGTTGCGTATCTTGAAGCAGAATTGTGCTTCATACTGCATTTTTTTAGTCACTTCCATATACAATTGAGAATCTTTCTAAGTTGGTTCAGTGAAGCCACAGGTTCATTATATTGTCATTTCAGCAGCAGTGCAGAGTTAAAGGATTCCTGTCCACTGCTTTGTGTTATTAATTGTTAATTTTATAAAATTAAAATTAAAAATCAAATTAAAACATTTGACTCAAGTCCTTTTTGTCTGTGTGTGTGAATGTTTACTTTAAAAATGTCAAAACTTAGTTTTAGTATAAAAAATAATCTGGAAATTTATTTCTCACAAAAAAGACAAAAGAAATAATATGTATTTTCCAAACTAATTATGATAAAGACCAGGAACAATTATTCAGAAGATACCTGCCACTAGAAATTGTAAGAAAATGTGCTGTATTATGACAATGTCCCTGCAGATGGAAAGCTACACTGTAGCTGCAATATTTATAAATTTATGCAATAGTTCCTGAAAACCTGTAATTGTCTTCTTTATTAGAAGATATTGGTCATTATGTGAGCACATCTTTGAGGATAATCTGATTGTTGGTGGTATGAAACTAATATAGTAATTATATTAATATTTATGAAACTAATACTATTAGTTATTACTATTAGTTGCATTACTATTATGCAACTAATATAGTGATATAGCCCTTTCATTTCAGACCAGTTATGTGCAGAAAATTGTGCATAAATTTAAGCGATATTCAATAAAGATACTAGTTTGGTAATCACTGCTGATTAGCATCTAAATAGATTAATTTGTGTGTGTTTTTATTTTTACCGTAGTATGCCAGTGTTGAGCAAGATGGTGAACATTACATGACCCCAGAAGATTTTGTGCAAAAATACCTAGGACTTCATACAGATCCTCGTTACAATCCTAAAACGGTGCATCTGTTGGCTGGAGTGGCAGATCAAACTAAGGATGGGTGAGAATTTTGCTTTCCATTATAAGCTTGTAATGCACTGGTAAATGTGAAAGAGTTTGATAATTTCATCTTCTATAATAGAATATAGATTTTATTACACTTTAAGTTAATTTAGGTAGTAAGTTTTTTGTCAAGTACAGTAGACTATAAATTTGAGGAAATTGGGAAAAAAATACAGTGCTTAATGTGCGTTTTTTCAATTAGAATTTGTTTTAATGGAGTTCTAACAATCACTACAAATGCCAAGGAAATTGAACTCCAAATAAGTCTAATGTAGTATGATTGCCTTGAAAGTTCTTTTCTGTATACTCATGTCCATGATTAGATACTATGTAGAGTCTTTAGTAGCTGTAATTAAGCATGAAAATACAGAAAAGCTTTCTTATTTCTGTATTCAAATGAAACCACTGAAGTCTTTATTAAAGTGCTGGCTGTTAGGAAAAGAGAGACACTAATGACTCTATGAAGGAAGAAGGCATTTGTCTAATCAAAAGAAGGTCATACCAGATAAAGTTTTCCCAGCTCTGCTTGCAGATGATATTACTTGCTAGTAGACAGTTCTCTGAAACTACTTTACAGAATGTCTGCTCCTCTGAGGTAGCACCCTCTTTCAAAGAGCCTTTTCTCTTGATCTATGTAGTCTTCTACTTTTGGCCTCAGACTGTAGTAGGAAAATAGACATTGTTGAGGTGAGGTTAGGATGGATGAGAGAACAGGTCAAGAACAGAGAAGGGAGTGGTTATTTGGTAGAGGGGAGAGAGAAAGCTGATGTTAAAATAGTATACCTTTGTAAATACATAGGTGTGACTTGTTTTAAATTGAAAGCCCCTCAACAACCATGGATCTGTGGGCCTAAATCTGACCTTTGACATCACTTAAATGTTTTTTGTTTACCTGTATTCTGCTTTAGAATATTCTAGTAGTTGGCATAGTATCCTGAGAAGCTTGTGCTTTACAAATTAAATTGTATATACTGCATACATTTTACACTTAATGACGAATATAGGATCTCCTGTTTTATGTAATGTTACATATTATTTTTTTATAAAAATGCAGCATTTTCATAGTACATTTCATATATACAACCTTGTCTTTGTTTGCAATACATGGCTGCAGTTTGTTGTGTTGTTATGGATTGAAAAGGCTATTTTGTATATATCTATTGAAATAATAGTCTAATTGATTACTAGTAAACCAGCATGCTTATGTTGAAATATGCTGGTTGTCTTTTATGGTGTACATTTCTTCAGAAAATGTCTTTTACAGTAAGAAATCAATGATTTGTTTTATTGCAACAGAACCTTACATTGAGGCATCACTGTTTCATTGCTTTCCCTGTGAATATAAGTTTGTTTGTTTTTGTTTTTTTCTTATATTTAAATCTGGGTAATATTTGAAGTGACATAATCAAACATGGGTAAGTGTGCTTTATCTAATTCTGAATTTGAACAGTGGGAATGGGAATTATTACCATATGGTCCGCAGTGCAAAATGTTTGTCTGTTTGAATACTTGTCTGAAACTTATTTTCCTGTATTTATCCCTAACCTGTATTTCATGTGAAGAATTTGTTATACCCCCATCATCATCATTGATTTATTTATTTGCTTTTACATTTGCATTCTTCCTTTTGTAGTGAGTTGTGATATATCAAAATCCAGACTCTAATTATGTCATCTGCACAGAGTTTAATCTGTAGCATGAATTATTATTGTAATCTTCAACTGAATTCCGTAATGCATTACGTCTTTCCAAGGACTTAAAGTTACTTTATGAAGTCCAAGGAAGTACCAGTATTCCTATTCCGTACATACATTTGTAAATTAAATGACAGCCCAACATCACACAGCAAGTCATTGAGAAGCCATGGGTTCTATTACAGAATTTCATTCCCGCATCTGCTATCATATTCTCTTAGCCTTGCTTGCCCTTCAAATAAATACTCAAAGTGCTCCTGGTAACTTTTCTTTGTTTTGTTTTGTTTTGTTTTTTAATTTATTTTATTTCATTTATGTTTAAGTTTGGTACTTTAGAAAACCAAAAAAAAAATATTTTGGAGCTGTCTGTCTGTAGGCATTTGTTTAAAAAAATGTTTGATTTTCTCTCTTACTTTTTTTTTTTTCTGGTGGTAACTTGATCCTTATGTGACTGTTCCAGAGTACTATTGCCTTTTCCTATTACAACAGTACAAGACCGGTTTATCTTAACGGAACTCTGTAAGGTAGTTCTTAAAACAGGTGACTCTTCACTTTCAAGTGTTTGTTCCTCATTGTTACAAAAGCATCTTCTGAAGACTTAATGTGATAAGCTCTAAACTAGAATTTGACCTAAACTGCTTTGTCTGCTGTCTGCTGCAACAGGGTTTCACTGATGCTGTAAGCATTCCCATGTCTTCAGACTGCAGGCACTAGTTTTGAAATTAAGATAAATATCCTCTCCAAATAATGTACTTGCATATGTGTGCCAAACTCAGCTTCCCGATTACATAGGTTAATTTACATTAGTAGGTATTGCAGTTCTAAAATCAAAGATTTTCTTCTTTCAAGCCTTCAAAATTTCATAGTAGTCATTCAAAAATCTTTATTTTAATTGCTTGTTTCTTGGTACTTTTTTTTTTTTTAGTTTTTAATTTTATTTTTATCAGCTTATTGTACTTAACAGTTGGAAATGTGGTCTAAGCTAAGTCCTGAAGAAAGACTTGATGTTTCATATACTGGAAGAGTCACAATAGAGCTATACTTAATGTCTGAAAGTTGTGTGGGGAAAAAAGAATACAGAGTTGTAGTAGGAAAAAAAGAAAGATATAGAAGAATTGTAAACACATGGCTTGCTTTGTGTGCTTTTGAAAGGTAATGGTACAGAAGAAGTAAGAGAAAAGGAAATTTAAAAAAATGTTACTGATAAAATGCAAGGTGAGTGATTTGATATTGTTATGGACTCTGTAATGCAGCGGGTTCACTGAATGATACTTGAGTAGCAATTGGGTGGGAAGTTCTATCATTCTGTTTAATCTAGCTCCTGTTATTTCCATCCTAATGGATAATGGAGGATCACAGGGGATATCCCTGCTCTTAGGCATTGCAAGTTGAATACATGGAAAGGAAATTGAATGTGTCTTGTCTCCTTTTGCTGTAGGCACTGTTAAAGTGAGTCCTCTGAAGACGGCTTCTTTCAGGTTCAGGCTTCTACGAATGCATTCTGCAGAGATCGTCACTTGATTCTGTCAGTTATAAAGCTTCTTCCTTAGGAATTAATTTGTATGTCAGGTTTTCGCTTGTATGTGAGGTATATTTTGAAATGATAGTATTTCCAATTATTTTAAAAGGATATTCTGTTTCTTTGATACTAAACCCTTATTTATCATGATCATCCTTTGGATGAAATTGACTTTACATCTGAAGAACTATTTTCACTTCTCTGTTTTTTTGTGGCTAAAGTGTGACAAATTAGTATCATAATTCTGTATTTGCCATATCTTAATTCCTTTGAAAATCACTACATTTTTTCCTGTATTTTCTGCATAATGCTTATATGCAAGAATGTTGACATATATAACCTCATTTAGAGTATCTCAATTCTGCTTTATGTGTACTCTGACAGAGAAACACTAGGTAAACTAATGGATAGTGTGGTTTGATTTTTCATTTCTCTCACTTCCCCTCCTCTCCCGTAGGTGACAGAATTTGTACTTTGCTCTTTAGCAGTAAGCAGTGTATGTGTGAAGTAGTCACTATGAGCTAATGATCTTCTATGAAGAGTACTAAATTCAGATCAATTAGGTACATTTTCTAGGAAAACATATAATATACAATGATACTCTACGTTTTAACAGTATCTAATAAAATAATAATTTCTTTGTTTAGTTTGTAAAATGAAATTGTAATTTTCATTCCCATTGATAATTTATTTGATGCTAAAATAGATATCCCACCATTTATTTCTGTAAACTGAGCTAAGGGAGTTGTAACTGGATGGAATATTCTAAGTCATCAAGCTAAGTCCCCGATTTTTACAAGGGTGAACACACACATTGGTTCCAATAAACCAAGTTTGGTGTTAAAACCTGAGGCTTTTGCTTGCAGTATTCTGGACAGGACACAGTATATGCCTGCTCTGAATATCTTTATGGATATGTAAAGTTGTTAATGTGTCAACATTATCCTTCTCCTGGCTTAGGGCTTATCTTTCTTCTGCTACTCTTACATACAGCATTAGGATCCCTTCTAACTTCCTTGCAGTCTATGGAGGACTAGGGATTCCTTAAAATGTTTTTTTTTCTATTTAGTCAGAATGAGTTCCTCTAGAAAAGTTAGTAATGATTATCCTAATAAGTTACCTGTGCATACGTTCAAGTCCGACTTTGTATGTGTTAGAACACAAAGCAGCATTCCAGAGACATTGTGGGAACCTTACCTGGAGATGCTGCTGCTTCCTTATCTGCACAGAAACAGCTTTCCTAGTGCATCCCGAGTTGCATTGTTCTGTATGGTGACTGCCGTGCATACACAGCTCAGAATCTTGAGATCTGCTGTTACACTCAAATCCTTCCCTGCCTTGGTCATGTCTAACTGTTCCTATGTCCAAATGTTTTTATAATTTCTTTCTTTCTTGGCCTCAACTACATGGCATTATGGTTCATTTTATATTTGAAGTGTTATATTTTTTCTATATGCATAGTAAGGTATCACTTCTTCTGAACCTGTTTTTTATTTATATGCTGTTTTAAGAAAACACATATATTGTGTAGTATATTTCTATACTTACATTAAACTATGTTTTCTTTCTTAGCAGAAATAGATATATAAATTAAGATAATGACAGCCCTGTAAACTTCATGGTGGGGTTTTTACATCTTAATTTTTAAGTGCTGTCTGCTTACGTTTATAATTACAAGCTAATACTTTGTAGGTATTTACTCAGAATTGCTTATATTTTGTATATTTTGTAGAGTCTTAACATTTTTATGTTAGAATTTTATTTTAATAATTGGATCATATAGTTTTCTAGAGCATCAGACACAAAATATCATTGGTATTGTGAATAATTTTTAAAAATCTTTTTAACTTCTGTATTTTCCTTCATAGGTTGATTTCCTTTCAAGAATTTTTGGCATTTGAATCTGTTTTGTGTACTCCAGATGCAATATTCATTGTTGCTTTTCAGTTGTTTGACAAGTCTGGCAATGGAGAAATAACATTTGGTAAGAATAAAGAAAAACATTTTTAAAAAGTGATAATAATAATATAAATCTTAATAGTGGTTCATGACCAGTGGTCATAGAAATGCATACTGTGCTGTACTGTACTAGTTGGCTAAAGAGTTCTCAAGATTAAAACTTTTTTTTTTCTTTCAAGTGATACAAGCCCAAGAAATACACGGAAACAAAATCTGTTTTGCTCTGTCTTCCTGAATCGAGATTTTTCATGTTTCTGAAATAGTTATAACAATGCTGTTTTGTTTAATGTCTTTCTAAGTAAATTTGTAGACTTTGAGCGCCTTCAGTGCTGAGGGATTTTAAAAATATGAACTGGACCTCCATTCTTCTTTGAAGAATTATCATTAGATACAGTACGAGCACTATATAGGAGAGTTTAGAATCTCTAGTTTAGTATTTCTTTTCTTGAGGAGTAAATCTTTAATGTTATGAGCATTAACTTCCAACTAGATCATGTATTTGAAGAATTAGGAGGAAAATACGGCCTTTAAGTTTTGTTACCTTTTTTTTTCTTTCCTTAATCACATAAATTAGTAATTGGACAAAATTCTTTAGGCTAACTATACTGCTCTGTGATGTTGCTAAATAACTGTTACTGACATTGCAGTCCTAGGAGGACTAGGTTTTATTTTTAAAACTTCATATATTTATGAAAATTAGAAAAGCCAATGCTACGAATTTTAATAAAGTGGAATGAGACTTACATGTTATTTCTATCCAAAAGAGTAAAGTTCTCAATAGAGAAAAGACAAAATGTGCTTGGATTTGTAACCAGTAGCCGTTTGTACTATTTCATTCTTATGAAAATTGTTGCAACTTGTTGGGAATAAAAAAAATAAAGGAAGCAAGGGTCTTTTTATGGAAACAAATTGCTTGACTTCTGATGTTTGTTAAATTACATCATTAACTGAAGGATCAAATACTGAGCAGTTTGAATACACCTCATCTTGAAAAGAAACTCAGAACTTAAGAAAAGTTGAAGTCAGTAAATGCAGTCATTAGGAAGTAGACAAACTATTACAATCATTATGACCATGTTAATGATGGTGTATTTAATAGTGTCACAAAATGATGATATAGACTTTGTAGCTGTCATGAAAGTACTTGAAATAGCTGGTTCTGTAAATGAACAAAAAGTAATTTCAGATTGTATTGGGATTCCTCAATCAGACTGAGGACTGTTACTTTTTATGAGCACACCATTATATTAAAGGCTAAAAGTACAACACAAACAAGAGAAATTGTAAACCAGAAAATTCCATAATGTTTTTCAATATCTTCTTCACTGATTTTTGTTTGTTTCGTTTTTTTTTTAATAAGGCTGATAAGTCTTGAGTAGGAAACTGTGAGAGGAACTTAAAATTCACTATTGGTTTCCTGAGTTTACAAGATTATATTGCAGTTATTATTTTATTTAATAGTATGTTATAATATATCAGTGGTACTTATTTTTGTGCTACAGTTCTCATGTTTAGTGCTGCTTTTTTATTATTGTTAGTAACATGGCCTACTTATTTTTACTTCATAGGCATATCATACAAATTAATGCATTTGGGAAAAATGTGAATGATAATATATGGCATGTTCAGAATTTGGTAACTCTGCAACCAATTGCTAAGTTGGTGTTGTCGCCTACAGAGGCTGTTTTGTGAGTCCTGCACTCTTTCATACCACATCAACAGAGAAGCACAGAGTTTAGTTTCATGTGAAAATGAGAATATATAAAACTAGGTCTTAAAAGTTTTAATAAATGATTAGAAATACACTGAAGTCAGTTTAGCCAATTGGTGTAAGAATTGCTGTCAGACAAGTCATCTCTCTGAGTATGCAGTGTATCCAGTCTGCAGATAAACCATGTTGGTTATGAGAGCAAACATGAGTCAAGATGTTCTAGCTCAGATACAATGCTATGTGGATGTGATTCCATTGGTTCTAAAGCTAACTCAAGCCAGTAAGTCTTGGCAGAAGTGACATGGTTTAACTGAGGTTTTTCTGCACTGTGCATCTGGAGCAGGGGGTGAAGTGCTGGAGAGTGGAATCAACTTGGGTCTGTTAGGCCAGTATCTTGAACCCAGCTCTGGCCTTGCTGGGTGTGAGATAACATCTCAAAATCATTTGGGTATGACTGTGTGGCATTTTCAAAAGATATCCTGATCTACTAAGATTTCAGTTATCCAGTGAAAGTTAAGTATATTTCTTGATTTTTAGAACTGTCTCTGTATTTGAAACCAAGATGCTCAGTTGGATTCAAATCTCCTTTTTAAGATTTATTTACTGACATGGACTCAGACCATACTTGAGCAGTTCATCTTCTTGCAGTCCTCTTGAACCTCAGACTGCCAGTTGTCTCTTCAAAAGTTTAGCTTCTAACTCTCCAATGAGTACTAAATTGTATTATAAAGAACTTCCAAGTTGAAAAATGGAAGAAGACAAAAAGTTTATGATTCTTTAGAAAATATTTAGTAGAAATACTTGTCAGCTATGCTATGCTAATCAGTGTCTGTGCCATATGATATATTAATTGGAATCTTTGAAACAGGAAGCCTTCTGTCACATTAATGTCACCTACTTTCTCACTGCTTTGGGACATTTTTCCGGGAGTTTTGGACATCCAGAAATCCTATATGAATGACTGCCATAAATGTGCAGATAGTATGCTGTGATATTAATGCAGTAGGTCCATTGCAAAAACATGAAATTGGAACTACTTTGTATGAGTAAACCGTACAGCATGCTCAGCACTCTTTTTCAACTGCACTAGACTTGGTATCAGTGAATAATTGGTGAATAAAAAGTAATAAAATGACAATTTTAATAACCCACTGATAAAAGTGACAATGTAGTTTAAATGACTGTTAAGTCATGGAGAAATAGGAAAAAAAGTATTTGTTTTCCTGATCAAATGCTTGTACTACTTCATAAATTATTCCTAGGTGAATATTTTATGGGAAATATATTGCTGATGACCCCTTAAAATATTCTTTAACCATAAAATATTTAAATGCTAAAGCTGATAAAGAAAGGTGGGGTGTTTTTTTTGTTGTTTGTTTGTTTGATTTGTTTGTTTCATTTTTCATGAATTGTCTTTCTTGTTATGGGTTGCTGTCTATTAGCCAGAGAAGACTGATAAGTGGTTTGCTTTTTTGATCTTTGGATGTAACTGACTAAATTACCTAGCATGAATGAGATATTTAAAAACCGTCGATAAAATTAGTGCTAGGGTATTAAGAAGACTTCTTTTTATTGCTGTGCTTGCAACCTGAAGTCAGGTTAAAGCAAACATGAATATTAAATGTGCTCAAGCTATTTCGTGTGCTTCAGTGTGGAAGCAGATAGTCCTTATTGTGGCTAAAGGTGAAGTGTGCGTGACTATCACTGAAACTTCTCTCAAAAATAGGGTGTGTAACTGGAAGTAAAAGGATTCTTTGTAATTTATCCCTTTGGCAAGCCATGCAGTGATCTGGACTGTATCACTTTTAATTGGAATGTACAATTTCAAGGCTTTTTCCAGCTGTTCGTCTTTGTAGAGTCACCAGAAAGAAAGCCATTCTCTGATAAACTGGGGAATTTAAGAGACACTTTTTTAGTTAAATACCCATGCTGGTATGGTTAGAAAGATAAAGCTAAAATAACGAGACTTAGAAACCAATTTTACTGCCTTCATGTTCAGGAGTCTTCTGTATTCAGGGTTTTTTATATCATTTTTATATAACTTTGGATGATATTTATGGAACTGAACATAAGGTTTTTAAAAAATCCTGCAGCTCAAAATCTCATTAAAAATATTTTGCAGAGTAGAATGGTCTCTTTTTTTAAAGGTACTGGGGGAGTAAGGAAATTGAATGCCTGATAATGCAACTAATGTGAAAATTACTATGATATTGGTGAACTGAAATAATAAACATCAGTGTAATAATTTCAGAAACTGAGAATACAGCAGTACTGAAATCTTGTCCAACTATTTTCTTCAACAAATTTTAATCTATGAGAAAAAGTTCAGATTTCCCTTAATCAGGACATAGAGTTTGAGAACACTGGAAGAAGGTGAGCAAGAACAAGAGAAAGGAGTTGAACATATGTTGTTACAGTTCTTTGCTGTTGAGCATTATTTTCAGGAAACACAGATCACTCCTAGTACTCACTTCCACCATTTCTGAAAGAGCAACTGGATTAAAAATGCTAGGATTTTTATTTAATCTTAAGAGGTCTGTTTTATAAGATATTATTTGCAACTGTAAATGCTGGAAGCCTTTGAACATGTAAGCAGAAAACCCCTCATAACCATACGGCTATGGACTTGAGGATATAAGAAAAACACCATGTTTTGATCAAGTGTGTTGTAGACGAGAACTGCTATTTTTCTTGGCTTCCTGGGAGCCATATGTTAGTTTCCTGTTTTCAAAACGTCTTTTGCTTAACACATGTAGATAATGTATGAAACATCACTGTATGTTATGACTTTCTTTCATCCTCATGTTTTTGTTGGGTTGGTTTGTTTGTTTCTGTTTGTTTATTTCCCGTTGTATGATGCTTTCAGGTTTAAAGCACAGTTTTAAACACTTGTGAGCAGTGCAGTATGGGAGCCCTTATTTTTTTTTTGTAATAAAGTTCAAAACTACTTCAGCAAGAGGCAACAGAAAAGGGGAACTCCACATTAAAATTATATATAGTGACAATCTGTTGTTATGGCTGTCACTAATATTAACCTTAAACAGAATCACTAATCCTTTTAAAATAAGGGTAGGAATACAATGTAACTCTTTCTAGTTCAGCTTTCTCACTTTTCCCTGCCATTTGTCATTTTGCTCTTTGTCAAAGTAATTATTTTGCATTTGGATCACTCTTCATATACTTTTGCAGCAGGTGCTATAAGTAAAGTCTTTTTGCTTTTAATGGTAATTCTTAATTTTATGCTTGAAAGGGAAAATATGTAAAATTTGCCGTTAGCAGAAATAAAGTAGCAACATAGGCTATATTAAAATGCATTATGTACATTAAGACTGAAATATGTACAAATGGGAGTGCAAATGACTCAGTAGACAGTTTTTAAGAAAAACCCACAAATTATTAAACAACAAATGGTAGCATACTTAGGCTACTACTTGAAACTATCACATTTATATTTCTGTGTCTCTAAGAAGCATGCCTGATGGTCATTATTGGTGAGAGGGAATAGTAAACTCTGTTAACAGGTTGGTGGCTGAATTGCTTGAGGTTTTCACTCCTCTTCTTGGGGAGCTGATTAGTCAAAACAAGTAATAGCCACCTCAAGGTTCATTTGGGCTACCAAGCTCATCCCCACCAGGGTCCCTCAGCAAGACATCTTAGTGTTTATAATGTAGTATTCTGCTGCCTTCTTTGAAATTATTTCCTAAAAATTTAGTTCCCTTATCGTTTTCCTGAGCCTGATAGGTAACAGTGTTTGGAAGTTGAGACAGTGATGGGTATGCTGCCTGCAGATAGCTGCTCCAGGCGTCTATAATTTGTTTAAAATGATTGGGTGGGGAAATTCTGAAGTAATCTTGAGAGAATGTGTGTCGCCTTGGAGGTAGTGTTCTAGTGCACTAGAGTAGCAGGTTTATTGTTCCTGGGGCTGATGGTAAGCTGAGTATATCATCAGGCTACTGACTTGTATGCCTATCTGAGAAGAAAATGCATTGCTATAAGCCTGGAAAGAAAGTTATCAGCTCAGTAGGAAAGAATTCCACTGCAGAAAGGTGAGCAAAGAGTAGGAAAAGACATTAGTAAATGAGCAACATGTATTGACAGGGACAATAAATGCATTCTGTAGAATGTCAGACTAAAATGAAAGGCTTTAAAAATAATTTGCTGTTTGCCTCCTGCAGAATAGCTCTGTTGGAAATTTGAAGTACTTTGTAGTTTATCTTAATTTGGAAGCATTACTGGGTTTTGACTGAGGGAGATAAAAAAAGGAAAAAAATCCCCAGCACCCCAGCATCTGTACCTGAATGTTACCTGTTTTCTTTGTTGTCAGTGCTTTGCTTCTGCTGTGAGAAAAATAAATTAAAAATAAGATATTTGATCATAATTCTGAGTGGTGGAAGTGCGGGTGATAACCACATTATGTATAATTTCTGAAATGTGACTGTCAGTTTCCTGCTTCTCATCACATGAGCTGTTGTGGAGATGGCTATTTCCTTTATTGTAAGAGAATAGCCAACAAAATTGGATTAAAAAGGTATTCTTGATATATTGTGAAGAAAGCATTGCGGCTCTTGGGTAGAAGTAATAAATTTTAGAGTTTATCTAGCAATGTTTTAGAATCCTGGATGGCTTTGGAAAATTGTATTTAGAGTTTCAATGGTTTTAACTGTGTCAGTTATTCACAACAGGTTCATGCTTTTGCTCCTGTACCCCAAATGCTTCATAAACAAAGCCAACATGGAATTAATTATTATATACAACAGCATATCCTTAAACTCAGACTACTCTAAAACATGCAGTATACATTACTGATTGTAGTTGCCCTTGGAAGAAAAAGAGATAAGGCACCTCAATTTTAGAGAAGCAACAGGCTAATTTGGATACCATTAAAGGTGGTAAGTCACTACCAGAATTTTTCAAGTTTCAATACACTCAACTATTAAATATAAATTTATGAATTCATTTCCCAGTGTTATGTGCTGAAGAATATTCATGTGTGATGTGTTCATGACTAATTGTAATAGCTTTTAGGAAGAAAAATATTAACAGCATAATAAACCAGTTCTCGGATGTTAAAGTAGTATACATTTAAATGCTTGAATGAGAGTTATGAAAAGATGAGGGCTTAAGTCTTATTAAAAATCATTAAAGTGTCTGTCTATATGAGCAGGTATGAATATCTTCTTATGAGAAAAAAGACAACCTTTCTTTAAGGTTTAAAGAAGCAATTATTGGAAACAATTGAAAAGTACAGTTTAAATTTTCTGGCTGCTTCAGCATGTTCTTTACTAAGTTTTCATAAGGAGAACTCTGTATTAAGAGTCAGTTTTATAGATGTGTAAGTAGTCACTAGTTGGCACTGTTTCTACCTTAATAGCCAAGCCAATAGATACAATTAAACAGACCTGTTTTCTTTTGCCTTCACAGTTTAGTGCCGTTTTGCTAGCTCAGTAGTGAGCTGCTCTGTGTGTGTGTTTGTAGTACGTGAAGGCTCTGGGTAGCTTCTTCAGAAGCTGCAGTGAGTCAGTGGTAGGTGGGGAGTCTTAAATTTACATCTCCTGGTTCCTTGATCTCTAGCAGTGATGAATAAGTCTACTATAGGCAAAACTTTCAAAGGAAGTATGGCAAAATAAAATATTTTAGTACTATGCATTGGGTGCTTTATCTCTCACTTCCTTAACCCTTACCTTACATATTAATACTGGTGAATAGATACAGTTAAAAGTAGCAGGGTAGTTTCTTAAGTTTCTTGTTTGTCCGAACAACTTCTTTAGCATACCTTGCAGTGGAAACTATAAATTGCAGGGCTTTTACTATAGTCCATGTTTGACTTTTAAGTAAGGGTTAAATTACAGTTAAATCACTAGCTATAATCTGCCCTTTGAATATGTAATCTCAAACTAACCATGTAGCAGGTGATCTAGCCAAGGAATCCTACTTGGAATGTCCTTGTTCTGAGATGGATTCATTCTGAACGTTTCCTTTCCTCACTGGATAGATAAAACCATGTAATGATTTGACAGGGTTTGATCTAGAACTAGTAGAATGGCTATAGAATTGAAAGAATGAATGGATCAAATAGTCCTTTAGCACAGAGAAGGCAACACATTTGCTCCAAGTAAACAGCTCTTGATGGAGTTATCAAATGCGATGTTTAATTTGGTTATTAGCAGGTTCTAGGTTAATTGATAAAACCAAATCAATTCAGGTGCTTTGAGGTAGATTTTGAAAAGTGTTCACGTGGTATGGATAGATACCCAGTTATACTATTTATGTGGTTGGATAGTCTGCACAAAAAGCAGGCTTGTTTTGCAGCATGGCAATGCTGTGTATGAATAATGCATGCTTTTTTTTTCAGATGAGGTTTTTGACAGAATTCAGATAATACATTTGGCATTGAGATTTCAGTTGTACAGTATACATATGAAGAATTTCATATTCTGAAATGACAGGTTTTTTTCTTTACTTCATTAAAAAGAGGACATCTCTATCTTCACTTATCTTAAAACATTTTAATAACTGAGACTACCAATTATGTTTTATAGGATTTGATTTTTGTGCTAAGACCTTATCAAAAGCTTCTAATAAGGTGCTTTCTGCTGAGTTAATGATATGTTTTAGATGTCATTTCTTATACCTATCTTCAATAGACATATTCAGACAGTGTGATTGTAATAATCAAGGTTCAATCAAACCATACTTAGTATGACAAATATCGCATGAGATTGTAATGCAGGTATTCGTGCTCTTGATAAAGGGCTTAATTTGACTCCTAGCAGAGAGCCACTATCGATTTTTGTATCAGAATGCAAAATAGTTCTTATTTGTCATGTATGAGGGAAATTGCTTCTTAATTAAAATGAAATAAAATACTCACTCCAAGGTTTTATGCAGTAATACAAAAAGTATCACGTTGTGTTGAAAATGTGTTCTTACACAGGTCTGTAAAGGTTCAGTTAGCAATTATTCTTAACAAACTAAAACACTTCCTAAACAGCTGCTTAAAACATCATTTGTATCCTTCCTGGAATGTTTGTAGGTTTACTGTACCCCAAAGCTCACTTCTTGTTTTTCCCTCCCCCAAAGCAAATGTCAAAGAAATATTTGAACAAACTATTATTCATCTTCAAATCCCCTTCAACTGGGACTGTGAGTTCATTCGGCTGCATTTTGGACATAACAAGAAGAAGCATCTTAACTATTCAGAATTCAGTCAGTTTCTTCAGGTTAGTTATTAACCTTCTTCCAAAGTAGAATTGAAATTCATTTTCATTTCTAATAATACACTAATTTCATTATAAATTTGGAGCTTATTCTGATATTTCTCCATACCAGTTCTGTAAGCAGTATGTACTCGTTGTGCCTTAACTTGAATACCATCCTATAAAAGAATGTAATTAAATACACTGTTTATGATATTAACCATTTTACTGATTGTTGTTTAACTGGATTGAGGGTCTGCTTTTTCTGTCATGGGAATTTAATAGCAAAACTAACCTCTGCCAGAGAAAGATAGCATCCTACATATAGCCAGTTGTTGTTAACCATATAACCTCCCATATAAATGTTTTTGCTTCTTTAACATTTCTTTTAGTGTATTTATCCTAATGCTTACCTTTTTTTTTTTTTTTTTTGTCCTCTCACTGGCATGATTGGGAGTTTGATCTTATATGCAGCCAACTTTGCAGGAGGCTTATCTCTTCCCTGAGATGTTGCTGAAGCACCCTCTAGGGACCAGGCTTTAAAGGATTTCATTTAGAACTGGACTTTGTACTAAGTCGAAAAGTTACAGTAAAAATATAAAATGAATTGAAGATCATACTAGAAGGAATTAAAGGAAGACATCAGTTATAAAGGAAGAAAGGAGAGTAGGAGAAATGTACATGAGAAAAGTAGTTTGCAGAATTGTTCGTAGTTGCACAGAATTCCATAAATTAACATGCAGTTATATTTAACTTACAGTTTTCTGTCTAGTGGACCTGAAGAAAAATAGATTATGCGCTTCCAGAGCTAGCCTTTGGTACAAAATAGTTTTGTACATAATGTCTTAAAAGTAGTGAGTGATAGATGTACTTTAATATTATCTGTCATTATTGTCCAGGGTAAAAATAGATCATAGAATCATAGGATAGTTTGGGTTGGAAGGGACCTTTAAAGGTCATCTAGTTCAACCTTCTTGCAATGAGAAGGGACATCTTCAACAAGATCAGGTTGCTCAGAGCCCTGTCCGGCCTGACCTTAAATGTTTCCAGGGATGAAGCATCTTAACCTCTCTGGGCAACCTTTTCCAGTATTTTACCACCCTCACTGTAAATCTACCCTCTTTTAGTTTAAAACCATTACCTCTTGTCCTACTAAGAAGTCTTTCCTGAAAATGCTTTCAGGACTGAAAGGTCTCAATAACATCTTCCCAGAGCCTTCTCTTCTCCAGGCTGAACAAGCCCAGCTCTCTCAGCCTGTTTGCATAGGAGAGGTGCTCCAACCCTTTGATAACTTTCTGGAAAAACATGTCTTAACTAAATAGGATCTGAAGTCTGTATTGTAAATTGAGATACTGGAGTTTGGCACAGACTTTCAAGGCTGCAGTATAACTTGATATTACTTTCAAGGAATAAACTGTGTTCTGCCTTTGGTACCATGTATTTTAAGTGATCTCAGGCACAGATTTGGAATACTGGGCAGAAAAAGCTGGATTGCTATTTTATGTGGAACCTAATCCAAAACAAAGTGATAAATATCTGTTTCGATTTTATGCTTATTGTTCCAAGATACTCTTATGTAGCATACAGTAACCTTTTACAGTCTTCATATATTAAAAACCCTTAGTATGGAAGGGTAGTACGGGCTGTAGTAATATCAATATGTACACGAGTTGGATATTGTTGTCCCTCATTTTAGATTAAGTTATGTTTCTTGTTTCTTATTTGTGTGGGGTTTGGACTTGGATCATAGCAGGCTTGTTGCACCCTGATCTAGAAAACCTTGATCTTGAGGTTAGAGCAGTTGAGAACTTACTGTGAAGGTGATATAAGCTGGATAGTTTGCCTTCTTCTTATTGTGTGTCAGTACATGGTTATTATTTTTGCTGCTTCTGGAAGTCTGAATGGCAGCTGAGTGTGCTTTATGTTTGTTTGAATAGAAGGAAACAACTTTTTCTGGACATAGAATTTGCAACCATCATTATTATCTTGAGGTTAGGTTACTGCAGTGTGCTTTATATGAAGGTTTTTACAGATTGTACAGGAGTTTTAAATTGCCTGAAATGAATGACCATTTCTGACATTATGGGAAGTAGCTGTTGGGGGCACTCTAAATCTATATTATATAATTTTCACTGTCCTCCTATTTATTTTCAAGTACTTTTCAACGAGTTAGTTTATAATAGCCCAGTCATATTTCATCTTGGATGTGTAGGAGATCAGTTCACTTTGGGTTTTTTAAGATCAATATCAGATGTTTCCCTATCAGTTAAGTGTTTAATAAAAGAATAGCTAGCAGATAGGACATGGATATATGAAGTTTATTTCTCAAATCACTTAGAGAAAGTGTGTGTTTCCTTACAGTTGAGTTGGGGCTTTTCCTTGACAGAGGAACGAATTTGTGGTTAAACTCAGTATGCAGACTTCTCATCTTACTTGAGCTGGCATTTAAGTTTAAACTGCAGTTGTGCTGTGGTCTACATGCATGGACCTACTGAGGCATGCTGTAAGAATCTGTAGTGAGATTTTTGTGAACAGCTAAGTTATAAAACTTGTTTCTAATCTGCTGTTTCTGAATGTTCATTCTAGGAGCTGCAGTTAGAACATGCAAGACAAGCCTTTGTATTGAAGGACAAAAATAAAAGTGGTATGATAACTGGGTTGGACTTCAATGACATCATGGTTACCCTTCGCTCACATATGCTTACTCCATTTGTGGAAGAAAATTTAGTTTCAGTAAGTGTAAATAAAAGTGCCTTGAATTCAGCATTTAATGGCTGTGATGTTTTCAGATGTTACTGCTTCTATCCCACTTTGTCTTCTCCTACCTTTTTATCACTCCCTTGATACTAGAGATTATCACCATCATAACAGAATGAACAGCGTGACACATGGCAGCATTCCTTGGCTGCAGGAGTGGAAAAGTTTGGCAGTCTCGTTTACATATTGGAAACAGTTTGAGTTAGTCTACTAGACTTTTCCCTAAAGCAAGGCAAACTGTACTTGGCACAGAAAGAACATTCATTTAGAACAAAAGCATCTGATTTTTATATTTGAATATATGACATCTCAAAAGGTGGAGACTAATTTCAGTTTTGTCTTTTTATGTATTCTTACATTCTTTTTCAGATCAGAATTCATAAAATCAGTGTGTAGATTCTAGAGGTAGAATGGTTACAGCTGTGATAGCTTGGCAAGATCTGTAGGTAAAGCAATGATGTAAAAGTTACAAACTAACAGTATATAGTATTAAAAGTATGTAAGAATGAAAGTTATAAAAATACAAAGGAATATCTTTTTATCTTACTATTTTACCTATAAATCTTGTGTTGTCTAACTAATAAAACATACCATCTTGTGTAAAATTTATAGTATCTACTAACTTTGGACTTTGAAATAGTCGGTGCTGTATGTGATGCGAGAAGTCAGTTAGTGCCTTTATCTGAAGTAGCATTTACATTCGTTTGCCTACTAGAAATAGAGTATTAGGAAAACATTGGCACATTTAGTATGTGTATCAGATACATTGAATAATTATCTGCTTAAATGATTGTTTCCTAATGTTTTTACCAAAAAAGTAGTATCCCATCTAACAATTCTGCCCTAATGTTTTCTTATAAAAAAATATCTTAAAATTGCAGGAATGGAAAGAGATCTTTAATTCTTTCCTTATTTTTAAAGGTGGCTGGTGGAACCGTTTCACATCAGGTCAGCTTCTCCTATTTCAATGCATTTAATGCCCTTTTGAATAACATGGATATTGTTAGGAAAATCTACAGTAATATAGCAGGTACAAGAAAAGATATTGAAGTCACAAAAGGTAAAGTGTGTTTCCTACATTTTCTTAGTGTTTTAGTTCTGTCCAATTTGTGATCTGGTATTGCACATGAGTTAAGGCAAGTTGGAAGCTGCGGTAGTATGCAAGGTTAGGGCTACTATCAAAAGTGTTTAAAGAGTGATTTTCATTCTCAAAGGTTAGTAATAATTTTTAGTGAGCTCATTGAGGAGAAGAATTGGGATTCTGGCACAAGCCTTGTTGGCCTTATTAGTTTGAATGATTAACCTGAAGTCAGTATGTTGTTGAGAATTTTACCACTGATTGAAAAATTCCTGGGAAGGGATTCATGGTTGCTTAGAAATAGAAAGGGAATGTGATAGAATGGGGTAAGTTTGAAAATCCATCATCAGTAATCCCCATGTTGTTTTAGCTCTAGTTACTTTATTCATGATTAAATCTTTTTTAGAAAAATTGTAATTATTTATGAATTCTTAGTGCTTACTTGCCTGAGTCGTTTTATATATAGTTTATATCTGTTAGGACATAGGTAATCTGTGTGCATATGAAAAGTTATTTCAGTCTTGCTGCAGGCATGAGTAGATTGATTTTGTAGACATTTTATGACAGATTTTATCACCAATTTTATTACCTGTATGGATGGGACCAGCCAAGCCTGTGTGTAGTAAAAAGCATGCCAAGTTTCTTTCTCCACCCCCCCCTCCCCCGCCCCCGTTCTTTGTTTGGGTTATGTTCATATGCTCTGCATACCTTTGTCCCTAAAGGAGAACATAAAATGCGTGTCCGCATCCTCCAAATTCTGCTAACAAATTGCCTAGCAATGTTTTTTGGTGCAGATGCATAAATACATCTAGCGTGGATTTGTGTTGTGGAAAAAAAGGAAGTGTGTTTTTACTGCTCAGACTTGTATACTGCAGTTTGCCAGTTATGTCATGAACGTGTCGTATAATTTGGCTAGATGAATACCTAAGCTTGGGGCTGTTCAGAGCTAGCAGAGAAAAATCTGGACATGATGGCAATAGATGAGTCAGTTGCTCTTAAAACTATGGCCCATTATTCTGTTCTGTTTCACAGAACTTCAGAAACAAGAGTCACAAATTGTGGGTGTGGTTTTATTAAGCTTGCAAATAAAAGGATTTTTTGTTGACTTTGATGAATTCTTACCTTAAATCGCAGTTGTGGGGTCAGACTTGATCTGTGTTGCAAAGACCTGTTTCAAGATAGATGTTCTCCTAAAGATATTCTTTTCTCTTTGCATAATGGATTTTGCTTCTTGGTGATAGATTTTGTTTTGATGGTATTGAAGTTATTTGTGAGCATTTAAAGAGGAAAGTTGTCAAATAATGCAATTACTTTATTTCTCTTTCTCTTTTGAATCCAGAGGAATTTACCCACTCTGCAATCCACTTTGCACAAGTTACACCACTGGAAGTAGATATTCTCTACCAACTTGCTGATTTATACAGCGTGACTGGGTAACATAATTAATATTAGCATTTTACAATCATTTTGTTGTTTTCTGTGTGAAAGTTACTAATTTTCACCTTAATTTTGAAAAGTTTTGTGTTCTATTGTATTTCAAGTAATTTATTCAATGTAAACTCTCCTTGATGTATCCATGGGTTTTGTAAGTGAATTGTGTATATCAAACACAATTATTAGTTTTTGTATTATAGGTAAACATTTAAAATAGCAAAATACATTACGGTAGTCCAAAAAGACTACAGTACACTGGTATTATCAACTCTAAGTATTGGTGATGGTTTGCATGGGTCTTTAACACATGTGAAAACTTAGGTAGGAGTACATAGAAATAGGTTAATTTGTGTAGTATATCCCTTGTTCCTAGTTATCAAGAACTTGCTTCTGAATAATTCAGGCTCCCTTTATTTCCACTTTATTCCATGAGAATGTCCTTCTAATTCCAAGCATTTCTTATTGCAGTATAGCAGACTTCTTAGATGTGCATTCGGATGTGACAAGTGTTTTTTTTTTTTAACTTAAGATGTATTCTGTGGGATGTGGCCAGGAATACAGTATCTACTGGGTTTGGTGTTTTATCCACCAGTAATTTATTTCTCTCTGTCCTTTGTAAAGGCGCTTAACTATGGCAGATATAGAGAGAATAGCACCACTGGCAGAAGGTGCATTACCTTACAACTTGGCAGAACTCCAGAGGCAGGTAGGTAGAAAAAGAATAAAATTGTTAAAGTTAAGTGAATGTTTACATATCCTTACATATGAAAAATAAGAATAATACACTTTCGATAGGTTCTGAAACATGCTGTGTGTATTGCTATTAGGATAGAAATTGAGCAGGCTATTGAGTATGCATCTAAACAAGGTATTAGATGTCATATTAGATTGGTCTGATGTGTGTCAGGGTAATCTAAAGAACAAATACAGGCTGGGTGGAGAATGGACTGAGGGCAGCCCTGAGAAGAAAGTCTTGGGGAGTTGGTTGACCTTGAAACAGTTACAAGCAGATTCAGAAAGGAAGGCATATATACATGGTGAATTACGTGGTTGCATAATCAAAAAGTACATAGTCCAGTTGCACATAGGTGTTTATTACACAAAAGAAACAAAAAAATAGGATTTGATCTTAAAAGTTTCTGATGAGCAATCTTTTGTTTATTTTTGCTGTTGGAATTTAATGAGAAATTTTAATTCCACAGAGCTCTACATTCTGGAGTAAGGTTTACAAGAAAATACAGTGATATTCATCTGAACCAGTGCATTTTGCTTCAAGGATGTTTTCACATCCCTTTTCCCCCTGTAATATACAAAGGGAAGATTCTTAAGATCTTGTATGAGCATATCCCATTGTTCTGACTAAATACATCTTTGTGTGCTCAGTAGATAAATGTAATTTTTCATCCTGAAAGTTCTCACTTTATTGCAATGTCTGAACTACTTTAATTCTCTTTCCACCTGTTAAGAGTCTATGGGGTGCCTATCAAAACATCCAAGGGCCCTGATTCCCAAGTGGGCATTATTCTGGTTTGGGCTGGGTTCTGCTCCCAGCTGCCCACACTCACTTCGTGCACAGACAGGCGGGCTTCTTAGGAATCAGTTGCTGAACAGCCACATCTTGCAGCTCAACATTTATGGCAATCTGACACTGGGGATGAGTTGTGTTAAAATGCTGCTCCTGAATTGCAGTGATTCAGCAACTGATTCACAAGTAGCTCAGCCATCTGGGCTGTTGGGGCAGGAGGACATGCAGCTGGTAGCAGTACCTTTGTCAACCATTCCAAGCTACACTGTTTCCCGTTAAGTGACGTTCAGATTCACTGTCCTGGTGATGCCAGTGACAGATAGTACTGCTGCAGAGTGGCCTGAAGTAAATTGGCAGTGTAGTGACAAAAGTCACCCATGCCTTATTAGCCACAGGAATATCCTGTGTTTTCCAGTGGATGAGGAGACCCAAGAGTCTATCTGAAAAGAAAAGCTTGTGTTTATAAAACTTTTTATTTCTCAGCTCAATTCCTATGCATATTGCAGAGGTTCTTTTAAGCAGTTACATCCTACAAAATCTAAGATATGTATTAATGACAGGAAAATCTTGAAAGTTCAACTGCTATGATTGAAAAATTGTCCTATATGGAATATAGCAAGTCTTCCATACATGGGACTGAGTGTATTGGTTACCGTTATTACAGGTGGATTTGATCATTCAGTTCTCTTTCAGACAAATTGGTCTGAAATGCAGTGTCTGCTCTGTTCTTAATGTTATGCTTTATTGTCCTTAAGCGATTAGGCATGTAAGCCAATTAAATAAGTGTTCAAAACCTACTTAGTGGTAAGAGTCTTCCTATGGACTCCTGATGACAAGAATGATGTCATGAGAAATAATTTTGATGAAGTTTCGTAATTACATTCCTAACTGCCAACTTTGGTTTTAATCAGTGTCTTCGTATTCACCTTTATGAATAGATAAAATACTGACTTGTTTTATTTTACACTTCAGAATTACCTTTGTAACTTGGCATTGTTATAAAATGAGCTCACTGATAAAAGTTTTGCTCATCAATAGAACAGAATACACTCTTTTCACACTCCTGGAGTAAGACATTATATTTTCATCCTAGTCTACATTCTGTGTTAAGAGAAGATGACAAAAAGCGAAGTAATTTCATTTTCTTTTATTTATAAGGAACAGTCTTTTAATAGACCTTTTCCTAAGCGAACCTTATATTACCTTATTTAACTGTATTAGTAAAATGAAAGATATCCCTTCCTGGAAGAGGGAATATCATCTCAGAGAGGTCCAGCTGTCCCTGAAAAATGAAACCAAGTCTGTAATTACTTGTGTATGATTTTAAAATTCCTTCTTAAAGGAAAATCTACATTTTTACATAAAGTAATTTTATGTAGGTTTGCTGGAAATGGAAATTAGCCTGCTTTCAACCATGTTTACTCTGTTGTCAATTTTTTTTCATTGTGTGAGATTTTCTTAAAGCCTAGCAGCTGAATATCCTATGGGGTTGACAGCTACAGTAATTTTCTGTTTATAAATATTCATGATTTGAAAGCTATAGCATTAATTACATTCATTTACATATCCATCTGAACACACAAGTAAACTGCAAACTTTGTGAACACTTATTTAATAATATAAAAGTGACATTTCCTTCAGAGTTTGATTTTTAACGTCCAATGACATATTCAGTAAGACTGATGTCTGAATACAATGATTCTGTGATTGAATTTTGATGAGAACTGTGTGGGGCTTAGGAAAAGAATAACCTTAAAACAGCTAAAAAGAAGCAGGTGTGCTATAGCAGGAGAAAATTTTTGTGTAAGGAAGAACCACTTCTAAGCCTTTGTGGAGTATTATTATTGCATGTGTCTTTTGTTTACATCAATCAAAAGAAATATCTCTGTATTTTAGGATTTTTTATGTGCATGTATGTTTATTTAGATTTTATTGTGAACTTTTGTTTTGTAGATAGAAAAATTTAGTGTTTTGAGAATAGTGAGGCCATTCATCAGATTTATTGCTTCTGATTGCTTGTAAAGGCAATACATTCGATTTAAGCTTTTATATGCTGGTCTGCATATGTGCACTTTATTGTTTTGATGCTACCTAGAATTTCCCATTAAGCTATGTTGTTGGGAGAGGAAAATGTCATGTGGAAGCAAAGATGTTAGCTGTATCTTTTTCTTCTGTAGAAAAACTGTATAAAATATAATTCATGCTTTTTATCACATGTAATGATCGCAGGTAATGACAGGTAAAGATCACATCTTAGTTTTACGGGCTTTTGTCCTACATTTTGTACATACAGTGTAACATTATGTGATGAAGGCAGGTTTTTTTGCACATCCAGTGTAATACCAGTCCAAACAGAGTAGCTTACACTGATGTACCTGCTGCCTTTCTGTGGGTATTTCACTTTTCAGAGCTTGAGTAACTTGAACTTAACTTAGTTAGGTAGCCTTGATGAGTTAACTGCGAAATGTACATGTGATAATCTTTGTGAAGAGTTCATAGTGTGCATCAGAGCAAAGCCTTCCATGGCAGTTTGTGGTATGCATATATTCCAGCTGTGCTGTCAGGACCACATCTGCTAATAGCACAGGGTGCATTTAGGAAAAACAGGTTTGTTTTGGGGAGATGGGCTTTAGTACCTGCTTTTATATGGAATTTAACAGTTAATATCTTGGCCAGTAGTATAGCCTGAACAAGTTATACTGCATAACAAATTCTTTTCTTGTCCCCTTGTTTGTGTTTGGGAGAAAATTTGGCCCATGTTCTGTACTCTGTAATTTTGTGAACACTTACATCTTGCTTATCAGTTACCTTGTTTCTAATAATATGAGTCTCTGCAAATATTTTCTGTGCAGGCCTATATTTGATTAGAACACTCACACATTTATAATAGCATGTGTGATTGAAGGTAGGGAGGTCATCATTGTGCTTGTAAATTAGGAGCTGCCTGAAAAAGACTTGTGGAGAATACTTTGGGAAATAATTGGTTTTTGCTGTTTTGAAGACATTAAATGTCATGGTTTTGCTGTGTATTAATGTATATGTAACCTTAAAATATATCCCGTCTTGATAGATGCTATCTGTGAAATACTAAATTCCTTTTGAGGTAATGAGTTTTATTCGAGCCAAAAGGGGGAGATAGATGCCACACAAACTCAAAGTCAACAGAATGGAAAGTAGCAAAGTTGATTTGATTTTCTGTCTGCTTTTTCTTGACCGTAGTTGTTTTAGATATACTGGGAATATATAAGGAAGAATATTTTCTGAAAGGAGTATTTGAAAAAAGTGCTTCATTTATTAGGTGTAATGGAAGTTATATAGTAACTATTTTTTTTTTCCTCCATAACATAAAGCTACCAATTTTTATCAGATTCTTTCTGTACCATTATAAAAGCCCATTCACAAGCATCTTTGTTTTCCCATGCAGATTTTCAAGTGCTTTATATGTCCTTTTTTCTCCCCCCCCCCCTTCCCCCCCCCCCCCAGCAATCTTTTGGAGAGTTTAGCAGGCCTATCTGGCTCCAGGTGGCAGAGTCAGCTTACAGGTTCACTTTGGGCTCAGTTGCTGGAGGTGAGTAATATTTCTGTTTTCAAGTTTAAGTTAGTTTAGCACTGTCTTGCCAGAATGCTTGGTCTCATCTATGATGCATTTCTTGGTTATAAACGTGAATAATTGTAGGGTGGAGCTGCTTCTGCTTGTGCCATTCCCTTTCTTTCCTTATTGCTTCTGTTCTGTTCTGTTCTGTTCTCTCCACAGTCCTCTGAAATTACACCAGTAATAAAATTCCTTACTAGTAGGTCAGATCGGTTTACTTTGTTTTACACACCTTGTTTTAAGTAACTGAAATTCATTCTCCTTGAGACTTTTTTCTAGACTTTCAGTATTGTCCTTTCTTTCTTCCAAAATATCAGAGATCTTACCAGCTTATATATTTTTTGTATTTAAATAAATATTGTAGAAAATCATCATAAAAATGATATACTACATCAACAATGGTAGTGCAGAAACAATACTCAAATGTTTCCTTACAGCTGTTGGTGCGACTGCGGTATATCCCATAGACCTGGTGAAAACTCGTATGCAGAATCAGCGCTCCACTGGTTCAGTCGTAGGAGAGTTGATGTATAAAAACAGTTTTGACTGCTTTAAAAAGGTTTTGCGTTTTGAAGGCTTTTTTGGTCTTTACAGAGGTAAGTGAATAAAAAATAAATTATACCAAGTCAGGGATTTTCTGCCTCTCTTTCTAATACCTCAGCACCTAATTTCTGAGGGGAAGACCAGGAAACTTGATATCATATACAGTTTTGCTTCTGTTTCATAAAACTCAGTATGTATATTCTCTTGAGCACTGTTCATCGTAAGGAACTACTAGAAAAACTGGGCATATTTTTGTTACTGATTTGCGCTGTGCTGCTTAGGTTGTTTAAAGCCCTAATTTCTGAGATGTGAGTGTTGTGGACATGGTTGTTATCTCACAAATTGAGAACTGTAACTTTTGGCTGGAGATAAATATCAGAGGGAGATTAGCATGTGAGGAATAAAGGTCCATTTTACTGCAAATATTTTTTGTTAAGACAAAAGACAGTAATTTTGAAATGTACCTGTCAACTGGATGCCAGTTCTTATGACTCGTATTTTTGCAGGTAGTGGGACTTGTTTTGTCCTGTGAACAAGAAACTGCATCTGCTGTTGTATTATGTTGCTCTATTTTACTTTAAAATATCAACAGTGGAACTCATAAAAGTTGTGATAGAAAGAAAAAAAACAACTAAAAACCCCTCCTCTGAAATACAGGTTAAGAATTCGAAGCAACTTTAATCAATTTTATCAGTTAGACTGAAAGCTGTCTTATATCTTGTTTTAGCTTAGAAGATTCTGAAAGGGTTTTTATCACATCAGTAAGGTGACTCACATAGAAGATCCATGTTAATTAGTCCTCTGAAATCAATGCTTAGTTGAATTCTCTATTTTTAATTGTCATTTCACCTAAATGATCGATGTGTGCAGTTATCATAAGGATCAGAAAAGTATTGGCACATTTTTGGTTTTTTTTTTTTAGTTGGAGAAAGTGACTTCTGTGATGGTCACATCCTTTTTTTTCTCTTTGCAATGTGTTTTGTCGTTGAAGACACTGAACACTGTCCTTTAAAAACAATACCTGGGAAGTTTTTGCATGTGAAAGTCTGTGGATTCTGGCTAAAGAATTCTTTGTAATCTTGCAGGATTTTGTTATGCAAGTGAATAGAGGAGGAATATGTCAGTGAAAATGTTAATGAAATAGCTGTAATCTCCATAAATAACGTCTTACTGGTGAATTGTTTTTCTTTTTTTGTTGCTAAATCTTTTGCAACAGCAAATACTCCATGAGTTACATTTATGAGACTGTTTCTATAGTGCTGTTCTATGGTACTGTTTTCTTTCTCTTCCCCCAACCACATGTTTTTGCACAGCAGCTTCTAAAACTGACCATTTGTTATTTTTATTTTCTAACCTTTCCCAAACACTTTGAAATCAAGGATGATTCCGTTAATGAGTTGGAACTGGTGCTTTACACTTGAGGAAAAAATATGCTTGTTTGAGAGCATGTCAGTTTGTTAAACTATTTAATAGTCTGTTTAATAATTGTATTTAGGATTGTTTAGCGTAAGAAGTTGTTTTGAAAATACTACAGTTAATGGTCAGCATGTTACATCTTGGACTGATACAATTAGATGGTCTGTGGAGTACATTAAATTAATCAACAGAAATATTTATAGAGTTGGCTGAAGTCCTTCACTCAACGATGCAGGTTCTCTGGCACACCAAGTATGTGTGCCCAGTGAGTTCAGCTGCATAGAAGGGGGGATTGTCTTATGTTTTGTCTGGTAGTTTTGGGTTTTTAAAGTGTAGGCACTGCAGAGCTGGATTTTCTTTTCATGGTAGATCTAAGATTCAGGTTGGGAGGGCAGCATATCTTTTGTTATTGTCAACCTTTCTTTGTATTTAATAACTACCTTTCCTCAGCATAGTAAGTCTGTAAATCACATAGAAAGTATTATGTTGGAAGAAAACACTACACTGCATATATTAACTGCTGCTCTTTCTATTTAGGTACCTTTGCTCTGAGCTTCCTTTTAAGGAAGTAGTATAAAAATTCTTCAGGCTGAGTACTTTCGGTAATTTTGAACATTTGAAAATGAATTTTTAGTTATTATTCTTTTCACTTAAATGATAGTGGAAAGCTGCATTGTATGAAAATAAGTTTTATTCCTGTTATCTGATCTTTTATATAATTAGTGGGGGATTTTTGTTAGGTAGGTGGCAAACACTTCTGACAAACTGATATTCTGTAACCATGGAATAACATTAGGAAGTGACCACTTCTTAGAATAATACGCCCTTTAAGGTTTATGACCTATCCATATGCCAAAAGGATTATGGAGAAAACAGATTTAAAAATAAAAGATGCTGTTATGATGTTGTATGTTAGGAAGTTAAGACTGCCATCTACTGATTTTTTTCTTAAACCTATTAGTTCCTAGAAAAGTGTATGTGCAGTGTATGGAAGTTCATTTTGGTAGTAGCTATTTTTCAAGAACAAGGTCCTTTTCAAGAGAGGTTTCTCTTCACTAAGGCTTCCTCTGGGTGAAATAAAAAATACTTAATAGTAATAGGGTTTAAAGAAGTTCCTGCTACCATGTTGGGCTGAACAAAAGAAAATCCTTTTTATGCTTAGTTGACTGGAGCCTTCAGAAAACTCGGGTCAGTGAATCAAGTAGAAGTGAGTTGATCATTTATGTATGTCTCACAATTACTCTCCTATTTTAAACAGTGATTGTAAGGTTTATGGGAAAATGATACTAAGTTGCTAAAAAAGTCAAATGAATTCTTACGTAATAGACATATCTAAGGTAGTATGTTCAGTCCTTACCTTTTTTTACTTCCGTACAGCAACAGCATTAGGCTTGACTTGGTTGTGGAAGGCAGATCTGGCCACGCTTTTTATTACCATGTTCAACAGAAATCTTAACATAAAATTGGGTTGGTATGATTATGTAGTGCTCTAGCAGCATCACACACTTAAATGACATCCACCTCAAAGGATATCCATGTGCAGAAAGGCATTTCTGTAGCGCTCTTATAAAATGCTAGTTTCTCTATTAGGAAGATAATGTTGCCTTATGATGTCTTTGTTTCTATAGGCTTGTTACCACAGCTGATAGGTGTTGCTCCAGAAAAGGCTATTAAGCTAACTGTACGTACCTTTTTTTTTTTTTTCCTGGCATCCTTTTGTTTGTTAACATAACAGGATTTATTTCCTAAAATGTGTGAAAGATGACCACTTACAAGCACTCTAATACATATGGTTGCAGATGTACTTGATGCCTCTTAGTAAGGAGGAAAAATAACTTAAAATTGTGTGTAATGTATTGTATCGTTACTAGGTTAATGACTTTGTCAGAGACAAATTTACTAAGAAAGATGGTTCCATTCCAGTTCCTGCAGAGGTCCTTGCTGGAGGCTGTGTAAGTATCCATGCTGTATTCCCAAGGAAAAATTATTCTTGTTTTCTGTTTGGAAATCTTTGCATACTTCTGAGTTGAGTTCCCTTGGAATTATGTCCTTGATCAACTTCTTTTGGCCCAGTTTCTTTTTCAGTTTCAGCAATGGTTTTATTGACAAAAGGCTAAAGAGAGGGGACCTTTTCTCCCTTTCCATACTTTTGCCTGGGTTGTTGTTCATGGTTAGTTTGGAAAGATACATGTACTTCTTGAGAAAGGATTATAGAGATGATGTTTGAGTTTCCTTCAGGCTAGAACAATGTAAAAGATCTATTTATTGCTGAAGATTTTAAGAAGGAAAAGAAATACACTCTTCACCTTGCTATATGCAAATTTTTTATTAGCAAAAATGTAGAAAAACAGAATGATGTATTCTTGCTTTTCAGGTAACAGGTATGAGCGAATTTTCTGTTTAAATGACTTTGTATAAAATCCAGCCATGTTACTTCAGAAGCTAACTACATCTATCATCTAAATACAGCTCAAAACCAAATTGTGTTTTTGTTGAGATTGAGGTTTGTAATTCAATGGGTCTCTTAGCAATCTGTAAGTGGTTTGACTTGATATTGATGATAGATTTCTTTTGGTTTTGCACATTGGCTGATTTAATTTGTGGGATTCCCCAACAGTTGTTAACCCTATAAAATGTTTAAGGCTTGAGTTAGGTTTCTTTTGTAGCAGAGAACACTAATAACTTCCAGTTGAGTAGGCTGACAGGCTGGTATAAAACCTCCTCTGCTTACAAAAAACTAGGGGCAGAAAGGTTGTTGACCTCTGCAAACTTTTAATTCAAAGAAGCAGCCCTGAAGGGAGGCTGCTTATAGTTCTGCCTGATTGAATTTGGCAGCCTAGTACAAGCTTGAGTCTTCACCTGTCACTGTATAAAGTTTATTTTCTGAGAAATGTGAGAAAGCAGCTGTGATGTATAGCCAGCAGAAGAAGAAACTTTTTCTGGAAAGCTCAATAACACAAAAGGACATACAAGGCATTTGTAACTGAAGTGAATAAAATTCATTAGTGTTTTTCTCTGTGCTTAAATTCATAATTAAAATCAAGAATCTGATATCAGTTTTATTATTTTATGTTCTTTTTTACTGAAATATATAATATTATTTGGTTGGGGTGAGGCTACCTTCATTTTTTCTGAATTCCTTCTCTCTCTGTTAATACAAAATGATAGGTTACTGTGTAATTGTCTGGGTTTTATGTATTTTTAAATTATTTTCAGCACCTGGATGTGGGTAACAGGTTTTTTTTTTTGGCTTTTCTTTATTGTTTAACACTTAAATATTTTGCTAATAGAATCATAAAACTGTAGAATAGTTAGGGCTGGAAGGGACCTTAAGATCATCTAGTTCCAACCCCCCTACCATGGGCAGGGACACCTCACACTAAACCATGCCACCCAAGGCTCTGTCCAGCCTGGCCCTGAACACCATCAGGGATGGAGCATTCACAGCTTCCTTGAGCAGCCCATTCCAGTGCCTCTCCACCCTCACGGTAAATAACTTCTTCCTTATATCCCATCTAAACTTCCCCTGTTTAAGTTTGAACCTGTTACCCCTTGTCCTATCACTACAGTCCCTAATGAAGAGTCCCTCCCCAGCATCCCTATAGCGCCCCCTTCAGATACTGGAAGGCTGCTATGAGGTCTCCACGCAGCCTTCTCTTCTCCAGGCTGAACAGCCCCAACTTTCTCAGCCGATCTTCATATGGGAGGTGCTCCAGTCCCCTGATCATCCTCGTGGCCCTCCTCTGCACTTGTTCCAACCGATCCATGTCCTTTTTATGTTGAGGACACCAGAACTGCACACAATACTCCAGGTGAAGTCTCACTTGGAGACTGATAGTTCACTACTAATATAGGCTAAATTCAAAACATGCTTTTAACCTTGTCATAAAATCAGAAGGAACAGCATTATGCCCTTATATAGTTCTCAGACGTACTTATATCTCTATCATTTGCCTGTGTTTAGTGCTGAACCTTTTCCTGTTTAAGAGGAATAATGCACTTTTTCAACATTTCTGGTGTGGAACTGATAGTGGATGAGCAAAATGAGCAAGCCATATTTTCAGCCCCTTTATAGAGATTACAGCAGAGGCCTTCCTGACCTTTGAAGGCTCACCCTCTTGTGAGCTTTACAAAGCACATTGTGCATGCTACAGTCCTCGACAATGAGTCAAAAAAATCCTTGTGAGGAAATGGAGACAGTTTGGGCAAGGTTCCAGCAGACCTAGCAGATTCTCCTCTCTGGCTGGCAGTGCCATATCAAAGCTGATGTGTGGTGGTACAGTCTTCCAAGACCCACACGTGAGGACGGGTGAATCCTCTGATACTAAGATAGTAGTGATTTAAGAGAACCTGTGTAGGCTGTTCATTATCTCAGCTCTGGTGTGTCTGTAAAAAGTGCTATGCTATCCAGCAAAGAGGCTACCCATAGGCATGTGCCTCCTTCAGAAACAATAACTCCAAGTGACTGGATCTCTTGGGCCAAAAATCTTACTTCTTGGCCTCCAATTATTTTCAGCTCCTATAAGGTTATGGAATAAACTCCCGTTCCCACTAAGAGGAAATGTCTTAATTCTTGTAGCTGTTAACAAAGATGCCGCCCATGCAGTGGCCTCTTTACATGGTCAGCTGCCTGTCTGTTGTGTTTCCTTCCTTACTGCAGGGTAGGGACCTCCCGCAAACAGCCTGTGCCCTGTGCTCCTTGAAACCTACCTGCTAGCCGCTGGGCTATGTAAATGTCATTGGGAAGTGTAGGGTCTGCTCTGTCAGAGCCCAGATATTCCCAGCTGCTCTCAAGCTGTAGCTGTATTTGAGCACTGCAGAACAGCTATGTGGGGCACCTCAGTTACAGTGGGTCAGGTCATACCTGTCAATGAAAGGTCTCTGGTCCCTGGTGGATGAAACTGATATCCCATCTTCCTACCTTTCTGAGAGTATGCTGGTTTGTTAATCATCAACAGCGCTGCCCACACTTATGCATGTTCAGAGCAAGCAATTTCTGTCCCTACTGTTACTGTAATTAATTGAATTACATTTCATTGTAATTCAGTCATTAGCCTGCATTCCTGCCTTTGGAGTTTTCAGCTATCAGTAGCTTTGATTTGCAGGGAGATTGAGGCTTTGGTAATACTGTATCCTGACAGTGGCTGGGGGAGCAGGGAGTGCAGACAGTGCTTCTCAAAGGAGCTTACATGCATGGCACATGTAACTGCATCATGAAGGGCAAGGTGCTGTAGGGCAACTCTTTGTCCTCAGTTGGGACGTGGTGTTGAAGTAGACATCTAATGTTACATAAATGATTCATAAATACTGTTACAGTAGGTAAAGATGCTGTGATTTTAAGCTGTAATTTCTCTGAGTTACATGGGAAGAAATGGACTCTTCCCATCATTCAGTGTGCGTGGTGCTTAGTATTTTGAATGGATGAATCCCGTTTGATCAAAAGACATTTCCGATTTGTGCTACAGGAAGGAAGAGGATGTGGGGTGCCAGGCAGAAAAGTTCTAAGAACCCTTCTTGAGGGTGTAAACAGTGCATCTGTTGATGATTAGGGGTTGGGAGGAGTGTGTGTACATGTCTGCACATGCATATACATCAAGATCCAAATTTACCATTGATTTTAAAACTTTTACATATTTAAACATTAAATGTAACATTTAGTCTACGTATTTTGGTCATACTTGTAAAAAGAATTGTCATGTGTATTTATACATATATATATACACATACAGGCAAACATGTTAACTTATCAGGCAAATAGGAATGTATCAAATATTTATTTTTGAAAAAATACTTAAAAATGTCACTGGTTTATTCAATAAACATATATAGAGTTATAGCTGTCAGGCTACTTTGAAATCTTGAAAATACTACTTCTTTTAATATACTTTAAACAGATAAAATCAGAAGCAGAATTAAACTTTACAGCTTTATCTTGATCTCTGTTGTGGACATTTAAAGTTAGGGATAAAATTATTGTTTAGTAAAAGAGACAGTAAGCTTAATGTAGGTGCATGAACAATGACAGCTTTGCCTTGAGAAATAAGTGCAGGTTCTTTTGATGTTTTTAAACCAGATTTTTTTAAGTAACACCTTGTTTTAGCTGCTTGTAAGGGACATAGTTGTGGTCCAGGATGTGGTGGTTTCAAAAAGGAAGGAAGGAAGGGCCTGAAATAGGCCTCTCCCCCTTTGTAGCATATGCCTTTCGGGTGGAATTGGAAAGGGCAAGAGGTCTCGTGTTGCAGGGTCATTTGTATTTCCTTCAGCCTTTGGCATGTCATGGGGCGTTTGCTGTGGGATCTCAAACTACATCTTTTCTCACATAACCTTTGCTGTCAGATTTAGTTCCTTTATTTGCTCCTTGTGGAGTTATTTTACATGACATTAAGGTTAAGTAGACATTTTTATTACTGGTATTTTTTTATGTGTATGAATAACCTCCATTCAGAAACAAATTTGTCAACCTTTTTTAAAGTGTCTGTTGTAATTTATGTGCAAATAGAGGGGTTTTTTTTTGGAGGGGGGAATCTAGATTTAGTGCACCTTCTCCAAAAGAAGCTCAAGGACTGGAATGTATACTTCTGTGTGTATATACATATGCACGTGTATTTAACATACATAGCTGACAGCTGAAGTAAAATACTTCGAAAAAGAATGATGATGATTGCCAGTGATCGCACAGAAGCATGGAGAATTGCATTGCAAGCCTCCATGCTGCCGGTTCATTTTTATTTGGAGATCCTTTGTGTCATTCTCCTCTGCGTCCTCTTCTGGGGAGCGCTGTTCCTCTGCTCCCCAGGCAACACTTGCCCCTGTTTCACCCATTCTGTGTCAGATAGATAGGCAATCCTTTACTTAAAAAACACACACAAATGAAAAATAAGTCACATTGTTGTTTTTTTTTTTTTTTTAAGTACACAGTGAAAAAGTGAGGGGTTTTTGTGTTACATAGAATCATAGAATAGTTAGGGTTGGAAAGGACCTCAAGATACCTAGTTCCAACCCCCCCTGCCATGGGCAGGAACACCTCACACTAAACCATGTCACCCAAGGCTCTGTCCAACCTGGCCTTGAACACTGCCAGGGATGGAGCATTCACAACTTCCTTGGGCAACCCATTCCAGTGCCTCACCACCCTTACAGTAAAGAACTTCTTCCTTATATCCAATCTAAACTTCCCCTGTTTTAAGTTTGAACCCATTACCCCTTGTCCTATCACTACAGTCCCTAATGAAGAGTCCCTCCCCAGCATCCCTATAGCCCCCCCTTTCAGATACTGGAAGGCTGCTATGAGGTCTCCACGCAGCCTTCTCTTCTCCAGGCTGAACAGCCCCAACTTTCTCAGCCTGTCTTCACATGGGAGGTGCTCCAGTCCCCTGATCATTCTCATGGCCCTCCTCTGGACTTGTTCCAACAGTTCCATGTCCTTTTTATGTTGAGGACACCAGAACTGCACACAATACTCCAGGTGAGATCTCACAAGAGCAGAATAAAAGGGCAGGATCACCTCCTTCGACCTGCTGGTCATGCTCCTTTTGATGCAGCCCAGGATACGGTTGGCTTTCTGGGCTGCGATCACACACTGCCCTTGTTCATTTTCTCATTGACCAGCACCCCCAAGTCCTTCTCCGCAGGGCTGCTCTGAATCTCTTCTCTGCCCAGCCTGTAGCTGTGCCTGGGATTGCTCCAACCCAGGTGTAGGACCTTGCACTTGGCATGGTTAAACTTCATAAGGCTGGCATCAGCCCACCTCACAAGCATGTCAAGGTCCCTCTGGATGGCATTCCTTCCCTCCAGCATATCAACCAAATCACACAGCTTGGTGTCATCGGCAAACTTGCTGAGGGCCCACTCAGTCCCACTGTCCCTGTCAGCGACAAAGGTGCTGAACAAGACCGATGCCAACACCGATCCCTGAGGATCTCCCCTAAGACTCATTACTGGTCTCCAGCCAGACATTCAGCCATTGACCACAACTCTTTGTGTGTTGCCATCCGACCAGTTCTTTATCCACCGAGTGGTCCATCCATCAAATTTAGAGACAAGGATGTCATGTGGGAGTGTCGAACGCTTTGCACAAGTCCAGGTAGATGACATCAACTGCTCTACCCCTGTCCATCAGTTCTGTAGCCCCATCATAGAAGGCCACCAAATTGGTTAGGCAGGATTTCCCCTTAGTGAAGCCATGCTGGCTGTCACCAAGCACCTTGCTGTTTTTCATGTGCCTTAGCATGCCTTCCAGGAGAATCTGCTCCAAGATTTTGCCCTGCACTGAAGTGAGACTGACTGGTCTGTAATTCCCCGGGTCATCCATTTTCCCCTTCTTGAAAATGGGGGTTATATTTCCCTATTTTTAGTCATCGGGAACTTCACCTGACTGCCATGATTTTTTCAAATATGATGGACAGCGGCTTAGCAAATTCATTCGCCAGCTCCTTCAGGACCCACAAATGAATTTCATCAGGTCCCATGGACTTGTGCATGTTCGGGTTCTTAAGAAAGGTCTCAAACCAGATCCTCTCTTACAGTGGGTTGAAGATCTTCATTCTCACAGTCCCTGCATCTGCCTTCCAAGACTTGGGTGGTGCGGTCAGAGCCTTTGCCAGTGAAGACCCAGGCAAAGAAGTCATTCAGAACCTCAGCGTTCTCCAAATCCAGGGTAGCCAGTTCTCCAGATAGCTTCCAGAGAGGGCCCATGTTGTCCCTAGTCTGTCTTTTATTTGCAATGTACCTAAAGAATCCCTTCCTGTTATCTTTCACATCCCTAGCCAAGTTTAATTCTAACTGGGCCTTAGCTTTCCTAACCTGGTCCCTAGCTTCCCCGACAACATCCCTGTATTCTTCCCAGGCCACCTGTCCTTGCTTCCACCTTTTATAAGCCTCCCCTTTTTATAAGCCTCTTTTTTTCTTTCAGAGTTTCCTCAGCAGCTCCTTATCCATCCAAGGGTACATATTCTGTATTAAAATCGATGTTTGTCTTAACTGTACTTGTGAAGGACCTTATTCATTTGTGCAACTCCACTGAATTCAGTGCCTAAGTGTGAGTTAAATCGCTGCTCTGCTGAAAAATTCGCTGAACTCCAAGTGTAACAGTATGAAAAGTCAAGGCTTGAATAGAAGTATATATTGCTGATAGGGAGCATTTAACGTGGTATCTTGACACTTGCAGCTCTTTTTGAGAAAGCTGCCTGTTGAAGTTTGTCAACGCTGTGAATACTCAGTGTTCAAAGTGTAATTAAGAGCTTTTCAAGTGGTTTTCTACTGATAATGCAAGCATATGCTAGGGCTTTCCTTGTATTTTATTTTGCTCAATAACCACCATCAAGTCATATTTTAATATTAATATTATAATATATAATTCTCTTCTAACTACATACAATTGTAACATTGTGGATATGATTAGTATTGCTACTAAAGTATAAAAATGCATTGTGTTTAGAGTCTTCTCTTTTCATTTCTGTATCAGAAGAAGGCTATTGATGATTTGAACAGAAAGGTAGGGAGTTGTACACCTATGAGAGGAGAATGTTAATTCAGGAAGATTGAATTCAGGGTAGAAAATAGAAATGTTTATGAAATGGCCTATTTGTGTTTCTGTAGTGGGTGTTAGGCAAATAGGAAGAGTTATTTCAGCTGCTCTGCAGGATGTGCTAATTCATAACATTAAAAATAAAAAATGGAATATCACATATATATGTAAACAAAGGCTGCATCTTTAATAGGCAGGTAGCTGGTAATTGTCTAGAAGAAATGAATTTGTAGCTTAGGGTCTAAATTTAAAGTTACTTGAATTTTTTGTGCTGTGCACTGTGTTATGTGGTAAGAACATTCTGCTTAATGTTTTGTCTACCAAATGATTTTTAGAAGGAGGTAAGGAAATTATAAATATTTGAAATTGGTTTTCTGTTTGATGCAATATTTCAAAAAACCTGTTGTTGTTGAACAGAACTTGCCAGATGTCAATTTTATAACTTTTATTGAAATGGCAACTTTGCCTAGCAGGACAGCCATTTCATCTTGCATGTATAGCTGTGTATGAGCTAGGAAGGAAAAAGTGAGATGAGACGTAAAGAGTGAAGAATGGCTTCGGACACAAGTGGTGTCAAGTAACTGAGTAAACACGGTGCAGTGAGTCCAAGGAACGGAGAAGATGTGACAAGTTTGCCTGGTCTGAGAGTTCTGGTCATCTTCCCAATGGTTGCAGTAATTGTCCACAAAAATTTAGGTTTTGATTTTCTTTCAGAGAGGTGAAGAAGTGAGGGAATAAAGCAAACGTTAACAACATAGACTGATCATTTGAGTGGAAAGCATTAAAGACAGTAACTACTGCAGAGGAGGTAATTAATCAAAAGCAGGGGCTAATCTTCCACTGTTTGGGTCAAGATGCTTTAGTAAAGCTATAACAATGATGATTTGAAATGACTACTGTGTGAAGTAATAAAGAGGACTTGCAGTAAAGGGATGGCAGTGTGCTCAGGAAAGGTCCAGAGAAGTGTTGGATGCTTAGTCAGTGAAGATTTTGATGCTTCATGCCCACCATCTCATAGATAGTACCCTAGTGCTTGGTCTTTCTCAGTGGGAGCTGTTGAGGTTTGGAGTGCTCCTTTGTCTTAAGTCTAGAATAATTCAAGTCACCAACTTCTAAGCCATGCTTCAGGGCTGATCTCAAGTTTAATCTGCCTGCTGCTGGGAGAGGAAGGTAGTGCTATAGGCAGAAAGGATTAAATCATTAGTTCATTAGCTCTGAACAATTAGCAGAAAACACCATGCATGCTGTCCAGGTGCTATAGCGGACTGTTGATTTAACTTCACAAACACATCACCAATATTACAAAATACAGTTTATTTCCTGGGCAATTTATAAGTGGAAAAAAGCTTTAATTGCAGATGTTCTGCATATTTTACCTTCACTGAAAGTCAGTGGGAATAGCTAAGGATTAAAAGGAGCTTTTAGATTGTGAAAGAAATGTTTTTTAAAATTGTCTGTATCCAAGTGATTATATGCCATAAATTTTAAGGAAGTGGACTTAATTTTTAAATGGAAGAAGATGGTTTAGGAATAAGGGGAAAAAGGAAGCTTAGTTCAATTTAGCTGTTTTGTGATGAACTTCTCCAGAAGCCAATGCTGTAGCACCTATAGCAAACCAGGGAGAAATCTAAACATGTCATTTTAAATAGGTTTATGTGCTTCTGAAACTGAGCTGTCAGACTGAATCCTTCTCAAATCTGAAACACATTTCTTTGAAAGTCTTTGGTTAAAAAAGCAGCTGAAGCAGCTCTGCAACACTATTAAACTAGGAAGTTTGCAAGATAGTCCTTTAGCACTGCTAACAGAGTATTTCCTGCATGTAACATCTGTCATACTCAGCTCAGAGAAAGATAGGATTCCTGTTTCCGTCTAGGATCATATATTGAAATGTTACTCTTCCTATTTAAATTTTATATTTTGTTTCCACTTAGGACAATTAAAGGCTGCTAAACAAAACTCCAAACACCTTTTTTAATAATTTAAAATTACACCATTAAATGCAAATTTACCTTTTAAACAGCATCACCACTAAATGCAAATAACATGTCTACATGTCGGTAATGGATTATTATTGAATAAACATAAGGTCTTCTTTATATGTGTTTTATATTCTAGTAGCAGAAGTCTTGCAATTAGTTTAGTATTTTGTGTAATATCTTAGACTTTTAAACACAGCTGTGACTTCTAGAAAGTGAGAAAAGCAGAGACAGGCTGAATTAACCCACCTCTGTGACCTATAAACATATAAATATAAAGGTTTATTTTGTTCAAACCCACAGTTTCTGATTCGGGGTTTTTAGCTTCCTGACAGGTGCTTTATTTTACATGAGAGTATCAGCCAGTGCAGTGAGAAGTGAAGGCATTCAGCACCTTGCAAAACTCAATCTGTCACCGCATGCTCTAGTAATGCAATTTATTTTCTTTTTGGGTTTGCAGGCAGGAGCTTCCCAGGTCATCTTCACTAATCCTCTGGAGATTGTAAAGATTCGGTTGCAGGTAGCAGGAGAAATCACTACAGGACCCAGAGTCAGTGCCATCTCTGTTATAAAAGATTTGGGCCTTCTTGGCCTTTATAAGGTATGTATTTATTTCTGCTTTGAGTGGCTTCATCATTTTAGGGTTTATGCTAAACTTTTCCATTGTTGAAACAAAGCCTGTTTAAAACAAAGACATCTTTTGAATTTAAAACCAATCTCTTCCAGCAGGGCAGCCCTACAGTGACAAACTGAAGAAACCCCACTTCTATATTAATGGCAGTGGGATACAAAAAAGTACTCCACCATGCTATCCTTTGAGCTTTTATGCCAAGCTACAGGGAGTCCTGTATTGCAGACCTGCTGGCTTCTGGCACCGATCATTTCATTTGGTGGGGTTTTGTGGAAAGTTTCTGTAGCTTTTCCCCGTGTGTTTTTCTTACATTAATTTTGAATCTATTGTTGTCTTTGCAGCAGGATATTCTCTTTGTCTTAATAATTTGATGGCAGTGAAACAGTAGTAGAGTTTAGTAGGATTCAGATTTTTAAGAAGTGGTGGGATTTGTCAATAACAAATTCCACTAAAAAAGAAAAAGAAGCCCATATTGCACTGTACTTCAGCAGAATGCCAGTCAACAGATTCCTTCCCTGCAGGTATACTTACTACCATCATTACAGATCAGATGTAATGGAGCAGAAGCTATTAGTTTTCTTAAACAAGGAAGAGTATTTCTTCCTGCATCTTCTGCCAGTGCAAGGGGTAATACGTAAATTCTGCAGCTGTAGTAGCTGTGCACTTACAAAACATTGTTTTATGTGATCTGTCCATAGACCTGCAATAATGCTATAAAAACGTGCAAATTGACTTTTAGAGCTGAAGTTTTTGTTTTGAATTCAGTAGATGAGATTCAGGGCCATTAAAATTCCTAAAGATCACAGGTATTTTATACCTGGGACAAAATTTCCGTTTCAGTAATTAATCAGTTGAGCTTATTGAAAATGATGCTGTTCTTCAGAATTGCATTCTCATCTGTGAATAACTGTAAGAACTCATTTTGGAGCATTAAGTATCTGTATGAAAATGATTGAAGAAAAAAGGTCTGTTTAAACCATGAAAGGTTTGTAATGTGTGCTGTCTGTTAACATAACTGGTGGGGGACTGGCTGATGCTTGGAGTATACCATGAGGGTATTTAGGCAAAGAGTGGCATTTTTGTAACATGCATGTTTTCAGGGTATGCAAAAGAGATTTTTTTTTTACATGTGATGGCTCATTTGAGCTTTGTATAGAAGGAGTTATTTTAGTTGGTAACAGACTGATGACTGAAGTTACTAAGAGTATTAGATATGTTTTATTCCAAGTATTCCAGTGTTTTTACAGCATGCAGAGCTCTATTACGGAACTCTTTAATGCTAGTTTGTGTCTAAGAGCTGCTCCTTGCTGTACTATCACAGCCACTAGTTTTGTCTTCCTTTATCTTCCACTTACTAAACAGCTCCCATTCTGCATCAGTTTCCCTCTGTTTGCTAACCTTCCACTGCCACTTCTTCAGTCAACCAGATGACTATCAGTGGAGACCAGTATGAGGTCTTACAGTACTCACTGATATTTTAGTAGTGCTTTTGTGTTTAGTGGAAAAAATGGTATGCAAAGACTTGTCTTGCTGCTTCTGAGATTGTGAGTTGTTGTCAGCAAGAGGTAAGGACAGACCTTTGTCACTTTCTTCATCACACTTGGATCATACGTAAAAGATGTTTATTCTAGGTACTGATGTCAGGATTGATGTCATGTGTTGAGTACTGAAATTAGACACGAACCTTGAATCTTCCTCATTCTAGAAAATTACTTTAGATGTACTTTATTCTTTTTCAAGTGCAACCCTACATCTTCTGTTTTCCTGAGGCATTTTATTTGCTGTGTTATTTACCTGGTAGATCAAAAGAGTTGGTCCTTGTGGGCTCAGGCTGCTTGCTGGGTATCAATTCTAACCTTATTTGTATTGTGTCTCTGTTCTGTGTGACAGGGTGCCAAAGCATGTTTCCTCAGAGACATTCCCTTTTCTGCAATCTACTTTCCTGTTTATGCTCACAGTAAACTGATGCTTGCTGATGAAAATGGCCATGTGGGAGGACTTAATCTCCTTACAGCTGGAGCCATTGCAGGTAATTTTGCAGAATGTTTTCCAGTACTTTTTTTTTCTTTTAGTGAGTAATGTTTAATATTCATTCAGTAGCCCTATATAAAGGAAGGGTACTGTACCATTGTATCTGATTTAATCTAAATTTGATCACTGTTATCCTTAGTGGGAGGCGATGTAATTTTGATGAGAGCTAATTACATTTGCATAATGTGGATAAACAGCGTAATGCAGCTCAGCAACTTGTAGTCAAATCTGATCTGTCTGTCTCAATGGGGTTTTACTTGTTACTGTGCTCTCAGAGTTGAAGGCTAATTTGAATCTTTGATGAACATAAAATAAGAGATCCTAAGAGCTAGGAAGAAAATGACTTACCGAGTTTCGGATTCCTGAATAACTGAGAAGAAACTTTGTTCAAATGTAATTGCTAAAACTAGGGCATTAGTTTGTCAAGAAGCTGAAGTTAAAGTATCATAATCTGAAATTTAAAATATTTTAAGGCTTCTTTTAAAAAATCTTTAGTATAAAGAGAACAGGCAGCTGTGATAAAAAGGTGGTTTTACTAAATGGCAAATGATATGAAAATATTAGGTGTAGGAACTGCAGTGGTGGGTATATAAAATGTGGATAGAGGTGGCTGGATTCTGCACTGCCAGGGATTAGGTCACTAGGACAAAAACCAGGCATCTGCAGCCTCTCAATTGCAAATGATTCAGTGTTGGAATCTGTGCAGTTTAGAAACATCACTGGGTTGAACAGACCTTCTGTTACTTGTTACAGTCATAAGGAATCACTGTATATACATCAGTCATGAGCTGTCTGTGCGTAAAGAGAGGTTTCCCACACCGGACTTGATACAGAGCTTGGCTGCACCTGCTCTTTGCCAGTTGGTGCGTTCCTTGTGCCAGAGGGAAGGGAGAGACCAGCTAGGAAACCAGTCACAGATCTGTAGCCCTGTTTATTTTCAAGCAACTGAGAGCTACCAGAAACAGAAAATTATTTAGCTTACTGTACTCCTAGAAGCACATATAAATATTATTTAACTTGTATCTCATATAAATGTTTTTAATTTTAGATTACAGACTTCACAGCTTCGTTTGTTTGATTAGTGTTTCTGGGTCACACATCCTAAGTGATGAACCCTATTAAAAATGTGTGTAAATCTTGTAGGCCTAGTTTTATAGTGTATACAGGAACTTGCCTTTCTGAATTGCAAATTTGAAATTCCCGGTTGTTCCATCTATTCCTGTAACGCGTGCGCAGCAGGAAAGAATAGTCTGAATGTATCTGCTGTAAAGGAAAATAGCATATGGTTGCTATTAGTGTATGCTTGTTGGCTTAACGACATTGCTTCCGTTTTCCTTTAAAACCTCCCGAATTGGCCTGTGACACTTCAGAGTTTATGATGACCTACGCAGACCAGTGATTTGTTAAAATTTTAGTTCAATTTTAACCAATTGTAGAAGTTCAACAGAAGTCAGAACCAATTGCAAAGTTCTAGTCAGAAGATGGCTCCTCTTTTTAAGAGAATTAAATTTGTACGGTATGCAGAAATACCTCGGGTATCAGTTCCATACTGTGGAGTACACTTCTGAAAACTTTCTCCTTTCCTTTGACTAGAAAGCTGAGAGTGGTGCCTTGGAAGTGGAGATTTGTTCTTCCATCACTGTTGGCTAATATCATGCTGTTGGTACTAAGCAGGCTTCTAAACTACCTTCATTGTCCTCAATCTTTTTATGGCTTGCCTATTGAAGTAAGCAGCATCTATTATCCTATGGAACAGTGCAAACAGCAGTACAGATGTATTTCTGCACAATAGATGGTTTAAGTAGTAGCTTTCTTATTAATAGATGCATGTGTATAGTATTCAATTTCCCAGATCAATCATCCACTTAATTTGCAAAACCTGTTGTAGCGCTTTAAGAAATGCAGTAGGGTTGCACAGCTAATTTTTGTTATGGATTATCTCTTATTACAGGTATAGCATATGAGTGAACTTAAAAATGCCTTATCTTTTTGAACCCACTGTTAATGGCAGCCCACGAGAAGGTGTTGAGAGAACTGCTGTTGATTAATTATTGTTTTCTTTACTATCAGTTATAGCCTTTAAATTTAGAAGAAACAGAATGATTCTATCAAGCACAACAGTTTATATTGTCATCAAGTGTAAGAACTTGCATTTTTAGTAAAGCCTAGTTTTTTGGAAAAAAAAAGTTAAAGTTTGTAGTTGCATTTTTCAGAAGTGTTTCCTCTCGCAAGCATCTTTGTGCAAATTAAATGTGGTTTTCTTCTAAAAGGTGTGCCTGCTGCTTCTTTGGTAACCCCTGCTGATGTCATCAAGACAAGACTGCAAGTGGCAGCTCGCGCTGGTCAGACAACATACAGTGGAGTTATTGACTGCTTTCGAAAGATTCTGAAGGAAGAAGGTGCTTCGGCTTTTTGGAAGGGAGCTGGAGGTGAGAAACACGCTCTGAATATTAGGGCGGCCCCTGGATCTGCAAACTAACCATTTGCTTTGTTAGGGACTCAAATTAGAGCAGTATTTGCAAGGTCTGATTCAGAAAAAAATCTAATGGCTTGTTAAAAATGTTCAGCTTCTTCTCTCCTGAGAAATTCTTTTGTTTGACACTGTGATTTGTAATATTTAACAGCTCGTGTGTTCAGATCTTCGCCCCAGTTTGGTGTTACTTTGGTCACTTACGAACTTCTGCAGAGATGGCTTTCTGTCGATTTTGGAGGCCTGTAAGTCAGATATTTGCTTTTTAGCTTGCATAGGAAAGCTGCGAAGTTAAGAATCTTACTCTTTTCCCCATACAAGGGACCACTTAAGCTTGGTGCCTTTAAGTACTTAAAATTGCAGTATGCAAGAAATCCCCCCATCCTTATGAAATGCAGAGATAATTGCATGCTACTTCTAAACAGATGAGATGAAAACCCATCTCATTTTAATACATTAATTTGTATTTCCATTGCAGCAAAATATTTTGTCCGTTTACCCGCATGTCAGTGAAGTTAATAAAATTTAACAAATCTAGTGGTAAAAATGTAACTTCAGTTTTGGCCTTGATTTCCCTTGAAGCTGTGGTCTGAACTCAACTTTACTTGACACAGAAGTGAATCAATTAAGGTCAGCTTTAACAACCTTCCATACTCAAACAAAAGCCTGAAGTATTTAATCTAGATTGTATGGAGTTATCCAGCCTTAAGAAAACACTTTAAATAAAGGAAAGGCTTTTTTTCTTTTTCTCTGTTCAAACAGCAAACCTTCTGGATCAGAACCCACCCACAAAACTCGGATTTCAGATCTTCCTCCTGTTAACCCTGAGCACATAGGTGGATACAGACTTGCTACAGCTACATTTGCTGGAATAGAAAATAAATTTGGGTTGTACCTTCCAAAGTTTCGATCTCCTGCCGTCAGCCCAGCTCAACCAAGTAGCAGCTGAATCCTGGAACCTAACAAGTGATGCAGTGGGAAAAACTCACCAGAGTAGGAACTGTATTTTTTTCCAGTCAGCTGCATGTTGCTCTAGCTGAACTGAGCTTGCAAATCTAATTACTCCTTTCTGGTATTGATACAGACCTGCGTTTATTTATTTGCACACAAGGAACTGATTGAAGCTGAGGTTCTATGCCTTATTTTAACCAGTGGCATGAATCTGTAGCCTAGACTTTGCCTTGCACAGCTTGCATTTAATGTTACTGTACATATTGTACATCTTTGTACAGAGACATCATGGCATCTATATCAATACCCATTTATACAACGAGTATTGCAGTTCAAAATAGTTTGAAATGTACAGAATGTTTTGAACGCATTTTGTTAACAATCATGACAATAAACTATTTAAAACCACTTCAGTCAAGTTCACTGCTTTGTGTTTACAGAGAAGGTGTCCAACTGATTGGGTTATTTTTTCCCCTCCACAGATTATGGATCACATATTAAAATGTAAAGATTAGATGCACCCATTTAATAAATATACAGCACAGGACGTAGCCTCTGAAGGAACACATTTCACTGCTGATTACAGCAAAGGTATTAAAAGGCAATGTGCTGGCTGGTAAGTGCAAGAGAAGACAGTAGTTAGATGAGCACATACAGTATTTTATTTTGCATCACTGCTTTGTTAACAAGGAATTCTCTCAATAGACAAGGTAATACTAGATGTGTAATAGATCCTACCCCTATGGTAGCATATTTAAAACACAGTATTTGCCAGTTATTTGCAGCCTCAATAATTTTTTTCAGGATTCACCGAGTGATTTTTCCCAAATTGAAAACTTTCTATTAAAAAAGTTGAAGGCATTTTCTTTATTTCTAGATTGTTTTACCATTGAAAGATTAGGTTATTCTGGAAAACAAACAGGCTTTCTTTAATATTCATCTAATATACAAAACTGATCGTTTACAGGTCCAGTTGAGTAGAAAGAAGAAACAAAAAGCTTGAACTATTTCTGGCTTAATGTCTGCCAAAAGTTTATGTGGTGTAGTTTTTAAATGCAAAGATGTCGCAGCAAATAAGGGAGTCTGGGTTTCTACAGCCAGAGGAAAAGTAGTTATAGTACCCCTACCACCGGAGAAGAGAGAGGTGGGTTGCCAGCCTTGCTTACTGAGGTATGGCAACCTCCCATCTTTAGTTCTACGTATTTCTTTCGGGGTCAAACATCCCGCAGTACAGTGTGTCTCAGCAGTATGAACTGACCTGAGGTTGTTATTTTCTTGCTGAGGTGACAGCAGACCAACATGAAGAGCTTTAATCAGCTTATGAAGAAACACCTCCTTAAAAACCGAACACTGCAAGTACAGACAAGCCCTCCTTCAGTTCTAGCCTCTAAGCAAGATACAAATTTGGTGCTATTTAGTGAGCTAGATGTTACAATATGTTAAACTTGGGAGTTTGATCACTATTCTGCATCACCCATAAATATGTATGTGTGTGTATTTATACATATAACAGCATTAGAAGGCTTCCTGTCCTTACCTGGATTTATTTTTTCCTGTTCAGGTTAAAGAATTACCTGTTTTGTGCCATTTTCTAGATAGAGACAGGCTTCCCGGGAGCTCTCTCCTGTATCTATGTTTTGTTCTGCGCTTTTCTAAGTTGGATACAAAAACGGCAGGTACCCACCACTGGCATTTAATCTTAGTCACAGCTTGTTGACTGACTTCATCGAGGCCTTAGGAGACTTTACAATGCAAGACAGCATTTGTATTTCTTACAGTTCCAAAACTGGACAGTGTGGCTCCCAGGATAATCATTAACAATACCTAACATCACTATTGGTCTCTGTGTTACAGGTATGGGCTTTACAACGTTTTTAACCTGTACTCAACTATTTTGTGAGGGAGGAACACAAGTAGGAATGAATACAGATTAGTACTGAAATGTAATAATTGAATATTACCAAAAGGTCAAAATTACGGGAAACTGATGCCATATGACCTATATCTTTATGCCACAATCCACTGAAAAAAGGCCTTACCTACGGGGTTTCTGATAACAGAGTCTGAAAGAGATGTATTTATTAATAAACAAGAAGTAACAATTTAAGTAAAAATAAACAAAAAAAACTACTCACAGCTAAGAAACCCCAACCAACCACCCAAAACAGCAAGACAAGAATTCTTGTGCCTCAAGGGTAAAAATCATCACACGGTGTACTTGTTCACATGTTTCTCAACTGAACAGATAGCTGCTGTCGTAAGGTTGATATTTACCTTGTATGTTTTCCTCAAAATGAACAGCATGACTTTTTATTGAAGGGGAACTTTTGACAAGTCAATACCAGTAGAAGCCTAAATCTATTTCACTTTCAAGTTCAGTGAAAAAGAACCTCCTGAAGACAGAACTGCTGTTACTGCTGCCTGTGTCTCTGTGAGCTGCTCGCAACAGAACTGAGACAAGGAGAAACATTAAAAATAACCCAAAACCAAACAAACCCTAACCCCAAAACCAAACTTAAAACACAAACACCGTAGAAGCAATAAGAATACTTCTGGACCTAAAGCTGATTATGGAATATAAACCTATTTCCTACTTTTAAACATATAAAACAGCTCTTCTGGCAAAAACAATAAACTTGTAGCAGATTAAGAATATCAGAACCAAACTTAAAGTCCTAAGTTAAAGGCATCAATACTGGTTTAGTGCCTAATTAGTACAAGTCAGAATATTTACTTAACCACCTCCTCCCCCCCCGAACCAACCAAAAAAGCCCCAAACCAAACTGAACCAACCAACCTAAAAAAACCCAACCAAACAATATACTAATGTCCCCCACGAACCATAACACCAAAACTGATCTTGATGGGAAACTTTATGAGAAAGATGTACTCAAAAAAAATTAACCTAAAAAATTTTAACAGAAATTGCAACCATTTTGTTTCAAGCCATTGAGAAGTTTTGTTTCAATAAAACTGTTAAAAGTCAATGCAGATGTCTTTATTATACTTAATGTGGAAAATTAGTGGCAAGTCTGTAGTTCACAGAATGCTAATCATGTGACAGAAAATCTAGTTCCTTACTGTATGGAAAAGACTGACAACAGCAGCCTTTTTCCTTTGTCTGATTGCCAGGGTAGGAAGTGGAGGTTGGGGGTAGAAAACAGCTCTGCAGCATGTAGTAAAATGAAAGCAGCAGCTCCCAGAAACTTCCTACTCTCAAACTACTGAAGGGTCACAGATGAGGGGTCAGGGCAGCTGACAAGTGCTCATACAATATTTATTCATGAATCAGTCTCACCTTTTAATGCACCAATTCAAACAAAAGAACTGGGTATTAAATATGTATTTCATTAATTCAGGTCCAATTATCAAGTTTGGAACTACAGACAATTTTTTATTAACATACATTACCCACTACCTTATCCATATATAAACAATGAAACTTACTTGGAACATATGCATGCTTATTATCATGGGTAATTCAAATTAAAGAATGCTTCAGAGATTAACTACCTAATGAAGGCTAGTCTTTGTAATATGGAAAGTTTAGGTTAGAAACAGAACTTTCACTTTTCAGACATACTGTTACAAAGTGGAAAGTTCAGAAGCCCAATAGCAAATTTACACCAGGTTAGTGTTTCAGCAAAAGAAGGTCCTTGCAAAGTCAAGGTTAACTGTATTAAAAGTTACACAAATCCAAGTATGTGCTTGTAATTTATATATAAAAAGTGACAATCCGATTTTCAGTAATCTTAACACATTTTTCAAAGTCCATAGTTGAATCCATATATCCCTCCCATAAGCTATTACTTGAGCTGACGTGCACTTTGCATCAAATCAATCACCATTCTACCACTGCTGCCTGTTGTTACAGATCTATGCCGGTATGCGGGTTGCAGCTTCCTCTTCTGCATCAGCTCTGTTAGCGTTTATTTCTGCCAGGGTTCGACCAAACCGAGTCCACTCATCACTGCGAGGAACGGCAATTTGCTGTTGATAAAAGAGAATGTTATTTGAGCCTACTGATAAACAAGTGAGCTCATTGGGAACAGCAGAGCTCTTAAGTAACATTCAGAAGAGGTTCCAATAGAAAAGCTTATTTTTATGTAGTGTAAGTTTTGAAATCGCCTGAACATCAAAAGCTGTAACTAATAAAGGAAGCTGAAATTCAGAATCGTGTATTTAAGTACGTAATAATACTCTTACAAGCTTGCATGATCAATCTCCATCCAAGATGGATGCCTCAAAAGGGGAATACTGATGCCACATCCTCATCCAATCAATTAGTTACATACTACTGCAGTATGCAGACTTGCAATAGCAACAGCTTCCCTGTAGGAACAAGGTCAGGACTGCTTCACTGTAAAATGCTTTTGCTCTGCACTTCTCAAGCTGTGGTCAGAATTCACGTGTCCCAGTTACAAAGAAGATTCTTCCATCTTATTTCACCAGCCTCACAATAATACTTTTACTTTCTCAGTGGCCACCAGATAACATGCTAAAAAGTTATCCTACTATTTCTGAAATACACCCCAAAAGTACACATTAATTTCAAAATAAAAATTATACCCTGTGCTCCTAATCACAGGGGGAAAAAGTTAAACACAAGTTGCTATATAAAAGTCAAAGAAACTCAAGTGTTTTGCAATGTAGTTTGCACAATACAGGGTACACATACCTCTCCCACGTCATATATGACTATTTGTCCCTCTGAATCACCAACAGCAATCTCTCTCCCAGAATGTGTCCATCTCACGCGGTTCAGAGCAGGGTTACCCTCCACAGTAATGCTTGCAGTTGGCACCTGTATCCATTTAAAATGCATGGATAAAAATACATGAGGATTCCATAAGCTACAGGTTACAGAACACTCCTAGTCCCTCAGTGTTGTATCAAGGGAAGTGCCCAACATTTCCACTGACACAGAATATGCAGATCTCAGACTCTCAGTGGCCCTAGGCTGTCACCAGTGACATGATCAAAACATCACATCTTTTGTCCCTTGGCCAAAGTACAGGCACCCTCTATCAGGAAGCACATCTGCATCACACTCTTGTCATGAGACATGAGGTGCTGACAGGCATTCAATCAGCCCTGCGATCTCAAGAAAAAATATGATAGAGGGCAGGGATGAAGTCAGCTGTTTTGGCAGGTTGAACCCTATCCAAAGGCTAGAACCAGGTAACTCCTGTTTGAAGCCATAGGCTGGCATAGTACTGCAGAACTGCTCTTCCTTCTAAATACAGTTTTAAGAAAGTGAAATTTTAAGTGCTGAATATCTGCCATGTTCTTCCTCTCGCCTACCTCCGAGAAGTTTAAGTCTCAGATAAGATTTATAGTATAATTAAGTTTGTAACTCACATCAAAAAAACGAATATTCACTTAAGTTTACCAACAAATTGTAATTTCACTGCAGTATTATTATAGCAAAGGTAACATGGCAATTGGAACGGCAGTGTGGGGGTAAGAGCTTTGCTGACACTTAAGCTATAGGCTGCCAAGGCCATACTTGTGGGAGATCCATAATCACTCTCACGGATCAGTGTTACACTGACAGATGCTTTGCACTCTTGTTACAGTTAAAACAATTTAGTTACCACTGTTACCCATTATGAGGAATCATTTGAGTAACAACCTATAACTAAAGAATAGTATCCATTACGTACAAACTACTGGAACTACAGACAGGACAACAACAGAAAACCCCAAACCAAAACACTATGCTGAACTTCTGACATTTTTTCCTCCCCTAAGTATATGAACACTTTTCCAGCTGCATTTGACTGTTAACCTGACATCCTCACCTCAGTATCATTGTTGAGATTCCACAGGTCAAGCCTGCCCATCCCATCCACACAGGCAAACAAGGCAGGGTGAGTTGGAGACCACATCACATCATAAACGTAATCTGAGTTGTCTTCAAAGGAGTAGAGGGGTTTGTTATTCTGAAAAAAGCAAATGTAACAATGCAATACCCAAAATCTGCACTTCAAAATTATAAAGCTAACGGGTAAAGCAAAATACAGAACTTCAGCAGCATTATCAGCAATAACTACAGTGATTCACGTTTTCACTTAATTTAAAAACATGCCTCTGCAAAAAAGCATTTCCAAATTAATACTATTGTAACTACTATTGTTAAAGGGATGCTTTCCAAACCATGCAGCCTTTTTGCTAGCTGCTACCATAAAACAATCAGTAGCAAGCTAATATTGTAAGAGATTGTAAATTCAATAAATTAATAATGTCCTAAATCAATCCAATGATAATTCAGGGACAGCACTTCAGATTATTACTAGGAGATTCCAGCAGTGCTTCCTTTGCTTTGCATCCCCCAGAGCATCAAAGTAACAGAGAGAGAGGTAATTCTGGCCATGGGAAAGACAGATACATCAATTGTGAGCCTCCTGGAGTTTAACTGGCATCAGGTTTTGGTGCTGCCCCTTAATCCTCCACAAAATTGTAGCAAAACATTTGCCTTGTGCATAATACAATGTAACTGATTTTACAACACTATTCACGTTTGATTGCATTGTAATAATTAGTGAAACAAAGGGCAAGAGGATGAACAGAATGGATCGCTAGTATACAAATGATGTACAATCTGAAAGCAAAGCTTTATGTTGTTAACTATAGTTTTGCTCATCAGCTGTCTCCTCTTTGCAGGCCTGCTGCTAGGAACCAAGAGAGCTTCACACAATTTGATTTGAGTTTACTGAAGTTTCTTCAGTAGCTTACATTATAGCACCACCTTGTGTCAAGGACTATGAAGAAAACCACTGAACTATCTAAGTTACCTTGGTTGTCCAAAGCTTTACTGTCCAGTCAAAAGAAGAGGTGACAAAAAGATGTGAGAAGTCTACAGGCCCAACTGCTGCATGGCAGTTGATACCTGTGATTGGTCCCTGGTGTCCTTCAAACATCTCACTGATTCCAGCTTTGCTGTTTTAGAATATATAACCAAGGTTAATTTATCTGGAAATTGTACACCTGCAGACAGAGACAGCACTGAAATGCAATTTAAATTTAGCTACAAGAAGATTTTGCTGCTTTCTATGGAGGTTACCCCACTGCAAAAGGCTTCATCACCACAGGATCACAGAAGACCAGGCTTGAAAACAGACCTTAAGTTCAAAATCTATTTGCTGCTAACCTTAAGTGCCAAAATGTACCACAGGGAGAAGGGACTCATTCAGCAGGTACCAGTCCACACACTTAACCACATTATTCTCCAAGCAATAGCTAAAACTTTCATTCATGCAAAGAACAAAATCCAGCCCTCAGGAATGAGCACAGAACTCCCACAGGCTCATGGGAATTTCTGTGTATTCTCATGGACACAGAATTTGGATATAAACCAGTAACAATATATCCTTAATAGCCTATCAGAAGCGATGAAAAAGAAGGAGGGAGGGGGGCAGATGGGAAGGATGTTACACCAAAGCGATACAATTGAGGGTATTTTGGAGTCAAAACACTGTGCAGCAAGGGTGATGTGTATCTGAGATGAAACCTGGACACTCGATTATATTTAAGAAGCAATTGATAAGATACAGTCAGACAATTTCAAACTAGATTGACCAGCAGGAGAAAAGCTGTCCAATTTAAGATTTGTGCGTGATGTTACTGTACAATTAGCTACAGAACCGATACGAAGTTCGGAATGTTCTGCTACAATTCAGATGAATAAAACTGCAGTAACCTGCAGTGACCTACAGTGCCCTCATCAGCACAAACAACTCCTAGACACTGAAGGCAGCACAGTACCAATTTAATATTCCAACTTCTTTTGGTTTTAATAAAGCTCTCAGTCAGGAAACAGTGTGCACTGGAAAACATATACAGCTATTTCGAACTCCTTCAAGATAAAGGAGTAAATACACACTGTAAATGATTTTAGGAGTATGCAGAGCATGCAGGGACTCATCCTTTCACTATATTTATTTCCTTTGAACAATTAAAGTTTGTATTCACCTGCCATGACGACACGCAGTGTACACAGAGCCTTCTTCACTGCCAACAACAAAGTTGTTGACATCTCCAATAGGGAAGGACATGCATGTAACAGCCACAGCCTTGGATTGTTTGTGAACCAGTTCCATGCTATCCTGTAGAGAAAGTATCAGCAACTAGCTTAAAAAAACCCCACAGCATTTCCACAGGTAGGCAAATACTTTATCACAGACTTATTGAGCTATCAAGTATAATTCTGTGTGTTGGGAAAATTGTTTATTAATGTCTTTTTAGATTCATTAAAGTTGTACAAAATATTAATCTTACCTGGGGTTGAGAAAGCATGTCCAGACTCCAGGAGCATATTTTTCCATCAGTTGAGATACTAATCAAATTATGAGCATTCTGCGTCCCAACAACATTTACACAGTAGACTGGGTGCTAAGAAACGTAAAACATTATCAGAAAAAAGAATGTCCAAGTAGCAACCAATTCTGGTGTAATATAAACAGCAAAACATACAACTTCACCATTTAACAAAGCATAAAAAGACTGACTGCAGTACAGCACAAAGAATACTCCCCTATAAAACTAATACTTGTTTTTCTGACACTTTGCTTTTTACGAAACGACCAGTTCTTCAGTGATAGCATGGGCAAAATACAGACATAAACATGTAAGCATTATCAATCAAGTGCACTGGACACAGTTTCCTAGAGGTTAAATACATCTCAACAGGGAACAGTCCTTGAAGATATTTCACCCCCTACCGTGTGAGCAGCAGCTGAAAGTGGAGTTCTCTGCACTGGGGTTCTCTTATTGCTGCGATTATCCCACAGCACTATTTGGCCAGAGTATGTGCCACCAACCACCAGATTGGGATGAAATTTTGCAAAGGTAGCTGACATCACCGCTGACTGAAAGGAAAAGAAATCAAACAACAAAACACATAAAATACACAAAACCCCCTACCCTTTAACAACACTATGCCTAAATCTAAAGAAAGAGGGACCAAACAGCAGAGTCAGTAATTTATTTGATACACTATTTCACTGTCCAGTTAAGGATTCACAAGCACTTTGTGAACTCTCAACAGCCTTTTTAATTTGTATTTATAAAATGACATTTTCCTTCTCTATTTCTTTCACATGTCTATGTTTGTATTCCTCCTGGTACAGTTTGTTAGCAAGGGAAGGCCAGGTAACCACAAGACTTTAATGACATTTTGCTCCATTCTGTGGTCATTTTCTTAGAGACTGTACAAATCCATTTCAATACAATAAAGTTACTTTTTCAACCTGGGCTCTGACAGTAATCTGACAACACAAGATTAAATTTTGATTCAACTATGTAATTTTCCAGAATTATGGCATTTTGAAAATAAATTGGCTATTCCAGGCTTGGCATAATGGAAGCGATTTGCATGTTTTTACCTTTCAGAAAACTACTAGAAAACCTCCCTTTGCCTGTTTCTAGTTTTCATCCTTGCTCCATCTCTTCAGGCCATCTTCGTTTCATTTCATCCAGTAAACTAAGCTCTAGTAGTATACAAGCCCACTCAATCTCCTTAAATACAAACCTTCTCTGTGATTCAACCATTACACAAGGTTTCTTGGTTTTTAAATACATTAAAATGAGAAAAAGAGTGCTCAAACCAGACTGAATTCTGAACGATGTCAGAAATTCTGAAACAGAATAATGTTCGAAATCTCTAGCTATCAACATCTGTTTGCAAATACATGTGGTTAAAGTGAATGCCAGCCCAGTGAAATCATTATGTTGACAAGCATAAGGAAGGTACTTGTCTAAGTTCATCAACATAAAATCTTTAGCCTCCTGAGACAGAATCATACCTGACAGTGAAAGACATACTCTGGGGTAGTTTTCTTGTACTTCATGTTCCATACAAGGGCCACCCCATCAGGCTCATGAGGTGCATCCTCATTGTTGTTGTAAGAGGCTACAAGTAATTCTGGATACTGTGAAAGTTAAAAAGGAAAAATCTCAAAGTAAGGAAGATGACCAACCAATAGTTCAGACAATCCTAGAACCTTTGTTTTCTTTTGCCAAAATAAGGTTAAAAAACCCCATCAAAACCCAAAAGCCACCTTATATTATATATAAATGAGAAACTGCCAGTTAAAACTGTAATTGTTTCAAATTTAGCTCATTAAAAAAAAAAAAAAAGAAGTATTAACATACACATTAGGGTCTTGTTGTGTCTTTCATTGTAACTTGCTTTTAAATATAAAAGACAGAACTTTAAAGTGAGCATTTTTTAGAGAGGCAACAGTTACCTCTATAAAGGAGTCCATAAGCCAGAAACAAACATGCCAAAGACTTCCTTCATAATACAAACCTTTAGCTACTTTTCACAAAAGATTAACAGATCTGTTTACTTTTTGTAAGGAGTATATCCAAAAATACAGCCTGTATCAGCTGTGCCTATCGAGGGGGCAAGTTCACAGAACTAGAACAACTTACCAAGGTAACTGTTTAACTTACCTGAGATGACCAGTCCAAACAACTGACGACACGATGCTTTGACCAACGTTCATCAAAAAACTGCCTATTTAAGGACAGTTTTGCTCCGGCTTGAATCTCTCTATAAAGGCAATTAGCAGATACTCATCTTAGATCACTTTCTCAATTACAAATATTGGACATTCACAGCAAAGTATTCAACATTCACATTACCCTTCCTTGTCTTCTAAGTCTCTCCCACTGTAGTCAAAGAAGATGTTAATTTGCTCAGACAGGGCTCTCTCGACAATCCTTGTAGAGTGGTCAAAGAAACTTAGAAATTCCTCGGAATGTAAAATTTGTTGCTTTTCCTCTTCTGTAAGTTCATGAGGGGCAGCTGGAAAAGAATTAGACAAACATTCTCCAGACGGCGTGCTTTCAGCAGTTCTTCCCAAGAAAGAGAAAACCGTAACAGGAGTAGTTATCATGATGTTGGGAAATTTGTTCCCTAAACTCCATAGATTTGAAATGAGTTTTTACATTTTATATCTTGCTAGCTGATCATTAGAACATAAATCAAGTTAATTTCAACTTAATGGGAAAAGAAGTAAAACCCTTATTGATGCATTTCACTACAGGACACTCAGGATGTCTTGAGGCGAACTGTACCTTCTTCTTCCTCCTCTTTTTTTAAGGTTTTTTCTTCTTCAGGTTCAACTAATGGTTTTGGTGCAACCACATCCTCTTCATCTTCTTCATCTAAGGAGAAACATTATGGTGATACTGTCAATGTCTTTAAAGAAGAACAGTAACATTCCAGATGAAACTCAAACTGATGTAAAATAGTATCACTTAGCTTAAAATGGTTTTATATTTATAAAATGTAGTCCCCAGGATAACATTATCTCAAACCAAAAGATCATCGGAATGATGTCAACATGTGGGTTTTAGTTGCACTGAATTATGTAGTTGTATAAACTGAAATAAGACACATAAGAAATTGTAAAGAATCCAAAGTGGAAATCTCTCTTACAGCATTTACGATTCCATACATAACCATGTGGAGGATGCATGTTCTGTGTAACATACTGACACATTAATGCTGCAGAATAAAGAAAAATCAAATGTCTAAAATAGACTACAGAGCAGCTGCTTACTTCTGATCTGAAACCATCAGAGTCTAATGGGTCTTCACATGGCATGAAGATAGCTTACATTAGCTTTCAGGTTGCTATTCTGAGAGGCAAATTTTGCTACAGATAATAGCAGGGAGATTACATTTTTTCTGTCATTCTAAATGCAAGTCTCATTATCTGTATCATGTTTGGCAATGAGAACTTTACAGTAAAATGTGTTTTCCCTAATTGCAACGAATAACATAAAATGTTAATGTTCAGGAATACTGACAAGGTTTACAGCACTTTCTGCATTTCTACATTTTATTCTTTGAGAACTGTAAACCAGGAAATAACTTTAAATTACTTAGTGTTGTGGAATATGCATTTCCTGGCTTTTCTTCACCCACTTTCTAGGGTAAGCTCCTGAAAAGACTATTTTTATTGGTTAAACAGCTATGTCATCTGTTTATAAGGGAATGGCAGCAGGAGTCTGCTGCATGCCTGATCACTAGTAACAAGACAGTATTCAACAGGGACTAGGCCTGTTTGTTACAGCCATCCCCTTGACCCACGTTCAAAGTTATCTAATAAAAAGAACAAGGAAAATAAAAAAATTAAACAAAATAAATCCACACGCACACACACAAAAAAGGGGAAAAAGGAAAAAGGGGTGGTCAAAGGATGGGAACCAGCTGCCAAGCCATGGTCCCAGCAGCCAGGCCAGCTGACTAGATAGCAACAACCAGATGGCACTGCTAGGATTGTGTCTCTGCTATGAGGTGGCAATGGGATGGCACAACATTTTTCTGCCTGACTGCTTCCAATCATGTCTTTCCCCATTGGCAAGCCCGTGCAATTACCAGCACTCCAGGAGGTCTACAGACAAGCCTTTACCCTGCAAACAAAATACAGCTTGTAGGCCATACCAGCTGCCAAACCACACACATAGTGATAGGTTTAAAGAGGTCTGAAAATCTTTCTAACTCCATAGTATAGGCAATAAAAATATAACTGTACCTGCAGGAAAGAAAGCTTTAAATGACACTGTATAATGCACACAATAATACAAACTCCAACTTAATCAAAATGATAATGACGTATGCCAATCCTACATTACTTGAAATTGAGCGATTTTTACGTTCTGACAAGTTTACAGAACTAGGATAAATGGCATGAATGATTTCAATATATGCTCATACTTTTGAACCAAATGGTGAAGGTTAAAATCTTTCCTTTCAAGGGCCTCAATCAGCCACAAAGGAAAACAGTAATCACTGTCTTTTCAGCCAGCCCAACCGCATTTGTCAGCCCTTTCTCCGTCAATGCAGCCAGAGCAATCAACCTGCCAAACATTCAGAATGGAAAAACAATCTGAAAATACAGGGTATAATGCACCTGCCAGTGAAAATGGCCATTTCAAGAAAAGCTAGTGATCTCAGTGACCCTGCTGAGGAGGCGGTGGTGCAAAGGGGAAAGAACGCGTAAAAGAATTCTTAGTGATCTCCACTCTCTTGCACATTGACACTTCCTTACAAAGCATGCCAATTACAGCTTTTGTGCTACTTAAAAAAAATGAAAGCTTTTTTGGGCAAAATAATCACATGGGGAAAGACACTGCTCCTTTTTAGATGGATTCTCCTGTACAGTGGAGTGTAATCTGAAAACTGTATAACTTGTGGCAATGCTAAAGAATGGAATTCTTAATGTCAAATCGCTATAGGTGTGGACACCGATTAATTAAAAAACGTAATATGAGTTAGCACATTTTGAGAACACCAAATGTAGCACCACATATCCACATTACAGCTCCTTGGATAAAAATCCCCCCCTTGTTTGCCCTGCCAATCAATCCCGCAGATTGAAACCATGCCTTCAAATCCAGAAATTCGATTTTGGGTCACCCTGGGCACATTATTCTAGCTTTGAAAGTCCCAAATTAGAAATTTCAGCCCAACTTCCCATTAGTCATACTACACTGATTCTAAGTACCATTTTCAGTGACAGGAGTCAAATTCTTGTCAAATGCAGATGGTCAACCCCTTAGTGCTAAGTGACCTTCTAATCTACATATTTTATTCAAAAGATCATATAGTTGATTGCTCCTGCCTTTTAATGTTGAAACATAAATGGCATATATTATAGAGCTCTAAATTCCTTCATAGTACTTTCGCTGCACACAGCCAGCTGATATTACTGTATTTAAATGCGGGATACAGCACTTACTTTAATATTCTCAAAGTATCAGGCTTGAAATTGAAACATGTCATCTTACAGATTTATCTGTAACTACATAAATCTAAAACCTTCTCTCTAAAGAGAAGTCATATGCAAACTTTCTCATTAAGGGATCTGGGAGGAAAAAAACCCCAACACCACAATGAAAAAACAAAACCCAACACAAAACAAAACCCCCACATGTACAAGTTCTTGACCTCATTATCCAAAACCAGGATGCTTTCTCTCAGAAGTTTACAATGAAAAAAGGCTGCACGAAGCTGCTGGACAACAAAAGAGGTAAGAATGTTCTGTTTTAATTACTTCCCTTGTCTTTCCTTTACCTTGTGTGTATTTAATAACAGGTCAGGTGCTGGTATGTGCAAGGAATCGGTATAACAATAATATATTACCCAGCAAACACTGAAGGATTGGACATACTATTTCTGAAGAAGTTCCACATGAGTAAGTCAAGAACACATGATACAGTGGTGCACTGCATTTGTTTCAAGTCAGCATGTGGAAACCTTAAAGGTTCATCCTCCTTACTCATTATTAATGGTACCTACTGGAATTTTATGACACTTCATTCATGAGTATACCAAATACAATTTCACAATTCAAAAAAAGGCTATAAGATTTAGAAATAAGTCATAGTAGGGCCATGAAGACAGGAAATGGGACTCCATGTCACATCAACATACGGATGAATATTCATTATAATACAGTAAGGGATTAACTCCATGATATTTCTGACAGGTGAACAGGGGATCTAAGGTTACAAACAGAGCAGTAAAGATTGCATAAAAATAGCAACTACTTTAATAGCTACACATTTCTTGCCAGTGAATACTAAAAACCAGTTTAATGAACCACTGAATTTTTACTTCAAGTTAACATCAAAATTGTGATGTATTTTGGCAAGACAGAAGGAAAAGCAGTGCTGTAAATTAGGCTGCACCTAGCAATAACACTATGGAGTGAAGTTCCAGTTGTCTGAGTAATCTGTTGCTGCAGAGTAGGTTAATCAAAGTTAAATCATCTGTGAAATGGCTGGCTTTTGTTAAGCCGAATGTCTTCATATCAGGTTTTCCCATCTATATTTCACTGCACATTTTAAGGCATGTACAGGATAATGCATGAATATATAAGGGTCTGCCATTTCTTTTTAAAATATTAAAATCTAAAAATGCTGCATTCACTGTAACAGCATCCAAGAAGCCAATCCTATGCTCACATTGTTATTACTCTAGGTCAGAATTAAAAGGACAAAAATGCTTAATATTTTCATTCTGCATCTTGTAGACAGTAATTCCTCAAAGAGTGAAGCTAATGCAATAATACTATCTGCAGTTAGCTGTGATCACACAAACACAATACTGCAAAGCAGGACTAAATAACAAGTATCCCGTTAGCCCAGGAAAAGCCCTAATTGTGACAGCTGAGCAGAGTCATATTCCCCTATATGCCTACCTTTCTTTAGATCAACTACTACAAGAACTCACAAAACATCCTTATTCGCCATACTGGCAACTACTTTCTTTCCATATGAATCTGAACAATATGTTAGCAAATCACAAAGGAAAAGATCAAAGAGTATAGGAGAAACAGTGTAGCAAGAACTATAGAGAAAAAAGATTTATCACCAATGATGACAGCACTGTGTGGTGGCCAACACTGGAGCCTGCAGAACATTGAGACATATATACCAGAGTTCACATCTGAATTGTGTCTCTGTTGCTGAAACTGCTCCTGCTGCCTGCTAGAAAGAAATGAGTGTATGAAGGGAACACAATTTCAAACGTATTTTCAGAGAGCAGACCTGAAAATCTGCTGCCTGATAGAGCACACCAAATAGAGGCCAAATAACAGCCCTAATAACCAGCTGACCCACACTAACTAAAACAACATGTTCACCAAAATTGGACAATGAGGCAAGCAAGCAGCAGTGTTATATACAGCATCACGGGAAGTGAGAAATGGATTTAGAGAGTAGAAAAGGGGATGGCAAAACAAGGATGCTGGGGAATGGGGCACCTTAAACACAGGACGTTCATGTTATGATGGTGACAAAAGTTGAAATGTATTAATGGCACAGAGACATAGATGTTTAGGCTTATTAGTTAAGAAGTAAGGGGAACAGCACTAAGTATAGCACAACACATTTATCAAGCCAAAATGAAGTTATTTGGTCCCTAAACAAAAAAGATGGCCATAGTTACATAGAATGACAAAACCTGCTTTGCTATATTCCTCTAAACGACGAACTATTTCATGATTTCTATTTTTTTCCCCCATAATAAATACAGCTGCTACAGAAGCAGGGGAGTTGGAAGACTGAGGCTGGTCAAAATTCTGGAGAAACAAAAAACCACAAAAGTGTGAAAGAAAAAAAGAGCATTGAGGACAGACATGCGTCAGTATTTTCATCAAAGCAAGAAGTTTGGGAGCACCAAGACTACTACCCTGACACTATTTCTTATTATGGTTCTCCTTGGACACCTGTATATAGGGGACCTTGAGGAAAGGGCAGCTGTGGGTTACACCGACCATACGAAAAGCCCATAAAACAAGTATTGCAGATTTATCTTCTAAGTCTACTTTGGTTGTGGGCATCTTCCTCCAAGAACTGTGAAACATGTTTATTAACTTCAATTCAGTGACACGATTCAACCTACAGCACAACCTACAGAATAACTGCACACCATACCTAATAAAACTACTTCTGTTTTCCTTTGTTCAAAAGCACTTCTCCAACAGCATTTTAAAATCTCCTGATAATCAAGAAAGGTCCAGTCTGTTTTACAAGAAAGTGTGAACACTGAACCTAACCTAGCTGAGACGTAACTTGTTGCCATACAAGGGAGCTACTGAATATTAACTGTACATGTAAATTTAGTTGCAAGCTCAACTTTCAAGTGTACTTTGTAAGATTTTCTCTAGTTTGCAGTATACTCACTAAAACAAGCAAAAATCAACTTAAAATTGTGAGGAAAAAATAACAATGAGATGGAATATATCTGATTTAAACGTATCTAACTGCACCCTGAAAATTCAGCATATTGCTTTTGTCAATCGTTTTAAAGACTTCAAAACTTGCTTCCCAAAAATCAAAATTTGTGACTTTATTTATTTTTTTTTTCTGAGGCAGGATGATCTTTTCCTAAAGAAAACCTGTGTCCCCGCTCAGATGTCATCATAAATTGTGAACACAGAGATTAATTATGAATGGATTTAGGCAGTTTTAAGACAGACCTTAAGAAGACCCTTGACACTGGAATGATGAAAAAGCATCTCTAAGTGACTTTTGTGAAGTACACATACATAAAATTATGATGGCCCTCAAGAAAACAGTATTATTTTTGAGGTGGAATGGATTAGAAGACAACACCTGCATTGAGAGAGCTTTCAGGTCAATATGGAAATGTAGGTGACCCATTTTTCCCACTCAACTCCAAGAAACCTCAACTACAGCCTATGTAAGGAGTATGAAACTAAGACCATACAATCCCAGGCAATTTCCACAGACAGCAGGCAGCAGCAGTAAAACCCTTCAAGCACATAAGTTATGAACTAAGTCTTCAGGTTTCATAGATAGAGGGGAGGAAAAAATCTTGAGGGAACAGAGAAAGGAAAAGGTAAGGGCATGGGAAAAATGAAGGCTGGAAAACCCAAAATGCCATCTGTGCATGGATACAAATAAAATGAACAATGGAAAAGAAAGAGAGAAAGAACAGAACCTCTGTTATTCTGGCTCACTGAATAATGAAGTTTGAAACATCTGGTTTGTGCTCTGAAGACACTTACACTGGATATCCAGAGGTAAAAAAAAGAAACTTCTCAGAGTGTTGTTGCAATTTACTTTCTTTTCCCTCCTCCCCCTTGCCCCCCAACGCTTTCACAGTGTCATTTGCATATTGCTAAACTTGCCAAAGTGACCTCCAGACACACCCCAGACAAGAGCAGCATATTGATGTAGACTGGAGCAGCAACAACTCTGCACCACTTGTATTCCATCAACAACTCCCCATCACTTGCATTACATTTCCAAGTAGATTGTACAGTTTTATGGAAAAAACAGTCTAAGATTTCAGCTGAGTATTCTCTTCATGTTTCAAAAAGTGCTTCTATCTCCTTGCATAAACACCCAAAAGTTCACATACCAAAGAGTAAGAAAATTATGAATGTAGAATTAGGCCCTAAAACTGCTAGCAAAGAGACATACTCGAAGTCAGTCATATCAAATAACTTAGAGATTTTGTTGTAAAACTACATGAAAACAAAGTCAAGATTAGTATTGTTATTGCAGCAAAATTCAAGTGTTTCAACATTGAAAACTACATTTATTAGCCAGCTTTTGAAAAATTTCTTGTCTGAAAAGCAAACAAGTCATGACTGAAAGAAAGCATGTGTTCAGCTGCTGAGAACAGAAATGGCACAGGTTAATAAAGACATTAGTTCCGTCTTTTAAAACTCAAGGTATAAGTTCTAGGTATAAAAATTCAAATTCTTAAAAAGTGTGTGGGGTTAACTGCTAAGTTACCTTCAAGTAATTCTTAGGGATGTCATAACTGCAGGATATATCCCACTTACTTATTAGCTAATTAAGCAACTTCGTGTCTAATCTGAACGTTACTAGAAGCAAGAAAATACCATGTTTTAGTAATAAAAGTAATGTTAAGATACAGAATGACAGTAACACCTCAGCAACACATAAATAATGGAATTTATATCAATTGTTTATCAATTGCCTCACATATCAACCTCTCATTTACCTTCTTAAGTTTCAAAATCACAAGTGTTGGTTCTAATTCTGTTATTATTATAATGAAAGAAAAAATAACTTAGTGATAAGTTAGCCATTATGAATGTATTTAGGTAGTTTAAAGACAGATCTTAAGACAACCCTTGACACTGAAATGATGGAAAAAACATCTGTAAGTGACTTTTGTGAAGGTCACATTCATAAAATGATGATGTCCCTCAAGAAAACAGTATTTACCTTCCTTTGGCTGAGTCATAACAGGTGTTTGTGTCTCCTTTGTATATGTAACAACTTCTCGAGGAGGAAAATCAACTTGTGTAATTTTGGCCATTCCAAGTTTAACAGGTCCACGTCTAAAAAATGTTAATAGAGAAATCAGAAAAAGCATTCAACATTTACGAATTAATTCACATTTTGTCTAAAAGTGTACCCAAGTCACCATGTCACAGCACTGCTTAGCCAAAATCCAGCGGAAATTTAACTCTGAGGAAGTCACATAACTATGACTAATATTTTATTATCATTATTACTTAAAATGAGCAACTATTTATAAATCTGCAACAAAAAGGAAGACCTGCATATATATAAATATCTGGATTTCAGGATATAATTTTAAAGTTTTGCTCTTTGTGGTTATATTTATGACACCCCTATTTTTGCTGGAACAGATCTACTCACAAGTCACATTTGTACAGAAACAGTACTAGGATTTTAAAACTTAAAAACCAGCTTAGGTATTCTGAAGGAAAAAGCGTTTTTTAGTCCTTTTAACTTTGCTGCCCTTTCTTGTCTTCATCTAAGATACTATTTAAAATGCACAGATGCAAATCTGATCTGAGACTCACACTGACAAGTGATTTCTCTGTACAATATTACTTCAGAAAAAGGCACTGAAAATGTCGGAGCCTTCTGACTTTAGCTTATGGAAGATCCTATAAATGCAGATACAGCTAGTATCAAGCTACAGTGCACAATATACTTCCAAAATACACAACTGAATTTTTACGCACATTAATTCAGTCACTGTAGTTTCCTATAAAAGCTAATTTCAGTATGCACTGTAGTAACACTGCAATGTTCCAACAACAATTTACCTATATCAAATTCAATTTCTTATCCACCCCTCTCCTTAGATAAAAGCAGATAAAAAAAAAAAAAAGAGTAACCCCTTTTGAAATGTTTTGGTGGGCAGAATCATAATTCTCACAGCACAATATGGGCTTTAATTAGTGCTTATAATATGCTTACAAAAGCTGCAGCACAAGGAAAAAAGGGAGCTACCGTTTTTAAAATACAGTTATTCTAAGTTTTCTTATTTTAAAGAAATGACATCTTGAAGTCTGTATTTTATCAAAGACTCAAGAAAAGCACAAGTAAGTATTGTTATCAGAAACATGTATCTTATGTATATTAAGTAATAGAAAAACTTTCCCACTGCAAGCAAACTGCACTAACTCTAAGGATAGTGAATTTCTGTTATTACAGAACATTATTTTAACAATAACTTGAAGTCTTACATTAAAAAAAAAAAAGCAGCTCTTATCCATAAGTACATGAAAGAGGGAATATAAGAAATCTATGCAATACCCCAGATCGGAATCAGAGTGGAGCTGAAGAACTGATGGATCAGTATCCCAGTGCAGCGTCCTGACACCCCAGGTTGAACAATCATGCAGCATTAGCAAAAAAGGCCAGAGATTAGTGAAGCAAATACACGCTATGAAATGCTAGAGTTACAGTAAGCTTATAGTTATTTTGTGTTCACAAGAAACAAAGCAATGTAACATCAGTTAAGGGAAATTCAGCAAATATTCAGTGCAATAATACATGCAGTAAATACAAAAGTTAAAAAGCAAACACAGAATTCAGAGCTATTAGAAATAATTTTAAAAAGATTGAAAGTTAAAAACCTGCAAACAAATACAGCATTTATGAGAGGCAAATAAAAATATTTTGAATACTGACAAGAACCACTAAAAACTTTAATTCCTTTTAAAATCTGCTCAGATTTGTTCATGCCATATGAAGACAGATTTGTTAACATGATGCAATCCTGCCCAGAGCAGTAAATATGTGGAGGAAACTGTCATATTGGTAAAGGAAATGAATCAACACATAAGCCTTCTAGTAGCAGGGCAAAAATGTACTTCCACTGGGATAGAGAACTGCTAGAGTTTCCAAGATGTGACACTGCCGCAATTATGGGTTAAGCACTGCCTTGGGCTTGTAAGTGTCATCTGATTTAGAGCCAACTCCATTTAAGGTATTTGAATCACTTAGAAATAGTGGGCTTTGTATTAATAACACGTTTCAGAGTCATGTATAGTAATGAACAGAATAGATGCATTTCAAGTCACTTTTGATCAGAAGAAATATGAAGGGGGAAATAAATCTTCCCTCTCCCTTCATTGTTAGCCTTCATCCCTTCTCTACACATTTTAATTTAGCCTACTGCCTGCTATCAGGCTTAGAGAGATTTTAAAAACAAGTTTATATGAGAGATTAACAGATGAACATATGTGGGTTTTCTGACATTCTTAGATGCTATTATATTTTTATAAAAACACTATCATATTTTACTATGGTAAGTCAATAAAATGTAGTTTTACACTTCAATCCCATGCATAGTAATGCTCTTATAAACCAAGTTCAGAATTCCAAGGTAAAGTTAATCTCAAAAGCATACAGGCAACGCCAGAGAAGCTCCTAAGTATGGGTGCATCATGCACTACCTTGTCCTTGTAGGAAGTACGCATTAAAATAGTTATAGTTTAATTAAGAATTACAAATCCATGTGCTTATATCTTGCAAATCATCCCACATGACTGCTACTGCATCTGCAGCAGTAACTTAGCAATAAATCTGTAATACATTTCTGTATCTTTTGTGCATCAGAAAACACACCATTTAACACAAAATTAATTACTTTGAGTACACTTATTCTTTAGGTCTCTACTATTTTTCTTGACAATGTAGGTTTAAGATTGAAGTTTAATTTGGTGCCTGAAACTTCAAGCTGGATATTGCTTGTGTTGCTTCATATCTAAAGAAAAAAAAATCTAAACCAAACCACCAAACAACCACCCCAACCTTCATGTTGCTTCTGTGAAGGACTGCTTGTCTACAGATCCAAATACTGCATTACCACAGTATTTGTCAAACATTTTCTCAACTTTTTTAGACCCCCTTGAGAAAAAAGGAAAAGAGTATGAATTTAAAAGGCTCCAAATTTTGTGCCTGCTTAATATATAGCCTTTACTGATGTAACTGACATGCTTTCAAAGCAAAACTTGCAACAGTTGCTTTGGTTGTACTAGGGAAATAGCCTGCCTTTTAAAGTACTTCATGTCAACAGGCAGTACATGTTATAGTTAAATGTTTCTCAGAGATATTCTTTTAAAATAAAGGTAACATTCTCATATAGAATTAATCTATTATATGTGTACCAAAATTGTGTACTGTTCTTTTTGCTTCTGGATGTCTGTTATGCCTTAAGGTAAATGAATTTGTCTACAAGCTTCAGTGAACAGGAGTTCCGACTCTTCCATATATACCCTAGCTTCTATGTATCAAGGCTATATCTCTAGAAAGGATTTTCTGCATTTAAAATAATCCTATGAAGCATCCACCTAACCCAAAAGTAAACCAACTGTATTACTTTCCAGTTTTAAATGTATATTCTTAACTGAGGAAATGAGGAAGAACAGTATCAAACTGGGTACCAAAACACTTTGCTCATGAAAATAAAGCAAGACAGATGGAAGTAACAGCAGGAACACAGTCTGAACACTACTCCACTAATTACTAAATAAGATATTGGCAAGATTGAGAACCATAGAGACAAGATGACATTAACAAAGGAGATCATCTTTGTAATATATAGCTTCAGCATGCCAAGAGAAAATAACCAAACCTGAAATAATGCACTAATATGAAGAGCTTTTTAAGATTATCAAGGATAGCAGAACAACTTGGGTGTTATAACACATATTGATAAGAAAGTCACCTGTGAAATACCAGGTATAATGCTAACGGATATCACACATTCCAACTTCTCTCCCTAATTTTCAGGTTCTTCAGGGGAAGAATGTTATCTAGTGGTCAGAAAATGAGCAAGAGGACTTTAACAGTGACTCTATATAGCCTTCAATTTAGCTATACATTCATACCTCTATACTTTTGAGACCACAATCTTTTTATGATTCCACATCTGGGAAATTGTCAAGAGACAGACTTAGTTTTAAAGCTTGCAAATGCATGAAGCTACAGAGGCTTACAATACAAGTTCTCTCAAGGCTTTGTAAGAAAGTGCATGCCTACAACATAACGTTACTATGCTTGAGGAACACACAATCAGAGAGCACAGCACACCTATGAGGTGAAGATAAATTCAGTACACACTGAATCAGTGTGAACACACTGAACCAGTGTTCAATTCAAGGTATGCGGCCTATACATATTGTTTCACACTGAACTTGAGTGAATGGAAAGATTTCTTATTTTATGAAAAAGTAATAATAATTCTTTTTCTTTTAAATACTGAATTTAAATATGACAATTTAATAAGCAATAATCACAGATCTCAAACAATTTAAAACTTGCTTGGTTGTTAAGGAACAATTATATTGCTTTTTTTATTAACATGACAGGTGAACTTCAATTGCATAATGAATAATCTATGCACAAGATCACACCCGGGCACTGTTAAAATGATAAAAAAAAAGTTTAGGTTGATAACTGTTGACTAAAGTATTCTCTCTATTTTAACTTACAAATATGCACCTTGTAACTTTTGCTCAGGCCATTAAACTCTTGAATGTTTTCAGGTTAAGATTGTACATACTATATGTGCATAATCCACATGCTTACATGACGTAACTGCAGTCCTTTTAGAAGAGGTTTCAAAGCAGTGTATTTAGTCTTTCTCTAGAACAACTACACATATAAGCAGAGAAGTATCCGATAACTGCTTTAGTTACTGTGTTTTAACTGCTTTAGTTACTGTGTTTTAACTAAACTTTACCCCCAAAGCACACTCAATAAATTTTAAGTAAGTGAACTTAATTTGCTGAGAAAATACAAGCTACCAGTGTTAATAGCCAAAACTGCTCTTATTCACAGACCATGCATGAGAACAATAGAAATCCCATTTGGAAGTAGTCCCACCTTATCACCATATATCACCACTTTGAATTAGTTGAACAGAAATATTTATCTGACTTCTTAAGGCAGATAAAACTCAAGCTGCACAAAAAAATGGGTCAAATAGATGTGGCAAGTACCGGAACTGGAAAAACCCCAACCCTGTGGCTGTACTAAGATGATTGCTGTGCTTTGGCCAAATGAGAGAGATTAAGTGGTATGGTTGCCTTACAGAAATGACTCTGAAGTGAAATTCTGAGAAATGCTCTTCTGAGTAAGGGGTGGGGAAATTAAAATCAGAAGCAATGCAATGTTTGTAGACAGTGTCTTTTATTAGACCAGATAGAATAGAGGTGAAAAAAGGAAACAGCCTATCATCCATACACACTCCCCTTTAGAAAAACCTGGGAAGAGCCCAGAAGTTGGACTTCTCCAGTTTTCTATTGTCCTGAGGCATTCATGCTTGCAAGAAAATTATAAGACAGACTTCAATATCACTTTTAACTTGGAACTTAAACAACTCCACATTAATGTTGGCAATTTCAAATTAGCAAGTGTACTTGTATTTCAAATTTTAAAGGACTTATGTAAAAGTTACTGTTCACAGATTCAGCACTGTAACCTCATGTTATTATAATCAAGTAATTAACCTTGATTTCTTCTAAAGCTTAATTATTCAGAATCTGGGTATTAAGCAAAGGAACTTGACAAGGAAAGTGACGTACCTAGATCCAACAGCGCCATCACCAGAGTCCTGGCTTCCAGCCTCACTTGGTGTACTCACAGATTTGGAAGACGGAGAGGTAGGAGGAGGGACTAAATAGTGAAACAGACAGGTATCCGCTGTTACTATTCGCAGAGGTTGCACAGCTTAGGATGTTTTAAAATTAATTTAACATGAAGTATTAAAAAAAAAAAAAGTGATGGCAAACAAAATATACATGGATGAAAATGAACAGTAGAAAGAGAGGGGAAAAGACAATGTTAACAATTCATGCTGGACTTTCATGCAGTTGTTTGGCATTTATGCACCTTGAGCATAAAAAAAGACATGGAGGGAAAGACAGTTAAGAGAAAATGAATTGAAAATATATTTTAAAACTGAACTTCTGACAAATGATGGCATCAATTTTCAAAGGACAATTTCCACTAAACCACATCGCTTAAACACAAATGATAGTTGTTAATATAACTTTGACATCAGCTTTTCTTAAAAATTAGCCCCGAATGTATTTAATTGGTAATGTTGCTTCTAAACATACAATCACCAAAGTGTGGTACAAAAGAACTGGCTTTGTCACACAGCACACTTCACTTATGTTCTAGTTTGAATCAGATCAACACAAATCCTGTGTATTACAAAAAAGTTTCCAGAGTTAGGTTTTGTGGGGCTGTTGTGGGTTTTTTTCTTTTTACTTGACAAAAAAAATATAGTAGTGTTATACTGAAACTTTTTCCTAAAAGTCAGTTAATTTTCAGCATATAGATGAAGACTTCAATTAACACTTAAAAAGCAACATGCTTTTTGGACCTGATACATTAAAGTTGACGATATAATGCAATCTGATGAAACACAAAGCTATTTTACATTTCTTTCTAGAAACAGTGCAATTCATTACTTAATGAAGCTTAGGTTTATGCTTAAGAATCAGGGTTTGTGTTGAAGGTCCTTATATACTTCATTTTTCAGCAATACGTAAAATGTTCATAGAACACATTAACTCCTCAGCAACCCTTAAAATGAACCTGTAATCAACTGAACAGAAGTCTGTATAAAAATTGGGATCCACTGTTGGGGGTCAGGCAAAGGAGAATTCTGAATTTAGATCTGCAATATTTTTAAATATCACAGGTACACTGTGAATTCTGAAGCATGTTTCCATCCCATCCCAAAACAGAGACATGGTGCTGGTTGCCGAAAAAAATACACCCCAAAATTTACAAAACTACAGTGAATTCTTTAATTTAGTGAAAATTCATTCCTCCTACAGGAGAGAATTTTATGTAGAATTATACTTCTTAAATGTATACTTACACATAGTTAGACTTTATATGAGTGTATATGAGTGTGTATAAATATATACATAAATATTCTTCAATCCATCATTACCATTACCAAATAATTTATACTAAAGGAAATTCCGACATTATTTTTGTGCATTACCAGAAACGACGGCATTTTAATGTCACTCTCTCTTAATTCAAGTGACATTAGAAACATATCTTCTTACCATTTACAGAAGTCAGGCCGCACGGCCAAAAGAATGCATTAACAGTTTTGATGCTACAGTGCCCTCTCGTGGGGCAAACCGTTTTGAAGAAAAGCTTTCTATTAGTGAGGTGAAACCTATTTAAAGATCAACGGTGTTAAGACCAAGTAAAAATCCACCTACCCCAAAGAAGGATGAAAAAGGATTTTGGTTCACTATCTTATGCCTTCCTATACAACCAGTATGGTAGATATCAAAAGTATACTTACATTGTTACGGCCCCTTCTCCCATAAGAGAGCTATCTTACTCCAGCAGTTAAGAGGACAGGAATTGTGTTCAGAATTTTTGATACAAATTGCTATGAAGGAATCTAATCTCAAGCTATCCACCTACACCAATTATGAAAGCTCAAGTTATCTGCACATCAAGCTGGTCAGCTGTGAGTTAGCTTCAGCTCAGGCATACAATCACTGTACTTATCATACTTGGCCAGTATCCAGGCAGCAGACCAAGTCCAAGGCTAGGCATGCTACTGTGACTACCAAGTAGGACATTTTAACTTGATTTAGGATCCAAATTGGATTTAGGTATCTTGACAGAAAACAGAATGAACTCCCTGCAAATCTATGTGCGTGTACGTTGAAACGTGCGGTTAAGTAGATGCTCAATGGAATTTAACACAATACTCACAGGGGCGTGCCTTGGTCTTACAGGCCAGCACCTCAAAAAGCTTTTCATATAAGTATGCTAAGTCTACGCAATGACTTGTTTTAAGGACCGACTATCCTCTGGTTTTTAGATTCTCCCTCACAGATTTAAAAAGCCACCACCAACAATCATATCCAATTCTGCCAGAGTCTCATCAGCTGCCCAAGCACAACCTCACACAAGAAAGCTATCAGTCTGACAAACAAAATCTCTAGCAGGTAAGATCTGATGATTTAAAGTGCTGTACATTAGACCTAAATAGCCCAAATTCTCTAAATAGCATTCTCTAAACTGTGAGAACAGCTCAAGCTACTAAAAATTACTGTAGTGGCAAATAGAATGGGAGCAGCTATAATGCTTTTTATGCCACATTCACTTTTGAACACTTGAGGACTATGCAAAAGCAATTATGAAGATACAGTTGCAGATATACCTTATCTGTAACAAATTATTTTTCTTTGCAAACGCAGTTGAAATAGACACTCATCATTGAGCCAAACTGAAAAATAAGTTTTAAACCCCTTAGGTTTCAGAACTAGAGTCAAAAAGTGGAATTGAATGATCACCCTTTTCACTTTCACCTTCCAGAAATATGCAGCTATGTAAAGGAAAAAAGCAACAACCAATATGCTAACCCGTCCAAGAGTGGCACAGATATGAATCATAAAACTTAACTACCAAGGATGATATTTTGCCTTGCTATTAGTCCATCAAAGTTGAGTATTTGAGATAAGAAAAATTACGGTGCAAAAGAGGCAGAAAGGAAATAAGCCAAGTGTGCACAAAAATAGCATAATTAAAATCTGGTATTATGAAAAAGAGAAAAAAAAATACAGATGAGTAACATGCAGGGAAAATAAAAAAATTAAAAAAGAGCAACAAATACACGATGTTTATGCATTTTAACTAAAAAACTCCAAATAAACCACTAAGTGTAAAACATAAATTTTACAAAATAGTAATGTGTACTGAAGCACATCACTCAACATTTATAACAGAGATCATGCAGGACAAACTCCAGACATGTATATCCCAAAAAACAGTGGCAAGGGAACTTTCATGCCAGCTGTAGAAATACCACAATCCTAACAAAATCAATCCACCAACAACCCCCCCCCCCAACCACACCTAAAAAACCAACCCCTGAAAAACACCAAACATTTATCTCAAATAAATATTAACATTCCTACCAACAGGAGACTCAGGTGTCAACCCCATGCTCTGAAGTAACGCTTCAGCTTCTCTCCTCTTCTTTTCAAGATCAGATTCTTCTTGTATAGGAAGGGCTTCTTTCTTCTGATCAGTCTATAAATAATTCAATAATTAAGTTACAGCATTTACCAGATATTAAAAATGGTTTTATTTTTTTTTTAGATCTCATAGGAGGTTTTTTATACTACTGAAATCTATCATTATACAGGTTAGATATTTGACTCTAATAATTCTGTTGATCCTTTCTGTAGGTAGAGCAAGCAACAGACGGGAATTGCAAAACTCTGCAGCTTTGGTACTGTCTTTAAAAGGCATATATAAAATGCAAAAGGTGTCATCGCATTCGTCAAAATGACTGACACTTCGTAAGATCAAGAATCGCTCTTTCACACTAATGTAAAGCATTGTAAAATGAAAAGACTGAAAGAAAATGTATTGTGTATCTGTGCATAAAAGTATTTAAAAGACACAGTCATATGGTTCTGATTTTGAAATGACAACAGTGTCAAAGAAAACACTGTAGGGTTACAATAACAGTAAGAGACACCCCTCTTCAGTCAAGAAGGTATTAGGACACTTGGCTAGACAGAATACATGCTGAAGTGCACAGCAATTAAGAAAATGTCTAAGATGTAAAAGTGGGGATTGTGATAAGCTGTTGCATCACATGTGGAATCTCAGAGGCAATACATTGTTAAAAGATCATCAGAACATAGCCTGAGATATTTCTCTCTCCTTTTTGTCTGAGTCATGTAGCTGGCAGCTACCCAGTCCTCAGTCATGTGCTGATGTAGAACACATACAAGATCACAACCAAAACACAAAGTCTTGAAAAAGTACCCCAAATCACCAAAATATTCCATCAAAAGTTCTTTTACAATGTATAACCTGCATTCAGGAGAAACACAGTAAAATCACTTGATTGTCACATACGTTAGCAGAGAGAAAGCCAGAAGATTATTAACACATTAAGTTAGCTTGTGTATATCCTACACAAGTAGCATACACTAGTGTTGCTCTGAATTTAAAAATTCAGGCTAAAGACTAGTCAAAGAGCAGAAGAATTTAGCACATTTTTTATAGAATAATAATACTGAAGGGCAGACAATTCCTATGGACATCCTCAGGACTGCACTTCAGAAGTATGTTCTCTAACACCACCACAACTCATTAAGCAGAGGTTTTGTGCAATACTTTACAGTGATTAATGGTATCCCCCACACACAAGTAGTTCTAGAAATCAAAACGTTATGCAAGTGTAGGATTAAAAAATAAATTTAAATCTAACTTCTCATATGGATAATTGTAAAGAAAACAGCAGGCATTTGATCTTATAAGAAAATAGAAGTGTTGCATTTGCATCAGCAACCAATCATTAAACAGACACTCCCTGAATAACATGTAGCAAATGGTTATTAAGTTAACCTACCCTTATATTTTGGACAAGTTAACAGGCATATTTCAAAGAGAAAATAATTTCTTACTTCTTTCTTCTTTCTTTCCTCCTCCTTTCTTTTCTTCTCTTCTCTGATTTGAGCTAATCGCTGTTTCTTGCGCTCCAACTCCGCCTTCAGTTCACTTTTGTCAGACATGGCTGGAACCCTGAACAACAGAAAGCACACCACTGTTTGGTTTTGGGATCTTTGTTTTTCTCTCAGTTAGTTTTTTGTTGTTGTTGTTGCTGATTTGTTAAGATTGCAGCTTTCCTTTAAAGAAGCTACACTAGCTTACCTAAACCAGAACTTCAAAAAGTCTTCAAATAATAATACCCCCACACACACATTTCCATTTCCATATTTATTTCACTTAACACATTCTCAATACTAAATGATGGATTTAAAACAGAACTATGATATGGTGATGGGTCACCCTAGGTAGTTCTGATACTGTTTGAAGAAACTGCTTTGAAAGAAAAGTTAGGCACTGAAGATGGGATTATCCGATCTTGCTATAGGATTTGGTACAGTTACATACCCAACTATGAAATAGAAAATAGCAAGGAGAGTAGCAGTACAGCATCTGTCTTTTAGTTTTCACTTCAACAGCTTAAATATTGACATGCTATAACTTAGGAGTATGTATGCTATATATATCTTTCTATATACAGTTGGAGGATTCAAAATACAGATTTATTTAAATATTTAGTAGGATTACTATAAATAACAAGGCAAAGTAAGTAAAAGTGTGGTGGTCAAAAAACCCCCTGTAAAGTATGTGCATTACCAATTCTTCCCCAGCCTTTTTATACATTGCTGGTAGACCTTTTAAGACACACATTCTACAGAAAGCTTTGCTACACAACTGATTCAATTAAATACAGACAACAAGGTCAACAATAAAAGGTGAGGGGAAAAAAAGCCGCTTGGTAACAAAGACCTCAGAACAGAGGTGGGGAAAACCGTGAGAGGGCTGAGTGATTAAAAGCTTAATTTTACTGTTTTTAAGCAAATCCAAATCTGTAAAAAAAGTGTAGAAGTGGGTCTGTAACAGACAAAGGATCTATAAACGCTTTTACACTAATCTTGATAACACAGATACCAGAACAAACAATAATAATATAGCTTTTATAATAACATAACGATTCACCAATTCAAGAATTCCTGCACAGCACACCTAAGCACAGAAAAGGATGCAAAATGATGCAAGCCTCGTACCTCTGCCCCAATATACTTAGTAGTATGCATACTCGGGTAAGTCTATGTATGCCTCCATGTTGCTTGCAAGCATTTAAGCACTAATAAAATACATAATCCCCCCCGTATTTCGGCATTTTCAACTGGCACTCCAGTGTCGCTTTAGAGCACCTCCGGGAAGGCGCGCTGTCACCGCACCATGGATTCCTGCCCCCACCCGTCCTGCTAACACCACCCGAGGAAAGCAAAGCGGACCGGAGCCATCCCCGAGGGAAGGGAGAGGAGTGCACACCGCACCCCACCTTCAGATGACAGCAGCAGTAACCAGGTGCCGCCAAGCTCAAGCTCCGCACCGAAACCTCTCACGGGCCGCATCGGAGAGAGAACCCTCACAGGACCCTACCTCACCCTAGGCCTTGGAAAAAACAGCAGCACTCCAAGAGCCCACTCAGTACCCTCTCCCACTTAGAGGGCCGAGCCCAGGCGCGGGCCGCCCCAGCCCCACCCTATTGCCGCGCCCCTCACTCGACAGGGCGAGGCTGAGTGACGGCGGGCCCTCTTCCACACGGAGGCAGCGGCGCTGAGCCGTCGCGGGACCCCGCGCACCTGCAGCGGGACCTCCTCCAGCTCCAGACACCCTCGACCGCACGTCCCGCTCCGCTTCCGCCGCTTCACAAAAGCGCCGGCAGCTGACAAGGCGGTAGCCTACGGCGAGTGCCGAGGGTCAAACCAGCTCTGAAAGCGGCGCGGGATGAGCAGGAACTTACAGGAGCTGTAGATGGACACGGAGGCCTATACAGTATCGAGAGGCGCTCACGGGGGAACGAGCTGACAGGAATTCACACGGGGAACGACTGAAGCAACGAGAGGATGGGGAGCTTCCAGAGGCCGAGCTCCGAACCCCTCCAGCGGAGCGCCGGTGAAGTGGCTCTGAGAACAACGACGCCCAACATGCAGCGCGCCCCGCTGGGCGGGCTTAGCCCGCAGGGCCTTAAGGCGGGAGCGTGGCACGGCTGCGCGAGGCATGATGGGAGCTGTAGTCTTTGGGGACGGGACACGACACTGCACACTGCTACCCGCCGCCGCCGTGTGTCAGGGGGCGCGAGGGCGAATGACAGGGCCAGAGACAGTCAGGGAGCTCGGCGCTGCGCATGCGCGCCCTGCTTTGGTTCCCTCGCGGCTGTGGCGAGAGGGCGGTGGCCGTGCCGGCGTCTCGCGGTGCCGCCTCGTGGCGGGGGCGGGTCTCGCAGCTGCGCCTTGCGCCAATGGCGACGGGCGGCGGTGAAGGGGGCGGGGAGGGCTGTGAGCGCCCGCGCTGTCCCCGTCGCGGTGGCTTTCGGTGAGGAGACTGACTGGACAGCATGATTCAGATCGTAGGCTGAGGAGGCCGGTAGCCATGATCGCTCCAGTGGCTGAGGATAAAATCTATAGAAGCCTGATCAGGCTAGGGACTGAATTATCCACTTGGCATGGATGTCAGCAAGCGGAGTTCAGTTGTCAGGTTGATGTGTTGTTACACATCAGCAGACTGCTTCATTGCGTGCTCAACACGGCAAAGCGGTGCCAAACCCACCCTGCACCAATGAGCACCACACGGGAATGAAGTTACAGACTTTATTTTGATACACGTACCAACTAGTAGTAAGGACTTTGCTGTTCCCCACTCATCATGAATTAATGAGTATATTGCTACATATATCCTGTGTAAGCATTAAGTTTTCCGACCTTTCTTCGTAACTGCTGAGCTAGTGCTAGTGACTGCTGTCTCAACGAAGTGCTTGCTTCCTCAGGCTGCTGATCTTCCAAAACGGTGCTTACCAAAGCAGAATTAATACGGACAGTTGCTATAGTTGAAGTGCAGCATCTCTTCACAACCCTGTATAAAACGAAGTTTTGAGGTAATAGCTATCAGCTCCAGAGAGGGTTAATTTTTCAGCTATTGCAAGTTGAAATAGTTTATTTAAAGTCACTGGCTTTACAAACATTTATGTCTGGTGAGTATACTTTCTGAACTCTTGCTGACCAGCACTGGAAAAGGACTGCATTTGCAGTTATCCTCTGTCATGCAATGAATGCAGTCATGCAGTTAGCCTCTGTCATGCAGATAGACTGAACAGGTTGGTGGGTGCTTTGCTGAGATAGCTCCCAGGAGAACTTCAATTGCTGCAGAAATCAGTGTTGATTACTTACTCCTCTGTTGTCTTCCATGTGAGATGGGGTTCATACTATACCTTCAGAGAAATTAGAAAAACTGTGTGTTGTCTAGATGGTTTCTGACCATTGAATAACCCCCATGCATTTCATAAGACTATGGGTGTTACCATTCAGAGAAACTATAAGTGAAACTGTCAAAGAAAATTGTATGATGTGCAAGAGAAGGGGTTGCATTTTTCTTCAGAGGTGGAAATATGAAGATGACAGTAATGAAGTTCCACAAACAGCTGTTGTCTTTGAGTTTATTGGCCAGAATTTTCTAATATCATACAATAATGTATGCACCTCAGGACAGGAATGTATGTTTCATTTCTGTGTTTTACATACACTTGTTTGGTCATAAAATATCTAGTTTGTATTTGAAGCTTTCCAGTAATATTTTTCAACTTTACATTTAAAGTCATGAATGTAGGAGCCAGATATTTCACATCTGTAATGAAGTCAGCTGGTTTAGTTTTGATAATTGATCTTAAAGGCTGAAGTTTATTTCTTGGTCCTGAACCAACATATATCTGCTGAAGGTTGTGTTACTACTTTTTACATTAGTCTCTCATTTTAGAAAACAGAAACTATAATAGCTAATTTTTGCAGCACTGACACCCCCATTTTTCTTTGTAAATGATAGCTATAGTTTTCAATAGTGGGGTCAGTTTAGCGGTGACACTAACACTGAGAGAATGCTAACATTTGTGGGCTTTTTTAGTACTCATTGATCTCATAAGTAATACCAGTTTAAATTAATCTGATATGGTTTTTCATCAGCTGAAAGGCTCATGAGGTACATGGTGGGAGAACAGTTTTTTTTTTTTATAAGTGAGTGTTTTCTTCCAGCCTCAGCTTCCTGTTGACAGCGTCTTTTGGTATAGTGAGCCCCAATTTTATAATGTTGTCTAAGAACATAGTGAAGTTATACCGTGAGGTGGACTCTTTCTGCATCTGGGTCTGGGAAACCAGCTTGTAAGGGATTTTATGCACCCATTCTATGCATTGGGCCTAGAATGAACTTAGCTTAGTTAAGATGTGAACAGGAGGTTTAGCAGTGATTGAGTACACATATAAACAGAATTAGTGTATTACTGAAAAGTTATTTTGAAACATGTAAGGAAATTATAAAGATACGTAAGGTCTCTGCTACAGATAGGTGGGAATCCAGACTAAACCAAAGAAGATACCATTTGATTCAGAAGAGCTTCTCTTTTTGTCTTCTGGAAAACATTAGACTTCTGTGCTGCCTGAATCAGAAGGATAGACAGCAAAGGGCTCGAAGTGCGCCCTCAGCTTGCCCTGTCACCTCATTGTGCTGCTCAAGAACAGTGGCTTACTCTGGAGCATGAGTCTAGGATCTATGCTGGAGGTCATAGTTCCCTTCTCAAGTAATTGCCACTGCTGCGCTGTCCTCTCTGTCAGTGAGAGATGGAAAAGGCAGTTGCCCTACTGTTCTCCATTAAGTCTCATTTTAATTTTCTTTCTTTTATCATATTTGAGGAGAACTAAATGTCCATCTCAGGGGCTTGCTGGAATGGAAATAATCAAGATCTCATTCCATAATATGACTTGTCTAGTATCACTTAATAGTCTGTGCTTTTCCCATAGAATATTTTCTGTGTTGCTAATACAGGTTTCTCTCTTTCTCCTCCCCCTTTCCTATTCCTGCTTGACGGGCATATTATTTTTTTCTGTTGTGTCAAATTAAGGTCATGGTGAATGATGGGTCCTTTCTGAGATGAGAACGTTTCCGCAATCTGGTAACCTTTGGCACAAAACACGTGCACTAGTAAATGGTTCAGCACTTGGCATGATTCACTACTAAGCATTATAGAAAATAAGTTTACCAGTTGAAAAATTCCAAGGCAAGTTTTCCTTCTTCTGTCTGTGATTTGTGTATGGTGTGGTCATTTTTCTCTATTATGTGGTCTATTATGTGAGCTGCTTAAGGGATCCTGTAATGCACCAAAACTTTCAATAGTTACAACAGTTTTAAGAGAGAGCATGCAAACTGCCACGAGATCAGCTGAAAGGAACTATTTTCAGCTGTGTTGTGTTCCTGGCTATATTCTACCATCAGTTTGTGCACCTGTCTCCCATTAACCTTAATGGAATTTTTGTGTATTCATCAAAGGCAGAATACGTTTGAATATTTGATAACAGAGTTCCTTTTGTATGTTTTATGCAGCATTACTAGCTGAAAAGATAATAGGATAAGTAAGGAGAGAGGTGTTCACTTTTTTCAGGGGCTTTTTAAAACTTTTAATTAAGAATTCAGTGATTTTTCTGTATGTTAAGCAAAAGGGGTATCTCATGTAACTTTAAAGTGCATTCTAGACTAGAGTTAATATGAACAAAGGCATACTAAAATACTGTTTTACTAAAAATGATTGCACTTTTCATCCAGTGACATAAAATTATCTCATTCTAGAAATGTGAAATAATTACCCATATCATGTACATCATAATTATTTACAGATGTTACAAGACAGCTAAAAAGATGAAGTGACAAGACCACTGGGATTAGAATTTAGGATTCCTAGCTTCCAGTTTTCCATTCTTACCAGAAAGTAATATTTATTCTTCTGCAACTGTTAACTGTAACAGTTACCTTCTCATTTTTTCACATTCGGGAATTAGTTGAGTCGCTGACTAACAGCATTAGTCGGTACTATTCAATAAAGATGGGTGCCGTGGAGTCATTTTACTGCTAACAGCAATATGAGTAAAGATAGTTTGTTCCTTTTTTCAGTCTTTAATAAGAAACTTGCTAATGTGTTAGAAAAAGGTCTGAAAAATTACACGGAATTATGCTATAGAGTGAACACATGAAGAGTAATTTTTAACATAAAAAAAAATCCCAGAATATCTTCTGCTTATAAACTTAGATAAATCTTTACTTTTAGCATAAGTTGCAAGCAGTAGATAGTTTGAAATATGTTTATTACTATCAGAATCCAAGCTCCTAGGCTGTATTTATAAAACACCTGAGCAGAAAAGAGATGGCACAGTATATCTCCTGTAACAATTACTACAACTGTATGGTTTATGCATTCTGCTGGAACATATCACAAGTGGCAGAGCAAATGCAGTAAGAAGGGACAAGATAACAGGAATGTGTTCCATGTTCCAAACAAATCTATGGAGACTTGATCCAAACTGGAAGTAGCCCTTCTCTGGCTGAATATTAACCAGACTATGACAGAACTTCATTCTCCTTCTCCTTCCATCCATAACAGTGGTGTTTAAGCCTCATAGCATTTTGAATGTTTGAAAGGAGATTTCCTGTGGATCTTGCAACATCCGGTTGCATCTTGAAAATCTGATTGGCTGCTAGTGAAGACTGTTGCAGCTAAACTGTATTTGAATTTGGTTCAGAATTTTGTTGCATTTCAAAAATGTTAAAATTAGTCTTGTGTGCATTCCTGTGGGAAAAAATGTTTTCAATTTAAGCCACATATAATGCTCATAAACATTATTTGGATAGCTAAACCCATCTACTTGCTAGTTTAGGGCTAATGTTAGTTTAATTTTATATGCTCCAAACACCCACATTTCCTTTGTTTTATTTATAGATTGGGTTCCTCGACAAACACATCATATTATCTTAATCTGTTTGTTGGGTTTGCCTTTTTTTTTTTTTTTTTAATTAGGATAAATTTGATCTTTCTACCTTGCTTGAACAAAATTTGACCACATTAATACCCTATTATTCAATCTATTTCATGAGTGTTTTGGATTATGTTTCCTTGTGAAATAGTCTGACCTGTGGAAGTAGTTTGTTTAAAAATAAACCCCAATATTTTGAAATAAATAATCTGTTTAGGTTTGAATAGGACATAATTCTCTGCCCTTGATTATGTTAGTACATCTGTGGTAAGACAGAAAAAGGAAAAACTGAAAAAGGCCTTCTGTAAGGCTTGTAAGTGGAATCTAATGTGGGAACTTGTATAGACTTAAATAAAATAGACTTAAAATCATGACGATTGATTTTAAGACTCAAGAAAGCCTTAACCCAATGAAACACACCTTATATAATGCTAGAAATTTAAACAGCTTCTACTTTCAGTTTTTTAAAGGCTGAGAGAAGTATACAATTTCCTGCAAATAAAATACATATTCCTGGTATGCATGTGTGTAAGTGGAGACTTCATCACTGCCAGATTTTTATCCAATAAATGCTTTTAACCATAGGTGTCATCACCACAGTCTTGATGGTTCAGTGCTCAGTTTTCTGTGGACTGAAATCTATCATTTCCATCAGGAAGAGTTTTATAAAATAGGAGCCTGTTTGTCTCAGAGAAAGCTGTTTGTGGCTTTGTTTTGTTAAATCTCTTCTATGTGGGTATTTTTAACAGGAGATTAGACAGCTGTTTTATGTTGAAGTACAGCAATTCTGCTAAAGCAGGTTGGGCTTGATCTCTGGCTGTCCTTTCCAAGTCTGTGTTCCTGTGGTGCTGTGAGTACAAGAAGGAAAAAAACCTGTGATGTAATTGTGAAACAGCAATCTGGAATCTTATGCAGCTTTAGTAGTTTACGATCAAACTCTGTTTCTCTGAAAAAAATAAACGATTAAAAAAATACCATTCTTCATTCATGCAGAAAAATATTGTAATAAAATTTAAATTTAATTTCATTATAATAAAATATTAAATATATGTTTATAGCTGGGGGTTTGCATTTATTTTACAGGAAATATAATATGTTCAGATATTGGAAAAACTCATATAATTTGCCAGGTTTTGTTCTGTATTACATATGCAAAGTAGGGTCTAGCCCCTTTAATTTTTAATAGTGATATGACAACTATTAAATAACGCTATTAGTATTATATATGCTAGTAATGTTAGCAAGCTCCAACACACATTTACAGATATGTATGTAGGAGCACAATGTACTTACAGCTGTTTTTAAAGTCAATGGAAGAATGTGATATTTAAGGAGTACTCTCATTAATCAAGGCAATGACTTTTTATTTCACTATAATTATAAAATGTTACATCTTTTTTTGTTATTCATTGTCCTAAATTCTGTAGTTCAGGCTGTAATTCAGGGGTAAGGAAAAAAATCCATTACAGATCCTTGATTAATTTGTTGTGTATGTCCAGACAGCTACAGACTGACTGTTGTGGTATACTTAAACCAGCCAGTTAGAGTTCAAGATTAAGTAAAAAGTACAGATCCACTAGATTTTATGTTTATCATTATTGTTTTTTTCTAATTGATAAATCAAGCATTCTGTAGAATTTCTTTCTCTGAGATAAAGAAGCTGGTGGCTAGTACATAGAACAATTAAAAGGGATCATTTCCCCAGCTTTTGCCCTTGCTCTGGAATTGTGGGGGAAGGTGACTTAGGTCATGCCTTTTTCACCTTGACACCAAAGGAGGAAAGGTGGTGTTTTGCCACCAGTAGTTTTTGCTGCTGGTTCCAAGGTCATGGACATGTATTTTCTCTTAATGTTGGTTTCTTAGTGTGTCAGATTAACCATATGTGTTTTAATGGCAATAATTCTTACAGCCAGAACTATGTTAACTGAGATTTGAAGGGAAGCTTTTTGAATGGAAGGCACCACATATAATTTTGAGTGTTACTAAAATCGTATCTGCCTGGCATAGATCATAACTTTTTTACTAACAAAGAAACCAACAACTGAATCATACCTTCATGATTTCTGAGCTTTTCCTCATCTCATAAATTGACAGTTACCCACCCTTATGACACAGGTATAAAGTAAGTGTGACAAATATTACCCAGAGTTTTACAGTGGCTAGCTCAAAATCACTCAGAGATATTCAAGTGACAGTTAAAATTGCCTTTGCAACTCACTAGTTCCATAATCAGCTCAAAAGAATGGTCTAGTTCTCTGAAATTTTAAATAGTATTTAGAAGTAAATGTCTTAAATGACTGCAAATTCTAAATTTGAAAACTTAAAAAATGACCTCTATAGTGTGGAAATTACTATGGGCTGTTGTTTGAACTCCTGAAATGTGCTAAAGCAAATTTCAAGTTTATTTCCATTGAGAAGGCGTATTACTTTTCATAGAAAATGATCGAAAGCATCAGAGTGGATATGGTATATTAGTAATAAGAGGTGAGACAGTGAAGGTAAAAGAATTGATGGGACATATACGGTTCAAAGAATTCAGCATTTTTCATTTATGCTGGAAAAAAATGTAAATTATGTCACCCTTGCTTCCTAGTGCAAAGTTACCAGACAGGCATCACTAAGTGATCTCTCTGACATTAAAATGACGGGAATGTTATTTCCATCTATTTCTTTTCTTTTGGAAATCTTACAATATCTTATTGCAAATGAAACAAAAATCCACATATAATGGTGTAAGAAACAAAGATCAGCTTGTTGTCTCGATGGGTTATTGCCATTCTATCTCAATGCTAATTGAAAGCCAGGATGTTTGTATCAAAGCTGCTATAATACATATACCTTTCTGTATATGTATTCCGTATATGTATCAAAGCTGCTACATATACCTTTCTGCCCCACTGGAAATGTAATCTTTCTATTGAATATTTTGTCCTGGTAAATTCCATCTGCCATAGGAATAGGCATTTTGCATTTGAATCAAGAGGGTTGCTAGGTTGGATCAGATGATATGGTGTACACTCCCCTTGTCTTTAGATGAAATTGATCCCTTACTGTGTTGAACATAAGACTATGAATTTTTTATGCCTAATTATATTATTGTTTCATCTAGACAGATTTTGGAATGCACCACTTTTTGATCTTTGCATATATTGTTGTGACAGTTCTCTTAAAAAACAGTTGTTCCTTAGATGATAGTACATTTTAAATAATCAGTTGCATTCCTTTTCTAAATAAAACATAATAAAATCACAGTGTTTCATTTATTGATAATGTATTTGCTAATTTTATAGAAATTAATATTTGTTAACATATTAATCACGTTTGTAGCAGTAAAGGAATAATTCTATGTATAATTCCTCAAACTTGATGGAGTAAACCTATTTGTTTCTAAATAGGTCTAGAAACTAAACTATGTATTCAAAATTTTGGTTATTTTACTCATAAAAAATTCCACTGACTTCAAGAGAGGCACCATAAAACTGAAGGGAAGTTGCAGTGTGTTCACTTACCTTTAGTGTTAAAACTTTTCATCACCTTTCTTTGCAAATGTGGGTTGTTACTTTTTTTGCAATATAAGGTAAATTATACCAAGTGTCTGTACAAAAATCTGTATTTTTTTCCTCTTTTGTTTGACATGTATATATGCTCTAAGCATTCTCACTTCACATCAAGTGTGTAGATTGTTTGTGAAAGAAAAATATAGGAAGAGATCTCTGGCTATGGAAGGGATAATGTGAAAGCATAAATAGCAGCTACTCTCTGCAAGTATGAACCTGTTCTGATTTAAATCGATGGAAATTTTTCTGCTGATGGCAGTCAATGCAGGATCAAGTCCTCAAGTCTTTCTGAAAATCAATTAGATGTATTCTTCATAGGCTTTCATGCCTTTGAACATCTGTCCTAAATTACTGTTGGAAGCCAATCAATTAGATATTTGTGTTCATTTTATGAAAATAAATTCCACAATGTTGTGTAAAATGAAAGGAAATGCTTTAATTTACTGGTTTTAATTTATCCAGAAAGATTAAGCTATATCTCTTATTGTCAGATCACCTTGTTTTATTTGCTGAAACATGTATGACTCAACAGAATGCTGATGTGACTCTTTGTGTGTTTGAATTCTTTCTGCACTGAAAAATAGTGCTGGTACTAGGAAGCTGAGAGATGAGATATTGCTATGTCAGGCACTGGACTGAAATACATTTTAAATAGACTTCTTATATGGTACTGTAGCAGTTGAAAATTCTGATTCAGTGTCTGCTAAGAAAATGTTGGAAATCCTTTTAGAAATTTCTTAATCGATACTAAATTTGTCAGTAATAGCGGATAACCCAATATATATAATCATTAAAGAAAAATAAACAATTTTAAATGTAAAAAGTGTGGCTTAAACTGATTTGGATTTATTTTGAATCTTCTATTGTTCACAGGAAATTCAGTGGTGGCTGAAGAGTACATGAAGCAAGCTGGCAAATGCTACAGCGTAAGGTCTGCATAAAGCCAATTTTTCCATTTTCCCATCTTCATATGCTGCCTTTTTGGCTCAATAATCTGTTTCCTTGAAGTGCATTATTGTTAAATGTTGCATTGATCATGAGATCGTATTGTGTCGTGTTATGTATTATGCTATGCTGTGCTATACTTGCCTAGAGAACAACTTATTATTTTTAAATCTTAACTAGTTATATAGCTTTTATAGATTTAAATTTATGTTAACATCTATTTTATGTAATTAAGATACATTTTAATAGAAATATAGTACAATATATTTATAATCTGATATATTACAATTATGTAATGTACGTAACATTAATACATGCATATAGTATGCAAGTTACCTTATGCATAATTCATATAATAAAGATAAATTTAGGTTATTATTAGTTTTATTTAATAAATTCAGGTAGTGAGTCAAATCAAAAGGTGCTCTATTTACCTTATAACTTTAACAAAGGAGACAAACTTCATGAGGAATTTCAAAACAAGATATTTTTTAAACTGATGTTTGAGGAGTTATTATCTATTATTTTTAATTAGGAGGCAAATAAATAACAAATCTGAATGGAAATTAGAACCTGTTGTAATTGATAAATATTTAATAAACCCAATTGTATCTGTATATATTTGAAAACCTTATCCTCACAAGCTACTGAATACATTCTCTTCAAACTAAAAATGGTAAAAATACGTCTGTCAGAGAAAAACCATGAAAGTATTGGAGTAGAGATAATTGTTCTGAGAAGTTATTTTAAGCTAATGAAAAGAAGCTCATAGAAAAAAGTGCCATTTCAACCATATAAACTGTAATAAAATTGGCTAATGCAGAGTACCTTTTGGCAGGAATAAATAAGCAATGCAAGGCCTGATATGGCCAGTATGGAATACAGAAATCTATCCAATTGAATAAACATCAAATGAAGGATTATCCCTACTTGTGAGGAATCCATTCCAGCAAGAAATTGAACCATGGCCTACAGCATCTTAAATTTGCAGGACTCCCTAGAGAGCTAGGGGGGAATCTGCAGGTTCTGTCATGGGTACACCAAAGAAAAAAAGAAAGGTATCTTTCAGAATACTGATCAGACTTCGGTGTTCTGAGTTTTTAAAAATACAGCTAGGTTCTCTTCATTGTTGCTTTAAATTTGAATGCAAGAAAGAAGTTCTGATTTTCTAAATGTTCTAAAATAGAATAAAAATACTGTGATATCCTGAAATGGCTTGAAAGGTTAATACAAGGTTCTAAAATGCTACCAAAGGCACAAGCTTGCAATAGTAACAGTTACAACAGGAAAAGAGAAAGGATAAGCATTTAAATACTTTATTCCATATTTAGCTAGAAGTGGAAAGAGATTGTCCAAAGCAAATAACGGAGAGACAACCAGATCTTTGAAACTAGGTGTCAGGATGCTGGAAAAGCATTGAGGAAGAATTTTCTGAGGCTGCAGAATGAAAGTGTTAGGTATAAATCCGAAGTGATTGCGTACTGAAGGTCTGGCCAAAATGGTGGTGCTGGAATATATTGGTGCAGGAGCATCCTACATATATTGCTTATGTCTTAAACAACTTCCAGAACACAATGCTGAACGACTCCAGAGCAAAGAACTTATTAATGGATAATGACTTGATGAGAGAAAAGATTCTTATGTACTCTAACTTTGTTAATACAATATAGAAAATAGAACTGCTGAACAAGACAAACTGGATACTCTTAACAAGATCATTAACTGTGTTAGAGACAATGTCAACAACAAATGTATAATGATTTTGTACTTGAGCCTTGAGCATAGTAATTTAAAAGCTACGTATTTTAACAGTTATCAGTAAGAGAGGAGATAAGTGAGTATAAAATAATGAAATAATTATTTCTCTTAAAGTGGCACTGATTTTTGGTGACCAAATGTTATTACTTTGCGATTTAATTTTGTAGCTAAAATGAACACCAAGAGCTATAATGACTTCAGCAGTCAGTTATGGATGTTCAACAGTTCTGAAAAAAAAAAAAAAGTCCTAAGGCATCTCAAGTAGACACATATAAATGGACACATGCAAAGTCAACAGTCCCCTTCAAAACTGGTCAAACAACACAACTGTCTTTTACTGGGATACCTGCTTTGTTTGGAAAAGGATCATGTTATGAGGTGGTGTCTCTGGACTCAAAAGCTTACGTGATTTGGAGAATCAGTACTACAAAAGACTTTACAATGATACCAGATGTTTTTAATTTTGTGTTTTGTATTTCTCCTGACACACGTTCATATAGCAGGCTCACTATAGTGTGTTTGTTACACTTCCCATATGATCAGGAAACCTGTGATCTTCATTTTTATTATTTTAGGAACACAGTGTTGCAGTTCTTGCTTAAGCACTGATCTCTGATTGACTTTGCTAATGTAAAAGTGATTTTATCCTAGTCATCCTTTCCTTATCTTTTATTTGTAAGCCTTGCTTGCACTAAAAATGGTTTTAACTGAATTGAAACTTAATTCAGTTTTAATTGAACAAGTGCAGATCCCTTTTACGAATCCATGTTACTTTAAGGTACGTGATTTTAACTTAGGATATGGTTTATTTGAATATTTCTTTCATTGACTCTCCTGGCTAAAGTAGGTCTCACTGTGGACACCTATTCTCACCCACATTCATAGAATCACAGAATGGTGAGGGACTTTAAAGATTATCTGGTTCCAACCCCCTGCCATGGGCAGGGACACCTTCCACCAGATCAGGTTGCTCAAAACTCTGTCCAAACTGGTCTTGGAACACTTACAGTGATGGAGCAGCCACAGCTTCTCTGGGCAACCTGTTCCAATGTCTCACAAGCCTCATAGTTAAGAATTCTTCCTTATATATAGCTAAATCTATCCTCTTTCAGTCATTCTCCCTTGTCCTATCACTACATGTGCTTGTAAAAAGTGCCTCTCCAGCTTTCTTGTAGGTCCCCTTTAGGTACTAGAAGGCTGCTGTGTGGTCTCCCCAGAGCATTTTCTTCTCTAGGCTGAACAACCCCAGGTCTCTCAGCCTGTCTTCATAGGAGAGGTGCTTCAGCTCTCTGAGTGTCTTTGTGGCCTCCTCTGGACTCGCCCCAACAGGTCCACATCCTTCTTATCTTGGGGACACCAGAGCTGAACACAGTACTCCAGATGGGGTCTCACCAGAGTAGAGTAGAAGGGGAGAATCCCCTCCCTCGACCTGCTGGTCATGGTGCTTTTGATGCAGCTTTTAATGGTTGGCTTTCTGGGCTGCAAGTGCACATTACTGTGTCATCTTGAGTTTCTTGTCAACCAGCACCCCTAAGCCTTTCTTGTCAAGGTTGCTCTCAATCATTTTCCACCCAGCCTGTATTTGTACTTGGGATTGCTCCAATCTACATGCCTTGTTGAACCTCATGAGGTTCACATTGGTCCATCTCCTAAGCCTCTCCAGGTTCCTCTGGGTGGCACCCCTTCCCTCCAGCATGTTGACTGTACCACACATCTTGGTGTTGCCAGCAAACCTGCTGATGGTGCACTCAATCCCACTGTCCATGTCGGCCACAAAGATGTTGAACATTGCCGATCCCAGTACCAAACCCTGATCAGCAACACTTGTCACTGGGCTCCCTTTGGGCCTTGGCCATTGGCCACAACACTTTGAGTGTGACCATGCAGCCAATTCTTTATCCAGCAAGTGGTCCATCTGTCAAATCTCCAATTCAGAGACAAGGGTGTCATGAGGGACAATGTCAAATGCTTCGCACAAGACCAGGTAGATGACATCTTCCCATATCCACTAATGCTGTAACGCCATTGTAGATATTTCTCTGTTAATTGGGCTAGTTGTTTGTGTGATCATGTTTTTTTGTTTGGAGCTTTCACTGATGTTTCATTAAGTGAATCCATAGAGAATATGAATGCACACAACTAGCACTATTCTGTTAATTCTGCAAACCTTTGTAGTTTTATTTTTTTCAATCCTGTGTCCAGCTGCATAAAGGTAGCACGTTAAGGCTTATAATACACAAAACTGTTCTGAAGAATCAAGATGCTTCAGCACAATATCCCAGCAACCAGAACTGTGCAGAAGAGTCCAGTTAATATAAATATTTTTGCCAACCTTTAATGAACAATTATAAAACTTGTAACAGCTAAGAAACATAAATGTATTCGAATCAATGAAAATTAATTAGATAAGCTCTCTGACAGCATATTTGATGTGATTTGATTATATATCCACAAAGGAAGCTTCATGTTTATAAGCTAGATTTCCAGTAACATAGTAATGAATTGTAGCACATTTTTGTTACTGCTTTTTGACCTAGTGAAACATAAAAGATTTTTCATTTTGTTTATTCTGTAACAAATGGCTGCATGTGTGTGATAACAGTATAATAAACAAGATTGACTTCTGGAATGTTAGTGAAAAATCTCATCCAGAAAGTGTGTTTATTTCAAGCAAAGCAGAAGAATTCATAATTCCATCTTTCAGGGGATATGCAGACACTTTTACTGTAGAAATGCAGGCCTAATCCCCTTAGACCTTCCATCATAAAACTCAGTTGAAATCAATACTTCAGACCTTATCTTCTGTACTTAGTGAAAAGCTTTCTTCTTACTATCTTTGTATTACTGACATAAAGAGGGGCCCTAGTCAGGAACAAGGAATTTGCTGTATAGTGGGCTATAGAAATGAAAAGAAAAAAAGATGGTCATCACTGATGGGTCCTGTAATCCAAGTATAAAACAGAATTAACAGAGGTAGAAAGTATAGTATAAAAAAATATTGAGACAATATTAACTAGTATGGTAGAGATTTCAATGACTGAAGTACTGCCAAGGTTTGGTGTCATGGAACAAGAAGTTTTAAGGGAATTGTTGTGGAGAGCTGGCAAAACTGGATCCCAACAGTTTAGACAACTGCTTAAGCAACTGATTATAAGTCTATTTGTAAGCAACACTTAAATCATGGCAAATTTTTGTATGTCTTATGTGGGTTTTTTACTACAAATAGAATACAAGAATGAATTCTCTTAAACCGGCAGAAGCTAACCCATGCTTAAATGTACACTAAAACCCTGAAGGGCAGTTGTGCAGAGTAGCACTTGGGTATATGGTTTTTAACATGTCTCCTTATGCATTAGTTTTCCAGTGTAGATACATCTTTGAATAAGCATTATTTGGATTTTATTAACTTTTAAGGCATAAAAAATTACTTCCTGCCTTCCATTTAGAAGCACAGTCAGTTCCATCAGGGCAAACAAAATGATGGCGCATAAAGTTGCCCTACCAGTTAGTTCATATGAAAAAAAAAGGTGTTTCCATGTCAAGTTTGGGATTAATATTTGGGAAAAAAATCTCATTATGTAAACAATAGGCATACTGGATTTATATGTCTTTGAAATATGGAAAGTATTCATAAAACCCCTCTATGCCTTTATTTCAGAGAAAAATGCAGCTGCACTTCAGTGTATCAAAAAACTGTTCCAGTGTTAAATGCATGCTGAAATCGAACTTATATAATTTATAACTTTGGCAGTAAGCAAAAAAAAAAAAAAAATTAACCAACTTAAATAATTAGTTGTCTTTACACCAACAATCTTAAGATGTCCTTCCTAATACAATTAAGAAAAAAAGCAAAAAAAATCCACAAATTTACTTTTTTCCCTTAATTTTTTTGTTAAATAGCACTTTGTGATAGCTCTAATAGTTATATTCTGTGTAAACATTCAAGCTTCTGATGGTCCATTGCTTACACAATGCTGCAATTGTATAAAATAATGGCAGCAAGGACTGTGGACATGGGTAAGAGAGTGAACAGTGGCATCTCCAAGTAATTTTCTTAAGGCTATATGGTTGTAAAGACAGTAGTGGAGCATGGCATTCTGAACTAGACCCCTTCTTTAGTTATTTTACCTGAAAGTCTTAGAATGTTGGCTAGAACACTGCTTGAACTCCTGTCTCCACAGAAGCTAGTGGAAGAACAACTGTAGCAAAGTATATATACTGTTCTGCATGTATGTATGCATATATTTGCATACACTCACACACAGACACTCAGTAGGCACTTCCTTTTCAGAAAAACATGCAGTCTGCAGAATTATGCCGTTTCTAAGCTATTTATGTAGTATCTGTCAGGCAGGAGGATATGCATTAAAGAAAAACTTCAGGCTTCCAGGATTTCTACAGTTGCTTATGCACTTGGAGGTGATTTATTAGGCCGTTATTAGATGCGTAATTTAATAGTCCAAAATAAAAGACAATTTGATATTTGGCAAAATGAGTATGTTTAACATGTTAACTATCTATGTATATAGATAGCTTTTTCAAGATATTAAAGTTAATCCATGAATTTTGGATCATGACAAACTGTAGGCTCAAATACTAGCTTTCAGATATTTTAAATTACATATCGCCTGGGGCAAAACTTGTCATTTTATATACACCTCTATGGTGTGTAGCCTATTACAAGATTTTTACTTACACATCATGAGAGGCTGTTTTGGGCTTCAGAATGTATGTTTATCTCCTACAAAGTAGCTAGCTTCAGCTGGCCATATATGCCACACGTGTGGTTGTGTATGTATGTACGTGCACTGCTGTGTGTTAATTCTTTCTTTCTAAAAGATGTTAAAAGTAGATAGGCAGTTCCTTCCTTTAGCTACTCTTCACAGGAATGAATCAGTTAAGAAACATCAGGGATGCAAATATTACATGCAATGCAAAGCTCTCCAGTTTTCCTTTCCAAATAACTGTATTATCACAGCAACCCCAGATCAACAAAAAGTGGAAAATTTCTGCTAGCAAAAAACTTGTACAAGCCAAGGGAAATATTTTGCTATAAAGGATTGTGAAAGCTAGTCATATATTGAAAAAAAAACAAAACCAACCAAAACCCCTCAAAAATCCAACCTCAAACCCAACAAAAGCTGGATACATAGAAGATGTGTGAAAGGAAAATAAGTGTAATACTTTGCTAGACAAGGAACTATTGGGATATATGACTTCCCATAACCTTTGTTCTTTTTCTTCATATTTTTATCAATAATTTGGTTACTTGTGAAGTACAGTCATACTTAAGGTGTTTATATCCATGAACTCTGAAGTAACTCAATTTCTTTAATATTTGGAGTGTATAACTAATGTCAGACTTGAATTTGTTGTGTGGTAGAGATATGAGACAGCCACAAATGCAGAGGAATTAAAGTAGTCCTGTGATTGGGTCACAAAAATAAGCCTGGGGAAGAGTGACTGGAAAGCTGCCCAGCAGGAAAGGGACCTGGGGATGCTGGTTGACAGCCAGCTGAACATGAGCCAGCTTGTGCCTAGGTGGACAGGAAGCCCAAAGGCATCCTGGCTTGTATCAGTGTGACCAGCAGCACTGTGGTAGTGACCATCCCCTGTACTCGGTACTGGTGAGGCCACACCTCGAATACTGAGTTCAGTTCAGGGCCTCTCTCTACAAGAGAGACATGGACGTGCTGAAGCTCCAAAGAGGAGCAGTGAAGCTGGTGAAAGGCTTGAAGCATAAATCTTACGAGGAGTGCCTGAGGGAACTGGCCTAGAGAAAAAGAAGCTCAGAGGAAACCTTAATGGCTATCTCCAGCTACCTAAAAGGAGGTTGTAGCAAGGTGGGTGTTGGTGTTTTCTCCCAAGTTACAAAGAATAGAATGAGAGGAAACAGCCTCAAGTTGTGCCAGGGGAGGTTTAGATCAAACACTGGGAAAAATTTGTTCATGGAAAGTGTTGTGGGGCATTGGAACAGGCTGCTCAGGGAAGTGGTTGAGGTCACCATCCCTGGAAGTATTTAAAAGACATGTAGATACATGTAGGGACATGGTTCAGTGATGGAGTTGGCAGTACTAGGTTTGCAGTTAGACTTGATGATTTTAAAGGTCTTTTCCAACCTAAATGATTCTGTGATTCTAGAGTCTGACTTCCAAAAGAAAGATAAATTTTATTGAATTGTGTCCTTCTTAAAGATATCCTAGAATTTGGTAGGTTAGTCAGTATCAGAAATTACCACACTAGGGAATGTTCTAGGAAACTTCTGTTTCTTTTTTGGTGCCTGAATTTTGTATTACAGAATGAGTTTATTGTAATACGTTGGTAGAGTTTTTGTAACTGGAGTTTCATTAAAACTCCACTTGAAGAAGAATCTCAGTACTTGGAAGTCTTAGTTTAAGAAGCAGTACCTGCCTTGCTCTCTGACATTTTCTCTAGTATGCTACAGTACATTTAACTTACACTGTAAGACTTCCTTACTACTATTGACTAACTGTTGCTTTGGTATTGTAAGATGACCATGACACTCCAAAGCGGTATTTATCTCAGAGAGCAGCAGTCTCTGGAATGCAGAACAACTGTAGTTGTTTATTTACTTCACTTCATTGTCCTTCCGTGTCATTCTGAGTTATCCAGAGACCACCTGCCTATATATAGATAGGGTTGCATATTGCATGGGTATCTCAGTTGTCTTTTTCATTGCAAAACTTTCTGATAAAAGTCCATTAAGTCACAAAGAGCAGATAAGCTTGTTTCGTGAGAATATCCATGCTTGTACCATTGAATTGAGTAGCATGAAAAATTAATAACATACTCCAAGCATTTCTAATACATGAGTATTTGTTTTGCGGTGCAGAAATCTGTGTGTTCCAAATACAGAACTAAATACAGCCAAATCAAATGTCAGGAAATACATATGGAACCACAGACTGCAGTGGTTTATCTCTGCTACCCTTTTTGTGTGTCTACCAGAAACTGGACTAGCTCCACAATCCAGGTTTCAACTGAATACTCAGTTGAACCTGGCAGTGGATGAAGTAAGACCTGCTGGTAGACCACTGCTACAGCCTGGCAGAGAAAGAGAAAAATGAGAGAGTCTACTAATCAAGAGCTATATTTGATGAGTTGTCAAATGAAATTATGTCAAAACAAACAGTCTTTTAGCAGAGATAAGGTTATGTTGGTCCTACAAAGCAAAACTGAGTGCCCTAAAACTAATGTGGAACAACCTGATTAACTAGTGACATGTACATAGTTAATTGATATAGCATCATTTCCCCTCTCTAAATTTCTGGTTGTACAGTTGATTGATACAGATGATAATGGTAGTGGAGGAAGGCATTATATGCTTTTACAAACTCGTGTTTACCTTCTAGGTATTTTAGCCAGTATTAAACAACATGCAGTAGTATTCTTGAAACTATTGTAGAATCAAAGAATAGTTAGGGTTGGAAAGGACCTTAAGATCATCAAGTTCCAACCCCCCTGCCATGGGCAGGGACACCTCATTCTAAACCGATCACCCAAGGCCTCGTCCAACCTGGCCTTGAACACTGCCACGGATGGAGCATTCACAACCTCCTTGGGCAACCTATTCCAGTGCCTCACCACCCTAACAGGAAAGAATTTCCTTCTTATATCCAATCTAAACTTCCCCTGTTTAAGTTTGAACCCATTACCCCTTGTCCTATCACTACAGTCCCTAATGAAGAGTCCATCCCCAGCATCCCTATATGCCCCCTTCAGATACTGGAAGGCTGCTATGAGGTCTGCACACAGCTTTCTCTTCTCCAGGCTGAACAGTCCCAACTTTCTCAGCCTATCTTCATATGGGAGGTGCTCCAGTCCCCTGATCATTCTCATGGCCCTCCTCTGGACTTGTTCCAACAGTTCCATGTCCTTTTTATGTTGAGGACACCAGAACTGCACACAATACTCCAAGTGAGGTCTCACAAGAGCAGAATAAAAGGGCAGGATCACCTCCTTCGACCTGCTGGTCACACTCCTTTTGATGCAGCACAGGATACGGTTGGCTTTCTGGGCTGCAAGCGCACACTGAAGCCGGCTCATGTTCATTTTCTCATCAACCAGCACCCCCAAGTCCTTCTCTGCAGGGCTGCTCTGAATCTCTTCTCTGCCCAACCTGTAGCTGTGCCTGGGATTGCTCCGACCCACGTGTAGGACCTTGCACTTGGCATGGTTAAACTTCATGAGGTTGGCATCAGCCCACCTCACAAGCATGTCAAGGTCCCTCTGGATGGCATTCCTTCCCTCCAGCGTATCAACCAAACCACACAGCTTGGTGTCATCGGCAAACTTGCTGAGGGCGCACTCAATCCCACTGTCCATGTCAGTGACAAAGATGTTGAACAAGACCCGTCCCAACACCGATCCCTGAGGGACACCACTCATTACCTGTTTCCAGGTGGACATTGAGCCATTGACCACAACTCTTTGTGTGCGGCCATCCAGCCAGTTCTTTATCCACCGAGTGGTCCATCCATCAAATTGATGTCTCTCCAATTTAGACACAAGAATGTCGTGTGGGACAGTGTCGAACGCTTTGCACAAATCCAGGTAGACGACATGAACTGCTCTACCGCTGTCCATCAGTTCTGTAGCCCCATCATAGAAGGCCACCACGTTGGTCAGGCAGGATTTCCCCTTAGTGAAGCCATGCTGGCTGTCCCCAAGCACCTTGTTGTTTTTCATGTGCCTTAGCATGCCTTCCAGAAGAATCTGCTCCTATATTTTATTATTAAGCATAGGAGCAATGCACTTTCCATTTTGCAAAAATAGCTGTATAGGACTCAGTTAATAAAGCAGCAACAGTCTGGAAAGCTGGGAAGCTGCCAGCAAGACTTCTGTTTTTCTGCTTGAAATCCAGTTTGCACATATATTTTAGAGTTTTGACTTCTTTTTTTTTTTTCATGTTTTATAGGAAAGTACTATGTTTCCAGGTATTTTCCACTCGTGTGGTATATATATAGTTGCATATGCTGTTTCCTTTTTATTGGCACTTTCTCCTTTCTCACTGACTTGTGCTCCAAGTGTAGAATAGAACTGCGACAAAGAGGTGCTGTCAGCTGCTGGTAGTTTTGACTCAGTCCTGCACTGAACTGTATGAATACATGAAATGGCCAAAAGACTGACCTGATATCCTGTTACAAAAGTCAGTTTTATTCCAAATTCTAACAAAACTAAAAAAACACTTTATTTTTCAGCTGAAATGATGAAAATTTCTGTGAGCCCCTATATCTCAAAGAAGTCTTAAACCCACCTTTGTCATATGTAGGGTAATTTTATATTGTATTTTGCAGGAATAAATGTGAACTTGCTCTGCCTCTGCACTGGGCATGCTGGCCTGTGTTGGAACATACCAAATCTGGTGACAGTTTGAGCTACCACTGACAAGCTCAAGCTTAAGCTATTAAAGGTTTTAGGTTGGTTATAGCCCTGTATAAAGTTATCAGTTTTGTGAGGTGGGATTTTCATTTTGGACAGAAGAATGAACATGTTATTCCTTACAGTCTACCTTTTTGACAGACTCCCTGCTTAGCTTCGTAGAAAAGATAGGGAGTTGTCTTGGTCATAATTATAAATACCTGTATAGAAGAAAGCCAGCTGGTAGTAGATGATCCTTTAGTTATCAGGTAAAGCCATAAAACCCAGTGATCAAAGTAGAAGGTAGATACAATTAAAATTTATTAGGTACTTCAAAAAGGTTGTATTTATTACCATTTGAAACAGTATATCTAGGGTAGGAGAAACATTCTATCATCTAAATTTTTTAATTGCCTTTTTTTCAGTATGCTGAGGCATGATTTCCAAACTGATACGGGAATTATTGTGATTTGTAGGAATTTAAAATAGTTCACAGGAGCTGGACTTCACACTCTCTGAACTTCCTGTTAAGACCTCTTGCCCTGAATTATCGTTAGAATTTTCATTAGCTAACCATGGAAAACAGAGATGGGAGAAATAAGGTACTTGTTGTTCCCATAATGCTCTTCTCCAGATGAAAGAGAAATTGAAGTCAAATGTGACATAGGAGGAGGTAGAAAACCATAAATAGTAAGTTTTGAAACAGAGTCACTTCATCCTAAAAGGGGGATGTGTGTGTGTGTGTAAAACCCCAAACCAAGTCTCAATTTACCATGTTTTGAAAAGAAATAATGGTTTTGGAAGACACATCAATGCTAATGAGTATGCCATAACCCTTGTGGTAATTTTGTAGCTATGTAGCAGGTTATTAGGTTTCTCTTCAAAACAATCCTGTGTTCAGAGGAGTTGTGGTAGAATGGAAGGTTCACTAAGACTTTCAATAGTAGCAATTGCTCAGCTGAAATTCTAAACTCCAGGAAGCCTGTCTATATACCCCAAATTCAAGGCTTTGCTAAAATTTCCATTCAAGAAACACTGATACTGAACGTAATCTTTAGCATATGCAAAAATACTAAGCGATTATTATCAGTGGCCCTAAGATGACACTTTCCTTTTCAAGAAATGCGCTGTGAAACTGTTACAGGTGATAACTGAATATCTCAAATATGCTGTTTCGTAGCAGCAACACTAGTACTGCAACAGGCACAATTTAACTGAATGATCAGTTATCCTTATCTAACTAAATTTCATTACATAATCTTAACTACGCAATCAACAAGACATACAAGCATAAAATCAGCCATTCTAGTTAAATGATTTGATTTTTATGTCAAGATAAACTGTTGTCCATGCAAGTAACTGAAGGAAAAAGCAATGATGGGAATTCTTACCCATTTTTCTATTATATATATCTAGTGCAGGAACTCCAGAATATTTAACTTGGTAATAGGATACTATCTTTCAATTAATAATTTTAAACTTTTAGACTAAGAAGATAATATTTCTCATTTGTTTAATTACTAATGATGGGATTAAATTTTATTTATTCATGTTTATGACATAATTAGAAAAAATACTAAAATTTTGTTAAACGATTTGTTAATAATTCCATTTGAAAACCTGTATCCTCTTAGTGCTCAACAGCCTCCAACTGCCTTCTGCCATCAGTATTTATTGTCTGTTTACTGTAGAGACCTGCTTTGCTTGTGAAGTTCCCTGCATTGTGATGCAAACATATTTCAGTATCTCAAAATACTGCATTTTCCATAGGCACTGTAGGTTAACAAAAGACAACAGTCTAAAACCTGGCTGTAAATGATTTCATGTTACACAAGTCTGCCTTACAAGCAAAAATCTTGCCTCCTCTTTTAGCATTCAGAGCATGAGATGCAAAATCAAAGAATGTGCAGAAGACTATACAGACAATGAATTGCTAAAATAACTGTAATGATGCACAGTTCTACAGTCACCCTTTTCTCTTTTCTGAAGGACCCTGCATATAAGGCAAATCTCCACCTGGCAAATTCAAATGACAGGTTTTCTTAATTGCACATATGTTACCAGGTGCACTGTGGTCAGCTCTATATAAAACCAGTATATTGCTTCCATTATAGCTGGCCATTTGCATTAAAGCACAGATAGTTTCTTTGGTTATCTGTGTTCCTGGCTTGAGGCCAATAGCCTTCCTGCCTCTTATTATTTGCAACAAAATCTAAAATAGAGACTGAATAAAATAACCAACCAAGAATATAGCTTCAGATAATATTGTCTGGGTGCCCCATTCTCTCTTCCTTTTCTCTCTGTCCCCCCTGGGGGAAAAGCAGTTATCGTCCTTATTCTAAACCCAGTTCATATCCACAGCAATCATGTAAATCTTGGCATCAGTCTTACAGTAGAATAAAAAGTCAAATCAGCAGGAAACTTCCACATAAGAGCAACAGGCAGCCCCAGGAGGGAAAAAGGAACCCAACAAAAACCCCAAAACAAACCTCCCAAAACCCTCTAAAACTCTTCCATTTATTTTCTCTCAAAACTAAAGAGTTCTACTCATTAAAAACACTAAGGTTTTCTTGTAATTTTTAAGATAATATGCCTTCAAAAAATAACAATCACTGTTCAGCAAGCTTGCCAGCCTTTCAAAGCCTTTTATTTTAAAGCTTCTTTCTGAATAAACAAATCTATGAAGAAACTGAAGTTTCTGCTTTTCCTAGTATTTTGCACAAGCTGTCTTCTCTCAAAATGAGCCAGACCTCAAATGATAGATTTAAAGTAATCAAAAGTTGTTGGATGTAGCTGGTGGGATGGATTTTATATATTTTACATACAGACTGACTCTAAAGCCACAAAAATATTTTTAATTGGAAATTCAATATATTAGATTAAAATCCCAAGGTTCTTTATTATTTCAGTCCTACATATTAAAAAATATTACTAGTAATTTCATCAGGACTCAGGAGTATTTTAAATATTTAGACATAGGCAAAGGAAAACTAAGTATGATACAAATAAGTATCATATAAACATGTTAACATAATAAAACTAAAAGTGTGGTTTGTAATATGATCTGAATATGTACATAGTGGACTAGTGTACAGAATGTGTTTGTATTCAATCATTACATTCCAGAAGAGCTTACTTCAGGGTGAGTTAGTCTTTTTAGGCATCAGGAACAAGCTGTCTTACTCATACTAAACTGACTTGCCCTTCCCCAAATGAGGTAAAGGTTACCTGAATTATAAACCAAATAAAAGGTACTCAGAGATACAAAGATTTTGTTTGCTACAGCAGAAATTCAGGGAATAAAAACTTAGGATTAAAATGTCATTAGAAGAACTGGAGAATGGAGCTTGGAATAAGAAAGGTTATTTAGTGAGTGGAGCTGGAAGCACTCTTACTCAAAGATACCTTCTTTTCAAATTGGAGTAATGCTACTGTGAGGGATTTGAACCTCGATTGGTGTGGGAATGGCTGATTGACTGTATCACCTGTGATCTTTCCCTCATTTATGTGAAGATAGGATAGCAGTGCCTAGGTCTTTATGCAAACACATTGAGACAAGTAACTGCTTTTGGTTATACAGTTATAGTCTTGTGGATACGCAATTCCTCCCAGGCTTTTGCGGTGCCATTGTCAGGGTCCCACTACGTGGTAGCAGAGAACAGATCATCCAAATCCATGTGTAAAGGAGTGTCTTCCAATGTAGCCTGAGAGGACAGGTAAGCAAGTCAGATGAGGAAGTACTGCTAGCATATCATGTACAAAGAACTTTCAGTAGTACTGAAACTAGTATGTTCAGTGGAATATATCAGAAAACATGCTTACAAAGTCAGGATCCACAAATAGGGTAAATTCAGAACAGAAGCTGCTAGCATGTATCAGAGGGTAGAACTTCTTGGTTATTTGAAATTGGCACTAATACTCACTTTTTCAGGGTCAAATTTTCTGTGAGATTGCAAGAACAAATGGCAAAAGTACTCGAAGTTCTTGTTTCTTTTGAATTCTCACTACTTTCATATCTTGTATATGAGCTTATCCCTAAACTTTCATGCTCTTGTGTTCTCCTTGTTGCATCTTTTATCCAAGCTGTACTTGCACAGAAGTTACAAACAGAAATTTAACATCTGACATACAGCACAATAAAGAATGATTTACAGCCCTTTTAAAATAATACCAAACTAAATATATAAATTCTGACATGGCTGTGGTTTATATTTACTAACTTTTATATTTTATTTTAAGGCAGATGACTCATCATATTTTATCATCTAAAGCCATGACAGAGTACCGTCTGCCAAAGGCAGTTTGGTGCTTGCCACCTAGTGGATTACTGCTTGTATACAAGAGAAGGATCACCTACAAAAATATTGTAAAATCTCATTGATGACACTACTTATATAATATCCTGCAGACTTGGAGTACCACTAGGTGGAAATTTATTTTGTTGTAATGAAATGCTAGTGGAAATTTAAATCAAAATTGCTCACATTTTCACAACTTTAATCCATTTACTGATAGCTATGTAGCTATTGCTTGACTTGGTGATAGACAAAAGGTGGAATTTGAGACACTAGTCGGAAAACATGGCCATGGATTCAACTGTAAACTCAAGCCCCAAGCTAACATAGGTTGGTCAGTAGTCAACGATGACCATATTTGGCAAACATGAGTGAGCTCATTGAAATTTATATCAGTTGTTTCTACTTATTCTATTAGAGCTAACTGTGGTCCTGTCATTTTTTAGAGTTCTGGTAGGTGTACAGCAGTAACTGGATTTTCTCGACTTGTCCTCCTTTCTTCTGTTAGCATCATCACTTGGAATAGTTGTCAGCCATTTTGTTGACCTGGACTGCCGTCTGTTCCTGGGTAGTAATTTGCCCTTCATTACTGCCCACTAGTCTTACAGAGATAAAATGTATTGCTCCTATTGTAACACAATGAAAAAATCTGTGCATAAGCTGCAAGTGTTCCATCAACTACTCACAAACACCTCTTAGCCACACAAATGCAGCCTTCCTGCCATAGTTTTGTGTCCCCTCTTTCAAGTGTGGATGCAATTGAGATTTTACTGAATTTTGTAATAATAAATGTATTGGAAAAATATGGGCCATTTTACCAGAACTTTCTCCCCAAAATCCAGTCTATAGGAGACAATTAAGAGAAGTTATCAGCAACAGGGAATCTCAGGTTTGAATACAGCAAGTTTTCTACTGTACTTATGATTGTAATGGTTTATTTTACTCTTCCACAATAATGACAATGTTGGAAAGTTTTATCCAGCAGCTGTATGGTATTCAGGAATAATCAGTTTATGCTTTACACTTTTAGAAGAGTAATTAATCTTACTAAGCTGAAGAACATACCTTAATTCTTACTTGTTACAGGTATGTTCCTACAGAGGGTTTTGCCATTTATAGCATTCTTATGATATTACTTATCAATAACCTATTGATGAGTAACTTGGTGTGCAGGTGTTAAATCTGGGTTAGAAGATTCCATGGGGTCAAAACCTTTGCTTTGTGTCCAGTTTGGCGGTTATGTATCAGGGGGTATCTGGATTTTACAGTGCATTATGTCATATATCAGAATTTATTATTTTCCCTCATCTGCTATGGCAGTCTCATGACTACGGATAGTTTATGGGGTTTTTTCATTCTCTAACAACTGCTCTGAGGAATGTCTGTTAGGATAAGAAGGTGAAATCTATGTACTACAGAGTACATAAATTTCATCAGGAAGATCATCAAGAATATTTGCTAGTAAGAAATGTTTAAGAAATTTTGTACAACTATCCTCCTGTTTTCAAAAAGTAACCATAAGAATAATTTGATCTTTTGCCAAATTTAGAAAGTTGTATTTTAGCACTATAATATAAATCACTACTCAGTGATATTATAAGCTTGAAAAATCATTTTTTATTAACATACAAAAAGAATAAGGAAAATAGACACTGTAATTAAACATTTGCTTTCATCTACAAGTAAGTAGTAACAAAACAATAAAATAATTCTTTGGGTTCTTGTGAACAATTAGAAAGAGGAGGGAATTTTTTTGAAATAGAAGAAAAAGAGTTCTGAAATAGAAAATTTTGGCAATATCTCTTAGTCTTTCAGTAAAATATCCATGTAAATAAGTAATCCATATTTACAATATTGTATTTTCAATATCATATGTGATCTTGGTTACATGAAGTAAGAAGTGTACAGCAATTACTGTACATTCAACTTTAAAACCTAATTTGGACCATCATTTCTGTTTCATTAATGTTGGAGGAAACACTGTTCTGCTGCTGTGCACAGAACTGCATGGCAGCATCTAATTACATTTCATTTTTTTTTCAGGCATCTTAAAAAGATAGCACTTTTAATGTCAGGTTTTGTAACTTGGTATGTTTTATGAGGAATCCAAACTTGGAATGTGAGCTCTACAATCATATCCTTGTAAATACACTAATGTAGAAGATTTCCATACATGCAGAAAAATCTTGATAAAAAAGCTAAGGTTATACCTTCCATTTATATCTTTGAAAATACACTTTTTTATTTCCTGTGTGGCTACTATTACCCATAATACATGTAAGGAAAGTTGCATGAAAGGAAAGTTAATGGAAGGTTACTCTGAGAAGCAGCTTGGGAATATGTTTTTTTCCCCTCATGAAAATTGATCTCCAAAGTCCTATGTATTTTTATTTAGCACTTGAACTAACCTCATATGTTGCAAGGATACTTAAAGACCTTCTTAATCAGTTCAGAGCAGAAGCCAAAAATCTATAGCACATTGAGTCTGTTTTAAATTGTACACTCCAAAGCTGAGCAAGGTTTAGGAGCTCACAGATACTGCATCTCATAGGGACCTTCCAAAGACCAAAGCAGCTAGAAACCCACAGTTCATACATAGGAGATACCGCTGATGATGATAATTTCACAGAATGGAATCTTCCAGATCCCACTGAGTTTCTACTATCATGTTTAACCTCATAGTTGAAAACCAAAAATGTACTCTAGCAGAGTATTCCCAAAAGGTTGCCTAGTCTTGATTTTCAGTTAATTTTGCATCATCAGAATAGAGGGATGAAGAAATGCCACCATTCTTTTTCAAGTATCATTACCCTTAAACAGTACATGGAATAAAACGTAAACCAGAAGACATACTGTTTGCTGTAGCTTAACAGCATATAGAACCATTCACCTAAAAGCTGTTGATTTCAATACATCCAAGTCAATGTCATAACAAAAGGAATCACAGATTTTGTGATTTTTTTTTCCCCAATATACTAGACAGTTTCTTCCAGAGCAATTCTTACATAAGTGACTGCCTTCCACGCACTGGGTACTAGGCAAGGATTGAAAGAGCTCATTTTCACAAATGGACGAGACACGGTAACAGGCCAGTACATACCAACTCAGACTGCTGTTGCCTGTGTGTGTAGAGAAAGCTAGCATAGTAAATTACTAGAACAGCTGAGTTCATTTATTCATTTTATCTGTTATACTTCAAAAGTATTAATAGAGCACCTTTCATGAAGACTAAACATGCATCCACCAGCTGTAAGATGCTTACTGATTTAATCAAAAAGCAGGCTTGTTGAGCAAAACTTAACGAGATCAGAAAACAACAGCGCAGTTTAGAGTTCTCCAGAAACTACTGCAAATCCCTCTTCCTACTTAGTGTTCAATATATAAATTTGTAATAGGACGCATAACATTATGCATAACGTAATCAGGTCTTGTCAGCTGAGCATTAACGTAATGTAAAATAAGTGCTCTTGTTTTTAAGAAAGCTGCTATCAGTACTATTTGGATTTTAATCTTGTCCTGGTTTCAACTGTAAGGTGTTTTTTTTTCCTTCCTAGTAGCTGGTGCGGTGCTGTGTTTCAGCTTTAGTCCAAGAACAATGCTGATAACACACCTATGTTTTAGTTGTTGCTAAGTGATCCTTACCCAGATCAAGGACTTTTCAGTCTGACGCTCTGCCAGTGAGGAGGGGTACAAGAAGCTGGAAGGCAGCAGAGACAGGACACTGACACAAACTAGCCAAAGGGGTATTCCGTACTACAGCACATCTTGCCCAGTATGTAAACTGGTGAGAGTTACCCAGAAGGATTGGATCACCACTTGGGTAGGACTGGGTATTGGTCAGCAGGTGATGAGCAATTGTATTGTGCATCACGTTTATTGATTTTTTCCCTATTCCCCTTTAGTTTTATATTCTCTCCCCTTGTTATTTCTCTTATCATTAGTATTATTATTAGTGGTAGTAGGAGTAGTTTTGTATTATTTGTGCTCACACAGTAGTTTAGTATTCCTCCTGTCATACCCGAATTTTACACTAAGGTATTTAAAAGCAGACAGTTTAAATGAAACAATTCACTAAATCTAGGTGGGTCCCAGCCATCCACAAACGTGTCAGTGAAAACACAGAACCCTGAGATGTAGTCCTCAAGTACCAGATGGTACTGCAGAAAAGTTTTCCGAGTAATTCACTATGCTAGCTTTCTATACTGCATTCACCAAATGACTAAATGTTATTACAAATCAAATAACAGATGTTTTTGTTAGAGAAGATCCAAAAGAACTCATGACCAGAATTGTCCTGATACTGAACTGCAAAAATAACGTATTTTCTAAAGTTGAATGTGTTTAAACATTTTAAAAAGCTGAAGTACATAAAAAATTACACAGTTAAAAAAATAGGAAATTATATGCTGTCTGAAACTGTCTAGATTGCAACATGAGCAATGGTAAATTTGGACTTGAAGTGGGCTCTACAGTTTTTACAAGAGATTATAATAGGCTCCTCCTTTTGGGCATGTGCAATCAAAATAATCTACTATAATTATTCTGCTGTAGTAATAAAAAATACAAACACTGTTTATATCTGTGAAAATAATGAATGAATGTAATACAGTAATACTCCGATTACTAGGAAGAGCTATAAAGTGCCAGTAGAGGCTCAAATTGCATTATTTAACTATTTAATTTCAAATTAAAAAGTCATAAGAGTTTGTATAGTTTGCTTGTAGACTAAAGTATGTCTTCATGCCCATAACAGTGATGATTTTGACACCAGTGTGGAGATACAAAAATTGGCTTTTAGTTAACAGGTAGCATTTTAATCAAATCAGCAAAGCTCAGCACTTTCCTATAAGAACCATTTCTCACTTCAAGATCCTTTGTTCTGTGAGACTGCTAGCAGTCTTCTCTGCTTTCTTCTCTGTTCCTAATTTCTAGTCTAGTGCCATAAATCAAGAGAACTGTGCAAATATAGGAAAATGCTGCCATCTGAGATAAAAGGAAGACCTGGTTTAAGTGATACATATTTTTCTAAGTGTGTATCTGTATCTTTTCAAATAAGACAAAACATTTTTATGGTGCCACTCTGCTATGTGATTAATTACCTTAAATCTTAGAAGTTGGTGAAGGGGGTTAATCAACTCAAGAAATCAGGGCTTTCAAAGCATGAAATTACCAGAAAAATTATATGTGAGCAACTAAATTCTGCTGTCGGATATACTTCATGACTCTTATACATAACCTACAAAATAACTCAGAACAAAATTTAGCCTCAATCTTGTTAATATGGAGAACATTTTCCAGTTATGTGATTCTCCCGTTATAGCATTCACACTCGCTTTTTTTAAATGAGGACTGAGCATGAGCCTATATAATATGTTTGAGACTTACTGGAATTTAAATCATATGCAGAAAACTTTACTATCTTTGAGCAAGCTGTACAGCAAATAAAACCCCAACCTATTTATATATCAACATAACTAAATCATAAGGAACAGTGGTGAGGGAGAGGCGGGCTGGCAGTATAACCATACTGTTATTCTGTGTATTGTCTTTACATAGTTGATCGTTGTCCTGCTTCATCAAGTTTGAGGTTTTGTTTTCTGGCTGCTTCACTGTTGATCCTCAGATCAGATTTATCTGCAGTGCCACCATCTGTCATCGTGGATTCTTCTTCTGTGCCTTCAGGAGTCCCTCCAGTAGTCAGCAGAGCTTTAGCATTCTCCTCTGGAGGGCGCTTCCAATAGGGCCTGCTTGCCATCCACAGAATAAATATACCAAATATGACAAGCAAAACACCAAGACAATTGACCAAAGTTGCCTCTGGTGGGGATTCACTGTATGCAGGATTACTGCGCCTTTGGAAGATAAAAAAAAAATAATAAGGTCAGTTGTTTTACAGACAGTCCTGGTCTTGAAACATCAGAAACCTACTAGGTAGGAAGTCTTTTAAAAACAAAACAAAGCAAAAGAAAACAATGGTGCAATATTCAGTGGTTGTTATTGTGTGCAAATGGAATAGAGTTTGCAGTGAATAACCTTGATAAACAAATGGGAAAAAAATACTTACAAGGAAAATATAAGCTTTTCTGTGATTCCCATGAGAGCTGTTGCAATCACCGTTGCAAAGATGGTAAGACCCGAATAAACATGTATTGGCATAACTGCTGTTCGGAGGGAAACTGGAGCAAAAGGGAGCAGAAAGACAGCAAAACCTAAGAAAAGCTAAACACAAAACAGATTCATAGTTAAACCTATACGGGAAACAAGGTGAATTTCTCAAGCAGAATAAAAATCATCATAAAGATTCCATTTTGAGATGTTGTCAGGTACAAATTTGAAAAGAATTGGCATTTTTATTTCTGAATGTCTTTCTGTTCAAAACCAAAGCGGTAATTCTGGATTAGCACCTGGGAAGCAGACATGAAATATTTTATAAATAATCCCAGCTAATATCAGTGTCCAGACTTACTGGTAATGCTAAAACTGCAACCAAACTAAGTACTAGAAACACAAATTTTCAATGTTACTAATTGAGTAATATATTAAAGGTGTGAAGAGCTAGATTTTTGCAGTCTCTTCAAGTCCTGTTCTCTGCTTCTACTGCAGATTTACACATAAATGAAGATCAGAATGCAGCCTCACCTTTTGACTTAAGTGGACTAAATAATTCTACCTTGTTAGAGTGTTAGTTAAAGTACATGTCTTTAGAAAGGCAGCAGTCTCTCAGTGTATCAATCAGTTGGCATTTACAGAGTGAAGATGTGCAAGTGGTGTGAAGTTATTTAGGGGACATGAGCCCTCCCATTAGCACTTATTTTGTGACAGAAGATAACCAACCCATCATGTCACATGGTTGAGTCACAGGCTTATCCATTCATACTGAGGTTGCATCCCTTCTTTATTTTGTTCTGCCATTATTCACCACTGTTGCTAAATTAGAAATAGTGCATAAATTTGCATTTCATCTTACTTTAACTTCCAGTCTCAGTGCTTATTTTTAATTCCCTTGTTAGATTAAACAGCCTGGCATTTTCTCCCTGCGAAGCTTTTTAATACACCATAATCAAGACCTCTCTTAATCTTGTTTAGATTTGCTAAACAGTTGACACTTTTTAAGTCTTTCATTGGATGGCATTTTTTCTAGCTCTCAATTTACTTGTTTAGTTTTTCTTTGCCTTATATATATTTTTTTTTACATTAAAAAAAATATTTATTCCACAGGATTTCATATTCATCTCATTAATGCCATATATGAAGGTTAAGATAATCTCTTATTAGAATTTACCTTTGTTTTCACAGCATCATGAGAATTCATTTTGAGCTTCATGTCATCTTTGAGTACTTCCCAGAGACACTGCTTCCCAAGAGCCAATCTCCAATCTATGTTTCTGCCTTGTTCTTAAATTTATGTCCTTGTGTTTTACTGTATTAACATACATTTGGCTTAAATACAGTAAATTTACACTATCGTTCCTATAGGTATAGAATTATGTGAACACACACCCCCCCCTCCCCATAACTTTTCAGTTTTGAGATTGACATGCCATTTCTGGCAAATGACACAGGTCTTCTCTATTAACAGAGACTTTGAGACTATATTTTAACAAGAGTGCTCAATCAGTTAACAGACAGCAGTCTCTGACTGGAGACTTACATTCCAGTTTGGAGGAAGTAACACCAGAGTTCTGTTGGTGAGACAGGCAAGGCATTAAGTGCCATTGATCATGTTTATAGTAGCAAAAGGAAAGTCAGAGTTAAGTTCTTATTTACAATTCTTTGTTTGAACCATTAGAAAAAATGATGATACCCAGGATAGTGGCAGCACAGATTTCCCTGAAATAACTGTATTACTAACAAGAAAAACATTGTTCCTTCTTATTCATTCATATTCATTCTTATTCATTTTTTCAGCTATAAAGAATATATGTGACAATGCTGCAATATGCTTTCTTTTTTTCTAAGTGTTAAAATCACTATTTCAACACCATTTCCTATACCTGGTAGCCAGAGCAGTGAAGGATAAAAGTCCAGAACCCAAATTCCTTAGCTGGGGATTTTTAATGCTTGATCACCAGATAATTAAGTCTTATTTCTTTTTGGTGTTTTGGCAAAAAAATGAAGAGTCACAATTTGAAGGAACAAAATATGTTTCCATAGTGTAATGATAAAGTATAGGCAATTCAGAACATGTACGTAGAAACATCACATCTGTATGCGTACACTAAATGTCAGGGCATGTCTGTTCCTATTCTATGCCAAATGCAATCCAGATTAGCTCATTTTAGATTACGATGACTCTAATTGTCTGCCACTAGGAGCAGTTAAAAGCATGTACATGAGCATTTAGAAAACTTTTGCTGATTCAGGAAAACTGGCTAGCAGCTCATTCAGATGTCAGATCCTTTCAATCTGCACTGCTCCCTGCTGCACTGTTCTGCTGATAAACAGAAGTCTTGAGGCCAAGAAGTGACTACTTAAAATCATGATAGCTGTAAAAAAGGAAAACCATTTGAGACTTCCTTAGTAAAATCCCTCACTGTATTTATATATGCTGCCAACAAACCAAATAATTTGCTTTCACTTCAGCAGTGTATAGAGCTTACAAACACACTATCCTATAACTAATTAGTGAATAAACTGCCATTATCCAAACAAATAAACAACATATGCTTTAAAATACATTTTTTCTTTGTAGGCAAGGATTCTGTATTTGCACATTTGCTAATTTGCCACATCACAGAATGTAAAATGGGTATCTGAGTAGTTACAGTGTTTTAGTGAGGGCCTATTGTGCCTGAATTACTCAATACCTGTTTATAAATACAGTTAGGTTCTGACCTGGACAGAATAAAATATAACAGCAGTCAGCCCGATCCAGCTGTGCAGACTGTACATGTTAGGAATGTTACCGGCATTGTGGTATTCAAACACGGCTACCATAGAAACAATTGCGAGAATCATAGCTATGGTATTTAATCCAGCATGTATGAACTTCATTAGGACTTTGCTGCACTTCCAGGTCCAGGGCAACCTGTACACAATAATAGCTGAAGAAAGAACAGAAACAAGATTTTTATGCCTCATAGGATAACTTCTCTCAGGTTTTAATAATCATGCATCATTCACCTAGTTCCATTGTAAATTACAGCAAAATCCAACTTTTAATCCTTTAAAAAGTCTGTTAGAAGGCTTTTTCTTCTACACATAGCATAGCATATTCCAAATTGCCTGGTTTCAGCTGTAACACTTACTTTTCTTCCTAGTAGCTGGTGCATTGCTATGTTTTGGCTTTAGTCTGAGAACAATGATGATAACACACCAGTATTTTCAGTTGTTACATAATGCTTACCCTGATCAAGGACTTTTCAGTCTCTCATGCTCTGCCAGTGAGGAGGGGCACATGAAGCCGGGAGGGAGCAGAGACAGAACACCTGACCCAAACTCGTCAAAGGCTATTCCATACCACAGCACGTCATGCCCAGTATGTAAACTGAGGGGAGTTACCTGGGAAGAACTGATTGCTGCTCAGGTCAGGCTGGGCATCAGTCAGCAGGTGGTGAGCAATTGTATTGTGCATCACCTGTGTTTTCTGAGCTTTCATTTCTTCTCTTGTTGTTTTCTTTTATTATCATTATTGTTATTGTTGGTATCCTTTCTATTATCTCTGTATTTTACTTTATCTTAGTTATTAAACTGTTCATATCTCAACCTGTGGGTTTTATGTTCTTTCAGTTCTCCTCCCCATCCTGCCTGGGGAAGCAGCAGGGTGAGCGAACGGCTGTGTGGGGCTGAGTTACTGGCTGGGCTTAAACCACAACACAAATATGCAACTCAATCTTAAATATAGCTTTTAGGGAGATTTCTTCCCAATTAAAAAAAAAAAAAACAACCCAAGTTTAAGTGCATTTCAAAAAAGAACAATAAACAACTCCATGTTGTCTTTTCCTCATTCGTTAAATTGATCTAAGAGGGATTCTGCATAGGATTTTGATTTTTTTGCTACTAGTCAAATTGGAGGAATAGGGCCTAATTCTTACATCCAGAAGCCTACCTACTGAGAAAGTATGTAAGATTATTTTTTTTTAATAGTTGTTCTCTTGGATAATGCTAATCTCTAATGGGGTAGATATTTATATAACTATCTATTACGTTGATATATTTACTGCATTGAGACACGGTGAGGCACTGGAAAAAGTTGCCCAAAGAAGTTGTGAATGCTCCATCCCTGGCAGTGTTCAAGGCCAGGCTGGACAGAGCCTTGGGTGACATGGTTTAGTGTGAGGTGTCCCTGTCCATGGCAGGGGGGCTGGAACTAGATGATCTTAAGGTCCTCTCCAACCCTAACTATTCTATGATTGTGTGATTCTGTGACATTAATAGGACTATTTGAAATGGGAAAACACTACTCAGCATAAGGGAATCATAATCTATCTCTTAAAAGACAAAAGGATTTGGCAGCTGCAACTCTTCTACCACTGTTAGATGAATGCAAGGAGGTTTTGCCTGTATTTGTGTTAGTGACTCCAGCAAACAGTGTTTTGGCCACTCTGAACAAACCAACAATTTCTAGTGATCTAACTCCAAACAGTCCATAAGAGTAACTTGGCCTAGAGCTGCTTCTTGCCAAATTCTTTCCTCTAGGTCCCCTGCAACAACTGCCCCCTGCCTGTTGTATGACCCAGGTGCTTTCCACAGGAGATACACAGAGACCAGTTACATCACTGAAGCCCCAGGCAGTAATTCTGGATGCATGACAGCACATAAGTATATCCAGATAACGGGACAAATATTTATGAGGACACCTGATTATGTGACCAATAAAGGCTGATGCCTACATCCATAATGTTTTGCCTCAGCAAAAATGAAGTCTGATCTCCATTCATCTGATTCATCACGTCCTCATTTAAGGTTTCTAGTTATGAAATTACATTCAAATCTTTATATGTAATTAGCTATACTAAAAGAATAGGAACATATGCAGAGTTTTAAACAAGTTCCTGTTCCAAACATTAAGAAATAGATGTGCACCAGAAGAAAAAACAGAAGTATGACCTGATAAATGCAAAGATTAAGAATTTACTCAAGAGATTCTCGTGTACCTGACTCATTACTTCTCCGTAACAGATAACCTATGCAGAAAGCATAGGTTATGGTAAATAAATGGAATATTTGTGCTGTACTTTGTGCTGAGTAGTAAGAAATGGCAAATTAATTTCAAAGTTCTGTTTACACTTTTTTTTTTTAACTTGGCTGCATGCCAGGAAACACAGTACTGCACTAGATGAGTCACAAAGAAAACACTGTTCACGAGTGACATTTCCAGACTATGATCAGATTTTAAATCAATGTATACTTTGGTATGAAGGTGTTCCTTAGAATACTTAAATATATACAGCACTTAGGTAGGTTTTGGCTTTCTACTTTGAAAAAAGTAGCAGTAATAAATCCTACAAAATCAAGAAGATAGAAGCCTTGTTTTTAAGACAGTTTGACAACATCAATCTATATGACACAGGTATGATTCAGCACAGCAAGCTTATGATCACCTCCAACAGTTGCCCAAAAGTTCTGTGGTAGTCTTATGTTAATATTGAAATGATTGCTTGCATCAGGCTATTATTAATTAACTTAGTTCTAATGATTATGATTTTTAATTTTGTAAAGCAGGTATGCCAAAATATCCCAAACATCCCATGAGGATATTCCTAATAAATCCTCCTTGCTCCATGGCCCACAGTATTGCCAGTAATTTATTCCAAGTGCAGGAGGGTAGTGTACTCTAAATGGCTTGAGGTAAACTTGATGTGCGTAGGTCCTGGTCTCAGTTTTCAGTCTTTGATTTCAGAGGGCCTAGTCCAGGTTAGAATTTCTGGATAACATTTTTCTTTGGTGCATAACGTGCTGTCATCTAATTGATTAAACTTTCAAAATCACTGTAATACTCCCTAGTCACTCAGTCTCAGATTTCTGTCTGGGCCATGAATTGTCTGGGCTGTTTCCCATAAGCAATATGATAGAAAAGCAAGGAATACAGTCTGATAGTTTGGACACTTGTTAACAATACCATGCATTAGCATGTTACATGCCACAACCCAGGACATAGGCACAATAGTGCAAATTGGTTTAATCCTCCTTCCATGAGGGCTATGTGTGATGTTACATATTGCAACTTGAGCAGATCTGACTTTATCACTGTGAAAAGACACAGTCCTATTTCCTCACCACTACTCTGTTCCCTTACTTCTATACTAACTGGTACTTTTCTGACCAGCGGGAGGTAGCAAGACAATCTGGGGAGCAAAGCAGGGAGGAGGAGGAAGATTTTGCTTTCAGTGGTGGAAACTCTTAAGAACTGACTCAATTTGTAATTTGATCTCAGGATTAAGCTAGCCTGGGTTAAAAGCACATAAACAGTTAACAGCATTTTTAGTGGTGGCAGTCTATGCACCCATAGATGCAGCTTTTTCACTCAGATCTCATTCCTGTTTTGAGCTCTGATTTTAAAGCATGTCACATAGGGCTGAGTGATCTTACAATACCTTGTATGTGGCATGTGACATCTGTTCTTTGCCAAATGTACAAAGTAAAATTCTAGAGTTAGCTCTCTAGTACTTCTGACTGGCACATGCTTTGCATGCTGTAGGAGAGATGTCATGGATTGCTCATGAGATGCCTTCCCCTTTAGGAGGCACACAGCGTGGTTCTGTGAGTGCACTGGGGTGCCAGAAAGGAATGTTCCTCTTCACTCCTCCCATTTCCTCTCTTGCTCCATCTTGGCTGATCCCGTTGCTTACCTTTGGCATGTTCTGAATGCCCAGTAGATTTTTTTGGAACCACTTTAACACCAGAATCAACAAGTGCCCATTTATGATTTCAAACAACTCAAACTAAGCTCATCGAGAGAGCTGCCTCTTCACAAGCTGCCTGTGACGAGATCCTTACAGCTCAGAAGTAATTTGCCTTTCCAGTTCATGAGAACTCTGCAGTCCATTGGCTATTAGAAACTCCAGCAATTAGCTACTTTTCCTTTGAACAGACTGGGGGATTTTATGTTTGAAGCAGAGATTTGTCAGATAACTCAGAGGAAGCAGTATCTTTTGGTGTGATTTCATGATGAAAGACTATGCTTACTTTAAAATTGATTTGCAGTCTTTCTTCTTGCTCTTCCACATTGCCCACCATTTCGCTTCTGCCATCTACGGCCCTTCAGAGACCTTTAGTGCAGGCAATCCGACTTTCTATTCCAGCAAAAATATGTACTTGGGGTGGCCGGGTGGGTGTTAGTTTTCTGCTACTTGAGTTAATTTAGTTCATGGCCTTCAAAAAGGCCAGAAAAAGGCTAGAGCTGGCTCAAACCAACCAGTACAAAATACTCCTTTGGAGCGTGCCCTGTGTCTACAATCACTGTTCAACATTTCCACATGTGAAATAAGACAGGATTCCTTATTTATTTATTTAATCCATTCTATCACACTACTATTCCTTCAAGCCCTTCTTAAAACTCTGTTTTCCCTCATGTTATTTCCCTATCTTTTTCTTTAAAAAAATATGTACTGATACACACAGAGGCTTCTATTGCCTCTGTTTTCCCCACTTTAAGTGTAGAAAATCATCTGAAGAATTACTGTGCACTGCCAGTGTTTTGTCAGGTATCCTATACCCAAAACTAAATGATCCACCTGATCCATAAGTAATAGGTATTAACATGTCTACAGCTTTTTCACTTGATTGACAAATACATGCAACACTTTTATCAGGGGACATCTACTTCCCAATATGCTATTATTATAGTCATGCTTTCTACCCCCTACAGACCAACATACAACATTTCTATCCTATGTATAAACTAATGAACTCAAGAAACATTTGATTTGGTTATTTTTTCAAATCCCCTCCACAAATTTAACCAAGATATTTGTTAACTTATTCCTTTCCACTTCTAACTACTGAAAGACTTATTTTTCTTGTGTGTGTGCGCAGAGTAAAAGTAAACTTCCATTTACTTTACATCCTTACCTACACAAGACTTGAGTCAACATCCTTACACTGTGACACTGGGAAAAAACAAGTTTTAGGGCAATAAAAAACAATGTGTAGGAAAAAGCTTCAGAAAACCTCTCCCTATTTTCTTCAAAAAGTCTATGCTTATATAAAGACCAGCAGTTTGATCATAGTAAGTAGTATAGATCTTAGTGAAGTCACCAGGTGTTTCTCACTGCTTATTTATAGCCTGAAATTACACTTCCTATTGAGCAATATTGTGTAAAACAACTTCAAATTACTGTTTATTGCTCAATAATAATTTGTAACTTGAAGCCACAAAGCTGAGAACACACTCCACTGCCATTGAAAAAAGTGGAATGTGCAGTGTGTGTTCAAATCACAACATTCCCTTCATAGCCAGAACTAGACAGCCACCCGCTCCTCCTGCATCTTCCAGCCTCTGACTGGCTGGGCTCTTGCTGAAGAGCAAGCGAGCACACATGTGATGCAAACAGCATGTTCCACTGGAATGAATGTCTGGATGTGCTGGCCAAGTTTTCTGGCTGGATGGATGCAGGGTATCTTTCAGCAGTGAAAGGCATATAAATAAGGTTATTAAAACTGAAATTTTAAGTTTGTCTAGACAAAATTCGAGTTTCTCTTCTATTTCAAATGCTTACGTTGATACTGTAAGTCTCCAGCGATTTACAGTTGAAGAACAGTAAAATCTTCCCCATCGTCTCACCCCAGAAGACAGTGGTAAAACTGTGGGAGAATTTCCACTGCTCTGCAGAATTTTTTGCCCTTCTTGGAGACGTTCCTAATGTTTCACTTAGTTCTCTTCGTGTTGAAACTACAAAAACTTTGTCACTGAGTTTATGAAAAATTACTGCCGGAAGCTGTTTTCTCTGTCAAATTTCCCCATTAGTTTTAATACCATTAGCATAAGTTGACAAGAATTTTTTAGATACAGTCCAATGCCCTTATTTTTGCAGTATTTAGCTCTAGTTTAAATATATTCACAAGCAGTTAGCTAAGCACCTCTGTGGTCCTCTATCATTCATTATCTGCTTTTTAACTTTACTGAGCATTGTATTTTTCTTTCCAAAGTTTCCAGTTTTTCCACTGCAGTGTGTCTAATTTAGTTGCTTTCTTGGAATTAGCCAATGTCGCTAACTACAAAGACAGTTCAAACTCCAGTATTCCTCTTGGCCTCGAGGACCAACCCTTACACTTAGGACCTAGCATACTGTTCGTGTTGTTAAGTGTAATGGGAAACATTTCAGTTAGTACAAGGCTGAACTCTATGTAATTGAAAGTTTATACACTCTATGAAAAAAAAACCAAACCCAAACCAAAACCCCGCTGCATCATAATCACTGTATGTTACTTAGGCAAAATAATAAGAATGGATTTAAAACGTATATTTTCCAAAATGATTTCTATTACGTCTGGGCTGATGAATTGCTTTTTAACGATGCTTACGCTTTCTCTGGCACAAACCCCGTTCCTGGATCTAGCTTCAGTGGTACTGAACTTTCCTTTCTCCTCTTGGGATACGGGAGAGAGCCAAAAGCAAGGGAGCCAAAAGCAAGAAACTTTCCTAGAGCAGCATTTCTGACATTGCGATTCTCAACTTGCATAAATTGAGGCTGACTAGGAAAACACAGCTCGCAAGCGTTACTCCAAGTGCAAGGCAATGCCAGGCCAGGGTAAACAAGTGCTTGCAGAAAAAAAACATAGCAGTTTTGGCTTATTACAAGGAACTCTTTGTCCCTTCTCGGGGAGCGCTGACTTCCCTAAACCGCTCCGGCCCGTTCACCGCGGAGCGGCGCTCCCGCTGTCACCGGCCCCGGGCCACCCCGGCGGCTGCGCCGCTTCCCGCCGTGCGGCAGCCCCGGCCCCACGCAGCCCCGGCTCCCCAGCGGCTCCACGCCGCTCCACTCCGCCCCGGCCCGGCCCCCTCCGTGCCAGCCCGGGGCCCTTGGCGCACCGATGCCCTGGATGAAGACGAAGCCCGTGATGATGAGGACGGGGTGCCAGTTGAACTCCCTCACGCTGCCGTCCCAGCTCAGCCCTTCGCGGTAGTGGAAGACCCAAACTAGGGAGAAGATGACGGACACGAAGCCGACCAGCAGAGCCGAGATCAGTAACGCCAAGAACCGCCCGTAGTCCTCCATCTTCCGAGCCCCGTACACGGCAGCGAGCTCCTCGAAGGAGGGGCCGGCCGAGCGGCCGGGCGGGGTCGGGTGCGGGCCCGGGCCGGTGGAGCTGCGGGCGGTGCCGCCCCGAGACACGGTGCCCGCCCGGAGGGGCGGGAGCAGAGCAGGGTGGGAGCAGAGCAGGGCGGCATTCCGAGCCCCTCCGCTCGGCCAGGCGTTGCGACAGCGACCTTCCGCGGTCCCGGCACACCTTTTTCACGAGGAGGGTCTTGCTCGGGTTTTCGGGGGTTGGGTTCTTTTCTTAAGCAGTTTTAATAGACTTACAGAGAGTTTCTCTCCGTCGCTTTCAGAACTCCGCTTTAGAAAAGGCGTTTCAGTGTCAGCCCGTCCCAGGCCAGGGCGCCAGCCCCGCAGCTCTCCCTGCCATAAAGATAAGCCATCACAGCCGTATGCACTAAGGGATAAAGCAGGAACGTTGCTGTGATAAAGAGCAGACAGAGCACACAGAGCACACAGAAAATGCAGAGCAGGAGCATGCTTAAAGACACTGACAGCCTGCAGTTGGAGCATGCATTCCATCATGACCATCCCCTTTACTTCCATATGGATTCACTGAGTGCTGTAAATGTAAACCAGATACTAACCAGTTTCATATACGGGCTCTGGCCTAAGCATGCAGGAGTATTTGGGCACTGTTCTGTTAAATAACATCAAACATATCAAATGTCCACTAGCTAAGAAAGAGAGAGCACAAAAATTAAGATAATTCCAACAGCGTGGAAAGGCTCAGAGCAGGGACGTGAGAGAGAAGTAGAAGAAACCAAAACAGAATTGCAAATGAGACAACAGGCAACACTTGCCAAAAATACAGCTTCATAGATTGGACCAGTTTTATCAAATTATGTATTCAGTTGCTTTTTCCTTTGCTGCAGAACATTCAGCTGGTTCGGAAGCCTGTCAAATATAGTAGGAGGATATGCACAAACATGTATGCAGTGCTACTTTGCTGGTATTTGATTAGCTTACTTTTGAAATATATATAGTGTCGAAATACATATGAATTAGAAATTCATTAACTGTTTGAGAGAAAAAGAATACTGTTCACTCTGGCTAGTCTTTGATCTGTCTGATGTCTCATGCTCAAATTGAGACTTAGAAAATGAAACAGTTTTATGGAACTTAAAATAGTTTCAGTAGAGTATCTGCCAATTCAAACCCAATACTTACTAAAGTGTTGGAAACATCTACATAGAGACATGAAGACCAGGCCAGATTGGAGTGGGGTGCAAATGTATTTCTTCATTATTCTCTCTAGTATCCTAAAAATAGTTGGGCTCTGACATTTCAAGGAAAAACTTGACTTGAGCATCACTTTACTGATATTTAGCTTTAGATTGCATGAATTTGGTGTTACCTGCTCTCAGGATTTAAGTGGCTGCTCATTCTAGTTACAATGGTGACTAGACCACTGATATTAAGTTTCACAAGTCACAGCATCTAAGAGAAGTAAACACCTAAGCCCTGAATCTTCTCATGAACATACTCATGCATGAACCTCCAAGGATGCCAGACTGTCATGAGTGAAGCAAGAAGGTCGTCTCAGTGTTATGCTCATAAAATTTTACCAAGTTTTCTGTGGACTGCTTTAATTAAGTGATTCTTTCTATAATTAACTTGCAAACCAGTGTATAATAAAACCACAAATCTGCCTGATTACGCACAACAAATGTCTTAGGCTTAAACAGCACAATTCTTAGACATGATCAGTTTTGGGATATTTTTAGCTGTTAAAAATATCTTTTTCTTTACTTCTCTGGAATCCTTTTCTCATTGTCCTTTAAACAATCAAATAATTTCTGTTGTATATTCAAAAATTCAATGTTTAGTTAAAAAGCATCGTAAAACCGTCAGATTTATGTTGGTTTTACAGATCATAAAGCACCAGTTTCTTAGTGCTTCTCAGTTCCATACAGGGAAGCACAAAATTATTACATGTAATTCTAGAAGAACGATTCATAGTACCCAAAATGTGTTCATTCTTTCCAGGCATATGAGGTGGTCTAATAAAATGTCATTTGTAAAGCCTACAAACTAATATAAAATAAATACATATTTTAATCTACCTTCTGTGAACCTAAGTCTCCAAATTGCAAAATACTTCCAATTCCCTTTTATTTCAGCAAGCTTTGATTACATCCAGTCACCCCACCAGTGTGGTGCTCCCTCTTAGCAGTTCTGTCAGGCCATCACCCAGTACGCACTTATTTCTTTGGGTTGCTGCTTTCTCAGATATAGGAGTAGGATGGCTGTGACTTCAGACCTGGAAGGACCTACAAAATAGACAAAATAAGACTTACAAACTCGACAAAGGTTCACAGATTATTTTGAAGGGGCAGCAATGGACTCCTGCCCGTATTGCTCCTGTAGAGCAGGGCTACTTGGAAACTTCTGTCACTGTTGCTTTACCATTCATATACTCTGAGAGCAGCAGCCCAGATATAAATGTACAGGACTGTTTATCTAAGCAACACACTATGTCACCATAGACCATTATTTTGTGCTTTTGATATAACCTTTTACATACAGGAAGTCTTTCTAGTTTCCAGCAACCGGTAACTGACTTCTCAGAACTGTAGTTAGAATTAAGTTAGAGTCTCTTTTGCCAGCTACATCTTTATCTCCATTTTTCCATGCTGGACAAATCATTGAAGATCCAAACCTTAGAACAGGACATTCCAGACAAGTTACAGTGTCTCTTAAACCTCTTGGATGAGTTTTTCAGCAGCCTTTGTAAACAACAGAACTGCTGAAATAGTCCAGCCAGATTTATTCTGGCAGCTGATTTAAATGACTGTGGAAATAACCCCTCAGAAGTTATCTTACTAGGAGTGATACTGACAAACGAGTTCAATTAATTAGCATTTGAATGGCGCAAAGAAACCAGAATGATCCTTTTACCTTTTTTGTCACTGAGTTCCATGTTGAAGCATCAGAACCATTTGACCTTTTCTATTGAGGGCATCACTAATTTATCTTTGCAGAAATTCTGACTGTGGAATGGGACCCTTCCTAGAAATAATCTTTACCTACTCTCCACCCCGGAGAGAGCTTTTGCTGAGACAGAAGGTGGCACATAGGGCAGCTTTTGTCCAATTCTATACCAGTTGTAGGCCAGTCATTGTTACCTGTGCAATAAAACCCTTTATTCTCTTTCAATCTATAGGCACTTTGCTTCCATGAGTTGTAAAATATTTTTCTAATAATTTAAGGTCTTTTGTAAAAATTCTTGAAAATTACAGAACCATGGAGCAGTTGTTGGAACTGCCAAAGGAAAATTACAGAATTTTACTGCTGGCCCTTTTGATTTAATTTTCTCATTTTCTTCCCCTCTGCTCAGCAGCCTTGTCAGTAAGTATGTACTTAATGACAAAAGAAAGACAAGATGTGCACTCTTTTTATGCTCAAATACATCTTATCAAGAGAAATCGATCCTTCCTATCTTTTCAGTCCCTAGGCACTGACTGAGAAACTCCTACATTTATCAAATGCAGATAAAGATGGGGTAGCACTTCTGGGATCCCATTTTTGCTTCTCTGTTCAGGTAGCTGATCACTGAGATGTCATAATGAAGTGGAAAAATAAAAAATGATTCTGTTTAAGTAGAAAGGCTGGCAGTAGAAAGAAGTGGCAGTGGTGTTATGAAGGGCCAAAATAGGAAGAGCATAGCGTGAACAGCTGGTAGTTTCCTAGATGTCTGCCCCAGAGCATAGAAATATGCCACAACCACGCTTCAAGTCGTGTGTTAAAGGCAGGCAACACATGTACATACCCAAAGTTGAGACTAACTGCAGGTCCAGAAGATAATCAGGAAAACTGCCAATGTATGAGTCTGAATGTGAGGAATCCAAGTAAACATGTTAACAGAATAATTTTCCCATCTGGCTTCTGGCAAGCAGCTGTTACTGGGGACTGATGGTGAGCCTGCAATACTGTGGATCACGTGGAGTGCTTTGCTTCTCCTGCAACATCTGAAGTAAGCCGGAGCTCTTGAACCACTCTGCAGAGTAATTCCAGTCAATTTTATGTTCCCCCTCCATGCTTCCTTTATCTCTTCCTGAGAAGAATGTGCACTTACTCTTACCTAAAAATACAATATTCCTAAGAAGACAATATTCCTTCCCCAGTCAGGCAGGAATAAGGTATTTGTACTATCAGCTTACTAAGTAAGTTGTTAAGCTATACTAGCCAAAGCAGTTGTTAATAACTGTATCATTGGAAATCTCCACTCTGGTAGGACACCTAGTTCCTTTTGTTTCAAACAAACCAAAACAAGACAAAATGCCTACTTTTGCAGTTCGTTTTAATTTCTTATTATTCAAAGCAAGCACTTTGACTACTTTAAATTTATTTCATCTATGCATCATTAGAATGTGTTAACAGAAAATTCTTTTAGCACTCCTCAAGGTCATTTTGGTTATAATTTTGTAACTTCAGTAAAGCAGAAATAAATACTAAAGTTACAGTTGCGTAAATGCCAAGTCTAGCAAGCGGAGAGTTTCAACTGGTCCTCTGAAAATCTAAGGTTGTGAAATTGCTGCAAAACAAAGATGCTCCCTTAAATATCTCTAACATGTATGTAAATACTGGAATACCTGTTTCATTCTTTTAGTACTCATAACCGATTTGGTCTGTGTATGAGGAGAGACACCTGGAATTCATGTCTATACACAGAAACTTTCTGCAAGTCTGCACAGGGCTATTTGACAGTCGTGATACTATTCATCCATTCTTCAAAAGTAACATCTTTGCAGGAAGTGCCTGAACTCTTTGTTGTAGCAGGAGCTAATTAAAATTATCCAGTTCATGGAGATAAATAAAAGGTTCAGAGAAGGTTCAAATACGCCATGCAATTATTATTAGTGAGGCATTGCTACATACACATCCAATCAATTCACACACCTTCCAGAAAAAGAGCTCTTTAAAGGTTTTGTACTGGTGGCTGTAGCAATACTTGGCAGTTATGAAAGAACGCAGTTGCTGTTCTATAAATTCTTTTGTGGTTCAGCCTTAGAAAATCACATTTTGACTGTACCTTCCCGTTTTTCACTCATATCATTTAGTTTGGTACATACTGGCAACAGCAGAAAGCTTGTATCAAACAACCATAGGTGAAACACAACATGAATTCATTAGTCCATGACCTTTTTACTTACTAGATCAACACTTTCACTTTCGCAGGCAGAGTGCCAGGGGCTTTGCTTGTAGCAGCTAACAGCAGTTCCTCACAACTGTTGTTTAAGAAAACACCCAGGCTACACGCCACCCTTTACAGGTGTCCTTTTTGGCAGATACTCCTAATAGCAGGCTTTATTGTAACTGGGAAGCAAATTAATTTGTTTATTAGCTGTTCCATCGTGTGGGATAGCTGCCACAGTTCCGTAAGGAAAAGAAGTTTCTTGCTGGTGAGTTTTTGGCAGTCTTCAGTTACTGTTAAGTAATATAAATGGTATTTTTCTCAATAACAAGAGGAAAATAAAAACCAAAATGAGAATAAAATGAGCCAGAAACTGTGCTGTTAAAGTAACCAGACATATCCAGAAAAAAAATAATAAAGAAACATTTCTCCACTTGGACAACGCAGAATGTTTGGGTGAAGTTACCTAATTGGGAATGTTGGCAAAAGAGGCTAAGATCCATTAAATGTTTCAAATACACGTTTGAAAATCTTTATTCATGTTAATAATTCACACATATATATATATTTACATTTATATATATGAGTATATGCATATATTCTTTTTCCCTTGGGCATCTAGGGCTAGTGATAATAATGGAAGTGTGAGCTTTTCAGGTTCAATCTGTTCAAGTATGCACTTGGTCCAGCTGAAACTGCATTTGATCTCATTACTTGAGGCTGTGTCTGCAGCCTCTGGAAGCCGTGACGTGAGTGGTAAGCACCCCTGAAATACACAGGAAGTAAGGGAACTCAGAATTCCACACTAATAATTCCTTAGTCTGATTTTTCTAACACAGAAAACTAGCAGTAAATGGCTTTCCTGGTCATAAGGCAGTTAGGTGCTGCCTATGAGAAGTGAAGAATTTTTGACTTCTCTATTTTATTAATCTTAATTTCTGAATTTATAATTGGGAAGTAAACTACATTTGAAGAAGTTTTTCAAAGCAATTTTCTGTTTTTTTTTCAAAGCAATTTTGTTTCTCTTTTCTTATACTAATGTCACACTTTGGTGCTTGCAAAGATAAGTATGCTGAGCATGTGCACAAGAATATTTATTCCTCTGTAATGAAAACCACATGAGAATCCTCAGAATTTCTCCACTTCACAAATCCTGTTATTCTTTAGCATAGTGAATTATTCAGATTGTGTAAGAGATTTCCAAGTACCTAATTTACATTATGAAAAAGAGAAAGATAAGTGCTCTAGAATCATCATACATGGACATAAATCTGTAGGTCTACAGGTCAGACCTAATGCATTTATTCAAATTTCATAAGAATTGGATACTGCACAATAGTACAGCCATGTCTGCAACAGCGACTGAAAAATGCTTACATACAAAATCTCCTGGCAAAGTAACATACTACCTTTTTCTGGTGGATGGGTTTTGTTTAAAAATTTAACTTGAAATAAAAGCTGTTGATTGAGGTTGGCTGCCACCAAGCATACGGGTATTCGTGTTTGGTTTGGACAGAGGGTTATTTTTCACAGTGTATAAAAATACTAGCTTGTGGATTTTCCTCCCATTTAAATGGAAGTACAGAAGGCAACACTGCTGTTCACATACTGAAAAGCACAACCCATAAGCATTTAGTGATTCTGCTTCTCTGGTGTGTCCCAGCTGTGAATACACTCATAGAGGTATTCAGGGATGGTCATTCTGGATTCCGTGTTCTTAAACAGCTTTACAGAAACATCTCTCCTGTTTCTAGATGAAAATGTCTACATGTAACCTTCCTGGATGGCACACCTGCCACTGCCTGTAGTGCAGCAACACTATATTTGGAGTGACAGAATTTTTTAGACAAGTCCCATAATCTTCTTCAAAGTCTGGGCTGCCTTTTGGTCATTACAATTTGCTGCATTCTTCAAGATAGATACCAATGTATAATGGTTAATTTAGCAGAATATAACTGGAAACATCTGCAATATTTTAAAAACAGTCATTGGAACACTACAGCTGATTGCCATGAGCAGTACTTGCACTACTTAATAAAAAATGAAACTTTTATGTCTTGCTTTGGGAGGAACTGCTTTAGTAATCCAAACAGAAATGAGCATGAAATATCAGTATCTGCTTAAGAGCTGGATCTTCTGACTCAAGAGTATAGATTTGTATTAGTTTTTAGCCTCAGATTTTCTTTACATACTTATGTAAATAGCAGATAATGGACAGGTGGTCTTTCCTGGATAAGTGAAACCTTACGGAAGCTAGGGTAGAAATAGTGTTACTGCTGCTCTTCATGTCTACTGTTCTAACTTCTTAGGTGTTTTGTGTTGCTTTTTGCTTCCCACAATTGAATTTCACTTTTTATAAAAACTCACAATAGGTAATTTTTATAGTCTTGAAGCTCTTTACTGTTGCATCAGCTAGAATGATTTACCCTTTACGAGTAAAACTTGGGAGTGAAAATAAGTATTTGGGTTTACAGTTACCATGCTGATGACAGTGGTGGTGGTAATAAGAAATAGGCTGTTGGTCATCCCTCCAAGAGCTGCTCTTCTCAGCCCAGCCTTGGCTTGCACTTGGAAACACTTTACAACCATGAGGTCTACAGCCTGGATTTTGCTGTTGTGTTGTTGTTTTGTTTCTTTTTTAATTTAAAATGGAAGTTTGCATTCTGCAGAATCTAAATACACCACATGGAACCCTCATGAATCCCAGGTGACAGGCTTCACATAATGACCAGACAGGACATGTGGTAGCTTTGTCTCATACTGAACAACTGAGCCTTGATACAGGATAAAACAGAGAATCTCTTGGTGTTACACATATATATATATATATATATATACACAAATATAGAAACAAAGATATATATATAAAAGTCAGTAACAATACATAATTAATACTTCTCTTTAGACAAAACCAAACATAACCAGAAAACTTAATTGATTTTATTTCTCACACAAAGCCAACAGAAGAAATCTGTCTAAGCTGATTAATGGTAACACTGCGATTTTCATACTACATATAAAATTTATCCTACACAGTTCTACATACTTTGTTTAATTAAGCAGTCTGTATTAAAAGCTGTATAGGTGAAACTTCATAAGACAGAGTGCAGCAGGTGGTAGATGATCTGTAAGTCCACATCTTTCCTTGATATCCAGTCTTCCGGTCCAATTGTTGAAGAGAAGCAATAAATGCTGCATCTAGCATTAATGATGAACTGAAAAGCGCCATGGACTATGGACAAGTGTGCAATGAATGTTACAGGGGAAAAAAAACCAAAACTTTATGCAGTAGTACAAAATGTTAAGGTTAAATCCTGCCTTAAAAACAGTAGTTGACTACTTTAGATGTATGAAGTCCTTAAATAACATCCAAATTGAAGTCTCTGTAGTTGTTCATGGCTTAAATATATTCAAAAATTCTCCCTTGTTTTGTACAGAACACCTTTTCTGTTTTTTCATGGCTTGAACATTCATCATCTTCTGCAGTATCGCAGACCATTTGGTAAACATAACAACTGAACCTCCTGTTAGGCTTCTGTTCTATATGCAGAACAAGGTCCTTGTCAAAGTAAACTTCATGACTGTAAGTCTGAAATGAGAAACAAACAACAACAACAAAAAACAGAAGAGACTTTAGTCTCTGTTTCCAGAACTCGCTATACTCACACTATTATTCCTGTTCCCTTGGGGAACAAAAATATATGTAACACTGCTGACCTCCACGATCACACAGGAGTTGGTAAGTAAATGGGTATAGAGAAGTGTTAACATAAATAAAAGACAGGAATTCTCCTCACCACATCCCAGGACTCCAGTAATGGAATACTCTTAAGTAGAATCCCACGTTCATTACAATGAAAGTCAAGGTGTGCTCTGCCATCAGCTCCTATCTGAGTGACTGCCACAATGGATAATAAATCCAATTCATCTTCATAGTCCACAATTTTGAATGTCTTAGAAAAAACAAAACCTCAAGTTTACAAATCAAACAAATTCACACTCCCCTCAACCTAAATTGCATAGCTCTTTTTCTTTCAGGTGGAAGCAGAATTGGAAAAATTGTTCATTAAGTCTTCTGGTCTGATAAAGAAAACTTTGCCAGCCTGATATCCAACAGACATCTTTCCCAACATGAGTTACCCAATGTATTTCAGCAAAATTCCTTAAGACAGGAGAGGAGAAAGTGATCCTAGAAGAAAAATCCTAATTTGCAAGTATTTCACATATACCATACAGAAAATAGAAAAAAAAAGTACTTTGAAAGTGGCAGAAGAAACATTTAAACTCCATTCCCTCTTTTGAAGCAGACATGCTAGAGACAGCATAGCTTAAAACCATGACTGGTTTTGAAGGGATAGGGATCTTAGGGTAATTCCATTCACGTGAACACCTGTTTGTCTTCTTGGAACTCTCTTGCTCCACAGAGTACATGGCAGTGAAGAACTGAGATCAAAAGGTGAAGATTGTGAACTGTCTTAGTTGCCTCTATCTCACTGTCATAAACCTCATAATACACTCTTTAAACTCAAGCCAATCTTTTTCTTCTGTAACAAAAAATATCTATTGGAATCACAAATAAAGTGTAGCAGTAGGGAAAAAATAGAATGCAGACTCTAACTTTTATTATGGTTAAAAAAAAAAGTAGATACAAATGAACTGCAAATCTTAAGGCTTATATTGGACTGTCCTGTATTTTTACCATAGTAAAATCTATTTCTTTAGAAAAAAAGAAGTGACTGCCAGAAATGAATGAATTTTAACTGTTGTGCTTATGTCAATTACAGCTCCAGCTCTAGATAGACAGCTACAAAATATTCTTCATAAGCTCCTGAAGACTCAGCACCAACGCATATGGTATTTTCACTCAAGAAGCAGTTACTTAAGATGTTAAATACCTTATCCTGAAATCCAATCAAAGTAACTGGAAGAGAAAAACATAATTTAGAGATACTATATCAAAGACTAGAGGAACGTAAAGCAGAGAAAAAACAAATATTTTTCTTTCATTTCATAAAGTGCTTTAAAAGTAATATTTAAAGGAAATGTTTGAAGAAGTAACAGTTCATCACATTAACATATCGTTTCTATGCCACAGAAGTTGCATGGAGTTATGACAGTATCATGGGGCATAAGAACAGTTCTTAAAAACTGATGCCAAAGCACGAATGTCAACCAAGGAGAAAAGATGACAGACAGAAAAGGGAAAATAAGTTATCAGAAGTTAAGAAGACAAAGACAGTCACAGAAGAGGAATAAAGAACTCAAAGATTAACACATTTAATGGTTACAGCCACTGCACCTGAAGTAAGAATGACTTCCAGCTAGCTAAACTTTTTAATCCATAAACTGCTCTGACTCACTACATCAGTTACCTCTTGCTCTGGGTCATCATCCAGCAGGTTAAAACGCTTTTTCACCACTCGACCAGAAGCTGTTACAGTAATAGTGTTATTTACCTTTGGAGAAAAAGAAAAAAAGTGGCTCTAGGCTTTGAATCATTTTATTTTTTCCCTATCTATTTGACAATGTATCTACTTCATATCTTTTGCTTCCTGACCTTGTTTTAATCTCTCCAGTCTTGTTTTACTCATTAGCTATGCATGGCTCTAATGCTGCTCTCTCTCCTTCATGAGGGTTCATGAACTCTGGAGCTTTAATTGAGGTATCATTTACATTTATATTTACACATATTCAAAGGTTCTCAGTCCTGTATAAAGGTGGCAAAGGTTCTCAGCTACCATAATTTTCAGAACAGAAGTATCTGGAGCCAAAGATGCTGGAGTGACAACTGACAGCTAAGTCATCACCAATTTGTTTCTTAAACTCTTACTTCCAGAAGATGGGGAAAGTAGCATCTTAAACCATCTCAGCTGCTTCCACTGGGCTTCAGTAACAGCAGAAACATTCAAAATTGGGGTATAAAAGTCTTAATGGAAGTCAAAAAAGAAAAGGCACAGCACAGGCAGGATTGGAACTTGTATTTCTTTGCTCTTACTGCAACAGAAATTATCTAAAGAAACCCTAAAACCCCATACGTACGAAGATCATTAGATGACAAGGCTTGTAGTTTCTGAATTCAGTGGAAGTTTTATTCCTGAGTTAGTACAGTGCAGATTGTTAATACACAAACTTTTTTCTGCAGAAGCTTCAAAATTAGTACCGCTAACTTCCAGGGACTTTAAGTACTCAAACTATCAAAACCTGCTTTTATCTAAGACAAGACATTGTGTGCTGAAGCAATATTACAGTTCCATGCACTGCCAAAAACTCTTCATGAGTATGCTCTTTAACCTTTTTGACATTTAGATTGTCACAAAATCACAAAAGATTTCAGGAAACAACCTGGGTGATTTAACAAGCCATTTCTATTAGGAAGTTTAAATCATACCCTTGCCACTCAGTTCTACCTTTCTGCACTCTTCTCATCCACTGATGATTCAATTCTGTTCCAGCTCCAGTTCCACACAACAAGCAAGCAGGAAAGTACTTACCTTTTCCACTAGGTTATTATTCTATTATTTTAGTGCACTGATTCAGCTCACTAAGGGTTAGATAAATGTCAAACCCATCACATGGGAGTGACATATGCGCATGGCCAGGAAAAGAAATAGACTTTTGGAAGCAATGTATTATCTTTGTTGTCTTATGAAGACTTACCCATAAGTTATGAGACTTTAAACATTTATAGCATTTGCATGATCAATTTACCCAAGCACCAGAGATTCACACAACTATCACTTGGTGGCACCTTCTTTTGAAGGAAAGCTGTCAGTATCTTTCAAGTACACGAAAGTATGTTTTATGTCAATGATACATGGTTATACTACACACAGTGAACGATATTGAAAACTAAAGAAAAGACCGGAGGTTTCAGAAAGCCATCCTGAAAGTGTTACTGCTTTCAGATGTTTTTTTTTTCATTCAGCTTAAAGTCCTTCAATAAACTCCAAGTTAAACATAAACCACAGTGGTTACTCACATACACAAAACCCCTGTGTATTGCTCAAAATCATACATGGTGATCTCAGACTCTAAACTCACACAGTTTTCTCTGTTGGCCATAATTGTAAAATCTTCTGTAATCTCCATCTGATTTGTATTATTTTTAACTTCCTTAAGCTTCAAGACCCTACAAAAAACCCCAGAAATTACAAAATAAGTCATGTATTATAGTCCACCTACAACACTTCTATAATTAAAAAAAAAACAGGTATATTAAAACATCAGAAATAACTGAAATGGAAATGAATTATTTTTTTAATTTATCAGTAAAATTTTAAGAGTGGTCCTTGATCATTTTTAACAGATTAATAAATTTATAGTTTCTAAGGCTTGATGAGTCTTTTGGCCTGCAAATTTTCAAACTAATGAATTTGTGCAGTTATACAATTTCTCCTCTAGTAAAATAAGATCTGAGAAAAAACGGCACGTACTTTACCAAATTTGGTCCCACGTGGATTATTCTACCTGACATATCTGGATGGAAATATATCCAATCAGGTTCCAGTGAACAGCATTTCATATCCTGGATGCCATTTTTTGCCTGAAGAAGCAAGGGAAAGCTCGAATATTAGTATTTTGAAAGTCTCAAAGATCTAATTAAAGCTCTAATTAAAGAGGAAATACTGAGCTCCTATCCACATACTTCTGAAGGTTTTTAAGTAATGCCCCTAATCATGACCAGAAAGGATGCCAGTGGAATAATAATAACAATAACAACAACAACAGAGTCAGTTCCAAGTCTCAAGATAATCCATGGAACAGTTTCAACTTTTTTCATTTGCAATAAGCAATAACCTTGTACCACGGCTATACATGTCCTACCTCTCCTGAAACTAAACAAAATCAAGATTTAGTGTACACTCTGCAAACACTTCAACATGTCCAGCAACGTGAGTGTCAAAGACATGAGATACGTCAAAACAAGGGAAAGCATTAGCACAAGGCCTGACTTGAGCTTCAAACCTCAGGCTCAGCCTCTTTTGTGCAAATTATTTGTGGAGCATATAAGCCTGGGACAGCTTGGGATTTCAGCTGCAAGCTGGTCAAAATCTTTGGATTTTGGCAGTGGATTTTTGCTGTTAAATTTAGCTGACCCTGATCATTCAAATTTTCAAATGTATGAACCCGCAGAGAGAAAAGGTAGGCAAGAAAGGATTGTACAGGTCCCTTTGAATCAAAACTGATCTTCAGCTATTGTTATGAAAGATCTGTTTTGAAAATAAGAGATCATTGATTTGGTCAGGCTAGAAAAAAAGATGAGGACATTTACAGAGGAGTTTTTTTTTAGTGAAAAACCCTGAACTAAGGCCTAGAAGCTGCTTGTGTTACATAAGTATCTTCAGGTCAAATCCAGATACCAAATAAAAACTGTGATGGAGAGCAGACACGAAAGAATATATATGAATAGTACATAAACACAAATAATAGGAATGCTGGATTAAACTGAGTAATAAAACCTTTCTAGGAAGAGAGAGAAGGTACAAATCAGGGATAAACTATAAATATTACAGAAACTTATTCTGCAATTTCTTGAAACTTAAAATGGTTCTTTAGTCATGACATTTGGTAGGATGACTAGTCAGTAGTGTGTTAAGAGGTTACTATGCAAGGAATCAGGTAATGAGATTTTGCTTTAGCCTTAACTTCTAAGCAGAGAATAGTGCTGTGTAGCACTGACAGTGCCAAGGTTATACTGGAATGAATGAAATATTAGAGGCAGTAATAATTGAGAAGAAAACATTTTACACATGACTCCACTGGACAGTAGATGCAACACTGTGGGGTGATCCCTATGAGAGGCCCATACTGGAAAACAAGGGCATTGTTATCTCAAGCACTACTCAGAAGACATGAAGACAAATGTGATACACATACATTTGAGAGAAGGTGCTATCTGAATGAATTACCAAAGTATTGTCTTTCAGAGAACAAATATGGAAGACTCCTTTATGTTTTTTCTTGTTAGGTGTGATGATATAATGCCAAGGGTAACCTCCAATTTGAAATGCATTCTCCAGAGAAGATGCTTCAAATAGCAAAGGTGGGATATCTGCAAATATTTGGTAATGTTAACACCATTAGTAGTAGAACAATCATAATTTCATTGATCCTTACAATTCTAAATGCTGATAAAGCAATTAATTCTTCAGAACTTTTGAAGACTCTTGGAAATACATTGGCTTTTACATGTGGCCTTTTTTCTAGAACCAGCTATGCTACCTCACCTAGCAGCCAGGCATACATCTGCAGTTCAGCATGAAGGTCTGAGAAGGCAGTAATCTTCCATAATACAACAAAATAGAGCGGACCACAAAGAGTGCAATCTGTAACTGAGTTCATAAAATCAATAAAATCAATATAAATCTAGTAATTTTTGTAATTAATAGCAAAAGGTATCCAGTTTTCCCTTCAGATCAGTTGGGAAAAATTATATAGACATAATGCGCCACTTTTACAAGTCTTCTGTGTACTAAGTGAGAGAAGCATCTTTGAATGAAGTGGACCACATGGAGCTTCACAACTTCTACCAACTAGCTAAATAACAACAATTTCTACAGCAGCTAGGACTAAATCAATTTTAGAGTGAAGATCACCTTGTTCTAACATTACAGAGAAGTGCTAGGGAAAAAAAAAAATGGTAAAATGTGAAAAAACCTGCAGTTACAACAGGCATTTAAATAGGCAGAATATAAAACCCCAAGCTGAATTGCTGTGAAGAAAACAAGGTTCTTATCTGGACTTTTGTGTCCCAAAGGTGTCACCCAAAATTTTGACTTGTTCTTGTCCTGCTTAGTCTAGATAATTATCCAGATCCTAGCCACTGGTGCTAACCAATGACACATGACATCAGAAATTACGTTTACAGACTGCTTCTCTGTTTTTCCTTCATTCATGTTAACAACGACTTAGCCATTTAAATTGAAATAAGTTAGTTCACTGCCCATGGAAATTAAGTCCTTCCTAAGCTGGAAAGTGGCTGTCTTCCAGTCATCTTTCGGACTAACACACAGGAAATGGGAGATCCTGTGCAAGATGTACAATGTATAGGTTATAAAGAAATGAGGCATCTGCTGCAAATGTACAGAATGCTGAAGAAGCAAGCATAAGCAGACCTACTGATATTAAAATGAGTCAGAATATGAAAAATAGGTCAAGAAAATGTTAACATTTTATTCTATTGATTTTTTAAATAAAGCATATAGAGCAAGGCCCCTCAAAAATTCTGGCAGGTAGACTAAATGATAGATTTAAATGCATTTCAATAATAAGTCAGTCTTAAGCAGTGCAGGCTGCTGCTAAATATGCTTTTATGTTCATTTCGCAAAGATTTGCAGAATCATAGCCACATAAACCACTGTGATAGCATGACTTCGCTGCTTCAATTCCCTCTTTCCTGCTATGTGTTACTTACTGTTGCTCAACACTCCCTGTTCTAATTGCTTGTAAGTCCTTTCTCTAGCATTGCCTGTTTCCAGTCTCCAGTTGAGCTTCTTTGTCCACTTCCTTAAAAACTCTCCAGCCTCATCTAAACATAAAGCCATAAACCTGTTCCTGGCAGCATTAACAAGTATTTGTGCTAAACATAAGAAAAAAGAGAAGATCTCTGCAAGGCATCTTCCTTTCTGTTTTTATGCCATCCTCAAATCAAAGTTCAAACTCTGAAACTTAAAATCTCACTCACTGAAAGGTTACATTACACTGAACAGTCAGTCAGCCATTGCATTCTTAAAAGAAAACAGCTCAAAAACCACAGGAATGTAACTTCTGCAAAAAGCAGCCATGCCAAATGTCTGTCATGAATTCAAAACTTCCTAACTACAAATTCTTGAATATGATTCAAGATCAGAAATGTTTTCTCCAGTACATTGGTTTTAGATCTAAAAACTAAAAATACAATTATCTGTAAGACATGAGAACAAATACGGTCTAGGTTTCCTGTTAAAGCTCCCACAGCATGTTTTCCACAGGGCCCCTAACATTAAATTGTGGTTTTGCAGACTGAGACAGAGAGGAAAATGAGGAGAAATTTCCCTTTCCAGAACCTGACACATCAATTATAGCAGCCTATTACTTTGTTTTAATAAAACATTGCATTATAACTGAAAGACCTCTTTATGTATATCTGTATTTTATCTTTGCGTATTTCCTCAGGTTTATATTAATCTGGTCTGGTTTGACTGTTACTATCTGATGTTGTTCGCAGGCAGAAAGATCAAAAGAATGTTTTAAGTGGACAGTCCCCCATAAAAACCATTTAATACAGAAACATTCAAAGTTAAAGAAACAAAAGCACTACTTGATACTGGTGAAACCTACTTTTTTTTTTTTTTGAAGTAAGTTAAAAAAAAATTCAAAGAAAGTCTCAGTCTTTGGTCATTAAGATTCTTAGCACCAAATTTTAATCTCAAATGCACTAACAGAAATGATTGCTTGGTTTCAGAGAAGTTAAAATCATTACATAAATCAGAACATTTAAAAGTTACTGATTTGAGGCATAAGAATTGTTTTCAATACTTAATTTGTTCTCTCCTCAGTAATTAATTTTATTGAAAATGGCACATTTCTGACAACTCAGAATTATCAAAATGCAACTAAGACAAATCGTATTCAGGCTCCTTGAATTCCCTCTGCTGGTCGGATTAAACGTTCTTACATACTCTGCTTACATACCATATACTGTTTCTGAGTGCTACTAACACCAGTCCTAGCATTTCCTCTTGTCCTTGGTCCTGAGAAACAACCGTTGGGAGAGATTTCCACTTCAAGCATTGCTTATGAAGTTTTTCAAATAGCTTAGTTGCTGTGCTAGTTTTCTAGTTAAATCCTATGTAATCAAGTCTTGTAATTAGAAGTCAAGCAAAGTACATTTTTAACAACACATAAACCCAGAAATATAGCTACAGATACACTCACAATGAGTACAGTAATTGTAATGTTTTTTTCTAGGTGTGAGATAAGTAATAATTAATACATAAAAACCACCAGCCAAGATAATACAAAGATAATAAATACCTGTTATTTTAACATTACACGGAAGACCAAATGGATACTTTCCTACAACTCCCGCTTGACCATTCCAGTTGAATTCATGTCCCAGATCAAACGGCTGTTCCATGAACTAAAAAAACAATCAAAACATTTAGCTTTATTAAGGTTTACTTACTTGCCATTTAGTTTTACTACTGTTACTGCTGCATTCTTGATCTTGTTAAATACTGCTTTATGTCTTACTTTTGAATTAACATTTGATTTTTGGTTGGAAGAAAATAAACTCAAAAGTCTCACTTCAGTTCTGTTTCAGATCAAACAACCTTCCGTGCCCATCATTTTCTAGCCTTAACACTCACCTATAACTACAGACTAGGTGTGTAAACAGCAGCACACCCTGGTCTACCATTTACATAGCTCCTCTCTGTATATGCTGAAGTGCCTGTATAAACCTGTACCTCTTAAGTTTAGCCACTTGTAACTGGTGTGGGCAGAATTTTCTGATAGCGTACCCTTTCAAATCTTCCGACTGTAAATAGACTCAGCCAAGAACTCTATCCTTTGGACACATTCCCCATGTACCCGTGTGGTGTTACATGAATATTTATTTGTTGACCACAAATAACATGACTGTATGAAAAACTTCATATTTCATTACCTGTTCCAAGATGGCCTGGAAGTTATAGAGCCTGACCAGACCCATGCTATGCATTACAATCAGTATTCCATTAGAAACAGCAACATCTGTCACACTATTACCAAATATCTGGACAAAAAAAAAAGGAAGAGAAAAAGATTCTATTAGGGAAGAAATAATTGAGAGACAATGCAAAATACTTAATACAAAATTTTGCAATCAATTTCTTTTTTATTCTGACCAAACCCTATGAGCAGTGTTTTAGCTCATGAAGTTTTCTGTAACTCGGGTGCTCTGCTGAGTTTCTGTAATAGTTTGCACTGTAGTAACACCTGGAGTAAGACTAGCCATATTCTGCAAGCAGATTAATTCTCTAATCAATTCTAGTATATCTTCATATTATGTTACCCAGTTATTATCATATATGAATAGACTATATTATGCAGCATCCCACAGGAATGTTAGCAAAGCAAACAACTCAATCTAAAAGTACTGATTTCGGATCTTTCATTCTTTCTTCATCACCTGGGTAAAATACTAGTCAATCACTGCTCTATGTGTACAGCTGTACTAAAACTACAGTATCCAGCTGTCACAGAACACAGGATCCTCTCTGAATCCAAATTAGACACATACATGAGAAGCTGACATACTCCTATTAATAATTACACAGTATTAATTTGTGCCACTGCTTAACACATCTCCACTGAGAGAAATTCAACAAACCAATTCTGAATATTTAATGAATAACAACATGTGAAGTTCGGTTTGGGGGTTTTTTTGGTGTTTTTTTTTTTTTTTAATAGAGATGCTTTGAAATATAGTTTTCATTTCTTCACTCTGGATCACTGTCAAAAACTCTTAGAACAGAGTTAAAACAACTAAAAAAGCCTGAAACAAACAAACCAGAAACCAAACCAAAACCCCAAAACCGAAACACCAAAAAAACACCACCCTAAAGCTGTAATACTTCTAAGTCCCAATGGTCTTGTGATCAGTTTGGTCCCAAAAGACAACCTCACTCCTGAGATCCTGCCTTTCATTTAGTCGTATGGCTCCTCAGTACACTTGTTAGCTTAGGTCCCAGTGTCTTCCAGAAACAAACTCTTAATAATCTTGCAACTCTAAACTTGAGACCTTATGTAGTCTGACCTCAGAATTTATTGTGGTGTACCATCTCAGTAAAGCTGATGCATTAGGTGCATTCTGCAGTCTCTTAACGGTAACCCTCATCCTAACTAACATTCCACTGATCTGTATCAGGTTTGGCATTCTATTCACTGGTTCCTTCCCCTGATTGGATGTATTCTCAAATCCCAGACTCTATCCTGATATTATTCCTAGCTGTAACAATTACTCTGATAAGTACTCCGTACAGGCCCAACTGGGGAAGTAGATGTGTAGATACTTCACTTGTTATGCCCATGATTAATCTTGCATGCCATTCCTAACCAGACTGAAAATACCTTTGATACTGGTAACATTTTTTCCACTCCTAAATACTAACTTTGAACAATAGAGTGTCCCTAAACTTTCATGGGCCCAAATGAAAAACGTTTAACCCACTCCTTCACTTGCCAGCCTAGTCTCAATTACAGCCTCAACCCAACCCAGCACCAGCCAAAACCCACTAATAGCTCTAGACCCCAAATGAGACTTGGGTCACAGAGCTTTGAAGACAGTTTCCATGTTTGTACTATTCCATTTGCAATCTGTATCCAGAGCTCTCTTGACAGAATGGTAAAACTTGCCATCTGGCTTGAGATTTCCTGATACATCCACCCTTACTTACAGGTCACAAACCAGCCTCAGAAAGATTGTTCATTCTTGTCTGATAAAGCAAGACACGTATTTATATTCTGCCATTCAGCATCAATGATAATACAAGTCTGAAACATTCATAACTGCACAATGAATTCAGACTATTACTAGCAGTGGGTCAGAGGCACATCTATCTTTCTTTAAAGAGGTGAAGTCTGTAGACTTTAGGATTCCCTGATTCTAATGACTCCTATAAGTAAAGGGTGATGTTTTCCTGTATATAAAAAGAATAACCCAATAGAATGCATAAGTATTTTCTCTTCTGGTCACTCAAGTTAAGAATCTTCCCCTCAACGCCCCTATGAGACACAAACCCAACGTTACTGCTAATTAATGTTTCACGGCACTATGCTTTTATAAGCTGTTAACTATGCCTTCTGAAATTCTGTGGCAATTGCCTAAACTATGCCTCTCAAATGACTACAGTACAGGTCATGATTATATCCTATTATATATTCTACATTATATCATAATAGAGAAATTAACTTACCTTTTTGTTTATTTCTAGCATTCCAATGAATGACAGAGGCAAAACTTGGAATACAGCAAGATAAAACAATACAGACTGCTGGATACCTGCCTGGGAAAAAACAATCTGAATATAATTATCATACTTCAGGTATTTATTAATGGTAGGACACCTTCATCTTTTACCATAAAACAAAGCATAATGTCTTCATCTTTGTCCTTGCGGATGTTTTTTGATCAATTTTGCAAAAATTTAAGAATGACAGAGTTTTTCAACAAACTTACCTGCCGTGCTGCTGCAGGGAGCTTATTCTGAGCTGACTTTACAACCATTAACTCTTGAGGAATATCCCAGCTCAGATACCTGTTTGTGACAACAAAGGCCTCTCTTAATAATTTTAAAATCATTTAATAATAAGTACATTATTTCACATAAAATATAAGCTACTGTAACTAGGCAAACCCCTGTGTGCAGGCAAACTGGGAAGGGTGCCTGAGATGTGTGATGTTTGCAACAATGCAAAACACATGGAACTAGGAATGGCTTATTTCATACAGAATGGTGAGAAAAAAATCTGATACTATGAACATTCACTATCTTAATTTTTCTCCTTCCCTTCATCAATCACTGCTTTCTTATCCGTCACTCTAAAGGAAATTATTCCTTCTGAGAACTGAAAAAAAAATGCAGTTTACCACAAGCAGTAACTGCTCAGCTTTTAAAGAAGAAAATGGCTAGACTATGGAGAAAGAGACCTGCAAGTTAAAAATGGCTTAAATTTTAAATGTGTGTTTCTTATGTTTTATTAAGTTCTTTTTTGCAGCTCTTAAAGATCCTCTCCTGGTATGTTGCTATTCCAATATTAAACACTGTAAAATTGGAAGAGAAAAGCCAAGAGTAGCCTAGATTGTGTGGCTTTTGTGAAACTTGATACTAAATTTGAGAGCAGAACACTTAAGCTGCTGAAACTCCTCTATAGAAAACAGCATGCAAGAACAGTACTCCAGGTAGTGTGCTAGACTAACAAACCTGAAGTCAGTCAGTCATAGGATGGTCCTAAAATAAATATGATTCTGTTTCTTCAGTACAGTACTAATGATTGTCAATTATATAAAGCCTAGTCAATGTTTAATACCTGAACTTGCAACAGGAACCCGTTAGGTATATTTTTTCCAGTACTTCTCCACTATCGGCAGAGAGACGTAGAAGCCAGTTCTGTACTGTCAAGACTATTAGGGAAGATTTATAGTCTGACAGACTTGGTAGCATTTCCCCCTACATAACAAAAGGTTACCAGAAAAAAGTTTGTACCAAGAAGATACATAACATTTTGACATAGTATGAAGAAAACAAAAATTAATACACATTCCTCAAAAACTAAAGGCAGAAAGCTGCCTGTTAATCACATCAGGATCTCTAAGCTCATGTCCGTGCCAAATAGTTATCTGGCTATCACATGATCTGTTGTCATGCTTTTTGCAAGGCAGTTACTTTTCTGGAAAAGACACCCTTTAAAATGTCCTTGCCTTGCAAGAATGACATGTAAATGCTTATTGATCTAATTGCTACCAGTCTTCAAGAGACAACTGTTCAAGTTTAATATATAAAGCATAAGACATTCAGTGGTAACTCAACTGTAACTGCTAAGTATGGTATTCTTCATAGTGCTTTTTTTTCAGGCAACTCGAGGATGGGAATAATATTCATAAGCTCTGTGAGCACTGGATAAGAGAAAACTTCCTCAAGGAGGAGGAAAATTATATAACCTATTAGCTAGAAACAGCAGAACAGCTTTTGTTCAATGGGTCTCCAGTATATCTGCTGGGTTTTCTATGTCAACAGAGCTGGTAAAAACTAAAACTACCTTTAGCTTGGAAAACAAACTGCCCTTGGTAATTAAAAAATAAAGAAAAGCTTAAACAGGAATTATGTTGTAAAGGAGTTAATTGCATAGCATAAAGGCACTCTTCAAAATCTTCCATGAAAGCTCTCAAAAAACCATTTAAATGCACCATTAAGAAATTCAGAAAATTACACCTCTAAACATTCAGACAAAATAAATAAGTGCACACTGCAAACCTTAAATGACCTAGCTCCATAAAAGCAATGAGAGGGTATTCTGCAGAGAAAGAACACTCTATTCTAAGTAGGTTTCACTGAAAGATATTAACTTCGGGTTTTTTGCACAACCATGCTCTAGTAAAAAGTATTCTTACCAGTGGGCATTCCAATAATAAAGCATCTTCTATTTTTTCTGACTTAGAACACTTTGGCTTTTGATAAAGTATTCTTGGCTCTTGTGCAATGCTGGAGGAAAATGATTGCTAATCATTAGTCTACTTTATAAACGACTTTCTATAAACAAGTCATTTCGCAGTTTCATAAATCCTGTCTTCTCTTTAGGCAGGTCAGAAGGCTAAACATCTTAGTTTTACTTTGCAAATATAACCTGAAATTGCTCTCAAAATAAAGCCTAATAAAGAATAATTAGTCTAATATAATATTTAAAAGCTAACCTTCCCTATATCTTGTGGTTTGTAGGTTGTCTTGTTTGTTTGTTTGCTTTCAAATAACAAACAGTAACATTCTTACTTTAGCGATACACATTAAAAAGAAAGCATATTCTAGAAACTAACAGTCATCCTGGAACCTTCCCCTCAAGCACTTCCAGTGTCGCCTTTCATAATACAAAGGCATCACGCACAGATACTGTTTTAAGAAGCCCTACTACTAGAATAAAAGCTTCATACTGCGCACAGTTTTTCCCCTCAGGGAGAGGATGAGACAAAGATAAACCTGAAAAATGTTAGACAGGGTAAATCAGTACTGGAAAGCATTCCAATAATGTAGGAATAAAACATGGCTAAGTAGATTTGGATCTCTGCTGTGATAGATTAATTTAATTAACTTTCAGTGGTTTACAGTGACAGAATAATTTGTCTTTTATGTATCATATGACACTGTCTCAAAACTGTTCTGATCACAACTTACTCAGCACTGCAGTTCTCCAATTCCCTGCTACTTCCCTCACAAGAGGGGTGGGCAAGGACAATGACTGGTGTATGCAGGACTCCCTCCACCCTGCCCTGCACTGTGCTGCCTCCTAAGCTGTGTCTCTGCAGCTGATCATGGAGCTGGGGAGTACATCAGATCAGAGAACTGATCTGCAAAAACAAAAACCAGCAACTACTGCACACACCATACTTCTACATGAACAATAATTTACTTCTTTAATGCAGAATTTGTAGACATAGTACCAAGCTTATTACATAGGCTGATTTTGTGATACATTCTTAGCACACTTCTAGTTAGCAGATCACAAAGAACTATTGTTCATTTGGCTTTTTAGTGCAAAGTTATAAAATGGTGATAAACTTCCAGCCTTATTAAAGTGCTCTGAAAGCTGAAGTTATACACCATCAGGAAAGTTAGACTTTCTTTCACGGAAGGTGTCACATTAAGTCACAGTGACATGTGAGTATAATTTAACAAAGATTTATTCTCCTGGTTAGGCTTTTTTTGTTCACAAATTCCACTCAATTCACAGGCGCTATCTGGACGAGTAAAGTTGCCAAAATGTCCAAAACAGAACCACAGTGTTAAAACCGTAACCCAGGGTAACTTTTAATTGTAAATGTTACCTGCTAATACAGCACTGGTAATTGTCTAAGTAAATTCTTCCTCTTTCATATGCAATAGGAGATGCAGAATGAGTTGTCCAAACGTTCTTGAATTTAGTACTTTCCTGAAACAGACAGTGGTTAGAACAGTGATGAATTTTGTAACAAACCTTGCTTTCAGAAAATATTTTATTTAGCTCCTGCAGCTTAGTAACTTACTTGAATTGAACCTTTACTGTTGAATGCATACAGGGAAATCTGATTCGTATTTTCAAAACAAATGAGAAAACCTTTATAGGGAAATTTTGTCTTTTTAAAGAAACAAAGTCTTCTTTTATTAGCTATTATGGACAGCATGGGTAACGGATATTTTCTCATTACTTTGACTGCATTAAAATTAAAACTAGCAACTAAACTTTAATGGCAACTTTTAAAATCAAGGTTAAAACTCAGAATGTAAATAAGTACATGACTCTTCTATATGTAATTAGCTGAATTTATTTAACCTTTGACTCTATTCTGCTTTTAGTGTTTTGTGTGAAATCCAGAAAAATGTGCGTAGTTTTTTGCAAAAAGTGCCTGAAACTGTTCACATAAAGTTTCTTGCATTCATTAAAGACATCAGAAGCTCTATACTATTAACAACAGTCCCAGTCTTACAAAACCAAAAAGAATTAAACCAAAAGTATTTGTGTAAGTCAGGCATACTGATTTTTATTTCAATAACCTTTGCATGCCCACTGATCTAGTTGTATTAAGTGGACACTTCAGCTAACTTCCAATACATCTATTTTCAATGCAACACAATTGCCAACTCACTTCCTCATATTAACTTTCAATGCATTTCTATCAGCTACTGCATGGCAGTGATTGTAATCGTTTTGATTAAAAAATCGAGTTCACTTTAGTCTGTAACTGCATTAATTTTTATCCTGTAACACAGATTTCACTGACACATTAGGGGAGTGCTTACCTGAAGACCTCTACTGATTATCTTATCATGAGAACTCCATTCAGAGTTAACAGTGATGCTCCCCCAAACACTATGAATATGTGTATTAAATAATAAGCCATTTTGGCATATGAAATAAGTGACGGAAAACACTACTTCTAATGCGATTATCAGATTTACAGGTGCTTCTGTGGTTTTTCCACAGCATATTCCTATCTACAGTTCTAGGTCTGAGCCTCATGTAATAAGTTTAAGTATTGATAACACCCTTCAGCAAAACCGCACCGTTTTTCTTCCCAAACGCGTTAGTCAGTGGACCAGGGACTGCTCAAACACCTGACCGACGCTCAGCCCAACCCGGCTGGCAGCCGGCACACGCAGGGGTGCAGCCAGCGTCGGAAAGCATTGCCATTACCTGACATATTATCTGCCTGAGAAGGCCCAGGTTTGTTCTGTGGGCGACGCCAGCATCTCTAGCGTAAAAGCCAAGGGTCCTGCAGGTAAGGAGGCGGCAGACATTGTGAGCCCCAGGAGCGGCCCTGCTCCTCCTCCCGTCGGCGGCAGCTGCCTGCGGGCACATTCCCAGGCCTCGGCGCAGGTTCGCCGTAAACCCCTACTTGTAGCTCGCTCTTGGCGGAGCGAGCAGCCGTGTAGGGCCCAAGCCCAACCGCCGAGAGGTGAAGCGAAGCGGGAAAAGGGCCCTCACTCTCCGACTCCCGAGAGACGCAAACCGAGGCCTTCCGACGGGATCCCGCTGCGGTCACGCCGTCCCGTCCCGGGGCGGGGTCAGGTGCGCACAGTGCCTTCCCCGCCACCACAGGGCCGAGTCATGGCGAACGCCCGGCGGTAGCAGCCACACAATTACGGTCTCCCCGCGGCCCGCCGGGGATTGTAGTTTCCGTGGGCGCACAGACTGCATCTCCCGCCATGCCCCGCAGAGCAGCCCGCCGGCTCCCTCAGGTGCTGCGGCTATCAGGAGGAGTGGGCCCGGTTGGTGTTGTGGCTGCCCGCAATTAGCGAGCGGGAGCAGCGTAACCCCCGCGGTATAGGGGTGCTGCCGGGGGGCTGCGGCGCAGGAGGATGGAAGTTACGCAGGGGTCGGTGAGAGCCGCTGGCAGCGGCCGCCCACCGGTACCCGCGGAGCCGCCTGCTCACTGGGAGCTGTTTCCTGGGCCGAGCTGCGCTTTGAGGGACTGAACTAAACGCAGTGCGCGGCGGCGTTTGTGAATGGAAGCTTTTTACCGGTCATTTGTTTTAAATAAAGACAGGAAGTTTCGTTAGCGATAGTTCAGTTAAAGTGGGAACTTGTATCTCCTTCCTTCTAACGTCTTCCTGCTGCAGACTAACCATCTCTCTCTCGCCCCTGGCAGCTAGGTGGTGGGACCGGGCGCTGCAGGCCGAGGGGCTGCCGGGAGGTGGGGGGGGTTCCTGCGGCGCTCTCCGTCAAGCAGCAGATGCAGCAGTGCGCGTGTGCTATCGACCGCGAGTGGCATTGGCCGCCGCGGTGTTGGATGGGTATACCCGCGCTTGGGGGGCTTTGTGTGTGTGAGTGTGAGTGTGAGTGAAGGGATTTGTTTAAAACTCCAGACATCAGCGATTTCTTGAAATATATGATACTTCATTTTTATATCTTTAGAGTGATGCCTCAAAAGGTGTTACAGTCATCAACAACTGCTGGCCAGCGGAGCAACTGAAGTCTGTGGAAAAACTAGTTTCTTTTCCTTCCCAGAGGCCAGGCACCCAAGTGGGGTAATGTGAAAGTTGTTGGTCTTTTATACTTCCATGTCTGTCCTTCAGGATTTCTGAGGGAAACTTTTAATCTTTGCTGATACTTTGACAAAAGACAGATTCCTGTGATTTCCTGGTGCTTTGGAGATAATTGGATGAACTAAACATATAAAACAGTGATTGCAGTCACACCTTCATAGAGAAAGATCAAAGACATTGCCAGTGACATCAGAGCTGACAGGGCAGGTTGTGTCTAAGCAAAGTCCATGTGGACATATAGAGCCCGGAAGGGGTGTAAATGAACCAGGCTCTTCAATGCAAATCACAGATAGCAGTAAAATTCATGTTGCTCTGTCTCTGCGCTCAGCATCTTTAATAACAGAAAAACATGTTTTGTATTGAGACAAATCATATTTTGTTAGGCAATACAGTTGCATATTCAGTGTTTTGTAGAAATTAAGGTTGAAAGACAGTTTAAGTAATTGAAAGATCTATTTGGAGACCTAGATGTATGTTGACTGTGCATGTATGTACGTGTATACATAAAGTCACCATAGCTTTTTTCATTTGCCTTTTTTTTTTTGTTCTTCCCATGTAAGCACCCGCCAGCAGAGGGTGCACAGGTTAACTGGGAAGCCTTATTTCTGAGCTGTGGTTGTCACTGAATGGCTTCCTCCTGGTGTTAAACTTGAGAGTAGATTGATTTAATAAATCAGTTTCTTCTTGTATCGTGCTGTATACAACAACATGGGAAATATGGGAATTACCTCATGGAAAAAGGGGGAAAATGAAGGGAAAAGGTAAAGGATTGCATAGAGTACTTATGTATTTAAATTCCATTCCATACAAAACATTCACTGGTATGTGGGAATACAACTTGGCTGTAAAGTTAAACAAGTGTACAGGTATTTACAGGATTGTAGCCTAAAGAATTATTTGTGAATTTTCCTCTTTTATGTTGTGCAGTATTTAAGAACATTCACAAAGTGACTTGTATCTTCTTAGTTTCTATTATTTCAATTATTTTAGTCAATAATATTTATAATTACACTGTTTCAGAGTGTGCCTTTAATAGGTGTTAGGAAACAGGAAACAGTAGAACAATTAACACTGAAACTATTATTATAAGTAGATTAATTACAAAAGTAGAAGTTCTGTTCCAAGAATGATTCTAAGATATCAAAATATAGTTTTACCTTCAGTTGGAATAAAAGTATTCTTCACAAATTGAAGTATTTTTAATTATGTTAAAACACTTCCTTCAAAGGCAAAATAGTCTTTGATAGTGAAGTCAGAACATCTCTTATAAATCGGAATGATGCGGTTTCAACGAAACACTTGTCCAACAGGAGTATCACAATGGAGAATAGCGGCCAAGAAGCAATTCTCAGTGAATGCAAAATTAGGAAATTACATAATATTTTTTTAAGCTCTCAAGGACTTTTAGCTCTCTGCTTGTCCCTGATAGCTCTTTGTCTGCTTTCTTACTTTCAGAGTAATTATGTAGTACCTGCATACATTATTTTTTCCCAAATAATGTGCCTTCAAGTTCTGTTGCTGATCTTCTGCATATATGGTGATTCAAGTAAATGTTTTCAGTATATGAGCAGTTTTATGTCCTTCTCTCCCTCCCTCTAATATTGTATGAACTATTTTCTCTTTGTTCTGCTCTTTTTTAACAGGCTGCCTGGCAGGTAGTATAAGAACAGGCTCCTCTTGCTCAACGTTTGTGTAGGTGTGGTTAAAATTGTATCTGGTGGGGTTGGTTTGTTTGTTCTTATCTGCTGTTGCCTTTTAACCAATGTTACCTGCGTTGTGTCTACATTTTGTTTTGTTTTTCAGCGCTCTGCAGTAGTTTTACTGAAGTTGCTGTGTGCCCACAGGGAGCTCTGCATCATTCCTGGTGATAATACATGAGAAGGAAAAACAGTTGAGAGTTTAGATCTGCTGAGTTTGGAAAGTTGTAAATTATACTTAAAAATACACACATTTGAAACAACATGATACCATTGAAAGACGAGTCATGAAGCCCCAAGAGGGCATGTATAGTCATTTGGCAGAACAGAACAGCATTAAGCATTCACTTAATGAATGAGTCTCCTTGACAGTAAAGTGTGTGTCCCCCTCCTCGATTTGAACTATTAAGAAATATTAATGTGTATGTATTTCAAAAGCAATTACTGGCAATTCCTAATTACACCTTCTGTGTTACCATTATCTTGAAGAATTTTTTACTTCATGAAATCATTTGCCTATGATTGCCTCTTGCATCTGTTTACTGTAAGGTGTTTTGAGGTTTTGCAGTGTTTGGTGATAAAACAGATGAGCTGTGCTTTACAGGAGAGCCTTGGGGATTAATTGTCAAACACTGTGTAGATAAGCTTCCAAGTGCCAATCAGAAGTAATTGTATTGAAGTTCATTGTTTCCAGAATACTTCTCTGACTAGAAATGTAACATAAGCTGTACATACTCTTTCTAATATAGGCTTTTTTTCTTTTTTTTCTTTATAACAGAAACCCTACAAGTAGGCTTAGTGATTGGAGGTGGAAGAAGTTTTTAGCTTTGTAGTTGGGTGTCAGTCAAATGTCAGACTGTTTTTGTCCAGTAAGTTCATTCAGTTGGGTTCTTGTTAAAAAATGTATATACCTCCTTCTGCAGGTCCACCTTTAAAAAGCTGTACTAAGGGTGTGGTATTGGATTGTTTGGGGTAGGAGGAGTTTTAAGGCTCTTCTCTTAAAGCTACTCAACTCAGCCAAGGCCCTTATCCGTGTTTGTAACCATGACAAAATTTGGATGACTGAAAGGTAGTACTCCATGGGGAAAAAAAGTTTGCCATGTTGCTTCCATGTTACTAAGTGTGTTGTTTCTTTAAAGGTTTGTTGTTGTTTTTTTTTCTGAAGATAGTTATGCTGCCACAAAATACAAGCATTTCTAATATAATGCAGTTTCATTATCCGTAAAGATGAAGGATGAATTGCTTTGATTAATAATCAAACTTTGAGCCTTTTTGACTGTGGCTCTGAACAAGGATAACTCCTAATTCTTTCAGATAACACTTCTTGCTGTCATGGCTCCAGGGTGTGATCATCATATGTGACAAAGAGTGTTTGGCTGTTTCATTAACCAAGTAATATAGAGAAACAATCAAACACAGACTGTCTTCTGAAAGTTTGGTTTCTGAGATTTAGGTTTCCCAGTCATTTAGATATTTTTTGAACTTTAGTAGCCAGATTAGTCTGATGATATATGTGTCACACTTTCAGGGATATACAGCATGTCTCCAAAGGGTTCCTTCACATTTAACACTGGAAGCAACAGTAAACTTAACTCCCCCACCTACTCTTTGCATTTTCTTGATGTTTCAGAATTTATCAGCTAAAATTGCGCAATTATCACTCAAAGGATCACATTCTCATAAAAAGAGTTGCATCTCTGGATTTTACTGATGCAAGATCATCTTAGTCATCTGACTATAGTTCCCATCTGTGCATCTTTTCATGTTCTTACTGAGATATTTAGAAAGCCAAGAAAAATTATGTGACTAGCCTAGCAGCTGAATCATTGTGTTTTATGTTGAATATCAATGCTGGCACAGGAAATGCTAGATACTAACTCAGATCTTTTTGAATGATTGAAGGAGGAAGAGGATTTGTAAACAGTTAGCAATGTAATCATGGAATCTTTATCCAGACACTTCTATAATTTAATAATAATAATTTTAGATCAGATTGTGGCTTGGGGTTTGGGGGGGATTTTCTATTTGTTTTTGTTTTCAAGAACATTGTCTTTATGTAAATAACACATTTTGCAGAAATTGTCATGATGTCTTAATTTTTGTGTCTCAATTATTATTTCATAATACCCCATGTATGTTAATAATTATGCATTATATTATGAAAAATACATACATATTTTCAAAGACAAAGCACAAACAGTTTGTAGTAATTAAAGTATAAACTGTTGCTGAGCTACATTTAAAAAAAAAAAGCCATAATGAACTCATTAACATTAGAAGAGGTTTTAATGTTTTAATAGGACTGAATGTTACATTTTCACTGTATGCTGATGCTCTATATCCAGGTAATATTACAGCCGCACCAGCCCAGATTTATCAGTGGTTTTATTTGGCTGTGACAGCCAAAAGCAAACCCCATTTTGTTTAAACTTTGACAAATAAAAAGAAATTTTAATCTTTTTCCTGCCCTCTTTTTTTTTTTTTTCTGTAAGCTTAAACTGAACAAACAATGCCATTTTTAAAGCATGACTCATTCAAAACTACACCTTAAATGAGCAATTGTTCATTTCATCGAAGTGTTTCCTTTGCCAGGCTTTGTATTGATGTATACAAATTAATCTTTTTTTTATTCACAGTACAAGACTTGTGATCAAGTAGTACTGTTTTCCTCAAGATAAACATCTTCGTTTTGTATCGTTTGCACAGAATGTTTTCTAATAATGTCTTGTGCCTGTTCTTTTGTAACAACATTTTGTATTTCCAGTGCATTAAATTTGTATGTGTGGTTTATATAGAAGTGGCACCCGAAAAAAAATGGAAGGGAAAAAATAACAAAGGCACATCAGGGTAAAAGTCGTCGGAAGGGTATTTCATGTGACCCATCTCCTAGAAAGACAACATTAATGAGAATAGGCGAAAACTACCTCCAAAAAAGCCTAACAAGACAAAATGCTAGTAGTAGCTACACACACATTTTATCTTTCATTCTTAATACTGTATGAAAAGATTCCCAGTAAAATAAAGCAATATAGGACAGAATTATACATGTAATAGAAAAATCTCAAGCACATTATAATTTGCATGAATAGAAGCTTAACATTTAAAGCCATTTATTTCAAAGGGCACATTAAGCAGGGATCAGGAGAACTCATTGCAGAAATTTTGGAAGCCTTTCTGGGGCTTAATGTTTACACTTAAAAAATATAATCCTTTTTTACCTATAAGTGTAAAGCCACTGGAATGGTGTTTACAAATTTCTGGAATGAAATCTTATGAAGACTGTTACCTAGTGAGTGGGGTGAAAAATGTCAGTTTGAGTAACAGTATGTACCAACTAGAACAAGTGGTTTCTTTACTGATCTCTTCTTGCTTGTTGTAGAGGTACGGTGTCAGACTTGGTTTGTTGCTTTACTGTGTATTTCTGTGTTTTTCTCCTTGCCCTGCCTGATAGGTCTTTGAAATGATACCAAGTTAGTTATATTTCAACCGTTTTCATTCCAGTAGCCTGCCTTGGGATTATTCGGGCTTTCAGCACACTGAAGGGATATTGCTATTTTCTAAAAAGCCTTTAAATTGATATTATAGTAAAAGATTATTGCTAAAGCTGATATTGGTGCTTGATTATTTGACCAGTTTCTCATGTAAGTGACATAAACAATGAAGTTACAGCAAAACTGTAATTTGAGTTAATTGTATTTTCAGGTCTCTGAACAAAATGAATTTCATTACAAGGCTTTCTGCTTTTTGTCTGAGGAAAAGCAAGATGCAACAGAGGCACCAAAGTAGTAGACGACCAACTGCTCCACTTGGATCGCGAATTTTAACTGATCCTTCTAAGGTTTTTGAGCATAACATGTGGTGAGATGTTTTTCCAATGCTGATTTTCTTATATTTTTTTGTATATTATTTACCATGTGGGTGTATGTATTACATGGGTATGTGGGTGTATGTATTACAATGGATGGCCAGAATACATGTGTAAATGAGAGAATTTGAGATTATCACAAGTAACCTCACAGTTGCAAGTGCTTGGTGACTTGTGTAAAAAGCTGCTGAGCAAGTAGTTAGTCATGGAATGAAAAGCAAAATACTGTTATAGTTCAGTAATGTATTAGAAGACATAGCATAGAGGTAAGATAGTTAATGCTATTTATAATGGCAGAAATTTACTAGTTAGATACAATAACGTTGCATACTGGGTTGGTCCTGTATTCTGAAATGGACACATTTTGAAAGGAATGTGTAAATTACTTGTATCCTTCTGAAGGTGTTACAGACAGTTCAGAGATTTCCATACAGTGCACAAGTGTCAGAAGAAGTTGTGTCTTAACATAAATAAGGGATGTAATTGCAGAGAAAACATTAACACGTAAACGTTAACAAGAATAAGAATTGCCCTGATTCGCAGCAGTACAGCTCCCTCACTAAAAGGTATTCTCGTGATTAATATGGGCTCAGAAAAGAGCGAGAATGCTAGTCAACACAGCGGGAAAACTGAAACTGAAAAGGCTAGGATTTCTGACCGTGGAATGGAGCTGAATACCAAACAGTAAGTGATACAGGAAGTGTTAGAAGGATGGAAGAATATCTAAATCTATGCAGAAAGTAGAATATCTACCTAAGATATTTGGAAGACCAGGATTTTTTATTCCTATAGTTCATAACTTAAGAACAAGGAATATTTGATAGAAAGAGAAGTGGAGGTTTTAGAAGCTATACAAGAAATTATTTTCTACAGAATTTTAAAATACGTTTTTGAATTATGCCACACACCATTTTTGAGAACAAGGATTTAATTTAGCAAAATTTAGAAAAGACACTGGATATGGCTAATGGTAACCAGTCATGGTCTAGTGGAAGGTGTTCCTGCTTGTGGCAGGGGGGGTTGGAACTAGACGATCTTCAAGGTCCCTTGCAACCCAAACCATTCCATGATTCTGTAGGTTCCTTGGGCAAGGAAGCTGGCTGGTTATCTCGTTAAAAGAGAGTATCTTGGTGTCATAAATCTATATGCAGTGTAGTTCTTGAGCACCTTTCAGACTTGGTACCTCCTGCTAGGGGGAAAAATCCCTTACTTGTGTGAATGCTGATTCAAATGTGGGCTATACAGTCAAGGTAGAAAAAGATTTTTTAAAAAAGGCCACCCTTTTCCTGTAACATTGTACCTCGATGAAACTCAGTTTCAATTTTTTAATTTCCTTCCAAATAACTGATCATTGTAGCTTCAGTTTTTATTTCTAGCATTCAGTAACAGTCTAACACGAAGTTGTCAGGCTCTGATGCAGGTGGTTGGGATGGAATGTGAAGGTGGGATTAAAAGGAACAGTGTTGCTCAGAAAGTGCATCTGCAGATGAATACATGCAGCTCAGAAGGGAAAATGAGTAAAACTGAGTTGGAGTGGAGGTTGCATGAAAGTTGTGAAGGTCTTGATAAATCAAGAACCTAGTTGTGAAGTGGGAGGAAGTCCTTGGATCTGAAACTTGCAGAATTGGCATGGTTCTCACTAGGGAGATAAGGGGGATCAGGATGCATGATGGTTGAGCTAAGTAGGTTGTGAAGGGTGAGCATAACATATTCATCTTCCCTAGCATTGATGTATAAGGATTTATTTCTTTTTGTTTTCCACTCTTTCGTGCTTCATAAAGTGGCATCCTTCTTTTTGCCTGTGGTGGATTGGCAGAGAGCCAAGAGCTGCTACCATTGCTGCTAGGAATACTAAGCAAATTAAATTTGGGAACTAATGCTTTAGATACTTGCTGTGGTGCTTTTCTGTCATTTTGAGAGAGAAATAATGAATGATGATAAACACTGGAGCAAGAAATGTCTGCTTCTATTCAGGTTAGTAATTGACATAGTTTTCATGTATTAGTTTTCAGAGATAATTAAACCCTATGTTAGCAAACAAGTTAATGGAAAAGGGCTAAGTCGAATAAGCTGAACTGAAAGTAGCATTGCTTGATCTCATGTCAGGCCTACTCATGTTAACAGTTTCTGGTGTGGTTAAAATGGATAGCTTGCTTTACTGCTAGCAGTGTTCATCTTAAAACACTTCCATATTTAAACACTTATGTAGTTAGAATTCTTCTATATTCTGTGTTCCTGCCAACTTGTGTTGCTGAAGGAACTGCCTCATTTGAAGCATCCAAACTATGTAAATAGTTTGCATAAGAACTATGCTACGTCCACTCTTTTGCAGATTTTGATCAAGAAGTGTTGCTGCAGTCCTGTTGTTTGGGGTCTTCTATACTCCAATTTCTAGGAAAGAGCCAAAGATCTTTCTTCAGCATTATGAATTTCCAAGGGGGACAAAAGGGAAAAAAATGTTATTGATGAAGATGGAGGACTTCAGGCACTTATAGAGACAAACACACAGTAATTGATTAAAACTTACAGCTAAAGCTTATACCACAGCAACTCCTCTGTCAGAAGGGCTGACTTTATATTACTGTAATCCAAATAGTGCTTGGTTTTAGCTTGCTGGAATAGGCAAGGTCAAAAACAGTGATAGCACTGAGAGTAGCAAGTCTTTCCAAGGGAATAGCTGCCTGCTAATGCTTGGGTCATTCAGTTTTATTCTACTACAGCACGTCTGTCAGAGCCTTGACACTGCACAGGAACACTAGCTATACGAACAAATACAGGAAGGGGAGAGGCAACCTGCTGGGGACAATAATGAGAAATATTTCAGTAGAAATGCGGAAATCAAGTCTGAGGCAAGCAGAGAAATACATACCAATTAGTCTCCCACAATTAACAAAAGAGGAACAGTGAGGGTCTAAGAATTAAATTATCTGTATGTCACCAAGCATGGAACAGGAAGATGCTTGTTAGCTTTTAGAGACAATCAACTCTTTTCAAGTTAGCACCTTGTTCCTTTTCCCATAGTAACCAAAGGAATTTTAGTCATAAGCTTTCAGTTAATTGATTTCAGTAGGATTAGGATCTAATAGATTACTTGAATTATATTTTCTAATTTTATCTGATTTCTGAAGCTGGTCAAATTGGACAATTTATAGGGACAGCTAATTTGCTTTTAAAGCTGCCAGCAGCACATTTTTGGGCATTGCCTTTGTGGCCTGATCCAAACACAGAATCTGCAGGGAAGGCTGTTTAGTCATCAATGTCAGATCTTGCCTTGGTTCCTCAACCCTTTAATAGATTAATATAACTTTTATTTAACCACTTTACACAAATATAGATAGCAAAGACTGGAACCATTGAAGTGCTGCTTGTCTTTTCTTATGAATGTTTCATTATTCATTTTCTAAATGTTTCCTATCTCTATTCCTCAAATAAGTAAAATCCTGTTCATCAATTCCACCTGTTCTACTTGAGTAAGTGGATTATCCTCTCTGTTTTCAGGAACAGCTGATTGCTTTGCTAAACGACCTTTGTTCCTCATCATAAACATTAGCTATGTGAAAAAATTCTTCCATCAGGGTGTTTGTTGATAGGTCTATTATAATATCCAGCTAAACACAATTCTAATGGGACACTCAAATACATTCCTGTAAGTGTACTAAATTGGCAAGATATATGTTAAATCTCCTTAATGGCTTTAAGATGAAAGAGGGTAGATTTAGATTAGATATTAGGGAAAAGTTCTTCACTGTGGTGGAGGTGAGGCACTGGCACAGGGTGCTCAGAGAAGCTGAGGGTGCCCAGAGAAGCTGTGGCTGCCCCATCCCTGGCAGTGTTCATCAAGGCCAGGTTGGATGGAGCTTTGAGCAACCTGGTGTGGTGGAAGGTGTCCCTGCCCATGGTGGGGGGGTTGGAACTGGATGATCAGATGGAATAGGTTGCCCAGGGAGGTCGTGAATGCTTCATCCCTGGCAGGGTTCAAGGCCAGGTTGGACGAGGCCTTGGGTGATATGGTTTAGAGAGAGGTGTCCCTGCCCATGGCAGGGGGGTTGGAACTTGATGATCTTAAGGTCCTTTCCAACCCTAACTGTTCTATGATTCTATGATCTTTAAGGTCTCTTCCAACCCAGACCATTATAAGATTATTAAGGAAAAAAAAAAAAAAAGCATACTACTTCAGGTTCTTTGCAGTTAGGAGATTTTTCTTTATCCCTTCAGTTTTACCTAACTTGCAATTCATTTTTATCTCTCATACACTGAAACTTAGTGTGTCGGGGGTTCTGTCAGTCTCCTTGTGGGCATTTGCTTGCATTCAAAATAAAGCGTATTTAAGATAGTATAGTTTATTTGTCACTGTTTTACCTGGGAAAAAAAATATTATGGGAAATCCTATTTAAAGACTGGTTCTTCAACTGCCTTTTGCAGGGATCACATGCAGTGGTCACAAGAAGAAGAGGAGAATGCCAAGGAAAAAGCAGCAGAGAACTCACTTGTGAAAGTCCAGTGGGAAGAGCAAGGTAACAAATTCCTAATAGCTTCAAAATTCCTTTTAAAATGCTATTTATTAAAGCAATAAAAGATCCTTTCAAATCCAGGAACTCTTTATTTGTACATTTTCATATCAAAATTTGTTCATTGTGGGCTTTTTTCTTTTCTTCCCTGCCCTCTTTTGTTGGTTTTTTTTTTTTTTTGTGGCCTCAAGAGATTGTTTCAAAGTGTATTTTTCTAGCATTTTAGTTACTTACTTGAGCAATTTTGTATTTTGGGGGCCAATAGGCTTTACGTAAAACAAATACATTAGTACGGTGCAGTTGCAAGTCCTGACTTCTGCAGTTCTTCAGAATGTTACACAGGATTGTTACTTCATCAAAGGGAAAGAATTTGCAGCCAGCTAGGATGCTGGGGATGAAAGTTCCCAAGTTCAAATGCTTTTTAGTGATCTGTGGACTGTTTAGAGAGCTAGTGTTTGTACATTGCGCCATGTTTCAGTTAAGTGCTGTGAAAGCTGCACTGGTACCACCTGGTCTCAGCTTGCTGTCTTGGCCAGGCTGAGCTGGGAGTGCTGAACTCAGGAAGCAGCGTGTTCACTTTGTATGGAAGGTGTTCCAATACACCATGAAGAGTCTGCTCTGTAAGTTATTAAGGAATTTTGTGCCTGTCTTCAGAAGGGAAACAATGTTCTGCGTTTCTGAAGAATGATAGCTCTAAGTTCAAGCTGGCAAACTAAAACTTAGACTAAACTGTAGGATAGTTATGTATGCTAAAGCTGGAGTATCAACTTGATAGTAACATAGAAGACTGGATTCTTAATTTGCTCCTTTATTAGAAAAATATTCTGAGAACAATTACTTGGATGTCCTTGGCCTCAGTTTACTTAGTGTGTCTTGAACCTATCAAATTAGCTGGTGTCATTATGATCCTGTGTTCAGTTTCATTGATGTAACTAGGGCACATGTTGAAGTTCATTTGAATTACCTGTGAATGTGTCTTGGATTGTGTGCCCTTTATCACTTTATATACCTTGGGATAGTCCTCCTGTCCTTTTCTGTTGCTTCTCACATTCTGTACCTAAACACAGGAGTACAATATTTGTTTTTAAAACTTACATCCAATATTTTCATTTGGTTTGTGTAAAAAGTTGAAAAAGGGCTCATAATTGAAAAGTAAGCTGTGTAACCATGTGGCTCATAGAATCTTTCTTTCTTCATCTACAATCAGTTAGAACTTGGTTTGTACTGGCAAGAAATTGAATAATCAGGCATTTGTCTATTGCCAAGAAATACAAGAATCCACGGGCATTTCTCATGAATGCTCCTCTGTTTAGAACTTGAATAGGTGAGCATTGCTGATAGTGTCCCTTCAGAAAACATGAGCTTCATTCTGCAAGTGGAAATACATTTTGGCCTATTTGTGTAAACAAAGAGCTAGACTGAAGCTAATGAGCAAGTTATTTTGGGGCTTTGGAAACTGCAGTAAGGGGAAAAATACAAGACAAATTTCAACAGTTTTATTATATCACTAAAATAGTGATAGATTATTCTGGTGAGCCCTGTTAAAACAAGGAAAGGTAACCTGAATGAACTCATGGTACTACCTTTAGGAATTTGATTCACTTATTAACATGCCTGCTAGTGTCAAAAGATTCTGTTACAGAGAAAAATCTATTGACTAAATGAGGATTTTTTTTTTTTCCTCTGAAGGCCTAAGTTTTAGATTTGTCATTTTTACGTGTTTTGGAAAATTTAGTAGTCAGCCTACTTAAATATACAAAATGAAGCAAAAAAAGGATAATACAACTGCATGCATGGTTATTACACCATGTTGCAGGAGTGACCAGTGAAATAATTGAAAGTAGTGTCCTTTCCCTTGAACCTACCTAATACCATACTAACACAATTTGAAAGGCTGATTTTAGCCATTGCTTTCCTTCAATTCTGAAACCTGGAAGACTTGGTGGGAATCTAAATACAAGTCTATTTAAAATATTAAATATTAAATGTATACTGTATTTAAATACAGTCTACAAGTCTGACCAGACTTGTAGAAAATTAGTGACTAACAAGAGATGACAGTGATTTAAGAATCTTTTGAGTGGAAGTTGTGCAGGTTTTTTTATACCAACTCTGAGCAGTCTATGAATGTGCAACTTGCACTATTGAAATCTGCCCTATATGACCTCAATCAACACTGCACTTATAATATAAAATAAATCTGTCCAATTACTCTGCATGGCTGGGTCTTGCCCTTTAATAATAACAATTGGATGTATTAAATGTTAAATTTAAGAAAATTATGCAGATTTCTAGGACAAGGCATTCTGCCACCTCCTTGTCACTTCCCACTGCCTGTCTGTGCCTCTAATGATAATTCCCAGCCTTGTTTATCTCTGAAAAGCTGTAGTGATTTAGGAAATAGTACTTTAAAGATTTAAATGAGAGTATTAGGAGAAATGCACCATATATTTATTCTGTGCCTTTATATTCAAAGAATGATTGGGTCAGTGTAAGTGGGTAGGGACAAAATAAAAAAGGCAACACATTATATGATGTACACTTAGCAAGAGATATCAAGAATAATGAGAAACACTTCTGTAAATGCTTGGGGAATGGGGAGGTGGGGAAGCAAGAAAAAGATTTGGTTTGATACTTAGAAGGGATGAGGAAGGGAAAACCATCAACAAAGGGATGTTGAGAAAGCTGAAATTCTTATCTTTTTATCAGCCTTCCTTTGAAAGAGTAAGCTGCAGTGTAGTGGCTAGCACAGTTAGTGCTAGGGAGAAGGAAGAAAGATCTTGTTCTTATACTGAGAAAGAACATGTTACAAAGTACATCCATAGAGTACATTGTTGACTGGGAAAGCAGAAAAGAGAATATTTACTTTTTTAAAAAGGGAGGGCGTAAAAGAGAAGAGTCAGATAATGAGTTTCAATTCCTGGAAAAATACTGGAAGAATTAATCCAGAGCTTGCAAGACACTGGGTTTGGAAAAACAAAGGAGATGAATACTGGCCAACAAATATTTTTTCAGGAATAAATCATGTAAAATCAAGCTAATTTCCTTCTTGGAGATGGTTACAGGCCCTGGGGATAAGGAAAAAACAGCAGACTTCTTGAAATTTATCCTTAGTCAGGCTTCTGACTTGCTTTACTTGACATTTTCATAAGCAAGTTAGGCAAGCAAGAGCTAATGAAACTGCTTTTGGGTGAATGAATGCCTAGAGAGATTGTTTCAGAATGGAAAGCGGTGCTGGGCATAGAAATGTTTTGTTCCATGTCCAGCTCTGCTTGTTTTTTTCATTAGTGACCTCAGGAAATGGACTACTTGAAGATGATATTAAGTGAAGAGATATTTCTAATATGGCGAAGGTTGAGATTAGGATTCAGAAAGATCTGGACAAATGTGGGGGGGGAGGATCTGAAAGACAAATATTTGCTAAAAATAGATGCAGAATATTTGGCTTAGGAATAAGTCCTTGAAAAAAAAATACTAGCTTCTGGAACAATTGGCTAGGTAGTCATTTTGCAGAAGAAGATCTGAGGGTTGTGGTGAATCATTAGCTGAATCAGCAGTGTCATGCTGTTGCAAAATGGCAAACTGGGAGTTATAAACAGGATTACAGCCTGTAAGCCTTGTAAAATAGTCCTTTTGCTCTGTGTTGATAATGTCTTTACCAGAATACGGCAACAAAAAGTACTAAATCAGTTGGAGAGTATTTAGAGGAGAAAAATGAAAATGATCAGAAGTCTGAAAGTCATGACTTCTGTAGCAAAAAGGAAAGAGTTAGGTTTAGACAATGTAGAAAAGAGATTGCTTATGGGAGACATAGTAAAAGACTTCAAATAAATAAAGAGGTCTTACAAAGAGGTCTTTGGTTTGTTTGGTTAATGGGACAATTACTAGACTTAAATTGCAATAAGGAAATTTCAGGTTAGCTATGGGAAAAGGCTTCTAACTGTACAGATGGTGAAGGACTGTAATATATTACTGAAGCAAGTTGTCAAACTGTATGAAAGATGGTATTTTAAGAACAAGTTGAACAAATTTCCATGGAGAAGGGGTATGAATTCCCTGACTGGATGAAACCCCTTCCAGTCCTGTTCTTTGTCATTCTAATGTTCAGTTAGAATGTTTTGTGAATTACAAGTTAAAACAGAGGTCTATTGTAAGACTTTCTGAAGTCTTTTGAAAGTAAGAAGGCCAGTATGTTGCTTCGACTGTATTGTTTTCTGTCAAAACTGCATTGTTGAATGGTTAAGAATGAATTACTGTCTATTGGCTATGCGGTAGCATTTGTCACTGCAGTTCACAGAACTGGATTTCTAATTTATGGTTTTATTGAGAGGTGACTAGCTACCCACAAATTTGCAATTGTTCATAGAGTTTCATAAATCATTAAATTACTTTCAATTTAGTATTTCTTAAATAGGAAAAACATGGAGAACATTTAATTGAAAAGATGCATTGTTTTTATAATTTGAGACATGAAAGCACGTCTTAAAAATTTAGGATTGCATATTTCAGCGATGTTGTTCCTTTATGTCACTACATTTGGGGAGGTGGGAGGGAAAGATGATCAGAAAGCCTGTCTGCCCCATGTTAAGTGACATAAAATCTAATTAAACCTTCATGGGAGTTATTTTGGGTATAGATTAAGTTCAGACCCCAAATCCATATGTTTTTATTTAAATGTGTACACTGTGGAAAGCTATGGATTTTTAAAATGTAAATTTGGGGGCCGAATTCCATGTTGCTTTACAATAATTTGAAGCTAAGCTCATATTCACTAATTTTTTATTTTGTTTTAATTACAGATAAATATGAGAGAGAAGCCAGTAAATATTGGAATGAATTTTACAAGACTCATAAAAATAACTTTTTCAAGGATCGCAATTGGTTGTTCCTGGAATTTCCAGAAATTCTTCCAGAAAAAAGGAGAGGAAGGTTGAAAACAGAAGAAAGATCTTCAGAACTCACAAAAATAAACAGTACCAACAGGTTTTCACACAAAGATGAAATGTTTGAAGAAGGAGAAAAATATTTGAAGAAAAGTTATGAAGGTGGTTCTACTTCTGTACAAGGAGATGTATGTAATAAAACCCAAGCAAAGTCTCTTACTGACAATCCTCAGGGTAAAAACTATGGAGAAGAACTTGGCAGGCTTGAATCCTTCCCTGGTAGTGATGCTACTTACAGAATATTAGAGGTAATGCACTGCACATGTTCCTACCCATCATATAGAACTCCACTTAATTCTCAAAACCCTGGTAAAGACTCTTAGTAAGTATCAGGAAAGTGAACATTTAGAATTTGACAGACTACATTCATTTATGGCAGAAACTTGCAGAGAAACCTAGGATCTGAGCTTTGTTTTCACCATAAAGTTTCTTCCAAATCAGAATTTAGGACTAGATTTTGAGTCAGTTTTCACTGGAAGCTGGGTTTCTAATTTCCTAAGGAAAGTTATGTCTTAGAGTGCTTTTTTCTTAAAGTGCAAGTACTTGATGCATTCTTGCCAAATGTTGAAATTGGGCAAGAATACTGCATTTTCCTATGCAGATTGAGAGGTGGATCCTTGCTTAACTTTAGAAAGACATACAGGAGAAACATGATCGTAGAAATGGTTTGAGAACTGTAGTATGAACTGTTTATACCTTTTCTGTCCAACATACCTTCATGTCTAATGGGTCCTACCTACCAACAGACAAAAATAAGACAAAAATAAAAAAAATAGGAGGTCTTATTTGTTAATTTATTTTAACTTTGTTTCTCTTCTGATTTTAGGTTGGTTGTGGTGCTGGAAACAGTGTCTTTCCTATCTTGAAAGTTCTACGGTATGTAGTATGGATTATATTTTGAAAGTTCTATGGTATTTAGTATATAGTAGTATGTATGGATTTTCAAATATGAAAGTTCTATTTTCATCTTACTTGCTTTCTTCAGTTCTTGGTGCTAGACCAATGCTGCAGGAAGTGTTAAGTGGACTGTTTTAGAGCCCTGAAGTTTGGATTGCTTGCAGATTACAGATAATGCTGGTAGCATCAGTACAAGATATTCCTTATACTGGTCAACCTTAGTTTTTGGGGGACCATATTTGCTGACAAGGTTTGTCTTCAGGTGCATTCAGACCAATTTCTTGTAGTTAATCTTGGGCAGGTGAATACTCTCTTGTCTTATATGCCACTGTAAAGCTATCAGGTATCTTTTGAAGAAGCCAAAATCAGAGACAGTAGGTAATGGCATACGATCTACTGGTAATAAGTTGTATTAATTCTGAATTTGGCTGGTACACTTTGTCATGTTGCTCAGGTTTTAGTGCCAAGGCAGGTACAAGTCCTGCTTTGTGTTACTTAATTCCTTGAAACATCTTAATACGCTTATCTTCCTGTTTTAGAAAAAGCTGTTACGACAGCATGTCCTCCCTTCCATGTATGCAGGAACGTTTTATTGGTATGGCTTAGTATGTATCAAGGGTTGAAATAGATTTCCTTTATTCATGCCTCCAAAAGCTTGAATACAACAGAGTTCATTATTCTATAAATGAATTCTAATTGCTCGCATCACTACTGTACAAAAATACTCCACTTGGCAGGTAGGGAAACAGAGCGGGAGGAATGAAGAGATGCACCAGGGTTGTATATGAAACTTATCGGTGTTAGCAGTGCATCTTCATCCCACAACAAATGCTTTGCTTTAGTCAGCATGTAATGAAAGGGGAGCCCCATTTCATATGAAAAGTTTGGAAAATAAAGATATATATATATATATATATATATATAAAAGTTATCATGTGGCTGTATTAAAAAGGAGGAGACAAACTTCTGTGTTTTCGTCACATTAGTAAGGCATTAGTCATAGGCTGGCATTTTTGATAATTAAGAATCCACTCATTAGGTATTTTTCTTGGAGATCTCTATTGTTATGCAAATCCTTCGATCAATCACATCAGGTGGCTTACTCAACAACTCACACACTTGTCTTGTATACGACCTGATGGAAACATCTCTTAGCAGCCCTGGCTTTATAACAGTTGATTTTACTCTGAATTTAATAATACAAAACTCACCCTTGTGTATCTATAAAAAGAAGCCAGTATCAAGTATGAGTGTACCCTGGCTACAGAAAAACTTTCCACTTAGATTCATAATGTAACTTTTAAACTTCTTCTCCCTGTCCCCCTTAAATTTTAAGTTAATGCTTTTTGATACAGTGCATCATGAAATCACCATCCAGATCAAGATGTGTCTTTAAGTTGACCTTCTACATAGCTCCTATTCTGTTGTAAAAAAAAATTGAAATAACATCCTAATAAGTCAATTAGGTCATCAGCTTAACCTTTCCTGAGGGATTGGTTGGGTCCAAAGCCTGGCTGCCTGTCCTCACCCATGATAAATATCTAAACTCCTCAACTCTCATGGTGGGCACAGAGCTGTTAAAAGTTTTGCTGAGCAACAAGGACGGAATATATTTTGGTCCACAAGAGTTCTTCTGTTGAGCTCTCAGAGAGATGTCACTCACTCAGCTGCGTGTACTGAGATCTTATAGGCGCTGTCAGAGTTTGATTTGCTTTCTAATGAAGCCATCTGTCCAAAACCTCAAATATTTTTAAAGAGAGATTAATTGATCATGAGCTGGCTGTGAGTTCATCCCTTGGTAGGTTTTGAGGGGGTTGCTTGGTTTCTCTTAAATATATGTTTTTAAGGTAAAAAGAAATTCCCCCAAGAGTTACTGGTATCTCATTAATAGTACGAGAAAATTTGCAGCTGGCTTAGTCTTGGATGGGAAAGGAAGAGAAAACATTGCTGCAGGAAACTCTTACTCATCTTGGTTTACAAAACAAAGGGGATAATGGAGGGAAGCAACCAATACTGCTTGCTTAATCTAATCAGAAGCACAGCAAGGTGGCAAGGGGGAACCCAAACATCTACAGAACTGGATGACTTTTGCAACACCCCCACCCCTGCCCAAATCATATTGCTGATTAAACTGCGTACAGGGGCTAATGATAGAGACTTAAAGCAGTGCTTCTGTAAGAAAATGTGACCTATTAATGTGCATTTATGTAATACAACACCAGGACATTGTCATCAATCCTGACAGCCCTCTGTGACCTTCTTTCTTTGCCTTTTCACTTCCTCCCTGACAAGGCTATAATTCTCCTTTTTATACTACCTGCCTGTTGTTATTCTTATGAATTTGTCTGCCCTATTGGTTCATTACAACCTATGTGGCTTTCCATGTGGTAGACATCAATGAGACATGCTTGATCAAGCCTGTGGAGAACCCCAAAGGGCCTTCTGTAGTTCCATGAACACTGATGTAGACTTTCATCTTTTACAATAATAATTTTTTAACTCATGTTGGTTTTGTTTTCGTAGCAATACACCTGGAACATTTCTGTACTGTTGTGATTTTGCTTCAGGAGCAGTGGAGCTGGTAAAGGTAATTCATATGCTCGCTTTAGAGTACCTTGTAAGCCTGTAATTCAGGAGGGTGCCAGGAAGCCGTCTTCATGAAAAAGAATGTAATAGCTTTGACAACTTTTAACTGAAGTTTTCAATATTCCAAAGAACAAAGTCTTACTGTATGTGGAGAGGAATGAATACCATCAGTGAGCTTGCTTCTCAGCTTGAGTATGATACCAGGCAGAATAGGCTTTTATGAGATGTTTTACAATGCTGAAAATTGAAGAAAAAAGTTTCTTGAGTCACAGTAAACGTATTAACTACTACTGTTCTCTCTGTGTCTCTTTTCATCTTTTTCCTGACAGTCACATTCGTCCTACAATTCAGCCTGGTGTTCTGCCTTTGTTCATGATGTGTGTGATGATGCTTTACCCTATCCTTTTCCAGATGAGATCCTGGATGTCATTCTCCTTGTCTTTGTGCTTTCTACTATTCATCCTGACAGGTAAATGAAGACAAAAGGGCAAAGCAAATGGGCTAAATCTCTTTTATCACCACAGGTTTTCAAGAATAGCAAAATAAGATAATGAATCCTTAATATATTATTTAGAAAACTGCAATATATATGTATTTATAACAAGGTATTCTAAATGCCCTTTCCCATTTTCAGGCTTCAAGAGAAAATCTGGTCAGGCTAATTCATTAGCGAGCCTCCTGTCTCCATCAAAATACAAGGGATATATTGTAACTAAATACATCCCTATTAAAAGTGACAGTGATTCAAGGCAATTATGATTTAAAAACCCCCAGACATCTAGTCTTCTAGAAGGAAATTGGTTTTAGTGATCAAAACCACTCATGATTTGACATCTTACAATATGTTGATAAAGACTTAGGTTGCTGATTTATCCACACACAAATGCTTACATGCAGGCCTTTTAAACCAAAATGCATTCTGAATTTTGTAACTTGTTTTGATTAAGAAAACTTGATCTAATTTTCATGCATAGTGTTATGCTGAGTACTGTTAGCCTTGTTACTAATGCCTCTCAATGTCTAATGAACCAAACTTTATGACTGTTAAGGCTGGCTGATTGTGAAAATGCCCTTTTTAATGGGAAAGATGCAAAAGAGGGCACGTAAGTTAAGCTCCTTTGACTGTTCCTTTAACTAGATCATATGAAGGGAAATACATGCTGTATGCATGGCAGTACATTTACTTTAAGAACGTCATTAAAATGGGCTTGGCAAACAACAGTATTTGCCTAAGTCTGAGAACCGTTTCCCTGCCTAAGTTATTAATGATTAGCTTTGCAGAAAAATCTTTCCCATATAGGATATTGCTCCTTCCTGTTTGTTCAGAGATGAGCACATGAGTCATGCAAAGTCTGGGTCCAGATTTCAAAAACAATTCAAGCAGTAGATTTCAGATCTCTGTAACTGCGGTGATACAGCCAGGAAGGAATTGGACAATAGAGACACATTCATTCAATTGCTTTGCCTGTAGAAGCAGTAATCAGATGTTCTGTCAGAATTTCTGTGGAGCTTTTCCTATTACCCTTTTGAGAATGTGTTTGGTTTGTCTGTTTTGTTGACTTTATTTTTTTTTCTTTCCTCCCCATATCATAATCTAAAGGCTGGCATGGATGCTTGTGTGTGTGTGTATACACACATAAAGGTTTATGTGTAATTACCTGTGTTGTAAAACCCACATTCCAAAGATTTGTTAGTCATTACTGTCATCTCCTAGAATTAAAATCACTGCATAAAGGTAACTGTAATCCAGATTCATCTTGCTCAGTACACATTTTTTTCTGGAAACTTTGAAAGTCACAAATGAAAAAGAAAACCAAGAGAATGGTGATGCAGAACTTATGTACTTTGGAGACCTGGAAAATACATAAGAGGGACACATTTGTATTCAGCACAATTGTTACTTAGTGATTTCTCTTTAGGCTGTTGTGCTTAGGTTTTGATAATTGCTACTCTTGTACCCCCTTTGTACACACTTAAATTCTGCCAGAAAATCCCTCTGAAAGTTGGTTGCAGAATTTGTAACGTATTGAACTTCTTGAAGCTGTATAATTAATGTGCTGTAGTCATACAGATGACATTTCTCAAAGAACTTCCACATTTTGTGCATGTAAACATTTTTTATATTCACAAAACTCAGGTTGATATGGGAAAAGTCTGTAATATTTGTCTTGAACAGTCTCTTAATCTTAGGTGGTGCTGCCTCTTCTGTGTGTCTGTGACAGCATCCTTGGTTGCCTGTGTTGAGCATAGGCAAAAAGGACAACTTTTGAAGCACTTGGCCTCCTCTCAGGGAATTACGTGCTTTAAAACTGTATGCTGCTTTTTGTTTTTGTTTGTTTGTAGACATTATATTATTTTCTGCTGAACTACATCCTAATTCTGTCCATTAAAAATGAAGGTAAAATGCCTGTGCTGCTGTTGCATAAGGACCAAATTGCATTAGTGCTGGAGATCTAACTTTCTTGGGGCAAGGAGGTAGGGCTGCTTGATAGATAAGGGATGGTGTAAGGATGTTCACAGTACACAGTAATGGTTTGCTGACTTTATATAGTTAAGTAGGACTTAATTCTTCTTTATCTCTTTTCGTATACTGCATCCTGCCTTTCCTTTCCATTCATTTTTCATTCACTCTGGCTCCACGTCTTCTACATGGTCTATTCACTTCCCTGCAGGAGGAAGGGTTGAATTAAACAAGTGTGCAGACTGCCTTTTGTAGCCTAAATCCTTGTTTATTCTGAAAGAGTGAGACAAACCTAAGCCATTATTCATTACTCTGCAAAATAAGAAACTCCAAAGTAAGGTTAAAAACTGAGAATGAAGGTGCTGCTCTGGTCTAGTGAAGGGGAAAGAGTTCTGTGTTACTTATCCGTATCATGCATGCAGCAGACTGGTGTGAGCTTGGTAAGGAAGAGTTGATGTTAGATACCACAATTTTGGCGTATGCAGACTTTTCTGCTCTAACTATCAATATCCCTTGATGGGGATCTGCCAGATTCCTCTCCTGAGATGCTACTCAGATTTTTTCTTTCCATCCTCAACCATTACCTATGGAGATACTGTTTCTGTGTGTATAATCAGTACCTCCATAAAGAAATCAGATGTTTTTGTCTGCCTTTCAGGCCCTGGATTTTGCTATGTACAGTAAGAAGGCTGAGTCTAGCTCACCAGTGCACACAGCTGTTCATTCATTGTCATCTATCTGCCTGACCAATATGACCCACATACTCAAAAACTGTTATAATCCATCTTTGAGATTCTGTTGAAGTGAAGGAAAAGGGCTTCTTTTCTCTTTCCAATTTGTATTCTCTTACAGTTCCTTTTAAACTTTTGATTTAGAGGCTTTTTTTGTAGAATTCTTCCTGTTCACTAGTTCTTGGCCTTTTCGTGGTAAATATAGACACAACTTCTCACTGTACTTTCAGAAATCTATGTCTATTTCTAGCATCTAGAAAAAAAAGCAGTTATGCTTGCAAATTTCACCAGTATCCCATCTATTTTCTAAGGATGCAAGGTGTTGTAAATAGGTTGGCTAAACTACTGAAACCTGGAGGAATGTTGTTATTTCGAGACTATGGGAGGTACGACACAGCTCAGCTTCGGTTTAAAAAAGGTAATTCCTGAATGCTTTTGAAGTTTGCTGTTCATTTTAACTCTTTTGGGGAAAAAAAGGTGACCTATCTTTTTTCATTACTGCTCTAATTTCTTAGGTCGTTGCTTATCAGAAAATTTTTATGTACGAGGAGATGGAACCAGAGTATATTTCTTTACCAAAGGTATGAAATGGTATAGTTTTATTGAAAGGGTTGCGTGTCTTTCAAGATGATTTGGGCTATGAAAGCTCATCTTAGGATTTTTATTTTTTTTAATTCCCTGCTTTTACAAAGACCAGAGCTTACGGTTTTAGGAAAATAATTCCTCTTACGTGTACCCTTGTTGTGTCTGTTGTCTGTAAGCAACCTTGCAGTACATCACTGGAAACTTTGTCTAAGTATCTTGCATCTAATAGTATGCTCAAATTCTGTTATTTAAAGAGGTACTTGATTTATTTCTTAAAATTGAGATAAGCAGGCTTGGAAGGACAGTTGGTAGCAGTGCTTTGATCTTTTGTTCTGCTTTGTTGGTGACTCTGAGCTGTGAGGCTGATTGCCCATCCGGTCACTTAGTTCTGTTGGCAGTCAGCTTAAACTGGTATATTTTAGCCCAGCTACTGGAAACTGTGAAAGTGAGTATCACAGTACTTGTTTTTTTATGCTCTGCAACCTCAGCTTTGAGCAATAGAGGTGGATCAGGATTTATCCCAGTCTGAGTAATTATAGAAGTGAGGAGGATCTGGGACATGTATGGGAAACCACTTGAATTCAAAGAACCTTCTCAGATTTTAGATGTCTTGTCTTGTACTTACTCATGACAAAGAAGCTTAAAGTTTTCCAGTGGTGACTGACAAGAAGGAGATAATTACGTTGGCATAAATGTGTGGATTGTCATTTGGCAGGTGAATTAGCTTTATCTTGATAATATGTGAACAGTAACCAAATGGCATTTTGTTTCCCTCAACTCTGGCCTACTGAACCCTCTGAGGAAAGGGGACCTATGAAAGCTATGAATAATAACCAATGCGGTTTGGGCTTCAATGTAACATTTTTTACTGTAATACAACTTGAGAGCTGTGAAAATGAATTTCGAACAAAGATATTTTGCAGGCAGTTTCATTGATCTTTCAAATCTCAAACCAGATTTAGTTCCATCTTTGGTTGAACTGCAGGTTGTTAATTACAACATTCTACAAATGTCTGTTTTTAACTGTAATAATTCTTCATATGAGAAAATATATGAGGTATGGAACATGTTCAGCTTGGCTGGATTAACTGAAGTACAGAATTTAGTCGATCGGCGATTACAAGTAAACAGGAAGAAACAAGTGAAAATGCAGCGAGTTTGGATTCAAAGCAAGTTCCAAAAACCATTGCTGCTATCTCCAAATAATTCTGCAGAAAGCATCAAATGGTGCCCTTAATTGTACCACAAGCTCCAGAAACTTAGGCAAATTTGGGTATGTATGTTTTCTATAAATCTTGTGTTTATCAATTGAAAAGGGCAAACATGGAACTGAAAACATTCCCCTGATTTTCTTCTTGTAAATTTATGTATATGAAAATGATTGGGGCGGGGTGGGAGTGGGGGAAGGCATTTCTTACTTCTGCTTTATATGCAGTAAAGGGATATGCATTTATTTATTCGTGCGGCCAGGTACTATTTTATTTCCATGAATATGAGTAGTCAGTAAGTAGAAGCATGTAACTCATTCCTGTTGAAATTCACAATAAGTAAAAATTTTAGAAGAAACATAAGTGTTTCAGAGATTTAGAGAAACAGAGTATCTGTTCTCACTATCATGTGCTAATTTCTGGGTCACGTGTCTTTTAACTACTGTGTGTCTTGCAACTGTATTTCCTCTTTGGGGGGAAATTTCATGGTGCATAAGTAATGAAGACAAAATCTCTTTCTGGTTTGCGTGCAAGTTATCCTTTCATACTAACTGCATGTGATACGCATAGGTTTCAGATCAGTCAGTGACTGGCATCCTCCATTGATTGATTTATCCCTCTGAAGTGTCCACTTTTCATCTATATGGTCATCAGAAACATGCCAAACTCAAGTGTAACAGTGTAGTGATAAATAACTTTGAAATGCCATAGATTGTAAACTGAACATCATGTAGAAGAGAATTAGCAAAATGCTAGAACAGTGCTGAAACCAAATAGTTAACATTTGCCTGGATAAATGCAAGCATGATTTTTATGATATGTCAGATATGCTAGAGGGAGGGGCAAGAGTACTCCAGAGTACATTTTGTTAATACTGTTATGCAGAATGTAATCACACTAAAATGGCGATGTACATGGCAGCTGAGATATTTTTGTTGTTTATAGAGAGAGGTTGCTTTCTTAGGGCTTGAGTCTTAGAAAAAAGACAAATGCTTTTGCATTGACCGTAGGAGGACAGGACTACACTAGTATGTCAAGTGCTATTAAAAAAAACAAAATTCACACACTGTTTTCAGATGCAGACCATGATGCTGAGGCTGTTGAGCTGGCATTTAAAGATGCCATTTCTGCTATTTCCATGTAAATTTACAATCACTCAGCCACAAAGAGGAGAGGACAAGAACCAGGTGAATGAATAAAATAAATCTCTTGCTTCAACAAGGATATAGAATGCATGTGATCTATAACATGCGTGCAGCTTTGAGTGCCATTAATATAGTAACACTCTCGAAGTCTCTTTTCTTGCTTTTGTTTCAGTCTGAAGGGTAAGCATGTCACAGCTGGCAACCCATTTTTGTGCAAATAGTTATCTGCTAAGCTAAGTAGAACCGACTGTCTTCTAGAAAAAAAATTAATGATCTAAATTTAGATGCTCAGTATCTTCATTCCCTCTGACAAGATGAGGGACCTGCTTCATTTTGTAAACCCAGATCTGTTCCCAGAATGAGGTGTAATAAGGAGTCTTTGAAGGTAGAATTTGATACTGCATTTCTGGTGTTTCTACACTCCCATTAGAGTAAGATACTGTTTTATGAGTTAAGTGGCTTAGGAAGTTTGGTTAGCAATGGCATTATTGTAGCCTGCAATGAAACTCTTCTGATATAAATCAGAAGTTAAAATGTGGCTGGGTTTCTTCAAGCCCTAAGAGACCGTAGCATCTCTGTGGGAAATATAAATAAGTATCTGTTTTAATTAGGTTGCTACCATGTGCTATTAACTGTGACTTCTGAGCATGCATAGCTCTTAGTCTAGTGCAAAGCATATTCAGTTGTAGAATTTTCCAGGGTGGTGATGGTGATGATAAGTTCTTGAGCATCACACAATCTTATTCATGTGTGTGATGTAGATTTTCCATGTGTAGAAGCTAATGAAACATTTGCTTTGGCTCTCGCACTGCTATGTTGATTCTGGCAAGATTTTAATATGCTGTGTTGTTAGCTTAACAAAAATGTGACATCAGAAGAAACCAAACCCTGAAATCTCTTTTGGCCTTGAGCAAAATTGGCTGCTTCTCTTCCACACCTTGAAGTGCAAGTATTGGCTGCCTTTTTTAGAATAGTGGTGCCTGGTTTAGAAGTAAGTAATAAGATCAGCTACTATTTGTTAGTGGAGAATATCCACTCTAAAGTGAACTGTAACTACTCTGAACAGTTTTAAGACTGACAGAAGAGGAAATGTACAGAGCCATCATTCCCAATAAAAACTTTTGAATCTGAGTAGAACTTTCCGTGTTTTGGCTTTGTGACACTGCAGTTTTCAAAAAGCTTAAGCAAAGACATGTTTTTTTAAAGTACTTCAAATTATCCATATTATTTGTTTAAACTAGTATTACAATACTGCCAAAAGAAAGGCGAGTAGAACTACTGAAGTAAAGAAGGGCGATGCAGACAACTATATAGGAAATGCAGTTTAAAATAACTTATTGTTAATTAATTTTGGGGGGGTAGAAAATTAAGGCATTGTAAACAAAGTGTGCAGTAGTGTAGCATTTGCAATACCAGTATAGAAGAAGGCTGTAAGTCTCACTTTTTGAAATCTGAAGTTATTTCTCTTGTCAGATATATACCTGAAATCTCTAAATAAATACCAAACATTTTAATGTTAATTGCTCTGGTTTTGGTTCAGCATGACTCCCTGTGCTGGTAATACAGACTTGTGAATGTAAATGGCAGTTAGAGCAAGATAATCTTGTTAGAATTGAGTTTTGGCCCCATTGGCTTTGGCTTGCTTTATCAATAGCATGTAATTTTTGCCCATCTCCATTGGTACTGCAGTATATTTACATACAGGGGTACATGAGAATGGTACTTACTGGTTTAGAACTTGTAATTTTAAGCAACTACAAGAGAGCTGTAAAGAAAGCAATGAACCTTTTTTCCTATGCTAATTCTGAAGTATCTAGTCAATAACAAATCATATAAAAATGTTTATTCAGGTTTTTTGTTTTGCTTTTTTTACAGCAAAACCAAGACAGGTGCTTGTGCCTTGTCTACAGATCCACTGAACCTGAAGAGGACAACCAAAATGCAGGGCAAACTGGGAGACAGCAGGAATTCTAGTGACAGTAGGGAAAAGTTTCTTGTATTGGAGACTACTATTTCTGTTCTGTCTTTAGCTGAGTTGGAAGTGAAAGACAAGGAAATCTGCAGGTTCTGCTGTTTAATAATGACTAAAAAATTGTAACAAACCATCCTGGAATTTGTATTAAACACCAGTGGAAATCACATAAAGTTTGCTACTTCATTTTGATTTGTGGTGTCATCTTTATTCACTGTTCTGCAGTGTTCCTTCATCTTTGATATATGCCTTGTTTCCTTTTATTCCTGTTCATAGTAGACAAGCAGTTTCCACAGGAGCTATATACACAAACATTTGCAGTAAAGTTTGCTGTCTGGGCTGTTTCTAGGATTAAAGAAAAAGAGTTTTGTTTCCTTCTGTACTGGCCAGATTGCTTTTTATTTTTGTGTGAATGCAATGAATTGTATAGATGATAAATTAATATAGCAGTATTTCCTGTATTTTTTAATTCTTTTAAGCTAAATATAACTTAGGGTATGCTGTTAGTAATGGCAGTGATAACAGTAGACAGCTCATACTGTCTTTCTTCATAGAGTGTCTTCGTAATGGGTAATTGAACAGCCTTGGGAAAAAATCGTATATATAATTAAAATATTAATCACCACTATTGCTCACAATACAGATCACTTTGCGTTTCAGTATCTGTAGACTTCTTTCCATGTTGGGAACAAAGATTGGATACTGGAGGGGTTTTCTACACCAGTTATATGCCAGTTGCTCTCCTTTCGAGAATTGGCCAGAAACTGGATAAATCTAAATCTGCTAAATGCAGTTACAGTAAGTGTATAGTCAGTAAGAACAACATGGGTTGCCGTGGGCATCTTGGCAGATTCTTTGTTGTACCTGGTGGTCCAGGCATATAGGTCATGCCTAGACTGGCCTTTGAGCTGAGAAGGGAACTTCTCTGTCCAGCAACTGTCCTTTACCCTTTGCTAGCACTAAGCAACTAGAAGAATAACTTGCCTAATTGGAAAGCAAGAGCCGTATGGGCAGAAGGGGAGAAAGATGACGATGCAGCACAAAAGCAGACAAGAGGATTGAGTGTTTCTTCTGGGAACAGGGGTAAGAAGGAAGCTTGGACATGAAGATGAAATGAGTTTAAGAACTGAACAGGGAACTGAGGAACAGAACACCATGGGCACCATATAGGGCGAAGATATATCAGGAGACAAATGTGGCAGGGTAAGGATACTGGCCAAGAAAAATTAGTGAAATAAAACTGAGGAGCCAAGAAGAAAAAGATAGGAAATAGGGTGTAACCTGGGTAAACAAAGGACTTGGGGTAAGAATTGAAGGTGGAAAGACCTATCTTCAAAGTCTTTTTCTTCCAAGTGGTACTGTATTTTCACATATTGGTGGATTATAGGTTTTGTCTTTTGTCCATATGTGCACAGTGTATTCCAATTTATTACAAAGATGGGATGTTTCATTTGTTGTAGTTTGTATGGGCTATGTACATGTTTGCAACAGTGAGGCAGGTTTATGATACCCCTGCTTTTGCTTTTTTCCTTAGAGAACAATCTTTTTACCTTTTTTCTATAGTGACAGAAGCTACAATCCTAACCTCCTGGGAAGCAAATACAAAAGAATAACAGAAGTGTCTGCATCCTGATTGTATTCAGTCAAGGTAGAACAATTAAATTTACTCCATATATTCTGATGTTGTCCCCTTTCAATCAAGACCAAATCTGCAGATTATCACCTTGAAGTGCCTCCCAGTCTCAGTCTCTGTTATACTTGTATCTGTTCCATAGAGCTTAAGTGAATTTATATGAACTGGAAATACAACTTAAAAGGAAAATAGGAGAATAATCTGAAGGCTTTCTGGGATTATAACAGTTTAGAGAAGGAATATGTTTATTATTTTAAAACCCACTCACAGCTGCAGAGGAACACTCATCCAAGAGGCTGAAAATTTAGGTTATTTGAGGTATAGTGTACATCATCAAGAATATGAAACCTAATATCTGTGTTATGAAGCTCTGTTTATTTAACCTGCCCAAAGATATCTTGTCAACTGTTATCATGAAAAACTAGTTGGCAACAAGATAGTCTCATTTTCAGAGGATATTTTATTGACCAGGTTACTACAATGTTGAAGGGAACATGAAAGATTAGGAAAGCAATTGACTTAGCTTAATGATGGCTAAAACGCACTAGTGATATATACAATTTAATAAATGTTCAAAGAATAATCTGCACGTTCATGTGTATTGATACTAAATGAGCTTATAAGTTCATAAAAAACATAGACTTGATGTATGCTGCTAGTTATAACAACAACCAAAATGTTAAAATTTATAAATATGATGTAAAAATGGAATGCTATATAGCTATAAATGTGATTTTAAAATAGAATTCTCTATAGCTACTGCATAAATCCAGCATGTAGTCTTCTCTGTAGCGTGTCCTGTTCAGCTAGAAAAAGATGCAGTACAAATAGGTGATGAAAATTCCTGGAGACATGAAAAAACTTTATATGAAGGCAGGTTAGGGAAATGGATACTAGACAATGTGAGGATGGCATATAACCCTATGTTATACTATTTAGGTCTAATTTATCCGTTTACACAACACAAAAAGGTAAACTAGTCACGTTGGCAAGCAGCAAACCTACACTGATGCAGTGTGCCTATAAAAACACAAGGAATCACATTGTTCATAAGGCTAAAAGGTTGGTGAGTTACCAAAATTTGGGTTGTATTTTTCCATTTTTATTTTATATATGTGAAAGGGAAAATCTGCATATTTACTGTTTACAATGTTAAAACGCCTCCAGTAAAACTAACCCCAGACCCCAACAATCTTCCAACCTTTCTCATTACCTAACATTGTACAGCAGTAGAGCTGGAGAAGAAACCTGAACATGGTCTAGTAGGCACAGTTTACTGAATTAAGAAAAGAGGGGAGTGGTGGTGAAGTAGAAAAAAAGATAACATACTAATTGGCATGACAACATATAGTCCTGTAGCAATCATACAGCAGTTAGTATTTTATATAGAATGACAAATTCAGTACAGTGCCTGAGAGGGAGACATCAGTCTTGCCACACTTTCCTGTCACTTGCAACAATATCACTGTAAACTGGCATGTGTACGAGCCAAACCCCAAAGAATAAAAAGAATTGGTTTGCTAAAAGAGCATACAATTGATTGATTATGCTTGGTTCAGACTGGCTGTATCAGAGGGTCTGATTGCAGAGCCAACATGACTTTTTTCTTTATTTAGTGTTAGGCACACTCTAACTTCCATTTCCTCCCAAATAACAAGTGCTCTTTAAATGGAGGAGCTGCATCTTTGAACCTGAATAAAAGGGTTGTTGTGCAGCGTAGGATTTAGTAGATGGGCTTAGAGAATCTGAACCTACCACTAGTCTTTTATTCTACACTAGGAAAAGCTTTGCCATTTTAAGGCTTCTGTTTGCTACATACCCTATTAAGAGCACAGTAGTCAGATGTCATTCTGAGGAATCGGGCAGCTTAGTTTCCAATGACATTGATTACACTCAACAGTGAGAGGATGAGAAAGAGTGGTGGGTGGAGAAGTGAAAAGGCAGTGTGAGGCATTTCAAGGAGGAGGTTTGCATTCCATCACTTACATGTGGGTGACAATCCCTCTGAGAAACAGTTTTTACTCTGAAGTGGAGCAGAGTTGAATCTTCTATACTCAGGTTTAATCTCCATTCCTGCAAGTGCAGCCTGTAGTCAAATGTGCTTTTACTTAAAACAAAGAGAAAACAGTAGCAAGAAGCTGCATCTTTAGAATGGAGCTGTGATTCCACAGAGAGAGACCCTGGCATGTTAATCCATGGCAAAAATGGGTGTAATTCTCAATGACCACACTGTCTGTTTACACAGGGGCTGAGCTAAACCCAACAATGATACACAGTGCTGATCAAAATCAATTATTTAATCCTTTTCAGATTTTTGTGATCTAACAACCAAAGATGTTTTTGTTAATAAAAGATGGCGTGACAAAGCTGTGATTGTCACTGAGCATGACTTGCTTTGAGATAAAAATTGCAGCAAGCACTCATAATCTTATTTTAGATAAATATTTCATCTTGTTATTCAGGTGTGAATATTAGTGAGTTGAATAAATACGCAGTGATAGTTACCAAACTCTGAAATCAAGTCTGTTTTTAGAATTGGAAACAGCCTGATCTATCTTATACAGACAACAAAATCATAGGGGCAAGAAGTCTATGTTTCTTTTTACTGAAGTTTACAAGGAATCAATGTCATCAACAACCTTGATTTTAGTTTCTTCATATTTTGCATGTACTTATTTTAATAACAAATGAAAGCAGATGAAAAAGGAAACTGCGTGGCACAATCTGCAAAGCATGTAAGTATTAAAATAGTTAACAAACTACTAAACCACACTGTTTTCTTCTTGCATCAATTGACTTGAGGCAGAGTAATAGAAACAGTAAATGTTTATTTTACTTTTAAACAATTAATGCTGATAAAAGGCCTCAGGGTTAAATCTGAAAGAAAAAAAAATTGAGTCTTTGTCTCAGATTCTCAATGTCATTTATGTCAGTATAAGTCCAGAAGACATGGGGTTGCTTCAAGATACCTAATTGCTTTCAATCAGAATCCAGATTAACTGGTCCCTAATATTCCTTATCCAAGTAAAAATGCAAGCCTAGAAGTACGGAAATATTCTGTCAGTAAGAACATCTATGTTAACCATTTGAATACTGAAGTCAAAATCAGTTGCACAGAGACAATAGCTCTGTCCAATGCTCTTTACTTTCTTTAAGGGCTGAAACATTGTTTGGGTTTAAGATGCTCACTTATCTGTGTTTGTATTTTAGTGTAAGATATTCTGCATTTTTTATCCTACGACATTTCCTAATAGGTAGTATTAGGAATTAAGATAAGTGATTTACAATAATATGCTTAATACCCATTAATTTTTCCTATGTTTCCTTCTTCTTCTTTTGTGAAAGTACCTGTGAGAAAGTATGCCTATTCTAAACTTAACAGTCCTTTGAAGTCCAAAATAACAAAATTAGGACTTTGAAAATAACAGGAAGGCAAAAAATGGCTTTTTTAACACATTGTCAGGAAGTGAAAATTCATATTTATGTTTCCCTGCCTTTTTAGATATCATAGAAATTGTGTTATTCCATTACCAAAAGACTTTGCATATTGGTATGTGTTTCTAAGGAAATACCAGTAAAGCACTGTAATTTAAACTTACATTATGCTTTGGGTTTCCTGTCTTTTTCACAATTGTTTATTTTCCTTTTCCTAAATCAGTCCATTGGATTAAAAAAGAAAACAAACATAATAGCACTCTTTGAAAGCCAGAAATTGTTGATGATAATGCAGACAAACAGTAATTGAGTGTTGTTTCAAGTGGATTTTCCTGCTGCCTATGAGCTCAAAAATAGGACAGTTTTATCTGCTATGCTACCAGCATTTTATGTGTATGTTTGTGATACTTCATATAATTTTCACGTGTTTTGTTTCCAGTTACTCTACCTTCTGATTTACATTAATAAAGCTTTTGGATATTCCCAGGTGGAATGTAAGTATTACTTACATATTACTTACATAATCTAAGTATTACTTTTTGTATTCATAAAGTGAATAAATATAAAGTTTAACATAAATCTCCACGTGTAACTACATGCACAGTGACAGCTTCAGGCCTCTTTGTTTTCATCCCCAGCTTACTAGGGCGAGATCAGCAAGGAATGTGCAAACTTTCCCCACAGGAACCTAGAGAGACCTTTTTTATTTCTCTAAGAGTGCTGCCAAGTACTTCAGTGCTTCCTGATTTTTGTTTGTGTTTTGGTTTGGTTTTGTTCTAAACACAACAAAACAGTTATTGCCAAAGAGAAGCCTGAAGGACTTAGATTATATACATATATGCATACATATATGTGCATGTGTGTGTATGAAACGGAGAGCATCGAGAACATCAGCAGGCTGGGAGGTAGAGGAAATTGGCTGGCATCCAATTAAAGAAAAGTCCAGGCATGAGAAAAAAGAAATTATTTATAGAGGCATTTGATATAAGGTAAAAGAGAAAGTCTATATGCTTAGAAATTCTTCCTAAAACCAATGATAGTATGGGATGAGAAGTAAAAGAAAAGTAATCAATGGGCTTTTAGTTTTTAGTCTGGAAAACTGTATAAGCCGTAACTTTCAAGTTTGGACTTTCTAAGCCCTTTCATACAAGGGGCCTGCTGGGGATCCACATTCTTCTGCAGTCAGTATGGGTGCTGAGTCATCAGGAAAGTTGGCCATTTGGTTTTAGGTTTCTAAATATAGAGGTGAACATTTAAAGCCCTAATCTGGGAACAGTGGACACTCGTATGCAGCTGTGGTGACCTGAATGATTTAATTCTTTGCAGTGCTCTTATCAGAACCAAAGCTGTACACACAGTCCTGACAAACTAGCTCCTATGACAAAAAATAATAAAAAAATAAAAATCATTAAAAGAAATGGAGTAGCAAGTTTCAGTCTCTGCTAAGCATCAAAACTCTCTCAGGATAGCTCATGTCCTCTCACTTTATGCAGAGGAGGTGGAACAAGTAGACCTTGGGGGAGGGAACAGAACAGTACCCTAACTTAAGGAAGGAAGCTTAGGTTAAGCCTTAGAAGAGGTGAATTTTAAGTCTTCAGTTGGGTTTTAGCTATTGTGTTCAGGAGGTAAAGGAGTGTGACATTTTGGGAGTATGCCTGGAAATTGTCAGTTCTCTGAATAAATATTATCAGAGAACTTTTGTACTAACTTTACCTTTGCAATTGGTATGTTTTACCCACTTTCAGTACATGGGTTGGTGGGTTCTTTTAATTTCTGAGGAACTTCAGCACACTTCGATTGTTTGGGACCTTTGCTAAAATAGGTCCTTTGACATTCAAAATGCCATGGCAGAAAATCAGAATTGCAAAAAGGTGCTTTCCCTTTCACTGTAGATAAATTTATATAATCCAGTACTATATAGTAGGAGGTCCTTCTTAAAAAGGCGAGGGTTTGCATTGGTGATTCAGTGTTTTATTTTGAGAGCATGCTGTGCTGTCTGTGTAGATCTGAGCTGAAGAAATGCTTGCTGAGTGCTTCACCACCTGAAAATATGGGGCAGGGAAGGAGAAATCCTGTCTGGTCAACAATTACATCAGTTTGGCCAAATGTGTATGTTACAGGCAGCAGCGTCGCACCTCTCTGGGAGGGCAGGCCTTGGCCACTGAGTGCATGGGGTGCCACTGAGGTGCCATGACTTGCTCCTTATTCTCTCTGCATAGATCTGCATTTGCAGGACAGGGGCCTTCTCCCCACCCAGCTACCGAGGTCTTGTAGGAAAGCAAGTCCTTGAATGCACTGATGAGGTTTGATGGGTATTGTTCTGGCAGCCCAGGTACAGCCCAGGGGTGCACCAGTACCTGGTTCTAGTTTAAATGAAGCTTCATTACTCAGATTGATTACAGTCCAGGTGGCCAAAACTCTTGGTGATTTTTGAATTAAGGGAAGGATATCTAGCAAGTGGATACACAAAGGAAAGACTGTTTTGAGGGAAAATAGGTTTTTTTTCTGTAAACTTTGTACCAAACTCTCATCCTGAGTACCCAGAGTGTGTTTCAAGAGCTATTTTTTGTAGGTGAAATGGCTGGGAACAGAACTTCTTAACAGGGTGCAAAAAGCCTGTAGCTGTGTTAAGCAACAGTGCTTAGCCATTGCAACCAACATGCAGTGCTTTTGTACAGTGGTAGTTCACGTGCAGCTGATTGGTTAGTTAAAAAAAAAAAAGTCATTACCTTGCTAAAAGATGTGAGCTTCAAAATGAAACTGCCCCCATTTTCTATGAGAACTTAAAACATGCAAAGTTTGAGGTTTTAAAAGCTAGTCAGCCATGTGTGAGTTACAAAACCACAACAGGCTAGCAACTTCTGTTAAAATTTGAAATGAGTGGTTTTTATTTGCTTCTAGCTCAAAACCAACTTCATCAGTTTCCTTCCAACTGGTGTAAGACTATGACAGATGGTTTTAGAACAAAAGGGGATTTCTTGACAATATTACAAAGAATCTCCTGATTAAACTAAGGTGGAGGACTACACTGACACTTCTCAAAAAAGGTACTTACTAGTCTGCCCCTAGCCATAGGCTTCTTGTCTGTTGCTCTGTAACACCTGCTGAACTTGTGGAGCTTCTCAGCATCATGTAGATGGAGTCAAGATCTCTGGGCTCCAGAACATCAGTACCTAATATGTGACCTACAAGTGCATGTCTGTTGCCTGTGATAAATACAAAAAAAAGCAAGAAAGTCCCATTTTATTTCACTAGGGGATGAATTAGTAAATAAAAAATACCCAGCCTTTTTTATTGGGACTTTATAACATCTTCTTTGGAGATGGCTGAACCCTGTTTTTAATTATGTACAATATGTTGAAGGTTTTGATTTAGGGCTTGATTGCTAGTCCTTACTATAACTCTCTTTATTTTGGGTGCTGTCTTTGCACAGGATGAAAAACAGAATGTATCAGTTCTGTTGTTTATTTACTTTTAAATTGAACTTCTTACTGTTATTTGTCTATTTTATACCTACAACATTCAAAACACTAGTTATTTCATGTGTGCTACCATTAATATATAATGGATGAGGCCCTGGTCCAATTAAAAAAAATAACAGAATGCACCTGAGATGAGACAGAGATAGGAAATCTGACTTGGTGATTATCTGACATATAGCAATAATTCCAGCTTAAACTCTTAACATTGTGTGACCAGCTACTATGTCTCATTTGAACCTGGTATGAAAAGAAACATGGAAAGTACAAAATATTTTCTGTATTCACAAAAATGCTAGTACTTTTCTCCAGTGGAAGTGATTCCCCTGTATCTTTACCGGGGAGATACACACAGTTAGGTAGCAGTAATTCCCAGTACTACCATTTGGGTTTTCTCTTCTTGTGGAATTCAATGCCATTTCTTTTTCTTTGTCTGAAGTCCATAAAGTTTCAGTCATCCCTGTTAATTCTGAGATGCTGCTGTATGAGTTGTGATGAAATTAAATTTCCATAGGAAATGCAAATTTTGTGTATAAACTATACTTAACAGATTTCTCTGATGAATGTGCCAGCACCACAAAGGGCCCATAGCAGCTTCCTAGTCAGCAGCTACTATTATGCAGTGTTTAATTTATGCACTAATATAGTCCCTCAAAGCATCTCTAATATGACAATATAACATAACAAAGCATGATAGGAATCTCATGATTCCTAAGAGCCAAATATTGTTCTGACCGATAGGAGCCAAGTTTTGCCACTGACTTCACTCAAGACAAGGTCTCATCATAAAGAAATTTCAGTCAGATCTAGCTATTGTACATACCTGTTCAGGTAGATCTGTTGACACTTTGATCAGTTTAATATCAAGTGTTCTTGGCCTACATTTTCTTTTTACCTTCTTCGTATTTGTGATCTAACTCTTCCAGATAGGAAAATGTAATATTGCGAAATGAAAAGGAAAGAGAAAATCCTGCAGCTTGAGTGTATGTGTGCATTGCTGCATTGTCAAACTCGCTTTTTTAAATTAGTTTTTCAGTTCTTCTTAGAACTGCTTTAGTAAGAGATTAATGTTGGTGTTCAGCAGTCACAGGACAGAAGCACTCAGAGTCTGTATCTGCTCCTTATAGAAGAGGCCTGTAATAGAAGCAGCAGGATGACAGAGAATTTTGAAAAAGGACACTAAGCTGTTCTGTGTTCTCATTTATTAGACAGGGAGTGGGAACTGAAGAGTAATCTTTAAGGAACTCAAATCACACCTTAATAATTTACATTTAGAAAGGATGTTCCTTTCGTGTTCAAGCGGTTTATTGAATCCGCATTAGATTCCTGTAAATGCTGCACAGCTTTTGCATCTCCAGTATTTTGCCTAAATGAAAGACTAACCTGTGGAATCTGGCTTGGCTATATTACATTTATGTTTAGTCTGATAGAGGTGATGAAAGTCATTGAACTGCGTGGCACAAATTCCCTCGGTCCTTTAGAAGCATCTTTAACAACAATCTCACTTGGATGTTCAGTGACAGGAATTAACATCATTCCTATACATGGGAATATGTGTCTGCTTGAAACAGCCTTCTCAAATTCATGTTTCAGTAATCTTCTATGAGGGCAGAGTGTGGTGCCAAAGGAGTAAAAGCTGAATATAGTTTTCATTCCTGGGAGAAATTAAAAATCAGGGAAGTGGTCTGAATGCTTAGCAAGCCTGCCTTCACTTGGATACTACTGACCTGCCATACAGAAACCTGAAACAAAGCTCATTTTACTGAATAATAGTATTTTGAAAATGGGTGGCTTAAGGAGCTATGGGGTTGGTATGAATATGGACTAAGCTCATTTTTTTCATCTTGTGTACAGTATAAGTTGATAATAAATTCTTCCTGCAAATAGTGGTCATGAGAAGTTTTGCCCTGGGGGTCAGACAAAAAACTGTATCAGAAGTGTAAAAGAAATCTTGCTATGTATGTGGGACCTCTGTATAAAACACCTATTCTAGTCCTGTTCTGTTTCGCCATTTTGTGTAGATCAGGTTAGTCTTTGTGGATAAGGTGGTATTTAACAAGACCTGCAATGTTTTGGGATTTGTGATTTTTATGGGATTTGTTTGTGATTTGTTTGTGATTTTTATGCTAAAGCAAAATCATATTGAAATCAGGTATGAACATAGTTTGTGAATTACATTTGTGAAGTGCTTTGTGGAAAAATACCCATAATCACTAACACGTATTAGGGATTTAATATTCTACTTAGTATAGCCAGCATTAGACATATATCAGATCCTAAGTAGCATTTCTGAGTTTATTCATAGCAATAACTCCTTTTTATTACTTTATTTTATTATTAAGGCAGGCTGATAGCTTAGTCATGGTCCTGAAAAGCAGGAAAACGCTAATGGCTTTGTGAACTCTGCACTCACACTTTCTTAATGGGAGCTTTGCCATAACATTGCAATTGTTCTTTTGAGCCAGAGTCTGGGATCTCCTGAGTTATTCTGAATGTGTGCTACCCTCAGTTATTGGCACCCTGGTCCTCAGATGAATTTTTTTCTCCCACTGCCCTGCAGCTTTCCTTGCCAAAAGACCTCCTCTTACCATTTACCATTTATCTAGAAGGGCTAGAGCTTGAAATCACAGTACTGAAAAGTGAAAGCTTCTACAAAAGAGAAATAATCACTTATTTTTTTTCCAGAAAAACCCAACCCTATGTAGTCTTTGCTTTCATATTGTTGAATCCCATGCCAGGAAGCTATCCAATAAACAGTTTGCCATGGCCAAGCATCAGGACCAAATAATAAGAGACATGGATAAGATAACCACCGTTTTAAAGGACTGCTAAAGCCATATATATATACAAAGGATTCTCAGACAATCTGGATATTTTATACCTGTCACATCAGCAAAAAGGGCATGGTTGCAATCCTGGAGTTCAGTACAACTGCTTAACTGTAACTGGCTATGAAGCTGTGTAAGAAATTGTCCCATCCTGATGAATATCATTTAATCTCCCTCATTTATCAACTCATTGTTATCTCATGGTTGGGTTAGAGGGAGAGTGATGTGATAGCAGTAACTTTGGTACTTGAGACTCACAGCTAACGTAGAACAATGCTGTGTATTCTCAGAGAGGGAGGATACTCCACATTTGTCTTCTGCTCCTTGATCTGCCTGTTCAAAGAATAATTAATCAACATCAATATCCTGCTCTATATTCTCTAGACACTCCAAGAATGAGATTTTGAGTTTTTAAGGAATCTACTAAAGTTCAGAAAGAAAACATAGGTCATCTGGAACAACAGATCTCTCTGCAGCGATGGCAAGGCTTGACTGTGTGAGGACAGAATTCTTTTGGAAATGGTTCAGCTTTGTCTCAGAACCTACAGGAAAGGAACACATCTTTAATGCCTGCTCAAACATAAGTACCCATATTTGTGTGCACATGTATGTAAAACAACATAAAAATTCCAAAACAAAGCAAGCTGACTTCCCAGCTCCATGCAGACAAAATCTGAGAACTGCATAGATAGCAGTTGTATTGCTTTACACATGCCTGAGATGTGGTCAGGAAACAATAGAGAAATATATAAAGAAATAGAATGAAAAAATAGAAACTAATGTGCAGAAATGTCTTGGGTTTGTTTGCTTCTAAATAATGTTATAAATAGATGAGTATGTGCAATTGACTGTGGATTATCCTTTGCCCATGAGCATCTAAAAACTTGATTTGGATCAAGTTTTATGTGATATTTCTTTCTTTCTTTGTATTTTTTATATTTTTTAACTTTTTAATAATTTGGCATACAAGATTTTGAGTGTGATGTGGTACTATGATCAAAAAGAAGATCAAAATAATGACTAGAGTTAAGTGAAAAAGAGAACTGGCACAAAATCTGTATGGAACAAAGAAGTCACATTTATTATCCAAAGTACAACTCCCATTGGGAACTTGGGTAGGTATCACACAAATCATGATGGAATAGGTCTTCTAATGAAGGACCATTATTATGGGAAGCAGGTAGTCTCCATTTAAAATAAAAAGCTAGGCACAATTATATTAGTTGTTAGCATGCAAGCAGCTAAAGGAGCCCTCTGTGTTATTAGGCACTTCCCTTACTACCTAAAGTGGAATTGTCTGATAGGAAGATCGGGTAGGACTTTCTGTGAAAAAATGCAACTTGTATACAGAATTGCTTGTATGAGTCTTATGACTGATTTTAGTGCTTTAAGGTTAAGTTTTGTTGGCAATGAAGCAAGTATTTTGACTGTTCCTGAGGTGTGCAAGCTTTATTAAGTACACTAGTAACGAGTAATCTGAAAGCAAACTATGTTCCCTTTGCTTCCCTAGGATCCTTTAACCTTGACTGAATCACATGATCTGAGACAGGCATTGCTGTTGTTTCTATGACAGTTGAATGTGAATGGTGACTCTATCTTTGGAAGGCAGAAAATGAGATGCATTATCTTTTAGTGGTCAGGTCTGATAGATAAGCTTTTCTTACATGTTGGCATTGACTCTTATATAAGATTTTGCAAAAGTGAGAATAAGTTTTCCCTAGAGAGACAGATGAGGAATAAAGGATTAGTACGTCTCTCCATACAATAACACCTACTGTGAAATTCTATCCCTATTTATAACAATAAGAGCTTTGCTACTGACTTCAGTAGGATCACAATTTTACCCCTAAGGTGCACTTGTGCTTTCCTTGGAAAGCTAATGTATAAAATATAGCTTCTGCCAGCACATCATCAATGTGATAGCATAGAAAGATGATAACATTGAATGACATCCATAGCCAATAATAGCTGCTGCAAGTATCCTGTTGAGCACTGTACCAATGTTAGTCACCAGCTTTCTGGATTTGTGTTGAGATTATTTTCTTCATACCTGAATGAGGTAGACTCAGGAAGAGTTGGGATTCCTTGTGGGACTTTGGGGTTTGCATTTATTTATTTTTTTTTTAACTTGTCAATGAATGTCAGATGTGGTAAAGCTTCTTTGCTTTTTATTAATAGAGCACAACATTTATAACTAAGTTTTTAAAGCCCTTCAAGGCACTGTTTAATTTTTCAGCTCTCTTTCTTTGGTTCTGTCTAGTTCTGTACTAGGTTCATTCCTCAGGTCTTGCCTGTGGACATCAGCAACATTACACAGGGTCTTTGGCCAGTATGTTGCCTACAAATCATGGATTGAAGACTCCATATCTTCCAGGTAAGACTAACATACTCTTTTTGATAGGGCTGTTTAGATGTTGGCTAAGAAAATAACTCTTTGATGTGTTTGCATGAGAATGAATCCTGTAGATAAAACTATATTGTGTAATAGTTTCCTGCAGCTCCCCAGATACCTGTTAAGAGTAGTCTGAAATTTAATTCAGCCTCTCCCTATGAAATTGGATCTCTACTTTGTACTTCTGATTGCTTCTCTCAGCTCCATTAATGACATGGAAGCACTTGTTCTTTCTCTGAATAGTGTCTGGGTGCCTCCTGCCAGAGGCGTGGAGATATCTTATGCTGAGCTTATACATATATGCAGCAATAGCAGCCATAATGTGCACTGTGTAGTATCTTATTCCAAATTAAGGAGGCTCTGACACATCAGTCAAGTTTTTCCCTGCCTGTATTTGATTGCCCCCTTAAAATCAGCTGACTCTCAGATCAAGTGGTGCCTTGTAGCTTAATGCTGAGCAGTGGCTGTTGCCTGTGTTAAGGAATTCTTTTGTTACTGTAAATGGTAAAACAAGACTAAAACTGTCCCCAGAATTTCTCTGCCATGATCCTCCCTGAGAAACTTGAACTTTCTTGACGGCAAATAGGGAAACTCTGAAGGAGTTTGTGCATGTGGTAGAGAGAACTTCAGAAGAAAAGGATTTTATTGAATAATTTCCAAAAATGAAGTGGAAAAAAAAATGTATACCAAACCAGAAGGAAGTGAACCAGTAGTGTGAGGTGACAGAGTCCTTTTAGAGTCTGAAGGTTCTGGAAGCTTTACCTAAGACTGGGCAAATTTCTGCATTGTGGTGTCAGATGTCACCATCCTGAGATATTCAGCTTGGCACAGTAAGACCACTTCATTGCCTCGTTTCATGCTACTGTGTTTCAGGCTATGTGCGGAGTATTTCCAGTATTTAGCCTTTTATATGGCATGTAATAGATTCTATTTCCTTATTCTTACAGGCAATATCTTTAGCAGTATGCCCTGAAATGCCTTATGGATTCAAGCTGTCCCTTAATCAATGCAGTTTTGATCTTTTTCTCTAATATATGAACTATGATACTGGATTCATCCTGGCATACATCTGTCAGACCAGACAGAAAGCATTCAGTTAAAGACACTTCATTACCAGAACGGGGCCAATAAATTGGCGACAAACTAAAAAAGGGGGATTGAAATATAATATAGATGGGAAATAGAGGATATCACAAAATGAGGTCATAATGGAGGACTTAAATTGCACTTTTATGCAGACAGCAAAAGACATCCTCAGAATATTCCTCAGTATCTGCATACTGATACCGACTTTCACAAATATGCAACAAATATGGATTGTTTGCTAAAAGAACAGCTATGGGTCAACATAACACAGAAAACAACTCTGCAAATATAAATATTTGTTATTAGTGGACAGTAACTGCTTCCTACCAAAACTGGCAAGAATGATGAATCCAACCCTCTTAATATTTATTGGAGAATTGGGAAGTTAAAGAGAGAGTGCAGCAAAAAACCTTTTTCTCCCTTCTAAAAAAATCAGCAAAGCTGACATTGCCATGCAGAATACCCCAGTGTACTGAGAGCTACTGGATGGCAAATCCACCAATAAAAAACACCAGTGCTTGATACTGAACCAAGAAGTGAAAACCACAAAATAAAAAATCCTGCATGGACAAAGGACATGCAGAACTCTTTTCCATTTGTAGCTTTTGTGATCATTAATACTGTGAAACACTGCTGGACTGCCATAGAGCAAATTATAAGCAAGAGATGAATGTGTCTAGTTTGATCTTCAAGCTGCTTTGATTAGGTGCCAGTAAGAGTCAATGTAATCTCTGCACACTACGGCATGGTTTAGTATCTGCTGTTACTTTCTGGGTTGGCTTGCAGCTTGAGTCCTTAACTTATGAACTTTTCCTTTTTTTGATTTAGCCTTGATTACACCCCATAAAATGTGATTCACTTGAACTATAAAATCCTTGTTTGTTGTGGTACTAATAAGCATTGTGCCTACTGAAAGCTGCAGTGGAAGAGAAAGGGAGGAGGCCTAAATAGCTTGACACTATCTTTTGTCTGTGTTGCAGCAAGGAAGGAGGAGAAGATGTCTAAGAATTGTCTTATCATATGCACATATACACAGACATGAGCATTTTTATTTATCTAATCTCTTGGATGCTTTTTCAATGCCTGTCTTAACCCCTTGTTCTTGAAGTAGGCAAGGAAAAACTGTATGACAGGCATTTAGATTTTCTTTCTCAAGAGCATCTAGTGTCCCTTGTGTTAAAAGGAAAATGGGACCATGTGGAAAGACATTTCAATTAACACATCAAAGGTCAGTTTGTGGGGTTTTGCCTATAGTTAAGTTCTAACTGAATTGCAGGACTGTGGGAATTTTGTGGTTTCCTATATGCTCATGTATTACAATCTTACCTCTCCTATTTCTCTACTGTCCCTCTGCTTCTCCAGAGGGGACAAATGAAAGCAGTATAATCTTGTTGAATACATTCTATGGTTCTTGCTGGTGAATTAGATGAACAGCTGCTGGAAACAGCCTGAGAATACAATTTGGTGAAAAAAAGATATGAGATACAAAAACTCCCTTATGATGATATTCGTTCTATATGCAGTATTATACCAGAGGGGTGGAAAGACAGGAAGGCCTAAAATCCAATTTTAATTTGAGCTGGTTTAAAAAGAAGCAATTCTACATACATTGCACCCACAAAAGCGTGTATTTATATGGACAAACTTTTCACTTTGTAGGCAGAAAGTGCATAGCTATGTGTATACGTTTGGGTTTTTGCATGTAAAGAACTTAGTTTTACAGGCATAACCATTGTACTTTCTTCTCAGTATTTCCCGAACAGTTACACTAATTCTGACATTGTATAGTTCATATCTCTTCTGTGTGCTTTAAACGAGGTTGGGAAAGGGGTGAAAGGCCTACCTTTTGGCATGAAGAACAATCAAAAACCCAATCCGGAAAATGAAAAGAGAGTCATTGGTATGTGTCAGTGTTCCTGCAATATCCTCCCGCTCGTATTTCTGCATTGTAAAAATCCAGCATGCAATTGTGTGTCAAGAATGGAAACTAAAGCTAATCTCCTCAGTTGCCTTATGAATGTCGTACACCAACTGAAACAATGACCATTTTGCTTTCTTGTCTTGCTATTTCAGTAAATTCCTTCTCTGTCCTTTTCACCTAGCAGTGTCTGGGAAACACATACAGAATTAAACACGCCCATCTACACAAGTGGGAGAGCCAAACACAAGAATTACACTGATCTTGGATAACTTACCATTTAGTGTAGTTTTGATAATTCACACTGTTTCAGAAAGGTTGATAAGAGTTTTTGATGGGGATCTTAGTAATGCAGAACATGTTTGGCCACACATCCCACATTTTGAACCAGATGTTTGTGATTTACCATCTTGTTCCCTTTTATCTCACTGCAGGCCAGTAGTAGGAATTGGATTGTTTTCTTGATTGATTGGTTGGAACACATGAAAACCATCTTAGGCTATGTATGTTTTGTAAACTACAAGCTTGGCCTGAAAACAACCATTTTAGAGTTCTAGGAAAGTAATTTTAAATAAATATTTTAAAATGTTATTCTGCAACAGATTTTTTTCATGTTTAGATGATTGGAAGAGGCCTTCTTGGTAGTTATAAAAACTGGAAAAAAATAAATATGCATTTTTTAAAATTCACTCTTAGAAATCACCTAAAAGTTTAATAGTAACCCAGAAGACTTCAACACAAATTGCGGTTTTGTTTCTTTAAAAGGGATGGCATTAGCTCTCAGGATGAAAGTGTCATCAGATCAACTGTAACTATAGCTTGACACTTCCTGCCTCTGTTCATGTGCATAGCTTGATATTATCTAAGTACTGGTAACAGTGATACCTAAGGCTACCATGGATAAACACAGAAGGTTTCTGATGACAGCCTCTTAAGCACAGGAGAAAAGCTGTTGTGTGGTTTATGATACCATCATAACCCTGAGGTACTGACAGAGCTTCATTCACAGTTTTTCTGTGAGTTGTTTTTCTATATTTCATGTTACCACTTTTGTTTCTTGTTGAAATCATAGATATTTTTGCTCTTTAAATAAAGCCAGATTAAAAATATACCACCATAGTTATTTTAAAAGAGTTCAAAAATCTCCATTTAACATCTTAATAGTTATAAAATGGATGTTCTGGACAACAGAACTGTATTTTAAGAAATAATGTAATTAATCAGGGATAATATTATTTTAGTTAAATATAACACAGTACTATGATTTTTGCCATGTCATTGATTGTATCACGCAATAATGCAGCCAACTCTACCATCATTATTAACAGAATATAGTGAATATTGAATAAAGCTTTTGCAAAGATATATATGTGCAAGCTGGCTAAAAAAATATATTAATAGAATATGCCATTATAAAAATCTGGGGTCTGTTTATCTGGTTTTGTTTGTTTGGTGGGTTTTTTTGACACCTTTATGTTTAAAAATTGCAAAAGCTTGTATTCTTTACTTTTTCATTTTCTGAATTATTTCTTATTTTACATGGCAGCTTGTTTTATATCCTAAGTCCTTTGCTGCCTACAACACCTGTACCGTCTAACCTATAGCAGCCAAGTTAGAGGCGGAAAAAGACCTTGAAAGGTCATCCCAGTCCATCCCTGTTCTGAGGCAGGAAATGGGTAACTGGCTCGTCTCTGATAGATGTTTGTGTAGGCTGCGGTTAAAAACCACAAATTAAGGGGATTCCACAACCTCCATAAACCTATTCCATCTAATCTAGATTTTGAGGGATTTTTTTGTTGTTTCATTTTTTCATCGTCTTCTTTGCTGCAAATTAAGCAATTACTTGTTATAGTTCAGGTAGCAACTGTTGATTGTGGCTTTCTGTATGCTGCCTTTAAAAATACGCATTTTCCCCCATTCTTCTTTTTCTGAGGAAGCCAAGCTTCATTCCTTCAACCTTTCCTTGTAAGTCATATTTTCAAAATAACATATTCCTGTTGATTTCATTTCAACTCCATCCAAATTGTTGAAATTGTTCTTGGAGTGCATTGCCCAGAATTGCACAGAATGCTCCAGCTGAGGCCTCAGCGGCACTGAAGATTGCAAAATAATTAGGTCCTGCATCTCACATACTGCACACTTCCTAATACATCCTGGAATGTGAAATGCCTTTCTGCAGCATCATGGTGCTGTTGACTCATATTTAGTTTGAAATCCACTTGAACCTTTCTATCCTTCTCTGCAATCCTGTTGCCTTGTGAAAGTGTCATCATATTACACTGATATACTCTGGTTTTTTTTTGTCATGGGTAGTACTTACTTTCTCTGTGCATAATATGAGCTTGTTGCAGTTATACTGTTTCCCACGTTATCTAAATATTTTGAATTCTGATCTGTTTTGCTATATACTTGCAGCCCCCTCCCAGATTTTTTGCAAATCTTACAAGCTTACTCCCTGTTCTACTATCCAAGCTGTTCAATGAAAAATGGAATAGAATAGGACAGATGAGAAATCCCTGAAGGATGTTACTGCACTGCCATCCTGCTTTGTCAGGAAACTGTTAATAAATACTGTTTGGGAGAAATATTTAACTAGCTGTGTATCAAGTGTTCCTTCATTTCATCTACACCTTTTTTTCGTACTGCGGGAAAATTATAGAGAGGACCTAACTAAAGCTTTGTTAAAGCACAAATATCACATTTCTGCTTTCTTGTTGTTCAGTACTCCTGTTGCCCTTTCTAAGAAGGAAATTAGAGCAGTTTGACACAATAATAATCCTAAAATTACATTTTGATGTCTTATGACTTGTTTTCAATCGTATTGTTATCTACATGCCTATACACTAACTGCCTAATAACCTATGATATTATCCCTCAGAGATGAAGTATTTATGGAAGTTAGGCCAGTTGAACTCTAATACCTAAGGCAGGCAGTATTTTCATCCTTTCTCTTCTTCTAGGGCCTTCTTTGTACTCCACAAGTTCTCAAAAAAAAAAAAAACCCAAACCCCAAAACCAAACCAAACCACTCCCACCCTGAATCATCATGCAGAGATTATAGTATCTTTTAAAGTGCTCCAGGGTCATTTTTAGCACATTCTCTTATGGAGACACAGTTTATATGATAACACTGAATGACCAGTCAGACCACACCATGCCTTTTAACTTGTTGCTCACTTTCCAACTGAACTGGACTGAATAGTTGTGGTCTCAAAGCTACCACATTTCTGTAGGTTTTGTGAAAATGAGCAGGTAAATAGAGTCTCCTCCATGGCAACAAGAAATTCAGTGTAAATGAAACCATGATATAAGGCACTGGAATACTCACAGAAGAACATTATGAATATTCCAGCCATAAATGTCAGTCTGAGCTTTCGCTCTGGGCTAATCCAAACAGGAGACACAAGGCTATAGGGAGGCAGCCTTTATCCACTGCATTCTGAACTACACTTTTAAGTCAGCAAGATTGGAAACTGACATGTCTTAATACCACTTAACCCATTCATTCCCTTTTCTGATTTGTGCTTCTTGGACCTTTATTAAAATCAATTGCTTTGCATATCTGATGCTAAGATCTTCGTAGACACATTAGGCAAAAAAGAGCATCGAATATTTTAGTCTTCTCTGTGTCACATTATTTGCTATCTTTCTTTTTAGATACTGGATTTGAACCTTCCTTTGTCCCCCTTAACCTGTGTGTGTAACCTTTTATTGGCTTTTAGGTCCTTTCCTAATTTAAGTCATTTTGCCTTTAGCCTTCCTGATTTGTTCCCCGTCTAAGCATGCTATTCTTTTAAACTCATTTTCAATCATCTGTTCTTGTTTCCACTTTTTTGTGTGATCCCTTTTTTTTTTTTTAGTTAATCGAATAGCTCCTGTTGAAGCCTCACTGCTCTCTTTCAGTGCTTTCTTTGCATCAGGGTCTTCTGCTGTTGTGCCTTTAATACACTTCTTTCAGTAACTGTTGGCTCTCCTATGCTCCCGTTTCCTTCTGAATTTCTTCCAAAAGATCTACCCACCCATTTATTCCCTAAGCCAACTAAAATCTGCTTTTGGAAGCCCATTCTCTTTCTGCCACTCCATGCTTTCTTTGGCGTCATTGATTTTATTGTTTTGTGATCAGTTTTATACATGTACCTTCCACCTTTGTCTTAATCAGGAAGCATTAACTGATATGGTAAATAATATTCAAAACAGCCTTTCCTCTCTTACCTCCTCAAGTCTCTGCAACCACAAATAGTTGTTCTCAGTACCCTTCAGGAATGTGCTGGGCAGCTCCTCTCTTGTACAGCAATTTTCCAGGACTGCAAGTGTGTTGTGTGTGGAGGGGTGGCGGCTGAGAAGAAAAAGGTGTCCCAAATCTGCTGACTGTGGGGTTGTTATCTTTTACTTGGAGGAATATGACAGCTCTGGACAGAACCAGGGATAGGACACTAGTTCAGGTGGGTGGCAGATCAGATGGAGCAAAGCAGCTCCCCTGTTCCCAGTACAGGAGCATTGCAGAGCGAGGCAGCAGAGCAGCTCACCTGCAGCTGGAAGGGAAGGGAGGCGCGGAAGCTGTAAATTGTATTACTGATATTTTAATACCTAGTATTTCATCATCAGTCTGGCTTTTTGTTGATGATCAGGCCAAAAACTGAAGTCACTATTCAACAATTAGAAAAAAAACCCAAACCCAACAACCGTAAACTGGTATGACTTTTGCCTGAAAAAAGAATCAAGACATGCCCCATTGCTATTAGAAACCACATACAGATATGGCTCTCTGCAAACACTGTCTGTCTCTAATGGCTTAAAATCAAAGGCAACAAAATAAGCTCCAGGCAAGGCAGATACTTCAGGACAGAAGATATAGGGTGTATAGAGTGAGACAGAAGTATGAAAGATGTGTGGAAAAGCATGAGCTTAAAAAAACAGAGGAAGCCTGAAAGATAAGAAGGGCCTGTTTACCTGAGAGCAGTGTTATAAAAGGAATAGTCTGAGTGTATGAAAAAAATTGCCAGGAATAGCAGACAAGTAGATTGCAAAAAACATGGTAAGAAAAGCAATAGAAGGAAATGAAAACAGACAGGTGGGGAAAAAGAAAGTGAATGTAGCATCCATCAGGATAGGTTTTTTCATTTCTTCACCAGGGACCATTTAAAACCAAATTACTTTTTATTAAAATGACAAACACAAGAAGGGATTATAAAACTGTCCTTGATTCTGACTGGAATGTAGCTAATAATCTTAGTACCTAGAGCAGGGAGACTGGAGTTCAGGGGAACATTTCTATGGTAAAAACCCCCCACTGTTTAATTTCTGTGTTTGGTTTGAAGGGAAGCTGTTTTTTAGGCTTCTTAGAGATTTGGAGTACAAATAACCACAGCAGAGGTGGATCACTGGATCTGACTGATGTTGATGATAGCAAAGGTATGATAAATGCAGTTTGACAATTACATCAATGATAAAAATGTATCTGTGCTTACATGGTGTTTTGTGTCTGTTTCTCGAATGTAGGCTTAATGTGATACCATTTTTTTTCATTTTGGTTTCTCTGCATTTTGATATGCTGGTATATTTAGGGAAGATATTTTTGCTAGTATATTATTTATGTATGTTTTTGTTACCTTGCAACTCAGAGTTGCTAGGAAGTGCTATATTAAAAAAATTATAAAGCATGTAGTGCAGTATATGGCTCAGGGAGAGAGCTCTAATGCTGCAAGCCTCAAAATTGATGGAATCAAGCTCTAAATAACTTTTTCCTATAAAAATATTATTGCTCTAAATCAGTTTTAGAAAACTTTACCTAAACTTGAAAATGAACGTTAGTACAATTGCAACATTCCTGTTTGCTCATAAATAGAAATGCTATGTGAGAACCAGGTGCAGAAGCTGTTACAATCTGAGGTGGTGTTCTATCACGGCAATGCACTTGCTGTCACAGTCACTTGGCATTTTACCTTGTATTTGTGCCAAAACTGCATTTTCAATCTTCTGAGCTACAGGACATAGACTGGAAGATTCTAGTCATCATTCCAGCTCAGACTGGCTAGGAGCGCATTAGTCTGATACAGGGAGAGTCCATATGTGTGCTCAGCTGTGTCAAAAGGACAGTGTTTTTTGAGCTACAAACTTCCAGCATTCCCTGAGACAGAAAACAGCATTTTCTTCTCCAGACCTGTTTTCCCAGCATACTACATTCCATCTAACCTAGAAATGTCATAAATACATCATTTTGATGATGAAATAATTTAGGCATTTTCTACTTTAGCTGCTGTACTGGTATGTCTATTTAGCTACAAGAGTATTTTTCTACTATGATAGTTAAATCAGATTGACTGCTGGTGTTGGCATAGATACAGGGTGTTTGTATGTCCTCCTATGTATGGATGGGATAGGTGAGCGTGTGTGCACGTGTATATACATATATATATGTATAAAATTCATAGGTATATTAGCAAATATAATAGCAAATACTGTAATAGCTTATGCTTTAAGAAAATACCACTACAGGTCTATTATCCAAAGTGATAGGATGACAGGGAACTAACAAAGAATTTTAAGCCTTCTTAACAAACAAAACCTCAGATTCACTGGCACTGCAATTAATTGATGGGCTGAATCAAAGGACATGAATATTGCTTACAGATGAAAATTGCTTGTTTGAGAAAAGAGCAGAAACAAGAGTAGGTAGCTCTATTGTTTGTCGAAGGAGCTAACTTGCTCCAACTTCAAGAAGATGGAAGAAAGCTACATATTAAATATTTCCGATTGAATATATGAAAAGGTAAAAACAAAGAGATGTTATATCCTTGTTTGACCTGTTTTAGAGCTCTTAATCAAAAAAAGAAGGTAAAGGAAATGGATACAAAATGCATCTATAGTAAAAACACTAGTGATCTCTGATTCCTGACATTTTAATATTCTCTGTCTTACAGAGACTGACTTAAGTTTGGAAGTGTACAGTTTAATACCTTTCCAGGAATGGTGTCATTTGTCGTAGTTCTGAAAACACTTGACTTTCATTCCTAGAAGTATGAGCCTGCTAAGTCACATTCCTCTCCTACCTCTCCTTCTTCTTATTGTTCCGTGAATCTGAGGCCTTCCTTCTAATAATTGACATAATTTCAAAATGGCCTTATTTGGAACCTATATTTAAACATATGTTGTTTATATAATTGGTTACCTGACATGAGCAGTCACTACTCCCATGTGTTGCAGTATCTGCTGCTTACAGGAAACCTAAGCCAGTGAATTTCAGATTGTTTTTTTCTGGGGAAAAGAGGTAATACATACCTGGGTATTAAGAACATGTATTATTTGTTGTTAATAGAGTACATATTTTATATTAGGACATCAAAATGTATTTGGTACCTGCGAGCAGTGAAGGTGAGCGTCTCAGAATAGGGAGGAAACTAATCTCTAACTGGTCCTACAATCATAGCATATACTTCCTCAAGAATACCTGGGATAAACTCTGGATTTTATGACAATAATGCTTGACAATAATTATTTTTCTTTATTCTGTAAAGGATATATGTAAAAATGTTGAAATTTACATTTGATCTGAGTGCACCATTTTCTTTATAGATGCAATGCAGATGTCTCCAGAAACCTGCTCCTGCTGTAATGTTATTTTCACTATGCAGTCCATCAGTTCTGTTCTTTAAGCCATTTCCTTCACTATCTGCCAGTTAGCTTCTCTTTCTAAAGATTTAGAGGTAGATTGTGGACTTAACTGTGAGAAAAGTTTCTTGCACAAATAATTCCAGTGGCAAAGTTGAAAGCTGTCACGATTTCAATGTTTTTCAGTATTATTGTTGCTTGGCTTTTTTATCTTTGGGATAATGAAATGTCTTTATGCTTTTCTGTTCCTCAAGTGTCCTTGATTTGAGGGCTACTACTGTGATAAACCTTGCTAACATGCATTTGACACATGAGAAAAATAGCACATAGGCATTTCACTCCTCCCTGTTCTGATCTGAATTTTGAGGTACTCTTCCTTACCAGTTAGCAAAACTAAATGAGCTCTCTTGGGCTTCGCCTAGAGTCAAGCTTTCCCTTGTAGGTAGGTATATGGCACCTTCTGCATTATTATCCGGCACAATCCCATCGCAAGGGGATTTCCCCATATCTGTTACCTCAAGTTATGCCTGATATTGATGATATGCAATGTTTACAGAAGACACTTTGATAGCAGACTGTTTTGCTCCTGAAAACCAGAAGACAAAGATCTAATATTTATTTTATATATCTATATATATATAGATATATATTATTTTTAAGGAGGAGTAACTCATAGTTGCGCCTTGACATAGTACTTACTCGGTATTATTTGAGTTGGGTTTAGTTTTTAACATTTTGAGTGCATGACACTGAGCTGACAGCTCACCACTGTAAGATAGAGGTTATCCATCTGGTTGGAGGACCTTAAAGTTTTATTGCAAAATGAAGGCAGGGCATTCAAGGAAAAGTGTTATGCACACTAATGATGCTATGCAAAATAAGGCAAGTCTTTTAGAATATGTTTGGAAATTTCCAAAAGGTATTAATGAAGATGTTCTTTCCTCCTATGATACTATCAAACTGGTAACACTGAAGCAATGCAGCTTTACAGATGAAGGGATACCTTAAAATCAGTGTCAGCACTAACACATTAAGAAAAGTTTTCTGGAAACTACAGATGGAAAATATACCAGCTCTATGTACTTCTAAAGTTATGTGGATTGTTTTATCTGGAGATGATCTATGTAATTCACATTCTGCTTTCAATTCACATCAACAGCTCACAAAACCATGAGATATAGCTCTGCCACATTACAGAAAGTAGACCCTGACCTGTATTTGTAGCAGGTACCCCGTTCTGCCATGTAGGAAATGCTGTGTTTAAGGACTGCTCTGGTGATGAGTCCTGCAGTACATGCCCTTTCACCCCTGGTCCCTCAGTGACATTCCTCTAACACATATTGAGATATTGCAAGTATCTGGGTTTTTTTCACAGTGTCAATTTATGACAATTTAAAAGACATCATGGCATTTTTGTAACATTTAAACTGCATGTCTGCTGGAAGACGTAATGAATGTATGGGCTCTTCCTCTTCATAGCCTGTTCCCCTAGTCAAAGTGACTGACGCTTTATTTAAACACAAAGTCGCAACTATCAGTGAAATGACTTGTAGGCAACAGTTCGTAAGCAAAAGTAGCAGAAAGAATGCTTGTTTATGTATGTTTTGGTAAGGGTAGCAGGGGTTTGCATTAAGTGGATGCAAATGAGTATAAACAAAGAGACTCAATTTCTGTAACTTACTGCTTCTTACTTGACAAGATTTTAAGAGCAGCGTACTGCAGCAGGGTGAACTCATCAGGAAATGAGGTGCACATTCACTTAGGCTATTGTCTGGATTGTGGGACTGTATGTACGTTTTGTTTTTAACCTTGCAAGAAGTTTCTATACCAGCTGCTAAATATTAATATCGCATTCAGTGAACTAGCACTGGTTTACTTCATGCCTAAGTACTAGCAATTTCCTGATACAATTTCCTTAGGTAAAGCCTGAGAAGTCTTCTCTAGGATCAAGACCTTAAAACCAAGTAAGTTAAGGTAAAGATCCCCCACCCCCATGTATAACTGTTATTAAATATATGCCTGGAACAAACTTATTTAGAAAGTAAATATACTGATTTTTACTTCAAGTTAATACCAAATTTCTAAGAAACTTGCAGCTATGCTGTATACTTGTGGGAGGTGAAGAACTTAAGATAATTTGACAGATGTCACTTTAAAAGGAAGAGACAGAATTGGTAATATCTGCCAGATCTGCCACCCAACATTAGTAGTCTATTCCTGCCTTTCTCAAATAGAGGGGTAAGTAGGTTAATAGATGGCCAGGATGTCTCCACACAGCAACCACAAAATGAGTGCCATGCCTGGCTGATAAATATGCTTCTTTATATATGCAGAATGCTATATATCTACAAACCATGACTTTCTTATTTCAAGTAATCTAACTCACTGTCATACCTAAGCTGTACCCATTCATTAAAAGGCTTTGTTCCAGAACTGACTTTGCCATGTATCTCACATTCTCAGTGAAGGCTATGTTAGGTTTTAAGGATGGGAAAACTGAAAACTGGGTTTAAATTACGCTGTGTCTGCACCTTAGTCTCATTCAAGAAGAGGTACGTTCTGAAAGACGCACAGGCCAGGGTTGGTGCCCAGCGGAGAGCCCCACAGCCTGTTGGGTGAGGCAGGTGAGCGCTGGTGGCGCCTGGGCACATGGCTCCTGCTGAGCTGCAGCTCATCTAGCGGGAGCTGCTGCTTTGCAGCGAGGCAGGTTACGGCTGGCGAGCAACACCTTCTTCCTCAGGACAACAGCTTCCTCCGGGTCCCGCCGAGTCTCCATCGCCACACCTCCCTGCTCGGGAAAAGAAAAAACACTTGAAACCCGCCACAGCCGCGGAGGAAATGCTGCAAACACAACGTGCACCCAGACCGTGTTGGGGAGCGCTCCGCTCAGCCCCGCCGTTACCGCCCGTACTCACCGCAGCACCTCGCTGGGCTCGCCCCCCGTGGTCCCACGCCGCGTGGTGCCGGGTCTCCTGCGCGGCCTCGGCCCCACCGCACACCGTCTCGCTCCTGCCCTCGGGCCGGCCGCCGCGCCTTTGCCTGCCACCCGCTAGGGAAGGCGCGGCGGCCGGCCCGAGGGCTCCGGCGCGTGTTGACCGGGCCGCCCAGGAGACCCGGACGAAGGGAAGCACCGCGGCCTCAGGGGAGCCACCCGCGGCCCCGCCGCCGCGGCCGGCGGAGCGCTGCCCGCGGCGCGGAAGGTGCGCGCTGGGCCGAAGAGGGAGGTCCCCGCCGCGGGACGGGGGTCAGCGGGTTGGGGCAGAGAGCGGTCATGGAGGTACGGCTCGGCCGGCGTTCTGAGGCCAGGGGGCAGGTGGGTGCGCGGCGGGCGTCGCTTACCCGCCCGCCGCCCCTGGGCGGCTACAACACGGCGGGGCTCGGCTGGGCGCCGGCGGAGCGCGGCGCTCGCTCGGCTCACGATCGTGTTTGCGCATGACCCCTCCCCGCCTGCGCCCTCCCCTCCCCGGCGGCAGCGGGGAAGGTTAGCCTCAGACACAGGCGGCTGCTCGGCGGCGGCGGCCGCGGCGACGCAGTGCAGAGGTGCGGGCAGGTTGAGCTGGACCCGCGCCCCGTCTCTCCTGCGCCCCGCCTGCCTCCAGAGCCCGCTCCCCGCCGGCGGCCTCCCCGCGCCGGTGTCGGGCCGGCCCCCCGGCCATGAGCGCGGTGCTGGGTGTCCCCCCGCCGCGCCGCCTCCCCCGCCGCCCCCGGCGGCTGCCGGGCTCCAGGAAAGTAGCTTGATGAGTGTCCAAAGTAGCAGTGGAAGTTTGGAGGGGCCGCCATCTTGGTCCCGGCTCTCCACGTCCCCACCGAGCCTGCAGGGCTGCTCCGCGGCGGCGGCCTCCCAGCTCCACGGCGCGCCGCCCGGCAAGCCGCCCAAGGAAGGTAACCAGCGCGCCGCGGGGCTGCACGGGGGGCCCGGCCCTCGGGGAGGGGCCCAGCAATCGCCGCCGGAGGCCGGTCCCGGGCTGGCGGGGAGCGGTGGTGGTAGTGGTGCGGGGTCAGCGTTGGGCCCGGTGGCGGCGAGAGGAGCCTCGGGCGCTGGGTGAGCAGGGCCCCCGCCCGCGCCTCCCGCCGCCGCTCGTCAGCGCGGCGGCGCCTTGTTGTTTCCCCCCCTGCCTCCGGGCCGCGGAGGGGGATCGGCCGCGCTCCCTCCGCTCCGGGGCCGTCCGCCCGCCCGCAAGAGCCGCCAAGAGTCTCCTCCCGCCGCGGCTCTCCTCGGGCGGCCGCTCGAAATGGGTTCCCCTCCGCCAGCGGCAAAGTAAAAGTGCTGCGCCGGAGGATGCGGCCGTTGTTGCTGGATGAAGGGAGTCGGGCACTTTTGGCATCATGGAGGTGGGGAGGAGAGAGGGGCCGACACCAGCGGGTTCGTCCCCGTGGGGAAGGCACCCTCGGGATGGCCGGTTTTGCGGCCAGAAGTGACAGGGCGCCTTACGGGCACCGCGGAATGACTGCAACTTTCCCCTGTCCTCCATCACGCCTTAGATGATAATATTTTTCTCCTCCCTCCCCTGCTCCTCCCCTCTTGTGTTACACCGACAGCAGGGTGTTGTGGGTGTTTGCAGGGAATATCTGTATGAAGGTTATGAGCAAACAAGTCCCTTCGCTATTCCCTTTCGGGTATTGTCTGGTTTTCCTCCTTGTGTTGAAATGTATTGCCACAAGATGTAGCAGTTATACAGCTAGTGGATCGCTCGGTGCTTTTAACTAAAATAACTACTTGCTGAACGCCGGTTAGTGGTGGAGGAGAACTTTTATACACAGATACTTGCATACCGAGCAGTTGTATAATTTTACTCCATTTGCCCCGGTTTAATGAATACCATGTAGCATTTCTTGTGGTGTCTGCAGAATGTCATTGCCCAAGCAGGAAACTTGCTAACTTAAAATAGAAATAATAGTGAAAATGGGAAGTCTTTGTTTTTCAGGTCTTCCTGTAGCTGCTTGCTTGCCTTTTTTATTTATTATTTTTGGTTGATAAGCGATGTAAGGACTTGGTAACAGGGATCTGACATCCTGGAAACACGCAACGCAGCCCGTGTTTCTCCATTTTCCACACCAGTAGTTGTCAGACTTGTATCACTCCGTGCCACTTTTGCACACGCTCCTGCAGGTAGATTGACATGAAATGCTCTAGAAAATACCTGGAGAGGAATTATGGTATATGTTAAAGATGCTGAGTAAAGTGGCAGGCATTTTGTGCTCGGCTGCTCTGGGAAACGGAAGCTTTCAGAAAAGCAACAACCACCAGCCAAATATGTAGTTTAAGTTTACAGAGAGTAGGTTTCTTCAGTGTTGCAACACTTGTTATAAATATGCCTGCACATAATATGCACGTAGCATGTATACATGAGATACTTTTTGTTGTATTTCAGATAGGCAGCATACAGGCTTGAGAAGATTATTGCAGCACAACTTATGTATCTTATCTATTTTAAAGAAAAAGGGTGTGCCTTGACTACCTCTATTTAGACAAGGAAGAACATTTTTGGGAAATTAATTTCTGACATAATGATTCTTTTTACTTTTTTCTTTCTTATGACTCATGCTGTTGGATTTTTCTGGGTACTGTAATTTACATCTTCTGGTACAGATTCAGGAGTTAAAGAGTAATCAAAACCCCGGTGTTTGCTTAGTCGCTATATGGTACTGTATTTGCATGGTGTTTCTGGGTCAGAATAATTGTGTGTCCTCACTAGGCAGTTCTGTTTGAAGACAGGCATCAGCTGCCAGCCATACTTGGTTTATATTTTGCGTTCATGCTTGTGGAATGTTATCAGCACACCTTACTTCATGTATGTACATTCTACAGTGAAGTGTCTTGTCTGAAAGCAATAGGCCCTGAAATATAAACATGTCAATATGCCATAGCCATTGGCTTATATATGTGAACGAATGATGTCAGATCAAACTAATAAACGTGCAGTATTTTCAGTGCAGTGTATTTATAGGAGCTTGTGTTCTCATCGATTCTGAACTTGTGATACCTTGTGATGTTAACAGAGGTTATGAGCTTTGGAGCAGCGGATCAGGCTGCTGGCCCATACTGGATCAGAGCTGCGTTGCTGTGCTAATGCCTCTGCTGGTTCTGGGTGGATGATATTTCCAGGTTACGGTGCATTCAGTTCTTGGGTTGAGCTTGTGGCCCAGCCTGGCTTTCACCTTTGTGGATTCAAACCTCTGTGACAGTTACGCTCATGTTGCCTTTGGATGCACAGGCCTTCACTGCATGCACCACGCGTGATGTGGTTTATCTGACCTTACCTGTGATTCACTATGAAAGTTTGGCAAGAGTCCACATCTCTCTATGGGTTTTTAAGGGTTCTGATATATTTAGAACAGAAACCTCCAACACCCTGATTTAGGAAGTCCTAAAACTATTCTCTGAAGCTGTAATACAGAGAAAGCAAAAAGAAAAGCTCTGACCTTATCTTTTAAGGTTTTAAAATGAAAGGACTGTGATGAACTCAAATGCAGTTGCATCTGTATACTTTTATTGTACCAGAACTGTCTCTTGTTTGCATTTTGGTATAGCTTGTAAATATCTGTAGTTATGTCAGTTGTTTTATATGCCAATAATTGATGTGTGGGATATGTGGTCAGTTATTCAAGAGCCATGCAATAGATGCTATTGAGAATTTAGGAAGACTGTTATGTGTATTATTTTACATAAGGTATGTGATTATTGGGCTAAATCCTATGCCACAGCTCACATAATTGCAGTCATGCAACTTCATGTTTGAAGTTTCTTAACTTTTGACTGCTTTATGCGTGCAACTAAAAAGACAGAGCACATAGTTGGAAAATGCTGTTTCGTAAATGGGGGATGTTCAGGCCACTGCTGACAAGGCAGAGAGGCAGAAGAAATTTCCTGAATCATGCAATGGTTTGAAGGGACCTTAAAGATTGTCTGGTTCCAGCCCACTGCCATGGGCAGGGGCACCTTCCACGAGACCAGGTTGCTCAAAGCTAACCTGTCCTGGGCCACTTCGAGGGATGGGACATCCACGGCTTCTCTGGGCAACCTGTGCCAGTGTCTTGCCACCCTCACAGTAAAGAATTTCTTCCTTATATCTAATTTGAATCTACCTTCTTTCTGTTCAAAGTCATTCTCCCTTGTCCTATCACTACATGACCTTGTAAAATGTCCCTCTGCAGCTTTCTTGTAGGCCCCTTTTAGGTACTGGATGGCTGCTGTCAGGTTTCCTCAGAGCTTTCTCTTCTCCATGCTGAACAAGCCCAGCTCTCTCATCCTGTCTTCGTAGGAGAGGTGCTCCAGCCCTCTGAGCATCTTTGTGGCCTCCTCTGGTCTCACTCCAACAGGTCCACATCCTTCTTATGTTGGAAGCCCCACAGCTGAACACAGTATTCCAGGTGGGGTCTCACCAGAGCAGAGGAGGAGAATCACCTCCCTCAACCTGCTGGTCACACTGCTTTCCATGCAGCTTTCTGGGCTGAAAGTGCACGCTGTCAGATAATGTTGAGCTTCTTCCTCAATCAGCACCTCGAAAATTTGGGAAATACATATGGTTGTTTTAGAATAGCTTCTCTTTTGAGGTGGGAAGCAGTGCCACAGTGTCTGGTAGTCAAGCGTGATGCAAGTTATTTTTTGTTTGTGCTCTTGGCTTTTGACACTTTACTAAAAGTAAAACAATGCCAAATACAACTTTGAATTACCATGACAGGAGTATACATTTCAGTTTTCAGATTTGAGGCCAAATTAACATATGATGGCAAAATGGTAAATAAACTCAGGACATGTATCTGAAAGACCTTGGAGAACTAATGCAGTGGGAGTAACAAATTTTGTTGGTATTTTTTTTCTTTTAAATTGGATAAATGTATGTTATTTTTATTTATTGTTAAAATAAATACTGTTACCTAAAACATAATGATAGTTGTCTGTTATAAAGGTACAGTTTTTCCTCCTTAAGTTTCCAGTCTAGAAAATGTTTCTAGATGCCAGGTTGTATCACATGTGCTGCATATAGTGTATTAGCCCATGAACATGAAAGATGCCTGATCTTACTAAATCTTCCTGGGTTGTTTTTTTATTCTGTTGTTTGCTTACAGTGTAAAAGCTCAGCTGCTTTATTTGCTTAACCAGTAAGTTCTCAGTAAGTTTTTTGGGGTTTGTCATTCAAATGTAGATTAAGAATTTGATGGATTTGGCCAGTTCACGTGAGGACAGAATAAAATGGGAACACTTGATGTTTAAAGATGGTGGTATGTTTTTACTTAGGATGAGCACAGCAATCATGAAAGATTATTTGGGCTGGCTGTAGTATGAGCAGGTGTTGTGGAAGACTTCATGTTGTTCCACTGGTATGCAGAGATTCTAGCTTGTGATATTGTTGCTGGTTTTGTTGAAGATGTGTTTCTCATACTGAGCTGATGCTAATGGCAGATTCTGGTGAGATTTTATAGCATGCCCAAATGAGAAAAGGTGACCTTTTTTTAAATATAGGTCCTTATTTGAATCTGGTTTTCTAAAAGGCAAGTGCTGCAGAGGATAGAGCAAATTAGTGCTTGGGTGATTGTTTTATTTTAATTCTGTTTTAACTTGGTAGAATGGAATTTCCCATTAACCTATTCTGTTTTAAAGGGAGAGAGAATCAATATGTTTAAGGACGGGCTGTATTTATTTGTTTATTATCTCCATTCAAAGAAAAAGTTTGTTACTTCAGTTTTTTTCCCCTATGATTTTTTCTTGTTTGCTATTTCTTTCAGTAAGTAAATTTTTTTCTTCAGTAAGCTATAATAAACTTGCAGACCAGAGTTATTATTAATAAGCAATTAGTCTTGTCATTTCTTTGGATTTTCTTAAAGCTGGGTAATTCTGAATGATTGCAAAATACTGTTGGGAGTCCTGGGAAAGAGTACTGTATGTATGTGCATCATGGTCGTAGGTCTACAGGATTTTGCTTCCTGAAGAATGGAGGTTATGCAAATGTGACAGGTTTAAATAATCCTTTATGTTTTCTGTGTTCTGGATACAAGGCTGTGTTTTGAAGTAGTACTTGCTCCCCATCCAGATCACTCCCATACTCAATTTGTTGCCCCTATGCTGAGGTGTTTTGGGTTTTTTTTACATGTGAAAACGTTGAAGTTGGAAAACTCTGTTTATGCAGTGAAGCATTTTCTGAACTGTAGCTCCCCTGAAATGTAAAAGCACACAAGGAGGGGGAAGAAGAGCTTTATGAACTTCTTCCTGATCGGCTTGGTGTGTTTCTACTGCAAAAGGGGAAAAGGGAAATTTGGTTTGCCAGATTGCTCTGAGTGGAGATGAAAGTGGTTAGAGGAAGAAGAGTGGTCAGGTTTGCTGTTGAGAATGCCGGTGCTCCACTTGTCATTGTTGGAGAGTAGTTAAACAGAAACTGGCCACCATAATATAATCCAGTTTCTCAGGTGGGCTTGCAAGTAGACAACTTCTAATGATTGCTGAAGAAAAGAAGGGACAAGCACTGCATTTTATGTTCAGTACTTAAGAGTTGAGTTTGGTAGCAGTAGAAAAGAGTTAGTAAGCATCAGAAGGTATTTTGAGCCCTACGTTTCCCTTTATCTTGACTCCGTCCTTATTGAGATGCTCTGTTAAGGTAGAACCTAAGGCTGTGCTTCCTTCCCAGGCACCTCTCTGGAAGTCTTACTCCCTGCTTTCATTCCTGAGCCGAGCACTGGAATATGCCAGCAGAAGAATCCTGGCAAACCAGCATTTCTCGGGGTAGGGTGCAGTAGGTGTCGGGAATATGAATGCTTGTAAGCTTTAATTGACCTTTGTCAAACTTAGTCACCAAAGCATGAAGAAGAAGGACTTAAAGGGAGGCTGTATGGGCTGAAGTTTTAATAGGGGAAGGCTGGGGCTGTGCGAGCCTTTGGGGGTGGGTCTGTGCTAGAGGGATTGACTGAAATCAGAGTGATTATATTACTAATTTTAATCATGACATAAATCAGCAAGCAGGAAATCCTGATTAAATAATTGTTTTTAATTTTATTTTGCATTTGTGCTTAATTATTTTTTCTAAAGAAAAGTTGATTCTAATTGGTCTAATTTGATCATGCCTTTTGCCAGGCAGGAGGGTATGCATCTATATGTGTTTAAGTAGTTATGCAGCTTAGTTTCTTAATGTTCAAGAAACATAATTCCCCATGCTTTAGATAGCTTTTAGCTAACTTTATTAGCTAGCTAAAATGAATCCTAATTGTGCTAGATACATAAGAAGAAACAAATATATCCAAATGTGTTTTGCATTTAAACCAGATTAAGTAGACTTGTCTGTAGTTTGTGACTTGAGTCCGTTATTTCCTGTCATTGCACCCTGTGAGATTTGGAGTTAATAGATCAAATCCAGTCACCATTCCTTCTTGTTCATCATTTGGAAAAGAAAGCCAGGCTTTCCTACTTTCCTAGTTGTCCATTGCCCCCTTCAGCAGTTCCAAGTGAACCAACTGTTGAAGTGGTTGAATGGGTGAAAATGGCAGAAGCGATTGACAGAAAGCCCATCAAGCGGCTCAGAGCTCCGATTTGGCATCTTGCTGGCAGCTTCCAGCGATGTGATGGTTTGGCTGCCAGCAGAGCATAAAAGTTGATATCGTTTGAATGTATTTTTACCTTGTATAAATTTAATGGATCGTAAAGTTTAAACCTCACCATAGACTGTTAATGCGTCAAGTTTAGCTGGAGTGTATTTTTAAAATAAACAAGTAGGAAAAATTACCAACTCAGTGCTCAAAAGGCCATTGTAGCTTTAGCTGGAGAGGTCCTGGGACAGATGAATGTCCTCCAAGGAGTCAGAGATAAAGCTAGAGGTTGTTGAATGGTTATACAACTGTGATGGGAATCTGGTTGCTTTGGAGATTACTGGAGCTTTTACGTGAAACAGAATGCCACAGAGAGTTTGTATTCCCTGGGACTGCCTCCGCGTGCTGAGAGGTGGCAGCAGGAGCATTAAGCAATGTATCTTGCCTCATCATATCTGCAGAGTTCTAAGTGGGTGGAAACTTAAAGGCCGCAGTGCTTTCTTTATAATGTCCTTAAGAACAAAGCACTTCGCACTCCTTTAAGAGATGAGGGTGGTGGTAAGAAACTCCAGAGTGCCTTTTACAGGAAATGAAGCCCAACCGGAATTACTTGGAGATTGGCAAGTGCTGGATTCACTTTCTTTGGACTTCTAATACAGCTGTACATATAAGAGAAAAGGAAGAAAAATACCTTTTTTTTTTTTATTTTAAGAATAACAGGTAATCTTGATGTTTTTAGAAAAATCCATTGTATGATGTCACATACACCCAACCTTTTAGATAGTTAATTTTATGACTGTATCTGGAGCTCAAGGCATGTAAAGCACCCTGTCCTGCAGCTTCCGGTGGGTTGCAAATTCTTATTTTTTTTTGGTAAGTAGTAGAACCTCTGAACTGCTACCTAAGGGCAGCAAATTAGAAAGTAACATTAAATACACAGATATTTAAGTTCCTTTTCTTAACTCGCTGTAAGCCTGACAGCATTTGATTTAGATCTGGTCTTCACTTGGTGGGTGTCTGCCCTTGGCATCACAGAGGTGTTTCTCATTTCTCCACCACTGAACTCTTGGACTCCTTGGAGAAAAACTCAGAAGACGCTGCCAGTAGGATTTCTAATACTACTTTCCTTCATTCTTGTGGCTTAGGCTAATCAGGCCTATGCACTGTGTAGCTGTATTTGTTAAGTGTTGCGTTTTCTAGTTAATGCTGCATTCTCATAGGTTCCCCAGTTTTGTCCTACATTTTGCAGCTGTGCTTCTGCCAGTGATTTTGGGGTTTTTTTTGGTGGCCTAATACCCTCTTTCTAGCTATTTTGGACCATGGGGAGGTTGCTGTCTTCGCTGTTTCTTAGCTTATTCCTAGTAAAAGCAATGAGAGTCATGTCCTTTAGTAAGTTGATATTTTCATTATGAAGCAATTGAAAACGTACACAATTAATAGTATTCATTTTAACATCAGTAGAAATGTGCAGTTTTAAATTAAATATACAGAATTATAATTTAAAACATGTTTGTTTACAGGACAAGTTCTAGTTTTGATGAACACTGGTGACTTACAACAAGGTTTATATTTTTGTAAGTGATATCATTGTAAAGACCAACCGTATTTGCACATGTAAGATCGTAATGAAACCAGTTCTTTCAATAAATATGTTTGTACAGTGAAAAATACAGTAACTTTGAAATAGCTTTGTTATTTTATATTTTACAAATACCATGTTTATGTAGGAAAAACATTTTGCAGGTATTATGCTGGAGGTCTTAATTTAGTGGCAAATTCTCTTAGTCTCGATAGGGAATAATCTGTTTTTAATAGTTCTGTTAAAAGTTTTATGAAAAGATGCATCAGACGATTTGAAAGTTTTCAAAGTAAAAGTCCTTTGTTAGCGCTAAGTCATGCTAAGGTATATCTATGAGAGTCTTCTGCCCTTGCAGGCGCTCTTTTGGCCCTGTGTGTCCCCTTCCACTGCTAGATGAGAATTTACACAGTGGTGTGAAGAGTGATGGTAGTCTGATTATCTTTGTGAAGTAATTTTAGTTGCGGTAGTGCTGATTATAGATTATTAAGAATAGGTGTATTGGTCATTATGGTTTTTGTTTGGTTTGTTTCTTTTTCAAGTCAGTTGTTCCTTGAGCTGGCTGTTGTTGGGGAGTGGTTGCTGTGTCTTTGATACACGGTCTAGAAACTTTTTAATTACTAGTGTTGCATTTTAGTTTCAGTAGTTTTATTCACGGTACAGACCTATGATAGAAGGCTATCTAGCAAGTTTTCTGCAAGCTTCAACTTTCAATAAAGTAGACTAATTCTTGTTATAGTATCTTTGTATTCAGTGTCATGAAGAGCCATTATGAGTGGGATTTTTGTATTTTAAAGTGATAGAGATCAGAGGAGTTCCTGAAGATGCAGGTTTAGAATTTTAAAACGAGATACAAAAAGCACTTTTTCCTGTGCACATTATTGCTTCAGTATGCGATTGCTTTCTGTGAAGTTCATTGCCTATTTAATTTACCTCTACTTACGTAATCAGATTGTGTATTACCTCTTTCTAATTAAATTGTATTATTAAATGATTGTGATACTAATAATGCCTAAGAAGGGTAACGCCAGTATTCAAACTATGAAAGGCAAAAATCATGGTCTTTGCTTCCTTGTTAGATGGTATTTTGTATTCTGCATCCATAGATAATTTTCTTTTTTCAGTCTCTTGATACATGCTGTTGCAACCAGAACATCCAATTGGTTAGTATTAAGGAAGAGGCAATTTTTTATATCGTGCATGTACACACTTTTATATATCTACACAAAATGTGTGTATGAAGTCTTGATGAGCAGTCTGTTTAGTCATCAGGAATACTAATGTTGTTAGGCCCCCCCATCCCCCATAGCAGTCTCATAAACAAGCTCAGCTTACACAAAAACTTCAGCTGCCTTTTAATAAAAATGTTCTAAATTCCTGTTGTCTGTTATTACATACTTCTTAAAAACCTGATTCATTTTTCCAAAGATGTGATTTTGTTAAACCTGCTGATGAATACTGCAGATGATACAAAATTTGGCTGCTAGATTGATCATGATAGTTTTGCTGTATCTTGATTTTTAGCTTTTTATATAGGTGTTTGCTTCTAAACAGAATCATAGAGGAGAATAGAAACATGTAGAGTTCACAAAAAAGCAGAGTCTGGTTGTATATTAGATTATACATTAATGTTACATTTCTTGTATTTTTTCTCCCTGTTGTACTTGCAACATATATCATAATTTGGGAATGAAATGTTGAAGCTATGACAACAAAATTATTTCCAGTAAATGACCTTAATAGTGATTTTTTTATTTTTTTCCCCCTTCTCTGTGTCGTGTGATTGAAAGTTGACCTGATTTGTTCTCCTGGCTAAATAGCAACGTGCTGTTCTCTCCAAGCCTTTCACTTGTTTTTCTCTTCTAGAGAAGTGCAAACAACAGGCACCGACCTCTGCCAGCGTCTGACACCACTTTCCTGCTGTTTTCCTTACATCTTTTTCTTTAAGTTTGTCCATACAAGAGAGACAGAGAGAAACTGCTATTTTTAATTCTTTTTCTTCTTCTTGTGGCTTTGAAATCCCATTTTTCTAAGGGAAGCAATGATGAGGCAGCAGTACCAGTGACTGTCAGGAGCTGCAGAATCTGGCAGTACGCCACTATCTGGGTGGGTTGTGTGTGCTCTCCTAGACCAGGTCCCTGAGCCTGCCTCCTCCCACTGCCCCTCTCCCTTCCTGACCAGTGCTGGGTCACAAGAGTGACCTCCAGTCTTGTCCTACTCCTCTGCTTCCCCTGGGCTTCTCTGAACTGTCATTTTCCTCCCCAAATTGTGGTCCCTCTGCTCAGTCTCCATTTGTGCATGGTGTTGATTTTGCTGGAGGAAAGGTAGTTTTTGACAAAGGGGGCAGTCGATGTGGTAGAAGCCAGAACCTTCCAAACATTCAAGCATTGACCGTCCGTGCTCAGCTGGAGGTGCACTCATTGGCATGGTTTTGCGAGGATGCAGCCGGGAGTGTCTCCTCTCGTGTCCCCTGGTGCATTAACCATGTGGGAGCACTGGACTGTAGTGCTGGCAGCAATCACAAGTGCTTTGTGCAGTTAAGAGTTCATGGGTGCCCATGTCTAGAAAGACTGGAGAGGAACGTTGGTTTACCTTGGGTGTCAAAATCCTGCTTGGCCAACAGCTACCTCTTGAGAAAAGGTGAAATCCAGTTTCAAATTGTTGTGGATAAAGGACCAAACAAGGGATTTTGGGGAAATAACGTATTTTATTAGTATGCTTTAAGTCTTTAAGAATAAACATTCCTCATTTTCGGTTGCGTTTAATTCAAGACTGGTCATCACAATTGCTTTTTGTTACATCCGTCGAGTCATTGAATCTGTTGGGTTTGTTGCATGAATAAGCCAAAGATACCGAGTGATTTCTGAGTTCTCTCAGTTGATAAATAATCATGTTAGGATGTAGTACTTGTAGAACATCGTTTTGTTACATAAAAGCAGTAAATGTAGATAGTGTTTGAATTAGTGATGGAGGTAGCTACCGAACCAGGTGGTGTGGCTAGCTGTTAGGGATGTAGAAGGGCTTCGTTGGAGACTAGGCTGGTATTAGTCCGACCGTTCTACCAGGCTCCGCGGGTGCACTCGCTCAGTTGCGTTGGCCACCTGCTATTTAAAAGCTCTCCTGTCTCTTTAAAGTCACGCGGCCGTGTCACGTGAGCGTGCTGACCGCCGCCGCGTGGTGGTTGTAACTGCCGGCTGCCACCTGAGGGGGGCGCGTCCTGTCCGTTGGCCCTAACGGAGCGGGCACGGCACGGCGAGGGGGGCGGCCTCCCGCTCCACCGGCTTTCCCCCCTGGGAGCTGCTGCCGGTGAAGCTTCCCCGTCACTGATGTGGTTTTGTACCGTTGCTTTTACCTGTTCTTAAACTTCAGTTGTCTTTTTGCCACAGAGGTAGCACACCAAAGCAGCGGAGACTCATCAGGGCTTTAGCCTTGCCTGACTGTCTCATTTAGACTCTGCCTTTTCTAACAGGTGGAGAGCCTGGCTCAGCTCTGGATCCTCTCGAAGTCTGCCGTAGATTTGTTGATAGATTTACTCAGTTTTTAAAAAATCTCCCATGTAGTTAGCTTGGTTTAGTCACCCCCCGAAGTCAGGAGTGTGGGAGCATGCAGGCTAAGTGTATGCCAAGTGAAAGGCATCCTCACTTCTTAGCTGTTGGTAACCTCCTGGTAGCACTGGCTCCTCTGTCAATTTGGCTGTAGGAGGTAGGTTCCAGGAGGCCTGCTTCAACCATCCAAGAATTCCATCGTCCTCCTCTGCATCTGGTACGAGCTATTTTAAGGAAAAGCCCTGCATTACCTCCTGCCAGCTGGGGAAGAGAACTTGGATCACACTTATTTTTACTTAAATTACAGCCACAGTAGTCCACAGAAGCTGGTGTAGCATCCTTATCCTTTAATGAAGAAGAACTGTGGTTAGTTTTGTAGAGGAACAAGTACTATTAGCCGAGTGTTCGAGTGGTTCTACATGGTGGATGATGTTAATTGCACATAAGTATTTTTACTACTGTCTTGAAGTATGTGTGAAATAAACACCTAAATCCATTTGTTTGGCGCTTTTTTCCACTATCAAAGCCTAAAAATCTGCCCCTTTTCAGGGATTTAACTAGTGTCCCTGCCCATGGCAGGGGGGTTGGAACTAGGTGATCTTGCTGTCCTTTCCAACCCTAACTATTCTATGATTTATGTTATGAAATTATATTCACATTATCACAGACTTTCTTCCATAAAGTCAGTTCGCTAAAACCTGTTTGCCTGCAAGATGGGCAGTTCTCAGGAAGCGGCTATGCTGAAAGGAATGAGAATCCTTTTCTTCTAAAACATGAATGAAAGTGATAGTATAGCAGAAAAGAAGCTGGTTTAAAATTAGGCATTGAGCGCTGGATAGGAGAAATGGCTGTAAAGCAGATTTCTTTAATGGTAATGCTGAGCAACACTAAAACTGAATTTTTGACAGATGATTACATAGGATGTTTCTTTGTCTGTGCGCTGGGTGGGTGCTGAATTTTTAAAAATGTTCAGTGCACAAAGTTGCAACTGAATTTAGTGTACACTGTTGGTATCAATAGGCTTTGGAGCTGTGCTGTAAGAAAGATGAGTACAACGTTGAAAATATTTTTTCCCCTTACCTTTAAACTTGATTTTTAACTGATTCATGTGTGATTTCATACAAGTCTCATTTTTTCCTTGTTTAGAATGGGAGCAGTACTGCAAAGTCCTAGGAAAATATAGGCATAGTCATTAACATGTCAGCTTTACATGTGTGTAATTTCTCTATTTAGAGCCATATTCTGAGAGGCCCCTCCCTACAAAGGACTTTACGGAAACAATTTTATTCCCCTATTCAGTGAAGTTTGGATTGTCCTGTTAGTTCAGAAGCTACTGGGAAAGTGATGGAACACCTTATCCTTGGTGCCATCTTAAGGCATATCAAGGATAAGAGGGTTATGAGGGGCAGTCAACATGGCTTCACCAAGGGGAAGTCATGCTTGACCAATCTCGTAGCGTTGTATGAGGAAATAACACGGTGGATGGATGATGGCAGAGCGGTGGATGTGGTCTACCTCGACTTCAGCAAAGTGTTTGACACAGTCTCCCACAGCATCCTCGCAGCTAAATTGAGGAAGTGTGGTCTGGATGATCGGGTAGTGAGGTGGACTGTGAACTGGCTGAAGGAGAGAAGCCAGAGAGTTGTAGTCTATGGGGCGGAGTCTAGTTGGAGGCCTGTATCTAGTGGAGTGCCTCAAGGGTCGGTACTGGGACCAGTATTATTTAATATATTCATCAACGATTTAGATGAGGGAATTGAGTGTACTATCAGCAAGTTTGCTGATGACACTAAGCTGGGAGGGGTGGCCGACACGCCAGAAGGCTGTGCTGCCATCCAGCGAGACCTGGACAGGCTGGAGAGTTGGGCGGGGAATAACTTGATGAAATATAACAAGGGAAAGTGTAGAGTCCTGCATCTGGGCAGGAACAACCCCAGGTTCCAGTATAGATTGGGGAACGACCTGTTAGAGAGCAGTGTAGGGGAGAGGGACCTGGGGGTCCTGGTGGACGACAGGGTGACCATGAGCCGACACTGTGCCCTTGTGGCCAAGAAGGCCAATGGCATCCTGGGGTGTATTAGAAGGGGGGTGGTTAGTAGGTCGAGAGAGGTCCTCCTTCCCCTCTACTCAGCCCTGGTGAGACCTCATCTGGAATATTGTGTCCAGTTCTGGGCCCCTCAGTTTAAGAAGGACAGGGACCTGCTGGAGAGAGTCCAGCGCAGGGCAACTAAGATGATTAAGGGAGTGGAGCATCTCCCTTATGAGGAAAGACTGAGGGAGCTGGGTCTCTATAGTTTGGAGAAGAGGAGATTGAGGGGTGACCTTATTAGTGTATATAAATATATAAAGGGGGAGTGTCACGAGGATGGAGCCAGGCTCTTCTCAGTGGCAAACAATGATAGGACAAGGGGCAATGGGTACAAACTGGAACACAAGAGGTTCCACTTAAACTTGAGAAGAAACTTCTTCTCAGTGAGGGTGACAGAACACTGGAACAGGCTGCCCAGGGAGGTTGTGGAGTCTCCTTCTCTGGAGACATTCAAAACCCGCCTGGACACGTTCCTGTGTAACCTTATCTAGGTGTTCCTGCTCCGGCAGGGGGATTGGACTAGATGATCTTTTGAGGTCCCTTCCAATCTCTAACATACTGTGATACTGTGATACTGGTTGAGTTGTAGATTAAAAAGCTGCAAACCCCTAAGGAGCACCACCAGAGGAGCACCACAAAAACCTAAGAAGCACCTTGTGTGAGCACCACCTATAGACAGGCTGCCTACAAGAGAAAAAATCATAAGCTATCCTGTAGGTAGCACGGTCCTCTCAGCATTGGCAGGAGGGTCCCTGTTGTATGAGCTGCCCACTGGTGTGATGGTTTCTCACAAAGCTGTAATTCAGCAGCCTAAATCTCTTAATATAAATTTGTTTTATTTGTTTTAATTATCACTATATTCTATGCTGTGTACACCACAAAGATATTTTGAAAAGAGGAAATTGGCAGTGTTGTTTGAGGTTGGTGCCTTTTTTTCTTAAGATGGTATAGTTCAGAAGCCAAAATAGTTCATAAGTCTTGTGCTTACAGTTACAGGTGAATTTACTGTCCCAGTTTAATCTTAGAGGTGCAATAAGCTTTTCTACATGTTTGATGTTAAAATGTAGTTGCTTATGTAAGTATATGGGGGTTGAAGTTCTAGTTGATCATAATGTTATGAGTGAAATAGATGAATGTATTTGGAAAGACTTAGGGTATTTTGCTTGGTTTCTTATTTGTAGCATGTTGCTTGCCATGTCATGGTGAAAACAACATTGGTCGAGAGTTACATACTGTGATCAGCATTTTGTTATATCCTGTGTATTTTAGGGAGCAGAACACTTACGTCTCCCTCTACAGTCAGTGGACTGTCTGTGCTGGGAAAATTTTGGAGATCATGAGGGCAGAAATGGCAGTAGGAGTTACATAAGTAAGGAGATTAGGAAATACAGGAAATTAACAACTGAAACACTTATTTTGATGCAAATACAGCTTTCAAATACCAAATGACTGATATGAAAAAAATAAGATACATTTATTCTGTGACATTGTTGGGGCTTTTTGGACTGCCTTTCTTTCCTATAGTTAACTTCCAGACAAATTCATTTGAGGAAAAGGTGCACAATTCGTATTTGTTCCTTCATGGTTTACTTTTTCTGCAGAGTGAGGATGAGAACCAAAAACCCTATGGGAAGGGGCATTGCTCCCTCTCTTCCTGCTCCGTAGGTGACCTCTGCTTTTAACTTCCTTTTCACTTCTTCGTTAGATAGCAGAAACCACTGTTTATTTTTGATACGTGCAAAAGGTCTGTGCCATTTTAATCCTTGCAGTACAGCCATTTCGTGGACTGGAGTGTTTAGAGCTGCCGGTTTGTTTTCTAATAAATGAATGCAGCAAATGAAATTTGCTGTACTTTCTGGTATTTCTCTAGGTAGATGTTTTTATTCTTCAGGACTGCTCCAGGCTTTTAGTCCTTTTCAGCATAGAAATAAATGGAATGTAGTGAGCTTTTGTTCAGAACGTGATGCGCTTTTTGAAAGTACCACAAAACTGGTGTTACCTTGTGACCTGTTAGTCTGCATTGCCAACAAGTGACCCATGAACTTGTAGAGTGCTTCTCTCTGCTTACTGCCTCTTCCCCAAGGGGACAGGGATCATCTGACTTTGCAGCAAATGAAGCTGAAATGGGCAAATTTTGCTTCTCTGTTTCTGTTTGGTTACTTTTTACAGAGCTGTCTGGAAGCAATAGTTATTGCTGCAGATTCCTCTACATAGAGATGAAAAGGGAGCTGGTAGAGTTAGGCAGGCAGCATGTCGCCTGCATATGTGCAGCCCAGGCTGTGTTAGTTTTTATCTCTCTTGACATAAAGTTATGTTCAAGGCAGATGTTTGCTACCTGGGAAGACAGTGCTTTAGTGTTTCTGCCACAGATGTCTTGTGTAATTTCAACCAAGATGTTAAGTGCTTTTTGTAAAATATAAATAGGCTTCTCTTATGTTATAGGGTGATTGTAAGCATAAACTTATCATCCTTATACTGTATATTTGTTTATCAATCGCAGTAGTGGTAGAACAGTGCAGTAGAGCAGCACTGATACTGCTGTATAGGGCACTAACAAGGACTTCTTTTACTTTCGATTGACCAAGGATCTCCAGTAGACTGAAGCATACACAGGGGTACCGTCATATTTTCTTCTCATCTTTTTTCTAACATGGTAGTATACAATCATTTAGCTATGCGTTTAGCATAGTTTTTCTTTAACCAGACCGTTGTTCTTAACTCTGAAGAAACAAAACTGCTGTTGACCTTACCATTGTGTAATGAGGCTTCCCTTTCCAGGAGAAAGCTTCATGGAACCTTGATGTGGTTGTTTAAGGCTTTAGGTGAGACTTCAGAGACCTTAGTATCCAGTTTCTGCAGGCACTGACTATAATGGTAAGAGATGACAGGAAACATCAGGAAGGATCTATTAGTAGGCTACCCAGTTGCTGCCATAACTGACAGTTGTCTTAAACTTTATTAAAGCACTTCATATGATTGCTTTGTGTCTCTCATTATTCCATCACTGTAGCAGATGTTCAAATCGGATGCTGTCATTACAAAAGGTTTTACTGAAGATGCATTTGTTTCCAGTACCTGTACACTTGTTCAAAATGAGCTAAATGCTTGGAGAAGCACATCAGACAGCAAAAGTCAACTAGTCAATAAACTTGCTCATGGGTATCACCATCTTTAGCTGTAAAGAGTGCAAAACAATCAGTGAAGACTAAGTTAACAAATCTACTTGTTTCTTTGAAACACTGGCTCTGCCAGTTCCCTATTAAGTAGTAGAAGTTGGTGGTGTTAATACAGGCATCAAAATTCTTCTGTCAGATCAGAACCCACTCTTTGATTGCTCTTGGCAGTTCAGAATAATATAGAGGACAATTGTGAGTAATCCAGGTCTCTAAAAAATCAGGAAAATACGACACTTGGGATTATATAGCTACAGGTTTCAAAGGAATAGGTACCGTTCACTGTAATGAACACATTCAGGATATCAGTCATCTAGTTTGTATATGCTCAAAGCATTGACTTCTTTGTCAGGCTCATTCTGCGTATGGTATTGTAGCCAACAACTCTGGAAATCTGTTTTTAGCAATTTTTTTATTATTTAAGCTCTTAGTTGTATGAGTTCAGCTGGAAATGTTCAGGGGTTTGGATGAGTTGGATGGATCTTTGAGCAACCTCATCTAATGGCAGGGAGGTTGGAACGAAATTACCAGTAAGGTTCCTTCTAACCCAAACAAACCATTCTATAATATTATTCACTGATGCTGCTTTTCTGCAGAGTATTTTTTGTAGCATCTTTTTTCTTTGATTGATACAGGAGGGCTTTCATGGTGGAGAAGGTTCTTGCAGCTTGGGATTTCAATGTAGGAAGTACACTCTGATCTTGCTTAGGTCGCTGTTGGTTTTAAGAGCCTAGAAGGAATTACTGGACAAGGAGAGGGATTTTGGATGTGGGGAATTCTTTTTCTGAGTGGACTGTTCTGCTGTTGGGCACAGCAGATGTTTCTGTTACTCTGTACATGAACTGATCTGTTGAATTCAGTTTTTGTCTAGTTAAGGTGTGTGAAGAGAAAATACAGAGATACCAGCCTCCTTACTGCTGTTGAGGGGTGGCAGTTCCAAGATAAACAGCTTTCAAGATGCTAGTAAGGTACTGCATCATCTGTCAGTTGTCCTTTCCCCCTTCATTCATCACATTGAATGTTATTCAACAGACTCAGGAGGGACCTTGTCATGGTTCTGTTGCTCATAGCAGTATTTGCTATGCTAACGCTTCCTGTACATGGTGCACATGGGAGTTACATTGTGGAAGTCTGGGAAATGGATAAGTGGATGCCATGTTGAATGTTCTACACTGTGTCTTGTTTCCTCTCTATTAATTATTCTTTACTTGCCAACTGCTAACATTAATATGGAAAAAGAGACCGCAAAAAATAGTGGCATAATAATTTTTGGGTCAAGATGGGGAAAATGTGGTCTGTGAAGGATTTCTTCAGGAAGAACTAGCATAAGGAAAAGTCTGGCTAAAACCCAACCAATGTAAAGTTTCACGTGCCAAATAAAACTAAATTTTGACTTGTTTTCTGAATAACAGACAGGATTGGAATGAGACACAGCATGCCTGTTTCAGTGAATATTGCAAAAAGCTTCAGACCCATCAGCACCATTAATTGTTAGACAGACCTGAGTCTTGAAAACTGTCATAAACATGCATGTTGTCTGTTTCAGGTTTGGGATGTAATTTTTAAAGGTACTTAATCAGTTGGGGGTTTTTTGTTTTCAAGTCTTTCCATTTCCTACATTAGTACTTATCTTAGGTACTGTGCTGCACCTCAAGCAAGTTGTGTCTGCACCCGTGCGATGGGTTTGTTGTCTGTGGTGTTGAAGGAAAGTGCGTTTTTTTTTTTGTATGCAATATGTATTAAAAATGCTGTCATTCAGAAGTAAGAGCTCTTTGTTGCTTCAAGAGGCTTGTGCATTGCTCTTGAGCCATGTGTGGCTTCAAGGCAATTCAGTTGTACTTCTGAGGGGCTGGATTAGCAGAGGGACTTGTCAGAAACAAGGCATCACCAGCTTGCCTCGGTCATAGTTGCATGCCTGGTTCAGCCCCCATTACAATAGAGTAGACCCTTGGGGAGCTATTGTTCTCTCTGTTGTATGAATCACTCCCTGAGCTCTGAATGAGCCATTCTGAGTTGCCATCTTTGTGGCATAAACCCACACGCATGAGTATATGTTGTTTGTGGCCACATAAAGACATTGGGAGGCAACTTGGAAATTCAGCTCTTCTGCTGCCTCCAGCTGTCTGAGGAGGCACATGGTGGCCAAGGGATCCTTAGAAGAGGGTGCCTAGCTGAAAGGTGGGGAGAGTTAAACATTCTTAAATTGTTACACAGAAATGTCTGATAGCTAATCTGGAGTTGGCTCAAGTAGTTCATTCATAAGTCTTTCTGCAGGGTGTTAGCAGATGTTCCCTCAGGAACATATTTCTCTGTAATTCACTTTTCCTTTCCAGGTTGTTGGTCAGACAATTGAAATCCAAAAGCTGGCAGCACATAGATGAAGTCTAATGATCATTACATTTTTTTAGTGTTAAATAATTGATTTCTATTGTGGAATGATTTGCAGAAAATTACTTACCTTTCCAGCAGCCAAAGTTGGTTTTTTGTTTTAGATCAAGTTTCTGGACCGTTGAACTGTTGGAGAAAGTGAAATAAACAATGTTCAAACGGCACTTTTAAAAAGTGAGCTGCGGTCATAAAAAACCCCTCCAAAATGTAAACTTCCAAAAAGAAATAGACACCATCTGTAATTCTCCTGAGCACCAGGAGAATTAATGTTGAGTGGTAAAGTCCAGGTAACTCAACAACCTATCTGAAATGCACTTCCTTGTCAGCTCTTTTGTTCACAGGAAGACAGTGAGAATTGTTGTGTTTGGGGTGTTTTATCTCCCCATCAGAAAACCTTATTTTCTCTTATTTTGTATTTTAACAAGTTTGCATCCAACAATCATACAACTGTAATCAGCAGACGCAGAGGTTTTATTTGTCGAAACTGTCTTCTGATGTTTGTATGGAAGCTGATGGTTTTTGTTTTTTCTTATAATTTGTTAGATTTGCCATAATTGTGCTTTTTTTTTTAGGACAGAATTTGCCACTTAAATTATTTTCCTCCCACAGATTTTATGTAGACAAAGCCCTGATCTGTATGCCTGCTAATTATCCCATTTTCCCCCTTCTTTCTTTAGCACCCCCCCCCCCCCCAGCCTCCCATAAGCAGTAGTAACCTCTAGCTTTTTGCATCCCTCTGCCCATTCTTTTGGACACAGTCTTTCTCATTTTAAGAGGATTAATTTGTGGAATAAAACCTCTCTTTAGATTGTTAAGAAAAGCATTTTGAGTTCACCTGGGCACCTTTAGCAGTAGTCATAGTGGTGGTGTTTGTTAGGAGATGGAGTACCTAAATAGAGAATAGAGCTTCAGTGAGAAATACAATTTTTGTATTTGGTTTCTGTGTTGTGTGCTTCAGTGTCAGTGGCTCAAGTGCTGAGAAATGCTGCATTTTCGCTGTGCATGTAAAACTACTCTTGATTAATTAAATTGATTGTGTTTTCCTGACCCTGCGCTTAGATACGTATCTCATTAGGAATTTCGTATCACTTAAGGTCTTTTCAAACAGCTAGTTTTGCTTGAATAGCTGGATTTTTCCCCTTTGCTGTTGCCTTTACTGCTGCTGTTTGACTTCAGCTATGGTGATGGTTTTTAACTCGAATGTAGTACCCTGAACTTTTTCATGTTACCTGTTGCTTGGAGATTATAGTAGCTTCATAGTCATCTGTGAAAGTTGTTAATCCTCTTCATTGGAAAACCAGTGATTTTAAACATTTCTAAATGTTCAGGTTAAACTTTGTCATGGGTAATCTGCAGTTCGTTGTTATTCTGTTAGGTATTTTGGAAGAGATGGAACCCTGGTGTCCTTTAAGCTTTGGTTATGTAGCTATTGTTAGGAGATAAATATAGTTCAGGTATTTTTTTTTATTTGTTTTACTTTAAGTCTCAGTGACTGTATCTTGCTGTCTGCCCTATTGACTGCTGATTTGAGTGGGACCTTCTCGACTGCTGGGTCTGCAGTACTGAATCACTGGGGCCTTGGGATTGTGGCTCACATTGGATGGTGATGCCCTTCAAAGCCTTCTGCTAAGGGCAGGTTGCGTTCTTACTGTTACCTTGGAATTTAAGTCTTTTCATATTTCTGATGCTTGGCTTTATGCCATTGTAGGAGCATCTCAATTCCTCCAAACGTGCTGTGGAAGAAAGACTATTCAAGACATGGTTTAGTAACACAGGTCGGTTTTGGGGATTATTTGGGGTTTGTTTTGTGTTGTTTTGTTTTTGTTTTTTGTTTTGTTTGGTTTGGTTGTTTTGTTTTGGTTTGTATTTCCTTGGCTGGGTCTCACAGTCTCACAGCCCAGATGTTCTAGTTTTAAGTGGAACAGGTGTCATTTTTTTCCAACTTAAAAATCAAGAAGTTTGGATCCACTCTAGAGTTTGTTGTCTTACTATATTTTGATTTGTCATACTTTTTCACTTGATTAGACTTGTATTTTAGAGCTCTCTATGTTCCTTCACTGACAAATTGTTCTGCATTGCTTTATTCCCAGTTGGCTTTGTAAGGTACTGAAGCAAATATAAAGCACAAGCTATAATAAATAGGAAGTTTTACTATTAATAGAAAGAAACCTTGATCAGCGTGAGAGTGAATTGCTGGAATTTACTTGAGTACAAAATATTTTATTATCAAATAGTTTGGTTTTTTTTAGAAGCAGAAATGTTTGCTCAATTGCCCTATTTTCCTGAAGACTGAAAAAGTCCTTTCTCATTGGTTCTGCAATAAGGAGAATTCAGACTTCCAGAAAGGTGAGAGAGAAGAGTGAAGTTGAGTGCCTGGTTTGGTTGGTTTTTCTTTTTCCCCGATGAGACAAGACGCTGGCTCACTTAAAAGAAAATACATGTGGATGCAGAAACAAGGTGCATCTTCGTGTTGGTGAAAGAAAAGAAAAATAGTTGTGTGGACTTTTTTTTTTTTTTTTTAGGAGAATGAGTAAAGATTTTAGAACTTGCGTTTTTAGTAATTTTCTGTAGTCTGTTTTGCTTTCAGTATTTTAAAGCTTTGGTTTTATCTGCTGGTATTATGTCAGACATAATTCTCATACTGTGTGTGTTACCAAAAAAGCTAAGTGCCTTCTGTGAGCACATCAGGAAATTCTGTTTACATTTGGTCTATTGTTGAAATGTCGTCTTCTACTCAACAGATACGTCTCCATGTTGAAGTATTTTGCTTTGGCATTAAAAGCTATGTGCAAATAACTCTGTTAAAGAAATCAGACCAAACTAGTATGCCTTTCACTTAAGTGATAGGTGGTCTGTGCTGGCCTTGCATTCAGGGGATGGGGGGGCCTCTGTCAAATCTGGAGGGTTTGCTTGAAGACGAATCTGGTTTCTCCATAATGAACTCTATCTTCATTGTAGAAAGCTGGCAGTGTGTAAAGCGGTTGAGCTTCCTTCATCTCCAAGCTGTAACTGATTGCCGGATAACAAGAGTCCATTCAGGGTAATAAGAGGGTCAGAGATAAAGATTGAGTCTTAGAGCTTGATTCCATATTTAGTGGAAAAGAGAAATACGTCTCAACTGTCAGGCCTTTGTGTTTGGGTCTGTGATGCTGCTCGGTAGTCTAGCAGTGTTTTGAGACAGAGACTGTAGTAAATGTATATCCCAAAAGATCCAGTTTTAGGAGGTGAAGTCTTGCAATTGCAACTCACTGCTAAACTTTTCTCTAAAATGTCAGTTTCAATCAGATATGAGCAAATACTTGGTTAAATAACTATATCTTGTGCAAGTATTTGTATATTTGGAGGTGTCAAGACCTGGGGTACAGGTGTAGTTGCACTTCGTTATTTTCTGGTCACCAGTTCTGGAAAATTCAAACTACCATGAAGAATCCTCTGATTCGTTGCATCTCTGTTTTCCTAAGGTAAAGTACAGTATAACTGATTTTATACTGAATGCCATAAGAGAGCTTATAAATTGCTTGTCTGAATTACAACTTTGACTTCTGACATAACCCATTGCTCAACATATTCTCAGAGGAGTTTGGAGTTCTTTTCTGTAGAATTCTCGCAAAAAGTGTACTCTCCAGGACAAGAAATCTGTGTATTTTATATTAGTTTTTAGAGGAGAGGCTGTGTGAATCTGAAAGATAAATTAATATGGAAGATACCACCACTCCCAAAAAACACAAGAGCTAGGTAGTGTTGGTAACTTTTAAAAATAATACTAGAATAAGCATTCCAAAAGCAGTTACAAGAAGTAAAGTAGTGGCATGTTTTAGGGCTTTTCTGTGAGATTCAGGTGGTAGTAGAAGGTTGAATGACAGTGAGTTGTAGCAGTGCCAGTTGTTCATTTAGCATCATTGTAAATACACTGAAGGTACCTGCAGAATGTGATTGTGTTTCCTTTGAGTTAGTGAGTTGGTTTTCAGGGGTAAGAATGAACTTAGTTCACATAAGTCTGGGTACATGTTCAGAACTGTAAGTTATGTCAATGTTGTGGGCAGCAGGAGAATTTATAATGTTTGGTATTTAAAAAAACTGGGTTTTTTTTTTGACCCTTACATGAAGTGGCTTAAAGCTCATGGTACCTTTAAAAGCAGGTAACTTGTGCTGAGAACTGCAGAACTGTACAGAACTGTGTTTTCTTGAAAAAACAGCTGTGTGTCTGGGAGTGAATGGTGAATTAAATTACAGCATGAATGAGGAAGGCAATTTAATAGATATTCATAGGATTTACTCTATGTTGAAAGGAAGTTTGAATCCAGCTTTTCTGTCTTGTCCTTTAGATGACCAGAATGGAGGAGTGCATGTTGATTTTTGGTTCTGGATACTTAATACCAATAACTAAAACCAAACCAAAACAACCCCCCAACCGTAATGCCAAAAACCACTCCGGCACAAATAATGAAGAGAATACAGTGTACTCATTAGCATGTGTGGGCTCTAAAATCTGAGCAGAAAGAAAAAAGGATTGTATTTCATCTGTGCTGTGGAATACCCCTCTACCTGCTAAATTACAATTCTGACTTGTAAGGTAACCTGGGGTGCCATCTATTCAGTACCTTAGTGTTTAGATACAGTATGTGGGACCTGCTGTAGCAATTTTACCCTGAAGCACTTTGAATGTGCCTTAGCTGTCCACAGTGGTTATTGCTTTCCCATGTTTCATAAAATAAACTGTATAGGATATGATAGTATCTGTTTCTGTAATGTATGTGTGTTTTGTAATTGCTAGAATGTCAGTAATTTTGAGTAAGCTCTAAACTTTTGTGGGCAGTGACTGTCAAGTAGGCTAGTAAATCAAAACACGGCTTCATTAAGCGGGTTGCTTTGGTAAACTAGAATAGGTTGTTTCAGAGAGGCATACACTTGAACACTTCCACTGTTATGAAGCAAAACAATAATAATTTAAACTTGTGTGACCAATCTGGTGTGATTAGTTTGTTAAGCTTTTTCAGAGGAATGCTTTCCTGTTATAGATTACATACATCCTAGGAAGGGTGTGCTGTACACATCTGTGCGCAATGTATAAATTTAAGAAGTATATTCTGTGCATATGAGAAGTGTACAATTTGGTTTTGAAACTCTTGGAAGCAGTACACAAGCGTATTTTAGGAAGCAAGTGTTTAAAGAGGATTCCTGATTGTTCTGCATTGTGCATACACATAGTAAAACAGTTTTTACCCTGAAGAGCTTACAATTTAAAATATGTAGAAATTGGAGGAATTTTCACTAGGCAAGTTCAGAACCAGTGTTAACAACTGCTGATAATACACCAGCTGCAGTTTCAAAGTGGGTAAAATTCGCCTGCATTGCTGGAAAAGAGACCTCCAGCTCTGTATGTGGCTGCATTTGGGTGAACTTCCCTACCTCCAGAAACAAAATGTGGGATCCTTAAACCACCACTTGCGGTTTGATTTTTTCGAAAGAAAGCTCTGCCAACCAGACAGTTCTTGAATGTCTCCTTCTCAACCATTTTTCTCTTGGTGTGTTTTTTTTCCATCAGAGGAGGTCTGGGTACCAGGCTCTGCGCTAAAGCAGCACTGACACCCCACTTGCCATCATCTGGATGACACCCCCCAGGAACAAGGGCAACTTGAATTAGCCAAATAGTAGAGCCCATGCTTTTCTTACCAGGAGGATTAGCTGCATGGCAAGGAGTGGCCAAAATGTGTGATACAGAAAGGTCTAGTTTTTGAATGCTAAGTTTAGTGAGATACTGGAGAGTTGTATAAAAATGTGTCTCATCTCTGTCATTGGTGATGATATTATTGGCTGTGCTGGTGCCTTGGGTGTCAGGATGCTTAGCTGATAGGTAGAAGTTCATGAAAAGTTTTCATGAAAATGAAATTCCAAAAATCTTTTTTCATAGCACTTTGAATATACATATTTATTACTATAATGTCCTTTCTTAACTGCTGTGTTGTCCTCTGGGACTCAGAAGCACAAACTTACTAAGTTGTGTCTTAGTTGAAAAAGATGAGGCTATATCACTTTCTATGGTACTTGAGGGATATGCTATGAACTAGTGCATAAAGACTTTGGCATTAAATATCTTACTTAAAATAAAGAAACTGGAATGTTTCCAATTGGAGATAAACTGAATGTTCAAGTAGTTGAAAAGATAAAAACAAAGAATGCAGTTTGTGTAAATACGGAAGACTATTTGTCTAGATCATCTTTCAGACTCATTAAACAGCCGTAAGTGATTTAAATACAAATTAGAAAGCTGCACATCATGTTGCAGCCTACCCATGTAGGCTGAGCTCATCAGAAACTCCTTTTGTTCCTCCATTTCCTTCCATCTTCATTTCTCTGCCAGTGCCAGCAGCACTGCATTACCCTGTTTAGCAGGGCTCTGTCAGAGGCACCACCTGTGCAAGGATCTCTTCTTACTCATGGCTCCTCTCATATTGCTGCTCCTGCTCCTTGCTTGTCTGCCCTTCAAACCTCCATATAATCCTGCATTCCCTTGCATGTGTTGGGGACTGTGGTCTACCTTCTGATTTTATTTTTTTTTTTTTTTTGAATTTTTTTTTCCCCTGTGATTCTTGTTTGTCTTGGTTATCAATGTCTTAAACAATTCTATTAGCATGGAAAACAAGGGGATTGCAGAATTGGGAGGGTTTATGCTGGAAAGTGTTTTGCTCCTGTCAGCTAGTTTTTAATCTATAAATAATTTGCTGGTTGGCATATCACACACCACAGACTCCATGTCTCTTACACGCCTCTAACACATTCTGGTTTTCACCAACATTGACAAGGCTATTCTGATACATGGAACTTCCCCCTAAATTTCTGGAATTCATCGACTGCATTCGTTATTAGGTAACAGATGGTGAACCGTTGTCACATTGAGAGTATAAATCCTTTCTTTACATAGGCTGGTGGTATGTTTGGCTTGTTTGCAAGATATTCCACTGCAAATACTAGGGAATATAATTAATTTATTTATCTCTTTTTAGGAGCAATGGATGAGCTTCATAGCCTGGACCCAAGAAGACAAGAATTGTTAGAGGCAAGATTTACAGGAGTAGTAAGTGGCAGCACTGGGAGTACTGGAAGTTGCAGTGTTGGAGCTAAAGTAAGTTCTAAGAGAAGTCTTCCAGGTCTACCATCTTTGACATATGAATTTCTCACTGTCTCAGTTACATATTGCACATGTGATTTACTTGCAAAAGTATTGGGTTGGAAAGGAGTCTCAGGAAAATCCTTGTTAGTTGGTTATGTTATTTTGAGATAGGATTGTTTCTCCTAAACCTGTCTATGTCATGGAGATTGAATTGTTCTGAAAACAACCAAAGAATAGGCTTATGCAGGCTCTTTTGTGGTTTTACTGTAGCGCACATGTGATCAGATGGAAATTTTTCCTGGTACTTAAGTGGAGTTGTCCTTTCTGCAGATGGCCAGCTGTTTACAGTTCAGCTTGAAATAGACACAGGGAGTGTGATGTGACCTGTTTTTTAAGATTAAATTTGTTAGAAGACTAATATATCTAGATTAACAAAGGGTTGGAACTAGATGATCTTTAGGTCGTTTCCAACCCTAACTTTTCTATGGTTCTGTGACCAAAGTACTTTTGAATTCCATTTCAAATGTGTTTGCAGTGTCCTCATAAAAATTTTAAGTATTTTACTTAAACTTGGCTAGTATTTTTCACTTCTTATTCCACATTTTAATTAGCAGCATAGACCAGATAACAAAATACTTCCTGATAGCAGAAATTGATGAAATTTCTGGAGACGTGTGATGTATTGATGACTATTAACAAACTGTAAAGGGTTGAAGTTGGTGCATAGTAATCTTGCATCTTCTTAATTTGTTTTTGGGAGTGACAGCAAGTTAACTGTCACAAAGCTGTAAAATGGGTTACTGTTACTACCATTTTAACCAAGAAGTGAGGTAATTGTTCAGGGGGAGGAAGCAGGTTGGATTGACACAATGTAGTTGAGGCACTGTTTTTTTCTCTTGTTAATTGCTTTCTAATTATGACTGCAAAAATGTATACTAGCCATATCTTGTGATTAAAATTAGGCAAATTTTGAATTCTCTAGTACTACTTACTCCCCTAATTTTTCAGCTCATTGTAATGGTTCAGGTAAATGCTCGTAATTCAGATGACCACTTGTCCTTTTTCATTACTAGCTCTGTACCTTCTTTTAACTTTGTTTAACTTCATTTAACCAGTGTATTTGTATATACTTCCATTAGTTTTTGATACACTTGTGTTTGTTCCTTGCCTGATTGCCAGTCTTTCCTCCTCAGAATCCGTCTACTGCTATGTGTGTAATACACTTTCCCTACAAGTAATCAAGTTTTATCCCCTCTAAGTCGCTGCTTACCATTTCCATAAATCTGTTCAAGTTTGGGGTTTTTTTTCTTTGTTGTTGTTGTTGTCTGTTGTTCAGTTAATTTCACTTTCAGACAGAGTGCATTCCACTTTCAGGTTTTCGATTTGTTCATCCAAATTAGCCATAAAAAAATTAAACCAACGGATTTCCTTTTTGACTCTACCATGTAAAATATTAATTTCTTGTCCCTGACATGTTCCAAGGTCTGTTTGTACAGATAATTTTATCTTACCCAGTTGGTTTCCAAAGGATAGGAGGATAAAATGTTTGGGTTTTTTTTTAGTATCACCAGAATTGATAAATTGTTTGCAGAAGATACTACTACCACTCTCTTCTGATTGATGCAGATACTTACCTAAGACATTGTTCTCACTTTTGGCCAGAAAGATTCCACAAATGATCTTCAGTATATAGTGCAATATCACTTCTTTTGCTGCATTTTTTTTTCTTTACCAATATCTAGTCCTGTTATTTATCCCATCATCAGTAAAATGGTAATATAAGATTTGTATTTCTCTTATTTCTGCCCATTCAGGGTATCCAAGCAGACAATATTAACTGTAGTAGAAGGTCTGGGCTGTGTTTGGAATATGTCTTCCCCTCCCTCGCCTCCTGCTTATTATTTTTTTTTCTTCCGTAATACAGTCTTTAGTCTTGGTGGGAACTTTTGATAGAGGCTTGTCTGATTTTTATTAACCTTATAAAACCTTTTTGATCTGATGTACAAAGGTAACTGGGAAAATGTGATGTATAAATATGATCTCCATTTGTCTGCTTTCAATTTTAAGGTAAAAATCAGAAAAAATCCTCTTCACATACCTATCCAAATCCACATGTACCAAATTCTCATTTTCCTAGCACAGCAACACAATACAGAGATTGCAGCTGCACTTACTGATTATTTTTTGAAACATTCTAGATCAGTATTTTTCTGGTAATTAAATTGAGATGTATTTTTATTTATTTGGGCTGCTATTTTGAAAACCTGCCTGTATCTACTGTTTTGCTGAAGAGTTTTCAAATCAGTGGCGGGGGGCCTGGGGGGAAGAACATAATCTTCAAGCTTTTGCAGTAAGCAAGAGTGGAAATATGTGTATGGGTTACTGAGATTGTTTTATCTGATTCAGATCATCAGATACTCGGACATTGCAAAGAAGAACTACATATAGGCTTTTCTATAATAGCAACTGCCTGTGGGGAAAAGCACATGAGGAAATTTTGTGGGTTTAGTTAACGTTTCTCCAGAAATTTCAATTCAGAGATGGTCTAGTTGTTCACAAGGTGTCACACGTCAGTATTGTCTTGCAAACTGGTGCAGAGTCAGAATGTAATGCTTTGAAGCAAGCTGAGTATTTGCCTTGGAAGTAGTTGTTTCACTTCAAAGTATTTGCTCTGCCTTCCTGTATGGAGAAGAGTAACCCAGTGACATAAGATTTTTGGTTTTCTTTTAATAAAAAGAAGCTCAACTGATGTTGGCATTTTTGTTATATGAACGTGTCCTTGTTGCCATTCTGTGTTCAGAAGATCTCAGCATTAGAAAATTTCTAATTTAGAAGTATTGTGACTTGAGACTATTTCACAATTTCTTCTCCCCTTTCCTCCAGTCTAAATTTATTACTTTAGAGGAAAATATTTGTTTAAAGAACATACAAGAATATTGTCAAAAGTTGTTATTCTCTATTACTGAATGGATTAAAAAAAAACTTAAATCTTTGCAGCAGCCTGCTTATCTGTCTTGGAAGAAATTAAACCCTCTTTTTCTTTGAAAAAAGGTGAAAAATGTGTGTTTTTTCATAGTCTCCAGCACCTTCAGCAGAATTGGCTTTTTAAGCTTGTTTCGTGGAATCATTTGGTAGGATTTTTCATTGGATGTTTTGCTATTCCCAAATAAGACTGAAGTGGTTTTGACTGTTCCTGGGGTTTTACTTGGCTTAAAAGCAATTGAAATACAGAATTTGCTGTGTCCTGACAAAACGTCCACCTGTAAAACTCTTCATCCTCCTTTCAAGTCACAAATGCTCTATAGTTAATACGTTTCTTTTTCTCTTGCAAGCATGACAGTGTATTACTGTTACTTGTTATAACTGTGAATAATATTAGTGGATTAGCTGCCCTATAAATTTGCATAAAATATTTCGTATTTTATTTGTCTTGGTAGGCTTCAACAAATAACGAAAGTTCAAACCACAGCTTTGGAAGCTTGGGATCTTTAAGTGATAAGGAATCAGAGGTAAGTACGTGGGGGACATTTTTTATTACTTAAGAATTTTAGTGCTGCAAGTAATAATTTTATACTCCAGTTTACCTTATTTTATATAGAAGCTTTTAAAGTAAAATACAAAATACGCAGCTAGATAAGAAAAAGCATACATTACTGAAAGATACCATCTCTCGGAGGAGGAGAAATTACTTCCTAAAAGTTTCTTTTGATTTTTGGTCATGAAACTATGTGCTTCTGCTTCTTTATTATCTACGTAGTCATGTTGTGATGGTACATACAACATTTGGAGCTGAAAATACTTAAAACAGTTTGCTGTCTTTTGTTTAATAAGTAACAAGATTTTTATCAGCACAGATAAAGTTCACCTAGTCATTTGCTGCATCTTTGAAAATACTCTAGAAACTAGTTTGCTATGTTTTCTTCAAAAATACAGATTTGCTCTTAAGTGCAGCCAGCAGCTATCATCTGCATTTGTAAAAGCTGCAGTTGTCACTGTGCGTTCTCTTACCTAGTACCACTTCAGAATCCAAAAAAGGATTCATACTGTTACTAGGCTTTAATGTGCAGAGTGCAGATTTCGCTGGAGTAGAAGATTTGCCTCTTAGTGACCAGCATTAATATAGGTACTGTGATGGCGGCTCTTAAAATTCACCTGTTTTGGAGTCAGCGAGTCCTTGACAATTTTGCCTGTGCACGTCACAGATTGCATCAATAAGATTATACCCACTGTATGCAGGAACGCATTTCTAGCCAAGGCTAGACCTGTGTTTGAGCATGTGTCATGCCAGAGGGAATGTTGTTTGGAATGTGCTTTCAACATTATTTTCACGTGTTAAAGCTTTACTTGGGGGCCTAATTGTTCATTCACTTAGTCACTATGAGACACTGTCTGATACTTGTTTTTACATTAGACTGACTAGCAAGTGAATTTAGTTTATTCCTAATACCAATATCTTATAAAGAATTGTGTGATTTCATATTTTTATCTTTGAAAAAGGCTCTAGTATGGGTTTTTTTCCCTTTGTCTTTCCCAGCTGGATTTTCCTTTCAACTGTATATAGACTATTTTCTTAACCAAAAGAGTCTGCCTGTTGCTTTTCTTTGTGGCTTTTCCTAGAAATACTTTCCCTAGTGTTGCAGTGAGGCAATTCTGGTGTAGGGTGGTAATGGAAATGTGCTGCAGTAGCCTGAAGGTTACCGTGCATTATTGCAATTACTTGACAGAATAACGTGTCTGTGAGTAGTCAAGTGATCTCAGAACACTGACTTTGTGTATAATAACTTTTTGGTGTAGAAAAATATTATTTTACAGTTGTATAAATGAGATATGGAGGCAAGATTTTTCCAAGGCATGCAAGTTTGACAGTTCGATGCCTATCTTTGGTGTTTTAACCTCAAGCAGTGCTTCTGACAAGGGATAGATGGGTTTATTTTCTTTTTAAATGTTCTAAAGTTTGGATTCTAAAATAGAAGTAGACTTTTTCTTAGAAAAGTCCCTGCACGCATAGATTTCCAGTGCTCCATTGCTCTGTGCTTCAGATGTCTTCTGTTTTCTGAAAGACAGTTTTTTTCATTTACTGTTAATGACATTGAACAATGAAATATGATTTCTTCATCCATGTTCAGGAGTTGTCAGTTGTCACTTAAATTGCAATTGTAATACCAAACATGTTAATAAGTTTTTATAGTTTTGTTCTTACGATAATATCTGGTTACTTATATACTGTAATCCCATAAAAACACACTTTAGTTCTCAATATTGCAAACTAGTTGTGGGATTTTTTTGAGGGGTGGTGGTGGTCGAGGTGTTGGGGTTTTTTTGTTGTTGGTTTTTTTAATGGTGTGACAGTGAAGGTTTTATCATAATAGGGAATTCCTCTTGTGGATGGTAGTGTAGAAATACAAAGACTTACTCATATGGGAAGCAGAGAACTGTTTTATCACACTAGATTTTGGGAGGAAAAAAAAGTAGAAATGCACATCTCAGAATAATTGAAATTAATTCCTAGCAAGAGCCTCAGTTTCTGATCAAATTGTAATGTTACATCCATGTCACCATTCTGTGCTTTCATCACTAAGCAACACATTAAAAGAAAACGTCTCTCAGTTTTCACAACATGGCAGGCTTCACACACACAACATAAGCACCCTTTTTGTTTCTGGTGTGAATTTTTCTTTTTTTTTACTTTTTGCACATGGGATTGCAGAAAATACATCTCATGTTGTTCTGTCTGAGGGATGTATGAAGAGGGGCAACTTATCTCAGTTTTAATTGAGATACTTCAGAGAGATAAACCTTGATCTGCAAAATATCTTGAACCAGGCTATATTCTGAATTCAGTTCAGCATTGTGAGCAATAAACATTAGCTGGATGTTTGATACTAATATCCAGACCTGTATTTCAGCTTCTTTTTAAATGTATACATTACCTTTATTAAATGCTTTATTGATGTGGTACATAGGTCTTAATTTGAGTGTATATTAGCTATCTGTAGTTAAGATAAATCCTAAATTGGCTTCCTTGGGTTGTGAACAAGTGTTTCTAGTAGGCTTTTGATATTTTGGCCCTCCCCACTATCCCTCATTAAGTAGATTACTCTTCCCTGCTTTGGTTACAAATACACTATTTTATTTATAACTAGTATTTTCTGTTCTCCATAGATAATAAATTATGTAAAGGAGGACAGCTTTATCTGTGGCTTGGTTTGTCCAGTTTGATTAGTTATATAAATGTTTCACTCTGCTCTCTAGTACTTGCTGTTTAGTTGCTGTGGTTCCCAATAATACAAAACACTCATAAATGTCATTTCAGAAGTAACTACAGGTTTGATCTAACTGGAATTTATACTGCATTGCAGAGGAAAACAGTGCTGCTGTATTTATTTGCTGTAGTTGTGAAGCTGGGGGGAGGTAGGATTTATAACAAAATAATTGTGGAAAACTGTCAGCTCATTCATTATGTATACGAAAAATACTAACAACAAAATAATAACAGTCATACTGGAGACTTAAGTTTTAAGAGGAAAAACAGTGTCTTTTATTACACGTTAATTTCTTTTTTCCTCCACAAAATTAAATTCCTGACTTATGTTGTTACCAGTTCTACAATAATGGTGGCAAATATGTAACTATACGTCAAATACATAAAAATACTCATCTTAGGTGGTTTTTTTTTTAAAGAGGATTAACTATCTGAGAATTGGTTCTTAGAAATTTTTATTTTATAAAAGAGAATGTGGAAAGCCAAGATTTAAAACTGTAAATGTGAAGAGAGGACTCAGGAAGCACACTAAAATTGAAAGGTAAACTAGGATCAAGACCATGATCTGTGAGGCTGTGGTAGTGGGCCAAGGTGTGAGTAACTAACATAGCTTTGCAATCTGATTTTGGATAACTTCGAAGCTAGTTGTCTTGCTTGTGAAGTAGTGCTGTTTTAACCTAAATCTTGGTTATATGTAAATCCTTCTGAAGTAACTGAAAGCAGCTTCAGTCTTCATTTTTCAGGATACTCTTCAGCCCCATTAGTCTTCAATATCTTGTAATTCATATGATTTCATTCATTAGAAGAGATTTTGGAGAACATATTCTAGTGATGTAAGCTGTACATTACCATGTGAATTTTGTAATTGGAAAAGGTGAACGTGACCTTGTTGGATAACCTCATTACTAACCTGATTAGTGTGCCAATACTTTTTAGTTTGGAAGGTTAAATTAAACACTGAAAGAAATCAGAACAGCTTAAGGAAATAGACGCTTATGAGTTACTTGAGCTTCAGTTTTAAAACTGTTAACCTTTTTAGATATCTTTTTTTCAATACAAGACTTCAGTCACTGCAGTTCAAAACTATTTTTGGTCAGGGAAATCTTAAATGTTTAGTCATTAATTGGCTTTTAAACAGTTTTTTTGCTTGGCATAGTAGGCAAAACTTACTACATTAGAATGATAACTGCAGAATTGAAAGCTGGAAAACAAAATACCATGAAAATGTTAGATTAAATAGTTTCAATTTATTTTTGTGGAAAGATAGCTTAATGTCACCTGTTTACCTGGCAGTAATTGCAAGTAATTACAGTAATATTTCTAAGCTATGCTTTCTGCTTTTAGAATTATACAGTCTGAGGATAAGGTCGTTTCCAGAAGTCTGTGTTGTACAGTTTGCTAATGTAAAAAGCAAACTATAAAAGATGCAGATTTTGGTTCAAAGAGGTTATTTAAGATAAAATGTATTTAATTTGAATTTCAGTTGTAGCCTGAAGTGCAACAGCTACAATTGTGAAACTTCCTAAGGTATTTTTATGAAGCTATCCACAGAGGTAAAACTTCTAAAAAAAAAAATATTATATAAATAAGAAAGACCTTTCTGTCCTGACTGTTCTTTTATAGACTGATAATTTTCTATGGATCACTGGTAACTTAAAGTACTTCTTTGCCAAAATAAATATTTTAGTATATTAGTGGTAAAATTATATTTGAAAGTATCCACGTGAAGATTTAGAAACTGAAACATAACTTGAAATGCTGTTAGGGATGGGTTGAAATTTGAATTTTGGTATCATCTGCGGTGTTGAGGAAGGGTACTTGGAGTACAAAGTAACAAATACAGTGGAATAATAAAATGATATCATAAAGAAGTTAAGCATCTTATCACTGATTTCAAATTTAGTCAGAAGTATTAGGGATCATTGATTTCTTGATTGTAGAATAGGGCACATGTAATGGCTTCTGTGCTTTCACCAGTTTCTGTTATGAGGCTGCTTAGAGGCTGCATACACACACAGCTGCAGTATCTTTTCCTTGAACCAAGGCAGCTTGTACTATTTAACTTACACTGGGGAGACTAAATGGTTTGAATCCTCAGATCAAGGGAGAGCAAATATAATTTAGAGATGCTTCTGATCACAGCCCTTTCTTGTTATCTGTGTTATACATGCTGACTGTAGTTTCTAGGCAATTATATATAATATTTCTGGATTAAAAATTTAACAGGTCTGGCTTTTTTCACTTACCACTGATGCTTTTTTTTTTTTTTACCTTCTTGAGATACAAATATAAGGGGGTGGGCAATACTTTCCAAGTGGATACTCAGATTTTGAGAAATTGCTCTTTTTTTTTTTTTTTTATCCTAAACAGATTCTAGAAATCTGCAGTTTATTTTAGTTTGGACATGATTCCTGCACTTCTGAAAATGCTTAATGTTATTGGCTTCCTATCGAAGCACTAGGACTTTGTTTTTACAGCATGACAAAGCGTAGAAAACACCACTATCGTGATTCAGCTTGTTTCCCTAAGTATTGAGCTTTAAAACACCCAGAAACAAAGATACGAAGATATTGGTAAAGTGTAGCCATGGTGAAACCAAATTGGGTGTTCATAAACCCCAGAATGGATGAAAAGGTATAATTGCGTAACAATTAATATGTAGAATTGCCTCTCGGAAGTTATTTAAGAATGATTTCTCACTTAAGAATCTTTTCTAGCTTGTATTTATCTGATTGACCAAGGATCATTATTATCTGCTTCAACTATAATCTGAAATTACATCCCTACTGAATTATAAAATCATGTTTTATGAATGAGGATTTACATTTATTTCACCATAATATAGCAAGAAAATAAATAGATGGAGCTACTGTTGGATCATGTTCTTTTTGTTGCTTGTAGACTCCAGAGAAGAAACAGTCAGAACCTTCCAGAGGAAGAAAAAGAAAAGCAGACACTCAGAGTGAAAGCAGCCAAGGTAAACTAAAATCTGAATTAATTAAATAGTTACTACATATATTTAGTCAAGTTATAATGCATGAAGTTTTCACTCTTAACCTTAAAAGATCTGTATTTTTGCTTGCATAAGAAAGGTACTGGTTTTTTGGAAGTTATATTACGTATCCTCTCCCCTCTGCCCTCATTTGTCACTGGAAGGCATGGGCAAGTAAAACCTGAACTCGGCTGATGATCACCTGTAGGAATTGTGCACTAATATGCATGCAACCTGCAGCTATGATACAACTCAGTACTCCTTTTAAGAACTGTAGCTGCTCTTCTCATCCAAAATACCTTTGTGGTTTGTATTTCTTTTCAGTAGGTGAGGTAAGGGGGAAAGGGAATTGTGGATTATAATAACTGATTGCTTGTTTTTCAACTATATTTAAAAATCTAATCTTACTCTTTTTTTTCGATGGATAGGGTAGTTGTCTAAAGGGTTGGGGAAATCAGGATGAGATTTATTTCTGATTTCGTATTTACAAAGCATAGTTTTTGTCAGTCCTTTCTTAATATGACTTTTGGGTAAGGAATGGTGTAAATTTAACCTCAAAAGAAAAAATCATCAAAAGAGGAGAGGAAATAGTTTTGATAACATCTGTATTAGCTTTTTTTGGTTTTTAACAGCTAGGAAATGTCACTTCAGATATGTATCAATGAGCTTCATATCTGGAAGTCTTCATGATGCAACATGCTATTAGTAGAAGAATTATGTAGTTTGACTAAAATTAATTTCTTTGTAAGTGTTGCTTCAGAGACCTGCTTTGTTTGAACAACTTGAATGAAATTTCCTACTTCCATTGTTCTAGAAGCTTATCATTCCTGCTACCAATGAAAGTTGAAATTAGAGATGATAGAAATTTTAGGAACTTTTTGTCATAGACAACATTATTATAATGTCTTATAATTGCTATTTTACTGTCAGCCCCAGTGAAATGGAATAATCTGCATAGCAGTATTCTCAAGGAGCTAGCCTAGGAAACTGCAGCGTATTGGAGTGTGGTACATACAGTACAGTGAAAGCACAGCAAATACCACTATTGTTCTTATTTTCAAGAGATCTCTCTCTTTTATATTGCATACCTAGGATTTTGACTTTGTGATATGCAAAATAAGCCATAAATGTTGCCGAAAAGAATCATTTACAACGCAGCGGTAATTGGGAAGTGGGATAAAATCGGTGTAAATCTATTCATAATTGGCTGTGCCAAAATATTTTTATATATTTCTTCAGTATGGAGTTCTGTAACATGATATAGAATAGATTTTTCTGTACTAAAATGGAATGCAGTCTTGTCTTCATTTATCTGTGTGAAAGCAAAATTTAATTTGATAAAGTGATACACAAGGATTAATTGTGAAGACAGAAGTGCAGAATTACAGGGTAGGTAAAGAACTGGCTAAAGGGCAGTAGCATCAATATGAACACTTACTGAGCAACTACTGGAGAAGTCAGGTGTGTGCTGTTCTAGGTGTTTGAATTGTTTACCTAACAATTGGGCACAAAATGGGCTGCACACAAAATGGGCTGCCATATATTTCCATTTCATTGTGATATTTCTTAGTGACCCAAAGTTAGCAGCAGTGCCAGCATACTTGACTAGAAAGAATTCTTCAGAGCTGAAACTACAGAAGTGTTTTGAAATCTTTACTAAACAGTCCAAAATTACTTTTTTGGACCTATGTCTGATGATTTAATTCATCAAAACAATTTTTTTTATAAAGGAAAAAGCTTTGAACAGTAGTCTGTATATCCTAACAAGTAGTCTGACCTATACAAGAGACAAATACAGCCTTAAGATTTATCAGTCATCTTAGGGCCAAATAGATGAAAGCATTTATGCCACTGTGGGTAAAAACACTGGTGCAGTCCCTGTAATGCCTCATATAGGTCAGGTCCTCACATTGAAAAAAGATTCATTCACATTGATGCTCCTCAAGTCTCAATACTGATTAAAAGAAAAGAAATTCTACTCTCTCATTCTGCTCTATTTATCTCCCTAGTTAACCCTGAGAGTTAATCAATTCATGATCAGGTTGGGGGGAATGTAAATACTTGTCATACTCCATGCCCTCACTGTTACTGGCACTTGGGCTGCACATTTGGGCACAGGGACTCACCTGGATCATATAATGTTAGTAAACTTGGATAATTTGGTATTTTGGAAGTTAATGAACTTTGAGGTAGTGCTTAAAAAGGGGAAGGACTTGAAGCTAAAGGTTTGATCTGTAGGATGAGAGATGAGTTTCCTGTTACGTAGAAGAGGTCTAAGCTTACTGTTGAATCTGTGCTAATCTGGTTTAGGAATTGAAGTGTGACTTAATTTCTGATTTCTCAATGAATGGAATATGCAAATATCTTTGTTGTGGCAAATCCCTTAATTATCTACATAAGGAGATCAAATAGTAGCACATCAAAGAAAACCAATTAACAAGTGGTAAGACTTGCTATAATTACTATATAGGTAAAAATGTAAGACAGATCTATCATAATTTATTTAATCAATTCTAACATGCATTGATTTATCATTTTTTTTTCAGGAAAGAATATTGGGGGACGTGGTCACAAGATTAGCGACTATTTTGAGGTAAGGCTTTTGTGTGTTTGTAAAACTTACTTGAGCTTTAAAATGTACTTTTAGCACTTCTTTATGTTGAAAGGATTTTTGTTTGTAATGGAGAAGCCTCTTGAGAGAATGGTTTCTTTTCTTTATGTATGTTTGCGAGTATTAAACATTAGAGATGCACTGTCTCTTGGTGAAACCTGAGCTAAAATACAAAAAACATTTTCTTTCACGCTTTTCTTCAAATAGCCAGATACTACACTACTAAAAGTAGTACAATCTGATTTACAAATCTTGTGTACACATGAGCTGTATCATTCAGTAGATGTTTAATGTATTTTGATAATAAGATTGACTAATTGGAGGGCTCCACCTTCTCTGCAGTACCAAGGTGGAAACGGCTCTAGTCCAGTGCGAGGTGTACCTCCTGCAATCCGATCTCCTCAGAATTCACATTCCGCTCCTTCTTCTGTAAGTTTGTGAATTTCTTAACTGCTGGAGAAACTTTCATAGTCTAAAAGTAGCATAATTGAAAAAAATTATATCCAAAAGAAGAGTTTTGAAAGTAAGGAATCCTGGGAAGATGTTCATTATTTCAATGGGAAAAAAAAGAATCAAATTAAATATTAAAACTTAAATTTTCTGTTAATGCTAAGACTTTTTTTCTAAAACATTTTAAAATTCAGAGTAATTATATAAAATGTTGAATAAATGTTAAAATGCTCTAATGACACCTATTTAGAAACTTCATGCAAAGAGGAGGATTTTTGTTACTTACGAAGAAACTAGGCCCCTAACTTGGGACTTTAAAAGCTCAGTTCTTGATAAATTGTAAGTTTTTTAGTAATTGGCACCTGATTTGTCTGTATCCTTTTAAACTTCTCTTTGCTTTTCATGCTAATTAATTGTTTTATTCTTCATATGTACAGTTGCAGTGTTATGCATATCCACATGTGATTCTAGATTGCCAAACAGATTCTGCCGGTTACAGAAGAGATTTGTTTTCTCTGCTGGTAGACCTCAGCATTTGTGTCACATACTTTCAGCTTAAGGCATCGTCCTATTCTTGCTAGCAGTATGGAGTGTAATACAGAATGTAGAATTTGGCTTGAAGATGGTCTTGTTCACACAAACTGGTGGATTTTGGAAAGTTTCATTAACAGGTTTTGTGTCCTGATCAACACTAGCTTCTCCTTTCTGGTTCTCCCATGGAAAATAACCACTCCAAAAATAAGTCACATTATTTTTGAGTTGTGAAAGCTTAGAATCAGAAAAATAAGTCTGTGTAAGTCTGACATCACCTTATGTCAGTCTTGTATTGTCTTAAATCTTTCAATCTGTTTTCCAAAAGTGGCAATCCTTGGTTTTCTCAGAGAATATATTGCATCCTTTCTCAACTACAAGTGATGTATTACATCATAGTGATAGCTCTCAGTGCAGTACTCCAAGTAGTATTTTCTTTAATAAGGATACCTTATTTCTGTATTCTATCTGATTTTCCTGCCACGAGTTGTAAACAAGGCTGTGTTCATGATTATTACAATTGTATCTAAAATACTTTGTTTTCATGTATTCCAGGTTCGACAGAATAGTCCTTCTCCTACTTCATTAGCTTTTGGGGACCACCCTATCACACAACCAAAGCAATTATCTTTTAAAATTACTCAGGTAACTATTTTTGAGTAGATCTGTCCTGTATCACTTCAGACTGTGGAAAAAAACCTCATAGATACATTTCTTTGTCAACTTCTTCTGAACTCTTAAAGGCTTTCAAAAGCTTTGCTTTTTACAGTCCACCAAAGCATTTCTCTGTTAAGTTCAGCAGCTCATAATTTAAATCTCTCTGATTAGTTTTGTATTCTGCACTTGCTCTGCTGCTAGCATTGCACTCCACGAGTAGTTAGATGACCATGTCATTGGTAGGCTTTTACTCAAGCGTTGTGTGATCTCAGAAGTAGAGGCTGCTCTTTCAGGCAGTATTTGAAGTGACAGCTGCTGTTGTCATATTGCATTTAAAATATGACATTGAAGAAGAAAAATGAGTTGCTGATCAGAATGATCAAGATATAGTTCTGTCATGAGTTTTAAAAGCCAAAAGCAGCTGTTTTATCCTGTCATTTATGACATGATCTGGTCTATCTTTCACAAGTCAGAAAAGTCTACTTCACATGTTGACCAAGTAGAATTTAAAGCAATTAGCTGACATTTACATTTGTGCCCTGTTTTATATGCTCTTTTTTGAACAATAACTTTTCCATTAGCGCTGAAATCTTTTAACACTGTTAGTGGTTTGTCATGACAGTTCACAATCATACTCATGAAGAGGGAAACCAGTTTTGATTAAGAGCCATCTATGAAAATAAGATGTGCTGGTCTTGTTAAATGTTTTAAAACAGTTTATTTCTCTGCATAACAAACATGAGAAAAGTAATGCTGTAATTGTTAAAGGAAAGGATAAATATTTCAAAATGTTCTTTTTAGACTGATCTCACAATGCTGAAATTAGCTGCACTAGAAAGTAATAAAAATCAAGACTTGGAAAAGAAAGAAGGTCGTATAGATGACTTACTCAGGGTAAGTGCTAGACATGAGGTAAAGATATTTATTCAGAACAACAAACAGTCAATCTGAGGCAAATGTTTTAAATGTTTGAATAACCTTGGATTTAAAAATTACCCTTGAGTTACCTAAATTAAAATGTGAAATGAGTTTTTAATTTTGGATTGGGGTTTGGTTTTGGTTGTGGTTTTTTTCCCCAAAAATCCCAAGAAGTCTGTAAAATGAAATTTTTGGTTTGGTTTTTTTTTTTTTTTAATGCTTCTGTGCTACAGCTTGTTAATGATTAAATACTTTTGCAGACTTTCTGAAGGTACAGAGAAAACTGCTGCTGTTTTGTAGGCAGTTGATTAATTCCTTAAGTTCATAATACAATTTCACAAAACAGGTGGTGTTTTTTTTTTGTCCTAATTGTCAATAGCAGTTATCAGTGGGACAGAAAAAAAAAACCCAGTGCTTGTGCTCTTGAAAGAAGCGTTAGAGAGGTGATACACAGAAATATGGAATAAAAAACAATATTCACAACTTGTAGTCTATTTAGTGCTAATGGGTAAACAAGTACACACGTATTAATCTGTTCATGTAGGCTTTGCTAGCACATGTTCAACAGTATGGGATAGACAAGCCTAACCTTAAAAAAAAAAATCAGTAGTTTTAAACAAAATAATATTGCTGTGCTTTTTAAGGTAATAATTTAAATATAATTGGAATGTAGGGAACTTGTTAAACTTCCTACTCAGATAATTGAAACTTTCATCATTGTGAACTTCTTGTTTCCTTTTTAAAAGTTAGGATTTCACGTGATTTCAGCAGTCGTATGTAAAGGATCCAGAGCTAAAATTAAACTTTCAATTTAACAGTGGAGGACTAGAAATGTGATCAGTACAATGCTTTTGCATATTATCTATATGTTGAATGCTCCGTGATAGAGACTGCAGTTCAATGTAAAGGAAATAAAAAAGGAAGCGAGGCATCCTTCTACAAGTTGGGATAGATCCGTGAAATGAGATTTTTGCATATATATTGATTTTATGTATTATGTTTATGCATGTTCCTTCAGTCATGTGAAGAGAAATATGTTTATTTTCTATTACAGCTCATTTTAAAAAAACAGTTTTTCCATACATCTTTTTGTATTTTGTATGTATTTGTTAGGCTAACTGTGATCTTAGAAGACAAATAGATGAACAACAAAAACTACTTGAAAAGTATAAAGAAAGATTAAACAAATGTATTTCAATGAGCAAGAAGCTTCTTATTGAAAAGGTAAGTTTACTGCTTTTAAAATCTTTGCTTAAAAACTGAAGCACTCCATTATAATTCCTTCATTTTCTCTTCTTCACATTAGTCTCTGATTCTGAAACTTCATGTGCACGTTCTCTATCTGGCAATAAGTGTTTTTAAAAGCCTAAATAGGCAGAATAAAATATTGAGCCTTTTCAGGTTGTGGAAAATGTGCCTCTTTTAATCGAAGGAGGGTTTCCCCCAAGTAATCCAGATCTAAGAAAGCAAAAAATGTAAGAATTTAGCATGTGGCAAATTATCTGGACAACCTGTCAGAATAAGATTACAGTGGATGAAAAAAATTCTGAGTATAATTTGTTGTAGAGAAGAGGCAGATAAAATCTCTTTGAGAGACACATAAGTGGCTGAGATAATTTTTCACGTACAATGATTAAATGCTATGCTAGCTCTGAATTAATGGAAACAAGGGAATGAAGTTGACCATTTACATTCATACTCCTGTGAAATAAATGTTTATTCCAAGTCGAATGCCAGTTATATTTAAGCCAGCACCAATTTCTTAGAATGTACTCCCTGTTCTTGAAAATAAAATAAAAAATAACAAAAAGTGAAAGAAAAATCAATTTATTAAAATTAGGATACAAAAAAGTTTAATGCAAGCAGCCAGGTCTCTTCCCTAACACTTAACTGCTAGGTACTGCTGTCAATACAAGGCCACAAACTGGTCTGCTGGAAGAACGGGGGGGATTTCCTTACTAGCAGGCCATAAATAAATTATTGCAGTCCTTTTTAAGTTCCAGTATGAGGGGAATGCAGGGATAAGAAGCATCAGATCTGATCAGCATGATGGTAGGTGAGCAGCTTTTAACTGGGGGTATCAAAATAGGCCATATTTCATGAAAGGTCATACAGGTGTCCTTTTCAGTCTAGAAATCTGTTTGCACAAAGATCCGCACTCACTTCAATTTCTTCTCACATTTTCCTTCCTTTTTGTGTGTGTGTGTAATTTTGGGCCATAGACATTTACAAAGAAGCAAGTGTTTGTAACAGTTAAAAGAAGCTTCTGCCCATCAGCAGTGCTCCCTCTTCTTGTGCTAAAGCAGACTAGTCAGACCGAGTTATTTATTACATCCCAAGGATGCTTGTGGTAGTATTGACTGGTTCTGAAAAGAGCATTTGCTTCTGTTACTGCAGGTTAAGTCTATCTGCAGTTCATTTCTCCATAGAGGCTCCTGAACTCACTCAGTTTGGTACAGGTGGTAACATAGATGCTCTGTCAAGGGGCTTTCCAGGTTAAGTGTAGTAAGTGCAGTCGTTCTGATACCTGATCAGGCTCAGTTAGTATAATAGACATGTACAGACATAATTTTAATGTACAATGCTGATGCTCTAGCTGTTTTGCTGTACTTACAAGTAAAATATTTTGTTAATTATAAAGAACAGTGAACTTTATAGAAAAACTGAGTCAAACTCAGATTATTTTTTTTTGTGCACAAATCGCCATTGGTACCAGTTCTGACAACTGCCAACTTTAGACGTTCTAAAGAAATGAGAATAAATTAAATAAAGTAATAAAAGGTATTTTTATCTACTCTCCTTTTATCCCACCCTTAGAAACTTGCTTGAGGGGGGAAAAGTGTTTTACTGACTTTTTGAACACTTTATATTACCACATATGAATTTTCTTTTTGTTGTTTTCTTAGAGCACACAGGAAAAGCTGGCAAGCAGAGAGAAGAGCATGCAAGACAGATTACGCCTGGGGCATTTTACAACAGTTCGTCATGGTGCTTCATTTACTGAACAGTGGACAGATGGCTTTGCATTTCAAAATCTTGTGAAGTTAGTCCATGCTATGTTCTTAAGATTCTCACTAATTGTTAGTTCCCTCTAGTGGATTTTTTTTTATTACTAAGGTTCTAGGATTGGAGCGGCTTTTCATATGTTATATTTTGCTTTGCCTTTTGCAGACTGAGAATACAGTGCAGAACTAGGGAGTACTAAGCTGGGTTCCCTTGAAAGACAGCTTTGTTTCACTCAGTTTTTAACTATCCTTAGAAAAGCATGAGTGTACTAAATGCGCAGCACAGGATTATTCTGCTGAGCTGGTAGAAAAAGCTATAAAAGTAAATTGGTGGTTTTTCAGCGGCTGACTGTGTATCACTGGTGATCATTGGGGCATATGAGGTCTGTGAAGTTCTCACTGGTCACATAGGTGTTGCCTGTGAATCCGTCACTCTGGCAGCTTTTTCAGGCATCCTGCTCCTCAGTGCCGTGAAGGAAGAGTGACAAATCTGGCAGCCTCAGCTATGGTCTAGTGCAAGTGGATGGGGAAGAGCAGCCACCTGGAAAAGAGCTGCTGCAACAGGCATTTCAGCAGAGATGGGGCCAAGGAAAAGGGCTCTAGGAGAACATTGGGATTATGGTGAAATAATTTAGCAAGGCCTCAAAAGGTGTTCTTCAGTAACAAGTCTGATTCAGTTTTTGGAGATGTATGTAGATATGTGTGCATATATAGATACATATATAAAAATATAAAAGTAAGACACCAAGATTTTAGTTTTTGAAGGGCATTGCATAGTCTTACCATTATATGATTGCCTAGGGCATTGTTTTTTGTTGTTTTTAAGAGTCTTAAAAACTATCTGTATACCTGTTTTGCATAAGAGCTGTAATTATTTACCATACAACCAAGATGATGATTTATTTGGGATTGATCAGATAAAATTAAGTATTTGTCCTAAACATCAAGTATGCTCTGTTACATTTCTTTTGGTGGCATAAAAGGAGGTATCTACCAGCTCACATACTTTTGTTTTTTCTAATACAGAAATCATGTGTAACACTTAAAAACAAAATAACCCCCAACAACAACAAAAAAACCCAACAACACATTTCAAAAGTAAATTGTTCCAAAACTTTAGCAAAATTTTTCCACCACATGAAGAGCATTGATGTTCGTTTTCCTTGGAAATATTTTCACATGTGCAGTAAATGTTCTATAAATTTCTTTATGGTTTATCAGTTACAAAGGTAGTTCTTTAAAAAGTGCAAAATGATGAAACTTTAATAAAGCTTTTTTTGGGGTTTACAGGCAGCAAGAATGGGTGAATCAACAAAGGGAAGACATTGAAAGGCAACGAAAGCTCCTGGCCAAGCGAAAGCCTCCAACTACAAATAATTCTCAGGCACCATCTGCCAATTCTGAACCCAAGCAGAGGAAAAATAAAGCTGTGAATGGGGCAGAAAACGATCCCTTTGTTAGACCCAATTTACCACAGCTGTAAGTTTAACATTTCAATCAGTCTTTTACATAAATTCTCAGATATTGTCTGTGTGAGTTCTATTCAAATAAGAGCATAAAAAGACACTCAGTATATTCAGCAGCTATATTCTCACTGAGGACTTGCTGATGTTAGGGAAATTTGCACCACTGCCTATGAAGATGTCGTACAATCACCCAATTTATTTTTGGTAAAGTCATCAGAGAAAGGCCCGTTCTGTGTTTATGCAGTGTTTCTTCTGTTTTCCAGACCTGGAAGAGTCCTTATTGTATGGTTTCCTACTCTTGCAGCATCATTGATACCTATTGAACTTTCTTTGATCCACATTGGTTTAGGAGCCTCTCCTTTAGTTAGAGATCGTTTCATTTTTCATATAAGAGACTTCAGCTGACAAGGAAAGCTTTTTTCAGCCTTCAGTGTTTGAAGACATGTGTCTACAAACAAATGGAAAAGAACTTTCTTTTCCCTTCTGAATGCTAGATCTTGAGAGCAACTGTCAGAAGTTACTGATTCCATCTCACATATTGACAATGTTGATTTTTTTTTTTGCCATTTAAACATAAAAATTGAGAGCTATCAAAGAATATTCCATTTTTTCAAGTGATATTTTCTTCCTGCAGACAGAAATGGCATAATTCAAGGCACAGACAGATGTGTTCTTGACATTTAATTTGAGTATTTTAAGAAGTTGCTGCTTGGAGATACTAGTTATTGTCCGTGATGCTAAGAGGCTGCAGCTGATAGCGTGTCTGTTCCTAGTCAGCTTAAATAAAAAGTAAATAACTAGGGTTAAAAAGACTGACAAATTAATCTGTGTTACTTTGCAGAAGTAGGCTACATGTGTTGAACACAGTCATCTGTCACCTTTTACTTGTGGAGGTAGTAATTTATACCTCTGGGGATGGCGGGTAAATAAATTACTCTGGTTAGATCTGAAAAATAAATACATTTGAACAGTCAGTTTGAGGACAGCTGCATATGTTTTGCATAATGCATCATTCTTAAAGTTCTCATTGTGAAATTGGCTGTGACAAAAATATCATTAAAATACTGTAGTAAGGCTGGCAATGTAAGCAAATCTGGATTAGTGTTACTTGTGTATTGTGGTAGAGAGCTGAAGAGTCATCACTCAAATTGTTTCTTTAGTAGTACTTAGTGCCTACATTAGTACTTCTGAATAGTATGGTGAAGATTACTGTCATGTTAAAAATACCTTTCTGTTTGAATGCAGTACCTCTTATTAAAGGTAACATGTAAGTAGTGGAAAGACCTGAAAAATTACAGAACTTTTAATTTGCCAGCCTTTGGCTATGTCTTCATTCATGTTAAATTTCCGTAATCTCATTGCTGCTTTGGGAGATGACAAAATAAGCATTTGGGGAAAAAATACAGAAGACATGTTCTATTTGTTAAGTAGGACAAGATTAATTCCTGATAATAGACCTCTGAATATTTTCTGGTGTTGAGCAGTTTTAAATAATTTCCAAATGACTAAAAAATTTGGCTTAACCAGTTCCGTGTTAAGTGGCACATTTCAATGCTTCCTCTTTATGGAGCTCCTGTGAGAACTATCAGAATTGCCCTTTTGTATCTAATGCTAGCATAAATGTAAGCTGTTACTGAATCAAAGCTGGTATGCCTTTAAGCTTCCTAATTTGAGAATTATATAATCTAGATAGAGATTGCCTAAGTGATAAGCTTATAAATTTTGTTTGAGATCTTTGAGAAGGTCTCTGATGTGGCAGAGATCACAGAATCGTTTAGCTGCATCATGCTCTTAGGCCTTTACTTGGAAGGGTTTTTTAAATGTTTGTATTTAGGGTTCATTACAGTTTTGTGTAGTATTATGTGATGACTCGTGTATTTTCATAAAACAATAATTGTGCACTTCCATTTTAGAGTAAATTTGTCATCCCCCCTATTACATTGTGCTTATCACTGTTCTGTGTTACTTTGAAAGTAATCATCTTAATTAGTAGAGCCAAATGGGAAAGGTTCTGTTTATATAAAGCATGGGGAAATGCAGAGCTGCTTGAGATTGATGAACTAAACCAGCAGTAAATTAGTACAACATATATGCAAGTGATTAGGCAGATCTTTTTGAAATAAACAAACAACTTGCTAGCAGTTGTTAGCAACAAGTGTCTCTGCTACTGCGTTGTTTGTCTTAGAAAATGCCTCCAGCTGCAGGTATTGACAAGACAAAATGATCTGTAGCTTTGTAAGAAGCAGTATTATTGAAGCCTTTTCTGAAAACAGGTGAAATGGATTGAAGGTGTTGCCTGAGGCATTCTTAATAAGAGCATTGTTGTAGTTTTGCTGAATATATTATGGTCTCTGGTAGGAATTTAAAAGCAAAATATTTGCACTGAAGTTATTAGTATAAAAGTGGTCATCTGCCCGCGTCCTATGAGTGAATGGTGGGTTTGGTGTTTAAATAACATGCAACAGATGAGTCTAAACATTGTCCTGGTTTTCCATCATTCTTTCCATTTTTGTGGCCCAAACCAAAACTAAAAAGTAGTTTTGGTTTTGAGAGATCTCTTTTCTACTGAGCAGAGTCAGTAAGAAATAAATTGAAATACATTTAAAGAAACAAACAAACAAACAACACCCTGCCAAAAAAAACCAAACAAAAGCCCCACAAAATAAAACAAAAACCCCAGACCTACACATTTATTTGAAGTAGGGGTGACTGCCTTAGCCCTGGAAAAATCTCTTTGAGAACTCTATTCCAAATTCTTTGGAGACTTGAGAGATTATAATGCTAGTCCTTGCTTTTTGGAAGCAGCTCTTATTTCACTAGACAATTATTTCTAGGAGCAATGTTTTATTTAGTTTAGGTGGGTATAGTCCTTTCTGTGCAGCTTCAGCCATGTCACTCATATTCACTTCACAGTCACATCTACTTCCCAGTTTCTGTTGCAGTCTGCATGCATCCTTTCCTTGTCCCTGCATGCAATTTGGAATAGGGGAGCAGAGGGAGCTGGCAGAGTTTGTTACTGTAGCTGAACAAATGCATCATTTAGAGGGAGCATTCTGTTCTGTATGGAACAAATAAAAATATTTTCAGAAACTTTTTCAGGCTGAAGTGCCAACAATGTGTCTGGGCTTTACAGGACAAGCAAAGAGCTCCTTTCCTGAGGCAGTCTCTTTCTAAGGCAAACATGGAAACAATGGGTGAAAAGACCTCATGGAAGGCTTTGTCTTGGTCAGTGTCAGCCTGTCCTTGCAGAAATTCGAGGAAGTTGAGTGAGAATAAGCTGGTACCAAGAGGCCAAGAAAGGGGCACTTCAGAGATTGTAGCAAAAAACTTACACTGGATGTGTGTATGGTTGGTTGGGTGCATGGCTGTGCTTATGTATCCATGATGATTTTTCAACTGGAAAAAGGAGGGAGTAGAGATGGTTGTAAATGTGCCAGGCTTGATCGTCATGAAAACCAAGGAGCTGAAGGCTTGTTTTGTTGGGTTGTTTGTTTTGTTTTGTTTTGTCTGTGCCCTGTAGTAGGAGTGTTTTGATCATAGAATCATAGAATGGTTTGGGTTGGAAAGGACCTTAAGATCATCTAGTTCCAACCCCCCTGCCATGACACCTCACACTAGACTGTGTTGCTCAAGACTCTGTCCAGCTGGCCTTTGAGCACTTGCAGGGATGCAGCATTTATCAGTTCTTTGGGCAGCCTGTTCCAGTGCCTCATCACCTTCACAGTAAAGAACTTCTTCCTTATATCTAACCTGAACTTCCTCTGTTTAAACCCCTTCTGCCTTTTCCTGTTGCTACAGTCCCTGATGAAGAGAAGTTTTGTCTGAACATGTGAAGAAGAAGTGCAGAGAAGATTGGTTATGTCTACCCATGCATAATATGTCAAGGCCTTTGTAGTTTGGCTTTAACATTGTTAAACAACTGAAAGGCCTATTTTTGCTAATTAAAAAAAAAAAAAGTGTTTCATGCCAGGAAAGCTGGCCTTTCAGTGACAAGTGGAGGTGCCACACTGTGGCCCTACATGTCACTGGAAAATTATACTACATGCACAGTGTGTGTCTAGTGCTTTTTGGTGAATTTTAGGAATCCATTGCATGTGTATGATAGCTTGTTTGACTGTAAGCAGTTAAAATACAGCATTTATTGCACTGTGATTTTGAGCAGAAAAGATCACGGGTCAGGACCAGATTGTTACCAGATTAATTCATGCAGCCTACTCACAGCTGCCTTTCTTTCCTGGTGCTCCTCAGGTTAGCCTCAAGCCTGGCTATCCAGCTGAAGTTCACTAGGTTCATTGGTAGTAGCCTGTTCCTGGTCAGTGTCCCACACCTGTGTTCTTCAACCTTTCTTCCTCTACATCCGAGACCTGTGTGTCTCAGGTGATGGAGGAACAACTCCTTCTGTGGGAAAGGATGGTCTTATAGGTGACTTGTGTTCTCAGAAGGTGCCTCCAGCTTGCCACTATTCTGCAAAAGGTGTAGGAAAGTGCAGGTGTGAATCGATGTGCTGATGGTAAGCAGTCTCTAGGTTGGATGTGTTCATCCTGTGCAGTGGGGTGGTGGCCTTTGGCCAGAAAACAGACAGCATGCACAGTGTTGCTGTTTTACTGCTGGTTGTTGTGTGCTGTTTTAATAATAGGCATAGAAAGTACACTATATTTATAGGTAAAAAGCATTAAACTCCTAAAAAGAGTAAATGGTTATGAATATGAAGGAATAAAGTTTTGTTTTTCATAAGTAAACAAACAAAATCCAAAGTGACTGTGTCTGCAGTTCAGCATTTTATATGCCTTCTCCAAAGTGTGGTGGTCAGTAACAACAGTTTCAAATTGCTGTGAATCATGCTGTGCCTCTAATAGAGTTAGATTTGTAAGGAAATAGAAAATGGAAAACAGTCATTTATTGGGATATAGCATGGAAACATGGAAAGAGTGACTTTGCATCTTAATGTTTTCAATATGACCTCTATGTTGTGCTCTGTGCTCAAGGGGGCTATTTAAGAACTTTTTGGAAGGCAGGACTTGCTAAAGCTGTCTAGGCACTTTGTCATGATTCTGTGTAGATAACTGAGGTTTTATTAAAAGGACTGCATTTTCTTTATTACATTAGTTTTTCAAGGGAGCCTTGGTTTTGAGGCTCTCAGTATTCATTGAAAATTCTAGAAGGTCTTATCATAAACTTTGTATTCGGTGTCTTTTACTTGTGGTTCAGCTTTGCTAAGCCACCTAAATGCTGTTCTTTCTAAGAAAGACAAACGTTACTATCTGCATTTCTGGAAATTCAGAAGCGTGTAATTTATACTGCAGACAAGAATCTGGAAAAATAATCTTCAAACTCATATACATTGGCATTGATCCTTTGCCTTTTGATTAAGAACTTAATCCATGTTAGAGCAGCTCACTGTTTGAGTAGAAGTATTGAAAAAGTGACAGGGATGCTGCTGTGAGTTGCCTAGTGTGATCTTGATATTCTCTTCAATAGGTCTAGCAGATGTATTAAGAGCAGGAATTACAACATTGCTTTCTTGGGTTTCTTGCTGTTGTTCGGACTGTACAGGGAATGCATTGCCAGCTTTCCTAGATATTGAGACACCCCATTTCATATGTACTTCAATGCCTCTTCTTTTAAGATGTGGTGTAAATTGTCTAAAGCCAGGAAAAGAGTATAAACATTTGGTTCCAAAATCTGGTACTAAAGGACCTTTTGCCTTTCTTGGAGAGGCAAATTTTCTCACTCTGACACCTTCGGAGTGTTTGGGGATGTTTGCTGACTGGACTACAAGGCTGCTTTTCATTCCAGTAGGAAAAAAAGATGCAGGGTAACTTTGCAGGATGCTTTTTGAAAGAAATGATTGCTTCCTTCGCAGATACTGACAAGGTTTGGTGATGGGTGCTTTTGTCACCTGATCTGAAAGGCTTCTGTACATTATAGACCAGAAGATTAATGAACTAATTAGTCTTCTGAAGCTGTTTCTTGGAAATGCAGATGCTGTAGACAAAAAGAATCCAGCAATTTCACTAATACTAATGGAGAATGTCTGATCAATTAAATCTTCTGTCCTGGCCAAGTCAGGAAAGGGGCAGCAAAATTCAGTATTTATGAAATCAGGAATAGGAAAGGGCTCTGTGAAAGCTTCAGAACAAGCAGGTTTTATCCTCAAAAGATTTACTCCTTTTACTAACAACTTTTGACACCAAATTAATACAGGGTTTAGAATTCCAGAAACTACGGTGAACTTCATCCAAATTTAAGAGGGAGAAAGAAGTCTTACAGTTAATTAGAACTCTGCAAATTTTGTCAAAGTTGTCATTTGTTGTGAGAGAAATTTGAATTGGTATCCCTCACCGTTGGCGAAACTACTGGCGATTCTCAATGCCCTCTCATTCTTTAGACTTGCAATATAAAAAGTATGTATAGCCCTCTAAACATTTTGTGTAATTTACCTTCCAGTTGATAATTTAACTCCCTAAATGAGCATTGTGAAAATGTATTATGCTATTAGTTTTAATTCTGCATCATGCAAGAAATAATGGATCTAGGCAAAATAACAAAATGTTTAATTTTGTTAGTAAGGATTTGTCTGAATCCTTTCCGTGAGGCCATACCTCTTTTACCTTCCCCATCCCTTGCTCCCCTTCATCCTACACATATGGTTTCTTTTCTGGAACTTGAAGTCTCTTTGGTTTCTTTTCTTTGGTGGTTTATCTCCCGTGTCTATTTTGTTCATTTGTCAGATGGACACTGCATACAGTTCATGGGTTTCTTAGTTACAAGTCCATATGAACAGTCTAGATCTTCTAGATAACTGACTTTGTGTCCTAAGAAGTCTACAGACACTGCTGAATTAATTGTAGCCAGGAATCTTTTTTCAAAGGAAGATAAAAAGAGACCAAGAAGAAGAGTCGCATTCTGATTCCAAACCGAATTTGTGGTCTCATGCAAAATGCAGTGTTAATGAACTTGGAATGTGTGGGTTTGCCGTGTTCTTTAAATCACAGCTCAAAAATCCAGTGTTATCAGTCTTGTCTAGTTGGTTTCTGGATCTCCATCCTTTGGTTCATTAAGATTTGAGAACCAAGCAGTGGAGTAGCATCAGCTAAAATACTGGGATGGTGATATGATTCAGTATGCATCCAGATAATCTAAGAGGCAATCTGAGAGAACAGAAATGATGCAGTGGGAGAGGCAGTCAATATTCCAGAATACCAGAGACAGAGGCATTCTCCAAGTATGTTTTGATCCTGAAATTACAAACCAAGATGTTCAGATGGTTCAAAAATGTACTCTTAGTATCATGGTAGTAAATAATTAACATAAGATACTGTTTTTACTGTAGTATGTAATTCAGAATGCTGTTGTTTTGTTTGTCATCATATAAAATGATTCATTACATGTTTGGTTTGTTTTTTTCAGTTTGACCCTAGCAGAGTATCATGAACAGGAAGAAATTTTCAAGCTTCGATTAGGACATCTCAAAAAGGTATGTATATGGTCTCCCGTGCCCCAAACCATAAAAACTAGTACTGTCAGGAGGGGGCTTGTTGAGAGCTGACTTACTAGAAAACATAACACTAAAAGTGCTGTACAATTTTATGCCTAATAATGGCTTTACTTCCTTATTCATTTGTTTGGAGGGGTTTTTTAATGCAACTTGCCATAAGCACTGGGAGTGCAGGGGAGTAGTTGTGAGTCCATCCAGTGCAACACTGTACTGATTCCTTGAATCCTTCTAACAGTGGGAATAGCGATGATGCCACCAATACTGTTCTTGTTTTAGAACAGAGGAAGTAGAGTTAGTCAAGTTGATACATGGGCTTTTTATGTTAGTTTTTTACCTTTAAAAAGCTCCAGTTTACAAAACATTGCATTTCTGAATGAATATCAAATTTTGGTCATCTACAGCATTCATTTCAGTTTTATCAGTTAGAGATACAATTTTCCTACTACTATGGAAAATCTTTTCTCTCTATCTTAAATTATTTTTGGAGTCTGGTATTTTACTCCAGTTTTTTACTTTTGGGAAAAAAAAAAAGCCAACAACAAACCAATATTTTTTTTTCTTGAAGCCCGTCATTCTAATAAATATTTGTAATGAGATAATTATGATATTAAGAAACTTCAAGTAAAGCTTTGAGTTATAACCTGTGAAAATGAATGACAGTTGAAGCAGACAGAAATATCTCAAGTGTGAAAGAAAAGTACCTTTACCTGTTGAGCAGTAGTTCTAGAGGTGTTCAGTCAAAAAAGTTCATAGTGTTTTTCCCCTTGAAATATTGCAAGAGTCTGTTCAGGCCTGTATAAGTCACCTGTTATAAATCTACTGTAATAAACTGAACTGGGTCCCTTTGGAACACTGCTGTTTTTAAAAAATATGACAAGAAAGTACATGAATCTGTGGTAGGGAGTCTGCATATAAAGTTTTTGGCACTAGTGAAGTAGACTGCCCACATGGTTCTTCATGGCTAATGCTTTAGAAATAGCACTAGATCCACAGGAAGTTCTGTGGGTTTTCTTCCACGCTTTAACTTTTTGGAAGTCTAATGGAAATGACATATGAAGGAAGCTGTTACAAAGTTGTTGAATTTTCTTTTCACTTTAAGCATCAGTGCTCGGGTACTCTGTATAGATGGAACTTGACTAAATGCAGAGAAGAAACAAATGTTATTTCTTAGCAAATCATGCTTGAATATATCTGAAAATAATAATTAAATTTTTTTCATTTTAATTCTTATGTGCAATACAGATTTTGTCATTAACTAAGAAAAACGATTTTGTGATCTTCTTTTTATATGGCTATATTTCTTCCCTAGTGCTTTTTTTGCTGGTTACATTATTTTTCTTCTTTCCCTCTGCATATGCTGTTTTGCGGTCTGCTCCTCTTCCTTTTCACTTTCCAGATGCTTTCCTGGTGCTCTTATTTTTGGTGCCCTGTACATGCTGCCACCACCAGTTTTCTTTTCCTTCTGCTCCCCAGGAAATTCTTTTCCAGCTAGCAGCTTTGGTCCTGGAGAGAGGCTCTTGTTTTCTCACTTCCTTTTATATAGCAGTGACCTGAGGCAGCTAAGCTGGTTCATTCTTGCTTAAAGGTATTCACAGCCTGAGTGTCCTAAATAACAGCTGGAAACAATGCAACCAGCCAGTTCTCTTTGGACTAACATTGGCCTATGAACCACATTTTGAGAACCACTGAATTGCATAATATATGAACAAAAAAGCCCGAAAGAGGCATAACTGATGGATTTTTTTGTCAGCCTTTGGGAAGAACATAGGCAATTGTGTGTGTATAAGTGTGTGGCCTTTTGTGGGGGTAGAAGGGCTAGGAGTCTTTAGAAAGAAGCTATTGGGTTATGAGGAACTGCATATCATTTCAGGGTATTTAACAGGGAACTCTTAAGAGGATAAATTTAAATAAATAAAAAAAAGAGTTTAGTATTCTATGAACTGGGAGGGGAGAAGCTTGACATTATATATGAGGAGAAACAAATGGTCCACACAGCTCTACTGGCAGATTAGTGTTACGTAGTCCTGCTTTTAAATTACTAGGAATTTATTTTTCTTTTTTTGAATAGAGATTCATCTAATGTCTTGGTTTGGGATAGCAGTTTTTTTCCTTAGCTTATGGGGAGGGATTCAGGATATCCACTGGAATGAACTGGTCCAGACTTCTCAACTCATTGGAAATCTGGTTATTTAATCTGTGGTTTAGATTTTATAAATACAGTTGTTTCAGGATGTAGTTTTATGATATACAGTGTTTGAAAATACCAGCTTTATAGTATTTTCTCTCCCCTGTGATGACTTCTGCCCCCAGCCCTTTTTGTTATGACTTGCTGACCTGTTGCTTTTACCAGTACCACCAGGTTGTGCAGTCACGGTATAAGCTGGAGAACCAGTCTAGCTTCTTTCAGAAACTAAATATGTATCTTTTTTCAAGGCTTTAAAAAACAAAAAAAGGATTAGTTTTTCAGTTTGGTTCACCATTTGGCTGTACAAGAGGCTGTGTCAAAATAACAAGAGATGATGTGGGGCACTCCTTCCGCTGGCACTGCTACTAAAAAATACGTATCAGGTGCCAGACATCTTTTTCCCTTTTCAGCTAGAATAATTCCATAAATACGAGCTGTCTGGTATGGGCTACTTTTGTCTCCACTTTATGCAAACTTTCAAGTGCTAGAAGTACTAACTGAAATCAGCAGAACCCTTTCTTCAGTGTTTTTCGATGAATGTACATATTCCACTTTGAGTATAGATACATAGGTTTCCATAAACTAAGCATCATGAATTCTTTACTTTCTTAGAGAATCTGAATAAACAACTGTTTCAGTGTTCTCTAATATGTAACATAAACATGAGATAATTTTAAGTGCTGAAATTAGTAGGGAATGTGCTCATACCTGACATGCTGCTTACGAAATTGCACTCAAAATCTTAGGCAGTACACATTCTGAATTTGTAATTTTAATAAGATATGAATGGAAAAATCGTAAATTAGCTTGTTTTTGGTGTGTTGTATCAACATCTTAAGAATGTTTCTGCTGTAATGACTTACACTTTCATTCCTTTTTTCTTTATTTGCACTTCAGCCTCAAAATATTTCAAGTCTTTTCTTAATTCATCAGTTTGTACAAAACCTGTAACTGCATGTATCTCAGTTTTTTCTTTGTACATCAGTTTTAGACTGCTTCCCAGATAATTTCTCTCCTTGGCTGAAATACAAAACCCAGCTGCCTCTCATTTCAAATGGCACCCCTACCGTGCAGAACAAAACGGTGAACATCCCGTTACCTGTGGGTTCATGGACAGAAAGGTTCCAAGAAACAGGCTTTTGCCTTATCTTTCTGAATTTTTCTGGCTTTAAGAGAAAAGCAGTGCTTTCTTCTAGTTCAGCAGGGTTTTGTAATGTAATGTTCCTCCATCACCGCTAGTATTGATGCAGGGGTAAAAATATCCTTTTCAAATGGGGAGTAAATGAGCTTTTATATTTCATTCTTTTCATTTGCAGGAGGAAGCTGAAATACAAGCAGAACTTGAACGTTTGGAAAGAGTTAGGAATCTTCACATAAGAGAGCTGAAAAGAATAAATAATGAAGATAACTCACAGTAAGAGACTTGCTGTCTTAATTTTGAATGTCTATTTTTATAATAATGCTCCAGAATCACATTTTACCTACAGAGGATAGGGTTGTTCATGATTTTAACTTTGGTTCTCTTTTCGATTTTGACTTTTAAAAATAATTACTTATAATTTGGTAAACTTATTAATGGTTTTAACAAATATGCATAAAGTTATACATACACAGCTTACAGTGCAGGAGAGCTAAAACTTCTTAGACCATGTTACTAAGCTAAAAAGAATACTTGTAACTGAACTTAATGCAGTTAGTTTAGCTGACAATAATGCAAGAGAATGGTGGGGGAGGTTTGCACCAGTAGTGACTTTGTGATGCAGTTAAAATCACGTTTGGTTTTACTGCACTGTGATTTCATTTCTACTAGGTACTTGTACATATAAAAGACATGTTAAACATTACTTTGTACTTCAGCTTGCATAGCAATATACCATAAAGTTAAATTGTTGTTTAACATTAGCGATTACTATGTAGATTTGAAAGTAATAATTATATAACCTAAAAAAAAATCATCTGTTTTCTGTAATGGCAAATACAAGCACTAATACCAGCACTTCAGGCTGAAGGGAACTGGTTCTGCTTATCCCTGACTGCTTATGCCCTTGCCTTGTTTCCTTTCACATGCCTGCAATGGCATTTCTTTACTGAACAGATACTGGAAATTGATCCAAGTTGAAACCAGCTCCTATGGTTTCGTTTTCTGGATTAATTTTAACTCCAGATCAATTTCCAGGTCCAGTTCTTTGCCCCAGTGGCAAAAATGCTTATATTGCAATGAGGAGAGAGGGTAGTGCAAGGGTAGTATGAGAAGCTGGGGGAAGGAGATGATGGGACTGGGTTTCTTTCTTTCTGCACTACTGTTTATGAAACAGTAACCTTAAGACTATAGGATTTTAATTAATTTTTACTTCTTAGATGCAATAGAATTACACCTACATCAAGACTTTTAAACATGAAAGCAACAAGATGTGAACTTGTGCTTAACTGTTTTACTGGTTTCCATACCTACTCTGCAGGAACACAGAGAAGTTTTGTTCCTTTGTGGCCACAGTGGTAATTGGTGGCTAAATTGGTGTTGTGTTTTGGATACAAAAAATAATGGCGTGATTCTTAGAATTCAATGGCAGAATATTTTCTTTTAAAAATAAATTGCCTCCAGCAAATAAACAAGCAGCTCTTTGCAGGTTAAATGATAACTTTTTTAATTCTCAGTGTTTGCATTAGAAGAGTTTTGTTTTGTTTTTTTTAAAGGAATACTTGAGCATGAAGGAATAAATGGCACAGAAAAATGACAGGCTTTGACTGTAAATAGCGTGTATGTGGGGCAAAGAATGTCTAAATTACACTCCCAGTTGAAAACAGAATTACAAGGCCTGGGCAAGCAGAATACCACAGCTTCACTGCTCATTTTCTGCAGTCAACATTGACACATTTTATGGTGCAGAACTAAAAATTTTAAACATGTTTTTGTAGGAGTTCAAACTTCTGTTATTTACCAAGTGGCTAAGCTGCAGCTTACATTCATAATACAGAAGACAGACCCGATGGAGAAGTAATTTAGATCTATAGCCTCTGCTGTCTTTCCTAACGTGTCTTGGCAACTGGCCATTTGATAAGGGACAGGGCTCTGAAGTGAAGCAGCTGTTCAGTTGTAACTCAGATCCTCTTGGGTTTTCAGCTTCCAGCTGTGGTACAAAGCTGAGCCCTCCTTCCTGTTCTAGCAGTGTTCACCTCTGTGTCCCTCTACCCACGGGTGACCTCCCCAAGTGTTCCAGATATAAAGCAGGCTGCAAACTTGGCTTTGGAGTTCCAGCCTTGACAGTGAAAAGTATGAAGTATTGCCCAGTTCAGAGATGGGTAAACTTGTATATCTGCATGTGTTTTTTACAATTGCACTACAATGAACAGGAAGAGTGAGAGTGCAGGTTAGGGCTTCCCTGTCTGGGTTTAGGGCCCACGTGATGCTGGCACTACCTGCAAGATGTAAGTTCTAAGCCATGGAGAGCCACAGAGTAACAAAAGCATCAATGGAGAGGGAAGGTGATGAGTTTCACAAAAATGGCCTCACTAGAGGCATATGTTTAGTAGAAGGACTAAGAAAATGTGAATCTAAATTTGAGTGTGGTTTTAAAAGAATTGAGCTACTGGTCAAGGATGCTTTTGATTAGAGTATGAGCAGATATTCAGTCCTTTGGTGTGTTTCCCCCATCTTGCTGTTGTTAACTACTTTGTGTTACATGGAATCCATTTTGTTAAAAAGGGGCAGGTGGATACAACAGGTCACTCACATTTCATGTGAAATTGGAAGTATCCTCCTTGTCTGTTCCAAAAGGCTGAAGTCTGAGACTTCTGTAAACTTTGGTACAACAAAGAGAGAACCCTTCTATCAGATGTTTAAATTTAAGTTTTTTTTCCTTACCTTCATAGAAATGGAGAAAAATAACAAAAAAGCTTGGCAGAATTGACTGTTTTGATGATGGTATTGTGATGTTATTTGTACACTAAATAGTCAAAAGTCACTGAAATTGGCCAGTTGTACAGTTGTGCCATAAGGTTACACATTGTTCAGCATATTATATATAACATACATATATTGCTAGTAAAAAGAAAGCTCTATCTGAGTAGTGATACCAAGAGATTTACATTTTAAACTCTATTTGTATACCTTACATAGAATAATTTTTTTTTTTCTTTCGAGGTTTAAAGATCACCCCACGTTGAATGAACGGTATTTGTTACTCCACTTACTTGGCCGAGGTGGCTTCAGTGAAGTATACAAGGTAGAGTGTGTTGGGTCTGCTAAACCTAATGTTTGAACCAAGTACGTTTGTACATTCAGTTTTTGGGAGAGGCAAAGGATCCAAATAGGCAGAATGATTGCACTGTGGTACCCTCTTTAAGCACCGGTTGAGCAAACTCTGATTAACCCATGGAGGGAGGTAGCATTACAATAGACTTATCAATAGACCTGTCAGTTACATGCCACTTTTTTTCCTCTCTTTATTTGGTGTTATTTTTATCGTCTTTGGTTATCATTTTCCCGTATTTGTGGATTTCTTTTTTAGGCTTTTGATCTGTATGAACAAAGATACGCTGCTGTGAAGATTCACCAGCTTAACAAAAGCTGGAGAGATGAAAAGAAAGAAAACTACCACAAGTAAATATTAATGACTTACGCTTCGTATGTTAAACTGAATAGCATTTTATTGATTGTAGAAGGTTAATGTATCCATTTTCTTTTAGACATGCCTGCAGAGAGTATAGAATACACAAAGAACTGGATCACCCCCGGATAGTTAAACTATATGACTACTTCTCCCTGGATACAGATACGTAAGTACATAAAATCATACATTTTCCAGAAGCTGGCAAGGATTTTAGTACTGTATATTAGATAAACAGAAATGAAGAGTATTTGAAGAAAAGTAGCATGTTCTTGCTTTCAGCCAAAGTGTTTAGTCCTTAAGGGGACTTTAAAAAAAAACCCCACACTAGTTGCAGACACTAGTCTTAGCTGACTATTGCAGGCCTTCTATAAAGTGATGAAAACACTGTTTTGCAACACATGTCCTGAGGGTGAAGGGGGTATGCAGTGCTGTAATGTTTTTGGGCAGGGCAAGGGCTGCTGCATCTTAAAAAAAGTAAATGGCGTCAGGAGTGTTACTAGCCTAAGCTAGCAGTATGGTCACTGGGCTGCATCTCTTTGCATGAAATTGTGTTGCATCTTAAGGAAGTGATTTTTCTATTGAGAAACATGCCTACATAAGTTGGGGTTTTATTAACTTAACCTCTCATCAGTATGGGTGCATTTTATCTTCTGGTGCGTATGAATGTTCTGATTGATGTTAGTTTTCATAAAGCAGCAGTTACACCGTGTGTTCTACTAACAGTTTCATTCATATAGTTTAATATTCAGGCAGCCATTCTTAAACTTCACAGTATCAAACTAGGTTGTCTCTGTTTCTGATTGTGCAGTTTGATACATTATTTAATTTTGTCTCTGAATTCTACCCTAGGTTTTGCACGGTGTTAGAATACTGTGAAGGCAATGACTTGGATTTCTATCTCAAGCAACATAAACTGATGTCAGAGAAGGAAGCTAGGTCCATTGTAATGCAAATAGTAAATGCACTACGGTATCTCAATGAGATCAAGCCCCCTATTATACACTATGATCTTAAACCAGGTAAATGAGGAATGTTACAATTGAAAGTGTAATTATTCTTTTATCCTTTTGTTTGTAATTCATGTCTGAACATACCAAAGTATCTTCTGTATGTCAGCCTTACTGTAAACAGCCTTTCTTTCTAGCTTTATTGCCAAAATAATCTGTCTTTCCTTTGAAAAAGTATTTGCTGTAACTTTTCTACTTTGTATTATTTTGATTCAAATTTATAGGAAAAAAAGGCATACAGCAGCATATAGATGCATACATTGGTATTTAGTAATATAAGCAGGTAATATCATTAGTTGGCTCTCCTGTCTGATCATTGCGGAATGCTGATGTGTAAATAATTTTTCCTTCACATGTTTCTTAGTCTGTAAAGGATTTAAATAGGTAATCAGTCACTATCAGCATCTCAGTGTAATCACTTCAAAGCAGAACTTTACGGAAGTTTTCTTTACAATGAATAACAAGCATTGTCATAAGTGATGTATTCTGTTTTGATTCCATGGCCTTTGATTTACCACCTTACATGAGAGATGCTTGTATTCTTCATGTACTTTAATCTGCTACACTTCTAAGTGTGGTGTTTGTAATGTAACTCTTAATGCCGGCCTGTTTGCTTCCTGCTATGTAATAAATTAGGTTCATGCAGATTTCTCTCACATTATTTAATTGTACAGAATGTATTCTTAGTCTTGTAAATCTGAACTTCATCAGATAACTTTTATATCAAGAAATTTTACTTTACCACAACTAACCAATTTCTTGGCACAGTTTTGTGGCACATGCAAGCCCTGAAACCTGTAGTGTAGGATTCGTTCTGGGTAGAAAAATACAAAAACTTCATTGTAACTGGTATCCTGCTATGTATGTTTTTGTGTTTCCTCACTACATTTTGGTGTTTCACTGTCCAGCCAGCCCCCAGCTGAGGGAGCCATTTCAGATGATGTTGATAACCTAGAGAGTTCCCGAGACTGCAGTGAAATGTGTCAGTCAAGTTACTCTAGATTCAGGGGTATAAAGATGATGTAAAGTTGTCCCTTACCTTCATGAAGTTAGATATTCCTGAAAATTTAATGTGGTTGTGAAAATAAAGCATTCTGTTAGCTTTTTTGAGGTAATTATTTTTTTTTTCCCCTTCCTGGATAGGTAATATCCTTCTTGTAGATGGAACAGCGTGTGGAGAAATAAAAATTACTGATTTTGGCCTCTCCAAAATAATGGATGATGATAGCTACGGTGTGGATGGAATGGATTTAACTTCACAGGGAGCAGGAACTTACTGGTAATACCTGGTTCGATTTTGCTGTTCATGTTTCATAAATGCTCTCTTACCAAGCCAATTTGGAGAGAGAGCTAGCATTACAAATATTAAAATGGATGACAGTCAAGACTTTTGTGCAGTACTGTGAATGTTGATATTCACAAATGTTAGAATGGTAACATAACAAGATAAGAGAGTGTGAGAGTGTGTTGTTTATTTTTTATATATATATATAAATGTGGAGAAGATCACTATGATTTAGCAACATGGTTTCCCTGAAGAAGCAGGTGTTTAATCTTTGGCTGCAGGTGGTTGAAGATGTTTGACAGAGCTATGATGATTAAGTGTGGGTGCTTAGGCCTTGGAGATCTTAGAGCAGGTAATGTCCTTAGGACAAGGGAGTATTCACTCTTCCATCCTAAAGGTTAATGACAGCTCAGCAGCTGTGATTTGTTTTCTGTGTGCACTTGCTTGCTTGTCCAAAAAAACTAAAGTTTTAGAGCTATCTAGAGAACAGGAATGACAGTAAGCTTACAGAAAAACTGTTTCTAGAATTTGCTTTCTAAAGATGCAGATCCTTCATGGCACAGCAGCTTTCAGCTGCCATTGGTAGCTGTGTCAGCTTATATTGGCCAGGTTACTATTTGTGAGTTCATTTATTCTTACTCTCCTCGTTCTTACTGTCCTCATTCTGCCTGTAGCAAGGTCAGAGTCAGGAGCTGAAACCTAACTAAACAGAGAAGCCAGTGTTGTTCCCATTTGCTCTGCAACTTTTCCTCTATTTGGAAGTTGCACGTAATAAAGTTTTTTCCTTTTCCTTTGGATTTTTTAGAAAAGCAAGCACACATACTCTTGCACAAGTGCAATGTGCATATGCTGTGGGAAGATGATTATTCAAGTTGAAGCATTTTAGAAGTGTTAGGCTTTTGTTACTCTTTTTAATACTTCACCTATATAAAGACCAATTTATTGTGCCAATGTATGTAAAAAAGTTTCAGCCTTTGGATTTCATTTAAAATGCCACAGGCATTAGTGGTGCTGTAAACTAAGACATCAAAAATGGTCTGTGACCATTATGGGTTCATGAGGAATCTCTGTATTACTAAATCATAATTTCTCTGAGCCCAAAATCTTCTTTAAGAAAGGAAATATTTTGAATGAGATTGAGGTGGGGGATGAGTCTCTTTAGAGCATATTGCACAAACTGCCGGCACCATAGTCCTGGAAGGGATTTCCTCAGTCACTGGATCCGATACCTGGCTTTCCAGATAGTCAAGTCACATAATCTCTTTTGTAAATTTAAAGACGTTTGTATTAAATTTAGTTAGTGTTTTGTCCCCAGTAATCTGATTTGAAGTGTGTTCTGTAACCTCAGTTCTCTGATCATTAGAAACCTAATCCTCTCATTTACAGACTGTGTTTATTTGTGGCCAGTTTATACTTGTTTGTTCCTGTGCCAACACTGTCCTTCCTGAACCAGGTTGTTTCCCTTCCTCATACTTTCCTCTTGATGTTTTTCTAGCCTTCAATATTTTTCCCTGAATTTTGTAGGCTCTCCTATTCTTCAGATTATTTTAGTAGCTTTCTTTGCACTTGCATCTGTTTAAGATCATTTTTCTTGATTGTTGTAATCAGAATTGTACATGAGTATTCCAGATGAGTTTTTTGTGATACTGTGTGAAATTCATATTTATGTTGCATTCTTATCTTATATTACTCCTTATTCTCATTTCTACAAATACTTCTTCAAAATTTCTTTAAAAGCCCTATATACTGTTGATCAAAGAATGTCTGGTCTGTAGATACTCTAATCACTTTCATGCCTTTCTTGATTTTAGATGTTACAGTCAATAATACATGTCTGCCCCCACATTGATATGCTTGGGAGGTTTTGTTTAAGGAGGTTCCATTTCACCAGTTCTTTTGTAATTCAGGAGTGCCGCAGGAACTCCCACAACTTTCAGCTCTTTAAGTATGGCTTCCTGCAGATTATACAAATGGAAATACCAATCACCTTTGTCTACAATATACACCTCTGTTTAATGTCATTGTTCTTACTAAAAACTTAGATAAAAGGGTCTTTAAGTCATATCTATATTATCTTTGATTCCTAACCAGGCCTTGCAGTAAAATGCTGTATATGTCTTTTATCTTTTCTTGCTCTGATAGATGGAGACAGTTCATATTTAACCTAGGATTCCAATTAAAACAAAACAAAGAAAGGTGATAATTAGTGATTTAGGTAGAGAATATTTTGTGCTTCTGTGAAATGGACCCTCTATTTGACTGACTATACAAAAAGCTGTCATGTCAGTTTTGATGGCTGTGCAAAGTGTTGGAATGTGGATCATAAGGGAGCTGTACAGTCGTCAAAAGATCAGAGATGTGTATGTGAGGTGTTTGCATAATCTGTTATTTGAGGAAGTTCCAGTGATGCCATACATCTACTTGCAGACATTGAGATGCATATTTTATTTTCCAGGTACCTGCCTCCGGAGTGTTTTGTAGTTGGCAAGGAGCCGCCAAAGATCTCTAATAAGGTTGATGTATGGTCAGTTGGAGTAATCTTTTTTCAATGCCTTTATGGTAGAAAGGTAAGGAAACCTTTCTTTGAAAATCAGAGGTTTAGTGTAAATGCCTGTTACCAGTAGAATGTGAATTGTACTCACAAAGATGTAAATCTGCATGGAAAATTACTTGTATACTTTTTGGTGGTGTGCACTGATACCGCAAGAAATGTAGCAGACCTTGACTGAAACTTTTTATTTACAGAATGGCTAGCAGTTTGTATTAACACTTCAGCAACTTACTACAGCATAAATATTTATGAAATCAAAGTAGTTGGATAACTCTCATGAAGCAAATAATGTGCTTATTTTTCAGCCATTTGGCCACAATCAATCGCAGCAAGATATCTTACAAGAAAATACAATATTAAAAGCCACAGAAGTTCAGTTTCCTGTTAAACCTGTTGTAAGCAATGAAGCCAAGGTAACTTTTCATATGATCTCTGAGTAACAGTTAAAACATTCATCATAAAGGATTCTGCTGTAAAATCACTGTTATGAATGCTATGGGACATAGTAACTAAACATTTAGGAAAACATAATTGAGAACTAGTATTTTTATGTTTTTATTTAGGAAAACTTAATCTGGGACTTCTCAAAATCATGTACTTCAAAGTGAGCCTATATATATTCCAGAAATTTGCAAGTGGTTTTAAAGTAGGCCGCCTCAAAAATTGTCTGCTTTGCTTTTTCCCAGAGGGTCTTAGTGTCTCACTCAAGCTGTCTCACTACACATTCTTGTGAAATACTGATGCAAACAGCAACAAGCTCTCTCTGAAAATAGTGAATGTTATTCTCTTCAGCTTTACTGGCTTGAAGAACTATTTGACTGCCAAATACCTGGAGTACATGGCTGCTAACACTCTTCCCCTTGGAAGGTTGTAGTATGTGTGTGTTAACTGAAAGCTGAGATTAGAAATGTAAATTTTTAAGGTTAAGAACCTTATAAAACACGTTGATGCCATAAAGGCGTAGATGGCAGTTTCCTGAAAAGTGTTATTTTGAAACATCTCTAGTATCATGCTCATCTCTCTCATCTCTGTAGACTAGTTGAAACAGATTACGGTGGTTTCCCAAATGATTGTTGCTGAGAGCATCCGTAACACAAACCCAGTTCTATGAATAAGGACAAAAACATATAAGTTACTTGTTTGTAAAAGTGTCCCAATTTTTGAAAAATGTATTCATGGCCAAATGCGGAAGAGATGCACTCACTGAAAAATAAAAAAACGCTAAGATGATAGAACTCCTGTTCAAATTTCAGCAACTAATTAAACATACTTAGATTTGGGACACAAGCTGAAAAAATGCTAGGAATGTTAAGGTCTAGCTTCTAAAGATTTAAAGGAAAGACAACCTGTTTCTAGAGGCTGGAACCTCCCAAGAAAATAAGTCTTTTGGGTACATAAACCCGCTGTTAGAATTTGTGGTACTTTTCCATCAGTTATAATATCTAGAAGTAATGTTAGTGAGGTTCATAAGGTTATGGATATTTGGTGAAGAATTATAGTCCTTTTGATAGAATTTTCTGGTTGCTTTTTTTTTTGTTTTCACCCCCATTTGGAAAAATCGTCTTCCTTGAATGCATTTGAGAAATACACATCATATAACTTGATAACATTGCATGTTAACAGTTTATATCCCTGTCTTTTAACTTCATGTCTCTTTGTCATTAGTTCTTTTTATTTAATGTTAGGAAAGAGTAGACAGACAAGAGTAGCCAGTGGAGGACTGGGAAATTTTATTTTACGTTCCCCATGTTCTGTTTGTTTGAAAGACTAAAATAAACTTTCAGTATTCTTCACTCTTACTAACATTGTCACGATAGCTGTAAGAGAGAGAAATTATTCTCCAGTGGAAATGCTGTAAAACAATTTCAGACTAACTTGTAAATTCAGACCATTTATGATGACTCTGTAGAATCCAAATTGTCTTTCAGATTTATAGGCCTGGCACTTGGAAAAGAACAGCTTGTAAACTGAGATTCTGATTTGGAAAACATGGAGATGAAATAAATATGGAACCTGAAATGACATTGTTAGTTTGCTTCCAGACTGTAACTGTCCTTTGATCCTCCTTACTTTTTCCTTTTTTGTGCAGTGTTCTCCTTCTCATTGCAGTAATGTGTCTACAGTGCCACAGAAGCCTGCAGTCTTTTACAAACATTTTAGACACAAACTTACTCTGAGGATCTTGCAAACAACTCTTAACAATTCATTTGTTGTGAAGGATTTATTGAGAAGAATTTGGTTAAAATCCATAATGTCCATGAACATCTGAATATATATTGGCAGATGTGCATATTTTTATTTTATGCCTTGTTCATGCTGGATATATAAATGATAGAAGTAGATTCTCGCAGGATTCTTTGGGGCTTGCATCACAGATTTTTTCCTTTAATCTCCAGTTTTTAATTGGAGAAAAGAACAAACAGCTGAACAGATTTATCAAAGAAAAGATTTGCAGTTCTTTTAAATTAAGTCCTAAATTAAGTAATGATGTGCTTGTCAGTTCTGTAGTAATAATAAGGATTTTCTATCATTAAATGTTGAAGCCCAAGCTCTCAGGAGACCAAATGTTCTGTTTATGCTACACAAGACTTGACAGAAACTTTCAGCATAAACTGATTGGCATACATTGTATGGACCTAGATGCAGGACAACGTAGTGTCTCAAGAACAGTCCTGAAGCTAGCTACAGAATTTGTCAGTTGATTAGATATTTTTAAGCAGATGGGATTGAGTTTTTTCTGGGAAAGGAGTTCCAGCTAGGTAGTGCTTCTTAAATGGTCTGTTAGTTGTTTAATGCCAACTGAAAATGGCAACCACCATTGTGAAATTTCACTTTTTGCTTTATTCCATTGTGGTACATATGGTAATGCTTGGTTTCAAAGGTCAGCTAAAGCATTAAAATTCTGTCCCTGTATCTTCCGTGTACTCTTCATCTACTGCACAGCTGAATGGGTTTTAGAAGCTCCATGGAGCTCCTTTCTACTTTTTCAGTCCTCTTGACGTTTGCTTCTGGTTTTCACTAAGCTGTTAAGGGATAACACATGCAGAATTCTAATTGTGTGATATGCTAATATTTCACTTGTAAATGCAGTTCCTAAACATGGAAATAAATATTTTAAGTGTAATTATATGAAGCCGATTAATTTGCTGGATTTTGTGTGTTTGTTTGTTTGTTTCTTCAGTGATGTTACATTTTTTTCATGGTCTCAGTGGCAAAATGTTACACCGTCATTTGAATTGAATTAGATAGGAACGTTTGTACAGGAGGACATGCATATCTGCTTATAAGCAGATGTAATTATTTGGAATGGTACTGTAACTTTTTGTATTTCTTTCCTAGGCCTTTATCAGACGTTGTTTAGCATACCGAAAAGAGGATAGATTTGATGTCCACCAGCTGGCTAATGATCCTTATCTTCTCCCTCATATGAGGAGATCAAATTCTTCAGGAAACTTGCATATGACTGGGCTAGCAGCATCCCCTACACCACCTACTTCAAGCATTATTTCGTACTGAAATTTCTCCAACCGAGGAATGGCATTATACCTTTGTGTAGTTTCCAGATGCAGACTTGAGCTTGAAAGCAGTTGAGTGTTTTTAAACAGGACAAGTTTGATAACTGTGTTTTCAGACTGAAGTCCTCCTACATAGTGTCATTTGTATGATTGGAATGGATCATGGGCTGTGAATAAATGTACCCTTCTGAGAAATACTTTTAAACATTGAAGGATGACACTGCCTGTTACACACCAACAGGTATATTGTGTTGAAGACTGAAGAAAAGGTTTTTAGTTTTTTTCTGGGGAACATTGTAAATAATCTTTTTAATACTTAAAAGTACATTTGGTTGATACTGGAAAGTTCTAACATGAAGGGTAGTTTTTCATTATTTAAATAAAAAAGGGTAGTGAACCAATTTGAAAACAAGAAAAATTCCGTGCCTGATTATAAACTTAATAAACTGCCATCTTTCCAAGACGTTGATCTTTTGAAACCAAAGTAAGGAGTGTGAGACAGTCGAAGGTATGTTCTGTGTCGAATTCCTCAGATAAAATTGTAGTATTTTATTTGGCAACTCAGGCTTGTACCTCCAAAAATGTGGTGGTGTTTCACTGAATTTAGATTGGAAGGGTGATATGGAATTCCTGGTACTTACTTCTCAAGTAGATTGCTAATTTTGAAATCTGCTCAATTTTCTAAAAAAACCTATACTTGCTGTGGTATTGAAACTTGTGAAACTTTCCAGACTTCTGATAAAAGCAAGCAACGGTATGAAACCAAATGCAAACAGGTCATGTATAATGTTCTATGCAGGAATAATGATAAATTCCCTTCTAGCTCTATTGTAAATTGTTGTACAGATGTCACATTTTCAGTTAAATTCCAGCAACTTACTCCTGTACAAATGTTTAAAGTATGGCTTTTTCTAATTGGATATTGTATTTTTTTTAAGTCTCCCTCAAGGCGCTTTTGATTGCTGCTAAATGACGTTGCTTTTACTTTTGCGAAAGAATCAAATGACCTCCTTAAGGTGCAAGTCAACTGTACGTTATTGAGAGATTCAGAGTAAGTAATGCATTAACAATCAAGGCATGTAAACCAGATCTGTGTTGGCAATATGCAGTACAGTTCTTTAAGCCAGTTTATTGCGTTCTCGACATGCAGAACGCATTGATACTAGATGTAGAAGTTGCTCATGGTTATTCTCTATTTCTGGAAGTTCCTATCAACAAGGAAATGTTTCTTGTACAGATATTTTAAAATGTGGAACATTTTCTAACTGCCTTGTATGGTAGAAACTTACTTTTCAGAACAGTGTATCTCTCATTCACTATTCTTTTTACTATCCCATTCTTGATGCTGAATACCTATATGTAATTTTGTCCATGTTGCAGAAAAAGGAGGCTGTATTACCACCGGTTTTCATTTAGTATTGTACAGTTAAACTGTTGCTCTTGTTTCTGATGTTGCAAGCCATTTTGTTTTCATTGTATATAAAGAAACATTAACTGTCTCTTTAAGATGCTGCTGAAATTGTAGAGAATGTAGCCAAAACAGTAATAAACAATGACAGTTGAAATTTCAAGGTTTTCATTGTGTGCCTTTGCATTTCAACAAAGGTGAATCAGCTCACCATATCGCTGAGCTACACTTAGCTATTTAAAGCAGATGCTCTTCAATTACGTACAGAAGACCAATAATAATTAAAGTAACACTGGAGGTGTAAGTGAAGGATTCCATGAAACTTGAATCTGTCATAATGACGTATCTCATGATGAAGTAAGCAAAGCACTGTTTCACTGAATAGACCTCACAGAAACAACTTCAAGTATTTCAACAGGTCCTTCTAGAGTTATTTAACTGCAGAGTAAGATTAGCTCATAGAATAAAATTGGACTCAAATACTATTTCTGCCTTATATTCATCAGAGTACTGGGACTGCATCCCTTCCATCCTGCACAGTGTGAGACCAGGTCCATAGCTCAAGGGAGGAGAATGTGCCATAGCTGTAGGTTCTCATTAGATTTCATTCATTGTTTCTCTGCATGTGTCAGTATTGGAAGTTAAATTGAAGGATTTGTTATGGTTACTCCGAGTAAACGAAAGTTTGGCAATGTATTAGAGAACTAAAGTAACTACAAATCTTAACAGCTACCTAAAAACCAAGGGGCTTTATGCATTGCACTAATTATATGCAGACTTCTTTTTCCTGTTGTTTCCATCTGAGAATAGGCTGTTGTGGCTGAGTACATGGCACTTACTCCAACTTTACAAGTAGACATTTCTGAAACCTAAACCATCACTTTAAACAAAGTTTCTTGTAGAAATACACGAAGGAAAAAGAGAGTCACCATTTCCTCTTTTAAATCATAGTTGGAGGTAAAAACCTCCAATACACACAGTGATGTTTGTGTTAGCATCTTACAGTGTTGTTAATAAAAATTTCATATCCCCACATGGACTCATTCTGTGATCACAAGAAGGCATCTGAGTTAGTGTGTTTGGTGCATGGTACTCAGAAAGTTGTGCTTGGGGTAGAAGTACCCTAGAGACTGAGTCCAGATGCCCAGATTACCGCTGCTTCTGGAGCAGTGTTGATCCACACCCAGGTAATTGATGCATTGGTGGTTCAGTCTGTATTTCATGCATGTTTTACTAACTTTATTCCTTTTGTCTACCTGCTGCTAAAATCAAGAGAGCTTAGGACATCTAGTGATGGATGACACGATAAACCTCATCAGGCAGGTTTTAATGAACCTTGGAAACAGTGGGCATCCTGTACCTGAAATTCATAAATACTTCCAATTTTCTGCATTTACTGGAGGGTGCTAAAATACTACACTGCTGTATAATAAAACCCCAACCTACATATGAAACAGGTGACTGTAGGGTAAGTTCTGCCCTTTTAACTATGATTGTAGCACTGCAGGTCATTGCAGCTAGAGTGAACAATGTTTGGCTTGTTTCTGGAAAACAACCGTGTTTTGTCACGCTGTTACTTACGTTTGCATTGCAGTTGTTCAGATTTCAGTGGACATTCTTCTCCCTTAGCTGGGTCTGTGCTGGTTGGTAGGTACCGTTTTCAGGGAGGCCAGTTACTATTTTAATTCTAAAAAGTGCTTTTAACTCTCACAAGAAGAAGTGCATCTCCTTGCTGGCCAGCTGCCCAAGGGCGATTGACTGCACGCACTTCGCTATGAGCAAACCACTGCATAATTAGAGAGGCTTTCAAAAGCCCACAAAGCCGGGAGCCCTCTGTATGCAAGTCACGGGTGTGCAAGGTGCCAAGCTGCTGCTGGACCCTGCACAGAGACCAGGGGCTGCTGATGGTGGCCTAAGTAGGTGACCAGCTAAGGTGTGTTTAAAAGGAAAGCATGCCCTGGGTCTGAAGCATCCTGGGTGCTCCTGCTCCAGCTTCAACATCTTTCTGTTGAGGAAACCACAGGTCTGAGGCAGGGCCACCAGCCCTGTCTTCCCCAGCCCATCAGCTCCAGTTCTGGGAGCAGGTGCAAGTACCCAGCCACGCTGCTGCTCCAGTCCTGCTCCAGATTGCATCTCTGCTGGGGCTGAGGCTGCTCCTCGCACAGCCCCGAGGAGCTGTGGCAGCTGAAGGCCCTGCTGGGCAGGTGGTGGCAGCCACTCCCTCCTTACCCACCACCATATTTTGTGCAGAGGGCTGGAATAGTGAGGGACACTGCTGGGTGAAGGGGGCAGCAGGAAGGGTGGGAGGTGTCTCTGGGACACTTATTTGTCTTCAGAGAGCCTCAGGACTTGCTGGTCTTTTCCAGAAGTGGGACATCGTGTTGGGAAGGGTGACTGGGAAGCCTGGCCCAGTGTGGGGCCTGGGCAGGGGGTTGGGGCAGCCTCTAAATTCAGAGGCCGAGCAGTAGGAGTCTCCCACCTTAAGTGTCTAAACCAGTTCAGACTCCCAGTTGCTGTTGGGGTTTTTCTAAGTATCTGTAATACATAACAGCTGCTGTCAGAGGGAAGACCCTGGTTTCACAGGGGAGGGGTTCCTGGCAGCGCGGACTGGTGGTGTTTCACCATTGTGGACTCACACTCTGTGTGCTGGCCAGCCCACCATGCCTGTCTGCTGTCACATCACCCAAGCCAGGCACTGTCATTTCTGCAGTCCCAGCCTGCTCCTCCCGTGGGCTTTGGGCTGTAAATACCTCTCCTGAGGCCTGGTGCATACCCAGCAGCCGTGGATGGTAGAGTGAGGAACTGTGTTGTGTTTCTAGGAAAGGTAAGACTGCAAATGCTTTCAGAGAGATCATGAATAATCCAACAATTTCATATGCCTGTGACCACTAGTTGTTGAAAGGACACTAGTAAGATAAATGGAGCTCCCCCTGGGTCACCAGCCTGGGGGCCCGGTGTTGGGTACCTGCCATCTGAGCCCAATGTGTTTCCAGGTGTCCTTTCCACAAAGCAAGCAGGTTTTACTTGGTCCTCAATGCTTACAAGGCAAGGGTCCCTGAAAAGTTGTCTGGGGCGTTCCAGTACCCAAGTTTGGCTCCAGTTTACCTATATCCTGACAAATTTTCCACCTTATTCTTAAAGATGCCCATCAGTGGAGGCTACATTACTTATCCATGCAACCTACTCCATTTTTTCCTACCATCCTGTCCTTATGAAGCCTGTTATTTCCAGTCCTATGCATTATGGCTTACTGTGCCCCCTCCATATATTTCATTTTGAACTTCATGGCTGTTTACTGAGTATCCTTCAGAGCTAAGATTATTATCCTCTGAACAAGTGAGATCTTCACATTATCTATTTCAGATATTCAACTCCTAACACAATGCTAGGGAAACTTGCTGTTGAAGAAATTACTTCTATCTGTTTTGCTCTAAGTAATTGAGTCACCTTGAGATGTTTTCATTGTGCTATGTTTCCTAAGCCAGGAAAATTCTGTGCTTAAATCAAGGGAAAATGTTTTCCCTCAAATTCTCATTTTGTATCTAGTGTCTCTAGAGCTAATCAGGAACCATTAAGAAATTATATGATGTTTGAATTTCAGAATCCCCTGGTGTGAATCTGGGGGTATCTTCTGTGCATCACTAAAACACATACAGGGACTTTCTGTTTGAAAGCGGATCAGAAGGAGATCAGAACCACATTTGCTATACCCTCAGAGGGTGTGCTACCATCAGACCAGCAGGTCGGCTACTAAAGCAAGGAATTTCTTCCTGCTGTGTGGAATCTGTGCTCTGGTATTCAGCAAAGCACAACTTTGCAGCTCAGTGAAACAAATTTTTCCTGGTAGGAGAATGCCACGGCCTCAGCCCCAAGCCCAGTACTGTTTCTTAGTTTGGCAGTTGTGCTTTCACTTCAAAAGACCATAAGCAGCCACTGGACATCACCCTTGTGTTTGCTGTTACTCTTGGGAAACCTGTTTACGCATACACAGGGGTTGAATCGGTTTTGCAGGTGGCCTGGGGTTGTGGCTTCCGATTTTTCTTATTGATACACACAGGGGTTGTGCAATTGCTCCCTTCACCTCAACTGGAAGGAAGTTCCTTAGCAGAGTCATTGACTTCAGTCAGGCCTGGGAGCAGCTGTAGCTCAAAGAGGCATAAGCACAATTCAGTGCTTCAGCGCTTAGGAGTGCCTGTCAGTACCTTACTGAATCAATACCATCGTTTATTTTTGATGCTCAAATTCTGAAATATTTATATCTCAGGACAGAAGGAAAGGAATCTTTATGCACTTTTAAACCAGCTTCTTCTAAATACTGGCCACTAATAGAGAACTGTGATTGCTGAAGAAGTCAATTGTATGTGGTTTTATGAAAGGAAGTATGTTATGATAAATACTGTATATATTATGATAAGTACTGTATATATTATGTTAATGCTGTATTTAATACAAGCATAGCTTCTATTTCTTTGATGACTCTAATTGCAGGGATAAAAGTGCCATGTGCATCTACAAGTCCATGGCTTGTATAAAATACATGCAAAGGTGATATTTCAAAATAGTACTCCTGGGTAGGATCTGGCAATATGTATCTCCTATTGCCCAAATGCCTTTTAACCTAATTTTGCATATTGTCTGTGTACCTTTCACTGTAGTGGAGTAAGTGGAACTGGGGCTTGTAAAGAAGGAAACCCTGTGATGCTTAAATATGCATCTACTAGCCCTAAGGTCTTGCAACTTCCAGGAAAGCTGGGCTGGTGCTGTGTCCAAGAGTCACCAGTATGTCTGCCGGCTCCGGTATGTCACCACGCAGCCATAGTCCATGATATGTTCCTGAAATGTGCAATGGTAAGCAGCTGGACGGGTAACAAAGATTCCTGTAAGAACCAGTATGATGGTACGGTGACATGTGCAAGGCCTGGAAAAATATCATTCCCATAAGCAGGGATATATTTTGCAGCACAAGCTCTTTCCTATTCATACTCCACTACTGCTTCCAGAAAAGAGTTCTCAGTGGTCTGAATGCAAGATAAAGCTGGGAGAGATGGTTTCTGGTGTCTTAACCTGCTGGGACACACTTGTGACTTTAAGCAGGCCCAGAAGGAAAGACAGAAAAGAGAGCTGACTTGCCATTAGCATTGGTGAGAGCTTTGCAGGACAGAGCACTAAGAACTGCCCTGCTTTGTGCATGTGTGAACAGATCCAGTAGATCTTCACTTACCTTCACTGGTAAAGTAGCAGTTTCCACTGAAACTGTTGGGATTAGCAAGGATTTAGAGGACTGAAAGAAATAAAACATGTTCTCCCATGCTCCCAGGTTTCTACATTCTTCCTCATCTGCATGACAGCAAGACCTGCCAAGTGGTCACATGCATGGGGCTGACGTAGCAAGAAGGTGCAGATCCTGTCATTCACTAGGTTTGCCCCTCTAAAAAGTCACATGAAGAGTTCTTCTGCAGCTTTCTACATTTGCATAATGGGAAACTTTCTTCATGACAAAAATAATCACCCTAACTAGTGCACAAATGGCTCTTTTCAGGCTTGCAGCTGTGGCTCATTGGCAGCTGGCAGAGTGTTCATCACTGATTAGAGCACTGGAATACCTTCCTTGCATGCCCTTCTATTGCAAAGCCAGGTAAGTAGTGTACAAGTTGGAAAAACTGCACATGAGCACTTGCCTATAGTGAACTTGCCCTTATTCCATTTGTTAAATGTCAGCTCGTGTACATTTATGTGATACCACAAAATTCTCGTGTTGCTTTCAGGGTTACATAAGGATATATCAGATGCCGAGCCTGATCTCATAAATTGCCTTCTCAGAGCTATCAGATATCAGGACAGTTTTATTACTGAGCTCAAACACATTCCAATCTAACAAATTAGCATATCATAAGTTATCAGCCTATCACCCAATTAACAAAACCCGTACAGATAAAATAGAATTACTGCTCTCTCATCCTTCATCATCTGATAGAATTCTTGTGTTTTTAATGAACCTCAGCCTCTTCCACTTATACTAATACCTCAGTGTACTGGTAAAATCAAAACCTAAATGAATAGGTAGCATGTTAAACAAAACATGGTTCTAATGGTGAAAACTGTAAAGATCAGGATTTTTTTATCCTTATCCCAGAGACAACTGCGAGGAAATCAGCTGAATTACGTTGAGATAGATTTTCTACTTTGGGTCATGCTTTGATGTGCTCTGTTAACACCAGGCAGCAATGCGAAGGTCTCTTTTTATTTAGTGAGCCAGGTCATGTTTTTCTCTTTTTAGGTTTTGCAAAAGATTACTTAGGTTGCAAAGGATTTTGCTAGTTTTGTGCTAAGGAGCAACACAGATGGGGCACAGAGATCATGAAGAAAAGCCAGTATGAGCCATTCGTATTCCAAACTGGGGAAAAGCAAGTAGGAGTCAGCTGGGCAAGGCTCCAGACGGATGGTGTGACTGAACTGACACTTCAGCTGAGCTCACTTAGATAACTTGCTGAATGTCCAGAACATTTTCAGACTCAGCCACTGTGCAGCTGGGTGGATGTAAGGTAGATTGCTATAACAGCTAGTGGCAAAGTTTTACACTGTTTCATACTCAGATATACAAACATACGCTTCCTTATAGCAGCCTTCCAGTACCTGAAGGGGGCTTACAAGAATGCAGGAGAGGAACTTTTTACAACAGCGCGTAATGACAGGACAAGGCGGAATGACTTCAAACTGAAAGAAGGCAGATTTAGATTAGATACTAGGAAGAAATTCTTTACTGTGAGACTGGTGAGGCACTGGAAAAAGTTGCCCAGAGAACCTGTGGCTGCCCCATCCCTGGGAGTGTTCAAGGCCAGGTTGGATGGGGCTTGGAGTAACCTGGTCTAGTGGAAGGTGTGAGGCTGGAACTAGATGATCTTTAAGGTCCCTTCCAACCCAAACCATTCTGTGATTCTGATTTTATGATTCTATTGTACAGATGGCAAGACATGGGCACAAGGGGAAATGTAGTGGTGCCTGAACCATCGCTACTTTATAAGCAGCACTTTGCTGCTCTAAAGTCAACCCAAAACCAAGGAGGTACATCAAAACTTGGCTTGCCACTGGAGAACTGCATCATAGGAACTTGCCAGCAGCCATTTGGTTTCTCAGCGCCCACTAGATGGCAAAGCAAGGTGAGCAAGGTGATGTATTGAGACTGCTAAAGTACCTGACTGCATATCCCACTGGTGTGACACAGAGCTTGGGCATGACGGTATCGGAGCAGCAGATGCTGTGACTTACTGATCAGGACTGCTCGTCCCTCTGGGATATTGGACCAGGGCTTCTCTGCCTCCTGCAGGCAGAGGATTTAAATATTAATGACACTAATTTTCCTAGAAATTGGCATGTGGTAGCGGTATTTGCTTGGATTTGGTTGTACTTGGCTAGCTATCAATTCAACAAATACTAAGAGAAAACAGTTTCTCTTATAGCTTATGTAGAGCAGGGAGAAATAGCTTGTGACAAAGGGTAGAGGAAAACTCACCAGTTCATACAGTCCATCTGACTTGAAGCAAGAGTCTGAAAATAAGAATCAGAGCTTCCAGAGTGAAACTTGACTTCTGTTTGGAGTTCACGGCAGTATTAAGTTGTAGTGTCTGGAAATAGGATCTGTAATTGTACTTAACTCTAACCAATCTGAATTTTGTCTCCTCAGTTTTTGTGTTAAGCCTTAGCTTTAAGTGCTCAAATACTACAATGATGAATCTGTAAAATGCATTAATTGATACCTAAATAGTTTGAAGCAGGATTCACAGAATAGATTTATAATTAAAAATGGCTGGAAGTATTGTAATTCAGCTCTTCTGCTCTCTGCTCTGGATTTCATTTCTATTACTGCCATTCTTGTCATTTGAAATGACACAATTACAACCCAGAAACCTTTTAAAATACCATTTTATAATTTTCAAGACACACATTTCCTTGTGATGGTCACTGCTTATGATTTCTAATATGTTATCCACAGGACATTGTGCTGACAAAGGTGAATTAATGATAGGTAGTTCTAAACTAACTTCAAATGGTGAAAGAAATACTGGTAGCTCCTACAATATACAATCTGCAACAGAGTTCTTCAGTTAAAAAGATAATGCAGCAGCCAGTAAACCTAATAGCATGGCTTTTGTGGTTTAGGGCAAATAAATACCCTCTTACCATTGAAGATTTTGTATTTTTTACCCAAGACAAATATTTAATATGTAAATTATCTAAGTGCTTCACAGAAGCTGATTCCTTTAGGGTGTGGTTGTATGTTAGAAGTTTCTTAATAATTAAAAGCATTGTTTTGCACTTGTTTGCTCATTTGGAGGGGAAAATGCTGTTTTATAGCAACTAAAGTCACAAAAGGTATAAGAGTTACGATGGTTTTGGTCTTGGTCCAGGGTTTAATACCTCTCAGTTTCACATTCCTAGCTGGAGATGTGATTTTTTGCCATCAGTGTAAGCCAACCCAGGACTCACCCCTGAGACCTTTGCACACACAGCCTCCCTTGCCTCCAGACCAACAAGCGCACAGCTTGTGGGCCTGGGTGAAAACTCAGTTTTCTCTTTTTGGCTGGGTTACTTCTCAGTCAGGACTGAGCTGAGCCAAGTCCTGAGCAGCACCAGCACTGGGAAGTGTGTGTGAGCAGCTGCTGGCATGGGGAAAAGATGGAGAGACACATCGGGAAGTGGCAGTGGCTTAGCATGGTGCAGGACAGGTCTTCACTTCCAGCTGAGGCTGCCCCACTGCCTGGCTGTGCTCGCTCCAGAGCCCATTGGAGGAAAAGGGGCTTCCCCAGAGGCAGGCTTACTCTCACAGCTGGGCTTTGGTGTGCTGGCTTTCCATCAGGAGGAGCGAGCAGCTTTCCTAGCAGGGGCAATTGCCTAGCTACCCTACCAGTATTATCAATTTTTCATTTTGTGGACATCTTGTCAGAGATTTTCTCCTTCCCTCCACAGTTGCACAAATAATTTCCTTCTCCAGGCACGATCCCGCAGTGTGCTGTATCCAGCTGAAACGACAGGGGGAAATTCAGACACAATACAATAAAGCAACTGGAATTTGTTTGTCATAAACCCCAAGGGCATGTTCTCATTAAAGCAACAAGTTGTATCCAGCAGTTATGTTCTTTCATGTTTGCATGACACCCCTCTAAACCACCAGAGATTAGAGTCTGCTTCCCGTGTCTGTGGATCACTGTTTGGTTTGACAGGGAGGAAACTTTTCAGCCAGGTCTTAGAACAGAGAGTGCTCCTCCACACAGCAGCTATTAATCCTACCCTTGTGGGTAGGGAAATACTAGCTTTATTCACTGACCAAAATCAGCTTGTTAAGAGGAGGGCAAGGATGAGAGGAGAGATTATCTCTCACCTGACAAACAGCAAACAGCAGAGGTGCTCTGCAGCAGCAGTCAAAGCCACCAGTAGGAGATACAGGGAACATCCCCTGCTAGTCAATACCACTTCCCATGGGGCCCTCAGGTAGCTGTTTAGTTTAGTGTTTCTTTTATGCCATCACACAAATACTTGGCCAAGCCAATGCTTTTTTTTGGCATATGACAGTCAAAACACACAGCTCATGCTGGCCTATGCTGTCCTCTGCAACATAACAAAGAACCAAAGCTTCCTAGAAACAACCACCATCACAGCAGCCACCACAGTGACCTGGGTGCTACCAGCATTTAAGTACTCAGCTTCTGCATAATTATCTCTAGAGAGCAGAAGTTACAACCCCCCCCCCCCCATCTTTTTTAAGCATTCCCTGACTAAGCTCATGTAGGAAGAGCCTGTTGTTCCAATTACTCCATATCCCATGGGCACGCAAGTGTTTATTCCTGTAGGTCCTTCATGAATTCAAGCATCTGAAGCTCATATCTAATACTGCATCTATGTTCACTACCCTTTGGACACCAAAAGCTTAACCTACACCGAGCATCAGATGCCTTTGTGCACTGTGAGTAAGCAATTACATCTGCTCTTGGCAGATATGTACTGATACAGGATGCAAATGTAAAATGTTTTCGTAGGATAATGAACTTGTAGTTTGAGAATAAAATTCTCAATCAATAGTGTTTATATGTGGTTAGATTAATTAATTTCTGAATCAAACAAAACCCCTTAGAAAGGATTAGCAAAGACTGGTGCCATGTTAGGCAGCATGTTTGCACTCACTCTTCTTCTAGAAATGCTGATGATGTTCTGGAAATCTTTGTCTTCTTAGATGGATCTTCTTAACACTGAATTCTTGACCAGACTTGGAAGGGAAAGAAAGTATTTGCTGTGAATGGCTCCATTGCCTCCTTTAGAGTTGGCTGGTATAGAAATGCTTGTTTAAACCTCACCTTTCTCAAATTGGAGATATTCCTTTGTTAATGTTTTGGACAGCTACATTGCACATGGTCCAAGAGAAGTCTTCCTCTTGGTCAGCAAAAACCTGGCTCTGGGGGCATTTTCTCCAGGGCATGAGGGAGTGTGTCTCCTTTCTTTCTCAGCTGAACCCCTTGATAGAAGACCCAGATTCAGGGCAGCTTTCTAGAATCCTGCTGCAATCTACTTGTAACTAGATTGAGTCAAGTAGTTAGAACATTTGTTACCAGGTTTGTGGTGATAAACTGTTAAAGAGCTTAAAATTAATCCCAAAGAGAGATGTGTCAAGTGCTTGACTGAGACTGGGGAGATACGACTCAAATTCCTGCAAACTTTGATGTTTTGCATTTAAAGAGATAGACAGATAGGAGAGAGACAGACATATACACACCTTAATACATACACGCATGCATATTGAAAATACTCTACCTCTGCCTAGTTGCAGGTATAGGACCCTGTAGCTTTGACTCTGTGTGTTCACTAACCCAGCACAGGAAGCTGTAGGTCAGATGAGACCTCTGGACTCTCACAGCAATGCAAATATCATCATGGCTTGACTTCGCGAACGAAGATTTGGGAAGGGCATTTACCCACGCTTACTACAAGCGCGCTGATGACTAAGAAGGCCAATGTGGGATAGGCAAATCCGGCTACAAAAAGCACAGCAGAAGGTCTCCTTGGGTGGAACAGGTGGGCACGATTCTTCCTGCGTTGTCTTTTCTCCTCGAGACTAGTTCTTGTGAACTCTCAAAGGAGTCAGCGGCATTATGTATGGTGTGCCTCCAAGTCTCCCGATTGGAGGCCAAGGTGGACCACTGATGGTAGTCAATATGGCCAAGGCTAAGGTATTGTTTCAGGGAGTCCTTGTATCTCTTCTTTGGGGCACCTCTCTTGCGGCTACCAGTGGCAAGTTCACCGTAAAACACGATCTTGGGGAGGCGGTGATCCTTCATTCTAGAGACGTGCCCTGCCCAGCGCAGCTGCAGTTTCAGCAATATGGCCTCGATATAAGCCATTGGTTAACCACCATTTTTCACTTCTAAGGGGTGAAATGCCAGCATCTTCTTTATTTATGAAGCAAGCAGACAGGTCATTAAAACTGTTGATCTTATAGGAGACACGTATTAGCTATGGAGCAGATTACAACAGTGGAAGCAAACACTTGCCCTTGTGAATTCTTATGAACTACATTTAGAATGTAAATCCAAGCATAATTAAACAGTGCTAATGAGACAGAGGGACTTATCTTCATTTGGTGTATAATTGCTGTCACTGATTTCCTCGTTCATTTTTTCCTAGTTTCAAAGCTGCCTTGTTCCAGTGAGAGTTGATGGTAAAAGTTACCCTGCAGAGAGAAAGTATCTGGCCCAGAGCTTAAATTCAGCTGGAAGCCTTTTAAGGGATGCAGCTTTCTTGATAGCATCAATAAGTGAGAGCAAAGACACCTGTGACTGTGTAGCCAACAGTCAAGCAGTGTAGACTTGAAAAAATGCCATTTCATAGACTTTCTGCAGTGTAGACTTGAAAAAATGCCATTTCACACAGTATCACAAACACGGTAAGGCGGAAGAAAAGCTCACCCCTTATTTACAGTGAGGGGAACAAAACATGGTAAGGGTTTTAATAGTCGTAGATATATAATCCACCACTATCAACTGAAGTTTAAATTCCTTCTCAAAATATGCTCCAATTCATTCAGGCATGTGAAGCTTGCACAGGAACTCTTGGTGCCATTTTGTGGTGGTCATACTGCAGGAGGTCAGGGTGGAAGATGGTAATGATCTTGCCCAGCCTTAGTAACCCATAAACAGAGTAGCAGCCTGTTGCAGCTCTGCAACAGGCTCTGCTCTGCTGCTCTGTTGCTCTGCTGCAACAGCTGATTTCCTTGATAAGCAAAGGACAACAGGAACTTGCAGCAGCAGGGGTTGGACATTTTTTGTCTGACTTTGTCATAGGCAGTAGAGAAGCGAGTGCAATGCAGCAAAGTCAAGTTTACTGAAGTCCCATTTTGCTTTCCAGCTTTGGTTGGTGTCTTTGGTTGGACTTGGGCTCCTCTTAATTGTGTACTACTGCCTCAAATGGATACAATTTTTTAGAGGGTTTAGTCCACCTTTGTTTCTTCAAACTGCATCAAAATCAGCTGTTTCTAAGTGGTGGCACAATAATGGCTATGACTGTGCATTTCAGTGCTGCCCTGCGTGCCAGGGTGCTTGTGCCTACCAGCTGATGAGGGTACTCAGAAGCATCTTTAGACTTTAGACCTTGCTGTGCTTCACATCCTAGTGGGAGTGCTTGCAGCCAGCTGGAATCTGTTCTCAGTGACTGCCTGTAGAAAAAGATTCTCCAAACCCTCCTCCCTCCAAAGTGACCACCGCTAACTGAATGCCCATCTACCCACTGAGCCAAACCAGTTCAAAGAGGAGCACCACAGTGTCTGTGAGCAGGCTCTGCTGGATATGAAGAGGGTAGAGCAAGATGAATCCCACAAAACAGCAAATGTTTTTCATCTTGCTCCAGTAATTCAGCACAGGCTTATTCTTTTGGTTGCTGAACCCAAGACTTTGTTTTGTCCTTTTCTGGAAAAGGATTTGAACCCTTCCCTGCTAGAGACTGTTATGTAGATTAATCTGAGCATCTGGTCTAAAGTTCCTTTTGCTCAGTTTCAGTGGACCATTCTGACCGTATCATCCATAATAAATCCCCTCCCTCTTTTTGAGGCTGCCTCTTTTGACCTCTTAGGGCTCTGTTGCTGTTGTAGGAGGTGAGACTTCCAGCTTCCCCTTCATCACTGCTTAGCTGAGCTATTCTGCCAGCCCACTGGCTTATCATTCACAGTCAGTGTTACTGGTTTTAACATTCCAGGGGAACAGATCATTTTAGAAGTTGCTCTTCACCCCCAAAATATCTTCATCTGCTTATATATTTCACAGAATGTCATGTTTGCCCATGCTGCTTGTTCACATTAATAGTCCAAGTGTTCAAGCATTTAACACTGCCTTGTGGTTGAATAGCAATGCGAAATACCATTGGTAACCAAAAGAACTGAGAGCAGAAGCCAGTACAGCTGCTCTACTTGTGAGCAGTCCCAATCCACAACCACTTGTCCCTTGAGCCCAGCTGAAAGAAGCCCTTTTTCAAAAGCAAGATTTCTCTATGGCTCAGCTGTGAAACAGAGGTCCTGACCGGCCACAGCTCTCAAGCTATCAGTGGCTGAAGTCTTATCAAATTTGAAAAGAGTATCACTGCCTTCTGCTGCCTTAAACATAGTTTTCAATTATATTTCTTCTTAACCACCTCAGCCTAACTGCTGGGGAGTCACACTGACAGGATTAAACAGATGTTTTATTTCCTGCCAAAGGTGGGTGAAATAATAACCACCAGCTTTGCTTCATTGGCTGCCATGTGGTCTGGAAAGGTGCCATATGCCCAGCGCTCAGAGACTGCTGCAGATGGGAAGCTGAGGGCATTATTTATTATTTGCCTAATCAATTTAAATACTATCTTTCTTTCAGAAAGCACATTTCTAGTCTTTGTAAAGAGATACGTACAGGAGTCATCAAACACCCTGCCCTAGTGAAGTGCACCTACTGTTTAAACAGCCAATATTCCCCCTGCACAGCCTACGCACAGCACAAGCAAAAACCTTGCACTTGAAGCTGCACTGTGCTCATCAGCTGTTCTCAGCATCATAATCAGTCATAGAGGTTGTTCAAGTTCAGCCCATGCGCAATGACAACATTTTTCTATTGCTGTTAATCTTTTTGAAGAGTTCTTGAAGAGAGCATGGTGCCTCTCCTCCTGCAGGCAAAAGGTGTCAGTGAGCTGCTATTTTCAAACAGCCTCTTAAAAACTGCTGCTGTGCCTTCATAGTGACAGGATGTGGTGTCTCAGGCACAGGGAAATGTCTGTGGGTGTTCTCTCCCACCGCCTGGCTCATGATCCTCCCTCAGGCCAGCCCCTGTCTTCCACTGAAGCTGCAGAGTACTGAGGTGGAGCGCAGGCCGTGGCTGAAGGGGGTGGGCAGGGTGTGCAGAGCATACCAGGCAGTGGATGTGCGTGCTGGCTCCCACTCGTTTCTTGGAAAGTCCAGGAAGTAGTTCAAAAAGCATGGCACTCCCCATGAAAAGATGGCAAATGAGGAGTCCTAGGCAAGAGGTGACAGTGGGACCCCTCTGCTCTGTGAAGTAGCCAAGCAGAGTGCCAAATGCAGTGATTAGAAAAGAGAAAGCCATCTGTCTTCTGTCCTTTAACAGCTCTCTTTCAGTATCTCTCTTCCTATACACCACAAGAAATCTCCCTGTGTTTTTAGTAACCCTTTCCAGCCTTTCTAAATGATACTACACAGCCCCATCTAGAAATGACCATGGGGAGTAAGGCAAAGAGAGAAAAGGGGGAGAAAGATGATGCAGTAGACAAGAATCCAAGATGCCTTCAGGCTTTATCCTAAAATGTAGTGTTTGTAGTGCAAGATATGGCAGCAGTCACCAAGCAGCAAGTGCTTTAGAAAAGGGGTAGTAACATACCGAAAGAAGTCTGTGGGCTGACAGACAAGCATTGAGAGGATGGGATTCAAGGCTGAAGCAAGTAATTCTGCAAGTTGGTGAGAGACTCTGGATCAGACTGCACTTACGCTGAACTCCAGCAGTGTGAATCTTTTGGTAAGGATGTATGAGGATGCCTCCATATGAGTGACGTATGGAAGTTTCCAAGGGGCATTTAAAAATATTTCACTCAGTTCCCCAAAGTCCTCGATATTTCACCTCAAAGTCTTCCTACTCCTTTATGATGTGTACTTTTAGGCTAAAAATATGCACAGTGCAATCAGAATAACATTATTTTTGTTACTCTTTTTGTAGTTAGGAATAAAACCAGTCAAGAGTGGGTTAGGAGCATTAAGTTCCTTTTCACTATTAAACAGTGCCCAGAGAGCAAGTGTGGATTTTGGGGTTGTTTTGGGGTTTTTTTCCTTATCTCCAAATAGGTGATACTGGCAAGATGGGTAAGAAATCTGGTTCAAATAAAAACGTAACCTTGAAACAAAAGGTAATTGTTTTACAAATTCAGCCATTTCCAGTGCCCAGCATGTTATTTGGCAATACACAGACTTCCAGTTGGTTTCTATTTTCTTAGCAGTTACAGTTGCTCTCTAAAAGGATTTTACCCAAGTACTGTTTACATGTACAAAAGCATCTCCTATTGTCAGACTTCTGAGCCTTAGTAAAGTAGTGTCACTGCCAGTGAGCATGCTTGTTCTGTTCCCTGTTTCATGTGAACACAAACTCACCTGAGGGCATAAACAGTGTTGTGAAATAGCTTCTTATATCTTTTTTCTTACAGTTCTAGCTTTTAGCATCATGGTTTACAAAACTCAACCTGATGCCTAGTAACTGTTAATATTGAGCTGCTGTTCATAAAAATGTCAAATTTCGTTTCCAAGGTCTAATGTTTCTTAAAGAAATTGCACTATTTCTCTGGGCAAGCTTCAATGCCCAGATTCTTTCTTTAAATTGTTTAAGCAGTGCCTGATAGCATGTGCCAATCCAAGGACATGGTACGTGCACAGCTTCAAGCCCATACAACAGGCGCTTAGAAATACCAGGATAGGAGAAAACTTCAGTTTGTTTTTAAAGAAGACTGTTTTGAAGACTCAAACCCCAGAATTTCAGGGGAAATCAAGTTGAAAGATAAGGGTGAGATGGTAGCAGCATGGTCACTGCTAAGTCTTAGCTATTTTCGCTCTAACTCTCCAGTGGCAAGAACTGAAAGCTATTTCTCTTACAGCAGGTGAGAATGGTGTTGGCTGAAGATTTGTTATTTGTGACTACTGTTCATTTAGGAGCAAGAACACTGCAAAGAGCTGCTTATTCATGAAAGCTGCTAGCAGAAGATGTTGGCTGATACATGCAAAGGCTGGGAAGTGATGTCTTCAAGGAGCAGGATCTGGGCAGTGCTATAATGTTCTTTCTGCACCTCAGAAAGTCCAGATGAGCTGACTCTCAGTGACATCCATTACACCCAGTGCCCCTTGTCAAATGCAAATGTCATGGCTCTGCATTGCTTTTGCTAATATAATCTTCCACTGCAGGATTTTCTTACGTTATCTCCCAAGCCTATGTTGACTATAGTCTTTGGGGCTCGAGTTCATCACTCGTGTTTCCTTTTTTTTAACTCCTTTTGGGGTTTCACAGCTCACCCAAGGCTGCAAGGGCCATGAACAAAGTATGTGAATATGCAACCACTTGCTGGCAGAGTAAACAGCTCTCAGGCAAGAGGACTGTTATTAAAATGGGTTGTTTTGTTGGCACAAGTGGCTTTCACTGTTGCCTTGGGTTGCTCAAGGTGAGCCTGACCTCTGTGGTCTCCGAAGCTCTCTTTTGTGGGTGAACTGAGCAATGCTGGAATGCAGCTTTTAAGATGGATTAACTGTGAGCCTAACACAGGAAACTGTTCAGAGGGAGTAAAAATACTACATTGCACAATTAAGGATGAAACGTACCTTTTGATCCCATAGCATAAAATTTCCAAGGCTGAGAGTGTGATTATTTGATAGGGCCATAGTTAGCTTGTCAGTCTCTTCTTAGGGCAAAATTCTGCCTTTCTATGTGCAAGGAAGGGCAGCAGAAAGGCAAGCATGTGGCTGACGGAGATGGGACTGCACTTTCCTGCTCTGAATGAGCAAGGTAACAAAACCATGCACACCACCTAACCCTCCTCAGCCAGAGCAGGTCTTTACATGCCAGGTCTTTCTCCTTTGAACTCTAAGTCTTGATGCAGTTTTGCATGACAAGCATGTCATAGCACAAAAGCTGCACTTCAGTGCTAACTTGCAACTGAAATATGTGCAAAGGCTGTTCCTAAGAAACACTAGTCATCCACCCAAGTGAAATTCTGATTTGCTAGCTGCACCCTGGCAACGTAATATATTCGCCTAAGGATAAACATGAATTGAGGTTTCTGGAAAAGGATGTATTTGTTCCTTGCTCAGCTTATAAACTCTCTTGCCACCATCTGCAAATCTCTTAGAGATGCTGTAAAATGGCAGATTACTATTACTAGGTTCATTCACCAGGGCTGCAGGGCAGAACTGATGGAGATTTATCTGAGCTAAATGAAGTTTTCTGTTTGATTAGGGTGGTGGCTTGGATTGTTTGGGTTTGGTTTAGGTTTGTTTTGGGTTTTTTTTTTGAGATTAGTTCTTTCCACTTTAAAACTGCTATGGTAGGTGTTGGCTCCCTGTTATACCACAGCTGAAAAACCCCTAACCTTTTTGCCACAGATGTTACAGGCAAATCAGTTTGAAGGTTTTTGCTTTCTCAGCTAAAGTTACTACTAGAATATGCAGCACTGTGCTGAGCTGCGCAAATAAGGATCAGGACTACAAAATATGAGTTAGTTATGAACTACAGACACTTTCAAATGAAGAAACACTTTTGCAGTCCAATACCATTACAAGATTCAAATCTAAAATGAGACAGATTCTAGGTATCTAAGTCCAAGTGATGAACCAAAGAATCTGAGTTTGGTGCCAGTGGGGCCTCAATAGTAGGGAATGATTGTGAACACTTTTGACTAGTACAGACAAAGCCTGTGTGTAATTGAGGAAGACAGGGTGCCATGATTGAACATCACCGATCCTTATCCTGCCCTTAATTCCATAATCAGCACTTGCATCACTGAGAGGCTGGAAACATTACCGAGGCCTCTCTTTCAGCATTAAGGTATCTCAAACAAGTCCCTTCCTGTAAGGATCTGCCTCCTTCGAAATGAACTTTCACCCTGCCCTGTGGTTAGCTTGGCTTAAGTCAGCAAATTGCCATAAAAATACTGGAATTTAGAAATAGCTTCAGCTTAGCCCATTTCTGCCTTCAAATCAGTGGGTTTTACAGTTATCTGTGATTCCTGAAAGCACTATCATTCAGCATCCAGCTGGCATCCATTTGACTACTGTTGCTGCTGGAGGCGGTAACCAACAACCACCCTCACTGTTGAGCCTAATCCCGAGTTCAGCAAAAGGAAACTATTGCACGCCATCTCGTGGCCCTGCACAGCTATTTCCTGGAAACAAACAGAGCTCCAACTGCGACAGGGAGGTTTAATGTTGGGCAGGATCGATTTAAAAGATGGCTGTCGGGCTCAGAAACAGCTCACTCTTGTAACCTCACCAAAGCCATGAAACGTTCACCACCAGCACTTCGCCCACATTCCTGCCTTGACCTTGGAGCCTGAGCAGCTCTCTCGTGGAGCCTCAAGCTGCAAAATGCACCTCTTCAGTCCAGTTTCTCTAGCAGTGCTGTAGAGACAGCCCCACACTCAACAGCAACCATACGTACCCTGAACACAACTGCCTCCGAAGCAGCCTTTGGTGGAGCAGGAAATTACCTTATTCAGTTTACAGTATGTCACAGACTTTAATAATTCTTAATTATATGCAAGACTAGGGATGTTCATGGTACATCTGTCTTCTTGTCTGCCGTCAGTACTTGTTAAAGAACTCGTGTCAACGTTTCAAATAAAGCTAATATGCCTATTAGTAACTGTTCATTAACAGCTGAACATAACTAATGGAAACAAGGCTACATCAGCTGTCAGTCACTTAAGTCCTTATCCCTCCTTACTTTCTTTTCTGGGGAAAAAGTCATTAAGAGACCCTTGCCAGAAATTATTAGGGTATGATTTAACTAAATCTAGTTGAGGAAATTAAAGAACACGAAAAGAGTGCATTAGTATGACTTCAAGATCTTTGTTTCTAGTTTAAGTGGTAAGTTTTTGACTCCTCAATCTTTATGACTTTTTAGCTGGGAGATTTACAGTTTAAAATCTGCACCACTGAATCCTCTCTGAATTTGAAGTCATGTTATCTTTAGCAGAATTGCTGATGGTCACACTTAAACACTGCCTTACTTCCACTGCTCTCTATCTAAGGACTCTAGTTCAAGGCATCTGATTACAGTCAGCAATCGCTCTAAATTTGGTACATGACAAAACTTGTTTCTACTGTTCTTGGGTTAGATAAAAATAATGATGATGACTCTAGCTGTGTAAGGAAGATACAGAAAAGACTGATACACTTGTGAGGCTTTATGAAGCTCAATACTTCCTCAATATACAGCAAAGCAAAGAGGGAACATCCTTCTTCTCATGCCAAGGTTTAATTCTGAGGTATGTGACATTGGATTTACAAAGGTAGATCAAAAATACAGTCTGAGAAAGAGTGAGGCCCCTACTTAACAAGGCAGAGGAATTTCACACTCCAAGAAGCTAAGAAACAGCTCACAGTGTGAAGAGAAGTATTTGGGGTCTGTCTTCAACACAGACTTTTGATATAACAGATGATGACGAGATGTGCAATAGTAGGGCAGAGGAAAGGCAAATATTTAAGTGAAAAAGATGAGACAGGACAACAGGTCCTAGATAAGGCTTCCACTTGAATTAATTCTTTGAGACATTATGATGAGCAGTTAGATGCAAGTCCTATTCCAAACAGTGATCAGACACATATTGCCAAAAGCAATTACATAGCTGTTGAAACAGACCTTGGCTCCAGCCTGCTGCTGATATGGCTGAAGTTTGCATATGCTGGAAGCAAACACATAGAAATGAAACATCAGTAGTACAGAAGGACTGGAGTAGTACAGAATTGTCTTCTGCATTGACTGTACCTGATACCAGGAGTGAAGGCTATCACCTGGAATATAGCACAGGCAGCAGTTTATACAAGTGTATAACCTACACTTAATCTGCAATTATCATCCTGAACATCAATTTTAAAAGCCAAGTATGAATCATATGCAGACAGATTTCATGACTCACTGCTGCAGCTGATCTAACTGCTAGTGCTGATCCTGGCTGCCATTAAGAAGTCTGGCATTCCCTCTTGGATCCATTCCTCTGGAGGGGAGCCCTTTCACGATCTGTGCTAGAGAGCTGAGCTAAAAACACTTAAATGAGAATTTAAGCATTAACCAAATAAATGTGCTATTTTGTCACATGAAGGATAAAATACCAGGAATTTATTGCTGCATGTATGCTTAATCCATTAATTTGTCTTACAGTAGTCATGAAGTGCTAAACTGTGTGCCATATTAAGCATTTCCTGTGTTCCCTTCCAAATGCCATTTTACAGCGGGCATAGGAAACAATGCAGCAGCAGTCACAAAACATGGCTTGAGCATCTCTCAAGAGCTTAAAAACAAAGATCTGTGTACAAGCTGAATAACGAGATGCCCGTTAATAGGTCACTCAGCAACTTTAATAGAAATATCTTTAGGTGGAAGTTTTGCGATGTTAAAATATACAACTCGGACTAAACATTCTCATCCCCACTGTAGTAACAAGATACTTGCAAAGATCAAGAAGTATGGTAGGTAAATGTCACACGCAAGAACCGCTTCATTTCTATCCGAAGCAAATTCTAATTACAAGCAAGGACAGGCCTAGCAGGCTAAAGCCATCAGCCTATATTAAAAAACATATACCTCCAAGTTTGGCAGTGGAATTCTATGTACCACCTTGACTTGGTTTTTGGTTACATACAAGTACTCTTCCTCCCCTCCCACCACACACACTTTATAAACCCCTTTTATTATACCTCCATATTATTTACAGGACTCCTAAGATTAAGTACAAACTAGTATGAAATTAATGATAGGTTGCTCTTCAAATATGTATCCAATGGCTACATAAATACCAAGCCACTCCAACAGAGTGACCTGGAGTTATGATTCAGAAGCTTGTGCATCTGTGACTCCAGATGTTTTCTCATTCACTGTGGAGGATTCACTTGATCTGTCAACAACAGTTGCTGTAGAAGTTGGGGTAGCACTATCCAAGGTGAGCGTCGAGGTCTGTTCTACATTTACAGTAGTGGCAGGGTTGATGGGAACGCTTACGGCTTGAGTAATGGAGGGAATCAAATCTGTAGGCACTGTAGATGCCTCTGTGACCAAAGGAAGCAGAGGAACACATTTGGGTGGCATTGATAGAGTTGTTATTCCCATTATATTCAACGGCAACAAGGAAGGAATGGATGGCATACCTAAGGAAAAAATAGGGGGAAAAAGGAAAAATAAAAAGGCAGCATGAGCTGCTGCATACCACAGACAGAGCTGGAGAGATTCTCCACCTGCTTAACTTTTTTATCATATCTAATCTCCTGTTTACTCCTGGAGAGGAGGTAGCTTTCTGAACTTAGTGTGAGCATGACATATGTGCAGCACTGACTCAGCAAGCTAGTTTCAAGCCTGATGCTTTTCAAATTTCAGAATTGAGGATCAGAATAAACTCAAGTTTGCTTCTACCTCCCCAGAGGACTGGGTATTTATTGCATTAATACTGATGACTAGGTTTTTCTGCCATTCAATGAAACTGCCAGAAACAAGAAGTTAACAAGAACCTTTTATGCTATATGAGCCTCCAATTTCTTTTTGTTTGCTTCATGTGCACCTTCAGCAGTTTAACCAAAACCATAAATCTATTATTAGTTCATACTGCTGGCATTCAGTCATGGTGCTTCAAATGCCTCATCTAGCAAACAAGGAAACATCTCACAATTTCTTCTACCCATAAAACTATACACTTTCATTCTTGGCACAATCCCTTTTGAGATCATAAATCAGGTAATATAAGGTGAAACAACTAAGTACAGACACAGGTTTCTAATTAGTTTATCTAAAGACATATTCCTTGTCTACCTAATGGGGCACTACCGTCAACTCTCATCTCCTTTAATTCATCTTCTTCAGGACTCAACCAGATGACTGGCTCTAACTGACAGCATCAAGGACCATTAAGGACAGACCTGCTGTTACAGTGTTTCAGTTTGCAGAAGGACATACCGGGCTGCACGATTTCTGGGACAATGTGTGGTGCAGGTAAATTAAGTTTGGACAGATCAGTCAGGTTGGGAAGTCCTGCTGGTAATGGCATCAGACCTAAGAGAAGAGTGGAAAAAGTTACAGCTGAGAACTTAAGACACATTTTTTCCCTAACTGTTTCTGAGATCTTACTGAAAATTCACTTTGCTTTACATCTTGATGAATGCAAGTTCACTCAAATTTCAACTTTTAGGTATCTGCCTTCACTGTGCAACTTATAGCAGAAAGTCCGTACTAGCAAATACATAATCCCAACTTTTCAGATTTTTCTGAGCAAAGTAGAATCTTATATTAAGGAATTAGTAGGTTTGTATTCCAAATTCAGCTTTAATAAAGGTAGCTATTTCACCACAGCATCCTACAGAAACCCTCCATTCCTATACTGCACAGCAAATGATAATCATAGGATGAAATACATAGTACTATTGGTCTCTTAATACTGATTACTACTTCTTTTCTACTTAGTTCATAAATAGAATTAAAACCGCAAAAATATCTAGAAAAGGCAAGACAAAGTAACTTTGGAAGTCAGGATGGATTGAGAAGAGAAACATAATGAACACAACACATGGTCTTCCATCATTGTGTTTGCTGTGGAACATCTTTTCCGTCCTGAATCTCCTGTCTTACAAAAGCTGCATTTCTTGAACAAGGGCTCTATTCTTACTTTACGTTTAGCTCAGAGAAGGCTATTTCTAAAATAAACTGTTGACACTATTATAATAAGACAGAGAGGAGAAAAGTCTTAAAGCAAGGCCACAATAGAGATTTTGATTAAAAACCAGTCATCTTTATCTACCTGTGAATTCATTAGGCACAAAGGCTGACAAAATTTGGCTCAAAGAGCTTTCAGCTCAGCTACAAGGAACTTTGGCCTGAACTTTTTTTTTTTTAAATCTGAAAACAGATGAACTTCATACATTCAAATTTTAACCTGTACATTTAATATTTAGAATTTCACTGTATAGTCATGCAAACTGCAAATAAATATTCTGATAGCTCTCAAAAAAGCAAGGACAGCATTCACAGAACAAGGTGAAAGGAAAATTTGTATTGGCAGATTTTGGAGAAAGGATGGGCAAGGGGATGGGGAAGAAGTAGACGTTAACAGGAGCTGAACTTCTTAAGTCGTTACCTATTTTCTCTAAACAGTACAAGATTAAAGTTGCTTGCCCTTTTGCATGCCCTTCACTCTACTACAAATTTTCTTCTATGTTAGAGAGCATTCCTCCAAGCATGACTTAAAGCTCTTGGACACATCTTTACATACATGTCTCATAGCATACAAAGCATAAAATACAAGTCCTTCAGTGTTCGGAGTGCACAACTGAGTCCTGTACCAGTGCACCAATTACACAGCAAAATCTTATACAATCCTCATGTTTCTCACTGTGAATTACCTTCGTATACCAGTTTAAATTACTAAGTAATTTAGAAACAGTAGCTGCAACACACAGATCTTTGTTTTTAGACCTCTATTTATACTAAGAAGAATGACCAAACTAAGTATTAAAAAGGAATTTCCAAAGCTGGAGGCTTTATGGGTGAAAAGAATGCAGAAAGGCAAGACTTGCCTTCTCAGATCTTTCTTCCCTCACTATGTCCCGAGTGCAAAGGACAAAGGGCAAACTGTGAAGTTATTTGCAAAAGTGTTTTGCAACAGACAATTTATGAACTGTGGAAAGTAACAATGTATCAACTCCAGAAACATTGCAAAGAGCAAGGCTAATACCTTCCTGAGAAATTCTGAACTGCATCTATTGTGCAGGGGACCCAAAAGGGGAAACGATTGTAAACTCTGTTGCCATCTCAGTCCTCCGTGCTATAGACAAGTTGGCACATACCCTAACAAAGCAAACAAACAAAACCCAAATCCTAACATTGTAGAGGTGGTATAGAGATCTTTAACATGAAATGTGCAATTTGTATGAAGTTACACCCTCTTGCCATCCAAAGGCAGTGGAAAAAAACAGCTATCTTCACTTGCTTCCTTAAGAATTTTGTTTCAAAGATGTTTTAAGAACTTTTCCCTTCTCACCTGGTAATGTTGTTGCTGGGTTAACCGGTGGCACAGAGGTGAGGGACTGACTGACTTGTGGTGGTAATAATGGAACTGTTGGAACACCTGGTGGCATACACAGGAAAACAACATTAATTTTAAGCATACAACACCTCAGCTCCCTTCCTTAAGGAGTACAAATAAATAACTGCTTACAGGAGAACTGCTATTTGCCTTAACCATAAAATGGTGATGAAGAAAAATAGTATTCTAAATAATACGCATCATATTTCTGATAGAATTTGTTTGCAGTTGTTTCATGAGCAAGTAGGGCACAATTACAGTATTCCAGCATTTCTTGTTAACAAGTTTGGGGAAAAGAACATTTTGTTCTCTTCTGCCTTCTATTAAATTGGTAGAAACATCTGTGAATGCAAAAAAAGCCAGGAACCTCACATATTTCAGAAGTCAGTTACTTCCATACTAACCTGTACTGAGAACGTTACTGACAGTAGTTGAGGGTGAACTAATAGAAAGTCCTGAAAGACTCTGTTCAAGTCCTGCTGACCCAGGGGGTAATGTGGCTGTGGGATTAACTGATGACAGTTGAACCTTATTGGAAGGAAAAAAGGAAAGTTACACCATCAGGGTTTGCTTCCACAAGAACCAAGAGGCAGAAAAACAATATAACATCAGGCTGTTTTTACCAAGGCAAAGAAGTGACTACAACTTACCTCTGTGAAGCCATCTTTGAGAGGACTGAGAGATGCACTAGGCAACTGTCCTGGGAGAGAAATTTTCTTTCCCTCTTCAAATGGGCGTGTAGGTATCCTATGTAAATATCCATAACCAATGCCACAGCCTAGGCTTTTAGAATGTGAACATTTATAAGTCAGTAAAGTGACTTTACAACTACAGACTTCACAGCAAGCAATGAAGCTGACTCAAGACACCAAGTTTCAAGATAAGTTCTGTAGAACTTTCCCCTTCCCCCCCCCCCAATGTTGTCTCATTTTCCATAGAGAAATAATCAATACAAGACAATGGAAAGAAAATTCTGTAGCTTTTAGCAATAAACATTTAGCAGAAAATAGATTTAACTGTTATTTAAACCAAGCAACTATATCAGATACACAGCTTGGAATTCAACTCACAGTTGATACTTGCAGTCCTCTGTTCTGGCTACTGTGCAATACTTTAATAATATACTACAGCTTAATGACTATTCAAAGCCTAATGCAGAAAGCAACCATTGCACTAATTTACACCCCCCCCCATTGGTAACTAAATCTGAATTTCAAATAAATATAATTGATTATAGCAGAAACACCTTTGATATAACAACAATCTTTTCCTGTCTTTGGAGAAAACTTAAGCAAGCAGCTTTTAGGCTTAGTGCTATAAGAAAGTCACCCTGCTCCCCTGTAACATATTGTCTCCTTACCTGCCTTCTCCACCCCAAGCAGAATTCGGAGTAATCACCACCTCCCGACAATTATCGGTGTCTGTGTTGTACACGTAAAGTTTTAATGGCTTTGCTTCATGTGTTTCAATAAGGGAAAAGAGATCTTCAGACTGTAAAAGGATAAAAATGAATAAGGGCCTTCTTGTCTTTATTTTATCTTTTGACATTAGAATGATCACCCTTCTAGACCTAACTTTCTGTGCCAGAACATGGTAACTGCTACATGCTCAATTGTAGCGCTGCTGTTTAATCCCAAGGGCAACTTTATAATGTGCTTTCCTGGCGCACCTCAGAAGACGTGGCACAACCCAGACTTCAAATCTGCTATTTGAAATATTAATATTAGAGTACAAAAAAGTTTCTATCTGACTTCATGAATACACCTGAGAGCAGTTTTTATTTCCAGAATTGCATTTAACATGAAGAGGCACCATGCCAGTGCTCCTTCCTCTCTGAATTAACTTACATTCATTAGCACTGAACAGAGACAGAACTGGGGATGTTTCAAACTACCCTGGTGCAATTATTATTATCTTATATTTTTCTTAGTTAAAAACAAACAAACACACACCACCTTATTTTTATATACTTACCTCATTCATGACTGTATCTGCTCCAATGATATAGTCACTATGAGGTCTAAGTCCAGCTAATGCAGCAGGAGAATTAGGTTCCACTTCCTAGTTTCAAGATGGAAAGTTACAAAACACTATGTAACTGTCAGGGTGTAACAGAACAGTTAGACGCTTCACAGAAGTTTTGAGCCAGACATACAACCTGGTCAAGTTTTCAACATTATTAGTAGTCACTGAACTAATGAAGCAGTGGCTTGATGACAGCCTCTTCTGACACTGTTACAAGAAGCTCCAAGTATTGTACAAACCCACTGATTTAAACACAAGATTTGATAATATGCTCAACATACAGTCCTACCTCAAAAGTCTTTCCAAACCCTTCAAAAGTTTTCCAAACCTTCTAAATCAGCAAAAACAGACCAATTTGATCTTGTGTAGCCCTTTGCAAGTTACTTTCCAATAAAGAGATAAAAAGTTTAACAGTAAGCAACAGTGAGGAGAACACGTGGAAGTCTGTACATACCAAAACATGCCATACGTTCTCATTGGCCCCATCAAAGCTGCAGAAACGAATGCTCACGCCCAACAGGCCCTGTCCACCCCACATGTTGCTGGGGGTCACTGATGTTTCCCTCAGCTCCAGTGTTTTGCTACTATACACCAGCATTTTTACAGGCTTTTCAACATTTGCTTTCAAGAGGTCCTTGAGAGTATCATTGTCTTTATTCTGTGAATGTTCAAACAAGAACTCAGGTTAGTGTTTATCCCAGCAACCATCCAGTTCTACAGCACCACTTTCGTATTTCAAATGTCCTATAAACACTGTGCATTATCAGGATAAGTATCTACAGCTATTTTATAACAAGCTTCCAGTCCCTTCACAATTCTAGAATATAACTCCAGCAAAAGCCTGGGATTTCACAGAAATGGGTCATGCCTTCCAAAAATGAAAGCACTTCAATTCAGTATGTGATACGATGCACCTCGCAGCTTTTCAGAGGCTTTCTTGAATCCAGGTGGAAGAGCTTACCCACAGCTGTCCTTTTCCACTGCTGTGATCATGGTTTGCCATCTTACTACAGCTCTGCTTGAAAACTTCCTCCCATGATTGCTGCCCAGCTAACAGCTTTGACAACAGCTCTTTCAACCAACCTGCTTTGACTGAAGTGAGTTTAAAAGTTCTCACACAAGCAGTTTTGCAGACAGAACTAGGGAAACACTAACACAAGCAGTGAGTGGTGAGTCAGTAGCAGATGTCTGCAGAGAGTTATGTCTGTCCTCTGTCTGCATCCTTATCCTTAAGCTAATATTTTTACAGAATTGTATATATTCTATATACACTTAAATAGAACAAATGCATTGATTTACCTGTCAGGCTAAGATTCACAGCACATTGTTTATATTCAGAGTTATAAAATCGCAACACACTTACCAGTCTTGAACCATTAATGGACACGATAAAATCAAAGAATGGCTCCAATCCAGCTCTATGTCCGGGAGAGTTTTCTTGTACCTAACAAAGTTGAACAAGAATTTAGCAGAAGTGCACCAATGCTGGTTCACAGCATTGATCACAGATCAGAATTTTATTTCTACTTGTGCAAACTGTAGCTCTAGAAGCTAGTATTGTCTCTATGACTTTTAAGTGCTCATATATAACCTTTTGGACCAAAAAAAAAAGTAGAGAAACATTTTAAAAGAACCAGTAATCTATCAATTATTGAGGAATGACCAACAGTCACCCCCTGGGATGAGCACTGCTTAACAACTGCAGTGGATAAACTGTAGATATTTACGTCAATGAAGGAGGTTATGGTCAAGCTTCATGAACTCTGAAGAAGTTGGTTAAAAAGCTGTATCTTTCCACAAAAGTACCAGTGTCGGACCTTGCTTTTTACCTTGCTTACTAAAGGAAAAGGAGTCACATCTGTGTAAGCAGGGGTTGTTATCTCACGATTAAACCTCATCTGTTGACATTCTGGAGGCACAGAGGAAACCTGTACAACCAATGATTTATTAACATACCAACAAGCTGCAAGAAAAGGGACTCCCGCTATTGTGCAGCTATGGCAGCTCAAATGATTTGAACACTCCACTGGGACAAGGCCTAAGTATTGGATACACATTGCTCCCAGAAGCTTAAAGTATGCTTTTAATTCCAAATGGAGTAACTGAGAGACATTGTGCCAGTGGTGTTTTTTCACTGCTTCAGGCGCTGCTGACTGACAAAAGTAACTCCAATATGGCTACTAGATTTTTCCTACAGCCTCTGTAGTAAAGGCGATCTTTCTTTATTCATAAGCTGATTCATTTTACCCACCGGCTTTATCTTTGATGTGCTGCATTCATCTTCCAAAAATATCTAAACCCCACCCTTTCCAGCGTGCTTTTTACATCATGTGTTATTCCACCTGGCAGAGACGGTACAAATCTGCTGGCCTGTTCAATACTGGTCTGATTTTGCAGGTATTGAGTTTTTTAAATATGACTCATCTAGAACAAAATATTCTAATATGGAGAAATCCCAAACTTGATTAATATTAAAACTATCCTCTTAGAGTCTATTTATCTCTGCCCAACACATTCACAAAATCAGAGCTCGGAAACTCAGATTACTTGTGGGTAGCTTTCTGTGACAGATGACAGAAGCTGGAACATTAGTGTCACATAATCTACACATTCATTAAAGAAAAATAATCTGGAATCAGTAGTTCCAGAGTCACACCACACACAGAGACTGCTGTCCAAGATTTGCAAAGCAGTAAAAACGTATGAAACCAACATTATCACAAAGCAATAAAAAAATCACTGAGGCAGCAATAACATCCTCAAACTCCACATTTATCATTTCTGACTAAAATTTGAAGTGTGTCTGCAGAAATAATATCCTACAACTGGGGGTACAGATATTCTCCCTCTCTGCCCAGTATTAACTCTACAGAACCACCAATCTCAACCAACAAAGGAACTTTCAGTCCCACTAACTAGACCCAAACTACTACCTCCGTGTCACTTACTGAATTCGTTGGTTCAAGATGCCTCTCACCAAAGAATAACTAAAGATCAGACTACAAGATGAGCACCAGGTAATAGGGTAAAAACACAAGCTAAGCTCCATGCAGCAGACCCTCTGACACCAGCAGCACAGAAATTCACAGGCGCACTGTGTATGTTGCTTTGACATTCCTGGACTGTCCCTTGAGCCCATTTTTAATTTAAATAATGTAGAGCTATCTCAGAAGAGCCTCCACAGACAGAAATTTTAGCTGATGAGAAAAGGCAGAGAGGCTAAAATACACTATATGAATTATACTTCTCAAATTTTGCTTACTAAGTTGGGTACTCGAGGCCTTCCTGCCAAAGATAAGTTAAACAGTTTCACAAAAGCAGAATTCAAGAACTCTGTTTTCCTGTGGACATGCCCCATAACTGCATGCTCAGGCTTGAAGTTTCTCTTGTAATTAAGTAATACAAAACATTCTCTCCTCTGATGTGTTTATTCTAGTAGCAAACGTAGAATGAGCTTGTGCTGTTTGTTGTTCTTCCCTCAGTTTAGGTAGGTGATGTGAAAATACTTTAATAGCCTCTCTCTCATTCTATCGCCTATGGCATGTGACATACAAGAACTCACATTTTGTGTTTTTAAAAGCCTGCCATAAAGGCTTTGTACCAGAATGAAATCAGCAGATGGTTTCAGAAGTCATTGAGAAAATAAGAATTTTAAAGACAGAACATGTCTGTCTAAACCTCAGCATTAAAAACAAAATAAAAACATCAGTAAATCCAGCAAACTGATATATTTATTCAGATCACGCAGCAGATTTTTAGGATGTATGTCATGGCCCTGAAATTATGAAAAGCCAGACTTCACTCAGCCAGTAGAACAGCTGCAAAAGCAGTCCTGACACAGTTCACTCTTTATTCAGAGATTTCACTCCATTTCTAAATGAGCTTCTTAAAAAAAACCCAAACAAAATCCCTACACAATATCCCTCCCTCACGGTTTCTGATAGGTTATACCCTGAACACTGTGACCCATTTTCAATAAGGCCATATTTTAAAAGAGAAGGAGCACCTATGATAAGTGAGACTTGCGTACGTTCAGCATCCATCAATGTCAACTTCCAAGCTGACACCTGGCATGTACAGATTTGATATTCTAAGCAAATTATTTACAGTCTGCCCCAAACTGATGAAGGGACTTGTGAGATCTTACAAGTTCCAAACAATTCGTCTGCAGAAAGTACCTTCAGATGTTGAGCTCCCTCCCTCAAATCCACCACAATCCTGAACACTTCTGAATGATTCATTTCTAAGTGGCCATGTAAAAACTACCAGGAAGCTGTATCTAAAAGAAATCAAGCTCTTAGAGTTGTATTCATCACACATGCACCTGCATCCCTTCTGTCATCACAGTTCCTCATGTTGCCGTGCACAGGTTCAGTGACAAGAAGCTTCCCATTTCCCTCTCTTTTTTGGCCCAGCATGATTCATGGAAAAGCATTTTTATGCCTGGCAGACTCAGAAATTCAGAACAGAAGTTCTGAATTTGTTCCACATGAAAAGTCTCCTCCTTAAAGGACAGACATACTCAGCCTTGCACAAAAATCACCACTAGCCCCATACAGCTTTTATGTCACACAACCTCATTTTCAGGCAGCTACCTACAAACTTCATTACCACAGCAGTGCCAAATGCACTACATGGAGCTCTGCTCAAAGCTCTGAGGCCATGATTCTCTTCCAGGAACTACAGCAACAAAGGAGAATCAGGGATCTAAGGAAATACAAGTGCACAAAAACCTCAGTAACGATGGAAATAAAGATTCCATGTATACGTACATACACTGTGGACCCCCTGAGCAATCTGGCTTTGTGCAGCTTTGCTGTATGCCCCAAGCAGGTATTCAGTAACTTGCCTTTGTAATCGAATAAGGACTGTGAAATAATCAAGTAATACCATTTACAACAGATGCCGCTGCAGGCACGGCAGTTTGGAAAGCCTAATCCTCCCAAAGCCAGCTGTTATTTCAGACATATAAGTTACAGACACCTGTGGGTAAATGCCATGACTTTCTAACAGTAGAGAAACAACAGTGGAACAGGCAGAGAAGCTGTGGAACTGCCACCACTGGAGCTTTTTCAGAGCAAGCAAAGACAACCTCTATCAGGAACGCCAAATGTCAGAAGACAGAAAAGGGCTGGATGACTTTTCCAGCCTTGTACAATGCTGCAGGACTTGTTCCTCACCAAGATGACAGCAGGGCTGCTGAGCACACAGATTAAACACAAATTATTTCACTTTTAATTCACTGTCAAGAATTAAATGGGGAAAAGGTTTCAAAGTCAAAACACTAATTTTAAACTGCACTACTAAAAAGACTTCTTTATCAGTAAATACGTAACGTTTCTCTTTGCTGAACACCTTTCCCAACACTATCACTCTATGCCTACACAGTATACACTGTACATTACATATTATAATAAGGCTGCTCAGCAACACAACGGTCACAAATTTAAGCCCCAAGCAAGCAGTGCTACTATGAATGGAATTAGGCACAGTGGCTCTGATTTTCAGAGGCAGATGAAGGTTCTTACCACTTTTGAGAGTCAGATAACTTATACAAATGTCCACTTAAACTTTCACAAGCTAGCTTCAAGCACTCGATACACAACTTTCAAGGAGCAGAAGCACAAGCTCCAAAGCTTCCCCCCACCCCACACAAGAAATGGCTCCTAATAATAATTACCAACAAAATGCTGAAAAAAGTTTTTCTTTAGCTCTTTCACTGACTGTAATTGGTAATAAAATTTCATTGTGTATCACATATAAGCAATTTCTGTTTGGTCCAACAATCTATTTAATTTCTGTCAGCTATTTTAACATGTTATATGGCATAACTGTATTGAATTTCCTTATGAAACATCCAGTTTTCAAGAGAAAAAGCTTTATAAGCTTTTTGCAAGAAAAGAGATTGCCTATATGAGCACCTTTTGTAGGGAGTGGCCCAGAACTGAACACAGTATTTGAGATGCAGCCCTGAGTACAGGGGGATGATCACTTCCCTGGTCCTGCTGGCCACACTATTTCTGATACAGGTCAGGATGCTGTTGGCCCTCTTGTCCACCTGGGCACAAGCTGGCTCACGTTCAGTGGCTGCCAATCAGCACCCCTGGGTCCCTTTCCACCCATCAGCTTTCCAGCCGATCTTCCCCAAGCCTGCAGGTTGCATGGGGTTGTTCTGACATCATCTATTAGTTGAAGAAACTGTCAAGTTATTACAACAGCCAGAGCAAACTGCAGCAGCTTGCACTGCTGAACAGGAAACTAATTTAAACTTTTCCTTCTTTCTATTTTGAAGAGAGAAACAAATGCATATTGAGCAATACCTAGCTGCTCTAATCAGACACACAGCTTCTGTTAAAGGAAGCTTACAGAGGAGAAAAAAGAAACAACAGAGAAAATTCCTAGAGGCAAATAGCACTGCATACTATTGGCCTGGGAGGTACTAGTTAAATGGAAGACTTAGGAGTGTTTTACATGAATCAGTAAACGGAAGCATAAGAGCAAGAAACAGATATGATGAATAAAAAGGTATTTGAAAGAACTGTTTTGAATAAATGACTGATTATTAGTTCTTCCTGTAAAGAGATCAGGGCAACACAGCAGTTTGTAATTTTCTTTTTATTTAAATAAATAATAAAAATGGGGCTACACTTCAAAGTCTAGAAACCCAAACAGCACAACCCACAGCAACTTTTCCTGTATGCACATGATTAAATCATTTTCCTTCAACAGCACTTCAGTCCTGAAGTGTTCCTATTTCCTGTAACAAGTGCACTGATAATAAAGTCCACAACAAAAGCAGTATTACACCAAATAATAGCAGGAGCAGCCAAAAAGATTTAAGTAAACTGCAAAACTTACGTCGAAATGTACTGATGGTATTGTTAACTTGCTGTATATATTTCTGCTCCTGTTTGAAGTGATCAGAGCAACAGACTTGCTACCAGTTTTGTAGGGAGGCAGTGTGTGCAGTTTAAAAGTCTCACTGTAAGAACCCTGTGATTTGCAACAGTCTCAGTGTGCACATCCCTCTGGCAACTTGTACTCAGCTCCTGCCATCATTCTGAACAACTTTAACTCATTTGTTTCATGGCCTTTTAACACGTTTTTTCAGTTATTTGTCCTACCCTAACAAATTCTTCCAATAACTGGCATTTCTCTAGTTTTCCACAACTAATGAAATCTTTACAACACCCACTACATGCTATTTATGGAAGTTTGGCATTATCAAAAAAATCTGACCTTATCTGAATTAGCTCTGTCACACTGAAAGATGCACTGATGGTTTCCTTCACCATTCTTGTTTATCTGAATAATTTTATGAGCTCAGAAAGTCTGCTTGAGAAGAAATTAGATGAAAATTGTGGTATTGCTTGACCCCGAGTTCTATCAAGGTTGATCCACACAGACAGAACATTTGTGCAGAGCTCCTTTAACCATGTGAGCCAAGCAAGCAGTCTGTCACAAACTTACTATAGAAATCAAATCAGAAAATTAAACTTGGAAAAACCAGAGAGGAAAACTCTGGTCACTTGTATGACACGTGCATTTCAACAGAAGCATTCCAAATTATAACTGTAAAGCTTCGTAATTTTTCTCTACTCTGAATCTATGCTCCCAACTCCATACAAGCACAGGCCTGATTCCTGTTAGACTGGGATCATGATGCAATTTAAAATGCTTGTCCACGGGAAGGAAAAAAAAAAAGAAAAGAAGAAAACTGCTCTTTGTTATGACATCTGAACTGCAAGATAAAGCAGGGAAAGAGAGACATCAGCCTAAGACAACAGGCAGGTCCCTGTCCTTCCTGCACTTAATGTCGATACAGCTGTCCTCTCAGAAATCTACTTCTTTAATGCGCACCTACAAACTACATTTACAAGGACTGGCAATCAAATGCTGCCACTTCAAGTCGTAACAAAAACATTACAACCAAAAGGAGCTTAAATGAAAACAGAAGGTGGCAGATTCAAGCAAGATTACAAGAAAAATACCAAGTAGATTATATCTCGTAGGAGATATGCATCTCAATTTACTAACCATGCTTTAATCAAAGTGCAAATTGACCAATCCAGCATAATTGATATTCCAACTGCAGAGCACTCACTGATTTTGGAACCCTCAATAACAGAAGGCACACTATAGTACACTAAAAAAAAAGTCTAACACTTTACCAAACCACAAGTGTTTTTTGTGGGGAAAAGTAAAATACAAAAAGGGCTGTTATACATTAGTAACACTGGAGTGCTAAATACCAGTAACAGTAAAAGGCAGAAGTAAAGACCACTGTGTCTTTAGCCTATACATAAGTTTTAAGAGATGAATGTTTGCATCTGAGCAGAAGATCAATGTTTGGTTCTCAAAAGCATTATAGCAGCATTTTCTAACACTTGAAAGATGATCTCTGTTCCTTTTTCACCATGGTACTCTAACACATATTTGTAGCTCACCAGTAGGCAAGATCCACATGTGAAGTCATGTGTTCTTGCACATGTCTAAAACATGGGGATAGCTCCGAACAGAGCGCTGATTTGAGAAGGTCTGATGCCAACAAAAACCTGGCCCAGCCCAGTGCACACAGTAAGGGTGCTCCCAGCTTCAACTACAGTGTCAAGAGTGCAATGGTGTGGGCAAGGCTATTAGTAACTCCTACAAAGTTACTGTACCACCTAGCACAGCAGATTCAACGACACAAGCCAGGTACCCTTCCCCTCACTGACCACGAAGGCCACGCTAAAGAACGGGCTTCCAAAAGCCTACGCACAAGACCTTTAACACAGTCTGGCAAATTTTGTTGCACACAAACATGAACTTTAGTGGCTGCAGTGCGAGCAAACCCTACGTAACTATGAAAATAGGTTAAAAATACCTATGAAGGTAGCTCTGGCAGGTGTCATGCCTGTCGTTTAAATACCTTGACCTAAGCCCCCGGAACTACCCCCGAGGGGGGGGGAAGCAGCTGCAGTTCATACCATGATGCAACGACCTAGAGCCTGACGTGTCAGCCGGGCCAGGCACCGGAGAGCTGCGTTCGGACGTGTCAAGCCCGTGTGCTCGCAGCCTTTTGCCTGGAGCAGCAGCCTTGCCCCCCAGGGCTGCGCCAAAGCAGCATCAGCTCCCGCGCACCGGCCCTCCCAGCCCGGTTAGAACTCAAACCGCAGGCAGAGCATCCCCCGGCACGTTCTGTGCTGCCCAGACCTCAGTGACCGGGCAGAGATGGCTCGGAGCCCGCGGGGCAGGCGCAGGCCGCGGGCAACTCCACGCAGCTGAGGCAGCGCGGGGCCGAGCCGTCCCGACGAGCCGGCCGTGAGCCCCGCTGCTCCGGGAACGGAAGCCGGCAGCACGGCAGAGGCCTGGCCGCCGGTACCAGGAGGCCCGGACGCCGCAGCTGCCCGAGCGCCTCCTCCGAGCCAGGAGAGAGCGGCGAGGCCGCCCGGTTCGGGGAGCCCTTCGGGGCGCTCAGGCGCGGACCACGGAGAGAGGCCGCTGGGCCCAAGGGCCAACACCTGCCTAACGACCACCGAAGCGCCTGCCCACCTCCCTTACCCGCAGGACGTGGTAGCCCTCGGTGCCCCCTCCGGGGATCTCGACGCTCTGCGAGGAGCCCATGGCTCGGGGCGAGCAGCGGCGGCGCTGTTCCCCGCACAAAGCCCCGCGCACGGGGACGTGGCACTCACTCACTCCCGCCCTACTCCCTCCCCACTCCCGCCCTGCTCGGGAGGGGCGGGAGAAGGCCGCGCGCGGGACATGCCGGGAGGCCGCGCCGCAGCGCCCCCTGCCGAGCACCCCCACTGCTAGGAGGAAGCGGAAGCCGTGCGGCGGTTAGGACAGCCCTCGCCAGCTCAGCCCCCGCCGGGGAGGCGGAGGCAGTACGGTGGCTGCCGTGGACCACTGCCCTCCAGCTCGCCTCTGGAGCGGCGGCGCCCCCTCGCGGCTGAGAGCGGTAAGGCGTCTGTGCGCGCATGGGCTGCGAAAAAGCGGCGGTGCTGGATAGGAATAGCTAATGGGTGTGTACTAGCGTTAATTGCATTAATAGTAAATAATAATGTTATGTAACAATAATATAATAATATTATAGTAAATAATGTGTTATACTAATATCATAATATATTATAGTAAATAGGTGCACAGAACATAAAGAGGGAAAGGTGGAGGTCAAAACAAACCTGCGCATTCTCTAGTCCTGCAGCTCCCTTCAGAGTTCAGGGCAAGCTGTGATTCTGGGGGCTCTGGAGGCCCCTCCATCCTGGGCTGTAGCACACTGTGCACCTTGAAGGGATTCCCGGGCACACGTGAAATGAGCTGGTAGCAGGAGCTGAAGTGAAAGGGCTAATAATCACAGGATCACAGAATCAACTAGATTGGAAAACCTTTAAGACCTTTAAGATCAAGTCCAACCATTATCCCAGGACTGCCAAGACCACCACTAAACCATGTGACTAAGGGTCTCATCTACACAGTTTCTGAACACTTCCAAAGGTGGCGATTCCACCACTTCCCTGGGAAGCCTGCTCCAATGCCTGATTACCCTTTCAGTGAAGAAATTTTTGCTAATATCCCATCTAAAATAATGTGTTGGTGAGAACAGACTAGGTGAGGAATGTTGCCCAGGAGCAGCATTTGGGGTTAACCTGTCTGAGGGCATGCATGTGCTCACAGACCTTATCAAGGTAAGGAGATAGATTCTTGCTGCAGATGCAGGGTGTGTGGTGACACAGAGCAGACATCTGCCCTCAGCTCACTTGTACAGGGAGAGCTGCTGACGGGTGGAACACACTGTGCATCCAGTGGGAAAATCCAGCCTCAAGCCACCTTGGTGCCACCTTGCAGCTGGAGGAGGTGGATGGTGGTTTTTCAGGGAACTGAGGTTTAGACATGCTCTTTCTCTCCAAAAGTGTCCCTTGTGCCTAGAAGCCTCCAGATGAAGTTTTTGCACAGCCTTCCCATGCAAAACTGTGCCTCCTGGCTCTGGTACCACACATCTCAGGGAGAGGAGAGCTCTTTTAAGGAGTTCTGCAGACACCAGTCATTTCAGTAATGCAGAAACAGCGTTTGATAGTGAGCTGGAACACAATGTTAAAGGTCTTCAACTGAGAAAGGAATTCATATTATCATACCTCACTTCTTTTGGACTCACTTCCCTCTGTATTATAGAATCATATAGAATCATAGAATAGTTAGGGTTGGAAGATCATCTAGCTCCAAGCCACCTGCCATGGGTAGGGACACCTCACGCTAAACCCTGTCACCCAAGGCTCTGTACAACCTGGCCTTGAACACTGCCAGGGATGGAGCATTTCACAACTTCCCTGTGCAACCTATTCCAGTGCCTCACTACCCTCACAATAAAGAACTTCTTCCTTATATCCAGTCTAAACTTCCCGTGTTTAAGTTTGAACCCATTACCCCTTGTCCTATCCCTACTGTCCCTAATGAAGAGTCCCTCCCCAGCATCCTTATAGGCCCCCTTCAGATACTGGAAGGCTGCTATGAGGTCTCCATGCAGCCTTCTCTTCTCCAGGCTGAACAGCCCCAACTTTCTCATCTGATCTTCATATGGGAGGTGCTCCAGTCCCCTGATCATCCTCGTGGCCCTCCTCTTGACTTGTTCCAACAGTTCCATGTCCTTTTTATGTTGAGGACACCAGAACTGCACACAATACTCCAAGTGAGGTCTCACGAGAGCAGAATAAAGGGGCAGGATCACCTCTGTCGACCTGCTGGTCACGCTCCTTTTGATGCAGCCCAGGATACAGTTGGCTTTCTGGGCTACGAGCGCACACTGAAGCCGGCTCATGTTCATTTTCTCATCGACCAGCACCCCCAAGTCCTTCTCCACAGGGCTGCTCTGAATCTCTTCTCTGCCCAGCCTGTAGCTGTGCCTGGGATTGCTCCGACCCAGGTGTAGGACCTTGCACTTGGCATGGTTAAACTTCATGAGGTTGACATCAGCCCACCTCACAAGCGTGTCAAGGTCCCTCTGGATGGCATTCCTTCCCTCCAGCGTATCAACCGAACCACACAGCTTGGTGTCATTGGCAAACTTGCTGAGGGCGCACTCAATCCCACTGTCCATGTCAGCGACAAAGATGTTAAACAAGACCGGTCCCAACACCGATCCCTGAGGGACACCACTCGTTACAGGCCTCCAGCTGGGCATTGAGCCATTGACCACAACTCTTTGTGTGCAGCCATCCAGCCAGTTCTTAATCCACTGAGTGGTCAATTCATCAAATTGATGTCTCTCCAATTTAGAGACAAGGATGTCATGTGGGACAGTGTTGAACACTTTGCACAAGTCCAGGTAGGTGATGTCAACTGCTCTACCCCTGTCCATCAGTTCCGTAGCCCCATCATTGAAGGCCACCAAGTTGGTCAGGCAGGATTTCCCCTTAGTGAAGCCATGCTGGCTGTCACCAAGCACCTTGTTGATTTTCATGTGCCTTAGCATGCCTTCCAGGAGAATCTGCTCCAAAATTTTGCCCTGCACCGAGGTGAGACTGACTGGTCTGTAATTCCCTGGGTCATCCATTTTCCCCTTCTTGAAAATGGGGGTTATGTTTCACTTTTTCCAGTCGTAGGGAACTTCATCACCAGTGTTTTACTGGTTAGTATAAAAGCCTCATTGCACTGTGCATGGGATATACCCCAGTGCTGCCTGCTGAGATAACCAACCCCCTTCCCAGCCTTGGCTGCCTCTCTGTGCCCAGGTGTTTCTCCAGGCACTCTTGTCAGGTATGGCCAGTTCTGGATTGTGTCTGTACATCAGGTCAGACATGTTTGCTTCCCTATGCAATGTCTCTCTTCATCATTACAAGAAGAAATAAACTCTACCCAGAAATAAAAACTACCCGGAGGCAGCAATACAAAGTAAGAAGGCAAAGTTAATATTATATAAATAAACTGTATCTTGCAAGATTTTCTGTGCTTCTAATACAGTACAAGAAATTTGTTACAGTGAGATGATAAAGTAAAAAGTCGCAAAAAGAAGGCTAAAAACTATACCAGTTTGAGCAAATCTTATGCTTCCATGCACATGCCATTTAGATTCAGGGAGAAAATCTCAGCCATATTCATTTCTTTCTTGCTATTAGAGGTTCTTAAGAAGCAGCAGTATAACATAGTGCAATCCAGGGACAGCAGCTGTGGTTCACCACCCTTTATCTAAAGCTTCCTAAAGGATCCATAGCTGGTGGCAAGCTATCACCCACAGTCATTCCTTTACTCTCTTCTGGGAGAGTGTCTCCTGTATGACACCTCTCCTTATGCTGCTAGGCAGGTGTTAGCAATTTTGTGTGTTGAATGGCCATTGCTGCTATGGCCATGAGGCAGATGCTAGCCAGATGTTGTCCTCCTGGCTGACTGGCTCTGTGACGCCAGCCCCTCTTTTGTTGAGGACAAACCTATAGGTGAAAACCTTCATTCAGTGAAGGCTTCCCTAGGGTATATTCAGTTTCATTAACTTGCTTGTGGACGGGAAGATGCATGAATTACTATTTCTGTGTTAAGAAAGGAAAAAATACTACAATTCAAGCAATTCTGCAGTGGGTTGCTTCTCTCCCCAGCCGAACCCCCATAAATCCCTGAGCATTTTTTGACCACACAGTAAATTTCAGTGACAGTTCTGTTTCCCCAGAGATTATGAAGAGGTGAGTAACCCTGGAGCTGATAAACATTTCATTAATGGCCAGGATTTCCTAGTCAGAGTTTATGTTTGGTCAAATGTGATAACTGTTTATGTGCTCCACTGAAGACAATAAATCCTCACTTCAGCCTGTTGCATTCCTCATCCTTGAAGCGTTATCTCTCAGCAGAGGTTACTGTGAGTACTACATCACAGAGAAACACTCTGTGAAATGACGCTTAGAATAGTATTGAAGTGAATTGGTCACTGAAGGCAATGTCATTAAAGATCTGAACTGTGATTCCTTTGGGGGAATAAAAAAATGTTATCCCAAACCTGATAATTCTGTCCACTAATACCAGAACCAAAACAGCAACTGAGTTTCACCATCAGAAAGTTGCCATTTTGACATATATGTGCTTGAAAATCCCTGATGTGAATACTAGTCTTTCATGCACTTCCATCTGGCCTCTAAACATGTAAACAGCATGAAAGCTGGGATTGGCCAAATCCCATAGTGCTGATTTTATGACCTCAACCTCTAATTACCTGGTTCACAGTTAGTGGCAAAACCAAAACCACCACATACAAAGCAGAAGGTGAAGAAAGCCTCTGTTACTGGCAGTAACACTTCTGCAGCTGAATTCTGCTCCTGCCACCACTGCGATGTGTGTGTTCATGAAAGGGAATATAAATTATATCTACTCTGAGCGCAGTTGCAAGAGTGAAATCCTATCAAAGGAGGAATGCTCCTGATGTTTCCTGAAGGGGCTAGTGGGGAAAGAAGGTGATGGAGATTTTGCAGTTCCATGAATCTGCTCAGACATTATGCCCTCTGAGAGCCAGCCAGTACTGTTGCACTGATAGTCAGTTTATCTTACTCAAAGAAATTCTATTTCTCTCTTCCTCAGGAGATCTGTAAAACTTTCATGCCTGGATATGATGAACCCAGAAATGGCAGATGTATTTTGTTCTTCTTAATCACTCAAGTCAACCTCTTCAGATAAATATGAAGCTGGCCCCTCTCTGAAGACATAAACTACACGCGTTGCTGCAAGACCTGAGATGCCTCACCATAGCATCTCAGCTTTCCATCAAAATGCTATCACTCCTTCTGGGCTGGTTCCACCTCAGTGAAGAAATATGTTCTCTGCAGGTGTCCACTGACTCCCATTAAGGGCTGAACTAAGCCACCAGATTTACATGAGGAAATATCTCTGAGCTTGGTTCAATGTCCTATGGCAAATGGCTAGTTTGTAAAAAACCAACCAAACAAAACCAACATTTAGAACCCTTTTAGGTGGAAAACACAAAAAATTACTTGGGAAATGGGGAACAAGAAACAATATTGCCTGAAAATATCACTTGAGACCTAATGACAACAAACTCCTCTTGCAGAAATTAACTAACAACTATAGCCTACCTGTTCCTGTCTGTGTGTATCTCAGCAGCTGCATTTCAGAAGTAATTAATGAGCTGCACTTTGTGGTAGAACCATGAAAACTTAATTGGCATAATTAGTTGTGAGATAGCAAATGCATCTTCCTGGGTCACAACACGTCATCATTTGATAAGAATAATAATGATTTTAATAAATAAATCAGGGCCTTTCTAATAGATTAATAAAGTAATGAAGTACATGTGCAAATGATGAATTATTACTTTGGAGACTGCTTACAACTGTCTGAGTAAGACGGATGTGGAAGTGGCCTTCTTGAAACTGTCAGCTGTGGCTGTTGGTTAAAATCCAGCTTGCAACAGATGAAACAGCCACGCTTCCCTTTGCCGAGCCAGTGTTGCAAAGGCTTTCAGTGGGGGCCAGCATCCTTCCGCAGGGCAGGATACACAGTGCCTGAAGAAAAGCAGCTGCTTTTTTGTATTACTCTTTCCCTCCTAACCTTTCTGTACTGCTGGTACTAGGGAAGCAGGAGTAAAGGTGGACAGAGAAACTCTGGCAGGTATACCAAGAAGGGAGCTACTGCAACAGTGTACAAATCAGCCTGTGGGGCCCAAATCATTTAGAGGCTAAGACAGGCAGAAAATGATGATTTATGGCAGAAATGGCCTTGAGCTGGAGCATAGACAAATATGCCAGAACAAAAGCTTCTGAGGCATTATTAAGGAGCAGTAAATAGAATTGTTTTAAATAATGGGCATCTTTAAAAATAAAATAAGGGAGTACTGCCAGAGTTACGGAACAGCCTGCATCTCCAGTGGATAAAGTAATAAAAGGGGTTGTCCCAGTAAGCAAACATTGAAGGAAGTAATTTTAGGCAGAAATAGTCCAGTGACTGAGAATCGGATGGGTCATAAAATAGCTCTTGATCATAACGTCTTTTTATCCCCTAATCAGTGTATGACCTTGTTCACTCCTGCTCTTAATGTATTGCCCAAGATGAGGAATTGCCGGTCAGAGTATCTACTTGTTGAGTCCTGTCCGAGGAGAGCAGGACTGGGGTTGGAAAGAGCCATAAAGAGTCTGATGTATGTCTAAGAACAAGTCATCTGTCAGCAGTGCCCAAGGAGATTTTATCTCCTTTGCAAGCATACAGGGAACAAACTATGGCTACTTGGAAAGCATCCACCTGGCTGTGAACCCTCAATACTTAGACCTTCACATTAGTAGAAGACATAAAGGACAAATCCTTCAGCTTTACAAGGGCTAGTAAAGGCCTGCTGGCATAGAGAGGTCTTACATGCATTTGTTAGGCTGCAGCAGTACTCGCACTCCCACAGGTTCAGTTTAGGAGCAGTAGGTGTTTAGGAACTGACGTTGTCTAATAGAAGTAAGGTAGCGGCTGTCAGCATGTGTGCAAATGTGAGAGGTGTGAGGCTGAGCCTGTCTTTGAGCTGCTGCTGGGAACAGCTGTGAAAAGACCAGACCAAGCCTAAATATAAAGAGAAGTTAATACTGAAGCACTTTTGAATGGAAGCCAAGCATTAGTGAGCCTCAGACCAAATAACCCCCCAAAACTCGTCAGGCTGTGATTAAATACTACGGTCTGATGCTCTGAAAGTTAATTAAATACAGGAGTAATGGGGGGCTTTTGTAAAGCTGTTTTTATGGTCATTAATTGCTATGCAACTGAAAAGAGAATGAAATGCCAGGGAGGAGGCACTAGCTGGACAGGTTGCTCTCAATCATAGTCTTCCCAGCAAGAATGCTGCGGGGCTGGTTCTCCTCTTGCGCTCCTCACAGCACAAAAAGACTACTCCAAAGTCAGAAAGCTTGGTCTTCACCACTTGCCATTTTTTACGACTATAAAATCCACCAATTTCCATTGCATTATCCCCTATTATTTACAATAATGCACAAGGGAGGGGAAGCAGTTTCAGTGAGATAATGAGGAGTGACTTGTATCCAGCAGAGAAAAGGCTGGAGCTAATAAGCCTTCAACTGAAGTCTCTAACTCGATAACATCGCGACTCACAGCAGCTTCCTTATGTCAGTGGGAGGGAAGGGCCACAATGTCAGCAGGATCAGACCTAGCACAGTCCACCCCTGTAAGGGGAATGCTCACATGGCAGATAGCTGGCAGAATTGTTTGCTGCTTTTCCCCCAGAGCTCCTGGCATGGGCACGTATTAGAGATGTAGTCAGTGTCGTCATGCTCTGGTTATTATCAGGAACAGCTCCTCTGGCTGCTGTAATTTGCACAGAGGACTGCAGATGCCTTCAACAGATCAGAGGGAGAGGGACTGTGAAGGTAATCGACAGCCGTTTTCCCCATGTGAGTTGAGAGCAGAATCAAGGCTTTTGCTTCAGAAACCAGAAACTTCACAAAACTAATTTGCGAAGCTGCTATTAATAGGACACAGGAAATTAACTTTTAGCTTTCATTACTTTAACTCACAGAAGTGACTGACTCGGTTGTAATGCAGGTTAACTCTGCCTGTCTTCCTAAAGCTGCTGAAGACCCAGCAATTGTGTTTGTCTGTGTTAGACACTGGTAAGTAGCTCTCACACAGACCTGTAAGGGGCACAGCTTTGACAGTTAAGGGTATTGCATACATAGGTTTCTGACAGAGTGGCTTTTTTTACAGTCTTTATATGGCCACAGTGGTTTCTCCTGAGCCACTAAGACTGTAGGTAAAACTCCAAAATAGACACCTTCTGCTCCTACAAAGCTTTGAAAATGTGTGCCTGAGTACTGCAATAGGCTTAATGAAATCAGTGTCCTCACTACTCTGCCGCCAGAAGTTACTACTTTAAACTCACAATCATTACTCTGGCTTGTCCCATTTTGTATAGCCATCAGACCCTGGTTTCTGGCCTGAAGGACAGTGTTAAGTATTTTTATATAGTGTATCACTAAGAGCAGGCATAACAGAGAAGAATAACCTTTAAATACATGTATTCACAGTAAAAGGTGCATTGGTGAATGGCTAAGAGTGGGCACAATGACAAATGTCAGAATGTTTCAAAGGTTTGCTTGATTATTAACCAGGAAAAACCACAAAGCACATGAAATCACAGAGCAGGGGGGTGCTTCACTGTTCAAATAAAAAAAGATTAAAAAAAGAGAAGCCTCTTTAAATTATCTTGGGCTGAAAACAGGGTTCATAATAGGAACACTGATAGAATCTTAATTATAGAAGCAATTGCGCAGACTAAGGTTCTGGCCACCCAATTTAGTAATTAGAATGCAAGTATTTAAGAGGCTTAATAGGCCTGCTACTGTTCAGCTGTAGATAGCAGCTGGCTTTGGGAATACTGTAGCTAGGGATGCTGCAGAAGAAGAGCTCATAATGGAGGACAAATTAAGTAATTCCCAACCACTTCATTACGTGATACTTACATGCATTGTCAGTCTTTTTTGACCTGAGCGGTTAGCCTAAAATCTGGAGTTTCAAAAATTGCTTACAGTAAGGGGTTTGGGTAATAGTCAAGGATTTGCTGCTGCAATCCTTTTTATTTACCAAGGACATGGGAAATCCTGTTTTCTTAATAAATTAAATAAGGGAAATGGTTTTGTTCACAGAATCTACAGTGTGTCTTGGGTGTCCAGTACCTTGTACAGTGATATGTACTACTTGAGCTTCATAGTGCTTTAAATTCATTTACCTTAAATTGAGAAGTTAGCTACACTTTGCTTCACATGGAGTTTTTCTGGAGCTCTTTATCTAGAGTTCAGGCTGAAACACAAGTGACAGACATTGGTATACGTAAACAAAACAAAAAAAGTCCTAGTTCTGAGTTTCTAACTCAGATTTTAAGCTTTAAGAGAAAACAGCAGTAAGACAGAAAGGAAAATTTACACCTTGACTGTATTATCAAACTGCCAGGATCAGCTGAGGGATATTTATAATAGCTGTTGATCAAGGCTTTTCTGGATGAAAGCAGTACTGGATAAAGGCTTATGATAAAAAGACCTGTATTGTAAAATGGTTCATATATTAAATCCTTTAGTGTCCCATCCTGAATAGTGCTCCATTTATTTTACCTGCCACAAAGGTTGAAAAGATGGCCCTTCTTGGCAGAAAGTCCAGACCTTTTCTACAGGCCTTACAGAGTTATTGCAAACATGCTGAATATTAAGAAAATAAATTGCACTTGGCTTGACAGACTTGACCAGGCAGAAATGCCAAATACAGTTCTTGAGTATCGGGGATAACAGAAATCCCTATAGTGGTTTCATTACCAATATTTCATTTTACAGCTTTGGCCTTCATAGATTTGGCTGTCAGAATGCAGGAGCAGTTCTAAAAGCCGTAAGAAACGGGAACTGCCTATGTACCAAGGTACAGGTATCAGAGAGTTGCCTCTCGCAGAAGCCCTGCCATTTTCTTCTGTATCCTTAAACAGAACAGTGACCTTCTGAAACCAGCCAGTCTGCAAAACGCCATATGCTACAGATGTGCTATTACTGGGCTTCTACCACTTTGTCTTGCCTGTGACAGGTTAATAGGAAAAGAGAAGGAGAAATACAAAGGTCATGGAAGGTTCCTTTTTACCGAAAGAAGGCACAAAACAAAGATTATCATGGGAAATTTGAGATAAACAGGATAAATACTGCACTCAGGCTATGACACAGGGCTGATCCAACCCTATAGGCTATATGTGTTATTCACAACACTCCTTTTCCTTGCTCACAGAGCTCCAGCTCTCTGACAGCTCTCCTACATGCGTTCATCTGTTACAGAAGGGCACATTCCTCCATCTTCTAGACAGCTACAAACTAAACACCATTAGCCTCTTTCCAGCCATGCTTGAAACAGTACACTGCTAGCTCAGAGAAAGCTATCATCTGCTTTAGCCTCGGGAAAGAATCTTTTTAGTCTTTGTTATATTTTGAATTGTTTTCAGCGCTGACATGTTCTATGAAAGCTTCCACAACTGTGCATTTCATAAGCTATTTCTAATCTCCCCTTCAGGGAAAAGAACAAAACCAAAACCAAAAGCCAATCAACATTCAACTCCCTCTTCTTTATCTTTTCTTGCCCTGAGAAATCTTTCTGTGATTTATTTTCTTCTGCCTTAATAGCTGATAACTTCTTTTCCTTCAAGCCTCATGCAGGAGGAGTCCATCTTCCACAACAAGGAAACATATTTTTTTTGAGCAAAAGTAGGATCTAAGCTTTTGCTGTTGTTACATCACTGAGACAGCAGGATACCTCTGCTGGGACCTTGTGGACATGTTTTATTTATTTTGATATTAGATTTGGAACTTTGAATGCGTTCAAAAATACTCGGTAACATGTAACATAACCTAACCTAAGCCCAGGGAATGGCAATCAATCCTCTACTCTGAGAATCCTCAAATAACCACCTTAAAATCCTAGTAAGAACGCTACTTGGTAACATTATGCTGTAGGTAGGGTTTGCTAAAGCCAGAGGACCTTTCTGTTAGTGAGCTGTCATTGAAGAGAACAGATTTGGTTAAGGAGAGAAAGCTTGGGATATAATCAGATCCTATGAGCTTGGTCATAAAGCAATGTTATCCCAATGCAGTACCCTACCTTTCTCCCCCAGAAATAACATTGTGTCCTTTCATGTGTACTAATGAGAGCAGCTAAAGTCTGTAGCGGAGGTTAATCCTTCCTTCGCTGGCTGGTTGACTGCTCTTGGAACCACTTCCAAAGAGGAAATGCTGCCAAGGACTTCCTGGGTGAATTAGCAGAATCAGTGAGTTTTAGGAAATGTATCAGAGGTTACTTCCACAGCTACCTAGATAAGTTAAACTAAATTAGAGTACAGGTCATGACAGGATGCACCGTCCCTGGATTATTTCACATGGTTTTCCACTTCAGCGCAGGCAGATGGAGCTCTCTCTACTTTCTGCGGCATCCTGAAGGCAGCAGCAGAGGATGCCACCCGTGTGTTAAGATTCAAATGAGCAGTTTGCCATCTGAGATCACCGCACTGAAAGCCAAATGACACAGAGCAATAATGCTTTTCCTTGCTGCTGACAAGATGATTCACTGGTCCTCACTAATGCCACCTGCCAGAATGCTTTCATCAGCAAGCACAAAGTTTGCGACATAGGAGCTGGTGGACCCAAGTGCATCCCACTGCGATGTGCTGGAATATGTTTTATTTATTTTGAGATGAGATTTGCAGGTACCAGCGTAATCAACAGGACTGGTCATTTAGTGTAGTGTACCAGCTGGAAACACCCAGCCACTTTCTGAAGCTGCCTCTTAATTCCTGCTGTCACTGGCTCTCCTCTTGCTGCTCTGGGTAGATCACTATTAGAGCCGAGGGGCTTGAGTCCTGCAAGGACCAGAGTACCTCTCTGAATGAAGGGACTAGCTTTTAGGTTACTACACACTGTGAAGAGTGTGGTGTTATTCATAACAGTGATCAAATCTTAACCATTAAAGGGCCTCTTCCTTCCGATTTGTATGGATAGCATTTTGCCATGTGTGAGAACTGATGAACAAAGCATTAAGGACTTTCAAAAATGTTTCTGGAAGATGTTTTATCTTCTTTTGCAGGAAGACAAACACCACCTACGTGTATGTCTTGGCTTCATACAGTGTCAGACCCAGTGAACTATGGGGTGTTCCACATGGTCATTAAATCCCATCACAGACTTGGATGCTGCCCAGACACTGCTAGAAGAGGAACTTGGGCTGAAAAGCTGCTAAGAAAAACGTGCTAGAACAGGCACTTGGGCTGAAAAGCTGCTAAGAAAAATGTGCAAAGCAACATCAATGGTAGAGTTAAATGGCTGAAGAAAATTGAGTACAGGTAATTATTTGGGATTTTTCCTACTTATGTAAGCATGAAGAGTCAAAAATGCAGTCACCATTGAAGTCTAACAACAGAATCACAGAGGAAATTGCTGCAGCCGGTTTACACACTGGTTTCAATGGAAGCCACAGAACTCCTTAGAAAAGGTACAAAGAGTGCTGCAAGAGTCACAAATTGCAGGCTAGGGCCCAGACCCAGCAGGAGCTGAAGGAGTCACAGGCCCAGCTGGGAGTAATTCTCACATCTAGATCTCCATGTGAGGTCTGTCCTCATCATATGCCTGTGGTCACAGTTTTCTTCCCCTTGTCTTCCTTCCAATTGCGCTCTCTCCAACTACTGCTTCTCTTCAATGACTACAGAAAGCCCAGTGGGAAACACAAAAATGTACTGACTGGGGGGCTGCACGCAATTTTAGAGTTGTATTATTCCATATTAAAATATCAAAGGCAGTGGGACTATTTCTATTACAAATCTCCAATTTACATAAGCCATTTTTTTTGGCTGTTAAAATATACAATGTGAGGTTTGTAGGGGTTTTCTATCTCATTTCAGTTTTATCTTGGTTTTTTCATTGCACCCACCCTGGTAAAACTGGCTACTCCCTTGTCCTCAGGCTTTAAAATGTCCCTCATGTAGAGGCTTAGCTGGGAAAATGACAGCTTTAAAGCAGCAGTTTCAAAATCTGATCAGTGCAAAATGCAGCCAGAATGCAAAGTTATACAGACACCCTGGAAAAGTGGTTTTGATTTGTTACAGTTGTTTGTTGGGATATTTTCATGCACGATTCATGGACCTAACCATGATAATGAGAAGCAGTGCTATCAGGGAGCTTTTAAAATAATGGCTGTAATAGGGGTAACAGTTTAGAAAATCCCACAGTTAAAAAAAAAGTACAAATTAGTTTCTAGTCCCATTAAAAAGTTATGAGTTGCAAAGGGTTTAGTGCAAAGCATTAGCAAAACTGTTGAACCAGATCAAAGCCCAACAACTTTGAATACAGCAACACAAATTTAAAAGAGTGCCTTAGTCAGTATCAGTCATTCGTGAAATGTTCCACATCTGCCACAGAGGACCCCATCTCCCCACCTCTTCAATATTTTCTCTGTTCTTTGGGAATGCCCTGACTCAATGCAGGAGTTTTCTAAGGGTTAACACCCATCAAAATACACAATATAATTATTTATCACTGATGAGATATTTCCAATGCATTTTATATTGTTTTTCATATTATTAATATTGTTCAGGTCAAATAAATATAAATCATTAATAGAACTCAATCTTGAAATCTGATTTTTGGATATCTGGTAGTGGGATGGAAATACCTCATTTTGGCTCCTCCCTTTCTACTGCATCTCTCCTTGTTTGGGTTTGTTGTTGCTGTTTTGGGGTTTTTTTTGTAGATTTCTATTTAAGACTTTACTAACCAGGTTCCACTCACAGCTCCAGGTGGAATAATGTACTCCCACTTTCAGGTATGTGCTAAGGCTTCTCTAACACGTACAAAAGAAAAATAGGAGACACCAGAGATCAGATTCTCATTCTTCATCCTTAGAGAGATTCAAAAGCAATCTGGACATGCTTTTGTGATGGGAGGCCCCATTTGAGTAGGCCACTTGCACAAGATAACCAGTTCATTCACAGAGGAAACACGGTGCCAACCATTATTACACCATTATGTGCAGCTGTACCACAGCAGCAAAGTTTGGCAGGTTAAAGTGATTGGATGTTCAGCCATGAAATACAAACCTGAAGTGGTAGTTGGAAACCTAGGTGTAGGCTGACAGAAGGGATGCAGAGTATCTCCTGTGGTCATCCTGGCCTCATTCTTCTCCAAATTTACGTATTTCTTCTTGTATAGCCACATCCCTTGTAGAACCAGAGCAGTATACCTGGCTTTAGTTCATTGAGTTTTGCCCTTATTTTCCTTTTGTATTTTCACTAAAATTCAATAGAATTACATCAGGGTGAAGTTTTTATTTTAGATTCTAAACTACCTCCTTATTTACACTGAGAGCCATCAACAGATTCCAGTGTAACAGCATACGTTAGGAATGTAATTTGTTGATGGTTGCCTGTTTTGTTGTTGGGTTTTTTTCTAAGTATCAATCCCACTAAATCCCAGGAATTACAGTCAACTGCAAAACAATTGCAACAATTACTGAACCAGCTAAAAGCAATTCAACAGCTGCATCTTCTAAAATGTTACTGAGTCCAGAGCCCTACAAATAATGCAGACTCGTACTAGCTGCAGTTACAATGTGGCTTATAAAGTGTGGATAACTATGACTTACACAATAAATATCTTCAATTTATAAGGTAGTTTAAAAGTTATTTATAGCGTGTTATGTATAACAATGGAAAATAAATGATGGCCAAAATCTAAGATTTTATATGTTTTTATATGTATACAGTTTGGATCTGTTATTTTATATTGTTTGCTTCTTATAGAATAACTGATCAAGATATTGGGTCTTACAGAGATGTATATGTGTATATAAACACAGTCCTCCGTGAGAAGGTTCTGCATGACACGCTACATAAAAGCTTTTCAAACAGTAATTGATTTATTTATTTAAAATAAAGGGAAAAAATAAAGTAAAAGTGTGAGCGTGACTTGGCTTTGGTGGACAAGAACCTACCAGATCCCACCTCCTATTCACAATTAGGCATAAAAGGTTGAATTTATAGTGTAATAGGGAAAGAGGTTTCCATTTTTCTAAGTCCCCGGCATTCTTGTTGTAACCAGAAAGCTGTCCAGAATCTGCACTTCAGGGACCACATGAGACTCAAAGCAAGTAGAGATAGAATACTCTAGCTATTATAATAAATAATGCTGCATTATTAGATAATGCTCACATTATTTGCTTCTACATGTCATTGCAACAGTTTTCTTCTCTACAGTGTATTTTCCATTGTTTTGCTTTACTCTTTACCATTTTAAATTATTTCAGTAATGAACCTTGTGTAATTTAGCCTAAGAAAACAACACATAATTTGATAGACATCCACACTGTTAGAAAACTAACCTGACTTAAGATAGTTAATGTAAGTAAACAAAGTAGACAGAAGGAAGCTTTACGTCTCTACACAGTTCCCCTTTGCACACTTTGCTGAGTGATGTAGAAGGCAAAAAGTGCTTCTAGTGCCTATGGGTGTAATGAAAAATATTACTGCTGGAAAAAACTTGTGCATTTAGAATTATATGAATAAGCAGTAAAGGACAGGTATATACCCACATACACTTCAATGTCATGTGTATCCCTACAAAACAACGTAATGTAAGCTGGTATCTATTTCAAACTATATGTAATGAGTGTCACTTAGGGTTGATTCTGTTATCCAAGTATTTCCTCAGGTATTTTATGACTCTGTAAATTATTCAGCCTGAAGAGTGTTGTACATTTCCTTTGGCCTGCTGGGCAATTTTACTGTTTTGAAATTAGCCCTGTGTACCACCACCAACCATTTTATCTCCTCCCCCTTTCATTTGTATCTGAGAGCCCCACCAAAGTCAGGGTGTCTAAATTAGTTTTGCTCCCTTGTGTCAGGACAACCTCTCAACCTACACTTCCATTCGAAGACAGGTGTAAAATACTGGTTTGGTAGCCTAGCAGAGCAGTAAACAGTATTTGTTGAAGCTCTTTTAATTAGTTGGTTTTGGTAAAAGATGAGAAGGAACAGGCATTTCTGTTATAAATTATGTTTTCTGAGTATCCAACCAAGTCTCTATGGTGTAATCCAGTGATTTTAGTTTCTTCTTTTGACAACTTTGCCAGCTTAATGGAAACAGCTCTGGACTGAGCTGCAGAGTAAATGAAGGAGTTTTAAGATCCCCTGAGAAACTCCATTCCACCTCTGGACTGCTTCCAGTATGGCAGTAATTGTACAATTAAGCAGCATTATATATAGAAAATCAACATGAGTTTTGAAGTTGTTCAACAATAGCTAAGCATAATTATTTACATTAGTCACACAATTTCTAGGGGAAAAAAAGCCTCACACAACTAAAATTAGGCTTTTGGGGAAGGCAAATTGTGGCAATTACTGGCCCAGGAGCTCTTTTTAAAGTAATGTTGGTGTATTGAATAGGGAGAAATCTAGTTGGGTTTTCTTTCAACCGCAATGCTAGCTCTAATGCTGCAATCATTCTGTATGTACTCACTTAAGAAAGCAGAGAGAGCTGTCTGATGGCAATTACAATTCTCACTGCTAGAGAGCCAGGTCACAAATTAGTAATCTGTGACTTATCATATCTTGTAAAATGATAGGCCTCATATCCTTGGGAAAACAAGAGAATATGCATTCCATTATACTGCAAGATAGAGCTGGTAATTAATTTATACCTGCAGAATAATTATGTTTTGCAAGGACCGACTAAAAACAATAAAAACTACTCACTGATATGAAGTATTTACAGCAGGGAAACTAACCCTGGTTCTTCAGTAGTGTAATAAAACCCCCACTCTTCTTGTAAAATATGTAGAATGATTGAAGAGCCACAATGATGCAAAACAGAATAAAGAAATATAATAACCCTGAATCATAACATGATCAGGTACAAGTAATATGCTTTTAAAAAGTGCGACCTAGATAAGCGAATGTACCAAATTACTGCAGCTCCATACCTACCAGCAAATTAAAAACATGAGTTATTAAAAGTCATAGTTACAACGAATTAGTGAAAGGCTTTTTTTCCACAAATAGGAAAGCCTGCTGTAATCAAAACAATTATGGTTCTTTGATGCAGCATTGTCAAACCCAGCATATAGAGATCTCACCCCACTGCCCAGGGAAGCTGTACTCCTTGAGATAATCAAGTCATTCTACTGTGTTTAGTAATTGCCAATGCTGTGCATGTGGCAGCAGAGTGAACTAGCTGAAAGAGACAGACAACAACGCAACAAGGAACCATAAGAAGTTAAAAGTGATGTAAATAAAAAGTTAATCACATACAATCTAGTGGTCAGTCTGGCCCTATGTTCAAAACCACAAATGTCAGTCTTACCTTGCAAGCATCCTTCCCAAAAGTAAAGGAAGGAGCTTAATTGAGATTAATGATCTTTTTTGGAGCCCATGGAAAGTCCTAATTAATAAGGCAATGCATTGCGTTATTATAAATTAATAAAGCAATACATTGCCTTATTACATTAATGTAATTTATAATACATGCAATCTTCAGAAACCATAAAAAGTAGTGACCAACATGACACTGAGTAAAAAAACGTAGCTTTCTCAATTGGCTTTTCAGAGACATTTTTACCTGTCCAGTTTTAAGTTAGTATTCAAGTTTGTTTGGGTTTTTTGAAGGCCAGTATGCTTGCTTTATATACCAGCATCATCCAAACTCCTGCTGATGTCACACCAAGCAGATATGGATTCAAATCAGCTTACAGTGTGGTCAGGGATGATAGGCTTTCGTCAATGTAAGTTAAAGAAATCGTACTTACATTTGCTGATTTTGCTTGGGGTGACAGTTTCTTTTTTCTTGAAACGTTAAACTTAGTTTTTTTTCCATTTCCTATCACCTGCCATGGTCTCGCATATTTCTGTTGTTGTGGCACAACACCTTTCACATAAAACAACGCCAAAAGTTTTCACACGGTCATTCCTGCCTCAAACCAGCTGTTCTCAGATGAATTAGACTGGTATCCTGCTAAAAGATATATAATTTAAGAAGTTTTCATGGTAGAGGTTGAATCCTTCATGTACACACATAACACACACACACACGTACTTTCAAAGGGAAACCAATTTACTATTTCCTTAATGATACACTTGATAATGTTATACTTCAAGAATCTTCCTTATGTCCTGAAAAGTCCTACACAAAACAGTCAACATGATGCAAGACTTCATTTATGTACATGCATGTGTCCTTGTGTTTTATATCAAGAAATATAAACACACTCACAAATGCACACAATAATTATTCAGCCTGGAATCATTATATTCAGATGCTGAGCAGATTACCTAAAAACCAGAGAAACATATTTATTTTTTTTCTTTCTTTATCAGGTCAACTTAAAAGTTCTGTATGCATCTTCTCTTTTATTCTAACCATAATGTTATCCTGCTTTGTCCAGAAGTCTGATCCTTCCACACTGTGCAGCCATCCTTCCTTTTAAACTTTACTTTCAGTCAATGCTTGTGTCTTCTCATTTCCTCTTCAGCTTAGTTGCAGTTCTTGAGTGAGTGGTACTCCTGATTTGTGTATCATCACCCCAAACATAACTTTTACAATTTGCAAATTATAGAACTAAAGTAGAAATTCCGGCAGATCTAATTCTGTTGAAAACTGTGAGCCATACCTAACTACAAACAGTCTCATTGTGGTCCTAACATTGAACAGTTTGCATGAAGTTGAACACTGCTTAATGCTCACACATGATGCAATCATCTCCCATAATTACATTATGGCGTTTTCATGATACACTAATGGACTTAGTAAGTTTCTTTGCAGTATGTATTTTCCTCATGCCTGGTTTGCTGCATAAAATTCTTTTACTTGCAAAGAAAACTGTTCTTAAGAAAACTCACCCTGTTTGAAGGATGCTCATCCTACCCTAAAAGCAATCAAAATTCAATTTATTACATGCTGTTAAAATAAATGACAGTTCTGTGGATAATTCAAAAAGCAGTAATTAATCAGAATTTATCTAGATCATAAAAAATCATTTAATACTTCTATGAATTCAAAATGTATTACTTTTCAATATACTTGGTATGCAAAAAAACCCCCACAAATTAAAAATATTTTAATTCCCATAAGAGAATGCCAAATTACCCCAAACTATGATCATTTTTAATCACCTTTCTTATGCTTTTGATGATATATATAAAGTATGTATCATGCATAGATAGATAAAGGCCTATCATGTGCCAAAAGTTTTGCCACAGAAGCAAAAACGGAAAGACTTGCATTTTGTCATTATTATGCTTCATTCAAGTAGAATTTGGAAAAAAAAAGTATTCCCTTGAAGTTATCACATTCTTATAAATTTTACATTTCAACAATTTTGTGCTCAGTTTCTAGTGTAGTTTAAAAAATCTGTTTCTATATAGAAGACATTGAATTTGTTTGGTGTTACTGCATTACGCATAGCCTTTTTCTTAGAGAATATAAGAATTCCAATATTTTTCTTTACAAGAAGTAAGTTTTATGAATATATCTAGAGAATTACTAGCAGAGCTTTTACCACAAGGGCTTGATCTTATACTTTTTACCCACTCCAAATTTCCTGTTTACTTTCTCTGGTCCTCTGTAAAAGCTGGATGATGATTTCAGAAACCACACAAAACACCACACAGAAAGATGTTTAGATTCTCTATTTTTCAGTATTTCTAGACAGTGCTAATGTCTGGACAACTCTATTCAAACCAATCAAGGTTCAGAGCATGCCATTCTTCCTCAGGCTGTGTTGGTACAAGCTTACATTCAGTTCACGATTAAAACTAAACAAGAGCCTTAGTATTCACCTTACTGTTTTTAATGTGAGTGATAATGTTGTATGGCTTTTGTCTCATATTCTCAGGGAAACAAAAGAGCTTGCAAAAATTATATGAGACAAATTAGACAGTTTTAAGATCAACTTTTATTGAAAAATTAAAACCGCATTGCATATCTTCTTTAAACTTCAACATTTCTTAAACCACAAAACAGAGATTCCATTTAAAAAATCTCTTCATATTTTTCACCATTCAAAAAACAGTTTATGAACTAAGTCAAGAAGGTTTTAAAATCCTGCGTTATTCCCAAGGCCTCTGGTTCCGTCTGTCTGCCATGAATGGTATTATCTGTCTTCTCTACAATGTACCTTTAATTATACAATTGGAATTTTTCTCATTCAAAACCAACAGCTGCTGTTGATTTTTATCCAGTGGTCAGTCTTTTCCAAATAAATTACATCAGTTAAGAAGCACTGCAGCTACATGTTCACCTAAGATCTTGCCTATTGTTTGTTTGATGTGAACTCACCTCCACTAAATTACAGTGATTGTTCATGTGATTTCAAAAGCAAAATTGCTACCTTAGAGTGTATTTTAAACCTCAGAAATAAAGTTACTCACCTGGAATTGCAATGCTTTGAATTAGTCAACACCACTGTGCATGGATACTTACTGATATCTCACAGTGAACGGATTAAAAAGCAGCCAAATTCCGGGTAAGCTTTGTCTGAGAAGCTGTAACCTATGAGATGTTACATACCAGATGAAAATTGCCTACTGAGAAGAAAACACAGATGAGTTTTATCATCATTGATGACCATAACTGCTCTGTTAAAATCACCTAACCAAGTCAGAAATTAATAGCAGCCCTGTGCCTGTGGAACATGGTACACGTAATAGGGAAACACTCCAAAGCCTGTTATTAACATTAAAAGCTTTGCAAAAATCTAATTTTGTGTGTCATCTGTGTCAAGACACAACACTGCAGAAAGGCAAGATAAAATGCAGAGGGCAGGAAAATAAATCTAACACCCCTGTCTTCAGAGAAAACACCTCTGTGTTAACTGTCTCTCTTCTGAAACAGGCAGGAGGAGCTCCATTATTCCCATCTAATTGCAAACCAACAATGGAAATAGGTAGAACCTCTGATGCTTTTGACATCCAAAACACAAGATACTCTATTAAATGAAGAAGTGGAAATTTTAGCAAGCAAAACATCGTATATGTGCTGAAGAGACCTATATCTATTTCTGACTACATCTCAGGACTGTCCAAGGGTAATAAGCCATATTATGTATTTCCTAGTTCAGATCAGTTACATGAGGATTATTCTCTTCACTTAGTTTACAAGGAGATAGATGCTTTAAGGAGCTATAATATTTCAAATACAATAAAATACTATTAGAATATTGAAATGACGAGCTGGATACAAGGTCCATGATGTTAAAATATTCAGGTTAGAGGATTAAGGGTAAGTTGGAATCTTTAGTAATAAACTTGCTGAAATATCTTGACTATAGATGTGGAGGAAGTCAGAAATTTCTGCGTAAGAACTGGTTGTAAAAATCACAAGGAACATGATGCTGGTTGTGTGGCAGATGTAAAGTCCCCTAGTGAAGCTAGGTCAGCAGCTATGTATCTTTGCATTAATTATACTATTTCATAGGGTTTCTCATAAAGAAGAAAGAGAAATCTTTCAATCTTCTGTAGCTGCCCTTTGAGTAAAGTAAAACTGACAGAGACCAGAAATCAGGCAGAAGCCAGTAAATCAGAATGTAACATGTACTTCCTCTTTAACACAAACTTCTCTCTCTACTCAAAAAGCAGAAAGTTATGGAAGAGGGATAAGCAATACGCTCTGTGAAAAACTGGGAAGGCTGTTCTATATGGTATGGTAGTCACCATGACAGCTTCTTCCTTCTCCCTGCTATGAAGGAGCCAAAGATGTGAGGCAGCATCCTCAGAAGACAATCAGTGGGACCTGCAGGATGGAAAACTCTCCTCACTCTAGCTGCCATTCAACAGGACTTAAAGGGGCGAGATTGGCTGTAAAAACTGCATAGCATTACTGCATTTCATTGACTTTTTCAAAAATATTTTAAAGTTATTACTGATTTGGTGGAGGGGGAGCAAATTATCACTGATTTATATAGGAGATAGCCATAGAATCCTGTATGAAAAGATCTGAAATTAGCATATTCCATTAATCACCATGACAATAACTCAGTAGACAGAGGATTATTGAATCTTCATTTTGTTCCACTACTCTGTTTCCAGTATAGAGTTTTCCATTTGGTAGTATTGATTATCTAATGATTAAAACTGAACAAGCTGCAGATGAATCCAGTGCCTATACTTTGAAAAGTCTAGCCAGTCGAAATTGTTGTGACAAGCCACCTATATTTAAAGATTCTGAGATTACTTTTGGGTTTATTTATTTTATAAGCTCCAAACACATAGTGAATTCCATTTCACTAAAAGAATGATGCTGCTTAAAATGCCCACAGAATTTAGTTTAAATGGCCTTTAGATATTAATCCTGAAATTCAAATAAAAAACAGAGGCCTTGGTTAGTAACAATTATTCACTAGAAAAGCATTCAGAACACTGAACAAACAGTCTGACATTACAATAAATAAAACTGAAAATTCTAATAGATTAAAAGGATTTCATCGTTTGACATTCTATACACAGTGTTAGAATTCCTTATATTCAGTAAAATTTTCCATAAATTATTACTTTAAGGGCACTAGGATTTAAATTAAAGTATCAACTATTTTTTTGTCTTTTTTTCTTTGGCTCACAAAGACACTAAAATACCATAAACATTATTTAGAACTTCAATAATATATAAATAGGATACATTACAAATGGAAGAAAATACAAGACAACTCTTCAGCATGGTAAATCTCTGCATATAAATAAGCAAATATTTCATATACCTACAATTCAACAGTTATCTTGCTGCAAAACTATTACATTTAAATCCTTTTACACAAAGTCATTTAACAATAATATACACAATCTACACAAATTAACCTCTAAAAATACAGCAATAATATACCTGTTACAATGACTGCTACTATTATCCCCTGATGTGACACTAAAGGGGAAATACAACTATTATACTCAAAGGTGCTGTTAGAGATTGCTGTTTCGTATTTAAGAGAAGCACCAACAACAAGATTTAATACTGTTATACATTTTCTTTAGCTCCTAAGAATCTACATTTTTGAAACGTTTCTATATGTCTAATTTTAGCCGGCAGAAAAGTCTGTAGCACATTATCCACATCATTAGTTGTTGAAGGAAAAGTTAATTCTCTTAAAGTGGAAAACATGCTGTGGCTTAGATCTAAGTTTATACCCACTTTATATATATATGTATGTATATATATATAATTATATATATATTTATTTATACTGTACATATATACTGTGCAGAGCTCTTAATTTGCTATTTTAGTACTCATTAATTTCCTGCTGACTACAATAAACAAGACCAACATAAGAGTCAATCGTACTTCAACTTCAAGATAATACATTTTCCCTCAGTAATATGATCTACCAATACATACATGTTTCAGTATCCTACAGTTGTTTTATTTAAGGATGCCTTAGGAGATTGGAACTTACAGAAAGAATTTCCTTAAAACATGTTCTGCAGAACTGGGTTTAAAAATTATCCAGTACTGGAAAACAGTGAATTAGAGAAATAAACAATTCAATCAATGTACTACAGCTCCTGCCCCAGTCTCTCTATTTCCTCAATGAGGAAGTCAATGTCAGACTTAGTTGCTGCTGGGTTTGAGATGACCATTCGGAAGAAGTTGACTTTATCACCCTGAGGCTGATATCCAACCATTGTAGTACCTGACTCCATCATCAGTGCTTTGATTTTTGGTGCCACCTTTATGATTTAAGAGAGAAAGAGAGAGAGAGAGAAGGGTAATTTTAAAAAAAAATATGCTTTCTTTTTATGTTACATCATTGCTTAGTTTGGAAAAAATACATGGACTGATCATAAAGGCACTAGTTCCTATAGAAAGATTTGTAACAGGAAAAGCTTGAAAAGTATGCAGGATTGGATATCTAAAGCAAAATTGACAATGATAACATCCATCTTTTTGATTAATAGACTAATAACATCCTAGAGCGTTCACTATGTAATAATTTTATATGTTAAATGTACATGTCATTTCCTTGTACTGAAGATTTTGTCATGAAGAAATGTTTTCTTTTTATGAAAAGTGACTCCAGGACCTCCTTTGTGAGGGTAATGATGTTTTCTGTGAGAATATTACATATTCTCAAAGTTATTTTCTCAGAGGAGGAGGACACAACAAAGATGGAAATTTTTCAGTAAGATCTTAAGTCATAAAGAATATTTTCCGTTAGCATAAAATATGGAAACCTCCCAGTAGTTTTGCAGTACTGTGCATTTACCAGTCTCACTTTCTCACTTTAATTTTCAAGGAATAATGTTCTGACAGTCTTAAAATTTGGTATTGAGTGAGCCCAGTTTTTCCACCCAGACCTTCTTTCTCCTGCTGTCTGTCAGTCAAGGGCAAATGTCTGGCTTTTTTATCGTTTTGTAGGATGCTTTATAATGTCCTCTAATGTTGAATAGGGTCATGTCAAACGTTTCACCCTTCTTACCAGTCTTATCTATCTTCCTCTTTTCTCTCTTTTTTGGCAATTTCTTTATTTAACACATCATTGGGTTGACCCAGGATTTTTTATACTCTTCTGTGGTCTTTCTCCACTGTGATGTAGACATAAAATCCTCTACAAAACCTCCCAAGTTTACCTATTCTTCTCCCCTCCCAAACATAAAAAAAAAATTGCAACTGACTTTCACAACCAAATTCATTCTTTTGCCTCCTGAGTGTATTTCATTCCATTTTCGTCTGTCTAAAATGCCACTACAAAATTAATGTATTTCACTTCCCTCTAGACCTAAGTATTTTTTCTGGTTCTGCCTCTATGATGTCTTCACTTCCCTCTAATCATTACTGCAAATAAATTTATACCAAAGTTCTCCAAAGGGTATTAATTTTCATTGGAATGTGTTAATGCATGACTAACCAAGCACATTTATAAAACAAACAAAGACCTGAGAAAGAAAGACTAACGGGTTTCCATGTCCTCTACCTGTCCCAGCATTTTCAAATAATTACCCATCCCTTTTTCTTGCTGATATGCTGTCCAATTCAAACAGGACTGGGATGTCTTTGTGCCTACCTGCTTTTAAAAGATCTATAAGACTTGGGAGCACAGAAGTGATAATAAAACAAAGAATAACTGGCTATGCTCTGTATCAAGTTCTATAGAAGAAATACAACTTCAGGCTCAGTATAAATAGGAGACAAAGGTGAATGAATATCAAGGTCATGACTAGCAATTGGAAAACTGATGTCCCAGAATTTGGAACAGTTGTCAACACACAGATACGTAATTTTTAATAAGCAGAATACTCTGGGTTGAAATAGGCTACATTTTTGCATTTAACAAAAAACACATACCCTGTGTAACTTTTCTCTTCTCTCATCACAGTCTGGCATGCCCCTGAGACTTGGTGGAATATACCAAAAACATACATTTGTATGCTCTGGCTGCAAAAAGAATCAAATACATACGTCAATAACCAAAATAATACACCTTAATCACACACTAAAGGTTAGTCAGCAGCATACTTTAGCACAGTGTGAAAGACAAAATATACCATTATCTTTCCTAGTTCTGCATGTTAAAACAAAACCAAATGGATTATAGTAATGCTGGTTTCATCTGCTGTCTTGGATTCCCTATACATTGTCCCACCTATGATATTTTAGGGTACTAATAAAGTGCAAATGCTTTCCACCTTCATGCAGTTTTATGAGGAACTGGTTCCCAGGATCACAGCAAGGGCAACACAATTTTCCTTTTCTTAGTAAATGGAGACAAAGTATATTTGTTATTCTATCAATCAAGTGCAGTGGCACTACCAACAGAACATACAGCAGTATAGGTCGTTCACAGTTACGTATGTTATAATGGGGAAGCTCAGCATGAGAAGATTGTATTAAGGTAGTCTCCATGGCCTAAACTTAGAAGTTTTCTGTAGAAAAGCATGAGATAAATCTGACATATACAGTACAAACCCACATGCTTTCAGCCAAAAAACTGCCCAGATGTCAACAGTCATGTAGTTCTTCGGAAAATAAAAGCAGCTTTGTATAGTTGGCTTGAAGAACTGTGAAAAGTGTGAAGACTGTTTTCAGAGTTCCCTATAGATTTGTTTCCTATGCACAGGTTAAAGAAAACTTACCTCCCCTTCAAAAACCATCTCAAATTCTTCTCTGTTTTTTATTTTAGTGTAGAGATATTCTGCCAGCTCCAGGCATTTGTTGATCTGATTTTCAAATCCTACAGTACCCTGGTTTAAAAAGAAAGTATTAGCTATATGATCATTTTTTCCTGCTCCAATGCATTTACTTTTTCAGATAGGCTTCACTCTAAAGTGTTTGCTGTCAAAAAAAAGCTTTAGCAGTATTGTTTCTTGTAATTAAAAAGTAAAGTTAATCAACACTACAAAAGTGGCTAAATGGGGCCTAACTGTAATCACTGTTTGGTTTTGGGCTTGTTTTAAGAGGTTTTAATATGATAACAACAAGGGGGGTTGATATTCTTGATAGATTATTTCAAGCTCTTGGTTTCCCCAGTTTCAAAAAATATTATGAATATTAAGTTATTCAGCTCTTGCTGGAAGGCTAGGAACATGGGATGGCAACTCAGTTGAAAGGGTAAGAGTTGGAAAATGATTTCTTTCCCTTGAACAGTGTAAGAAATTTGCATTTAAAACAGTCAGCAATCACAAGCCTGCAATATGTTTGCTGAAAGTCATTTGCCTACCCACTGGTCTTTTGTCATATCTGATTTGTTTTTTGTTTTGAAATATCATGATCTTAGGAAAAGTAGATGAATGTTGAGAATAAATAAAATAGGAAAAAAAGGGTTTTTTTGTACATGAATGAAGAAATAAGAAAGACAAGTACACTCCTCAATTACTGCATATGTGGGGTAAGTTCTTTGTACTGAATAAAATGATGGAAGGCAAAGTCACAAAAATACCTCTGGACCTAGGCTGTACATTTCTACTGTGAGGACAAGAGTATGATCACTCACGATAGCTAATGCTGAAGGAAAAATGTCCATAGCTTCTAATACTGTATTTTCTTAACATTCTTGTAATACAATCATGCAATCTGCTAGAAACAGGTTTTATCTAATACATCAGAGAACTCAGGTCCAAGAAATCTTTATTTGTCCCAAGACCAAACAGGAATCGAAAGTAACTGATTTCCAGATGAATTTAAATTCCAGATATACAGATCAACTTTAATCTGTATTATTTTTATATAATCACATCCACAAGTATCTCACTTCTGAATTTTAAATATGACCCATATCCATTATGGTTTTCACTGTATTTTTTTAATTTATTGTGAAGTGTTCTATTTTTTTAGTGTTCTATTTTTTTAGTGAGGTCAGTTCAACAGGCAAATGTAACAGCAGAGGTAGAGTCTGCATGATAGTTTTAACAAAATGAGTTCAGCTAGGAATCAGAAAAACATTGAGTCCGCACTTTGAATGTGTCTGTAGTCAGTACTTGGTAAATAAGCAATACACTTCAAAGTTGTTAGTTACAGTCCGATTCTAGTGTGTCATAAGCAGTTTCACATTACTGAATTACGGTACCAAAATGATTTATTTTGGAGGAAGAGCTGAGCCTGAGCTGAAATGTACTTAGCCTGGTAATCAAAACTATGCTGATAACTAAAATAATTGTTACAAGTATTTTGCGCTGACGTTATGTTTCTTTTTCTGAAGTACTTTTAAAAATAAAGAGTGACATGTCTACAATCTGCTTAGAAGTAACTGTACATCTTAAGTTCTGTAACTTGCTTTCCTCAGTCTTCAATAGTAAACAAATCTGCATGAAAATATCTTTTATCATCACAGGTTATTTACTATTGCTGTCTAAATCTCACCCAAAGTGAAAACTATTTTATGATTGTGTATTTTGGCATTACATTTAATCTCAGTTTTATAAAAAAGATTAATCTGCAGACAGGTTACCCAACTGAATTCCCATTTTGTCAGCAGAGGAGCAAGAAGAATAGTAGTAAGGTGACTGCAGATAAAGAAATAAATATTAAATGTGTTTTCTTGACTACCTGGACATTCAACTTGTGAACACGTAAACCTGCATACAAGTCCACGCTTAAATTCAGCCATCCAGCCACACCACAGTAGTACCAGGGAATCAACTGTTAAATCATCAGTTGGACAAAGCTTCTTAAGAAACAAGCTTTGTCTTCAAAGTTGCTTATAAAATCTAGGCATTGAAACGTGATGCTCAAAGGACCCTTGTAAATCTTCAAGTCTACTCTGCTGCTACTACAAGCAGTGTCAGAAAATTCAGATAAGAGTGCGTAGAATCACAACAAATGACCATTTTGGTTCACTGGGTTTACTACAGGACTCACGTAGTGTCTTAAACCTTTCAAACGGCTCTTTTCTGACTTAATACTCATATACATGTGTATTTAGAGATTCTAATTACAAAGGCATTTATCTTAGAAAAAAAAAGAGTTTGGTTACATGAGACTTATGAATTAAATACATTCCGTATTTTTGAATGGAACTTTTATTATTTACCTTTGCCTTCCACATCAACCAAAATTTGAAAATGTCCACATGTCGACCACACTGTATGGCCTTATCTCCAGTGTCATAGGATACATCATACTGTTTGTCTGGCTGGAAGAGATAGCCTGCACACATTTGATTGCAGCCTTGAAGTATACCCTATAACGAAAAACATGTACTTACATGACTTGGATGGCATATATGCATACGAAAGTGTAATCATTAATAATATATGATAACGGCATTTTGAATATATACAGAAGAATTGTCCCTGAGTAGTCATCTTGTTTTACATACCCACACACCCACACCTGGAAAAACATTCTCAGATTAATATGGATTCTTAGATTTTGATACTTTGTCCACTTCACTTTGTAAGGCTATGTTTTAAGACTTAAATTTTTGATGAATTGAATTACACACTAGAATAAAGCTATGGTCTCTTGTTCAACAGACAGGTACAGAAAATTAATTAAAAAAAAAAAAAGAAAGAGAAAGCTTCAACTTTATATATTGGCCAGCTTTACAATACTGAAAATCAGTGATAAATATAAATACAAATGACCTAAACCAGACATTTTTTGCTTACAAATAAGCGTGGTCCACAGACCAATAGAAACCTACAGATTATTGGTAAACAGCTCTGAAGGAAACACAAAGGAACAAATTCCTATATGTTACACGGAAGTCTTAAACATGGGACATTTCTAAAATGGTTTGCATCTCCTCTATACTTTGTTAGTCATTCTTGGAAGCTCAAAGAAACTGGTTTATCTTATAAATACAAAAACACTTATCAAAGTTCTCATACAGAGAATAAAAAAATTTGCCAAAATCCTGCAACATTGAGCACAATAAGCATGCATGGCACTAAATAACAGCTAGTGTTTATCTCCAATAGATGTCAAAGTGGTTTATAAAGGGAAATAAATGCCTTCAGTTTAGAGATGGGTCATCTGGAACAGCAATGGCAGACCTAGGGCTGGAACTCACAACTGCTTCATCCCTATGCAAAGGGACCACTGACTAGCCTCTTTTAGTAGCAATTGACATGACAGAAATTAGTAGACACTAGAATTAGTCTTATCCACAGATGATATGATTTTTTTTTAATCATCTAAGGAAAATACATATTGCTTAAAAGAATTAAGACTTGAATTGAGAAACTTTCAAAAAAAAAAAGATAAAAACAATTGGTTTTTATTCAAGCAGTTTAGGCTGTGACTAATTACTAAGACCAAGGGTCTATGTTCAGTATATCATAGAAACAACAGAGCAGATGCTGAGATGAAGTACAGTAGCATCGCTCTAGTGTTGCTATTAGAATATGTAAAATAAATCAACAACTAAAGATCTAATAGAGCTTAAAAAACAACAAACAAACAAAAAAAAAACCACCCACCAAATCAAAACAGAAAAAAACCCTTCCTAAACAATGCAAATCCACACAATTATTCCTTCCAAAATAAGTTATGAAATTCAACGGGTTTTGCACAACCCTCTTAAAAAGTAGGGCTTGATATTTACTTTTTTTTAACTGCTTAATTATTAAATATAAGGCAGACCTTCTCCCGGACAAGAATGGCAGAACATTGTAACAACACTCCCATCATCTTGTGTGGATTCCAAGTAACTGAGTTGGCTCTGCAAAAAAATTTCACATTCAGATAGGTCTGGAAAACAGGAACTAAACCTGAAGCAATCATCTTTGGTTTCTGCTTTCAGCTGGAAATACATGGAGTTTTGACCATGATGGTTTCACTATGGAGATTATTACTGTCTCAGGTGTCTCACTTCCCAGCTATACTGTCCAGGAAAGGATCTTTTCATGCATTACTGCTGAAATGTCAGACTTCTGTTAGTTTATATTATTACTAATACCAGTTAATTAGTGTCAGATTGATTAGACTTCATTCCCTAAAGACTCCACTTCTAGAAATAGCACTAATAAAATTAACAAAAAAAGTTTGACAGGTTATATCAATTTAGGGTACTGACTTGGGGAGGGTCGTGTCAGAAAATTAAGGAAATAATACGAATTTTTGGAGAACACAGCTCTTTACTGAACAGCTGCTGGAAAAATAGAAAGCAAAGGAAAAGACACTTCTCATGCCTATTCACTTTCCCAGTTAAAGCCACAAGAGGCCTTTTCTGTACTAGCTTATCAAGCCCATGGACTGTTAAAAGGCTATAAAACTTTACATCATGATCCTACCATTCTGTATGTAAAGCTTAAATCTTTCTAAACACAGTAGCTGCATAAGATCACTTAATTTACTAACCAAACAGATGAGATATTCTGTATTTTTAACATAATGTCCTAGACAGTTTAATGATGATGCTAAAATAAATGTGCCAACACTGCACATTCATTGACTTCTTCAGCCTAAGTAATTAATTACCAAATGCCCTTTTGATTCACAATGTGTTCCAGAAAAGGAAAGTGTATAATCATATTTCATAGACTATGCATGTGTTCTTACAATGTGGTTGAAAGAAAATTCAAAGATACTTCTTCCTCTTCTACATCCTGCTCTCAGAAGACACAGACACAACCAGTTTCTCTCTTTTGAGCAACACAATGACTCCTCCACCCGTTTGAGGACCACTAATTCCATACATTCCAGCTATGATTTCAACCTCTATCTGCAGTAGGTTAGGCTGCAGCACCCCTTAGCCAAAAGAACAGCACAGTCTGTGCTATACCTGGTGAATTCACCATCCCTCTAAAATCTCCTGCTTAGGCAGAGCAATGCAGGAGGTACATAGCTCAGACTTAGGAGGCAATTATCTTTTGGGAAACTTAACTAATAGGTCAAATATAGTAATGAAGAAACAGGAATTTATGTATCAGCTCATTTCCTTTTGAGAGCACTATGTTTTCAGTTTAGTGCGTTTATCTCTCTTTCAGGGGTCCAAACAAAGACAATTCAAGTCATTTTGGCAAGGAGCATTAGGTTTATTTTAACATGAAAAGGTCACTCTCTACTCTGCGCAGCCAGCCAGAGGCTATCTACCACAGACCATCCCTGCTCTGCACCGTGGCAGTCCACTTTTACAGACACCGGTGTCTCCGGGCAGGCCAACTCTGGCCTGAGTGTAGGCAGTAGACCCAGCTGGGCCCTGTGACAGGCAATTATGCAGTACAGGTGAGCCCCTTTCCATGTTTGAAGATCCATGCACCTGCCTAGGAAGGAAATAATACCGCACTTCATGGCCTGCTGCTTTTTGTATTTGCTGAAGATGATGGTCTTAATTAGCACCTTTGGATTGACCTCAGGTCAAAAGAGGTGTGCCTAGCTACTGCCACCAAACCTGTGTACCTTAAGGAAATTGCCATGCTGACCTCATATTAGACATGTTGCCATAACATGAGTGACTAACAAATTGGACTGGCAGAGGTTTGTACGATTCAGAGTGCTCCTGCCACACTGCTGTCCCTGCAACAGAAGGGTCTGCATGGTTTTCCTACCATTCCTCGTGTACATTATTGTTCATCTTGTGCTTGTTTTTCACATACTACATGAGATGACCATCACTAGGAAAGTTTGTTTACCCTAAGGAAAAGCAATGCTCACTGTTGTTCTCATTTTACACCTTTACACATGCCCACATTCAGCACAGTTGACTTGAGGAAGCAATTTAGTGTTACTGTGAGAGTACATGGGCAGAGCTTGTTTCAAATCTTTTTTTTTGCTTCCCTGGAAGCTGGCACCTGCAATGATGGGAAAGATCTTATGCTTCCGGTTCTTCATTGCTTGTCTGATTGTTATTCAGGCAGGCAGGCTTTTATGATAGAGTGGTTTCAGAGGAAATCTAGAGAAACACACCCATGGGGTTATAAACACTTCTACAGTCTACAGGCTTGTCATCATTGGATATGGGAACAACTGTGCCAAAGACTACACATGGGACTTCTGAGCCTGAATTGTAAGGCCTGGGGCAAGGGAGGAGGGTCACAGTCACATTCTGCTATCACTTCCAATACAAATGGTTCAATTAATTATTTAGGCTGACTTCTGGTCTCAGTGGGCATCTTGGTAACCTGGGTTACTTGCCTGGGGGAACACATGCACTCTTTTCTGCAGGTTTCACTCTGGCCTCTACAAGAGCTTCCTGCTTGTTTTGTGGAATCCCCACCTGGCACCAATTCACAGGGCCCTGTGCCCTGCAACACAGTGAGTAGCTGTGACTCTTCCTGGCCTTCCTGTAAGTTCCCTCAGTCCTCTGACTGGCACAGTAGAAATGTACCAGTTCGGTGCTATCGTAGTCCTTTCCGGCCTCATAGGTACCGTAATTTGCCTAAAAATTGCTGCTAATTCAGTCTCTATCATGTGTTACTCTCTCTGTTGTATACACATGTATGTTTTTGTGTGTGTGTATATACAAGCAGTACAAAAGCAAGCATATATATAGAGAGAGACTTTCATTTACAGAACACTCATTTTCAAACAGAACATGCATGCTATTTTCTGGAAACAACTGCAAACATCTTTCAGGGGAGAATCTCTACAAATTCCCATCATGTCATGAGTTCCTATCACAGGTATTCACACTCAAACCCTTTCTCCGGATTCCTCATTTCTCACTATTATTCCCAAAGCCCTACATTTAAGACACTGTCTAGCTCTCACACTTTCTCTTCAAATTCTCCTTCGCCCAATCCTAGACTTATGACCCTTTCAAAGCTATTCATAGAACAATCTCCATTCCTTTTTCCAAGTGATATCCTTGTCCTCCTTCCAATCTGCTGAAAACTTACCTTTCACTCCTCTGCACATCACTGTTTTCTTCTGTAACATTGTTTCAGTCTTCCTAGTGTGAACCTTCCCTGTCTGCTGGCGTTCGTCTAATTTGTTTAAACTCCTTAATGCAGCAAATTCATCTTTTGATGAATTTGTGAGGTGTCATTTATCTTATGAAAGTACTTTAATAATAGTATTACAAATAAGCATCATGTAGTACCTTTCTATTCCACTTAATTTATGACGATGCTTTCGGGACATTAAGAGTCCACCTCCCCAGGCAGCCTGGAAGAGAGAGAAACAAGAGAAGACTTACTGTTTTGGAAAAGCCTGGCATAGAATCATAGAATCACAGAATAGTTAGGGTTGGAAAGGACCTTAAAATCATCTAGTTTCACCCCCCTGCCATATTTTAATTTACTCTGGGTCTAGTAATAAATAAAAATAAGCTTTAATTCAAGACAAAACATATGTAAATAAAAATCCTCTTTTGCCTGAATAGCATTTCATTTAGTTACTTACATCTACATGGAGCCAGAGGTTATATTTTTCACATATATCTGCAATCTCTTGTATTGGATCAAAGGCTCCATATACTGTTGTGCCTGCAGTTGCATTTACAAAAAGGGGAACGTATCCCTACAATAAAAATAAAAACATTAAATACAAAATCCAACCTCTTTCAGGAAAAAGAATAAACGTGAAAAGCATTTTAGAAACATTGCAATCCCATTTTCCAGCTTAAAAGTGCTTTTCTTCCCATGTGAAAGTTAAATATAAGCAATAGTAGAAACTAACAAGTCGTATATGTGGTAGAAACAAACTCTGTTTTTATTGTACTGTAACGTCACAAAATTAACCAGTCAGAAGGTAAAGAATATTATTTTGTCTAATCTCCTTCAGTAAGAAGATTCAAACATTTCAGTAGAAGACCAGGAATAGTCAAGAAAAGTTGAGACTTTTACAGCCATATAAAGGAAAATTAATTGTGATATGCAAGTTGTGATTTGAAGGCTTGAAATTATTCCTTTAGCCTTTATCTAATAAGCAGAACAAGGCAGAAAAAAGCAATCCAAACCAAAAGCAATAAATGCGGAACTATCTGATCCAAGTGAGACAATTTCAAATTAGATTAAATAAATGTGAACTGCAATTTCATAGAGTGCCCAAATGTAAAGAAGTTAAGAAATAAAATAATAGTAATCTTGACTGCTTTAACTTTGGTGGGTTTACACAAATTAAAGGATTTTACATTGCATCAATTAAGGAATTAACAATAATGTCTCAATAAAAAGAAACTTACTGGCTATATTTACTAACCCTACAACCCCACACTTGAAATCTATGGGCATTTTTAGGACTTCAATAAAGTTTTTGATGATTTTGGCTAAACGTTGAAGTTTGGGTAAAAGTAGGTTTAGTTTCATGTTTAGTTTTGTTAGTTTTCATACTTTTTTCTATATATTTCTATACAAAGTTATTTCTAGGAGTCAGAAATACAGATGTGGTTCAAGAGTTTAAAATATGTTGGTTTTAAACAGGAAATGGAAACCTTAGCAAGACATACAGATAGTTCCCTAATCAATATGTGATGTATAATTAAGCAGCTAAAAATATTACTATAATATTTATATCATTATAACTTTCTCTTTTAGTGTTAACCCTGAACCTTCAAAGGAAGAAGTATTTTTACTAAGCCAGGCATTTAAACACTGGTTTTTAAAGCCACAAACCTTTTGTTTTGCTTCCAAAATTTTTGCCTCCAAATCAGCCGGTATTATTTTGCCTCTGTAATGATTATAGAAAGAAAAAGATAAAGAGAATTAAAGTCTGCATATAAAAATACTAGCTACAGTTGAAATAATTTAATAGTATTTTCTCAACAGGCCATTCGCGACTTGGCATACTGTACTGAATCAGTCCTTAAGCATACTACAACAAATTCAACAGATGAACACATTTAACGTATCAAAGCCTTCCCCTTCATCCTACCTTTCATTGCATTTTATCAAAATCACATTGTCCGTTCCAAATCCAAGCGCAGCTCCAGCTTTCTTTATTGAGTAGTGACTCTGCAGCAAAACATATGCACATTTAACAGAGTGGTTGTTTAATGATGAAGTATCTTCACAACATACAGTAATAAACTAAGAATTAGCAGTGTATGAAACTCACGTGTTCTGAGGTAAAGAGAACGAGTTTAGGGACTGCAGCCATGCCTTTGGTTTTAACTTCAGGGAAATACTTGTAGCGTGCGGCCATTATACTGTACATATTGGAGATTGCTCCTCCTGTGAGTAAATATGTGAATGAATAATAAAATAGTGATAATGAGAAAAAAATGCATATTAGACCAAAGACATGCAAGTCTCATTTGCATTATGTAGTGAAATTGGCAGTGAACTATGAAAAATAAGTCTATGAAATGCACGGTCATCTGTCTCTAAAAAGTCACACTGAGAGTCAATTTCCTATTCATCATCTCATTTTACTGCTAACATTTTGCAATACATTCCTAGAAAGTTCAGCTTTCATTGTGCTGCTTTTGCATGGCAACTTGTTAGCAAGAATAACAGGAGCTTATCAAATTGTCTGAGAATGAAGAAACGTTGCATACTGGATGGATTTATCCCATCTCACTGTAAATATGAAGTAGATGCCTCAAAATTGTATTCCTACAGGTGAGCTTTCCTTACAGTTGGTTAAGGGAAAGAGATGCTTTTCAGGCTATGATTCAGCTAATCTGAATTTGACAATGACTTTTGAAGAATCTGAACTGCGAGAAAGCATCTATTTCATTTGCTTCACTGCTAAAAATTGCCCAGGGAAATTAGCTCAGTTCTACGATACAGACCTCAAGATTTGGAAAGATGAATCTCATCCAGAAAGTCTAGGATAACTTCTTCTTCTAATATTTCTTCATCCACAAAAACACTGAGAAACATCTGTACATTTTTAGCAGATGGGACTGGAGACCAAGCAAGTGTGCATTCCTGGATTTTATGTGGGCTGTTCCAAAAGGATGCAGAACTGTGCTTCTTCCTCTGAAACAGGATGGTGTCTCTCCTACACCAAATCCAGAAATCTGAAGTTGTGATCGGCACCCACTCTGTCTACACACGGGCCCAGGACTTCCACATGGTTTACCAGGCTTTTCTGTTGCTGCTGACTGCCTTTGTACCACCTTAATGGGAAGACACTTTATCTTGGTTCTTCGTATTAGAATCACACTTGTGAGTTCAGTCAATTATGTCCCAGATACCATGTCACAGGCAGTCACAGTATTTTTCTGACTGTAAGCCCAAATCCTCACTGACCAAAGAAGTCAGTACATGATTCCCAAGAGCTACTGACCAGGAGGAACAGTGGTTGCTCAGCACCTCCAGAAAATCAGTCCAAAATAAAGGGTGTTTAAATGCTTAACTATATACCAGAGCTTGTAGTCAAGTGTTAAAATGTTGACTAGCCATCATACATAGCCATACTCAAAGATGTTTTTTTCCCCAACTTTTCTGTGGGATGTTTAAACAAAGCATTCCTACGTCTAAATATATGATACATTATTTTGTGTTACAGGTATCATGAGCATTCAGAAACTGCTTATGCTTATTTCAACTTTTGACGTTTTAGTTGAATGACCAAAACAGAGAACAAAAACTCACCAGGTGAGAATATTCCATCGCCGTCTTTGTTTGACCATCCAATAATCTCTCTCATCTTTCGAAGTGTTATTTGTTCCATGAGGACAAAAACAGGGGCAATTTCATAGGTGAACCTGCACAGATAAAGAAAAAAACCCCAACCAAACAGAATTACATATAGATTCTAAAAACCACAATAAATTCCTAGTCTATGATTCTTTTTGAAAATTCTTCAGATTCCTAAAAGTTTCCTTATAAACTGAGGTTCTGGTATCGCAATCACCATCATAACGCTGCAGATTGCTGTACAAGATTGTACTGTAAAACATTTGTTTCTCAAAGTGCCAATTCCACACTTGTGGAATAACATACCGCCAAATTCTTATGAAAACAGTGAACTTTGCTGAGCTAAACACAAATGTAATTAGAAGTATTGAACTAGGGCTTCAAAGTCTAAATACAATTAATTATGTGGATTTATTCTGTTGACTATCTCCAAAGACAATTTATTTCTACAATGCCATGTGATCGATAACTGTCAAGAGTAATTATAAATGACGATTTTCTAATTACCAATTACCAAAAACAAGTCAGAAGTCAACTATTGTATCCACTTAATGAGGGCAAAAACATTGCATAGTCCAGTATGCCCTGATGTCACAGAGAGATACATGGATGGAAAGCGACAGCCATACAACCATTTTTGGTGATGAAGGTACATGGATAAATTGCTGCTGTTATAAACAAACTCTGCTTACTGTGTCTACCAAGAAAAAAAAAGGTAAAAAAGGAGGGGAGGAAAGGAAGCAGGGAGAAACTCAGCAAGCAACCTATGATTTCCAAAGGAATCTGTAAGAACATGGCACCCTGACACTCTGGGTCTGATTGACGTCCTCCACTTGAATAATTTTGCCCAAAACACATGTGTTGTCTCTCCAATGTTAAAATGATATTTTAAAGATAGGTATGACAAACTTCAAGAAGATGTGATATGAAGAAGGGAACATGCATCTGAAAAGCTTGTGTTTTATTTACAGCTACACTGGTTAGTTAGAATATTAATTTTTAATTCAATCCTTATCTGTCCTTAGTCCATTGGAGAAACTCCTCCACTATTTTTAAAACATTCCTTTAAGTTTAAACTGCATTTGTAATTTAATTGTTGCAATTGCTATTTTCAGAAGCCAAAATGCCTCTTATTTACTTTTATTACCATTAGAGCTGTCTGACACAGGCAGCTGAACAACTGGTCTGGAATTTAGGGCTGCCAATAAACCAGTTGGCATCTGCAAACAATGGTCCCAAGACTGGGACAGATTCCAGTCTTAATTTAGACAGAATGACCAGGTGAATTCAACAGGAATTCCGTGGTGTCTAGATCACTGCAGCCTAATACAAGACATATTTAAGTCAAGGGGATTTTTTTCCATCAGTTTAAACACATTTCAATTTTCCCTGAGACCTTGCATACTGATCCTTACTTACTTCCCAGAAGACTTCAAGGCTTGTACAAAAAAATATGTAGTAAGTTTTTTGTATATAAAATATGAAGAATTCACAGGGGGAATTTTTAATATACTCACACCCAAGTGAAATAGCATTGTTTGTTTTATTACGCAATTATTTTCTGAGTCTCCAAACACTGAAAAAGAAACAAAAGAAGCCTGCAGATGATTATAAATAAGGCCAATGCAGCTATATTAGATTGCCACTATGATTTTTAAAATCACATCTTCCTAAAGTTCAATTTGACATATTTGCTTTAAACTTAAATGATTTTGAAAGAATCAGCTAAACACAGAAAATGTGCTTGGCTTGGAAGGAACTGTCTGACTTTAGAACCTTTCCTGACAAAAAATGAGGACTAGATTTTTTGTACTGTTAAAACCTTTTCAGGTATTATTATGGATTAACTAAAACAGTTGTGAGTTTCAGCTCTTTACTAAAAGAATAAATGAACAGATCATTTGGTAGTGGGCACTGCTATCTTAATTCTGCTCTAATGTAAAGGCCAAATCATTTTATCTGGCCAAATCATACTAGCTACCTGTTCTCCTGTTTGTCAGCACGTAAAAAGCATTCTGTGAATAAACATAAAACATTTTACATCATTTTCCTGTATTACATCTTAATAAGCACAAATGCTTTGTACTGAAAACACCAACATAATGTTCTCATCTCAGCTAACAGTGGGCATAGAGAACTTCCACATAATATTATTGCTTTCTAACTCAGCTGACTGCGGCATGGTGAGCAAATGCCCTGGACTACAGATCCCTAGAGCTGGGTGAATAACGGCAACTTCGGAAATTTCCACCCTGAAGGTCTTCTGATTAGTGATTGAGCTATAAATAGCACATTGATACATTATTTCCAAGTCAATGTGGGAAGCTTATTATGTTTAATTTAATATATTATCTTCACAGTGACATTTAAATAACATTCCCTAATGCCAATTTAAAAACTTAACAGAGTACAGATGTTTTGAGTACTCAAAACATATATTTTTAATTGTTCATATATGCTTTAAGTAATGCTTATAGGTAGAAAGAAAAAAAGGCAAATGGATAATATTCCCTACCATGATCCAGTGTTAATGTTACTTACTTGTGTCAATTGAAATAGGTTACAACAGTTTCTAGGTAAAGGTCAGAACTTGCTTTTCTATGCTGGAACATTGGTCAAAAAAATAATATGTTTCCCAGAGCTCACAGAGATGATTTGGCTATTTTTAATAACCTTCTCTGTCAGTTCTTTGAATCATATTTTACAACATCTTGCTTTAATCTTACTTGCAATTACTGTGTTATTTAAAATCATATCATGTTGACCTTGGTTTGCTGAAAAAAAAAGAGAGTGATGCATTAAGAGGTAAAAGAGGCTGTGTGGAGACTTTAGCAGCCTTCCAGTATCTGAAGGAGGCCTATAGGGATGCTGGGGAGGGACTCTTCATTAGGGACTGTAGTGATAGGACAAGGGGTAATGGGTTAAAACTTAAACAGGGGAAGTTTAGATTGGATATAAGGAAGAAATTATTTATTGTAAGGGTGGTGAGGCACTGGAAGACATTGCCCAAAGAGGTGATAAATGCTCCATCCTTGACAGTGTTCAAGGCCAGGTTGGACACAGCCTTGAGCGGCAAGGTCTAGTGTGAGGTGTCCCAGAACATGGAAGGGGTGGTTGGACCTAGATGATCTTAAGGTTCTTTCCAACCCTAACTATTCAATGATTCTATGATTATATTGCATTGGCTATACCTCATACAAGCAAACAGATACTTAATTTTCATACTCTAGAGAAGCATTTTCAAGATATGTGCAAGATAAGCATAAATGTATCAGAAACCAGGTTTACAACACTAGCTATTTATCAGTTCACTTTTTAAACCAAAGGAAAAAGTGACCTCATTTTAAAAAGAGAAGTTACTCTTCAGAAGTGAGTTCAATGTTCTTAATAATGATGTCAATATTTCATAATACCACCACATTTTGACATGTAGCTGAGTTCCATTATGTACTATTGGATTTGTACAATTGATTGCAAAAGGATAACTAAGCTAGGATGACTAAGTCAAAAAAAAGGGGCTTGCAAAAGTGACATGCCCTGAAGTATGTTTTAGTCATGGAGGGACAATATTTAACCAGAGTGGGTTTTTTTAGAAATATAATCAGATTTGTTTTCACACTTTAAAGCACTTTGCAAAACTTGTTTTACAATTACAATGTACATTGCTGGGGTTTCTTCCCAATCAACTTTTAAATCTGAATATCCCATACCAATTTTTAGCGACCAGAGAACTAACTGAGAAGAGGATTATCGTGAAGAGCAAGCTAGTTTTGCCTGGAGGACCTTCTGTATTTTTTTATTTTATTGCTATTGTCACAAAACAAGCACATCATCAACACAGAGCTGCTAGTAATCAACTATATTTAATGAATCTTACACTTACAGATGGGCCAGTGACAATATTATTGTCTTCCCCATCTGCAGATATGTTTTCTGTGTTCAGCCAATTAGCAACAAACAATACAGAGATAGCTTTAGAGTTAAAACACATCCAATACAGGACTAAAACAGAGCAATCTGTTACCTGACCAAGTATTTGAGCTCTGATCGCATTTTTTAGCATGTACAAATATAATTAAACATATAAATAAAAACTGGCTAGGTTTTTCGTGTTTGGTGGTGTGGTTTTTTTTTGGGGGGGGTCATTAATTACACACTTTGTTGCAAAAATTCAGCATAACACATTACATTTACATCTAGCTTTCATTCATTTTGAGATCAAGAAAGATTAGGGAAAGTTTCAGAGACTCATAAAACCCTATAATGGTTTGGCTTTGAAGGGAACTTAAAGATCATTTAGTTCCAAACACCCCTGCCATGAGCAGGGACACCTTTCAGTAGACCAGGTTGTTCTAGGCCTCATTAATATGTTCTAGATGTAAAATTTAACTTTTAATACTTCCATTTATCTATTTATATACAATTTTAATAAAACTTAGACTAGTTCCTTCATTATCATCAAATCAATTTTCAGTGGTCCATTTTAAACCACTTTGAAGCCACCCAGGAGCTGCAGAATTACTCAGTCTAGAGACAAAGCTTTAACAAGAAATCAGGAAAGAATAAAGAAGATTGGTCCAATAGAAGAAAAATCATTTCATGTGATTATATTAAAATCATCATGTTTAACTTACCATGTGTTCTGGGATATTTGCATTTCTGTTGATCAAAAATGTAAAACCGTTCACCTTTATTGAACAGTTTTCACTGCATTGCTGCCACATTAAGAAAAATAGGAGATGCTTTTATTGAAGACTCAGCAACTGTCATTTAAAGAAGAAAATCACACAGGTCTGTGACAATGCACATCTACCATGCTAGCTGGCAGCCCCAGCGAGCACAGCTCAAAGACGCTGTCAACAACATACTGCTTACATGTTTGTATTAGCAGTCGATGTCAGCCACTCCCCGGCCAGGCCTATGATGTCCAGCCCTGTGGAGAGCTGATTGAAAAAGCGAGGATGACCTGCAAACAGAATTGAGAGCAACTTAGAGCAACTCCACCGGTAAATGTCAGGTTTCAGATTTAAAGCGTCCAACCATTCTGACACAAACGATAGCTTTGCAGTTGTGACACGCTCGTAGCGAGGTTTTCAAAGCAAGTCCTGTTTAAGGGGAGACTGTTAACGGTCTTGTTCCGAACTTGAAAAGCCACTTGGGCCCGAGCTCCTGCATGGAATCATTAGCGTTTAAATTAAAAGACAGCACCCAGGAGCCGACTGAGCCCATGAACACCTCCGGAACCCGTGCAAGGGCTAGCCCAACTCCGGACCTGCCCGTCCCGACCGGGGAAATCGAACTGCCAGAGAGACGGGGGAAGTAGAGGGTGTATTTGGCAGTGACAACTTGTAGGGGCTGGGGACATTTGCATCTAAATAGGGAGAAATAGCAAGGCTCAGAGCTGGTACAAGAGGCTGCCTGGTACGGGAGGGGTGCGGAGGAGCGGGTTCCTTGCTGAGCCTTTGGGGGAGGAGGAAGCTGTCGTGATTTAGCCCTTGCCTCACCTCTCTTGGGAAAGGACATGCAGATGACACGCTGGGGACAGCCCAGTCCGAGCGCGGGGTCAGCGCTCGACGCCCGGAGGGACCCTGTCACGTCGCATCTGGCTTATCACGGGGAACATCAGCATCATTTGACATAAAGAAATAAATGCAATTCTGCTCCCAGCGATGTCAGAGGGGACCTTTGGAAGCGTGAGCCTGCCGGCGCTGCCACGTCCCGGCACACCCCGAAGGGGATGTTGCCAAGGAAACTGTGGGACACGGGGCGGACGGGGGGGAAGGGGACGGGCTGCTCTTATCCCGGGACTCAAGCGGTTCAGGGCTGGTCCCACATATACCAATTCCTTCCCTCGCTATGACACGCAGTTTGGGAAGTTATTTTAAGAGACATTTCGCTGACACCCCCCAAAGCTGTCAACGAGCCTGCGGTCTCTTGAGGCTGGGCTGCAGACTCAGGTCCACTGGCTTCAGAGGGAGCTTACCCCAGAGAGAGAATGTGAGTCCGGGAAGCCAGGGCGTGTGTCCTGGGCCATCACACGGCCCGGGCAGCTCACCTTTAAAGCTGCACCAGGTGCTGCTTTGAACAGAGCTTGTGAGAGACCGGATACCTGTACCTCAGCTCCGGGGGATGGGTCCGGCCAGCCCCGAGAAAGTTCCAGGGAAGAGATGTCGGGATAAGCCACAGCTACCTGGCCAGAGGCGGACAGACAAAAGCCTACCAAGCACCTCCCAAGCAGCACCTGCTGAGCCGAGCAGTGCCGAAGAGGGCAGCTCGCTGGGCAGAGCTCAGCAGCCCTCAGACGCTGGAGCAGGACTGAGGAGGGCGGACACAGCCTCCACTCCGTTGCCGCTCCAATTCCCGACATGCTTGGTTAGGGCTTTTTGCCAGCCGAGCTTTCTGCTGATATATGATTAAACATTTTAGGCCCAAGAACCTGAAAGAGCACAGACTTTGCTCTAGAGCCTGGCCTACCCAGAGAAAGAATTGATTATAAAGGGACATTTCTACTTGATTCAGAAATACCTGGACATGGGGGCTCCTGGCTAATGGGCTGAAATCCACAGGGTTCCTTTACTGATGATTCCTAACATTCCAGTCTATTTTTCATTAAACGTCTGGTGAACATAAAGAAGAAAAACTGCAAATTCAGTGTCATTTATGCCCTCATTTACCTAATGATATTGCTCCCCGGAGATACAGACAGCTCGCATTTCATCAAGTGAAAGAGATTACGTGTTAAAAACTTGTTTCTGTGCTCTGCAAACAGCACTGAGCCCTGGCCGCCGGGGATGGATGGAGCATCAATAACTTCAGTTTCTGAGCAGAGACCTTTTCAAGCGCCTGCAGACAGCCCTGGACCTGAGCCTCCAAGGAGGCAGAGTCGAAGGCGTGGAGAGAATGCGGGCTCCCTTCACTGTGGGCCAAAGAAAAGCCCCTGGAGAGACTCTCCAGAGTAGTGCGAGAGAACCTACCTGTTCTCACTCCGTATTTCAGCGTGTCCCGGCAGTCCACCAGGATCTGCTCCAGGGACTCCGGGTTGTCCGACAGCTCTAAGTTGAAGCCCTCCATGCCCTCCAGGAGCTGGTGCGGGTGGTGGAAGTCCAGCACTTTGGTGGATCTATCAAACGTCTTCCTCACGTAGTTGAGGAGGATGTCCACAACCTCCAGCAGGAACTGCATGGTCTGTTCCTCGCCATTCTTGGAGGGCAGCAAATCTACGGGATAAACCAGCTGTCAGCGCTTGCTTTGGGAGCGAGGCTGGAGATGAAACTGCCTCGGCCGCCTGCCGGATTTCCAGGACCTGGATGGCAGCCGCTGCCCCGGCGCAGGCTGTAGCACGCCGCTGTTCCGGGGTGCTGGCCCCTGTCCGCGGTGGGAAAGGGTGAGCCCAGGTCGCCTATGGGAACAGCGGGTGCACCGCCGAAGCACCCGGGCAAGAGTATGCCTTGCAACGCTACCGCTGTGCGGGGGGCAAAAGCACCCCAAACCCCAACTGCCCTTCTCCTGCACTGCTTCCCCCCGCCGCCCGCGAAGGGATCCGTTTCACCTCCCCACCCTCCTGGTCCAGTTCCAGCAATCACCGTCGGCTTCGCTGCTATTTTACTGAGGAGGAATCACAATATTAAATGACTCTCCTCCCGGAGGCTAGATCTGGAATGACCCCGGAGGAACAGCTGGAGCTGAGCTGCGGGGGATCAGCCCAAAGAACGCAAAACTGCATTTCAAGAAACGTAGACACAGCCAGGGAGGGCGGCTGTCAGCAAACACGCACCCAGAGCCTCATTAAAAAACAGCCAGGCTAACACTGACTGCGCTTCCAAGGGAGGTGAGGGCAGACTCCTAAAGGACGTGCCCGAGCTGGAGCAAGCACAAACTGTGAGGAGTGTTTACCTCTGGCATACAAATTGGAGAAGTCTGTCTCGGTGCGCCGGAACCTGGATTCCTTCTCGCTGTTCTCGCATGCCAGAAGGCTCTTGGAGGACTGCCTTTCCTTCAGGGAGCTGACGATCCGGCTCTTGTCTTCCAGGCTGTTGGTCCTTTGCAGGAACCCTACATTGTTATTGCAAGGTGCACAGGTCAGAGTTTTCTCACTTCCCAACATGTTTAGAAATAACCAAAGCAGCTCGCTGGACAACGTTTCTAAGCGGTGTTGGCTCTGAATCTGACTAACAAGGTCAGGAATAAGAGTATTTATGGGGATTATTTGCCTCAAGGAGGGAGAGCTCAAAATGCCATCAACTGCAAAAACGCAGCCATGCAAAAAAGCAAATTTTCGTCATTTAGTGCAGTGGTAAATTCTTATTAAGTCGATCAGACAGATTCCACTTCAGTAACCAGCCACTGGAAGAGAGTTCAGGATGAGTCAATGCTATTTCAGCCTGCAGGCGAAGTTTATGGACCTAACAGACAGGGGCAATGATGTATGATTAAAATCGGGGCCACTTTCAGTTCTCATCATGGTGCTCTCACGCACAAAAGGCAGGAGAAGGGACAGCCATTCCGGAGCAGCCGTCCTGAGAGCGCCAGAGCTCTGAGGACGCCGGTGGCACCCACCACCACTTTCCCGCTATCCGTTCCTACCTGCACGCGCCCAGGAGACACGGATTTTCCACCTGGAAAGATGCTGTGATATAAAGACCGATCACGCCCGAGGTGCCAGGAGCTCCACTCTCACCGGAGACGCAACCCTGGCGCCCAGGAGGCGATCACAACTGCTGCTGTATGTGCAGCGGCAAAAATAAACCCCTTCACCCCCCAAAATAGGGCGGTGGGCGCCACGCAGGGCTTGTGGCGGGTAACGAGACCAGACCACTTTAACAAGGCAGGGAGAACATTTCGTTTTCAGCATCTGACCCATTAAACCCATGCCCATTAAAGCATGCACAGTGTCAGGCTTTTCTTTATGGACAAAGGCATCGGATTTTAACCTCCCGGGCTTCAGGGAGCGTGCCTGAACGTGTGGAGAAGACAGAACGGCAGCGCCAGCCTCTTTTCTTCTTTCTTTTTTTTTTTTCCATTTAAAACAAGCAACAACTGGAGGCAACGCTCGTCGCCGCTGGGGACTTTTGCCAGAGAGGGCTTCACGAGGAAGGAAACCAACGCCGTAACTCCATTCACCCTCGTCCCGCGATGCTGCTTCTCTTCAGGGGACTTTTGCCAGAGAGGACTTCACGAGGAAGGAAACCAACGCCGTAACTCCATTCACCCTCGTCCCGCGATGCTGCTTCTCTTCAGCAAGCTCTGCTTCCTGACCAAACGCCCCAACCTCCCGGAACCCCGACAGCGACCCGGGGCTGCGGGCCCCAGCAGCCGGACACTGAGCTGCTGGGCCCATGTCCCTACTCAAAAGGGAGTCCAAATGCGCCTCCAGGAGGCCAATTCACAGGCAGGTTTGTCAAGCCCAGTCTTTCAATGAACGTTCCACGTTTTGCTTTTAAGTATCGATCTTCCACTGATTAGTTTCTTTTTACGATGCTTTTAGGAATACGACTTACAATAAAAAGAACTCTCTTCTTGCATAAGTTAAGAGCAGGTGTCTAGGATCGATTACGTTTATTCTGTTTTACTTTTGTTGTTACTGCTTTAACGGCCCTTGCAGTGATCACTGGCTCCTGCAACAGCTAGGAGGACCGGCTGCTAGGGAAGCAGGTTCAGTCTAGACTGAATTCCGGTAGGATCCTCTTGCCCAGCTCCTGTGGATTCAATTGGCTTTCTTTTTCCATTTGTCTTTCTTTTAGGCTCTCGCGGGCGATGCTCAGCGTGAAGAGTTATGGGAGAAGAGACCACCACAAGCACAGGAGCGCTCCCCGCCGCACAACCGCTGCCCTTCTCGGCGTGCAGACACGCATCCTTCGGAGGCTCCGGTGGGACAGGAGCGTGCAGCTCTTTGGTAACAGAGAACGGCTGCAGCTGCCTCCGGTTCGGCCTCGGAAAGGCCGGGGCTTCGCTGAAGGGTCTGGCCTAACCAGAGCCACACCAAGGAGGCGTCTGTGGCAGCACGCTGGGGCCACTGAGCTCATCCCTCGCCCAAAAGACAGCGGCTGTTCTTCCCGCGGGGTCTCCCGGCCCCACTATTATGTGCAGAAGCCGGCGGGATCAGCTGGGGCTCGGAGCGGCTTCGCACGGGACCCACCAGACCGCGGATGTGCGCGTCCGCGAGTTGGGCGTCTCCAGAGCCCTGAAGGAGGAACTAGCTCCCGTCCGGCACCGGCTTGCTCGGGCATGGATAACATGTGCTCGCCCAGGTCCCTCGGCGGCATCAGTACCTCAGGGACCTGGAGGATCCAGTACATGCGGAGCCCGGAGAGGACCTTCCTCTTCCCAGCTCTTCTCCGGAGATAGAGGCCGCTCCTCAGGGCAAAGCCGCGCCAGGCTGCGGGGCAGCGCTGCAGTACGCCCTCTTGGGATGGGATCCCCGACTGCCGCGGCAATCGCCTTCATCCGTATCCCAGGTGAAAAGGGTAGTGTAAGAGAGATCTACCAAGCAGCAGCTCCTGAAACAGCAACCGCGCTGCTTGTCCTGTAGCAACGGGGAGCGCAGCCCTTCCCGGAAGCCGGCATCTCCCGCAGGTGCTCCAAAGAGAGGAATTCTTAGCGATGCGCTTCAAGAGGCCGAGTTTTTAAAAGCCGACTGAAGCAGGCTGGTGAGGAGGTTTCTCGGTCTTCAGCGTGACCACAAATCCGGCGTGACTTCAGCTCGGCCTCGCAACCCTGCGGGGGCACCGAGCCAGCTTCCGCGGCAGGAATGGGCCCGCCGGGCCCCGGTGCACGTCCGTGGCAGCTGCAGGAGATCCCGGTGCCCTCAGCGTCGTAAATCCGACTGACTCCGCAGAGGAGCCGAGTTTCTAACCTACATGGCTGCTTTTGAAATCCTTTCTTCCTGCGTTGCTCGCTGGGCCGGGAACAATCAGCTGGCCGGACCGAGAGGCTGAAAACGCACCTGAGCAATTTTACTACTTCCAGTATTTCCACTGGCGCCGAGCACATGCCAGCAGGATTGGTCCAAAGAGCAGCAATAGTTGTTGTGGTGGGAGTGCAAAGTGTAGCGAGCAACTCCAGGCACAGAGGGAAACCTGCCCGTACTTCGTCCGCCGTGACAGTTCATTAAACCACTTTAAAGTATGTTCCCTTTTCTTTTAAGCGGATATGTACAGAGACGAAGAGCGTGGGGGTGTGACAGCGGCTGGGTTCTTTCTAGACGGTGGCCTTCAACCAGAAAGTAAAAAAGCTAATCCTTAAATCGGTCAGTTGTTCGAGAAGAATTAACGTACATCTTGGATACGTAATTACCGAAAACGTCAACCCCCTAATATACAACACAGACGGAAGAACGGACTCATTGTTCAAGACCTGCCATGTCGCTGAGCTCAACCCTTATTTAAAGTTTGAGTTCAAAATGAATCGATTTATGTGTGATACACACAGCAAGAACAATTCCGAGGCGCCTGATTTACTAGAGCTTTGTGGCTGCGCCATATTTAAGGTTCTGAACGATGCCTTGTGAAAGGTAAGGACGAGGGGATATCATCTGTAATAGTCAAACGTCAACTGGTTTAGCATGTTTAATTAGGATTCCTGGCAACCTTAATACTTGATCTATTTACCAAAGGCAAGATTCCCTCTGTGTCTTTGTGAAGGTGTTATAGATTCAAGTGGGAGGGCTCAGACGAGCGAATCCAGTGGTCGCGACCGAATGTGATTATTCTCAATACACAATCACTAATCAGGGTGTACTCTTCGCGCAAAACAGCGGGGGAAAAAAACCCAACAGCCAGCAAGGGAAACCAGAGCCAAACCCACAGCAGCCCTGCTTGTTTTGAACTCCATCACACGGCTTCTGCCACACTCTCTCGTCTGTCTCAGATCCAAAATGGTGGGATATTTCATTTGCAGTGTATTTGAGTCCACCGGGCGAAACCGCTCTGTCCCTCCGTAACCCTCGTAGTCTAGCAACACGGAACAAGCCTAACGGTGCGTTACTTTATCAGTTCTGCTTGCCGGGCTAAATTAAAACGATGATGAAAAAGCCCATCGCTACAGCCACTGACTAGGCTGGTAGTGAAACGGTCCATTAAACCCAGATCAGGAGCTATTTATAGAACTAAGCCACTACTCGTTAATGTCGCCTGCGGGTACCAATGAAATCCCTAATAGACACAGGGCTAAACATTCCCAGCCTGGTTCTTTTCCAGTCCAAACTTTCAGGTAACAAAATGTTTAGCGAATGAGCTTCGACTCAGGCAAGTAGGGCAAGAGGTTTAAATATATCTTTGCTTTGAAAAAAGGCCCGTTTCTCCCACGGACTAATTTCCCACCCCCCCCCCAAAAGAGGTAGCTGAAGAAAATGGGAAATAATTGCTATTCATAAGGGGCAAGGGCTACGCTGAACAATTCTGCCCGTCGCAAACTGAAGATTTGACTGTCTCCGAAAGTGAAGGCGCTACTGAGAAATCTGGAGGAAGACAGCTTGTTATCTGCAAATGAATCTCTTGCTATAACGTTGCGATCTGATTGTGCATTTGTTTTCCTTCCTGCATTTCAGTGTCTGGGCGCTGACTGGCTGCCAGCGCTATCTTACCAGCACAGCAAGCTGACGAATTGCTCTTTAATAAGGCTCTCGTTAATCTTTTCCCCCCAGGAGATCCGTATTTTCCAGTCAGATAAGGCTGAAAAATTTCAGACAGCGAGAGGCGGCCAAACCGCCGGTTCGCTCCTTGCCGCCAGCCTCCCCGACGGGCCCTGCTCTCCCCCCCCCACCGGGTTGGCTCCTGCACACACACACCCCACACCCCCCTCAGTTAATCACAGGAGGGCCGGCGGGGCCCGCAGCCAAACCTCCCGAGGCGGACGAGGAAGGCCCCGGCCAAGGCAAATCCAAAGTGGGGAACGGCGGCCGGTGCCAGCGGCGGGGCCCGGGCCTCCGTGCAGCCGGCAGGGGGCGCTCGAGCCCGGTCACCGGTGCTGCCCCGACCCGCGGAGGAAGGACCGAGGGCCCCGGAGCGAAGCATGGAGGGGAGGGTTCCGTACGGCGAGGCACGGGTGGACTTACCGCATATCTTCAGCCCGATCTTCCTGGTGCACCCATGAGCCACACCGCACCATGAGTCGTAAGCTGGAAGAGAAGACAGAATCGTTCCGCTGGGGCGGCCCGGCCCCCCCCCGCTGGGAGGAACGGCTGCTTCCGAGCTTGGCGGCGCCGGAGCGTGCCGGCCGAGGGGCAGCTGAGGCCCAGCTGACAGCGAGGTGACAGGCTGGCCCGCCGAGATGAGAGGGAGAGGCACCCGGGACCTGAGCATCTAATAATTTACTGGCGGGGCTCCAGGGAAGTGGCAGCTTAAAATAAAGTGGCGTGAAATGGGGTCACTAAAGAGTTCAGGAATTAATTGGGTGAAAAATAGTATTTGACTAGATGATCGGACTTGCATGACTAAACTTCGGACGGACTGACGAGCAGTCGACGGCCGCTCTAGGGACGCTCCCGACCGGGTCCCTCCTCCAGAGCGCTCAATGCTCCGCGATCCCGCCCGGGCGTCGGTGTGGCTGCCCCGGGGACAGCAGCCCTGTCTGCCCTGCATGGCCGAGCAAAAGCCGCCGAGAGGCTCCTGGGAGGGGGCAGCGCCGGGGTTGCGGGTCAGGCTCCTGCCAGCCTCGGAAGCCGTGCCCCTCCACGTCCCGGTCGGTCCCAGCCCAGCCCGGGAGAGCTGGGGGGCGAAGGTCGGGGATGAGATGGAGGGGGCGTCGGTCACGGCACAAGCAACATCCGAACCTCATTGGGCCCTCGCCAGCGGCCCCGACGCAGCCGCCGGGTCGGCAGTGGCCGCAGGGGAGCCGAGAGGGCGCCGGGGCGTGTGTGTGTGTGTAGCTGACGGGGCCGCGGAGTCGAGGGAGCGTCAGGGCGTGAAAGGGGAAGACACAGAGGGGCTGGGCAGGGGCCGGACAGCCGGGGCGGGAGGCGGCCAAGTCCCCGGCGGGGGGGAGGAGCGGGTGGGCCCAGCGGATGAGCCCTCTCGGCTGGGCGCTGCCCTCCGAGAGGCGGGGAGCCCGGGCGGGCAGGGCAGGGCGGGGTGCTGCTCCCAGCTGCGATCTCCTGTTTAGACGCGTTGCACTTAATTCGATTTCTGCGTGCGACACCTCAAGCCGGCGGCAGCGGTGCCCGACACCCCGCCCGGAACAAGACCGGTGCTGCCGTTCGCCCCCTCCTTCGCCCCTTCCAGCTGCAGAATAGTGACAACAACGACCCCTATGCTCATGCCTCATAGCCCTTTCAGGGTAAAAGCGATTCCCCGCTTTGCTGTGCCTGACAACCTCTCATTTCTTACTGCTGCCCGCTCTTTGTCTCTAAGGCTTTATAGCGCCGAGCTTCTTTTTTATTTATTTTCAGTAGGCGACGGTCTCAATTGCCTGGCGGGTCTATAAACCGATTCTCTATCCACCTGCAGCAGTCTCTGCTTCCCACTCACACCTCAATAACTCAAGGCGAATTCAGAGCAATTAGGAACAAAAGGCTTTGAAAAGCTACAATTAGCATCCAAATTTCGCTTGATTACAGGCTTCAGCGTAGGCTGAAAGGAAGCGGCAGCATTAGCATTTATAAAATATAAGGGGGAGAACAGCCGCTTTAAGCCACTTCGCCCTTTAACTCATTCTTTTCTCCACAACCTCCCTCACAACATCCTGATTTTTTTGCCACCTGGGGGGTTCATTTTATCGTTTAGATCCCTCAAATGTGTCTGTAAGATAAAGGCAGAGCTGACCGTTGAGGTGAGCTTTTCCTTCCAGCGTGTTATCCGCCACAGACCAACCTCTCCCGCTCCCACCAGGAAGATGGTTTCTTTGTGTAGAACACTTTCCGCACCTTGCTGAAGGGCGCAGAACGGGGCTTCGCGGATTTATCGTTTTGTTTCAAAATTGGTCTTTCCCAGCCCAGGTGGAGGAAATCTCCAAAACACTTTAAACGAGGAAAATATTAAAACCTACTTGTGGGTCGTAAGTTAGTCGGGGCGGGGTCCGGAGCGTCGTTGGAAGACGAGGGAGCGGAGGAAGCCATCCCTTCAGTAAAGTCCTAGTCCCCGGAGCCCGGGTTTCCTCGGATATTCCTTCGAGAGGTGGAATTTGCTGGAAGGAAGAAAAGGAGGGTTTAGTAGGCTGATCTCCCGGAGAACCACACCGGAGTCCCGTCCGGGGGCAGGAGGGCGGCGGTCTGCAACCCAACCTCAGCCGCGCAGGTCCCGGGCGGCGGTGGGACGGGAATGAGAAATGCCTCGACAGCCTCAAGAGCCAACCCGTCTCTCCTCTGGATGCCGAGGCGCTCCCCCCACACACCCCGCGCCTGAATGACGGATTTAGCAGAGCATGAAGTCTATCGCAATTATATCGCTGGCCGCCGAGCAAAGCAATTATCTGACTCAGATGGAGACCAACGTGCAAAGCGGGCTTTGAAATCACCTGCCCAAACGACCTACAATCCCAAACGGAGCCCGTTTCTGTGCGTTACCATCCGAGCCCCAGACACACGCCGGGCTAAACGTTCAGGGAAGACTGTCAGATAAACCTCCGCCACCACAAATGTGTGTTTTGCCCAGGTCCAACAGCAGGCATCACACAAATGTGTATTTGCACACGCATGTTTCAGCAAACGGGGACAAGCCCACGCTTCGGGACTAACCAGCGCTCGTCCGCGCTGCTTCAGCGGCATAAATGGCAGGAGGAGGTATGTCTGTCTGGGGAAGGAGGGTGCCGGACCAGCCCTCGCTCCTAGCCAGATGTTCAGATCTTCCCTGGCCGACACCGCATTCCAATAACCGATACAGGGTCACTGATCGAAATTTGCCGGGTCAGCGCCCCTCTCGCCTCTTTGTCCTCGCGGCTACCTGAGATTTGGTTTATTCCCCTTGTACAGAAAATGAAGGTTGCGGTAACGAACAAACGCTTCCTTTGTTAGCGGCTTTTTCCAAGTCGGTAGCTAGGGATTCATTTCCACTGCTGGGCGGATTTAAGCCCGCGTGTAAACGCAACGGATCAATGATTTCAATGGAAAACAGGTATTTCACTTTTGTAATAGGAAGAAAAACACAAAGCAGAAGACATTCTCTAGACAATGCCTGGAAGTGAAGTAACAGGTTAACACAACGTCTAAGGCTCTGGCTGTCTTAAAATAACCGTTATCCCTCTATAGGTACGACAGCAACCAAATCCGATTTTAGGAAAAAAATAAAAATAAAATAAAAGCTCCAGATTCTCAAAGAGGTTCCCAAAGGTTTAAAAAAATAGGATGCTCTTTAGAGGAGACTTACCGAGGGCGCGAGCTGACACTGGTACTGTGGGAGCCCAAGCAGGCAGGACGACTCCAGCCTGAGAGCGACCCGCTGCTTATAAACTCAGCCAGACACGACGTCGGAATACCAATCGTGCCGCGGAATTTAATGCGAGATGACCTTTTTTTCCAGAAGTGCTCGGATTTGCTTTAAAAGCGTGAATCGCCGGTTGATCTGCTGCGACGCAGGCATGAGTCACAGGGTTGCCGCCACCCCCTCCGCCCCGCTCCGCACCAGGGCTGGGGACCGGCTGGGGCGGGGAGGGGCGACCCACCGCACCCGGTCTGCTTCGCTCCGCGACGGTGGAGCTGCCCAGCGGAGGCGGGGAGGCCACCCGGGCACCCCGGGCAGGGGCTTCTGCTGGCAAGTCCCCCGCCGAGTCCCTTGTGCGGTCGGCGCTGGGGGCTCTTCCTCGCTAGCACTCGCGTGACCCGGGGTCACCGGCTATTAACAGGCGGCAGAGCACCGCGCACCTCAGCGAACCAGCAGAGGGGCCGAACCACCTCCCCGACCGTCCTTGCGGCTCCGCGAGGCTCCCCTCAGCACGGTGCGGGCCACAGATGAGCCAGGAGGGGCCCGTGGCAACGGCAGCTTAGCAACTCCCCCTCCCCGGTACCGAGGGCTCTGTGTGCCCTGCCGGCCACCCCGCCGGTTCTCTCGGACAGCTCACCCCCGCCGGTCCCCGTCCCCGCCGGCTGACAGCAGCGCCCTCGCTCCCGTGTCCGCCAGAGGGTGGCATAGGCCCGGGCACGGGAGCAGGGAACACCTGGGTTTCCGAGGCCTGCCCTCGGTGCGGCCCTTAGTTTACGATTTTATACCAGACACCCTCTTGCTACGAGAAACCGAGAAACATTAAGACAACATTTTGTTTTGTACCCCCGACACCTCAGATCTGTGTTTCTCCATCCTACTGCCCAACATGCTTTGCCAACACTGTGAAGTGGCAACAGTGCAACATTTCAGCATGCTGTGGTAGCTACGCAGATGCCTAGACCAAACCTTCTCACAAAGATGGCATCCAAGGGGCTGGGAGGAATCTGCAGTGAGATGGGAGGAGGAGAAAAAGCCTGATTGAGCAGGAGACTTTCATCCCATGTGGGGGGTGCTGAGTAGTGCAACGAGCAGCAGGGACGTGTCCTTCTTGAAGGACCCGAAGGAAGAACAAAAACCCACAAGCCGTTTTTGGAAAGGAGACCAGCCAACTGACAGCACTAAGTAGCCAAGACAAATGCCTTGCAGAGCACACCTACTGTCTAGGAACTGGGCATGTAATGAAAACATCAACAGTACAAAAGCCAGCATTTAAACATAGCTCTAAAGGTATTCACAGCACCAGCTGACATGCCCTTTTTCCATCATTCCCGGCTATTGTTTTAAAGGTGGTTTCAACAAATTCAGAAAACTGTTTGCTCAGTTTAGAGCATGAAAAATAATAAATGTAGCTGATGGTCTTTATAAACGGAAACAAACATTCATAGGAAATAGTGGCAGGGTTGCAGCACAAGGAGTCAACAAAAGATCATGCAAAGAACTCCTAAACCATCCATCAGGCACACAGCCTGTATGATCACTCCTTTCCTTCTGCTCTTCCAAAAGTGCGTGTGTCTCGAGTAAACAGACATTATTTAACATCAGCGTTTACACTCTCAGAGAAGCTAAGGCCCACTCGGGAAGACACCAGACAGTGAAGACCAGGGGTCTTTCACCGGCACGATAGAACGAAGAGTCACTCTGGCACGGCGATGCCCGCCGTAGTGAGGCATCTCCCCTCCTCCTCACCTGGGCCCCGCCGCTCCGTTCAGTACCGAGGACAGCGCCCGCCAGCCCCGCCCCGCCCGGGCGCGGGCAGCAGCACGGCCCTGCGGGGTGCTGGGAGGGCAGCGGCCCATGCCGGCCCCAGGCGGGGTGGTGTGTGTCTGTGTGAGTGCATCCCCCCCCTGCTACCGGGCGGGCAGGAATACGCCGAAACCGAGCCCCAAAGAGCCTGGAACCGCTCCGCCGGCCGACCCAGGTGCCCTCTAGATGGTGCTGTCTCTCAAGCGCAGACGCTCAGCAAAGCCGGCCTGCATAGAGCCCTCTCGGCGGCGGCAGCTTGGGGTCTCTACTGATCAGGGTCTCTACTGATCAGGGAGACCCCAAGCTCATTACCACGGAAGGAAACGTCTTATTTGCAACGGACCCCCTTAAAAATCCAACCTAAACCCAAACCACTCCAGCTCTGGAGGCTACATTCCATACTTGCCACACGACAAGTAAGAGCTTTGAAACACCTTTGTCAGATGTATGGGCCCAGGCAGTGCCACTCAGAAGTACCAGTTTCAGTGAGATTGTTCAAAGCCTTTCCTCCAGCTCTGCTCAGCCCCTCTTTGCTGGTTTCCCTTTCCATGTATTGGAAAGCACACTAAGAAAACCATTGATAGCCAGTACCAGTAAGGCAGCAGGGCTCAGACAGACAACACCTGTCACTGAAGCTTATAACCAGTGCATCAATTAGAATACATTTTTAAAAAGGCCAGACCATGGCGTATCAAAAGATACGCAAAAAATTCACCTCCATCCACTAATCTGATATACTAAAATATGAATCTTGAGTACCCTGGGTGGGCACAGGAATGAAAATGATGCATTGAACATCTTTAGCAGGAAAGACCAGCTTATGACTGTGGCTTATTAAAATATGGCTGCTGAGCAGAGGGAAATTATTTATTAGTTGTACTGCAGCCTGTGGTTTGAAGAGTCAGTGTTAGGAGATGCATACAGTCTTTTAAGAGACAGGGGCACCCCTTGCCTAACTGTAAGGAGTTCACAATGCAATCCCATGCCCACAGAAAACCAAATAAGGGAAAGGCACTATGACACAATCTTGTTTCTTCATGTTCTGAACTATACATGTATTATATATGCATTTATCTGCAGGCAGGGCAGTAAACTGGCCTTTTGGTGGTTATGACGACTGTGGTCTTCCCCTCCATGAGTGTTCTCTTTCTGTTGCCTTTTAATTGCCATTTTGTTTGGATTATATTTTAACTAGTTGGGATCATGTATACTCTTTCCTTAGAACTGTAAACAGGAGTACATACACTGAACACCTGGGATGTTCCTAAAACTGTGGCCTCATATTCTTATCTTTGCAGGATGTGATTATCATTTTTTTAATCACATGGTTGTAATAATACGTAATACAGTACTTTCTTACAAAATGTATTCATTGCATCAGGTATCTCTTTCTTCTTCCATCATTTCTGGTACACAATCGTCTCATTGACCTGTATCTTTGACAGAATGGAATAATGTAAACGGTAAGTTTCCTTAACTCTTGACAAAGGAAAAACTGTAAAACTGTTAAAAACTAAGTATTTCAGAACTTTCCTGGATATCACTGGCAGTGCTAAAAACAGATACAAATCACTGTATATATGTAACCCATCCAAGTGAACATGGCAAGAAAAAAAAAACAACTATTGCTCTCCTTATTTGTCTCTCCCCAGAGAATTCTACAGATGGAAATCTGGTGATTACAGATTTATACTCCTATTCTATTGATAACTTTTGCTGGTTTATGGTGCTTGATAAAAATGTATTGAAAATGATATGTTTACTTTAGGTTTTATGATCAGTCAGTCACTGATGTACCCAACTATCCCATATGTAAGGATCATGTCCATCACTTGAACATCAAAGACAGCTCAAGATGAGCTGCCAGCTAGAACACTCATCGTGATGAAGGGCATTTAGAGAAGTATAATGTGAAGCACATTGTTTTACATACTTTGTGGCTTCTTGTTTCAGGATGTCCCCTTCCTGATCCATGCTGGCATGTGCTGCTGTCTGTTTTGATCTGCTTCATCTGAAAAACACCCCAAAGAACAACCCACATCCTGAAACAACAGCAGCAGCAAATCCGAACTCTCAATACCCCCAGACAAACATGGAAATAAGCAGAGAACCCCCTTACTTCCAAACCATCACAAAATAAACCCCAGGATGGATCAGACAAAATTGCTAAAGTTAGGGAACTGTGATGGTAACATGAAAATAGAACAAAAGTGACAGTACACCCAGTAAGTCAGCTCTCTACCAGTTTTAGGTAATCGCAACTATTTACCCTGTGTTTTAAGTAAAATTTATTGTCTGCCTCCCCCAATAACTCTGTAAAGCCAAGACAGCTAATGCCTGGATTGTTCCCTTGTGATGTGTAGCTTAATTGCTACATGTCTCACTGAATTATATCTTTCTATCCCATAGGAGGGCATCAGTTTACAACGAGAACACAGTAATGTCAGTAATGCTGTTTCAGGAGGTAAGGCAGCTTGGCTGTCCAATCTCAGTGAATTTGGACTCTGGGGTTATTTAATACATAATTTATTAAAATTAAGTGTATTTCATAAATAATCCTCAGGAAACAAGAAACATGGGCTTTTCTGCTACTTAAAAAAAAAAACACTTGTCAATTCATAACTTTCCTAAGTCTCAGAAGTTTTCAGGATCATTACAGTTGTGAACTTAACTAGGGGTTTTCTTTTTTCTTTTCCCCTTTTTCTCTGTGGTGGATAAGTCATGTTTTGCCTTGATGAGTTTGTCTGTTCACCCTGAATAGTTATCAGTACTCGTGAAAATAGTAGGCCACCTGCAGCATATTTGAAACTCTCACCCTCTGGTTTCTTTCTACCTACAACATTACAGAAATAAAATAAAACAAAACTTTTTATAAAAGGAAGGTTAAATGCACCTGATTGAAATTAAAGTTGTTTAAGCAGAAAACCAGTACCTACATTTTATAACAAGGTGCAAACATAGGCACACAAACACAAACAGGACAGTACGAACAGCTACAAAAATGGACAATTGGCACACTCTGAAAAGTTAGATATGGAGTTTGTCCAGCAGATAAAGCAGATGGGCAGGGAAGAAATTTTCCTTCTGTTTCAATGAGTAGTTCATATTCTTTAATCTGAGTGGATTTCATTTGCACTCTCACAATATACAGATTCCTATTTTAAGGTACTAGAGCAGGGCACGAGCTTTAAGCAAAGCCAACAGGTATTACACACACCTCTCTCTTCAATATCATTCTGGAATATTACCAGAGCATTGAGGGGCAATTTTAAGGAAAATCCAGATCAAGAGACAGGTGATTTAATCTGAAGAGTTCAGTTCCCAAGCAGAAAATCAGATTAGAGTTGTTGTATTATAGACACATTCAGATCTATTTTTGTAATAAATTCCTGTCCTCTACTTGGCCCTTCAAAAAGTCTCTCCAAGCCCATATTTATCTAATGCTCTTGATTCCTTTTGCTGGCATTTTGATAGCTGCACTAGAAGAAGATGACCACAGGAAAAAGCAGAGCCACTGTCATCTAGGGTAGTGTTAGCAACTCAGAACTAGAACACGAGACACAGCTAAGCCATGCTATCTTTCAACAATACAAGTTCAGCTACAACTAAGTTTTTTAAAGCTTAAGCACATCAGATAAAGAGCAGCACTGCTCTGAGCAATGAATCAAGCATAACCTCTTTCTTCACAATCTTAAGGGGTATTTAATATTTACAAGGATTTAAAGGAAATGACTGGGAAGGGATTCAAGAGAGTACAGTGGCTAGTGCTGTGGTTTCTGACATTCCTGCTCTCTACAGAACAGGTAACAAGGCTACTTGCACTCCTCTCCAGCTGCAATGAGAGAACAGCAACCTGGGACTTCAGTCCTTGGTGTTTTTCTACCAGACATCTTTTCAGAAAGTAATAATCTCTTTAAACAGAAGTCTAAACTAAACTACACTGAAGAAAAGGTGAGCTAGCAAAAATTCTGAATCTGAAGGATTTCCAGGCTCATGCTTTTCGTGCCATACGGAAAAGCTTGAAGTTAGAGATCTGTTAGCTAGTCTACTAGTTAATATTTAGTAGTTAGTAGTCTACTAGTTAGTATTTAGTAGTTAGTAGTTTACTAGTTACTAGTTAGTAGGTTCCACTGGCCTCTTTGTTCAAAGAAAATGCTGTACAAAGGCTTTAGGGATGTGAAGACTGCAAAAAGACCAATACGTATCTCTTCTAGGGTGTAAAAGTACCCTCTGGTATATGAAATGTTAGACCTGGAATGTGGCTTGTACACTGGTGCAAATTAGCCCTAAATACCTTCAGATATTAATGTGCCCACTGTGTACTAGATGTGAGCTATTATAATAAAGTGCTGCAACAGACTTCAGTCTGCAGTAAGCAAGACTGGTGTGACTGCATTCTGGTTACTGTTTTTTAACATATAAAAAGTTGCTGTATTTGTTTGCAAGTGATTGGGTTCTTCATCAAGAAACATACAGCATTTAGTCTAGGTGAGTGAAAGATCACTGCCAAAGTGGTCACTATTTGACCAACTTCAACCAAGAGATCAAGAAATAATGCTTAATAATGAGGTCAAACACATTCAGCAGAGTAAAAATTTGCTTCATTTTTTACAGTTATAAATATAACTTGTGTCATTACACATAAGAAATTAGATCCAAGGTATTTAATTAAATACTTAAATTCCTTAAAAACATGGGTAAAGACAATCCGGGGTTTTGGTTGGTTAGTTTGGTTGGTTGGTTGGTTGAAGTTTATTTCCCAGAAAGGCCTGAGAAGTCCTGAAAATCATCATCAAAAGCCTTCAGTGCTTCCAGCAAAAGAGGTAAAAATCCCTTCACTATGCTCTGCATGTTCAGTTTTAGTTACTCAAAATAGCATCTATGATTATCTGTCACTAGGTTGATCCTCCCTACAGGTCCCTAATTCTGAATTAATTTCAGTAGAACTTTGGAGCCCTTCAGAGACCCTCCGTATTAGCCCATTTGTCTTTGCTTATGCTTTTCTGTCCAGTTCCTCAGTAACAGAATGTTACACAATTACCCTTCTCTTTCACTTTGCAGTAATTCTCTACAAGAAACATGAAGAACAAGAATATGCCAGTAATGACAGGGACTCCAAGAATGACTTTAGATGCCACCGAGATAGAGACATTGTACCTTGTCCAAAGATGCAGTACTGGAGAACTGCAAAGGCACCTCTGCAACACGGGAAGGTTTCTTCGAGCAAATTGAATCACCTCAGAATCTGTGGTTTCATGTCCTTTAAGCTGCTGGGGTTAAACAAAGAAACAGACACTGCAAAGCTAAGCCCTCTTAAGAGTCACAAGTATTTCGTGATCACCTTCTCTCTCATATTTACCCAAAGAGATTGTCATCATTAATTACTGAAAGAAAAATAATACAAATAGAAATACCACAGCGGCTAAAGGTAATAAGAAGCCACCAGTTTTCTTATACAGGCATATCTATCTAGGCATGAGAATAGTAACCAATTATTTTTGCAAGACTTATAAACTTAGATAGCATAATTATTCCTTGAGCATTTATTTTTTATATGAAAGAGAACATGCAAAACATTTATTCAATAACACTTAGACACATCATTGGTAAACACTTTTTTTCTTACACTGAGGTAAAAAGAAAATACACTCTTAAAATTACAGCATGAAACTGCTACTATGTAGTCTTAAACATTAATATCAGGCTTTAGAATTTCTATAGTGAACAGCAGTACTAAACTTTAATGTCCTTGTGTGTTTAATAAAGTATGTTTACTCCTGTGTACCCCAGAACAGCCTGTTAGCTATGTTTGGTTTTCATTAGTTGACTTTACTGAATGTGATTACACTCAGTCCATTTCTCCTTCCCCATATAACTTAAGATTTTGTACAATTAAATTCTTATTCATCACTTTAAAACAAGAGAGTTGCACTCTCATTTGAGCTAGATGCTATCTTCTTACAGTCATGCCAGCCAATTTATGTAAAAACTTTGAAAAACATTTAACTTATCTATTTCTTTCAGCATTGTAACATGGTTCACTGAGTCCTCACCATGTGGATACCAACTGAGTTGAGGTAATACATGTGGCAGACATCCCACATAGATGTCTGCATTAAAAATGGTAGAAGATATTAGCACAAAATGCAAACCATCTTGAGTTTATATATCCGATCTATTCTTGAGATACTCTGCTAAAAGGGAACTCTGCTCTCAAGAGCATATCTGAATAGTTTTAAAGTTTTAATGCCAGTCCAGAAAAATCAGCATATTTATAAAGTAGGAAGAATGACTCCCAGTCTATGATTTTTCCCCGTCATTTTTAAAAGCATGAATATGAATTAATTTTGGTCTGGAACAAATCACTGTCTCTTAGGAAAAAAAAAAAAATCTCCAAATTAAAAACCCCAAGTAGTAGGAGCTGAATAATGTGCACACTAAAATGAATATTTGCCATTCAGGAATCAAAACCTCAAAGAGGCTGATCATTTTCATTCCTTTCAATTTAAGTGAGAAGGGAGGCGCTCTGCTTCTGTCTGGAAAGCAGCTGGATTACTTACCTTTTATCCATTTCTAGAAACTAAATTTTTGTTCTTTCTGTAGCCTAGCTGTGGCCAGAGAAACAGCTGAATACCTGCAGTAACTTTACTCAGCAGTTTCAATCCTATAATCTCTTTACGCAGACCAGACTTGCTAGGAGTATGACTTGAAACATCACCAGTTGTTTATGAATGTTTCACACCACAGTAACAGCTACCATCACTACTGTAGTTCATGCCATCTCAGTCTATAGCTTTCATAAATGTTAACAATAAATGAATACTAAATTGGTATGAGTCACAATCTTATCAGTTTTGTAGATTTTCTGATCAATTTTACAGCTGCAGTTACCCAAAAGCGCTATACAGTTAATCTCCAAATCTAGACAAGAGACTTTCACTGAAGTTATACATTTTTACAAAGACTTCAGGTGAGGCTTTTCTGTTGAAATATTTTTAACAGCTATTCCATTACCGTCAAGGCTATAAATATCACAACAATTTTCAGCAAGCAGTGTTTTAACTTTAAGACAACATTTTGGTCACCCAAAACTGTATCATCATTTTGCAGAATAGGGAGTTTCATATAATCATGCTAGGAGATTCATTTGCCTGTTAAGGTAGTGCAAAGGAATGTAGGTCCTAAAATACTATGTTTTGCTCAACTGGCAATCTATATTGCAGTTTCCATGTGACCTACTGCTCCAGTGGGAAAATGCTTTATCAATTATTTGTGCATACATCATGATTGCACGTGCCATCAAGTTACAGAACAAGGTCATTTGAAGGTATAAATTTGAAAATACTACAAAGACTACAAAATTTCTAAGACCTGATATTAATGTTAGTAAAGACTACTGAAATTTGTAAGAAAAATTATGGTTAGACAGTATACTTCAACATTTCCATTGGAGAATCAAACCCATCAACTGAAATTCTGTAGAATCTCCAAACCCATTTTTCTCAGAATCATCAGAACTTCATTTCATTTACCATTGCTATTTGTGTAGCTCCTACTCTTTATGTCGCTTTAGCTGCTTTCACTTGTTTCTTCATCACTTTTTCTTCATCATCTTCACTAACTCAACTGGTAAATTTCTGTACTTCTGCTATAAAAATACACAAGATCATCCATTGCTGCACAATCTTTTATATTAAGAAGTTAAAAAGAAGAAAGTAGGGCAATTAGTTTCACCTATTTTCAATTAAATCATTAAATACTTATTAATGCTTTCTTGCAAGTGAAGAAAGCTCTGTGTGTGGCAAACTGCAGTTAAAACTGTGAAGTCAGCCGGTATCCTGAAAAGTGCTGTGACCACTTTGCACTTGGAATTGGCTCAACATAGCTCTAAAACTAGCACAGCTGGTCACCAGAAAATCACTCATTTATTGGAGTATGTTCATATGGATTAAGCCACTGTTAAGCTTCTTTGTTGTTCCTGTTTCCTGTAGCCACACAGCAGCAAGAGAATGGAAGAGTCCCCCTTTCTCTACCTCCTGCCCTAGGTATCTTTGCAGCCTAATTGATACAGGACTAGGAAGTCTTTATTATTAATAAGTGATGTAAGCTAAAATTAATATGTAAGAGATGAGGTACATCTAAACCAAGCTTGGGAGTATCTAAAGATAGATTAAACTGATCTTTGTAATTCTTTCCTTCTCATATCACAGAATTCATAGGCACTTCTTGAGGTTAGCATCCTTCAGCCTCATACCCATTTCATGATAAACATGGCTTACATTTTGGCACAGTTCTATTGCCATGATCACAGGTAGCAACCCAGAGCATCATCGGACATCTTTTTGTGCATCTATCTGGTGTAGTTTAAAAACCAACTTCCTTTACTAATATTTGCATATTCTCTGCTGAAAGTTCCCTGCCCAAGTGCTGAAAGTTTTCTTGAGCATTATTCTTCCACTTAAGTGCAGGGTGACCCAGATTAGCTTGAAGTCTTTATTGATGCTTTGGACTAGGGTAGTTGATACTATATTGAGACCAATGATGGAAGCTCCTTTGGTCCACTCTACTTGTTCTGAGTTTAGAAGACTGTTTTCTAAATTTGTAAGAAGATTTCTGACTGTCTTCTTCCTTCCTTAATACACTGCAGAATAAACACTTGCAACTGAACATTAACAACTAGAGACTGTTTACTCTGATATTTTATAGACCAAGGCAGCCTATTTAAGAAGTTAATAATCCAGATATAAGTATTTTCTCAATTGACGGCTCTTTAAACACAAAGTCAGGTTCCTATTGGTACAATAATTCTCGGTGTTTATCTGTGAAAGGCAAGAATGCCTCTACAATAAATATTGTAGTTGAGATTCTTAGACTTGCCCATCAAAATATTTTCTTCAAGAAGTGGAACCAGTATTTTTTGGCTCTTACCTCAGAACTGCAAGCTGACAACATATTACGAACATGTACATGATGACAAAATAAACAGAAAAAACCCCAGAAATAAGTCTGCCACATATCATTCACAAAAGTGCTATTATATCGACAAAAACTTTACATATACACACACCAGAAATGGATATTCATAATCTGAAGAATATCAAGCTTACTGTTATAACCTGTCCTTTGCATAGTATCATAATTTTGAGTGTCTGCAATTAAAAAAAAAAAAAAAATTAAAAAATCTCAGCAAATGGCATTAATAATTTCAGGTAAAATTTTAATTCTAGAATTAAGGTGGAAAGGAGACAAATGACTTTCAAGAGTAATAAAATAATAAAGATCTTACTTGATATCACCATTACATCATGAATAAGAATAAACAGAATTCAGACACCAGGTTAAACCTGAAAGAAACGCAAAAATAGTAAGACATGAAAATGCTTAAATATTATTCTACATGCCACACGCACACACGTACCATAAAGTGAACCAAACCAACCAAATTCAAAAATTTCACATGGAAGAATAATTTTGAGGTGAAAAGTGCCCTAATGAAACAGCCAAGATTCAAATAGTGGCTGTGCAATTGTAATTTTTTCACAGTATCATACAAAATTCGCTGTTCTTGTTATAGCAAAGTGCCCAGTATTTTGTGTTTTGCCATCCTGCCTCCCTTTACCAACCTTTCTTCTCTATTGCATTTTCTACAAAAAAACAATTAAATGAGTAGAAATGAAAATTCCCTTCCCCATCCTGAAGAACAGTGCATGCAGGACCATTTAATGAACAGGGAGCCAGGAGAAATCAGCTGAGGTCACTTAGAGGCAACAACAGAAACAGAGATCCAAGAATGTAATTCTAAAGCCAGCTGTGCAATTAACTGATGGCAAGCAGGCAGGCAAGAGAGGAATGATTCTAACCCAAACAACCATGTGTCCGAGTCCTCCAAAGCTGCACTGCTTGGCAAACATGGCAAAGTATATAAACATATTTATCATCAGGAGCTGCTGCTGAGAAATTATGGCAATAACTGACAACAAGTAAAATTCTCACCAACGAGTATTTTTCACTGTAAGCCAAACTCACATGTAAACCTAGGTCTGGGAATGAAAGCGTAATTAATACTGCTGACAAATCTTGACAAGAATTAAGAAGCATTCACTGCAGAATTGGTGCCCCAGCTTATCAGAGTCCATAACACTTAGTAATGCTGTTGATTTGTTATTTTAGTAAAGGAAAATTTACTTCTCCCACTGATTCTATTGGTGCAGTAAGTTTTCCCTTTTCATTTGCACTTTGTTCATTGCTGCTTTCTTCATCATCATTTGATATGTGATCATCATTATTTTGATTTTCAGTAGTATTTGGCTCAACTTCAGCACCAAGTTCATTACTGAATGCTTTCTTATTGTTCCTACATTCTTCTTCATCTGAATTAAAAAGGTAAAATAATGTATTAATGACAACAATAACCCTTGCAGAGCATTTTATATGTCCAGACTAACTCCTAAACATTTATTCATTAATAGTGACCACTGGTAAGGTCTTTTCTTATATAGTTTCAAGTATTTTCTATTTAATGATTACATAAAAATTATTCCTTTAAAAATTTTAGTTAAGAAGATTTTGTGAACTTTAAAGACATTAATATTATACCCAAAGAAAAAAATAATAATCTCTTACTACAAGAATGCAATGGGACTGAGACAGTATCTTCCACTAGTAATTCCAAATGCTAGCTGTCTAAACAAACCCCTCTTGTCTTTATGCCCATCTGATTTCAAATACAATCCTCCTGTTGACACACAGGACAAAAAGCTAAAAGAATATGTTCATCAATTATTAAGTTTTAAGATTTTAAACTCACTTTTAGGCTACAAACACAATTACATCACTGGACTCAGCTTAGTGATATTAATTTTACCAGCTTTGTCCCATAAGATTCAGTTGCAAAGAAATTTTTGTAAGAGTAGACTTAAAAGAATACAGCAGCAACGGAAAAAAATAAAGAAAATGTAAAATTTTGTATTATATGAAAAAGTCAAAGAACTGATGCAGACCAGAACATATTTAAGAAAACGTAAGTTGCAGTTCCAGTGTAACAATGAGTTATACAGATTAAGGACAGAATTGACATCTTTAGATGAAAAGACCCATATTGTTCACAAATATTTTTTTTTTCAATCATACAATTCATTTTCAGCACATACAAAAATGCACTGGTCGAGTCAGAAAAAAATGCTAACTTGAAAACAGATCATAAGAATGTAAGTATGTAGTTCAGAATTTCTTTTTTCCTCATGTATGTTGTTTCAAACTTCTAGGATAGTTTAAATTCATTGCAATCTTGAGGAAAAGTTCATACTTATTTATTTTCTTTATAAGAATTAAATTTTCGTTGCTTTTTTTTTCTTCACAATAAAGTGTTTTGTCTTCAGTAAACGGCATTAAGCCAAATTTCTCCCTTTGAACCTGGCTGTTCTCTATCCCTGTTCTCAATGGAAAGTCACACACTAAAGTTTCCCAAGAGGTTTGTTTTCGAGAAAGTTTGGCCCCTTGTTTCTTGGAAACAGCAGTGAAAGGGAGCATCTGCTGTCAATTCTTAAAAAAAGCAATTTCTCAAAAATTCCTTTGAATACTTTGGAGACAAACCCTTCACAGAAGATGGCACTTCAGGTGAGAAAAACAAACCAAAGTATTTCCAATTTACTGGTTTAGGAGGCTTCTCAGCATGTTGAATTATAGGCATCCCTCTTTGGGCATCCAACCCTTCTCCATAGTGGCTATTTATCATTAAAGCCAAAAAGGAAAAAATCCCTGAACTCCTCTGTAAAATTTCTTTACACTGACCAAATCTTATCTGCCACATAAAGCTATTGATGCACTCAGAATTTCAGACTCCCCAGCTTCAGAAAATACAAACTTTGGTTGGGGCAATTATTCTGTAGTGTGGCTGCCATCAGGTGTTAGGTCCACATCAATCTAGCTAGAGGGCATCTACCACGTACTTATTGAACTCTGTTAACACACTGGTAAAATACAAATGTTTTCTTTTTGTTACTACAACATAGCAGACTATTATCTACAGAGCTATATTCAGGAGACGACAGAACTAAAAAACATGGTTCCCATTGCTTGTAGTATGTTTACAGGCCAGTGCTTTACTGAGAATAGCACATGAGTGAGACTTTCTCCGTAAAGCCAGACAAAAACAGATGCCAAGACAGCACACTCAGACCTAAGGGAAAACCAGATTCTTTGCACAACTGAGCTTATAAGTTGCTTATATGATCTACTATAAATCAACACATCATAAGTGTCTCAGCTGAAGAGTCACCCCCACAAATCATAGGTAAGTAACTTTAAGTAAGTACAAATTATACCTATATTTTCTCATATCATCTGGGGAAGAATGCTGGATACATTCTTATTTTTCACACTTTTGAATGAAGAATCCCACATATATTGAAAGAGATTTTCTGGGGGGCAGGGGATAAACCAAACATATTAATGTGAGAAATACTAAAAATTACATCATTATTCACCAAACTGATCTCTAATGAGGTTTTACAGCCACAGCAAAATAATATACCCTGCTCATTCTCAGCCATAAAGTGCTTTTCCTGTTCTACTGGGAACATTCCCCGCCTATGGCAGGGGGGTTGGAACTAGATGATCTTAAGGTCCTTTCAAACCCTAACTATTCTATGATTCTATGATAACCCTATAGCAGGCATTAACTCTACAGAAAACCAGACTGGCTGAAAGATTAACATATGTGAAAAATGGAAAACATAGTTTGAGACATAATATGATGCACTAGTAACTCACTCTTGAAGCTGAAAATCCCTCATTTATAAAGTATCAGAGAGGAACAGCCATTTAGCTTGCTACCTTTCTCCCTTCCTGCTTTCCGCTAAGAAAAAGAAATTTTATCTTACATTTTAACAAGCCTTCTACTACCCACGCTTTTCAAGGAGTATGATGAATAATGAATTTCTTCCCTGTGATTAATTTCAAGGGAACCCAGATCAAAGTTGTGTTCACTGACAAAAAAATTATGGTTTTACAGTAGCTGCAGATTTCAGAGTACGTTTATTTTTAAGTCATGTCCAGCAGACAAAGCCACACAGCTCAAACCTGGTTTTCTCTGGCTGCCTGAGATGCTGTTGTTCTCCCCGCTGTATTCACCCTAGGCAATGGAAGATCATGTTGACTGCAGCTGCCTCATCTTTGCCACCAGTCTCTCTGGGATACCTACCGTGTATCAGAAGGAGAAGCTGCAATAGAAAATATATAGTTCTCAGCACATCTTACTAACCTGCAGTTCAAGATCTTGGCCATGAACTGGTGAAGGGAGGAGCCACAGTTAAGGTTAAAGAGCCACCTTAAGTTATTTGTCACTGGAAATCTTATAAGTAGATCACTATTACCAGTAGCTTCCACAGACACCAAATCACCATTGGCATAATCAAATCAAACAGTATTTATGTTGTTGATTATAAGGGTGGTGAAACTAATACTTCAGACAGACACAGAAGATCCAGTGTGAAAGTTCATGCTACAGCTGCAAAATTCTGGTGTTCTACGAGGGTTCCCTTCATCTTTCAAATCCAAAACAACAATTTTAAAAGTCCAACTGTATGGTGACATGATGGAAACAAGTTTCTTTAAATACAGCTTAATAACCACCCTCAGAGTTTCTGCATAATGCTGCTCACTCCAGAAGTGCATACTTCTCCCAAATGGAGCATACAAACATTTGAATCACCATTTATGTCCAGAAGAGGTACTGCCTGAGTAGTTATCAGTCTCTTTCGGTGCCACATGCAGTCCAAGCAGAGCTGGGAGCTGCTCCTACGTTTGCCTCCATATGGGAGAAAGCAGCAGGGCTGGAGGTACACCTTCTGTAAATGTTCCTGGTGCTGCTTTGTTACATGTTTAATGTGACACATGAGCAAATAAATGCTGGGGAACCCTTAAGCCGTTCAAGGTAGCAAGGTTCATGAATAGAAGGACAGTAGACATTACATGTCACAACCTTAGTAAACTGCACATATTGTTTCACATTATGCTATAGACAAACTCTGGTTTTTCTTACCTCCAGAACATGCTTGTCTAGAGTACTCTTTTCAAGATAACCCACCTGGAGAGCCATACAAATGTAATAAGCAATGCTAGGTCTGTAGTCTTAAGGGACACAGAAGTTCATTAACTGAGTAAACAATGTTAAACTTCAGCAAAAATACAGAGGTAATGAAATTACCAATTAATACTGGAATGCGTTAACCTAGTATACACATCACAGTTAAATAATCTTCCTGTACCTGAGCTGAATGATAAAGAATGACTTCTTTTTAGTCTACCTGTACATATACAGAGTCCCATGACTCACTCTCTTTGCAGCAAGAAATGGCTTCCCTGTAAGACATAGCAGAAAATCACATTTCTGATTAGCGTTATATCAGAATAAATCTAGACGTACACCCCTGTAGTCCTTAGTATTATCCCAAGTTTACATTAGCACAAATAAGTTGCCAGTATGACAACTCAGATGAGTTTACAAACACAACCTATAAATGAAAAATATGATTTCTAAGAGAGTCATGAGCCAAGAAGGTGAAAAATACCAAGATTTCAGATTATCTGAAGCAAAAAGATACATATTTCAGTTGGTAAGATTTTTAGATTAAATATCAGGAAAAAAACCACACAGCTTCATTATGAAAGTAGCCAAGCACTGCAACAGGCTGCTCAGTGAGGCTGTGAAATCTCCATCTCCATTCTTGGATATACTTGTTTCTTCACTGAATGAAGCCCTGAAGCAATGTATCTTGGCCCAATTTTGAGTAGGGCATTGGATCAGATGACCTCCAAAAGTGTCAAGACATGTATTCCTAAATTCATACACCTCTATCCAAGAATACAAAAATCTGAGTCAGTGTTTGCTATGTGTGCAAGTTCAGTGCAAGGATTCTAGAAAATAGGTATATTGAAATTGCCTTTACACTGCCTGTCCTAGGGAGCAGCAGAATCTTGTCATAAAGCATGATTCAGATGCACTGAAGTAACATGTTTCATGACTTCCAGATTAGAAGGATAAAAAAAGAGCACAGGATCTGGTTTATTTTGATATCCCCCCAGCTTTCTCTTAGCCTTACAAGAATTTTAGCTTCAGGTTTTCAAAGCTGTAAATATAGAGCAAAAGCCTGCACACATTAATGCCCTTGATAAAGTTTCTGTTGATGCTGGGGCACAGAATCATCCCTGGAGATGTATATTCACAGTCATTTTATCAAGTATTGTTTCCAGTTATAATGAATTTACATATTCTATAAAAAAAAAAAAAAACATGTTACATTTATCCATGTTTATCTATAGTAATAAAAAGTATTTTAAAAATTAACTGAGAAGTCACAGAACATGAAGATGGTAAGTTCCTATAATGTAGCTTACCCAACACTAATAATATTTCTTTAATTTGATCTAAATAACAATGATGCTAAGTGAACCACAGGTTATAGAGTTCACCCATATATTTCCAGTCTTTCAAAATTAATTGGATGACAAATGATTGCAATATTGAGCTCTAATTGCTTAAAAAAGCATGTAATAGATCAGCTGCAAAACCAAAGACATCTTACCATGGTACTGCTTGAATTGATTCAATAGCTACTTCTGAAAAGCAAATACACAACAGCTGTTTCACATTTTTGTTCACCTGATGCAAATTTTATTCCTCAACTCTAAGATTCTTTTAAGTTGAAGCTGTGTGGTGATCTTTTACAAAGTTCCACTTCAAGTATGAGACTACTGAATTGCTCAACCCCATGCTTACTCAGATTTCCCTCAGTAAGTAACAAGTATTTTAAAGCAAATACTGTTTTAAAAGTTAGTATTTGTTAAATAATCTTTTGGCCCCAAATACATAATTTTTCATTTGTCTACCTGTTTGTTCCCAAAATAGAAACAGTAACTTTATAAAGCATTTTCTATTCATGGTATTATTAAATGCCTGAGGCAGTGAAAATTTTCAACAACTTTAACACAAACCCACACAAAGATACAAACTGAAACTTTGGCATCATTTGATCTACTGCATGAATATTCACAGCAATGGAATTTAAAATATCATCCAACAGAATATCTGAATAAGAAATTAAATTAATCTATTGCCACAAAGGAGGTGTATATTTAAGTCTGGATTAAGTTCATGCTCACCTTCTTGGTCTGTCCTTTTCTAAACAATTCTGCTTAGTAAAAAATAAATTAACTCCCCTTCCCCCCCCCCCCCCCCGAAAAAACCGTGGGTTTTGTTTCTTGTTACCGTAGACTTCCTGAATTTGTCCAAACAGACACACAACATCAAAATGCATAGAGCACTTTTTAAGCCTTGGGACAACATGTTTTTATTGAGCTTCAGTTACTGAAGCAATTAATATTGACTTCATGTCTAATTCAAACAAATAAAAAACCCCAAAGCAACAAACAAAACAAAGAGATCCAACCAGGATCTCCCTAGTGTTTTGTATAAGCTCTTGAGGTGGACTTGTTCCCTGGGATCTCTATTAGAAGTGATCTATCCAGCAAAGCACTGACATATGTGTCCATGCTCAACCCGATTACGTAAACAACTGCAGTACATTCTTAGGCACTACAGAGATCACTGAAACTTAAATGTGTACTTACATGAATTTCTTTGTGGATTCCTTAGTAAGCAAACCACATCAATGCTACTATTATGCTATTTAGCATTTATGAGGTACTAGAATTTGTAATTACTATCTCTTATGGCCTTGATTTTCTACTGTTGGCAAACCTTCAAGACTGATTATGTAGTACTAGTGGATCATCACAACAGAGCAATATAGCACAAATGAATAAATATTGTCTAATGTATACTTTTTCATTAGAGAAACAAACAAAAAGAAACTTCTATGTTGTAACTTCCACATACCTTACTTTATAGTCATTTCAAGATCTTCTTTGCTACACCTTACTAAAATCATGTCTGAACCTACAAGTTATGTCACATCTTGTGTAAGATAGGTACCTTGGCCCATCCCTAGGATAAGAGCAGTTCCAAACTTAAGAGGGAGAGAACAGACAACATACAGCCCCTCATGATTCACTGAGCCATCACTGGCATTCAAGGAGAGCAAATGTGAACAAGATACCTCTAGAAACAGTAAAGCTGTGGGCCATGCAGTCCCTTTTGCAGTGTAGAAGAGTCCAAACCAGTATCTAGGAAGGGTTGTTTGGCGTTTTATGACTGCAAAATTGTGAAGTTCTTCAACATGAGGAGCAACAGCAGTATCTGGAGCTGTACAGCAAAGAGACATCCAGAAATTACTGCATATTCAAAATCAAAAGATTTATTGCACTTTCACAGGTACTTAACCTAAAAAAGCCTCCAGTAGCTACAAAACCCTACCTTCTTCCTCAACTGCAGCTGCAGCATCACTTACATAACTACATAAAATAAAAACTCAAAATCTGAATGTAAAAGGTTGAACAAACGTGAAAAAAAAGCTTCAAATTTGACACATCACAAAAATTATTCCAAGGGCAGTAAGTACCATACTTAACCTACTTTGCCCTTCAGAATGTGCACTTTTTATTCTAATTCTAATTTGGTCCACTGGGTGGATTGTTCCTCTTTTATCCACTAGGCTTGATCAAATCAGTGCAATAGAAGAACTGCTGATGCATGAAATGATAGGTCAATGTAACCTTGTCATGGAGTAATATCCCTGCAAATCAAAGTAAACAAATAAAACAATTCATTCTATATGATCTAGGTGTTAGGCATAAATTACCAAAACCTAAAGCAGGAACATTTTTATTTAAAGTTAAATATATTGCTGCATACTCTTGTATGAAAAACTCATTTAAATAACTTATTAACGCACAATAAGGGGGAAAACATTTACAAATAAATGGTAGGTGTAGTGGCAATTACCAAATCTCCTTCATCCATCACTGGACTTTCCCAACCAGTAACTGATCTCTTCTGATGGTCTTTGTAAAATTAAAGCTTTTAAAAACTTTCAGCGTCAAGTTGTGTCTTTCTTTTCTCACCTTGTCCATTACAGGTGTCTCTGGAGTAAGTTTCTCTAACCAGCAGGCATGGTATATTTAGCACGATTTTTACATATAAAAGTTCTTCTTTGCAATTTATATTTTTAAATTTTTAATTAGTTTAGCACAACAAAGTTAGCATTACATTGGTAAAATTTCCATGTACTTAAAAAGATTGTGAGATGATTCATCATCATGTAAGAAGATACTTTGTAAGACAAGTATAATGGTAGTAAAGAAGTGAAATACCACCCCAGTAGTCACATGCTAAGACATCATCCTACAAAGCATATTGGAAACATTAATGTGTGATTTTATTCTTAACAGCATTAGATGTTCCATAAGGATTTATGCTGTGCATTGCTATTAACACAAAATCTTTGTTTAAAACCCTCAGAAATAAGCTATACATACATTTGTTTGAGCATATACACACTTTTCTACAGACTACAAGTGGTAAATACAACTTGCAGATTACAAGGCTGTCATTGTGTAATTGTGAGAGTATATGCTCATACTGGCTTTATGTAGTGACAGTAAAACACAATTTAAACAAAATTTAAACAGTATTTCTAACCAGAATTTCTAATATTGAATGGTTTCCTGTATGTGACAACTGTATAGAAGAGAAATTATGTGTACTACTATCTAATGTGTGATGAGCTTCGCAGGTGGGTGGTTTTTTTTTAATTTCCCAAAATATCCTTAGGTAGTTCTTAGGTAGCTATGGGGATACTTTTCTTAATTAAAAAGTGTTTAATTATACAAACAAAACCAGAGAAACTAGTATAAATTTCAGGAATCAGTGAATGGAAAAAGACGTACATTATTATTTTAGGTAAGACAGTAAGTAGTTAAACATGCATCTTATACACAGCTGTGTAGTTTAACATGAAAAAAAGTGTGCAATAATTTTAAAGTCTGAAATATAATGTTTATAGTTAAACATTTAACATGGGAAAGAGGTTTTGGAAACAGGTGTTGAGAAGATTTCTTTTTTCATGTGGGACACAAGAGAGAACACACACGTGTTCTATGATAGATATCTCGAGCTGGGTACTTCTGTCAGAGTAATTTTTCAAAAAGTGGATATGTCAGCTATAAAATATACACTGTTAAACCAAAAGACAATCTTGAAATGCCATTATTAGTTTTAAGCAGTTTCAAGCATTAGTTTCAAGCATTAGTTTCAAGCATTATTAGTTTTAAGCCTGGCCACACAATGGACAAGATGCAAATATTAGTGATATTTCTTTAAAATCTGAAGCAAAAGATTCTATATTAAGATACACTACTTATGCTTTCATAATGAGCCTAATAACAAACACACTTTTCAACATTTAACCCTCCCACCCCCATAATCTGTAGTCACAGATAGCTCATAAGAAAATACATCTGGACTGATCACTTCAGGTGTTCCAAAAACCTGAAAAATAAAACTTCACGTAAAGAAACGATTTTTAAACCAGTTTGGTGACCATATCCACTATAAAATCCAGTAGAAATATCTGAAGGCTCCTATAAACAAAATCATCTGGGTTTCCATTAATCTTAGACAGAAAGGGCCTATGATACAGTAGCCATGTGCCAAAAAATTATTAAGAACATTCAACAAAAAAGATCTGCAACTTCTCTGGGTCAAAAATAAAGCAATTTTATGGTCAGTCTTATGGATACATACATTTTCCTATAGCATACACATCAGAAGCTCAAGAACAAAAAGCAGAATTCCTCAACACAAAGCCGAAGAACGAAAAGCAGAATTCCTCAGCACACAGTAGCTGTGCATCCTTCAAAACAACAGACCAATGTCTCCCCACTCTCCTTGCCAGCACTGGCATTTATAAACATTTTCCCCTCACAGCTATCTCACTTTGAAGCAGCTAAAGCAAGCTGTATTTGTTGCTGAGTTTTGGCCTCCCCTCACAGAAGGCACACAGCTGTCAGGGAAGCACAATGTTTTATGTTTGAATTCCACTGCAAGGCCAGACCCTGCTCCCTTGAAAGTCAGAGAAAGTTTTCCCTTTGACTTAATTAGGAGCAGAAAGAGATCTTGAGTAGCAAGTTTCTTCAGCAACATCTATATTTGCATGGAGTAAAGTGACAGGGAGAAAACAGTGCTACCACCTGAAGTGGCCAAAATTCAGACATCTCATCAATAACCTAGATGAATCCGACTTACTTTGCTGACAATAGACAGAAAAGGCCACTAGAAAACCACAGCAGATTTGATTAATGACATCTGATTAGCAGATTTCTCCACGGGTACCTGTAACAGTTGCTCCACATACTACACAGCCTCTCTCAGAGCCTCAAGAGCAGGCAGCAGCGCCAGTACCACATGGCTGCCACTCCTTTCCTTGCCTCATTTTCACCTGCTGTTACTTTTGCACCTTGGGAACTGATGAGACCCAGTGCTCCCTCCTGCTCCCCCAGGAAGGTTATATTCCAGTTGACTCATACCAGACTCTTGTTCAAGAGTAGGAATGAACAGATCATAGAATCATAGAATCATAGACTAGTTAGAGTTGGAAAGGACCTTAAGATCATCTAGTTACAACTCCCCTGACATGGGCAGGGACACCTTGCACTAAACTATGTCATCCAAGGCTCTGTCCAACCTAGCCTTGAACACTGCCAGGGATGGAGCATTCACAACTTCCCTGGGAACCCATTCCAGTGCCTCACCACCCTAACAGGAAAGAATTTCTTCCTTATATCCAATCGAAACTTTCCCTGTTTAAGTTTTAACCTGTTACCCCTTGTCCTATCACTATCTTATCACTACAGTCCCTAATGAAGAGTCCCTCCCCAGAATCCCTATAGCCCCCCCTTCAGATACTGGAAGGCTGCTATGAGGTCTCCATGCAGCCTTTTCTTCTCCAGGCTGAACAGCCCCAACTTTCTCAGCCTATCTTCATATGGGAGGTGCTCCAGTCCCCTGATCATCCTTGTGGCCCTCCTCTGCACTTGTTCCAACAGTTCCATGTCCTTTTTATGTTGAGGACACCAGAACTGCACACAATACGCCAAGTGAGGTCTCACGAGAGCAGAGTAAAGGGGCAGGATCACCTCCTTCGACCTGCTGGTCACGCTCCTTTTGATGCAGCCCAGGATACGGTTGGCTTTCTGGGCTGCAAGCGCACACTGAAGCCGGCTCATGTTCATTTTCTCATTCACCAACATCCCCAAGTCCTTCTCCGCAGGGCTGCTCTGAATCTCTTCTCTGCCCAACCTGTAGCTGTGCCTGGGATTGCTCCGACCCAGGTGTAGGACCTTGCACTTGGCATGGTTAAACTTCATGAGGTTGGCATCAGCCCACCTCAGAAGTGTGTCAAGGTCCCTCTGGATGGCATTCCTTCCCTCCAGCGTATCAACTGAACCACACAGCTTGGTGTCATAGCAAACTTGCTGAGGATCCACTCAATCCCACTGTCCATGTCACTGACAAACATATTGAACAAGATCGGTTCCAACACCGATCCCTGAGGGACACCACTCGTTACTGGTCTCCAGCTGGAGGGAAGGATCAAGCAAGAGGGGAGAAAAAAAGAGAGGAGTATCTACTTAACTTGACCTAAGTAGCACAGACTCAGAATATTGAACCACACCTCTTGTGACAAACATCCATCACCTGATGCATACAGGAAACCTGACAGATCTTCTACGTTGTCTTGGGAATATATATGTAAGCCCATAAAAAAATGTTAAGAAATTTAGCCTAAGAGAAATACAGTATCAGAAGGGCTATCACCTTTCAGATGTTAACGTCTTAACCATTTTCATGTTTTGTAGGATGCTATAAAGGGACAAGATAAAAGTCAGGACTACCTGCTCATCAAGTCCCATTTTATTCTTTAAATTAAATCAGCTTTCATGTTATATAGGCATATAAAAAGATTTGGAAAGAAGTAAACCCATATATTTCAACTCACTCCTTTAACTCCAAAGTTTTACACTAATGGAAGAAAAGCTGCTCTGGACTTCACATACCACACTTCAGCCTGTGGTGACCTTTTAAAGCCAAGGAACAAGCTGTGAGGAATGGAAATGCTGGTGCATATCTGAAACCTTCAGAAAAAAACAAACTAGAACAACACCAGAGTTTACATGACCACAGTGAAAGATGAACAAATCACGGTACAGAAATAAAAGCTAGGAGTCTTGATACCAAGTGACTTTTTTTTGGGAAAAAAACAAAAACCCCAAACCAATGTTGAGGAACTTGGACCTATGGTTCTGTGAACTGACTTGCAATATATTGTAAAAAAGTATGCAGTATGCCTGAAATTCCTGTCAGGTTTATGTTCGCAAGTCCCCAGAGCTCCCACCTGCCCAGGGCAGCACAGCCGAGCCCACCTGAGGGAACATCTCTCCCGCGATGGGAGAACGATACCTCCAGTACCCACCTCTGCCTGAGAGCGTAAGGGCAACCTTGTCAAAGAGGCCATGCCCAGGGGGAAGGTGGGTTGGGGTGGCGAGCTCAGGCATGGGTATCTTTGGGATGTGCCCTGGGGGCTGCGCTCGGGGCCAGCACCTGCCGCCATCCTAAGGGGCTGGGCACGGGAAGAGGTGTCGGGGATGCCCCCGGGGGTGCTCCGGCCCGGGCCAGGCCGGGCTGAGCTGGGGTCCGAGGCGCTGCTGTAGCCCGCAGCTGCTCCAGTCCAGTGTGTGCCCGAGGACTGCAGCGCGAATAGGCTGGGGAGCAAGACGAGACACAGCTCTGCACCACTCCTCAGCGTTAGGGGGCATCCAGGATAAAATGAGATGGTTATAAAGTCATCATGTCTTTCTTTTCAGAGGGGATATAATCCCTTACAAACAGCTATCAGAATATGTTGCGGACCCACAAAGTGTAAATCCAGACATAAACGGATGAGACAGATCTGTGATGGCTCGGCCTATCTGTGACTATTAAACACAACAAACAAAATGTGATTCCAGCTCAGGAAGTTTCTGAGGCACTGTTCCCCAGAAGCTGAGGCCATGCCAAGGGGAATATCTGTTTTATATATGCCTTGGTTTTAATCCACTTTCCTTAAGCATCTGTTACTGGAAAACAGGCTCCTAGGTTAAACAGATCTTTGGTCTGGCTTATGATAGTTATGCATCTCCATTATGTTTACCATTTCCTCTGAGAAAACCATTTCAAGCCCCTCTGTTCCTGCTTGCCAAAGGAAGGCATGCGTAGCAGGGGCTCTTCCTGCATTCTGGGACTCTCTAATGATTATCTGGTTGGCTCCCAGGGCATGTGCAGTCCTGCAGCTTCCTTAAGGGCTTACACACACACACATGCCCCCAAAGGCACTGAAGTGATTTTAAGCAGATGTAGCTGGGCCACTGTTAGGTCTTTCCATAGAGCATTACAGTGGAGTGAGTAAAATACTCTGACCCCAGAGGCATGAACTGAAGCCCTCCTAAGAATTTAGAAAAATCTGCAACTTGGTGGAGAGGTGTTAATAAAAACCTAATCACTGAGGCCCAAGAACTGAAGGTGCCAAGATGTGATTCAAACTGCACTGTTCTGTTGCTACTGGCCACAGAAACCTACCTGAATCAGCTGTGTTGACTAACATGCCATGTATCCCTGGGCAGATCTTCAGAGCTGACCCCATCTTTTTGTGAACCTTTTCAGCTGAAGTATTGGTTACTGCAGTCGAGTTCAAAGTGATTTCCTAATAACTTATTTTAAATGAAATTAAGATTGATAAAAGTCAAAATGTAAGAACTTTACAAACACACATTAGAATTCTACGATGATTCTATGAATTTATTTGTAGGATTCAAACTGTAAAAATCCTTGCTATTAATCATCATTAATATAGGTCTAAACACATCTCATACTAACAGGCATTAGTGATATATTCCATTTACCTGGTTAGGGTTAATAGAGGATTGGTTTTCTGATCAGCAATTAAAAAAGCGTTGCACCTGTCTAAAATACAAGTACTCCTTTGTGTCAGCTGAGCTGCTGAAGATAAATATTTTCTTTTTTAAAATTCTGATTTTGATACTGGATTGTAACCTGTGCGTAAGAAACTTTTATACTTGGAAAATGAGAACAGAAAGTCAAGTCAGCCACTTAGTTTGCCTCTGATGTAAGACTTCATGGCTTAACCACTGAAAATGCTATCTCCTACAGGCAAAAAATCAGATGAGACTATTTTATGCTTTTGATTTACTTTTTTGAATAAAGGATGATAGATAAAAGTGATATCACTATAAAAAAGTGCTGTGGAATCAGCAGCAAGTCAAGAAGTTTGGTTGCTTAGATTAAGGTTTTTCATGTGGCATTGAGATGGTCCTTTCTGGAGCAAAGTTTCACGAGAGACTGTTCTTACTGCTTTTGAGCTCAAGAGCAATACATTCAGGATGTATTAAGGATGGTATATTACATAGTTTTTAGTTTTAAAGGGGTGAAGCATGCCTATAATTGGAGTTAATCTTGGTTGGATCATTTATCTTACTCCATTTTATAAAATGTGCTTTGTTGTATGCTGTGCGTCCCTCTTACACCTTTTAAATAGGAAGGAATGTTTTCTAAACTAACAAGTAATTAACACATAACTGGTATATGCTGCACAGATAGAGGCTCCACTGTGATTTATTGGTCTTGCCATGGGAGCAGGATGAGGACTTCAGCACCCCTAGGCTATTGCTCCCCAGAAGGAACTGTGCAGAGGAACAACTCCTTACCCAGAGGCAATGAAGAACTGCATTAGTTCCCTTGAGGGGTAAAGCTCCTGCTGTCAGAGTACCCAGTTGGCTTGGGGAAAACAGAGCCATGCCCCAGAGCATCCCACCTGCTCCAGGGAGGTTCATGTCCCTGTAGGGTGCACAAGTACTGCAGATGTTCTGGACCTTGTGCAAATTCCACGTGCCCATACCCCAAGCTGTTTGGCAGATCTGTACAAAAACCACGGGGAATCTAAGCCTACATCATCATTCTAATTGTTTTTACCACCATCTAAGCTTTTAGTCTTTGATGGTGTGTGTATCTTAATTAAGAGCTGGTTCTCAAGTGTATTGAAAAGCAACCGAACAAACCAAATAATTGTATAATTCTAATATATCATTCTGAGTATTCAAAATATCTAATTGCTGTAGCTTATTAAAAACAGGCCTAAACTTACCCTCCTCCTTCCCCCTTCTTTTATATGCTTAGTAAATGGCAGAGTTCTAACATCTAGATCAGAATCCAAATCTCAGTATTATAGCTGACACCTGACACCTATTTTAAATTAAGTCTAGGATGAATGAATGTGTATAATAAAATGACAAATGAGATTGTAATGTACTTAGGCACTTTATAAAGAATTATTTTAATGTAACACACTATACTAACTGTTTAATATTTAATATTTCTTAGCTGATTAAAACTGTGGTTCTAATTGGAAAAATAATTAAATGGTAAAACTAGAAGGTAATTCCACCATTTAAGTCTCTGTGATTTCAGTACTCTGCAATCAGTGATTCAGCTTAGGAAACTTTCTTCTTCATGCGTAACAAGCTATTTCAAAACAGCGCAATTGTGCACTATGATTTGGTTTTTTGAGGATGGGGAGAGAGCAAACCCCATAAAGGCAATGCAACAGCTGCATACTGGAACATACTACAGAGGACTTTGAGGCTATACCACAAACTCCCATGAGCTGTGTGGGGAAACTGGGGGAAGTGAATCAGCTACAGGCTTCTAAAAATTATTGTATGTTGCACCTCCCCTCCATGTTCAGGGGGTAGAGAAGGGAAATAGGGCTTAGTGTTTGTGAGCACGAGCAAATGTGGCCCATAAAAAGGCAAGGTTCCCTGGCTGCATTGTCTTCTGCCTCTTCTCCTGACTGATAGAAATGATCTTCAGATACATGAACCAATTTTTACCCCTTCTGGGAAAAACTTTTATAAGCCCTTCCCCTGATGAGAAAAAAACAATTCCCTGTAGACTGCCAGGATGTACTGAGCATGTTTAGTATTGTTCTTTGTATATTCAAGATCCCACTGGGGTAACGGTAACAGTTACAGTTCCAGTGTTTACATTTAACTGAGCTACTCTGGCCATTTTTAAGTAGTGTTGCAGAGAACCTACTTCCCCTAACAAGATTGCTCACAGTTCTGGTCTCTAACTTAACTACTGAAGCAGTGAACATGGCCTCGATTACAGTACTTTGCAAGTAGCTTCTCAGCATCATTATACAATTTATTCAAGCATTTTATTAAGAAGCTCAGACATAGCCTTAGGTCTCATGTAGGCACATAAGAAGATTTGGTTAATATTTTGGAAAATATAGTATAGTAATCTTTGCCCACTTAAAACTATTTCAGTTCTTTCAGAGCAAGTTAACAGAAAGAAGTCAGTGGAGTCACACTGCTGAAGGATCAGGTAATGCTGAGAAGAATGGGCCTCCTATATTGGGCTACTAAGGTGAGCAAGCAGTGTTTAATAACATGTAAAGAAAGCAGATGTCAAGTGTTTGGCTGTTCTTTGCAGGATTTAACAAAAGCAAACTATTCCTCATCAGAAGGAAAGCAAATTATTTAGACGTGAGGAGAAGAAATGAAGTAATTTCCATGCTCCTTTGGGATTAACATACAGTAGCTGAGACCACCTGACATTCTCAGGGTTGTGTTCTCTTTCCTGGTTAATCTTTAATGAGTGAATAGAGCACATTTTCCTTTCTCTTCTTCACATGTGCATCCTAGAGTTCTGGAGAGCTGTCTAAAACAAGGGGGAATGTGGCAGCATGACTGACATCTCGTTTCCATACAGATGAGAGATCTGCATGTGGAGATCACAGGCACACCATCTGATCCTGAATAAAGCATGTGGGATATGACCTCAAGTGAAGATACAGGCTTTGGTCTAATAAAATTTCTTTTAACCTGCTTTGTAATTAGAGCCTGTATTGAAAGCATGCTCTGTGATGGCTGGTTCATGCTAAAAAGGAAAATGAAAAATATTTTGGAGTAGTATATTAGATAATACTGTAACTTTGTTTAAACTGCTCAGTACTGCTCCAAGAACAGGGCTTGCAGATAAGAGGAATATATTGGTTTTGCAGACAACCATACCTTTTAAAAATAAAAAAACATAGGCACACACTATTGTTTCTGATTAAGCTAGTGATGTGGGTATTTGTGGATGGAAATATTTAATTTGTGAAAAGTATCACAGTTTGAGTATTAATTTTCATTTAAAACATAAATATCTTCTAAAAAAAGAAAAAAAAGATGTTTTTCTTATTTTTCCTTTCCCTCTTAAGGTTTCTTCTATTCTAAATGCTATGGTGATTAAATACTCAGTTCAGGACATCTCAGTCACTGTCATGGTTAAAGTCTGTGATTCAGTGGCAACTGGAAATTACAAATGTAAAAAAATATTGCTTTTTATGATGGCACAGTGTGATAGGAAGGGCAAATGATGGTGTTCCCTGGAGTTACTTGCTCAATACTGGCATCAATGACCAGCAAAAGCGGGTGATTGATGCCCTGGAGGAGGGGTATTAGATGAGCTAGATGGAGGTTCCTACCTTAAGGCAAAGGCTACATTATATGTAGGCTATATATATAGGCTAGAGAGAACAATTAAGTACAAGGCATAAAAAGTCTTCTGTGCTCACCTTAGGACAAGGTAAACCAGGCTTCGACCACATGCTGCTGCAGGTACAATTGTGACAATCATGGGGGATAAAAAAACCCTAACCCTTAGCTGAGACATCTACACTGGCAGAAGACTACACTGTAGATGCAGCAGGACAGACAAGACAGCTCTTTTGCTGATACAACTTTTTTACTCTGGAGGAGAGGAGGCAGAAGTGGAGGAGAGGAATGGTCACACAGATTAAAATAGCTTCTAGTATACAACATTCTTACGCTGGTAAACTATTCCTTGCTTAGTCAGAGTTAAACAGCATCAGACATAAAAAAATGAATTATGATGATTTGTTAGTTCAGTTAGATGAAATTCTAGCCTTTACCACCCCCGAGAGAACTCTGAACCTATTCAGACTCTGTACCATTAAAGAGCACACTTATTCAGTGAGCAGGGACTCAATTCACACCTCAGCACACATTCGTCACTTCAGTAGTTCCTGGCCACCAAAGTTCAGTACGTTGCAGGGTGGGATTCACCACACAGCCACCTGAAGAGGAGATAGACCCCTGCTATGTACTTACATGCCCTTGAATGGATGTCCATAACCTTTCTCAGTGAGCACGCAGAATTTGTACACAGGCTCTGGTTGGGCTCCGGTTAACATGGATAAGCAGGGATGTAACCCCCAGACCTGGGTCAGGGACATGCTGAGATTTTGTGTGTACTTAAGTAAGTGTGTATCCCAAAAAAGTTAAGAGATGATGAGAAGAAAAACAGGATTGATGGCCTCCAGGTTAAAGGCCAAATCCCACTATCCATGATCTCCCACTGACCTGTCACAGTCACAAGGTCAAAATACATGTTTTCTTTATCCATAATGAAACACCTATATGACTTCAAATCAGCTGGGAGTAAATATTAACAGGGAATAAATCCCATAAACAAATTTAAAAGAACCTTCGAATGAACACATTTCTGCTGATTTTCTCTGGTCAGGACTATTCATTCAGGGCCTTGGATCCTTCTTCTCTAAGTTGCACATTAACACTTACCTGACAATTGTGAGCCTTGCTGATAGCCAAACACTTCCAGGTCCTTGGTGGCCTGGATGCTGTTTAAATGCAAAGTTATTGAAGATACTTGCTAGACAATCAGTCAGAGGAAAGCTTTGCTTTCAGGTTCAGTATTCTTGAAGACTTAGGGAGCCTATTTGGTAAGTATTTGTAAAAATAGTTTTGTAGAAAAATCTAAGACCCTTTTAAGTTGACTCCATTCTGTGCCACAGCAGCAGACACACATCTTCACCAGAGGATTCACAAGAATCTCATAAAAAGTGTAAAATAATTGGAGAAACTAAGAAAAAGAAAAAAAGATTCTATAGCAGACCATAAGATCTGGCAATAACTTGGCATTATACTTTTGTTCCTCAGCACTCAGAAAGGGGATAAGCTGACAAAATCTATTAAATGTTACAAGGCTCTTTTTAAAGTGCCTTGGTAATTGTGCAAGTAATTGCACAGAGATACAAATTTACCCTATTTTTGAACTTTTGAGTGGTCTGCTAAAATCCCTGAATATCACTGAACAGTAAAATGTTACCTTTGTCCAAGAATTTTAAGACATCAGCATTCTAAATTCCCTCTTTCTTCAGTATTCAAGACTAGTATCAGACACAGGTGAGAATTTACAAACTGAAACAGTTAAGCTGTAGTTACTTTAAAACTTAATGCAATCTCTCTGCAAATAATTTCAGATTAAATATTTCTTTTAAGAATTATATCTATAATTTAGTATGGAGGAAGTACATGGCAATGGTTTTAGGAAGGACATCTAATTAAAACAATGATCATATATGTCTATAATACTAGATGAAGAGATAGGAAACATAACTTCATAAATTTGTTGGATTATTGCAATGACATTCTAGTCTGTCAGGACAAAGAGGTTAAAGTGGGTTAAAATCTGATTCTATTTGGCTCTTAACTAAAAAATAACTCTATTAACATGCTAAAAAACCCCAAACATCTATTTGAAGAACATTTTTTTCATATATATATAATCTTATCTGCTTAAAAGTTTGTCCAAGTGTGAAAGTCACTTTTCAACACAGAAAACGTGCCAAATCTGAAGTTTCTAAACCATTTTCCTATATTTTGGTAGATTAATTAATTTGAATTAACCACAAGATTAATTAGTTTATATGATGTGTCGATTATACCAATGACATTTAAGATCTAAAATTCAGAAATGCATTGACCTTGAGTGGCATATGTACTCAAAATGTATAATTAAAAAGAATATTAATCATTTAATTTTATAAAATGAACAGCTGTTCTAGTTGATTGGAAACAGCTAAAAGTGTAAAATGTATTTTGTGAATGCAAAATTAAAAGTTAATTTTATTATAGAGTGCAATCTGCCAACTTGAAATAAATTCTTGAGATGTAAGCAATATATTTTTGTAACGCTCTACCCATACACCAGAAAGGTCACATGTATATTTAAATGCCATATTACTATAAAAGTTTAATGATTTCAATTGAAAAGCTATCATATGATTTAGCTATTTAGAGATGAATATGAAACAGCTATGATGGATATGTCCTCTTTTTCCAAAGAACTATTTAAAAGCTTGAGGCAGAAATAATGTTTAATTAAATATTTTAAATACATTCTAAACTGTTACTTTTACTTACCTTGTGTCATACATACATCCCTAGTTTTCTTTTGGGTTTTTTTTGGTAGTAATCTCATAGGTTAAGATTCTCACTGGCATTTGCTATCATGGGTCTTCACTTATATACATTTTTCTGTCATTATAGGTATTAAACTAATTTTCATAGAATCATGGAATGGTTTGGGTTGGAAGGGACCTTGAAGACTATATCGTTCCACCCCCCCCCCCCATAGGCAGGGACACTTCCCTGCTAGTACCTTTTGCCTGTACCTGTTTTTAAGCTCTGCACTTTTATGCTTTAAAAGTGTTTATTATACAGATATCATGCACGGTACAAGGCTACAATGTGGCACTGCTTTTTTTTTTTTGTGGCTTTTTTTGTGTGTGTGTGTGTGTTTTTCTGTTGTTTTGTTTTTTTTTAATTAGGTACCACCACTCCCTTGGCATGGTGCTGACATTGCCTGCGCTATGGTCTTTTGCTTAAAACCTAAATTACTTGCAGACTTAAATGAGCAGTAAAACTTTCAGTACAATGTGTGTCTTGAGGAATGAGTAAGAACCCAAAATAGTCTGATGGTACCAGACAACACAGATGCTAGGTAAATACAGTTTGTCAATCCAGTTGGAGAAAAATCTTTCCATAATGATCCATCTTAGAAGCCATTACATCTACAATTATCAAACTATTTTCTGATAGTTATATCTGGTCTGATAGGAATGGTTCTCTAGCTCTTAGTCAAGCTAAATTTGTGCCAGAAACCTCCATTGCTTCAGCTCACCTTAATAGCTCTCGATTACGCACTTACTTAGCAGTGAAAGACCATTACTGTGTGGCAACATCCCAGTCCATAATTCTATCCTGTAAGTGGACCTTTCATACTCTGGGATACAGTTGTTTCCCCTCTATTGTTACCAACAAAAGCACTGTCAAGTTTAAGCAGGTCTGATGTGAGAACAGAATTGAAAGACTATTCAGGAAAACAAACCCTCTTTTAAAGTAGTCCTAAATTCTGTAACACTACATTCTTAATGTAACTTAATATCAAAGAAAGGAAGCAGGTTGACACTCTATGCCATGAAACATTTTAAAAAGCAGAAACATTACCTTATTCCTGATGACACATTTAAATCATATGTCAATAGTAAACAGGATGCTCTTTTGTCTCAGAGACTTTTTTGAACAAGGACTTCTGGATCAGATCCATTAGTTATTTCTTGTATTGCTGTTACTCATTCTGGAACATTAAAGGTATCTTCTACTTAATATCCTTCAACAATATGCTTCTGGAGCCTAAACATTTGGGAAAATAATGCTAACCAATGAAACTAAACATGTTTCTCGCAAGTCTTTCTATCTATAACAGGACATGTTATAGAAGATTCTTCACTAGTAAACAGGAAAACTGCCTGGTCATTAATTTAATCAGTTGACCCCAAGAATATGGTGTGAGAAATTAATTCAGAATCACAAACATTGAAATACTGTTGAGGAGCTGTACCATGGTAACTGTCCATTAATTTCTCCTTATTTCAGAAGTGAGGGTTCTGGTGGTATTGTCTCATCTCATTATTTCCTGAGAGAATAGATTCCTGGCAGCATTTGACATACATACAAACATGTCAGTTTTACACCTCTGTCATGACACTTATCGAGCTGCTGCTTCTCCAGTTTCAGAAGTCCATGGCAAAGCACATCTGTATTGTTATGATTGTGCTGAAGTTTGTTTGATAACTGCCACCAGAGGAACCCATCTGAAGCTAGAATGGTTCTAGATTAGTCCCAGTGAAGTTTTGACGGCAGTTTTTATCTGGTTGTCTCATTTGGTAACCAGATAATAAAGCTGACTTGGCAAAAATAAGGAGCAAACAACAAATTCTCTATATTAAAATGCAAAAGTTAGCAAATGGCTAATCAGGTTCCCAATCTGTTTGTTCTATAAAAATTTCAGTTAAAAAAAAAAGGGGGGGGGGGAACTCACTGCAGTAAAAAAGGACATTATTTTAAAAGAAACTTGCCAAAACGAATGTATGACTAAACTCATACTTACATGATGCCCACTGAGACATAAGGAACCCTAAAAGCCATTACCATCTACCAAGTACTTTTAAATACAGTTTTGTGCCAGTAGCTTCCCCTGTGCAGGGGAGTGACTGCCATTTGCTCACACTGGGAGGATGACAAGTGTCTTACCCTCAAATTCTGTGATTTTACAGTAAGTAGCACACGGAAAGCATATTTCGGCCGTGCCATGCCACAGGCTGCTTGAGGCTGGGCATGGCTGGTTGTCACAGGCCCTCTGGGCTAGCTCTCTCTGGGAAGGGGCATTTATGCCTATATTGCAGCCCAAGTACTTGACCCGTACATTCACTCTCAGTGTTGGCGCCACGGTACCATACGTTTCTCTTTCCTCTCACGCCTTCATGTGTAGAAAACAAAATATTGTCAATAACTAAACCCAACCCACCCCAAACCGCCCCAAACCAACTGGCCAGCACCAGGCCGAAGAAGCCAGGGGATTTTAAGGCTGTTTACGATGAGCAGCTCACAGCTCTCCCTGCGCTGAGCTCCGCCTCGCTTCACCGCGGCGATGGAGCCGGACCCGTCCCGCGGCCACCTCAGGGCCCGCCACCGCCTCAGCGGGAAGTGGCGGGAAGCGTGCGGCGGAGCCCGGCGGTTTGCGGGCGGGCGGGCACAGGGAGCGGCCCTGGGGACGCTCGAATGAAACCGGCGCGGAGGGACCTCCCCTGCGTGACCCCAGTGATAACGTGTTTATTTCGCGCTGCAGTCGCGGGTCGCTTTACAGAGACAACTCATGCTGGAGCCCCCCACGGGGCCGAGGACGAGGAGAGGGACACCGGTATTCAAACAGAACTATTAAATAACCTGTACACAAAACTTCAGTCTTTTACCCTGAAAGCGCCGAGGGCCGGGCCTCGGCATTGCCGGGCAGACGCTGCCGACCCACCCCCGGGAGCCTACAAGCCCCGACCACGGAGGCGGCGGCCGCGGTCTCCTCTCAGCCTCGCCCCGGGCCCTCAGGGGCGGGGAGGGTGCCTGTCCCGGGACGAGGACGAGCGGCAGACCCGGGGCCCTACAAGTGTTCAGTCCCGGGCCTGAGGGTCCCGGCGCCGCCTCCAGCCGAGCTCCCGCTCGCTGGGCCCGACGCAAGTCAGAGAGCCGGCAGCCCTGCCCCCGGCTGCGGGGCTCCTTCAGCTCGGGTCCCCGCTGCGCCTCGCCTTGGCCCGCAGGTGCCGCGCAGTCCCGGCCCGGTCCCTCCCCGCCGCCCGGCGGTCACAGGTCGCGGCCGTCCTCCCGCTTGACGCCGTCCGCCGCTGACTTGAGCTTCTTGTTCTGGTGGGTCTTGACGTGCTTGGCCAGGTGGTCGCTGCGCATGAAGCGCTTCCCGCACTCGGGGCAGACGAAGCGCTTTTCGCCTGTGTGAGTCCGCAGGTGCCGCTGCAGCTCGTCGGAGCGAGTGAAGCTCTTCCCGCAGAAGAGCCAGTTGCAGACGAAGGGCCGCTCGCCCGTGTGCCAGCGCAGGTGCGCCTTCAGGTGCGAGGTCTTGCCATAGACCTTTCCGCAGCCGGGGATGTGGCAGATGTGCTGCTTCTTCTTGCCCGGCTCCGCCTCCGGGGCGCTGCCCGCGGCCGACTGGCAGTTGGGGCATCGGCATCGGCGGCACCTCCTGGCCGTGGCCGCCAGGGGGGACTTGGTCTGCAGCAGGGCGGCGATCTGCGTCTGGTACTGGGCGAAGTCCGAGTGGCCCAGCACCAGGCTCCGAGGCAGAGCCGCGGCCGCGGGGAAGCGGTGGCCGCAGCTGCCCGGAGCGCCGGCCTGCTGGATGCTCCACCAGGGGATGTCCTCGGGCGGCGGGTTGGGAGAGAGCTGCCGGCAGGGCTGCGCCGGGGGCAGCAGGTTGGAGTAGCCGGGAGGCAGCGCGGCCTGGGCGGCGTAGGGGACGTATGCGGGGGGGCAGCTGGAGGGCAGGGCGGCCATGGAGGAGGGCAGCATCTTGACGGGGGAGAACTCGTACGGGTAGGAGGGGTCCGCCGGGGGGGTGAGGGGCAGTTCGTGCGCGCCCCCGAAGGAAGGCTGCAGATGGTTCTTCTGAGGAGTCAGCCCCAGGCTGGGGTGAGGCGGCGGCAGCCCCCCCGGAGAGTGCGCCGGCATCTCGCCGCTCCACGGATGGAAGATCCTGGAGGGGGATCCCAGGGTCGGGTCGTAGGAGACCTGCAGGAAGTCCGAGGGTGCTGTGCCCGGCTGTCCGATCCGGCTACAGGTGGCTGCCAGAAGAGCCAGGGGCGAGTGCTTGGCCAAGTCTGGGGAGGCGCTGGGGGTGCGGTCCTGCGCGGGAGCGGGAGGGAGGGAGGATGAAGAGCGCGTTACTCGCCGCCCGCCGCCGCCCCGCGGGAGCAGCCGCGCCGCCAGCAGGAAACTTTGCGCGCCCCTGCCCGCGGGCGGCCGGAGCCGCGCCACAGCTCCCGCGGCTGCCAAACTTTCCCAAAACAGCGAGCGCCAAACCGGCAGGACGGGCCCGGCCCCCCCGCCCCGCCCAGAGACCGGTCCCGCCTGCGGCCAGCGCCGCCGGCCCCTCCGCCTCTCCTGGACTGTGGGCGACGGGAAAGGGGCCGCTACAGGAAGGGGGCAGCCCCCGGACCGCGCTGACCTACCCCGCCTGGGACGGTGCCTGGAGTTACCGCCGGGCTGCTGGTGGGCGGGGGAAGTTGCCAGCCCTAGGTGCCGGGCTCCTCACCCCCGGGTCCCTGCCTACCTCTCCCGAGCCGCCCGCGGGTGAAGCCCAGGGAGGGAGGCATCAAGCGCCGGCTGTCCCCGAGCAACGCGGGTCACACCCGTGGAGCCTGCCCGGCCCCGGGCGCGGGTACTGACCTGGAGGAAAGCTTGGAGGGAGTCGTTCCGGAGGACGGCCACGGCGGCCATGGCTACTGCGCCCGGGGCGAAGGGAAGGCGCCGGGGCACCGCCGAGGCATGGGGACGCCAAAAGGAAGACGAGGAGCTGCCCAGTTTCTTTCTCCCTCTCTCTCTCCCTCTGTCTCCTCTCCCCTTCCCTCTGATCTCTTCGCCTCCGTGCCCGTCCCACCCCCCCGCGCTGCGCGATCTCCGCGGACTGTCTGACTGCACCAGGATCACCTCCAAGAATTTGATAAGGACTTTGCTGGGCCGCCAACCAGTCAGAGGGAAGATTTATGGCTTTGAAGTTTGCCGCTACCCAATCATCAAAGAATAGCGGCTCTTTCAGAAGCGAAAGCAAATCCTTTGAATCCACAAAGCTCCTATGGTGTGTTTGTTGGTCTGGATAAAAGAACTGATTATTAGGGGGGATGGGAAGGGAGGAGATAAAGGCGGGACAATTAATGAAGTAATCACTATGTGGGAAATGTATATACACAAATAATTGGATTTTCTTGATCAAAGGACCCCTTACCGCCTGGAGACCCTCGCATTGGATGTGCCATACACCAAGACACTGGATCCCCGCTCTAGCCCCCCCTTTTTTTTTTTCTTCTTTTTTTTTTTTTTTTTTGCAATTAAGGATTTGTGGCAGAGCCCTAAAGTGACAGCGTGTCTTTGTTATCGCCCGAGAAATCTGCCCCCGGATTACCCTGTAGTGCTTAATGACTCCAAGTAACAGGAGCACAGCGGGTTCACCTGATCGTGGCTGGTCGATCCCAGCCGTAAAACTTCCTAGGAGTAATTGTCGGCAGTTCCTCTCCGCTCCCTCCCTCCTTGCGCCCGCCCTTCCCCCGCGGCTGGGGGATATGCCCTCGGTGTGACTCCGCGAACACCCGCGCAGTTTCCCCTCTGGTCGCCGGGTTTGGTTTCGCGTAGCTCTGCGGCGCTACTGACCAGAGCCCCCGCCGGGTAACGCGGGGCCTGGCTGGGAGGCGGGACGGCGGGGTGCCACCGGCAGCAAGCACCCCCGCGGGCAGACACACCGGCAGACCAGCCGCCGACAGACCGAACGGGAAAGTTTCCTCTTCCCTAGAGGGAGCCGGGTGTGAAACACGTACTTTCTTTAAACGAAGGCAGGAGTCTCTCCTGGCAGCGTTCTTGGGGGCGGAATGTGTGTCCGCGGAGGCGGAGGGCTGTGCCCGGCGGCCCTGGCGAGCCTGCCTGGCCTGGGCAAGGGCGAGAACGGGACCACAGGCTCCTCGGAGCACGGGCAGTATTACCGGGTTGCTGCCTCCACCCTCGCGTGCACCTCCTGACACAAAGCCATAAAACTCGGCCCCGAGGGCTCCGCTCCCTCACCCCTCACTTTTCGGCCTGTGTATATAGACACATACGTGTGTGTCTGAAGAATCCAGCCCTCTTTTCCTCGAACCGCCGGTGAGGCTATATCCCCAGTCAGCACCACCAAGCACATCTGGGTCACAGCTCCCACGGCCCGCTCGGCACCGGGCTCTGCTCCTCGCCGCTTCCCCATCTGCCCTGGGGCAGTCGCAAACGTGTAAGCCGGCGTGTTTGGCCAGGTACCAGGCGAGGACGTGCAGCTCTGCCGTGGGGAGGGGGTGCCCCTTCGGGCAGATGCCGGCTGGCTCTGGTGCTCCGGGGCTGTTTGCCCAGGTAACTCGATCCTCCCCGCAGTCGCCGGGTTCAATTGTATTCGCACCGCCACTGAAGCCTCTTTAAACGCCAGCGCACAGAGATCTTTATCTGGCTTTCCTGTAGAAACAATCACTGTCCGCTCAAAGACTTTCAAGAGTTGTAGGGCTTGAATTAGATCGGTTTCTTTGAAGGGATTAAAGTGCCAAGTCCTCTCCCACGGCTCCATATTGAGTCCTGGGGAGAAGTAAAAGCCCGACCTCGTGTAACACTGATACCCTACGCAGCAGCCACTTCAAGCTCTCCCCATGTGCCAGGCTTCACCAGGTCGGCACCAGGCAGAGAAGCGCCCTGCACCCAGCTCTTTTATCGCGCAGTGATGCTCCGCTTGGCTTTTTTTTTTGCCGCAGGTCCCTACCTGCTCGCGGGGCCCAGCACCTGCACCCGGCCCCGCAGGTGCGCGATACGCGGGGACCGCGCCGCCTCCACACAGGACGGGACATGGCAGGAGACGGGCAACCCTGGCGGGCCCCGGCCGGCAGCGGACGCCAGCGGGAACACCGCGCACCCCCCCGCCTGCAGCTGTCGGGTGCCCCAGGATCCCCGGCCGAGTTCCATCCGCGCCACTGGGATCGCCCCGCTCAGACGCGCGCTCCCTTCCTGCCGCGCCTGGGCAGGAGGAGTCTGGTGGGACCCCTCCGAGGGGACCCCGACCCGCACCTCCGCTCCCTGGAGCAGTGATAACCTGCCAGGCGAGAGGAACGGCGGCGCTCGTCCTTGCATCGTCCCTAAACTTCCGCATCCCCACAGTCGTACCAACCTGGGATTCCTACGAGGTGCCTGATTTGATTCCTAACTCAAAGTTTGTTAATTCGTTTTATCTAATAATTGCCGAGAGAATGATCTGAACAATATTTATAAACGAAATGAGAACGGATAGGTAGTTCAGGTGACACTGAACACCTCCCGGATTCCCCCAGTCCTTAAGGTATGTTATTTCCTAGTTATCTCGATGAACCCAAATGAACTGTCATGTTACAAAAGAGTTAGTGGAAAGTTGGGTAAGTTTCTATACAGACGTCACACTACAAATGCCATAAATCTGCAGCCAAGAAAGCACACTGCTTAAAAATCGAGAATAATTTCTCATTTCTGGAAGAAACCAATGGGCTGAATAATGAAACGTTGCAGTCATAATTTTCCGTACAAATAATTAGTGTTCAAACTCGGAGCATTTCAGTCTCCTGAAATGTATTCTTAATGAAGTGATGTTCAGAGATGTCATTAAAAATGCAGGGCTGGAAGATCAAAGTACAATATTTATTTTAGAAATTTGTTTCAGTTATCAGGAGATACAGGTATCAAGGCCAAGTGTCAATTCAGTTACACAAAGCACTGTTTCCATGAGAAATGGGCTGCCGCTACATCCTACTGTCAAGCGAGGAGGCACCAGCACTGAGGAGAGGCGCCCGGGCCGGGCAGGATGTCCCGAGAGGGAACTCCCTGCCGCAGCCCCGCTCTGGCCGAGGCGCAGGGGGACGGTCCCCACCGGCGGGGCCGCGGGAGCCGGAGCGGCGTTGGGGCCCACCGGGGAGGGTGCGGCAGCGCCGCCGGGGCTAACCTACCACGGCGTGGACGCAAGAAGAGCTCCAGCCCAGGTGCAGAGGAGCCCCCGCCTGCTCTGGCGCTACCTCCACCACGGAAACCGACCAGCAGGCACCGGGCCAGAAGGACTCAGGCTGCGCTGGGCGGGATGGGAGCGGGTGATTTCAAAGCAGTGGACATAAAACGTGAGGCACCATCACCCCCTTCACAGACAGGTGCCTTCAAAGACAGGATTTCTCAAATTCGGATATCCCAGAGTGCGTGTCGCACTGTGCCAGGGCTTTCTGGACTCTGCTTTGAATGCAGGTAGCAGAGAAAAAAATACCTGGGAATGGTAGAAGTGCCAGTGATCCTCTCTATAGTCTCCACTGTCCCTCTGCCCCATAGGCCCCCAGCACTCTATCCTGGAGCCTACCTCAGAGCCTGTCCCAGTGTCAGCTCACACTAACATGTGAACCCACGGACTCACCACCCCACCTCTTATGACACTCCCAGTACCCCCCCCAAAGGCCTTTGCATTCCCCTGCCACGAATCCCCCAGTCCCTCAGCTCTTCCAGGACAGCCAGGAATGACCCTGGGAGCCTGGATAAGCTCTATACACATCCTGCCCCCAGCTTGGGGATCTGAAGCTGCCTTAAATGAAACAGTGTTCTTTTAGCAGTTGTGGAAAAGAATCAAAACAAGAGCGTTCTTAAGTGAACAGCTGCATTAACGTTCAGCCAAGCCTCCTAGTTCTCCATGAGAGTGTGGCAGGCTTTAAACCTGAACAGGCTTCAGATAAGCTTGCTCCAAAAGGTAGAGCTCTCACACCATCCCCCATTCTATCTGGTTTAAACCCTTACTAAAAGAGGCTATCTATCCACAGCAGCAAGAAGTTTCACCAGAAGGTAAATTAACCCATGTATATAGCTCCAAGTCCATGTAGTCATACTGCCAAAAGTTCTGAGTTACATACCATTAATATTACTATTATTCACATTTTTACAGGGGCAACATCACTGGCATAGTAATAGGAGTCACCAGTTGATGATTTTAACTCACTAGTTTATAAGGTTTGTTTATTGGCTTCAGATTACCACCAGTTTTAAGAAAATTGTATCTCCTAAGTTTTATCGGAGTTTAATTGAACATCAGTAGGTGAAAATAAAAGGATTAAAAGCTGTTACAGCACCTCCTGCATTTTTCTGTGCATAAAGGAAAAACAAAACCCTAGACAAGATCAGCACATGCAAAAGCATAGTTAGGATTTAAAGGCTTGCCTCAACATTTCCCAGGCTAGGTGTGGATTTCACAAAGATTAATAGAAGATTTCCCAAACCTCTGAAAGCTGAGCTGCCCTTAAAGAAAAGTAGAACAAATTTTATGCCTCACAACAGTTTTACTGCCTGTTGTCAAAGTTTTAAATATCTGAATGTATTCATCTCCTTCCCCTTCCTTGGCTGGCTGGCCCTTTGTGACTCCTCCTCCTGTCCTGGGGAACACTGCTGAACATTTTTGGATACACTTCCTCCCCTTGCTTCCATACTTTAAAAAGGAGTCAGACTCTTTAACTATATCCATATTGAAAGTGTTATTCTTGGCTCCACTTTGAATGCCTGGGACACCTTTAAGTTCAAAATGATCATTTTGAACTCTGGAAACGCCTTTCTGCCTCTGGCATACACGGCTTCACTTTCTTCACCACTAATAGCTAGAAAAGAACTTCTAAAAAATGAAAAGCAAGCCAAGACTCTGGTGAGTATCTGAACAGGATCTGCTCTGTGCACCCTGCTTGTCCTTTCATTGTGGGAAACATTAGGTAAAAAAAGCCTGTATTTTTGGTTGAATGCATTTGTTTAGGGAAGACTGGATGGGAACCTTTTACTTTATGAGTACAGATACATACAGCCACTCTTTCCTTGAACTGTAATTATTCAGTATGGAATGAAAAGGTAATTAAACTATTATTTGCCTCCTTTTAACTACAGGAAGTATATTATCTAAAACCTGGGTCCCATGGTCATTAATTTTAGTTACTTAGTATATTTATTGACAACTTAAACAGCTATCTGTGTCTGTACTGTGTTAAAACTGGCAACGGCACAAAGTTTGGCCATAATGATCATTGTTCAACCTACACATAAATATTGGGTGATCATATGGCTGCCACATTGCTATTGATTTGGCTGAATGGATTAATCCCACACTGTAAAAATACACCTGTTACTTAATGAACTTGTGCTGTAATTTTATAACATTTTGGTACAGAAAAGATGGAAGTATTTTCTAATGACAATATTTTTCAATATTTCAATATTTCACTTTTGAAACAGCCCAGTGCACAAGAGTATATAAAAAAATCCATTTCATTTCCTACAAAATGTAAGTGCTCTATACAAAGTCTTCAACAATTCCTCTTTAGCTGAGGGGGGAAAAAGGAGACAGGGAAAAATCTCAACAGTGGGATTGTGAGGGTCAAAACACAGATATGGGATATGGCTGTGGCATTGCCGGTGTGTTGGGTAAAAGACACTGTCTTCACACCAAGGGAAATAAATAACCTGAAAACCCTCCCTAGAGACCTTCTGTGTATAATGGCTTTGAGGTAGCTTGTTCTGACTGCTTTTCCAATGCATGCGTATTGGTGAAAGGCAGTCAGTGCTCCTTGTGCCTATCAGCTATGACACAGGTACGTGCCCCCCAACCTGGGGAGAGTTTTTGAACGTGACGTAGAAAAGCCAAATTTCTAAATTAAAAGAAGATTAACTTCTCTTTATTTATTCATTTTTTTTTTTTAATGTCAATCTCCTTGGCTGCCGTCACAGGCCCAGGATCCCAAGGAGGACTGGGGAAAGCCTCAATGACAATTTTCAAATGACTTGTCTCTCCTTAGCTGAGCATAAAGACTTAAAAACACTGCCCTCTTAAACTGATAGAAATGTCTTTTCTGGAATGCAGTGCATGATATTTTTCTGTGTCGCTTCATACCTTAATGCCATAAGTGATGCAGAATAATATATAAATAGGTAAATGCATAAATTATGTGAACTATTCAAATACAAATTTGCCCCCTCCAATTCTGAAAATAAAAATGACATAAATTAAATGATACCAAATGTATGCAATGCTTGTATTATGCTTTCCATCCTCACAGCACTGTAGAAATATCAAGTCATTCTCATTGTACTCTCATGCAGCAACAACAGCTTTCATCCCCTTCTTTTCAAAGGAAACAACCGTAGCCGTACACACAACTGCTCCAGGTTTGGAAAGAGGAACTCCTTGCCTCAGTCCTGCACATGGACTACCAGACTGCTCTTCAATAAACACTTAAATTGATCCAGCTCAGCTCAAACCTCAGGAGCAGTGGCTGAGGCATGTACCTCCTGCTGGCAGCCTGGCCATGCCAAACCAAAGCAAACAATCCTAATCTGGGAATAAATCACATTTCTCTTCACTCTTCAATCAGCCCCTATTGTTCTGGAGCAAACAGCTTAAGCAGCTGTTTGAGACCTCACTTGTGTACAGTTCTGGTGTCCTCAACATAAAAAGGGCATGGAACTGTTGGAACAAGTCCAGAGGAGGGCCACAAGGATGATCAGGGGACTGGAGCATCTCCCATATGAAGAGGTAAAAGAGGCTGTGTGAAGACTTCAGCAGCCTTCCAGTATCTGAAGGGGGCCTATAGGGATGCTGGGGAGGGACTCTTCATTAGGGACTGTAGTGATAAGATAGTGATAGGACAAGGGGTAATGGCTTAAAACTTACTCAGGGGAAGTTTACATTGGGTATAAGGAGGAAGTTCTTTACTGTGAGGGTGGTGAGGCACTTGAATAATTACATTATTAAGTAATAATTACATTATTAATGCATAATACAAGCATTGCATACATGAGGCCCGAGGAAGCTGTGAATGCTCCATCCCTGGCGGTGTTCAAGCCAGGTTGGACAGAGCCTTGGGTGAGATAGTTCAGTGTGAGGTGTCCCTGCCCATGGCAGGGGGCTTGGAACTAGATGATCTTAAGGTCCTTTCCAACCCTAACTATTCTATGATTTTATGACAAGAAGAGGAGAAAGGATATTCCCCTCAAAGACAAGGGTGTCAGCATGGCCATGATTCCTCCTCCAGTCTAATGAACAGTGTAATTTTTTTCACACTTCTGGAATCTCTGAAATGAAGGGCAAAAAGAAATGACCTTCAAATGGGTACAGTTTTTGACTTATCTCCCTCAGTAAACCTCACATCCTTATTTTTCCCATTACATGCAGGAACCCCCCATATTCTACTAGAATGGAGCTGAGACAATCACATATTGCATATGAAAGACAGAATGGTCCATCATGAAGGAAAGATAATGAAATAAAATTGAAATGTATTCTTAGCCTAAATTACCTATTCCTTATGCTGGGGAATGAGAGAGAGGCTACGATGCAGTGCTGGGACTCCAATCCCCAAATGATACAGCTCTATCACATGAGCCATTTTTAAACCCAAGTAAGCGGATTCAGGAGAAATCTGTGGTTGACAATCACCGACTGCTTCTTCGGAGGCCACACTAAACCACAAAGAACTATTTTCCAAAATTTTTATCTTAAAATAAGGAAGTCCGGAGAAAATCCAAGTGCAAAGTCATGCCATTTCTTCAATGCCATCAGACTAACTTTATCTAAGTATTAGAGTATGTCAGAATTCTCATAGAAGTCAGTGGAACTGTTGCCTGTAAAAACTGAACCAGGCTCATGATTTGCTACTTTAGTTGACTTCCATCACTACACGTGCTAAGTGCACTTGGCACATGGAGTGACTCAGAAAAAAGCTGCTCTATAATGCCAGTGATTCTCTTTAATGAGATGCAGTAATCAGTTGATTTATGAATTTCTCCTGCCTGTTCTCATTTACTTAGCTCTAAACTAAGGATAATTTGCATTCTAGAAGAAAAACAGTGTTTATAAGAGAACAGAGTAATCCAAATCCTTCTTAAATCAAGTTTTAGAAATGTACACACTGAGATTAAACACAGTCCTAGCAATGAGCATAGCCTTATCCATTAAACTCTACAGCAACGACTAAAGTATTACAGTTCCAGTTTCATCTAGTTTTCCATACTATTATAGCACTCCCTTATCTCAGGAATTTAATGTAGGAAGAGACAAAAGAAACTTTCTGCCTCAGCTTTCTGATACTCCAATGACCTCCTCTTGGGAGATCCTATGCTGTTAATTTAGATACCATATGCCTCATCGGTCATCAATTCAGTTGCTGCTCTCCACTTTATAGCCCTCACTGGGATTTTGATCACACTATCTATAAAACTAGTCACTTCCTCTGTTTACTGTTGCTCTACCAGACAAGCCCCAGCTGATCAGTATTTTCTTACACATACTTACAAATAGCACAGTTGAGTCAGTTTTGTTTTCTTTTTTGGTATATGCTGCTCCACTATCATTTATACACTATTTGCAGTGCTGAAAGTCAAGAACTGGAGACCAGCAGATGAGGGATGGGAAAGAGGAGACAGAGCTACACACTGCAAACTAAGACTACTGGGCAGGTGTCTGGAACTGGGAGGGAGTAGCCCAGAGACCAGGACTTTCTTGTTACAGGAGAACTTTATCTCTGCTGACATTCCTGCAGTCCCTTGATTGACCACGACCTGAGCTCCTATTCGTGTGTGTTACAGAATGGATATGTCTGATCTCCTTTTCCTGTGTAAGCATTTTGGGAAGGTTAAGAAGCAAAAGGCTTCTAGTTGGAGAGGCTGGAAAGGTAACCTCTGAGCAGGCACCATGTTAGTGCTGAGACTGGCTGGAAAAGCTAAGAATGAGTGTGGCCTCGTACATGCCAAGAGTGGGGTCACCAGTAGAGAACACCAAGAAGAATGGAGCAGTTCACTCTGCTCTGAGTGATTGATTGGACCCGTTTTCATCTCCGTGGGGTGTTGGTTTTTAGCTAAAATAACATTTCACTCTGAAGTCTCCTACACAGGCATATACAGCCTCCTCTGACACTCAAGCCATATATACATTCAACCTAGATAAGGGGTGGAAACTGTCTCCACTTCCCTGTTCTCTACTGCCACCAGCCAGTAATGCAATTATTTTTCACAGTTCACCTTTTTTCTTCTTTTTGTAAACTTGCCAAGTTGCAGGAAGCACAACAGCACCCAGGTTTGTGGGGCATATTCATGATTTTTTTTTTTTTTTCCTGAGAAAATCCAAGTGCAAAATTCCGAAGTCCCAAATTTCAAGTCCAAATTCCTTAGCTGTGAGGCTAGGGAAGAATACAGGAATTGGATCAACGAGCAAAATCTTGGCCCTGAGTAAGAGAAAGGTCAAATGTAGTGAGGGAATTGGGAGGAGTTTTAGACAATATAAGCACATCATCTTTAAAGCATTTATCACCACAACTCCTCTATAGAGTAGTGTGTTTTTATTCCATTCTTGCCAAAGGAAACACAGGGAGACCACATATGTTGTCCTTTGTCACAGATTAAGCCTAGTGAAGAGCAGGAAGTTGGACTGAGAAACGTTACTGCAGAACAGAAGCACACAACTTGGGACTATATAATTCCATGTTCCACCTCACTCCCTTTACAAAATCAAATCCAACTTTTTTTCAAATTCCCTTCCATCCCCCTGATTTCATGTCGGTCTCTTCTAACACTTGTACACTCTCTCAGCAACTCTGATTATGAGCTGATATTGATCTTTCTGTGGGAAACACAGCCGAAGAATAAAGCCCAGATAACCTTGGGCAGGAAGAGAGGTATCAATGAGACTGGGTGGAGGCAGCTAGGAGACAAACACGCAGTCTGTGCAAGAAGAGCAATAAGCCAACATGCCCACAACATGTCATTTCTACTGTTCCTGGTGGATGGTGACTACAGCATATAAGAAGTAAAAAAACAGAGCCTAACACCTTTGCTTTACAAAAGACAAAATACGTATTAGGTAGGCCGTACTGCACAGCCAAATGTAACTCAAACTCCATAACTCAAACACTGAACATACTGGGCAGAAATAACTGGATACTTCCTAACTTTTACAGCCCCCCCTCCTTCTCCACTTTAGCAAACTATTCACTACAGGATTCTGTCCAATGCTCTAGTTTCACTTTTCAACCACCAAAATACTCACTCTCAGTGGTGACCACCTCCCCTGCAAGCTTTGCAACTGACACAACTTTGGTAATTCAGTAATGCTACCATCTATGTTTTTTGATCTCACACACAGGAGCATTCAAAAGAGCTAATTTTCCTCCATCTCAAGCAGACCCTCTCTCTATGCCAGTTTTCTCCTCATCTCAGTGTTCCACCAACCTGTTCCAGTGAATCCTCCCACCACCGTGTATGATCAAACACAGTGAGTGTAGATGGCATGTGGTTATCTCCAGCACCTTCCACTGGCTGTAGAACAGCTGAGCTATGGTAGCAGTGTATGTAACACAAACTTAGGGGTTTGATTTTAAAAAAGTGAATAGCTTTGTGGCCAGCACTCTGTTTCCTGCCTATCAAGAATGAGATGCCCTGAAACTGCAAGAAGCACCAACACACTACTTTACTGCTGGATTAGCCAAGGTTTAGGACACTGTTTTTTCCCTTACCAGCTCCTTGTTGATCCATGTTTGGCTGCTTCTATCTAACAGTCCTACAGGCTCTATTTATGTAACTGGCATATTCACTTCATGGAAGTCTGGAAAGTTCAAAAGAGGAATAAAAATTTAGGGTACTTAGAATTCTTGGCCATTCAGAACTATTTGGATGATGCAGAAAATTACCTAACCCTTGTTCAGCACCCTTCCTGCATGTTCAGTTACATCCAGGTTTCAATCCAGGATGAATTTCAATCCAGGTTTTGCTGTTATTTACACCTATACACTGATATACAAAGAACTAAATGAAGACTCATAGGATATTGGGAACAAGCATGTAATCCTGCCTCTCAGAGCGCATGTGAGCTATTGTTAAACACGATTTTCCAGCTACTGATTAATTATTTTGTCAAAACCAAAAGCAGTGTGATTTTAATGAAAGTACCCAGATTTAGTCTGGCTGAGCAGACAGATTATGTATTTAGTTGTAAATGGGCTGTAAACATTCAAGATCTTTACATATGTACATCAAATAATAGTATCTATATTTAGATATTTGACTGAAGCTAGTTTTTACAGGATTGAACTGGAAAAATCAAAGTTACGTATTTTGATATTTTGTTATTTTTATGATATCTCTTGATCATCGTAATTTGAAGGTGAAAACATAAATGTATATTAGAGATATTCAGAGATAAACTTCTCTGTGCAATTTGTCCAAAAAAGCAAATAATTTCTTGCCACATAATGAAACTCAGAAAAATGAGGGGGAAATAAGTGGGTTTGGGACTATATAATTCATACAGAAGAATCCTCAGATGAAGGATTACAACTATTTTTGCTACAATATGCTTATAAATATGAAGGATTAAACACAAAAAACTATGAGGCCATCTAATAGCGTATTTCTAGAGGTTTGTTTGAAGAAGTATTTTCCAATTAAATGTACTATTTATCACCTACCTGTGATTTTTATCACCTAACCAGTAGGCTATCTTTATGGAGTTCTGACCACCAAATTTCTATCAATCATGCTTAACAATTACTGGTTTTGAAAATGAATAATACCAGAATCTTATTTTTAGTGTATCTCTACTCCTGCACTGGTATTTTCTGTAAACTTTTGTCAGGAAAGATTCTTTCCAAAGTATAGTAGATTTATAAAAGATAATGGGTTTAATGGTTTAAAAATCTGATTCCTTGCAGTACTGCAGGCCTAGGGGAAAAAAAAAATAAGTTTTACTTTGAACCACCAAAAAATGAAGATCTTATGTGATTTTTGAAAGGGGAACCCAAAATATCCATTTCAACATTATGGCAATTTCCTATTGTAGGAAAACTAGGAATTTTATATCTGATACATTTTATTTGATTTTGGTTTTGCAATTTCAATTATTAGTCTATTTATAATTTTGTATTCTAAAAGACTTACTTGGAGTTACGGTAACTATACCACCTGCGTTCTCAAGAAGCTTCCAAAGAATCTCAAAGTGGTTTTCTACCATAGGTGTTACATGCATGTTAAGACACTCTGCAAGACGATTTAATGCTTTACTATAGTACATGATGAGGGTGATCTTCAAAATCTACTAAAGGTGGCCTCTTCCATGAAACCTAATGGCTTATGTCTTTTCCCCACCTCTCTCAAGTAACTTCCTCTCATTTGTTTCAAGTCTCCTTCATTGTAGTTTTCTAGCTTTCATTGTCCCCAAGTCCATTAATTTCTGCCTTCATCAAAGACCATTAATACTCCTTTCTTCATATCCATCCTTTAAAATTCCTCTTCCAAGTGTCACCCAGAAATTGGATACAACAGAGTTTAGCACTGCAGGAAGCCACAAGGTAAAACAGGAAGGCTTCGCTCTCTCAGAAATAACAATTACGTGCTCTCTGTTTGGTTCTGTGCAGCAGCTGGAAGAAGCAGTGAAGCTGGCACCTTGTCACTATACTGTGGCAGAGACAATGAAGAATCTGCCTCTAATTCCTTTTGAGACAAAAGAAGGCAGGAGAGAGAAAACCCACAATCACCTTGATCTTCAGTTCCCCCTTCCTGTGAGAGCAGGATGACAGGGATGTTTCCTGCATGTTACAGCTGAGCAGAAGAAAAGTTAGGGCTATCCAAAATACCGAACATTCCCAAGAAAATACCTAATAGTCCTCAGAGCATCATCCATAGCTCAAAAAAACCATCAAGAAAGAAAAGTAACCCAGCCAAATCAATACCTGTCATAAACACTGCATTTCCTTTGAAAGTTTATATCACTGTACTTTTAGCTTGTCAGCAACATTTCCAAGTACTAAGTGTACTTCTCTTTTTATCAAAGCAAAGAAATACTTATGTCCTCAGAACTCCCATCTGTAATTAAAAAAAGGTAATTAAAAAACTGTCAACTATAAATAAAGCAGTGACTGGAATTTATTTTGAAAACATTGTATTGAGTTCCTAACGAGTTTCTAATGGAGAAATCTCTCAAATTCCTTATGCCTAGTGGCTTACCAGCAAGTATCCTCACCTTCTTGAATTTTACTTTTGCACATGGATTTGTCCCTTTTGCACTTCCTGTTCTCTTCATAATTTGCAGATATACTCTAAAAATCATTGGGAATTTCCAGCTTAAGTGAAAAAACATGCAGATCTAAGCCCAACAAAGGTAGCTGTTTCAAGCAATCTCTAGCAAACACAACACAGCTGACAGCTGAATGCTACAAATGGGGCCTCAGAAACAGGGCTTAACAATTTTAAGATCACAAATTCCCAACCAACACTTGAGCCACAGAAGAATGTCCATTAGCTGCTATAAAAGCAAAATTGGTAGGGCTTTGTGATGCAGTGGAGGACCTGAGAGGCACACACAAGCACACACACTTCAACACACTGGAGAGTAGTATAAATTCTTCAATTTGAATAATTTCCACCCTTTTCTTCCTCTCACTAACATGAAATTTTGTTTCATTTTAGTTAAAACATTTTTTCTGCTCTCCATTTATTATGTTCACATTTCTTTCTGGTTTAGCTCCCACCAGTCCATGCACCATACAGAGCATCCAGTATGATTTTATATTGTGAAAAAAAAAACCCAACAACATCTGTAGCTAGCATTGTTTTGTCCCACTGTTGTTTTCTTTAATCTTTTGTTTGATGCATGGAAAGATGCTAACCTTTCTATGCTATCTTAACTGCAGTGATCTGGGAGCAAAGCAAATGAAATTTAGTAGATAGGTTTCTGTTGTCATTATTAAACTTCATATGCTTTGCTGTGTAGGCAACGTGTTTTATTTCTCTTAACCTGAAAGAGGTTTCTGTCTTATTGTTGCAATTTATTAAGGGCAAACAATCTAGGGCTTATAATAGGCCTGTAGGCAGAACAAAGCCCTTGTCAAAGGGAAGGGTTGGCTGCTCAGCTGGGTAGCATGTAAATGTGCAAAAAGAACTGTTCTGTTCAAAGACACTAGACATGCTTTTTAAATAAAACATTTCATATAATTGAGAGTTGCCATTTAAGTGTTGTGCTGGAAATGTTAATCTAAAAAAAAATGATTTAACTGAAGAGCTAGAGTTGCAGTGTATTTAGTGTATATAGTGTCATAATAAACAAAACCCCATACATCACTAAGGTTTTTGTTAGAGCCTGCACATTACATGTTTCTAAAACAGCAATTTATTGCCGTTTTATAACACTGTGTTATGTAAGTCAGAATAAGTTCATTGATTGCTGTATTTACCTGGGCAGATGGTGTAAACTTAATCTTACCCAAAACATATTCTGGGGTTTGGTTTTAATAGAAGAGATCACTCTGCTTGTTACTTTGACATAGTATCATATCTCAGAAAGTAAGGCGGTTTCTCATTCTACAGCTCATTTAAAAATTCTCATTAAGTGCCTCCTTTGCAAGAGCTGAAATTAAAATGACAGATAAAGATAACAACATAATAGGCTTTTTATTTTAGTGCACTGGTCCACTCGGGCACAGGCAGTTCTTTTTTTCCTCTTCTGTTGAAATGGCTAATCAGGACAGTATCATCAATTAGATTTTTCACTTTAACTTTTCATAATGTTTCCAGACTTCACTATTTGGCAAAGACAATTGGGACAGATTTCTTTATTTTTTCCTCTGGCCTAAAACTCGAAACCCCCCACTTCCCAAACTGTTACCACTGAAGAGTTTATTAAATGGCTGAAAAAGACAGCTGGTCCCACCATCTGTTAAAAATTTTCAGGGGCCAAATGAAACAGGTTATACCTTTAGCCATGCCAAGTCTTCCAATACCCCCTCCCTCTCACAGCCTGTGGAGGGCTAATCTGAATTTCACGCTCTGATTTTGCTATTGCTAATGTCTGAGCTTCTTATGTGTGCTTCTTGTAGTTGCTTATATTAGTTCTCTAGCAGTAACAAAAGCTCCCCTCTCCTTTCAACCTCCCTCATTTGCAATCAACGGAATCCTGGGTCTATAGTCTCCTTTACAATAAGATACTGTACCTTGAAGGAAACCCACTGAGAACCTAATATCTGACTTTTTGGAGCAACAGAGAAAACCAGGGGTACATTTCTGTTGTTTTGCAGCCACTTTTCTATAAATGCTAATGGAAGTAATTCAGATGTGCCAACAAAGAGAGAATCTGCAACACACTGCAGGTGTGAGGGGGCTGAAACAAAAGGGATGCTAACCCTAATGGTATTTCTTGTCATTAACAATTCTTTGATGTTCATACTTGAGGCTCTCTTTTATCTTGTAGTTTTCCAGCCATCTTTGTTAACATGCAGTGCAACTAAATCTCTTTTCCCTAACCTTTAAAGACATCTGCAAAATGTTTATGCTAAGTTAGTTTCCATAGCATCTTTCTGTAACACACATTGAAGTAAAATGAGATAAAGCTTGCAAGGTTATTATTAAAACATCAGTAAGTTCCTATCATTAAGTGAAAGAAGCAGATCAATAAAAAGAAGCTCTTAATGTTACTTTAATAAGGATGAGTTTCTTGTAGCAGGACTGGGGATTAACTTCAGTGTAACAGAATTAGTGCTTATAATATAGCAGCTATGTTGATAAGAACCAGTTTGTTTTACTTGTGTTCATTAAAATAAAAAAAGAACAACAAAAATCTGTAGGTATGGATATTAAAGTGCTTTTCCCAACATAATATATGTAAGGACATTCTAATTTTCCAGAAGGGATTTCTCTACCACTAAGTGGGCAATGGCATTCAGTCAAGGCTCCGTAGGTGGAGTTTCTCCATATCCATCTGTCTTTCCATGACTTACAGATGGAAAAACACTGTGTCTTTTAAAATGTTCAACTCAGTAGGATAACAGTAAAATGAAATGAACAATCAAAGCACATAAGATGCCAATCTGAACTACTGCACAGCACTACCAGCAGACCCAGCGTTTTGCTCTCATCCCATCGGTCATGTCCTGTTAGATCACATCCCATTTTATCACAGTCTGTTGCATTACTGTTGCAGCATGCTGGAATGTTAAATGAGCAACATAATCAATCAATATGAATTTCCAATTGGAATTCAGCTATAAATCTGAGTTAAAAATGCTGGAGATTGTAATACAAATCATCAAAAGATACTGTTTTTTTTCTTTCAAAACTTAATTTCTAACAGATCAGTTTGATCAAAGAAATTAAGTCTGTGCCTGCATTAAGTACAGCACTTATCTTTGAATTTGTATGTAAACTTCCTTCACGTTAATCCTATGGAACAAGGAAACAATAACAGTGGTTATATTCATACAGTGCTTGTTTTCTTCTTTTACAGCTTACTTTCATCTTGAGGCATAAAGGCAAACTAGTAACACTGTAGTTAATATACTGTCTTGTCCCAAGTTTCAGCTGCATGGATTAATGGCCTGAGCTGCTTCTCTTTTTTCGCCTACAGCATTCATCAGTCTCAGAAACGTGTATGGGAATTGGGGGTCTTAGATTACTGTCAATTTTATCAAATTAACAGATTATTTTAAATCATTTTTCTTGCAATAGTACCAAGGAGTAAGCATTCCTGGCATGACAGAAATTGAAAAACTGGAAGTCTCTGTTTGACAGATGTTGCAGTATCAGTAAGAGCCATTCTCATAGAAGCCTTTACATAACTTCTCCCACTGCATTAACTGTATTAATTTGTTGCTTATACTAGGGAGCTGCAGTACGAACAGAAAACACCAAATAAACTGTCACACAATTTTGTGGAAGTACCTCCTCTGCATTCCTCTCTCTTTGCTAAGGGCCAAATGTAGCACCTTCGTATTGTCATTACCCAGCTATGCAGCAATCCTCTACTCTAGTACCCAGCTTTCCGAGGATCACTTCTACCAGTACCACAAGACACTTCTACCTGTCCTGGCCTCAACTATTCCAACCAGTGCATTATACAACATAGTACCCTGGTTCTGCTGTTCCAGGTTCAGACAGGTCTTAATCAGAGACTCGATCAGTAGGACAACAATTTTCAGAAACAAACTGGACAGGCCTCTCCCTCCATCCCAGAACTGTATTCCAGGCCAATAAATGCATCCAGTCTTTGCTGTGGTGATACTTCTTTCAGAGACCAAGACGAGACTTTCAACCCTACTTTTTGCTGGTAATGGGTCAGAAGTTGGGGCTGGGTATTTTGCAGAAAAATGTAAACACGTTGATCTCCCTACTCGCCATCTCCGTTTGCCAAGTACTTTATAATACTAAATTACTGAAAAAAAATCTGTCCTTGCAATTTAATTAAAAAATAGGCCTGTCAAACGAAAGCAAGGATTTAATCTGTTACTGGCCCAATCAATAATATGTAACCTGGTTTCTGGAATTATTACACCAAGTTTTTTTTCATTTATCTGCTCCTATGGCCTTTAGCATCACAACATGTGTACTGTAATAATCACTTCCCTGATAACACAATGTATATATTTACTGTCCTGGCTGATACTGGATTTATACATGTAATAAAATAATTTCCAATAATTCTTGACAAATCCATTAAGATGAGTTAGGATATCAGCCTGTGCTTAAAGACACAGTGTGCTATTATTGTGAATTGCCAGCCTCTTCCCTTACCAGTTCTAGTGCCCAGCACAAAGGTGACACAAAGCCTCTCACTGAATTTGGTAACCTTTAGCTCTGGCCCAGAGGACTGGTACTGGCCTTTGTTTTTCCTAGCTTTCTGTGCTACTTTTGTCAGTCTGGGAGTCCTGCTTTGTTGTCAAGCAGAAACATTTTCTGTTAACTAAGCATTCTGCTACAAATCCTCCCAGGCTGAACAGTCCTAAGGAAAAGGCACATTAACTGACATTATCTCTCATATTTTGTTGTCAGAGTTAAAAGCAGGATGGGTAAGTTAATGCCATGTCTGTGCATATATTGATACTAAACTATTAACCTGTTTCTGATAGGATGGTATTTTTGTGCCATATGGCTTTAGTTTTAATTGTATGTACTATATGTATCTAGTTAACCAAAAAACACTTAAAAATGCCGGAGCCTGGTTGTATCCCAAAATTCTCCTTCCATTTTGAGTGAAAAAAAAAGAAAAGAAAAAGGAATGACAAGTGTAGGGAAGACTCCAGCTATGTGTATCAATCACTGCTAAGTATTTTACAGTAAAAAAGCAATACCCAGACACAATTACAATTCTTAGAAAAGGAGGGAAAAAGTATTCAATTATAACATTACTTTTTTTCCCCAAAAGATGAAATTTTAAAACCAGGACTTAAATCCCATTTTACATAAATTTAAATTTGGTGTAAAATAGCTGGTAGTACCACCCAGACATCTTGACCTCCAGCCATTTGCTTTCACCACAAACCTACCTTCTTACTCTCTCTCCACAAAACACAAAATCATCTTTTTTTTCAAATTATGTATTTCCTGATTTTCACTAAAGGAAAATCTTGTGAAGAAACTCACAGTGATGGACCTCAGTCCAAAAATATGCATATTCATATGCATGAAGTGAAGCAAACCAGTGGATACTGAAAAGAGACCACTTTCTATTAAAATTGTAGGCTTTAGGCATAGTTGTCTTTTACTATCAGAGACAAACAGATAATGATGTATATGAAACTCATCCCATTTTCCTACTGTTTATTGAATTCAATATCAAATAAGAATAGACCTAAAGACCCTATGTATCCTATTTATTTTTAATTTTTAGTATCTTCTATATTTAAAAGCATACCTGTTTTTCATGATGATAGAAGATGTTAACAAAAAATATTCCTTCACAGTAAAGGATGTTGGTTATGACACTGAAGGTTAGAGATTATGCAGTCAAGACAATCTGTAAGTATAGCAAAAATCGAAGGGACCTAAATACAGAAAATGTCATCACTGCGAGTTTCCTTACATATCTTCATAGTGTGCAACCAGTTATATTGAATGAGAAGTGCACTGGGGGCACGTAAAATTTAGTCTAAATAAAGTAAATTGGCACCTCCCTTTTGCCCTCTGACAGTACAAGTCAGAAGGTCTCCAACTCAATTAAAAAGTACCATGTTTAAATACATTCCTTTTGTTTACAACTGGAGCAGTAAATCCACTTTGTGTTTGTGTGCTGTGTACACTGTTTAGTACCAGTGCACCAGAACTCAGGAACTTACCGGAATTAAAACACAATGAGACAATTGCTTGGAAATATAAACATTCACCGTTACATAAAATACAGAAATACAAGTACATAATTATATAAGCATTATGCTTATATTAGCAAGTGTGGTAAATGACAGGTGATATCAGTAGTTGCCTACTACTAGGAAGAAATTCCCCTTCCAGGAACACGATTTCCTAATTCCCTAATGTGTGTTACTTTCTAGATCTATCACTGAAAAATTTGGTTTTGATTGTTACCAGCAAAAGGAAATCAACTTTTGGCCTGATTAGACTTTGAAAATTCTTTAGCTTTACATTATTTATAATTAGGTATAATTCTATAAGATTCTAACTAACAATTCCTTGGATGGCCTGATAGGGGCCACTTAAAAGACCTTCAGTGCACAAAAGCCTTTTCCAACACTCTTACTCAGTGTATGGGTGAGGGAGGTCACAGTAGGGGCAAATTTAAAATGGCTGCAATTTACTCCTATTCTAAGGTCCCTTTATGTTACTAAAGTGATGTAAATGTTTAAGTGAGAAGCACGTTTAAAATTACCAAATGAAAGGGGCTAATCTCCAGAAGGTCCCTGCCATAACTTTAAGGCAAAAATTGTCCTCAGCAAGAACCGGTTTCTAGTGCTATTAAATTCTACAAAAGAAATCTACTAAAATACCTTGTTGAGCTTCACCCTTTTCTCTCCCATGTGCTGAAAACTGCTTAATATATTAGACACTGTCTAAGAAATGTACTTCTTCCTAACAGGGTTTAAACTATATGTTTATAAAATGTTAAACCCAGGATATGTTACGAACTATTAAGCAAAATACATTAATATTCTAGGATAATATACGTGAAACAAGATAAATCAGAACAATGTTTCAATGGTATCAAAACCAAATGAGAAAATCTTAACACTTCATGTTGATAGGTTCCCACTGACCATGATCATCACACTGACATGTCTCCTTTTCATGCATAAATCAATCAACACAAACACATACATCTATCAATGTGAGAACAGAAGTTCAACTCTTCAGCTAGTTCTAATAACTACATGGGTCTACAGCAAGATGAGCATATGCCTCTTAACAATACGAAGGCATGCACATGTTCTAAAATGAGGATGCGAGATGGCCACATCACAGGGGTTATCTGGTGAGGGTAAGGTGGTCAAAAACAAATGAGGAAAGTGGGGTAAGTTATGAAACAATAAAATGCACAGACTGGCTTTGTGCACAGTTTTTGGCCAAGAACTAGCTAGAGTGAAAATACACTACTCAACAGCAGTTTTTAGATAGTAACTTCAGTTACCATCAGTAACTTCAGTGTAAAAACACCCTTCAGTATAAAAAAAAGCTTCATTATAAAAGTATTAGTGACATTAAACTAATTTGAAAAGTTATAGCAGATGAAGACAGTGTCATTATATATAACAAGAAAAATACTGTATTTTACCCTTCCCATGCAATTAAAGACTGCTTAAAATCTCTTTGAAGTCCATTTCTGATGGCTGAGATTGATACAAGCTTAACAATAGGGAAGAGAAAAGAAGAAATCTAAGGAATGTACTTAGGGAGTGTTTGCATTTTGCTTGTGCTTTACTATTTAATGTTCTGAAGCTACTCCGGTTAACTCAGGCCCCCATTCAGCAAAGCACTTAATCACATGCTGAAATGTCATTGATTTCAGTGGGACTTAGGCTTTGGCTTAAGTGCTTCACTGAATTATATATTATTTTTCACTTTCCCTCACTTCTTTATGAAATTAATAAAACTACTGAGTAATGTATTACTCACTGTAATGTAAACTGTGGGGTTTTAGACAGGTGACATAATACCTAACTGAAAACCTCACTATCACTTAACTAGTGATAAACAATTAATAAACTTTAACTAGTAATGAGAACATAATAATAATGTGAATTGCAGTAATACTAAAACTTGATTTTTCCAAATAGTTTTCAAAAAGGATGGAACCACAGAGCATCGACACTGCTAGAACTCTGTGTGATCGATGCCAATATAAGAACAGAATAAGTAATTTGACTCTTTTAAAATAATGTTATTTTCCATTCAGATAAGTTACAAATTAATGGAGAGTTTATACACTGTGTAGGAAATAAAAGTTGTATGTTATTTTTTTATGAGATATCATAACAAATACTCGTTCTTGCTACATTTTGCTAAAATATAAAGAAACTGATATGCACACACGCATTCCTATTAATTGCCATTCAATTTTTTTACTGCATTTTTGAGTATCATTAATTCAGCTGCAGCTACTCACCAATTCTCTGTTATTTGAGGAGTCCCTAAATTTTAAAGGCTCTAAAGTACTTTATATTAGTACTACCGAGATGTACAGCAGAGGAAAACTAGGAGTGAACTGAAGGACTTCAATCTCTTCCAGGATTATAACTTTTAGTTTCAACATTTTGTCATATTTTGGGTGAAGAATGAGTGAAGGATTGCTCTTCCTGGAATAGCTGAACCCTTCTCGCATCCTTGTCTGTCCTGCCTGACTTAATTTCTGTGTTTATTAGTGGAGACAAAGCTTTTGCTGAACTATATACTTCATTACCTTTTCTCATTTCAAACTATATTCTGCCTTAGGGACACCATGACTGCACTTTGGTCTCTTCCTATGCCATCTTCCTTTGTCCTGTGGTCAAAAAGACAGTGCCAGCGAATGCTGGTAGTAAGAAATTCTGTAGCTTATGAACAAGTGTGAATTGCACCTCCACAAGGAAAAAGGCTTGTTAGCCCAGATCAGAGTAAAACCCATTGGACAAAGATAAAAGCAAGGATCATATATATTATATAGTATATAATATATAATACAAGATCAGATTTAATCAGCATGGTTTCTGAGGGAAAAAAAAGCAAATTTGTAAGGCTGTACTCTTGAATGTTTGATTTTAAAACGTTTTTGACAACAGCTTGTATGGAAAAGAAGCAAAGAATTGCCACAGAACAAAACTGTGACTCGGAAATAGAAAGTAAAGAGTAAGATGAAATAGTCAGCTTCTGTCATGGAAACAGTTACCAGCAGAGAATCTCAGCATTCTATAGAGAGTTACATATTGTTTCATTAAAGATTTGGAAAGAAAGTGAAAAACAAATAGAAAAATTTCCAGGTGACATTTTTTTTCCCTACTATATCAAGAGGGCGGTGGAAATGTAGGAATGACTGGAGACCAGAAATAGAGGTTAATAAAGAAATTGAATACTTACATGGATTACAAGAATAACTAGTCATAATGATGGTCTCAATCACTATATGAGAACTATATGAAGCAGTGTGTGAAACATTAGCTTTCAAACTGTTTTGATTCTTCTGTTTGAAGCAGTTCTTCAAGATAAACTCATGGTAAACTAATACCTTATATGAAAAATATTTACAAGGTAAATTGAGACATAGTTGTTATTTTAGATGATTTTATTCTGTACATTTTTGCAGTGTTAAAAACCATACACAGCACAGAAAGTTATAAAGGTTGTTTAATATCAGTCTAATGAAATTCAAAACATTTTCACTATGACCCCAAATTAAAATTTTTAGTACAGAGTTCTTTTAATCCAGTTCAGTAAGTTCCTTGATCTTATTTTTCACACAGCTCTACCAGCAGTTGTGCCAGCACAACAGAAGGGATGGCACAGGGTGGGAACAGCAGCCGCGGGAGCAGGGAAGAAGGGGTGGGAACTGTGTAAACTAACCTTGCTGCTAAAGAATCATATCTGTTAGCAGCATCAACACATACAGGTAAGGTAGTGCTGCTACCCCTTACTGGAATTGCTTACAGAAATTCAGCTAAACGAGACAAATTACAGGTGCAAACCCAGGTCTAAATTAGTGAGAGAAAGTTACTAGCTGAAATTGTACTTTATTGTATCTTATATAAACACACATGTACAAAGTTAATTGGAAGAGATTACAAGCATGAAAATGCTCTTACCAGTATTAGTCAATAGAGTAAGTAAGGTTCAGCTTTGAGCGAAAGACACACGTCTTGAAGAAGGAGGAGATGGGGAACTAAGGAAGCTGTCATCTTCAGGGGCAGACTCAGCAGCTGACAATGATTTGTAATACTCATCCTCACCATCCAGCACTTTGATTTGGCTTGAAAGAAAAAACATTTATTAAAAAAATCATTCTGTCAATATCTTCAGAATAGAAACTTCTCTGTTGATGTGAAAAATGAAGAGTGCTAATAGAAGAAAGTGAAAAAAAGATTACTTGATGAGAAAGATACAGCTTTCATACATACTTCTACTTTGCTATTACTTTTTAATGGTTTTACTCTGAATGGTTCTGAGTCAGTGAAATGCAATAATGTCTTTTAGTTTGGGTGTACAGAATGATAGACCAACTATTTGCACCAAATGGGCATTTAATTTGAGCAATGTGGCTTTTTTGCCTGTATGTGTTCCACAAGTAGGGTATGATTTTGGTAATGTGTTTCAGCTGATGGTTTGCTGTGAATAAGAGCCAAGGACCCCATCACCAGTTTTTTTGAAAAGTCCTATTGACATCAAGAGGTTTTCATTTTCCTGTGATGTATGATGAACACTGCTATCCCAAGTCAGTGTTTTTATTCCCTGAGCAAGAATACAGACTTTTTTTAAAACTAGGGGAGGGAGATAAACCAAATCTTGCAGTCATGCAAAATTTTGGGCTTTAACCTTGACTCAAAGACCTCCTATTCGTACAGTTATATTCAGATGATTAATTAAAAACAGAGGAAGTAATATAGAAAGTTCTTGTGTATTTTTGGAGTAGATGTATTTGCAAGACCAAGCATCCATCAATTCCCTCTGGTCGATGTGATCCATCTGTGAAATACTTCAGCAATTGTACAGTAGCCAGCCTGGTGTTTGTAAATTGTTTTCAGCAATTTCTAATATTGCTAGGGGATAACTGCTCATGTGACAATGAGAAGTGACTCAGTTCACCAGAGAAGGAGCAGATCCTTTTGGGCTGAGTGGTGCCTCTATCAGTTCTTAAAATGTGCTCCCCCAGGAGGGCTGAAGCCTATTGCCAGTGTGACGCTGCAAATCTCGCAGGGCTTCTGTCTGTGTTCTAGGTCAGAGAACTTCAGTTTCAACACCCTACATCTGGTACCTTCCATTAATGCTAAATGCACTTAAAAACATGAAGAAAGCTTTTTTTTTTTTTTTTTTTTTTTTTGTAGCAGTAATACTCAGGTTGAGCTTGGGAGCCTATTTTGTAAGAATCAGTTCTAGTGTCTGCAGACCGCAGTACATGCAAGTTTTACATTTGCTTCTGCAGCAAATGTCCAATGTCAATGCACAGAAATATGTTAATTGTTTATTTTTAGAAACATCTCTAGAAAGTTTTGCATATTCTGTAATATCACAAAGGACTTCTTCTGTTTACAGTTGCTTAGAACTAAGAAGATAGATATTTACCCAAGTTTTCTTGGCTTCCTCTTGCTCCCTTGATATTCTAGAGTTCCCTGTGGAGAGGGCCAAGAACACACAGTCAAAGCAAAGCAGCAAGTCGTTAATTTTTAATTCAAAGTGATTTTGTGTTGAATGCAAGCAGATGCTGATAATATCAGAAGTCACAGCATAATTTTTTTGATCAAAGGGCTCAAGTGAGCCTGATGAAGCATGCATCTTGCTCGTCTTTGATAAACCACATCAATTATTCACCGTGAAGGCAGACATCCTGACATGAAAGCAACAGATAAAGAGCATAAGCACATGTTCAAGACGAGAGCAGAAGAACGTGGGGGTGGGGCTGGAGGGGCTGAAACAGGTATTAATAACAGAATTATTAACTGGAAACAAAGCCAGTAAAACAGCTTTATTGCCACTTTGAACTCACATTTAACTGGTTATAGTACATGTTGTCCTCAGGGCTATTCAGCATTTTGGGCTGCTGACATCGTCGACGAGGTGTTCTCAGCTTCTGCTCAAGACAGTTTTCTGAACCTTCAGGAAGATAACACAAGTTAGTTTTAAGCTGTGCCAGGTGCTGTGAACGTCTTAGTGTATTTTAGTCCGTAAACACTCTTTTCTTCTGTCCTATTCAGTCCTGGATTTATTAATAAGTCTCTCCTATCCAAAGTAAGCAGACAGAAACCTGGGGATCTTTGTTTTCTCTTTTGAAGCTTAGTTCAAACACAAGTTTTTAAGCAGAACTTCATTTTTACTTTTATAACATTTTTTATTCTTCCATATATCTATATCACATAGCTCCTTATCCCTTTCACACTTTATCTTAGTATCTTCTGTTATCGAAGCAGGAAATGAGGTATATTGTGACTAGCTCAGGATATATCATTCAGCAGCAGCAAAACCGTTTTTCTACAGTAGACAGTAATAAAGCCTTTTGACTGATGAGACTTAGTCTATTATCATCACTTTTATTATATAAAAAGGCTACCTTCTTGACACGGCTCTCTGTTTAATCAGAGCAACCAGACTGGTTTGGAATTATGCTGTCTTAATATAGTTTGTGATGTGCTGTAAAGTAACAGTTGCTTGAAGTCATCTGGAAAGCAGAGTTTAAAGATGAAGGAAATATTTTAGAAGGGGTGGATTCTGAAAGAAACTAATAGCCTTTTTATTCCTTTTTTTTTGGTTGTTGTTTTAATATTAAGGAAAACAGGCACTATGGCATTATAATGTGCTGTACTCGATCAGGTGTTTTCTGCGGCACATCCTCCAGATTACTGAGACAATTATTTTCAGGATAAATAAGAATCACTAGGTTACTAAAAGACACTGCGGAGGATGGGGCTAAGGAAAGGCCATTTACTTTTAAAATAATTCCCCCCATGCCTTTGACTTTTCTGGTATCTCCCTGTTAAAAAATCATTTAATGACAGTATGAATAAAAACAGGTTTTGCTGGCACTGAAGGAAGAATACACATCTTATCACATTTGCATTCCATACTGAATGGGAAGCTTGCTCTAATACAAAAGATCAGCACAAAGATCAAGTAGCACATGAGTTTCTTTAAACGCTTCAAAACTGAAGTCAATATGGCTTGTGCAGATGCAGGGCTCTAATCTCACGAATCCATTCGTAAGATATGGCCTAAAGAAGCAGGTAATATTACAAAGGAAGTTTATAATACAACCAGGTTTACAGGTTGCAACTATTGTACTTTTCTGCAATTACTGAGTGAGGTAGAGGAGGTGATTGAACTTCAGCCTTTTCAGCCACATGACTGTTCTGGGAGATTTTCTTTCACTGTCTTTATCCCTCTCAGTGGTAAGATTTGAAAGATATAGTTTCCTCTCGGTGTGGGACTGCAACATCAGTGTGGGAAGGGAGGACTTGTTTTGTGCCAACTGTAATGTTCCCTCACAACACCTGGGAGGGACGGTGGGTTAAATGGCCATCAGGGAACTGACTGCAGAGCTGGGTCCAAAATTCAAACCCAATTTTATAAAGAAACGTTACATTTATGAAGTAATACAAAATAACTTTGAAATAATACTCTCATGCTGCTTGCTAACTGAATACCCAAAGCTCCAATACTTTATACTTGCAAGTTCAGTAAACCTTCATTTTTTTGCTAAAAAGATTGCAACCCTTTGCTACTTACCTGCATTGTATATAACCAGACAAGGCAGAAGTTGTTCCAGAAAAAGCTCTGGGGAAATCAGGTACTCAAGTAATATCTGTATCTTTGGAAAGTTATTTCTTCAATATTTAGGTAGGATATAGGCACAATTTGATTCTGTCAGAAGCCTCTGGAAGTTTTGTGGAAGACCTGCCATAATTACATTCTACTCTTTCTCTGTTTGCTCTGGAAGCTACTCAAACTGGGCTTAGAGCTTTCTGTCTCAGGACATCAGGGTCTGCAAGTTTTGCAAGCAATGTTTTCAGTTGTGAGGCCATATGAGTTCCTTTTTACATCAACGTAGTTTTTGTACCTCTCCACAAATAAGTTTTCTATTGTAGCAACAGGCTGGTATAAAGAAAGACTCATGTCCTCTCAGTTTTGCATAATTTCACATGCTTCTATGCAGCTGGCCAATAGCAAGAACACAGCACAAAAATACCTGGAAATTTTCAAACAGTTTGATAATACAACTCTTTTTCCCTTTCTTCCCAGTTCTGCTGTGGCCTTCATGTTACACCTATATGTATAGTCTTTGTTTCAAAAATTATTTATTCATTAGGATTCTGAGACATTAGTATTTTGCTCTAGCTTTTTACCCTGACAATTATTTCTGTTTATTCTATGGGTGGTCTGCAGCTTGTGTCCTCCAGAGGAAATATCCTTTCAGTGGGCCCATTTGTCTTAGCGCTTAGTAGCATACTACGTGAACAGTACAAAATCTGGTAACATTTACAATAAACTACCATATCTAGGGAAAATGGTATTAACATGTGCTCAACACTCAGCAGCTGAACAGGCATTTTAAATGCTGTTCTAAAATATTTTTGCTTTGATGACAAACTTTAAGCCACCAATAAGAAAAAAGTCACTTATCACTTTAATATGCAATAGCAGCAGCACCAGTATCATTAACACGGAATTGCCTACACTGCACCCAAATTGTGCCAAGTGCCTCTAGCATGTTCAGGCTTCAGAGTTTACTATAGAGACCATAAGAGAGAGTGGGCATACACACTTTCTTCAGGTTGTCCTTTAGCACCATTTCTAAGAGATCTGCCCCAATTTTGCATGGAAGAAAACCTTTCCTTTTTAACTCGAAGTGCAGAAATTCCTTAGGTTACTATATCCCTATTGTAAATTCCTTACTGGAGTGTAGAAATAACATAAGGTAGGCAAAATGCTGTCTACCAACTGCACTATTCAGCTGATTCAGAAAGGTAGGGTAGGTGAGGTTCTGTGCATCCTCCTAGTTTCCTCACTTGAACACAGACAGACTGATACACTGAGGTGAGCAGGCTCATGTGGATGCTTTCCTAAAGCTATCACAAAATTGATGTTGCTTACAGTGAAGTGAATGAGAAACTGTCAAATGGGTGAATATGTTGGAGTATAAAGTTTTTATAAGTAAACAAACTGATGACATTTCTGTTTACTCCTTTACTACCACTATTGGTTATCCTTTTTATTTCTGTGATACATAGGAGCCCAAGCCAACAGACCAGGACCTTGCAGAGCTCAGATAGATTAAAAAGACATGTTTTCAACAAAATGCAAATTCCAACATTTTTATGAACTGGGAATTGTGTAGCTGGAAAGCAATGTCTCCAGGACAGACTTGAGAATCACCACTGATATTCAGCTGAACATGAAGTAGACTGGGTGCAAAGCAGAGAACTACTCGATAGAAATAGGAAAACAATTTTATTGTTGAGTGCAGAACTATTTTAAAATGGGTGCTCTAAACTGCCAAATGCTTTGAGAACAAACCCAATTTAAAATCTGGAAAACCTTCCATATGGTGAGAAATTTTAAGACAACTGTTCAATTTTGTTTGTTCCGAAAGAAGGCTAAGAGATGATGTGAAGCAAGTCTAAACCCTCATAGAAAAGGTGGACGGTTTTTCACCTTTGGAAACAAAAGTCTGAACTGTCTAAAGATCAGAAGTTTTTGAGAGCATAGTGAAAATCAGCAGTCAGGAGAAAAAAATATTTAGCAGTATGATGGAAGCTCAGGTTGGAAGCTTTTAGAAAAGGTATGTTTTGACTCAAGCTAAAGTTAAAAACTTCAAGATATGACACATGCCACTTCTAGCTTAACATAATTTCATTTATCTAGTGTGATTTTTATCACAAGTTTCAATCTGGAGAATATCTTGTACTAATCTTTTGATTTCTGGTATAAATTTTCACCTCTGAATTTCCATGTGATTCTTCTTTGCTTTCTTATGGCTGAAATGGAAATGTTTTTCTTCACTTAGCCATCACATCCATCATACAGATGCTTTTTATGACATCTGTTGGCATGGAGATGACCACCACATTTCTTATGCCATATCTTATTTAGATGATCTTTCTGTTTAAAAATCCAACCTTTCCAAAAGCTGCAAAGGACTCTTTGAGAAATGCATAAACTGCCAAATAATAAGTTTTAATGAAAGACTTCAAAATGCTATTTAGCACTGACACAAGGACTTTTGCATCTAGGATTTGGGCCCTGACCAATACTTTCAAAACAATACCTGGAAAAATGTAGTTCTCTAATGACTTCCCATGAGGCAGATGACTTCACTTGATGTTCAGTAAAGACCTCATCTTAGATTCCCTGTTTGTCCTGCTTATCTTGGTAGTGAAAACTTGGGGACCAGGCACTGGGCACACTCTTCAGAGGAACTGAATATCATGAGGTTTTGCTCTCTGCAATGAAACTAGGGTCTTCATAAGCCGTTCATGATTAAAACCTTGCTTTAAAAACCCCTTGATGCTGATAACGTTGCCAAACATTGCTGATTCTTCCTACATGGAGCATTCTGCGTAGAAACTAGTGATGAGGCAGCTAAAACTGCCTTTCGAATTTGTGAATTCCACTGATGCAAGGCAGACTGTTTTAAGGTTGGTGCAGCACAGAGGGGGCTCTAACCTCCGGATGACATCTTACTTTTAGCAAGGAATGCACAGAAGGGATCTCTGCCAATGCGTCAATGCCACAAATAGGCTGTGTCACCAATTCCCTTGCCAAAGAGAATCCATCCACTACAATACATAGTGAAGGGTGGGGCTGAGATTTTCCTTCTGAAGCCATTTATCCAAAGCAGGTTTGGAAGGAGTCAGTCTTTTTCTGTTACAGGTGAATACAACTTAGTATCACAGGAAGGGTAGTCCCTCTCTAATTACTCAAATGGGAAGATTTAGAGTATGAAAAGGGGCAGCCTGCTAAAGAAAAGGTGATGGGGGCATTTAGGGGATCATATATATTAACAGAGTAAGCAAATAAAGTATATAAATCAGTATGACCAAGAAAAATAGTAAGCATGTGGCTGATTTCCAATCTATAATATCAGATGAAACATGAAAGTGCAACCCTTAATTATAAGCAAATATTAGCACAGACTCATGGGATCTCATCATAACATCTCAAGGTCTACATTCATGAAAATTTAAGCAATGTTTAAAATCATGTTAATTTGTTCTTTGTTTGTTTCTTTTCCTGCCAGTCTAATTTATTCCAAAAGACTTTGGTTCTCAAGTCTGGATATATTGATCATGCCTATGTAACGCATTGTTATAGCCTGGGGAGAAGACTTTTGTGGAAAAACTTGTCTTTGTTCTCCTTTGATAATTTATATGTATTTTGATGTTTTCAAGCTTTTCGAGTTTTGAATAATTTTTCAAGGCAGCAATTTAACTTCACTTTTTCTCTTGAAGTCTTAGGCAAATGCAGAAATGACCGCACAGACAATGATAATATACATCCTCCTCCTGGACTGGATGCTAAGTGGATAATTATGTGCAGCATGTTGATATCAAGGAACAGCTACATTTTCTTCTATGCCATACAAGTCTTTTCAAGCAGAGTACTCAAGAGGCTAGTGATTCTGGTCCCACTCATATCAGTGTAAAATGGGAGTGACTGAACGTCACTTAAGCAGTAAAAAATGCTGTAAATGAATGAGGCTTTATGTTTTTAATTATTTCAGCTTTATTTTAAAGAAGAGATATTTACAAAGGGCACATAGTGCTGTTTGGCCACAAGCGTTCATACAAACATATTTTCCTCTCTCATTTCCACGATTCTCCACCATTTACACAAATTTGCATCATACTGCTAAGTGTGAAATGGGAGTAAGAATTAAAACTTGCTTAGAAGCAGAATGAATACTCAGGCAGTTAGCCCCCACTGAGCTCCTGCTGTACCTGCCTGCCTGCTATAATCAAACCAGTCAACACAGAACTATTTTGCACATCCCTGTACTAAACTGTGGTCATTGTGACTTCAGTATGAGCACACATTAAGAGATACCAGGCCCACATCACAGGCTATTTGTATACTGCCTGTTAAAACTCTACCAACTGTAAATGCATCAGAAACAAGGACAGGATAACAGGTATAATAGGCTTCACAGAACAAGTACTGCATTTAGGAATAATGAAGTTATCAGGTCTGTGTTATATACTATAAATCTAACTACATTATGGTAGTTCTACAAAAATGCTGAAGGCTGATAGAAAACAAACATACTGTCTCTGAAAGATTTTAATCTCAGTACAGGAAAAACTACACCAAGAGACCACAACATAGGGTAGGAGAGAATAAAAAGCAAGGCTACTTGGTGACTTAAGTAATGAAGTATATTTCATATTTTCTTTTCCTTTCTGAGATTAATGAGAGGGGAAAGACAAAACTACAGGAATGAGAAATCAATAGGAAAAAGACAAAAAATGAAACAAGCAAGTGGGATACTGAGAAACTAAGGAAGAGAAGGGAATAAACTACTATTAATGGTGAAGCAGTAGAACCTAAGTTCTGGCATCAGAGGATTTGATTAACCTAGTAACATCAGGAGCCTGGAGGCATATTGGCATATTTAATACTATTAACAATTGTAATTCTCTCCAGGATATTTTATGCTCACCTAGCAGTTGCTTCAGAGCTCTGCAAATGTTCAGTAAGGTCATCCATCTCTAATGAGATGCAGTATGACAGAAACCACTTTTGCCACCCAATTCCCTCAGTCCCTTCTTCTACAGAAGGGTGTCTAGGAATATTTGTAAGGGCTGGTGCTCTTCATGCTGCTAGTGACAGGAAAGCATGGAAAGAACAATAAATCAGATGCCCTTTGAGGCCTCAGCCCTTGCCAGCTGTCACAAAATATCTTACTAGAGCTTCACATAGTGTTGCTACGGGAAAGGATGCTAACAACTTAAAAAATATGTATATTAATGCTCTAGAGTTATTAATCCTTAGCAAATCCTGCAGTTCCAGCCTACTCAACTCTTACTTGTATTCAGGAGGTAAGAATAATAAGTTAAAATTGATTATTTTTATTGTCAAGTTCTTTTTTTAGTCTAAGTCTATAACTCCAAATGTAGTTACCAGATTCACTGAAAACACAGAATCTGGAGGGGTAAAAAGTCCTATAACAAAAAGATTCAAAATAAAACCAAACGAAGTTTCATGATCACCTCAGATCCCCCACACAACTGTGGTGAACTAGAATTCTGTTTATTCAGATGGAGTGTGCTCATAGTGCCAAGAGCCATTGACTGCTAGGGAAATTAGTGTAGCCTCTTTGATGTCATGTGCATCCCAGAATCTGTAACACACTGTTAAAACTGTGAGCATAGCCTTTTGTTTATAACCCTAAACAGAACCATTTGAATACACACACTGAAAGAACTTGTAACAGAAGCAATGCATTTTCTTCCACCCACTGCTTCATTACTTACGGCTTCATTTTGGATACTGCAGTTCTATGCAAAACCATATGCTTTAGATTATAAAGCACACTAAGCAAATCATAAGTTTTTCAAGATGGTAAGTTTTTGCATCTGTTTGTTGCCAAACACCCAGATGATACTGTAATTAGAACAACAAATATTTTATGTGAAATCAATCATTTAGTTGTCTCTGAACTCTGAAACAATGGCTTTTAGATACACTTTGTTGGGAAACATGATCCATAAATAGTTAGAACTTTGGGTTTTGTTGGATTTTTTTTTTCCCCTTCCAACGAAATTTTGATCCTTCAGTATTTGTCAGTTCTTTCAGTTTCTATTGTGAGTGATTTAACTGTAGAGGGAAAAGGCAGAGATTAAACAAAGCATACCAAAGAACTAAAGTGTCAGTGACTAACACAGGTAAGATTCAAACCTGTCAGCAAATAGCATGCTTCTACAAGTACAATCCTGAAGACATGTCTTCCTATACACACCAAATATACACAACCCTTCATACTCCCTGCATGTAGTAACATCTAATACTGGGTTCCAGAGATCTGACAACTTGTCAACTAAACAGTAAAAGCCCAAGAGATTTACACAGCTACAACTTTAACTTCAGGAAAAAAAACCCAACATGCCAAACCATCCTGAATGGCAGAAACTACTTCTGGACAAAGCAGAAAACTTAACTGATCATTATTTTTCTTCTCAATGGTGTTTTGGGCAAATATCCCTGCTTGCCCTACTTTTTGCCCTACTTGTACTATACCCTAGGCTTTTGCTCTTGGTTACTGTCAGAGAAAGGAAATTAGGCTAAACAGACTTGGATTCGACTGGAAATGCTCATTATTATGGTGGTGATGTTTTGGTATTTTTGGTTTGTTTGGTTGGTTTGGTTTTGGGTTGTTTTTTTTTTTTTTGTTGCTAACATTCAAATGACCAGGAAATAAATACACTTAAAATAAATTCAAGCAGACCAAATCCCCAAGAGGTACTTGAACCTGAGGTTGAGGTAACTCCTCACAAAGTGCATATCAGAATCTTCAATTAAAAGATCATTTCAAGGTCAACTACAACTACTTATGGCAGGACAGTTGTAGTACACTTGCCTTTTTTTAGCACTGCACTGCATCAGCCTGAGCTTCTGGAATGCAGAAGTAGAAATTCCATCCAAAGAGCAGTAAAAAAGAAAGCCAGACATTCTTCAATTTTCTGGTTATGACCCATCTTCCTATCTATCTCTGCAAGTATGTCTGAGGTATTAGTCTTGAAGTAGAAATACTGGAATACCTACACAACCATTGTGTACCCTGAGACTTGCCATGATGAAAGCTTGTCCCATCAGCATTATCTCATGGCTGGGACTCAGCCTGTTGATGCAATTTATTTAGTGAAGTTAAAGAAAACAGGATTAGAAAGAACTTCATGTGACTATTTGTCCTTCCCTGCCTTCCAAAGTAAAAACACAACTCATTTGGGAGGTATGAGAAATCTTCAAAATTGCCCAGAAACAAAAGATATCAAAAAAATCCTCATGAACATAACATCAACAATGGAGCCACTCATTATACTTCTGCACAATAAGATGACAGCTTATTCAAAGAAGAATTAAGATGATGATTTAGTAAATCTAATTGATCAAATAGCTTTGGCAACTTTAAAGTATGAATAATAAATATAATGACAGTATCATCAATTTTAGAGATGTACTCCAAAGTACATCTGGACCTGCTAATGCACAAGATTTAAACTTCAGATTGTGCATCCCAAGAGCTGCATATCATGTGCTAATATGCCCCAGAAAACTCACTGGACACTTGGCACTGGTTCATCTTGTGGATTCTAGCTAAGAAAAGCAAAGCATATGGGGAAAAAGATGAAACAAACATAAAGAGTAAACACTGTGATTAACTTTCAAAAACAGTCAAAACATTCTGTACATTAGAGAAGAGTAACAAATCACAAATAACTTTCTAATACTGCTTCTCTACAAAGCCAACTATTGACGTTGCCAAAAATGCACCATACAGATGCAGGGAGTTAGTCTGTGCAATCAAAACTAGGGCAGGAGACAATCTGTAAGTTCACACAGAGTTAAGATGTGGTTTGTAGCAGGACTGTGTTTAAGAGTTGCTGTCCTAGCATATAGCCTGGATGCTTTTAAAGGTAATCCCTTACCTTCTTCCAAACTGTAATAATAGCATTTTTATCCCATACCCTCAGAGATTAAGCCACTTGATTGACTTTGAATTCTGGACACACAGGAAATTTGTATTAATTTAGCATAATGATGAGGCGCAATAAAGGCTCTGTGGAACCACAACAGCACAGTCTCTAAGGTTTTGTTCGTTACAGAAACACAATTTGCATATCTAAAGGCTTGAAACCATGGGTCCATATTGATACGAGTATCTCAAATTTGAGTGTAGCAGATTCAGCATATATTTCAAAGAATAAATGGTAGAAGCCCAAGATAAAACTCTCAGTAGATTTCTTCATTAAGAAAGATTTTTTTTTCTGAATTCAAGGTAGTTGGCTGCAGTAACTTTTAAAGGAAGTATTAAAACAAACTTGACTGAAGGCTGCAAAAATGCCATTAGTTAGATATTCGCTTCCCAGTGTGGCTACAGTGATTTGGTCTGACTTTTGTAAATGTTGGGAGTAAAGAAGGTATTTTGGCTAAATAAAGAAAACTAGTGCTGCTGACCTATGTGCTACAGTAACCTTTAAGGGGTTGTTAATTGCTACTGGGATTCCTAACATTAGATCTACAATTAGTGATGGTTCATAAGTGATCTACAAATCAAACTCGGGCCAGTAAACTCTGAGGAAATATTCTGAAAGAGGGTACTGAAGAAGCATGAACAAACTGTTCAGTCAGTGATAGAGTTAGAAAATAAGTAGGACCAGAAAAAAAAATAATCAGGCTTTAAAGATGTCGGCACCCTGTGCAGAGTACTTAGATACTTTTTCCTTCTTCTAAATCCAAATCACAAGCATGTTATTGACACCTTACACTGTGAATCTCAAGGTAGAATGCTAAACATGTATAAAGATAAGAGGTCGTTATTTCCGGAGGTGTAGTTCACTAACTTTCATCTTGAAAACATAGATGGGAGTTTCCAATAGTAGCAAAGTGTATCCAGAAAATGCAGAAAATATATTCATGAAAACTTGAGGGAGGTCTGCAAAGAATTTCAACGTTTGGATCTTAATCCTAATACAGCAATTTTAGGCTATGTATTTCATGATACCCATCCACACCATCTGCAGTAAGAGTTTGGGGAGCGCAAAGCACATAGAATATGTGTACTTTTCATCCAATCCTTCCTAAAAGCATTTAACGACAAATCCGGTAAAGAATTCAACTCATGGAAACAGAGGAAGCCACACACGTATGTGTACATATGCAAACAAAACGAGTTGACTTTTCAATATTATAGTGACTTGTTTATGGGATAATATGTTGTTTTGTTCTGAAATCACCTTTCTGGACAGGGCACAGCCTGCATTAGCATATAAGCTCACTGTATTATATGCCTCCCTGACCACAGTCTTTGTACTTGAGTGTCAATATTTTAAATTGGTAAATGTTACAGAATTAGTTGGTTTTTTTTATTTTTCTCATACATACCTGACTAATTCTAGTGACTTTGATGACATTTTATTCCTCACAGCTTAACAAATCCTTCTTTATCAAACTGAGTGGTGATTTCAGGATTCAAATTGAAACACCAGGAGGACTGATGTTTAAACCATTACAGCTGTCCACTTCTAGAAAATCAGGCTTCTTCATCGCATCTTTTTGTAGGTACACGGAATTTCTTGTCACTCCAGAAAATACAGACTAAGTGATTTCAGAATTTTTTTTTGGGGGGAGTTCATTTGGACATACTTTCTACCTCTTAAATACTATAGATGTTTGATTTTTTTTTTCAAATCCTTTCTTACAGATCTGTACTAGATTCTTGGCTGGTAATTGAATAATATATCCCTATAGAATAGTTTCTGATATAGGAACATCAAATTCTGTTTGTGTTCCGATTCTGTACTTGGGTCTGTGGGCATTGCAGAGTATGCAAAGTGTGAATTAACACTTTAGTTACTGTGCACTAATTCCTTATGTGAATGACCTACAAAGGACCACACAGCATTACAACATGAATACACTAATGTAGTGCAAGTGTACCTGTTCCTACAGAATGCCACTTCTGATTTGTCTGTTTTGGATAGCCAAGAAATATGGCCATGTTAACATAACTCTCTTCCATAACATATCCTGCTTCTCAGTAAGACTAATTAGCTTAGGCACGGCGTTGCACTCATCCAGCTACACTGCCTCCAGGGTCTGATTCACATCTAGCTTCAGCAGCTTTCCAAAGCATTGGCATGCACTGAGTCACTGTATCATAATTTTATATTATGGCTTATTCTATACTAACTTTCCCACGGAGACAAAACCTAAAAATCAGTTTTACCGCTATAAAGTCTCCTACTGAAGTAATGCCATAATAATAATAATGACAATATCCTGTCCCCAGCAGAAATGCTCATATCCTGAAACTGCTAACACCCCTTCACTACAAGAATTAGTTCCTCTGAAGCCAGTCTCAACACTAAGCATTTAGTGTTAGGCACACAAGGGCAAAATACGAAAAGTGTCAGAAAACCACATGGATATTAATCTGGTTTAGAGAAGTATGATTAAAATGGAAGTGTATAATAAAATTTAAAACTCCTCCCTTTAGAAAGGACTGTCTTCATTGCTTTGATTATTAAAAGGTCCTATGCAGTAAAAGGCTACGGGCAGAGAGAAATATGCTCTTCTCTTCTTCTGTAGATAATGTAATATCTACACAATACTTGAATTAACTCATGAAGCAGTTTTAATTCAGAGATAATTTAGAGCCATACACTTTCTACAAACATACAATAACATTTAGGAGTACTTAAACTAATCTTTGACAAAAAATTCATCACCAATGTTAGGTTCATCAATAAAATAAGCACAGGAATAACTTTTGCTTTCATGGAAAGTATCAATTCCACATGTAGCTGCTCAGCATTGTCTAAATTAAATGAATACGAGACTGGTGGGTGGACAGAGAAACTGAAGATAATCAGCAAAATTTATGTTTTCAAATAATGCACAAAACACATAAATCACTTCAAAGAGGCCCATAAAGTTATCATTTTCAAAAACCACATTTAAATTAGAATATAGCAAAAAGCAAAGAAACATGAATTATGAACCATAAGTTACAGTTCATTCTTTGCTTTCAGAAGGTAGAGTGGCAGGAAATTATCTCCCCCTCATCACACATTTCATTTTTGAATGGTGATTTTGCATTATTTGTTACTTCAAAAAGCAGCCACAAAAATATGAGGTGTCAAAAATACTACTTCTCTGAAGATGCAATTTTGTAGAAGAAAGCTCTACAACACCACATACAGCAAAACAAGATTTTCAGGTTTTACTGCAAACACTCACTAATGCCAGCAATCTAAGTGAAGCCAATGTATTATGCTGCTGCATACTGATGGATTGGGTGAGGGATGGACCAATATTCCTTAAAATATTTGTTATTATTTAATAATTTATCCCTTTTAATTACTGTCAACCAGTAACATGTATTTCTTCAAAATATATTGTCCTTCATCATTATGTGGACATCATTGGGTTCTGAACCATCCATGGTACAGAAAGGGCAATAGTACTTACAGAGAAACATAAATCCTTAGTTTTGGTTCTAAAATACATAGTAGAGGTTAACTACACTTACCATAACTTTATGCATTCTGTGTGTGTATCTGCTATTAAGATTTGATCTGGAAAGTTTATGCAGAGATACAAAACACCCTAGGTAGCTGTTCTGGCATATGAAGTCTTAGCTTTACACCTTTGGTCCATTTATTTTTTAGAGAAAGAGGGCTCTACTTGCTATGTTTCAAAGGAAAACCTTGTGGGGTAGAATGTAAGCAGGCAGGCTACACAGCTGCTGTGTGGCCTGTGATGATAAGGTGCCTGTACCACCTGAGGGTGCCAGCAAAGGTCTAATGTCCTCATTACACTCATTCTTTTCTCTTTCCCCCATGGCTGTAGACAGACAGGACTAGGGAAACAGTTTGAACATAAAGAGAATTTGCAACATTGGCTTTGTGAGGGATGAACTTCCCAGTCATTTCTGCTGAAGTGTTAAATTCAGATGTCTAATGATGACACTCTAAACACCATCATTACTTATTTTATTGGAGCTCAACGCACAAGGAGGAAGAGATAGTCAATCATATTATGAAGACCTACATGGTGCATTGCTCCTCTTACACAAGGAACTGCAGTATCTTGTGCCACTATTCAGGAAAGACTTGAGTCCCCAAACACTAGCTGTGAACCTGAGCCCACAGAAAGGTTTAGCCCATGAGTTCATCCTTGTCATGAACCACCATGGCAGGAGGAAGTTCAAGGAGAGCAAGCAGCTGAGAGAGTGCACCTGATTACCTTTTCTAGTTTTATTTGTGGATGATGAAAATAGTCAGAAGTAAATGTTTCATGTCCTGTTATGTATCACAGCACTGACGAAGAGGCAAAGTTTGTACTTCATGTAGAACTGGGACAAAACCAGTAATCTTGCCTACAATTACACTTTCCTAATCCTTATAAAGAACTTCAGGCAAACCTGTGGGTAAGAAGTGCTCTGCTGCTGCCAAGTGTAACTAAGATGGCATCCAGCCATATTTCTATCTCCAAGTAAAACCAGAACTATGGCAATTTAACTTAGCATCCACCAGAAAAACATGCTTATTGTCCATACTCAATTGGACAAAAAAAAGCCACTGCCATCACAAGAAGTGCCTACGTTCTTTTTTTTTTTTTTCTTTTTTAATATGGTATCAAAAAGTCTGTTGTAGATTCCTGGCATTTGAACATGAGAAACGGTTAAAGTAGCACACAAAGTCAATAAAACGATCTCACTGGACTTGCCAATGCGTGTAAGAGGTTTTAACTGTAAAAATAGCCTTGTATTTAGTTGTGTAAGCTCCAAATGGTGCTTAATGGGTGAAAATGCTTAAAGATTTCTGAAAGGTGCTCCCACTTCTTGGCCATTAGCATACTATGCCAGGATAATTTAAATCTGCTTTCAGGTCTGGGTACTCAAGATCACAACCCTCCTTATTTCTAAAGAGGAGGGATTTCCACCTATGTGGAAGTGAAGCATCCCAATAAAAACTATAAAACTATTATTATCCCAATAAAAACTAAATCACTAATGGGCCCTCTCCAGGAAGTGCCATGATCAGACAGCTGTAGTTAGAAGTTAGTCAGGCTTCATTTTTATTCAATTATTTCTTCACTAATACTGGAATTTTAGGGCAACAGAAACTTTGTGAATTCAGGTCATATTAGCTAACAGTTTCAGCTGAAATAACATGAAAAAACTTCAGAGATGTTGAAACAATTCATTCTGGCATCTCAAAAACAAAACATTTTGATTTTGTCACAAGGGGACTCCTTTCCCAAAACAGAGGAGGTAGTGCTGCCACCCCTGATATCCAAAAACTCTTTGATTAGGCCATGTTCTTCGGTTGTGAAAGATGCAGCTTCAAACACCTCCTTTAAGTGATTTGGTACAGGGACTTGAACCCAAACATCACGCTTCTCAGGAGAGTAACCTAGCTGCTGGGCTAGAAAATATTCTTAGGTAGGTTTCTCTCAGCCTCATTTGTTGAAAGTGCCCCACTTTGCATAAAGTAGTTAAATATTCATTGAAACAGAGACTGAAAGCCAGGTGCTGGCCCCCTTTTCCTCTGACTGCTCAAATTACCGGGATCTCAAGTCATTCACATGCTCTCTGTTTCTCTGGCCTACTTGCTATTTAATGTACATGCCATGATGGGAGAAAGGGAAAAAAGGAGAAAATGCTTTTTCTCTGAACTTCTGTATATGCCTTGGGCAGAGCCCAGGCCACTGAAAATATGGGTCAAAGTTTTAAGCCTTACCTGTGTAAGGCCAGTAATATGGAAGGTAAGAAACTACCACTTTCCAACATGTATTTAAAAATAAAGTAGTTTAATGACATGAAATGGTATTATTTAAAAAAGAAAGGAGATAGCTGCATCTATTTGTAGCCAGCGTTTATCCCTATTGGCACAATTAATAAAAGCTATGCATAAATCACATGAATTTCATTAAATCCACTGGCTTAGGCTGCTGACTAATTGGTAAATACACACTCAATAAAAATGTAAAATGTATGCCAACTCCATATTTTAAAACTGGTTTCTAGTTAAGATGTCTCTGCTTCTTAGTTGCTTTTCCAAACACAGCTCAATTTTCACAGTTACTGGTCTTAGGGAAACAATAATGCCCAGAACGGTGCCAAAAGATCCTAGGCCCTTGAGCAGAAAAACAAAAAGCAGACCTACTAAGCTTACAGAGACAAAGGAGAAAGCTCTCCCGTGTCAAGGGTGATTTTCTAATGTACCTGTGAATCTAAGGCCTTCCAATGACAGCTGTGCACATTTCAGTAGGCTCTTCCAGGCACTTCAACTCTCTCACAAATGGGGCCTTCGGCACTTGCTTCTGCAATGTTGCCTCCTACTAGTCCAACGTGAAGGTATCAATGCTTAGCAAAACTTTGGTTGAGTAAAATCTGGCAATTCTGATAAAGGTCCAGAACTATGTAGGCCTGTGCTGACAGTCTGATACTAGCAGAATTAGACACAATTAAAACTGATTATGAAAAACATGATGAGTGTGAGTGGCTGAGACTGGAGCCATCTACCCCATTACTTCTCTCAAGGTCACAGAAGACCCACCGCCACTCATTTGGACAGAGTGAAGCCTCTATACTCCCCAGGCAAGCACAACCTCCCTTTCAGAAATCAGCACCCACCCAGCCACAGATTTTTAGAGGTAGGGAGCTCAGCAAAAGACCTTTAATACTTACAGTGCCTGTTAACAAATCCATGGAAAGCCTTACCTGAAGAGTCTCTTTTTGCCACCATTACTGATGGCTCTGATTGTGGGGGGCCTTCCTGACATCAAACAATCCCAGATGCAGAAAGGCCTTGGGAGCTAGCCCAGCGCTTTGTCTGGGCCTGACCTCAAGTTTTCTGTATTTACATTTTTTCCAAAACATGATTTGCAACAGATGTCACTGGACACCAGAGCTCTTCTCCAGGGCTGGAGCAGAAAATCACAGCAAAAGAGGGAGATACAGAACAGCTCAATTTACATTACATGAAGATACCGATCTGCATAGCAAGGAGAGGGCAGAATCCACCCATCTCCACTTTTAATTACACTCACATTCAAACATCAGTGCTGGTTTCCCTCTACTAAGGCTCAAGCAAAATGCCTGGTTTGATTGTGAACAACCTTAGAACTAAGTGGAGTACTTTGGATTAGGGATGGTTTAAGGCCATCTCTGCTTGCATTCTCCATTTCTGACACTGACTTTGACAGTGTCTGAACAACATACTCAAACTTTTTGCCTCAAACCACACTTATGAAGTGCATGTTTAAAACAAAGAATGAAACAATGTTGACAAACAGCATTACAAAATTGATATAGATTTAATAGTGGCTTAATGAAAGAAATGGGAATATAAAACTCCCTTCTCTAAACAGTGCGTGGTGAAATAAGCTGTCCGCAATGGAGGGAAAAAGCTCAAAAAGAAACATTTGGAAACAATACAATGACATATGGTCCCATATGTTGAATCTATAATGCTTCCTAATTCCTTTAGGGCAAAATTCACCCTTCTCTTGAACAAATTCCAAGTAACTGGGATTTGCCTGTGAGGACTGAAGGAAGGAATAAAATCTGCCCTCCATACACACACAAGGAGACATGGCTATGAAGCAGCTTCTCTGCAGTTGCCATTTTAGCCCTGGATTGGAGCAGCACTGGCAATGTTTTTTGATCCTTTTCTGGGTATTTATAATTGCTTACCCATAGGTTCATCTTCATCTCTTCTCCCCGGTCAAGTCTGATCAGGGAATGCTTTCCCCGTAGGGTGCTCTATGGTAAAGAGGTCATGTGCTCAGCTTTCTGAATCATGCTGGACAGCAGAATAGCTGGAGTCATTTTAAAAGTTTTCTATATAGAAAGCTGCATGTTGGTGCTGATAAGGCACCAGCGCAGGGCTCCAGTGCAATTATACTCTCCAGCAGTTTTAGGTCATGCCTTTACAACCCCTTATTTTTTTTTGCATACATGATTTCCACTCGTAATTCCTGGTCCTATGCAGCTCACCAATCCTTTGATGAGGGAGTTGAGGAAGAGCAAGCAGTGGTGATTGGAAGAGGGACAGTCATCTTTTCCTTTCAAGACATGATGACTTCTACAAATGGTCAGAATACTCATATCACAGGCACGGCTATCAGCTAGTAGTCACAGAGTTCTGAAAGTTTATTTTCTCAAAGGCAGAAGAATTCAGATATGCCTGTACTGAGCATCCTGGCTTCAGGAAAGGTGCGAAAATGGCAAATAAAATGATAGCATGTGCTGCAAAAGATCTGGCTGAGTATGGTCAAGATGGTTGTGTCAAGAACTGCTTTGAATGAGTTTTTGTTCTTGAATATCATCTGACTTGACTCTGAGATTCTGCTTTGCTACTTTGGCTGCCCAGCTGACTCAGCTCAATAGTGCTGTCCCAGTGATGCCCATTGACAGCAGATACTGGAGCCTAGCATACAGACTTCTAAACAGGAACTGTTGCACAGCCCAGGCTTTCAGAGGAATTTGTACTGCACAGAGATGCCTCTTCAGACAGAGTTGGAGCTGTTGGGAGACTGACCTTATCTTGCAGCCATATTGAAAACCATACCCTAAGGAAAGACAGACACCATCCTAGGGAAATAGTGTGTGCTTTAGGATGAGCATCTTCTCAATCCAGCTTTACTCATATGGGTTAAGCTCTAAGTAGAAGTCCACTAGAATGTTTTTTTTATTATTGTTCTCCTGGAAGACAGTTACAAGGCTGTCAGAAACTTGGAGATAGATGTGACAGGGATGAGGACTTCATATCTCCAACTCTCCCCACTAAAAGCAGCAGAGATACTTTAAACCCACAGGCAAATTGACTGCTTCTCCAGCTGGAGAACAGGGACAAGGGTTATCCAGACAAAACTACAAAAGACAATGAAGGATGCAAAGACAGTATTTAGGCCCAGAACAACAATGAATTCTCAGGATAAACGTCTTCCTAGTAAGTTTCTAGAGGGCATTAAGCTAACCTTAATGCTAAATCAAGCTGAGTTTTATTATTTGATAGATACAGAGCCAACAATACATCCTAAAGTTATCCACACAGGTCCTGTACACACTATGCTACAGGAATGAAAAGTCTTCCATCTTTGGAATATCATCCTGTCTTGAAGGGAAAAGATTTCTATCCCTCTTCCAATCATCACTGCTTGCTCTTCCCCAGCTCTGAAAAGGGCAACGAAGGCTTTTCTATGGCTACTAGAACACCATTTCAAAAGCTAAAAGGAGATGGGGCTGAGGAGGGAATGGTATGGGGAGGGAAGGAATCCTGTATACTTATCTACAAACTCCTCGTTGTGTTAGCAATTTGACTCTTTTTGGTTCATGTCTCTAGGTTAAAATGCTTACCAACAGGCATTCTATTTACTCAGTGTCTGTGATACCTCTATCAGGATAATTATGAATCAGCATCTGCAGTGTGTCAGCCTGTGCTGATGGTGATGCTTGCAAGTCCCACCCTCACCTTAATGTTTACACTACTTTTTTGTTCAAAAAAAGAAAACATGAACTTGACACTAGCTGCATTAGACCATCACCAATACTTGAAAAAGTTATCTCTCTTCTCACTTAATATTTGGAAATACTTAAAGAGCTTGAGGAAAATATTTTCATGGAATGTTTGATGTAAAAAATGCTCCAAGGCAGATAGATTTTTTCAGTTAACATTTCAAAACTGCTTGAAGACTGGATGAAGGATCTGATGAAATACTTCTATGTTTTAATTCTCCATCTGGAAAATGAAACTCTATTTAATATTTAAAAGGTCTTTTGCAAAATACACACAACTATTAAAAACAGTATCTAGGCTATTTTGCAGGAAAGGGAACAAACAAACACACCTGGGATACAAAGCCCTGCAGCCACTCAGTCCACAAAACAACTTTGGTGAGTATAACCACATCCTTCCTTCCCATAGAGGCTGTTGCCCACTGAAACCACAGAGCCAACATACTCTCACCATTTGAAATACTATTTGAAATAATGTTTGGGGGAAAAAAAGCATCAACTCACCCAGGACAAAGGTCAGCTTCTGGATGGACTGGGGCTGGTACTTGTGTGAAATCACCCTTTGACTGTAAAGAAGGGGCACAGTGTGCAATTACTGCATCTATGTAGTATTTCTGGGAAGAGGACAAGAAGCAGATGGGTCTGTATTGCCACTCCTCATCTGGGCTGATCGGCTAAACTGGCTTTGCATATATGCAGCTGGGAATGGTTTGTAGCACTCTTCTTCACATTCTTTCTCTAGTCACTGCATTTTGCCCCTTACATCAAATTTCCTCTTGCATTGAGAGGGCAGCTCCTGGATAACTTTGCTTCATGTATGTGTGGAACAACTGGTACCTGCTTGATGTGTTGCTGCACCAGTTGCTCTAGAATGGAATAGCACTTCAAAAGTGGATACAAGGCTGCAGAATTGTGATTTGTCTATCCACTGACAAAACAACTTTGTCCTGACCACTCTGATTTGGCAGAAGGGAACACACAGCAACACTAGAGTTTTATTCAGTCTTCTAAGTGTTTTACTGCCTTCTACAGTATAATCACTACCCCCTGAAGCAGAAAGATAGTCCACTGATCACAGGCTGTTTTCTCAACCTGCAGAGGACAAGATTTGCTGTGATGAGTACCTGCTGTAGTTACTATAGAAACACACAGGAACCATACACCTACAAGAAAAAAATCAGAGTTTTAGTGTTGCACAAAACTAAACAAGATAAAACATTTTAGATTGCCCTCTCCAGCTGTGTCTCAGAAAGGTTTGGTATACACATACCCTTCAAGGCACAAATGTAGAAGAAAATAATTCTTTCTCAGGTCTTCTTCAGCCTGCTACAGCAAATGATGCAGATTATTCTCTCACAACATTCCGCAGTACTGGCAAAACTTGTTTTAAGCTCTCCCTGTTTATTTTGCTCATATTTCAAAGGTAACTCTTCACTGCAAGCTTACTCTCCTGCTACAAGTATATACCCTACCCCTTAGTATTTATAACAAAGACATAATGGAGAACTGAAGGTCAACAGTCTTAGAGATTATAGAGATCATGATGCTCTAAATGTATCTCATATGTCTTGTTAGGGCTATTTTGTCTACATGGAGTGTTAGGCTGAAACTGTGCTAAAGCTTCTAGTTGCAGTGCATCTACATGCAGTTTTTCCAGTACTTGCTACCCTGCTGGGAGCACACATCCCAAGGTACTTTCACCTATAAATTCCATACCAGTGAAATATAAAAATCTAGTCTAGTGCAAAGACATGACAAGCTTATGATTCACCTTGACCACTCTTGTCTAGAGTTTTCCGTGAAGTAGATGACAACATTTTCTTCAGCCACTGCTGCAAAACTCCATACCAGAGTAGATCAAAATCCAACAGTTGCCATGAATTGATCTATTCAAGGGCCTAACACTGCTTCAGACACATATGTGTAGGCAAGTTGAAAAACACCTGTATTTCAGTTCCTTGGATAATGAGGGATTTCCATCTTTAAAGTTGGTAGTAGACCTGTTGGTAGTTTTCAGTTTTTGAGTCATTTGAGATGCTTCCCAGAAAGGGGTACTACAGTGATGCTGCAAAGTACTACAAATGCACAATTTGGCCTAGCTGTTGTGGTTTAACCCCAGATGACAATAAAGTACCACACAACCATTCACTTACTAGCATATGAACTCAGTCTCACTGTGGATGAAAACTGTTAATTCCTAATTTCTGTAAGAATCAGATCTTAACTTTGCAATGACTTCTTTTTCATCTGCATGCAAGATTTAAAAAATAGGACTGGTGTTTCCTTTAATTAGTATTTGATACAGTATTAATATTCCTATTTATCTTCCACATGCCATATGGATTAAATTCTCATTACTTTTGATCTTAATACTTTTAAAATATGTAAATCAGCTGACAGACACCCTCTTTAAAGCAGTGTTTGCACACCACATCTATTATTGCCTTGGGCAATAGGAAAATATCTGCATTGCTAAAATTCCAGAATTGTGAAGAAATCTTGAAAAATCAGACATTAAACTGATCAATATAGACAAATTGTGTATTGGCCAAAAACCTGCAATTCTTTAGATTCAGCTGTATCTAGAAATGACATTAGAAGTGCCCAAAGACCATTAAAGAACATGTAGTTACAAGGGACCAACTAAATTAATTTCTGGAGGGAGAAGCATGTTTTCACAGGTTCAGCTAGTTCCAGATGCAATACCTTAGGAGAATACTATACTTTCTAGAAAAACTTGCTGTTGTGGTTTAAAACAGTCAGCCATAAATCATGCAGTCACTCTCTCACGCCCCCACCTTTTTCTCTCCCCCCCAACGCCCTGCCCCAGGGATGGGAAGGAGAATTAAAAGAATGCAACTCCCACGGGCTGAGATAAGAACAGCCCAGTAACTAAGGTATAACACAAACCACTGCTGCTGCCACCAGTAATAGTAACGATAAGGGAAATAACAAGGGAAGAGAGCATAACACCTCAGCATCTGCCAACCGATAACTCGCTCTCCCCTGCCCAAGTAAGCACTGACCAATACCTAGTCCAACCCCGCAGTGGACTAGCCCTTCCAGGTAACTCTCCGTTACATCCTGGGCATGACGTGCTGTGGTATGGAATACCTCTTTGGCTAGTTTGGGTCAGGTGTCCTGTCTCTGCATCCTCCCGGCTTCCCCTCCTCCCTGGCAGAGCATGAGGCTCACAAAGTCCTTGGTCAGTCTAAACATTTAAGCAGTAACTAAAAACATCGGTGTTATCAGCTCTGTTCCCAGGCCGAAAGTCAAAACACAGCACTGCACCAGCTACTACGAAGGAGAAAAAATGGCTGCTACTGCTGAACCCAGGACACTTGCCATTATTCTTAGACATGAAAATATAATGATTTGCTTTCAAGTTTGTAGATCACCTCTTATTTTTCCAACACTATAGCACAATGCTGACAAATAGATTTGCGTGGATGTGTATTTCAGTTTATCTGAATACTATGGGTAAGCAAAGAGAAACTTATGGGACTCATCAATATGAACAAGAGGCAGAGAGAATACATGGACAGACTCTTCTTTCACACTGTAAGTAATTTCCAGTGACATGGGAAGCATTTGGATTTACTGTTGAATGAACACAGTTCACGAATGTGTTAGTCTTGAAACCAAAAGCCTATCTGATCATTGGTCTTCCTCTAACATATTTGTAGGTAGACCTGTTAAATCTCTCTGCCTATGTTATACTGCTGAAGTATATGCTTGAGAGTTTCCAGAAGAAATTAAGAAAGTATAGCTGTGAAAAACAGGGGTGACTCTTGCTATGCTCTGACTGAGAGGTGGAGGGGGGACACTGTGCAGCTGCAATCACATTGCATACCCCAGAGTGTGTGTGTAGTGCCTGCATGGGATATCCATTCCCTACTTTTCAGCTCTGGAAAATTTGCATCTGTTGAGAAATACCACATGAAAATGACTGTTCTACTTAAAAAAAAAAAAAGAAAAAAGAAATTGCTCTTCATTATCAGAAAAGGGCAGGGAAACCAGGCACTGCTGGGTCCATTCAGTCCTCTCATTTTTATTTCTTCTGATCTTATCTGAAATCCACAGAGTCTGTGGGACCTTCTTCACTGTCTTTGACTAAGCCCTGAGTACAGGCCAGTAGCCTGACGGCCTGATGTATTTCTAGCACTTTGTTTTTATTTTGGTTATCTTAGGAACCTAGAGGACTAAATGTGTTTATTCAAATGCCATGTAAAAGAAAAGAGCATTCCTCCTTAATTATAATCACATGAGGCCATGTTTGGCAGGGTTCACACCAAATGGAAACCTGAGCCTGAGCTCTTTAATCCTATGGTACAATGGTTGTGTAGAGACTGACTTCCCTGGGTACACACCAAGAAGAAGGTCCACAGGTTACTTCCTGAGAAGGTAATGAAGGTTTCATAAGGAAAAGAAAAAGACATTTGGCTCTTGCTCTAAGCAACAGTTTAGTTTAAGGCTTAGTCTACACCACCAAATACTATCAATGTATGTATTTATCATTATCTGGCCTGATGAAAGTCCTCAGCTAGAAACGTTGCTATTCTTTTTTACCAGAACAATTCAGTCCATCTGGCAAACTGCTTTAAAAACTGCTTTACTGTGATGAGATACCTTTCCAGCAAGGAGATTTGCTGGCACACATCTGCAGTACAGTTACATTTTCAGTCTTTTAACTGCAGATACAGCCTAACTGGCCAGTTGTCTTCATGGTAGTTTCTACAATGAGACTGCTAGCTGCTGAACTAGAGCTGTTCAGCTGCAGTTCAGTTTTTCACAGCTGCCCTCCTGCATAAGACTACACTAAAAATACATTTGTTTCACAGAAATCTGCAGGTTGTAGTCATACACATACACCAAAAAGAAGGCACATCAGTGTCTTTAATATTCCAGGAATCTGATATGCACCACAAATATTATTCTGAAATTCCTATGCAACTAAGTTTAAATGTTTTCTCATAGTTACTTGCACAGCCATCATTAGTAGGGTATTATTTCACCAAACAGCAACTGTATATCCACAATTGTCTCTAGAATAACAAGGTGACAGAATGTCTTAGAAGCAATTTAAGTTTCCCCCTTAAGTGTCTTAATGACACTGTAGGGGACAATGCAGAATTTAGTTATTGCAGCTTAAGTGCTTTATGTACTTATACCACAATTATTGCTCAGTACTGTTCCACAACACAGATGTATATTATCTTTGTCTTAAATGTGAAACATACCAAACAGGAAAGTCTGTTCACAGCCATGGAGTTGTCTACACTGTTCAATCCAATTTACTTTTCAAGTTGTACTATAAACTTCTAATTTTAAGCAGTCACTCAGAATCCATATTTCCATCTTTTCTCACATTGAATGGTCTCATTTAGGCAATGATTGTTATGGAATTTAACAAGATGCGTGTATAACCACTGCTACACCCTGAAGTACTGGGCCCTTCATTATCAACCTGTGCCTCTGACTGCTGCATGTTATATGCAGAAGGAGGAGATCTTGCATACAAGCCTGTGAAACTCTATGTTAATAAATCAAGGATCTCTTGGCTACTGAACTCACAGCTCTGTTCTCTAGTTAGTTCACAAGTATTTCATATCAAAGGGATGCAAATATGAAGGTTTAGAAATAAAGGAGTAGCTTTCAAATTTGAGGCTAAAAAAACCCAAACCCTGACAAGCAATACCGTTAACAATCCATAACACTTTTATGCAGTCTCCCTTCCTGAAACTTATGCACAGTACTCTACAGTGTGACTCCACTTTCACTTCTGCTCCAGATAGGAGACTTACTTTGTTCAATGATCCAGCACCTACAGAAACCGCATCAGAATATTTCATGAAAGTGATCCCATTAAAATAAATACAAGCAACTATTACAAGCAAATATTTGCCTCACCTTCCTTTTCTTTTTTTCATCACTAGGATATGGAAACCTCCTGCCTCCTTCCCTGGAATCCCATGACACATGGCACATTCACGTGAAAATAACCTTGGACTATCCCAGTGGAAACAGCTTTGTAAGTACCTTTGCAAGTGCCAGATGAACTCTGTAGGCTTTGCGTGATGGTGTAGTCATGCTGAACAGCTGGGTGGACTATAACTTATTCCAGACTCCTGTGGCTGGTCAGTTTTCCCAGTAGACAAATGCTGAAGCCAGCCACTTCCTCATCTCCTCTGTGACGTTATATACCCAAACTGAAGCAATAGAGGGCATAGTGACAGAATATAGACTACTTTCATGGGCCATACAAGAGAAAGGACAGTTCTCAAAAGCTCTCACTCTCCTGACCCAGCATCACAGGCTATACATTCACATGAGAATAAGGCACAACCAGGATATCATACTAACAAAGCCTATTGTTTTCAAGCAGCTAAACTGTTTTAGATTAGTGATGACTTCTTTCCTTGTGTCCTAGCAAAAACAGGGCCTTGTTTCAGTTCTAGATCACTCTTGGCAAGTCAACTGGGAACATGCAGAACACAATGTACACCAGATACCAGCATGCTGTTGCCTTCCTGCTCTGAGCTGTGTCATCAGCTTACATGAAAACAGGCATAGGCCCATCCCACCAAAACTTGTTTTGCTCAGTTTGTTTTTATTTCAAAAGGTCCTTCAGGGGAAAGAATCTGGTCAAAAATCCAGCCACAATTCAAATTGTTTATATAAACCACACTTGGGACTCCAATCTGTGGGAGCAATATTTTTAAATGTTTGTGTTTTTTTGTTTCTGATTTGCTCTTCTTACTCAGTGTTCTGGTGTTGGTGTGAATAAAGCCAGACAAAACCCCAAGCATTAGTTTAATAAATGTAATCCAGATACAGTGGGCTAGATTTACAGACCAGCCGTGCTTATTCATGATAGAGCATGAGAATGCATGACAAAGTTGAACAAAATAGGCCCAAATTACAGTTGCCCTGAGGCCTCTTCAGAGAACACCGCCAGCATAGAAGGCCTGCCTGCTGTATGCAGAGCCAGCTCTGTGTCAGTGTTCCTACTTGTCTCAGGATAGGAATCATTCTAAGGCAGAGCAGCATGAACCTGAATAAAAGCCACTGAGGTAAAAGGCTGCAGTCCTTGAGAAAATAAGAACAATTCTCTCCCATATACTCTCCTTTTTCCCAGTGTCAGTTATTGATGTTGGAACTGGAGAAGCCTCTGTAGACACAGGGACATCTTTCCCTGCTACATCTCTTCAGAGGTTACGAGGCACGGGGCATGCACCAGCCAGATGTCTGCAATCTTGCAGTTAGCTTGCAAAGGAAACGGTGGACACAGCCTCTTTCACGGTCAGTCTCAGGTCTCCTACAGCTCATAGGTACCAGTGACAATTTTCAGAACTCAGCCACCTCTCGAGCATCAAACTTGGCAGCCAGGTTGCCAAGGTAAAATTCAAAACATCAGGAAGTAAAGGCCATTTAGGGAGCTACTGAATGCTTTGGAAACTGTATTTTTCTACAGTTCTATTATTCCACCCAAATATAGTTATATTTTTTCTACCTAAAAATCATAGACTTTTGGAAATTCTTAATAAGCTGACTCAAAGTTCTACTAAAAATGTAATGTTTATTACTTTCCTGGTAGTAATGTTCCTCCAGTCAACCCAAATTTATGTGTCCCTACCTTTCACTAAAAATACAGTATATCCACTTTAGAAAACCCCTACAAGCTTTCTTTGGCTCAGTTTTATCCTTCTCACACTTCTTTAAGCATGTTTGCTCTTCTGAGTTTGGCTTTTTCTGACTACAGTAAATGGAATTGCAAATCCAAAGGCAGCCAATGATGGTTTTATTGCTGAGAATTCTTATTTGGAGAAGTTATTTGACATTATTGAGGGAATATGCACATTATCTGCTACTTCTTTTCTTTCCTTTTCTAAAAGAGCAAAAACAAGAACACACAAATATGGTTTCTTCCAAAGTCGTCTTGTCTTATTTCTTCATTGGCTACAGCAACTAACCAGACACCAATCTGGGACACGCTTCCTCTTCCAGCAACAAAGGATAAAAGACCCACTAATGAGCGCATGCCTTAAACTCTGATACTGCCTGCCAACTCAAAGAATTAATCTGGCCCTGGTTCTCAGAAGCAACTAGCAATTCATTTGAAATCTGTTTGACTCAAATAATTATGTCCCAGAATGCAAGGCGTATCTTGTACTGCTTCAGATGACCCTGCATAGTCATAGGACTTCAAGAGAAGATAACTAGCTATGAGTTGAAGCTTTATAATATGAACTTATTTAGAACTCTTGTCAAAATTCCAGTATATCTGGAAGGCAGATAAGATGCAGAAAATCATAGGTTGATGAACATAGGCCAGACTCTAACCACCCCACTGGACCAATTAATGCCACCCTTTCAGAGACTCACACTAATTCTAAGAATAAATGAAAAACTATGTTGAAAATAATGATGTAAAATGTTGCAAGCTAATGATGCATTGATATGGGCACTACTGTGAAGAAAATAGTTCCCTAAGTATTAACCTTCAAAAAGATTGTCTTTCAAAACAGAGCATAAAGTATACCTCTCCTACAGCAATACAGTGACATACTCCTTTAAAATGCTCTAAGGCTAAACTCTTCCCTGAACAACTTCAGCAACTAGATACAAGAAAAGCAAAGTACAGTTCACTGCTAAGGCTACCAAGTGTTCTTTGATTATTCAAACTAAATGCCATTTTTTTAAATCACTTTTTCTTCTTATCCTCTTCTTCTTCCTTCATCCATCCTGCTTCCCTGCATAGGTTTCCTTCTTTGATGATACATTCCTTCTCCACTCCACTTTTGACTTCTTTACTGAATGTTATCTATGTCTCTTACTTGTTTTCCCTATATGTGAAGTTCTGCATGGTTTCATCTGCCATGGACAGTGTCTTCTGCCTTATTGATAACGTTCCCTCTCCAAGAAAAGGTTAGGCTGATTCTTTTCCTTTTTTCCTACATCTCTTTTTTATTTCTTTCTGTTTGTTTGTTTGTTTGTTTGTTTTTAAAAAAGAGCAGTTAGAGGTAAGGTGAAGAAGCCAATGCCCATCCTTGCAAGTCACACCAGGAACCACTATAGTTCTACAAATAACTTATGGAATTTAAGCTGCAAAGTGACTGATGCTGCTTTTCTGTCTATGCATGTTTATTTGTGGGTGGAAAGAGGGAGTTTTGTGAATTAACAGTGATTTTCTTGAATGTGTGTCAATGATTAGCTTGTGCTGTGTCGTACTACCATGTAGGCAATCTTTGAGTTAAATAGTTTAGGGCTGCAAGTTGCTGCTGCTGCTGAAATGTGATAATGAATAACCTGCTTCATTTGCAGTGCCCTGAGATGTGTCTGCCTGTGGCTGCCTGTGATGACTCCGTTCTTCCCAGGGAGTTTTAAAACAGATTGCAGTTTGCAAATAAAAATATCTAATCCACTAATGTAAAATTTCATTCTTCTAAAGCAGTTAAGATCCTTTGGATATGAAGCTGAGGAATTCACCTTTCTTGGGCCTTAAATCAATGATCAAAAGGCACAAAGCATGAGCTTGATACAGCACACAGAAAACTGATATATACTAAAGACTTGACCTAACAGCTGTTCTGAATACCATTGTAAGGGGGATATCCTCCTGAGGAGATTAAGAGCAGTACTACTTCCAATTTATCAGTTTCTTGTGAATGAAAAATTAATTGAAAACACATGAACAACAACAGATGAAAGAAATTTATACCACTTTGTCTTTAAGTCTGATGAGCAAAATATGAGTAGTGAGCCCAAACCGGAATCTTATACCTGTGTCTTTTTGGGAGGTTAGGGGAAACACAATGCAGCTCTGAACTTCATATATATTCACCTGTCTCTGAAAACAAATCAAGACCTCATAGATTTTTGTTACACAAATATCCCTTTTTACCAATTTTTAACTATAGCAGCTAATTGTTCTGAATCTCTAAAACTACACCCATGTATGCTGCTATTCAAATTAGCTCATTTTTTTTTGTAGAGCTGCAGCAAATATTTCCCCCCCTCCACAAACAGGCCTTTTAAACCCCACAAGCTTACTGTTATTCATTTGATAGTCATGCTCTTTATCATAACTAAGAATATGCAGTAAAGAACAGCATTAAAGAATGTAAAAAAAACAATTGCACCACTTTGCTGGAGGGCATTTTTGGTGTTTGCAAATCCCAAAACTACAAAAAGGGGCTGGAACAACATAATATTTTCTTCCTTATTTTGAACGTGACTTTAGCGTTTGTCTGCATGAGGCAAACATAAACACACTGGTGAGAGAGAGTCCCGAGAATAGTACTATACTCATAAGGCCACTGACAAAGAACAAAAAATGTACTTCCTAGCTTACAGAGAAAAAAACTAGCTGCAGCTGAAGGTAAAGAGCTGGTATAGCTCTCCAACCTACATAGCAGGCAATCATACATACTCTATTTGATTCCTAGTAAAATGTAAGACAGTCAAATAAAGAAGGACACGTTAAAGATGACCGAGTCTTCCATGGGTATTCTTGATGCTGTTCACCTTGTGTAGTTATCTCTGCATTCTTCCCTTTAGACTTAGCCTGGGTGCTAGGACAGACCAACACAGCAAGCAAGAGGTGATACTTGGTAATTATATAGTTGTGTTCTCTGCCTTCTCACACTCCTCATTGCTTATGCTTCTACATAAAATACAGATTTGTACAAGTCAGGATAAACCTTAAAGAATGGGTACCAAGATAATTTTAGAAAAAAAAAAAAACCAAACCCAATAAAAAAACCAAACTAGAATTCATAAAACTGTTCTTTCATATGGCTAAGATACACTCATTGCCCGCCTGAGCACTCATAGGAAAGCAGCTTCTCTTTCTCTCATTGGCAGCAATATCAATACTTCCTGCAACTGGTATTTTTACCTTTCCTTAGAGGAAAGGTGTTATAAGCAGGGAAGATGGGAATGTGGCATTATTTTTCTGGGGCACTGCAACATCAGACAAAGCATGCGCACAACTGGCTTCTGATAATTCTCTTCATATGCAAGGAGGATCCTCAGGGAAGGTTATTCTTGTCAGTGGACAGAAATGATCTTCACAGGCTCGTAATTACTGATAAAAGCTGGTATTTGCTGTTGCTGTGTTCCACTTAACCCTTATGATCAACCGAGGTTATCCATGAGAGAATTAAAGTATAAAATACTTTCAGTGAGTAGAGAGAAGTAATGATGGAAATCCAAGGAATACAACCATTGTCATGAGCAGAGCTAATTAATAACTCATAGAGTAATTTCTTTCCACCCAAATACACCACAGCTAATTCATGACTTCCTGAATGGAATACCTGTTTATCAAACTGTATCTGTGAAATCCAGCTATTACTAGTTAACTGTGGTGGATTCATCAGATTGAATTCACATTATTAAATATCAGCAAAGAACCAGAAATCATTTGGTAACTTACAACTAGCAGATGAAACCATAACTCTATCAAAGTCAATGATAACCTGCTTAACCTTTTTCTTACAAAATAACCTAAAATAAAGACACTATCAACAGTCTTCTGATAGAGGGGAAAAGTTACAAATATTATGAATTGTCTCTTTCTCTGATGAGACACTCATCATTCTCTCGATGAAAAGCTTAACTACTAAAAAGACATGGCAAAAAGAAGAGCTAAGACAAACCTGTATGTCATAGATAGAAAATGAAGAGAGAAAGAACAGGTGAACTGCAAGTTGGATCAGAAAGACTGTGGTAGACATTATGTGCAATACATGGTGCAGTAGACATTAGGTGTTAAGAAGCGAAACTGAACCTCTATTAATTCTTTTTGGCACAGCACTATTGTGTATATGTTATACAACTTAATTAAATATCTCATATTTCTTACTATTATTTTTCAGTATTTCAATAAGAGAGATTTGCAGTCTCTTTTTATTGCAATGCAGCCATTATGAGCTGAATTTCAACTTGTTTTATGCAGAACAAATACTGAGCTGTCTCTGGAGAACTTTACTGCAGTTTATCTGTGCAGTTTACTTGCATCTTATTTTATCTCTCACCTCTGATACTAATCAGTCATGGCTGCAGGTCAAATCTTTTTGCATTGGAAGCAATCACAATAACCAATCCAGAAGTAAACCAGCCTATAATGAAATTCACTGCCTAGGGCTAAACATACAGCTAACATGTGTTTAACAAATGAAAGCTTGTATTTATCACTTGTCACTGTTTGTGTCTTTGTCTGTTGGAGGGGAAAAACAATTAAGAAGCTGAGCAGTAAAGAAAAACTTAAGAACAGCCCAATTCCTTTTCCGATTTGTTGGTCTGTTACTTTGGTAAAAGTGTGCAAATCATGCCATCAGGGAGCAACAAATGGTTTAACAAAAAGTGTCTCTGGGTGAACCAGTTCAGAATACAAACATCATCTGTACAAGTCTCAGCTGGAAACTTTACACAGGGCTGAGAGAAGTTCAGCTGATTTCACTTATGTTTGCAGTCAGATTTTCTGAATCCACATTGGAACTATATGGCGCAGAACTGAAATACTGAAACAGAGTTACTGTACTTTTCACCCTAACAGCTAGTGAAGCTAACAGGCTCTTGCCCAAATCCAGCACAAATCCAGAAAGTGGGAACTCAGGCTTTCAACAGGATGGGAGGTGATGGTCCCTCCTGTGGCCTCCTCCAGGGTCCCACCACGTACAATTAAATGTACAGTAATAGGTTTACTTGCACCAGCAAAATCCATCTGCATACATATGCAGCTTCACATACAAACAGTAATGACTGCTTTGAGACATAGCTTTATTTTCAACTTATTTTCACAAGAGACATCCCAAAAAATATCTGCTTCCTATGACTTCTGCTTATACATATGTAAGGTAAAAACAATGATTTGGAAACATGATTTCGGTTTACTAACCCTAAAGGCCAGCATTTAGATCAGGTGTGAAGAGGTTAGCAATCCAGTGATACTCCTCTAAAGAAAAAAGAAAATAAAAGATACTTTTTCTCCTGGTCATGTGCAGTCAGATTTTGGCTCAAAAGCCACAAAACAATACTGTAAGGAGGATCCTTTCAATGGAAATTTGTTATACAACATGCCACATCAGCAACTCCTTTGCCTGAGGCTTCAACTGCAACATGGCTAATTGCAATTCCTCTACTATAGTGTGGTACATAGTAGGAGAATATTGTGGAGATCTCATAGGCCTTGCCATAGCTACAGCATGCTTGGTACAATCAGATCATACTATGTAATGCTACCTTTCCAGTGTTTCCTGTAACATTCAGACTATCTCAGTATCATGCTATTTTATTGGCATTTTATTTGCAAAAGAATGACCAATTCAAACCTCACCCACTCAAAAGAATACCAGAACAAAATCCTCTACCCCCACAGCCATAGCCTCCAGATATGTAGGGAATTTTTCGTGTCAACTTTTTGTAACCAAGAGACCCAGTTCTGCTCACTGTTACAATTCTACTGACTACAGTCAAGTTTTTAATGATTTATATTCCTTCAATGTAAAATTAGTCTCAGTGGGGGGCTTAAAAATGATGAAACGAAACTCCTGATTAAACAACCGAAAATAATTTTAAATAGATTACAAATTCTTTCACTTATCCTGAATGATAGGATTCTGAAATTAATGGCATCCATGTGTCAGTATCACTCCATCTGCCAATGACAACTAGTTGAAAGCCCATGCGGCATTTCACACTACATTACGTAGCAGCAGATTTGTTTTTCATTTAGAAAGGAAGGTTTGCTATGATGGAATCAAATAGGAAGCTAAGTTACACAGAGAGAAACAGCTGAATGCCTTGGATTGATTTTATTCTCACACGCAGGAAAAGAAGTGGCATCTTCGGTCACAAGGCATCCGGATCTTGATACCACATTTTGTGTGGGATACTGCCTGTTCTTTACTGTATCTATTACAGTCACACTGGGATACTGACTTCTGTGAATTGAAGGATAAAAAGCTCTCCCATTTCCAAATTAATAATGATAAAAACTTTGCCATAGCTGTTATCTTTTTTTAAAACAATGTACAAATACAAATTAAATGAAATCAGAGTTCAATTATGCTATGATATTCAACTACTACGGAATAAGAGAGTTCCCTATATTTAAGCACCTTTCACTTGCAAGTGCAAGATACTGAACCAAGACTATACAGCTGAGACTGAGGCAACTTCGAGTATTTCCAAAAGCAAAGTCTGATCAAAGAAAGCTCAACTCTGAAGCAAAGACCAATCACCTAAGTATATTCTCTGTGGTTTGGGTGTTTTGACATGACTATGATCCGATAGAATTAAAGTTGGATCACTTCATCAAAACTGGAGTTAAGCCATAACAGTTAATGAAGTAATCATTATTTGAAATTTCCTGTTTATGATGATGAACCTGTAAATATCATTCATGTGATGACAACCACATGGAACTTTTTGGGAGTAATGTCTCCCATGCCCATAATGCCCCTTACTAAAAATTGTTCACAGTAGCATCAGAGGTGGGCAGCAGCCTTCCTCCCCATCCATCAAAAACTTAACACACTTCAGTATCTACTTGCCCTTCATTAGTGTGAAAAACAGGGATCACCTTCACATGTTCCTCCAAACCCAACACAGCTACACCTACAAATCACATTTTTTTGATTGCTTTACCAGAAAGGAAGAGAAAAATGAGCAACATAAAAAGGACATATTGCAAGGAAACCACTCCCAGTCACTGACAAGTGGGAGTCCAGCTTGGAACACACCAGGCCCTAATTTCCACTAGTTTTTGAGAACATAAAAAATTAAGAAATTGAAGGTTATAATGGAAATGGCCTACATGGAACATCATCAGATGGCATATATTGTTCTCCCACATGAGAATACCCCTGGCTAGAGACATACTGTGCATTTTCTTACTTGTTCAAAGTGTCTCTGTTAACATGAAGAATTACGTCATCCTCTGATCAATGCAGTGATACTATTAGCTTTCTTTTTACAAACATGTTTCTTTTGCATCTCAGGAAATCTGTCATACTTTTGAGGCAAAGTTACAAGTTACAGTGGTAATTGACCAATAAAGCACTCACTTCTCATTAATAATTTCAAATACTCTGACTATCTCATCTAAGGGAATACCACTACTTGACCTCTGAATATTGTATTATTTTTATTCTTTTAGTACTACTTTATTGTGACTAAAACAGTTAACTTCTGGCTTAACTGTTACTATTTGCTTGTCCTCTCTGCCCAGGCAGTGTGTCACAGAAAAGACACTGGAGAGATCCTTGACTTTGCTACTAGTCCTGCCCCACCACTCAACCTGTGCTGCATGCAGTTTGGCGATACTGCTCAGTCTTTCTATGACCCAGTGTAAAGGCTTTTGAAGTGAAAAAGAGGGTTTTGTTTCTGCATTAATTACAGAGTACAGATTTGCAGGATCTTCGTGGAAATTTCAGTCTATTTTTCCTTTGCCAATCTGCTGACAACAGGCAGCCTGTGCTATTAGCTGGATAACAAGATGTGAGTGAATAGTCTGCTTGAGTAACACAAAAATATGTAAACTCAACCATTTTTTTTCCTTTTGTGTTCTGTCCCTCCTTGACTGCACTAGAGCCTCACCTACTAAGGCCTTGAGACAAGTATGCAGCCTGTCCTTCCTCCTGTGTTTAAGCCTGGATAAGACTCCCTCCTTCAGCAAACATCACTGCTTCATAAGTGGGTCACAGACCAGTGCAAAAACCTGACACATTTCCTTCCCCATTGGCCTGTGTTCCAGGTCCACAGCACTACCACCAGGCTGCAGACTAGTCTGCCTGTAATGTAACTTAAAGAGAATTCAAAATCAATGCGTAACATTGCAGAATAAAGTCTCACTGTGAAAAATAACTGTCTTCACATTGTCTGGACCACCTAGTGGACAGCTTTTTTGTGTGTGACTAACAGCTTATGTAGCATAGCCCTACATTTTAAAACACATGTATTTTATACATGTGTTCTTATTCCAAAAGGTATTTGCTGTTTCATTTAGTTTTCACAATAGGTTTAACAGTAATCTCTTCTTAAAAAAGTATACTTCACACAATAAGACTGAATACAGATTGCGAAAGCATCTGAATTTCTGAATGCGAGCTATGCTTTTGAAAGCACCCAAGGAAGCTACTATTCTTCAAGCAGGTTTATTTCCTTAATAGTTAATCACTGAAGTGTGATTTATATGATCATCTATCTGAGTATCTTCATGCTTACCTAGGAAATTCCTTACTTTTCTGTATTTGCATGCTTATTCATTTACCCATACATGTTTCTTAAATAGTTCAAATCAGTGTTGCATTTATTTCTTCTTCAAAGTCTATTCTTATATAACTTCACATTTTTAAAGTCTTTAAATTACTGGGTAATGGCTCTGAATCACATTCTTCCTAAGGGTGTAATTCTGCCAGTTTTACTCTAATTGCTTTACCTTAGACACAATGTCTTTGATTTCAAGGAGACTAGTTGCAGGGTAACATACAATATCCACTGAGAGAAAGGATGACAGATTCGGGCCCAGACTGCTTTCCTCAAGAGGATTTGCTGCAATGAAGATATTTCTATTTGACAGGTTTATTGTTTAACATGTAATAATTTAAGATAGTAATGCACACATCCCCTGCAGTCCTACACTATGGATTCAAAACCCATATGGACAGAAATGCATGAAGAGAGAATAATGGATTTCTTAACCTGCTCTGTTTACATACTCTGCTTTTTTTAGCACTGAAGCACTTTATGGCTGTGTAGAAGACTAAAAACATTGAATTTGCATTATTTTCTGTTAAAAGAAGGATCTTCCTATAAATACGTATCTTCTTGCCTTTACATTTTAAGTTGTTTAATTGAACTCTGTAAAGTTTAAACACAGAAACTGCTGTATTAGGGCTCAAGTATCACATAAATACTTGTATACTTACAAGATGAAAGTTGTCCCATTAAATATATAAATGGAAATGTTACTGTATGGCACAAAAATATAGGTAACTAATTTTCAGTAATAAGTTGGAAAGTAATGTGTTATCATTTATATGTTGGCTCTAGTTACAGATATCATATTATCAACCTACCTCATCTTAAACTATGGAAGGTATTTTTTCATAGAATCATAGAATAGTTAGGGTTGGAAAGGACCTTAAGATCATCTAGTTCCAAGCCCCCTGCCATGGGCAGGGACACCTCACACTAAACAGTATCACCCAAGGCTTCCTCCAACCTGGCCTTGAACACTGCCAGGGATGGAGCATTCAAAATCTCCCTGGGCAACCTATTCCAGTGCCTCACCACCCTCACAGTAAAGAATTTCTTCCTTATATCCAATCTGGATCTTTTTTGATCCAGTATTAAAGTCTGTATTCACAGATTTGCTAGGACACAGGGACAACAATAAGAGAGAAAAGTGTTTTGATAGGTAATGATTTTCTGTAATATTAAAACCTGAACAAGTTAAAACCCAGCAAATGTCATAATGTTTTACTTCAAGTTTTTAAACTGTTACTGACCATGGCAAAAATGATGTATCAGCAAATAAACTAAAAATCCACATTCCCTAGACTGTAGAATTATTGCAGACTTTCCTGTGTTGCTGACTGAATCTTTGTGTGTGTGAACAAACAAGTTGTCTTTCATTCTGCCAAATGTGAGAGATTTCATTACTCCTTTCCACTTTTGAGGCTGGAAGACAAGGGAAAGCTGAAGCTCTTGAAAGTCTATTTGATTTCATTAAAAGGGAATTTTGAGATTATTAACCACATTTTTAGCATAAACTGTATTTAAAAAATCTTCATACTTCTGCCTATGTAATTCAGGTACTTAAGGGCTTTTTTGTATTTCCAGGTTGAAAATGTGTAGAAGAAAGTTAGTTGCTTTCTGTTTTCTGCCTTCCAAGAGACTGTTAAAAGACCTCATCAATATATAAAGCAAGTTACACACTGACAATATGTAGGTTATAAATAGCAAGCAAAAGATCTCTGTTACTTTACTGTATTTCTTACCTCCTTTCTTATGGGATCCCAAGGGACTTGACAACTGATGCTCTGCAACTGACCAGGACCGGCTAATTGATTGTGAAACACTCATTTTGAACGGCTGTCTTTGAATAAATGGAGAAGCAGAAATCTCATCCAAATCATTCTGGAATAAAGAATGCTGGTTTAAGCACAAAAGAAATGTATTGATTCCACTCAATCATGGTTAGATATAGTTGTGACCTCAGAGAGAGCAACTTCTTATATTTTACGACTCTGTGGAATGTCTAATGCTGGATTTAAGTCACACAAGATTCCTGTGGGTTTCAGTAACACCGACTTAGCACCCACATCACAAACATTTGTTTACTTTTTCCATTTAACTTATTTATCCCCTTTCCTCATGCAGTTAAATCATAGCATGCACTGTATGCTGATTTCCTCTCATAGTTAATTTGTATCTTTAGAAAAAAGCTATAGGAAGGTATTAATCTGCTTAACATTTCTAAGTACATCATCCAAGGGATTTTGTTTTTTTAATCTTACATATGCTCAGCAGAGTTACTGGCAAAAACTGTACATTTTCTCCATTTCATCCTTTCAACATCAAATGGTAAGCAGCAAAAATTGGATCAGACTTCAAAGACTATGCTGTGCTCCAAGTCACAGAGCGACTCCTCCATTTCACATATTGAATTCGAGCAGGATATCAAAGTGCTACCAAAGAACCTCAGGTCCTTACTAAAAAAGAGTCTCTAACATCTGTAGAAAGTGAAGTGCACAGACAAATCACCTCAGGGAGCAGCTAGCATTTATTCTCAGCAGCAAATTTCCAGCCTTTTGATTCTCTTATTCACTGTACCTCCCTGTCTTTCTACAGAACTAAAGTTCTTAGCAAGCAGGCTTTTGTCTCAAAGACTTCAAAACATCACTAACGGTTTCATGTTCAGATGGCTACGCCAAGCAGCCATGAACACATTGCAGAACTGTGGACTCAGGAATTTGAAGTTATAATGTGATGTTATTTTAGAATATAAACTTAGAGCTACCTTTTTTGTTTGTTTGTCAGGAAAATCAGGCACCACAGGAGAAGACTGGTTACTGGTTTGCTGCCTAAAGCAAAGAAAAAGAAAATATGTAGTTTAAATACCGTAATTTCTTCATTCTTAAAAAAGGTTTACTGACATAACACTTTTTTTTTGTTGATTTTCCCTTTCTCCCCTCCCCCTATTTCTAAATATGCACATACAATCAGTTCAGAGAAAACACAGACCAGACCCATTTCCTCTTGTAAGGAAGTGCATGTTATTAAACACAGTAACAGGCTATGAGCAACGAATCTGTCATTAAAAATTTGTGGATATGTGCATATGTGTAAAATGAGTTTATAAGAATTCTATGAAATCGAAGTAATGTATTAAAATTAATTTGACAAGAGTTTACATGAAAATTTTTTAATATTTTTTTTCCCCCCAGGGCTGTGAAAAGCTGTTTTCACAGAATTCAAACTTAGGCACTCAAAATCTGACAGATGAGGAAGAAGTGAAACACACAGCTTTGTGTTCTCCTAAAGCCATTTGGCTTAAGCACAGAGCAAGGAGTAAAAGTTCTTAGATTCTTTGTCTATCTATTATTATTTCACCATCACATTATGTCACCAGAAAAATATTAAAGGCCAATTCTTGCTCTCATTAATGCTAATTAAAGTATCATAAAACCCCTCTGTAGGCCCTGATCCTTGTTGGCAGGCCTTTGAAGTCAATGGATCTCTTCAACAGTAAAAGTCCACCCAGACAGAAAAAAAATCCTTAAAAAAATCCTTAACTACGCAAAAGCAAGGAAATATACTACCAATTTCATTTGATGGATAAAAACCTGAGGTCCACAGATTTTATTTGATAAACTCATGGTCCTAAAACTTGGATTAAAACCAGGATTTTCAGATTATCCAAACATGCCTCAGCCATTATATCATTACTCTCCAACCCTCCCTGAAAATACAATTAATGGCAGTGGTATTTCTACTCATAAATGAAATAATCTGATATCTAAGTTTCAGTCATAGATTTCTGTTTAAACATACGTATCTTGGCTTTTTTCATAGACAGGAAAAAGCTTTATAAGGTACTAAGTAGCTCTTTCAGTTTTACAGTTGCTACAACTGCATACATTTCAGCCCTTTCAGTTGCGGGGGGGCGGAGAAACGACAAAAAGAACAAAAATTTGTTTACTGATTAAAAATGACAATGTATGTTACCTCAAATTTCATCTTTTGTCAATACTTAAGTTTCAGTCAGCAGCACTAGTTATAAACTACTCTTGTAACAACAGAACAACATGTTGGACTTAAGAAAATGTCTGGCCACAAATGCATTTTACCTTTCAAAACTCACCTTTAAAATATTTCAGCTTAAAATAACACTACTGAAAGTCTTTAAAGATTTTAGACTATTGTGTATTAAATTTGACAGCTGTATATCACCACGCCATATGTATTAGATAACACATTTATCCTGTGTCATCCACAGAGGCTACTGAAATATTTCAAGCCTTATCTGCAATAGGATTTAGGCTCTCAGGTAAATTAAGTGTATCTGAATGGGATACCTCAGCTCAAGAGCACTCACTTGAATTGTTTTAAACTAGTCACAACATGATGGTAGCATGGTGGTCAATAAGCTACCTCAGGGTGGGGGAACAAAAGGAAACACTGTGTAAACATTCAACTTTTCTGTAATGTTGCAATTTTGTGGAGGAAGTTTGGATTTGTTTGCCAGGTTAGGGAATTTTAAATTCCCCTTTATTCTTTGACACTAAGAAAGAGAAGGAAAACATTAAGCCTAAACTGTAATTTGCATTTAAACTAGTGTTCTCCTTAGAGGAATGGAACGATCCATTTAAAAAATCCATTCTCATTTTGTAGCGGCACAGTTCTTGTACAGGAAAGTATAAAATATATCTGTGACTGTATTTAACACTGCATTTGTGCATGTACCATATTTTCCGTAATGTTCTTTATTACTATTTATCTTGTATACATATTATTTAGATAACCATTTATTTAGTAGGATTAGATAACTTGCCATTTTCCCCCAAAATTACTCAGGCACTTGCTGAAATGATTCATCCCCCCACCTCTCAACACTGCAGAAAGTAAACCCAGTATGAGCTAAAAATCATGACTGATCCCCAAATATCACTGTGGTGAATATAAAAACCAAAATCTGCTGTTGTACCAGTATGTTGCAAATGGCCTACAAAGCCAAAACGGACTGAATTGTCATTTAATTTAAATATTCAGGTTTTGGGGTTGCTTGGATTTGAATCTAAATCTGCAGCCTGAACTAATTTTTATCTCCTATTAAAACAAATTACATCTAGAATTTAGTGTGGTTTTGCAAGCACTTTAACTTTGCCAGGGCTAGAACACTGCCTAGATGTTTCAAAAGCATGGAGGCAAAGTTCATCCATTTGCCTTTTAAACAATCCTAAATTGGGTTATATTTGGCACAAGATACCCCATCCTTCTGCAGAATGTACTCTTGCTGATATAACTATGTACTTTATGGTTACTAGCTTTTACTCACAAGCTTTTAGTTGCAATTTTCTCCCCAGTTCTACTGAAAAGGGGGAGTGACAGAGTGGCTTGGTGGGCACCTCGCCGCCAGCCAAGCTCAACCCACCACAATGTCAGAATGGCAGGGAACACTTCCGAAAACACACTGAAAACACATCAACTGTAGATGCTGAGCCCCTTGAAATCAGCCTCTGGGCTATTCTGAACATTTGGCTAGTATGCAATACGAAAAATGCAATAGCAGTAGTTAGTTCACATGAGCCAATCAGTGATGCTAGCTGACGCTCTCAAATGCAGCATCTGAGGCTGATTTTGAGGTGCAGGGTATTTTTAGCTATCTTTGAAGAAACTGCTTGTCCTATGGTTTCAAAATATGCTTATTTTCAACATTTGCATGGAAGCAGCGTTTGGGTCAGAGAGATGAGATTCTGTCATCATGCTTACTGGGAAAGGTGCAAGAGACCCAGGTTCATGTGCCTAGCTTCAGTCAGGCAATACAGCAATTTGCTCCTGAATGCTCAGCTACTGAGCTATAACACGTCTCAGTCTGCCCATATGGACTGTCTATAAATCACTCAGTTAGCAAGTAACATTGACAAAAAGAGAAACACTGGTTCCTAAGGTTTGTCTACACACCTGTATAGTGTATAGCCACACTATCCTTAACACTGAAAGCAGTCACACCATAGCAGCATAAAACTAGCAGTGCAGACTAATTTATGCTGGAGAAAACCATCTAGTTCTGGAGTTATCCTGGACATTATGAGTGCAAGTCATGGAATTCAGACTTTCATCGTTTAAGTGCCTTTAAAAATCTTAGAAACACTCCTAGATATTCCACTAGAAAGAATACAGCTCATTTTACAAAAATAAAATCACACACAATCCCTGTGGACAGAAACTGAAATTATCTAAGGAGGAAATTATGGAGCAAAGTGAGAAAGGTGTAAGCAGTAAATCACCAGGACCTGATGCCATTCATCTGGAGATTCTGACAAAAACCAAACAACTAAAATGTGGAAATGCAAGCCCTTTCAAGCAGCTATCCATGAAGAACTGAAGCACACTAACATAATGATTTTCTTTTTGTTTCAATCAAAATAATCCAGTGAAAGTTTTGTTATTGACTGACAGAGTGAACCTCACTTTAGTGAGAGGCAAGCTGCAGATTGAGTCAAAGCAGAGCAGATAATAGAAGAGTTTTTAGATGAAAAGTTTAATTCACACAGTTTCTGAGTGGGTCTGTGCTCGTGTGAACTGAAATCGTGTTTAATCTCTACTCTCAGTGATATACAGCATATTGCGTTTATGTGCTAACTCGCCAGTGTCCATGTAGGTGAATCCACATTGCATGCTGCTTCAATGGGCCTCCGGCATTGCAAAACTTTTATACATGATCATTGTTCTTTTTTTCAGGCACAGAGTGCCTGTGCTGTGTGAATACAGCTGACCCAAGGAGTACTCCTCTGGGACAGTTTTGATGCTTACTCCCTACTCTTAGTGCAGCAATGGCTGCTGGCACTAAGATGTTATAAAAGTGGCTGACTTCCAATGCCAAACCCACTGGCTGGGAGATGTTACATTTTGAGAAGTGACTCTGTATTTCTAAATCATAAAAAGAACCTTAGCAAATCACCTAAGCCATCTCCATTTTCAGATAAAAATCAGCTACTCCTACTAGTATGGGCTTTTTTGGGGGGTTGTCATAGATTTGTGTAAACTGATTTTTAAAACCAACAGTGATGAAGATGTCAAAACTTCGGAGTAAGCAAGCAGCTGCATGGTACTCAGCTGCTGGATGGCGTTAAACCGTGACACCAAGGTAACCTGCACAGGGCTTAACTCAGTTTACCATCAGTGAGCTTTTCTTGATATCTAACCTAATTCTCCTGTGCTGCAATGCAGCCCAGCTATTTCTTGCCTGATTATCAATGGAGAACAGTTTGTTTCTTCCCTCTTCACATCAGCCTATCACAATTGGAGAAACGATATCACAGGTACCTCAATTTTCCATCTCCTTTAGAGATCTCCCATTATCTTGGTTTATAGAAATATGTGATTTTTTTTTTTTTTTTTGCTTATTTTCTTGCTTATTTTATATTACACTAACTGAGGTCTTGATGGTTATGTGAAAATGTTATGATGCACTATATGAGGTAGTATGTATCCTCACTGCTACTACCCAATGTAAAATTTGGAGGTGGGTGTCATTACTGACTGATATTCATTTCATTTTCATTCTATGTACCTCTGTTTCTAATTCTAATCCTGCCCTCTTAAACCTTTGTAACCATTGTTCACTTAGTACTGATACAAATTTAGTTATCGGATTTTAAGTCATGTAGTACTGATACAAATTTAGTGATCAGATTTCAGTCAAGCCATTAATGAGTAGAAACAGGCTCATTTCTGGAACTTGGCTTTCAGATGCATATTTCTTGTAGAACACAGCAATACTGATATTTATTCCTTGTCGATAACTTTCCAAACACGTGAGTTGGCATACCTGTGTAGTTTTGTTCAGGCTTTATTATCCAGTCTTGGTTATCTACGTCTCATGTGAATGTCAAGAACTTTACTAAAACAAATGGTTTCAGAGAACCTACGCTGACCAAAGTGTGAACATGACACCAAGTAGCTAAAAAGTGAAAGATATTAGAAGAAAAATCACAATGAATTCAACCCAGAAGTGTAAACTGCTGTTCATGTTCTAACATGCATCCTTAAGACACAGAGCTCCATAAGGACACAAAGGAGCAAGGGATACTCACTGATATCCAGTTATAGTTACAGACATATCTAATGTGTAACAAAGTCACTATGTAGAAAGCATTCTTTCTGCTGTACTACATACTTTAAGGCCACTGATCATGTACATGTAGCTAACTTGTATTGTGATGTTCAGCATTAGTGAGCTACAGTTCAGTAAGCTAGAGGAAAAAAAGAACAATACAGAAGCATTTTCCTAGGTAAGTATCCGATCAGTATTACTTAACCCAATTTTCACTTGGGAGGGAAATGGATAAGAAGATGGTGGAATATGTAGGTTACAGATGCTTTGATGAGATTCTAAAGGGATTTAAAGATACTTGAGGATGAGAGCTCTGTCTGAACAAGAACATGAACAACGTAGCATGGATTAAGGTCCTTAGTCACTAAACTGTAGGTTATCCTGCTAAGAACAAGAACATTTATGAACAATATATTCACTAGAGATATGTCAGTCTAAGAAGTTAAAAATCACAGGATGTTTTAGAAAATTACTTCTCCTTTCTCTACAGATTATTCTTAATTAGCTCAAGAGATCTCTAATAATAACTTGAAATTATAGCTATGACATTGAAAAATGCAGCAACTTTGATTTCATGCAATGACCAACTGTAAAATGGAGGCAGACATGAGGTGAGGTAGGTGTCCACTCATGGGAGAGGAGATCCTGTCATACTCCTCCCTTCTCTGATGTCTATTTGGTTCTCTGCAGAAGGGCAAATATGTTCTTCAGCAAGCTTGTGAAAAGGTATGTGAAAGGTTTTCAGTTTCCTCATTTGAATTTAGTCTTGACTGCATTTAGCTCTTTAAATAACTCTGCCCTTTAAAATTTTTCCATAAGCTACCTTGGGAAACGGTTTGATTGTGATTCAGTTACTTCATCCCATGCAGGCCTGCAGGCTCCTCTCAGTGGTTGATGATATCAAGAAAAGGATTGGCAAGTGTCGCATACACAGACTGCATTTCAGAGGGTAGAATTCAGACTTAGTGTCAGTCTCCCAGGTGGACAATTAATCCCATGATCCTTTTCTGGTAGAAGGAATCACGGGCAACTTCACAGCTCAGTGGAACTGAATGGAAAAACATATCTTCAGTGACACAAAGCCACTTCCCTGCTAACATTTACATTCTTTTCCTGTACCTATTTCTATTCCTATTTGCTAATTCTTAATGAGTCTTTAATTACTTGTATTTGTATTTTTGTATTTGAACACAGTTAATACTAGTTTTCAAGTTAAGCATGTAAATGCAGGAAACATTTAACACACAATGTTAAATGAACTGATGTGCATTTAATTAGCATTCTACGTCATGTATTAGTTGGTGTTTGCTTACATCCTGCATTCACTGGCTGAAGAGTGTGCACTAGTCGTAGAGATTCAATTTCCTTGAAGGAATTCAATTTTTTTTTAAAAGCACCCATTTCTTCTGAACACTTTGAAATTCATTACTTAGTAAAACTGAGTCCTATATATATTACAATACCGTAGCTTCTTTTTTTGACAGATCTTTGAAAAAGCAGCAGGTTGCCATACATTTCAATGTATGGTTATATTCCTGTGCATACCAAAGAACAGAACTGTAAATGATTTTGCCCTCTGATCCTGCATACCCTTCAGCTTAATTTTATTTTTCCAAAACTGCCAGTTAGGGGGTGGAGAGGGAGAAAGAAAAGAAATTAAAGTAAATGAAATGAAACGCAATTAAGATAAAAGAATATTTTATTGTTTTATACCTTAGACCCACAGTACATGAAGCCACAGTGAGGCTGTCTTCTCGACGGACAGATTACCAGCTACTGTGTTAAACATCTGCACTATTATTCAGCAGCCTTCCTATTTCCTACAAGTTTCCTGTATGACTGAACAGATGAATGCTTAATACACAACTGCCCATCAACAGCTACATGTGGAAGTGAGGCTTGATTCATGGAAAGTAAGTTATCAGATTTAGTCTTAAAATTATGAATATCACCTGTGAAATGTCGGACATTTTCAAGTTTCACTGAAATCACTGGAACCTGAGGTCATTGCTGAGAAATTTATCAGAGTAGGCAAATAAGCTGCAATATTTCTTATTTTTTTGGGGGTGGGGGGGTGTTTAAACTTGAGAACTGCCAGCATTTATGGCAGTTTAGCAACTCCAGGCAAAACAAGGAATTAATTTATTTATCTGTCTGATTGCACATAGAATCGGGACTGGTGCAAGACCTGAATGGCCAATGTATTTTACATGGGCACCTTCAGGCCAGAAATCTAAAGGCATTTAGACATTGATTTCAGTGAGTTTGGTGACTGAATGTCTTTATAGGTCTGTATATTTGTGCTTCATAGAGCCCAAATTCACCTTAACAGTTACTGAAGCATAAAATCTTTGTGAGCCTCAAGGGATGTGCAATTAAGCAAGCTGTACCTAAACCAGAAAAATACATTTGCTTGGAGAGCAACAAGGAATTCCAGAAACAGTCTAATGCAAAAAGAGAATAAAACTATTTTTGTCTAAATACACATAAAACAGATGAATGAAAAAGTTTAAAGAGGCTGTGTGCCTCCAAACAAATCCAGGTGACACTAAAAAGAAGAAGAAGAAAAAAAAGCCTATTTATATTGTGAATAATTATAATTTAGGATGCCAAATAAAACTGATAATAGCTTATTAGCTCTTGCTTTTAACCATCAGTGCAGACTGGAGAGCAAATGACAATGCTATCATCAATAGTTCTAAAGAGATCACAAGATACATACCCCTTAACTACTTAAGAGACAGAGGGAGCTGCATGCATATGAAGGGAATAATAAATTAGGAAACTCATTGCCCCAGTGAGCAGTGAGGTAACCCCAAAATGGCAAACTGCAGTGGGCTTATCCTTTATCTGAAAATAATTACTAAACCTATCTAAGTATTTATTTATTTACTTAGAATTTGGCTTGAACCTTTTTCTTGCTGAAAACAGAGTATTGCAAGGAAAAGATTCTGGATCACTATTAACCTACAAGAATCAGGTGATTACACCTGAATAATATATGTATAATAACAATAATAATATCCTATATTAATAATACCCTATAATAATGCACCAGAACATGTAGCAGACATTATTCAATCTAAATCAATCAAAATTAGCATGGAAGTTAATGTAATTTAATGTTATGAGCATACACAGAGAAATAAATACCTTGGAGAAGCTCAATGGTTATTATAAAAAACCACACCCTTATTAATGTCATAACATTATCTAGTTATAGTCAAAAAAGTAATTGATTTCTTCAGAGAACTCTTCAGAAGTGTAACAGAACCTGCATTTATATGTATATAGGAAGCATATAACAGAAATAAAGACTGGAATAGCACTGAGATGTCCTTCTGTCCATGCCATAGCAAGAGAGATCTCATAACAATTAGTAACTGAAACTTGCTAATCAAAGGGATTAATCCAGCAAATGCAGCCACCTCTCCTTGAACACTGCTGGAGGGACAACAGCTAAAGATGTAACAGATCCCTCTTGCCTCTCATACCCAAGGAAGCATCAGGGGGGACATTTGTCTGAGGTGACTCCATTGGTAAGGAAGGTTAAAATACCCTTCCTCTATAAGGAAGAGGGCACCCCTATTACAATTTACAGTATTACTAGGCTTTCTGTCAGATTTGTCCATTTGCTTTTTATAGTTCTTTTTGCTATCTTATACCACAGTCTGTGGTATTCTGGGGACTCCTGAGAAGTGCACAGAAACAGCACAGCAACCCAGAACAGACAGCACTGCAAGTAAATCTGTTAACTGGGAGAACACTGAGATGAGTGGCTAACCTACAGGTACTCATCCTCAGAAAATGGCAGATTCCCTAATTGCTAGCTGAATCAGGATGACACGCCTGCTCCTTTCAGATCTCACTCTTTGGAAAATTACTTTTGTTAGGCAATAGACAGCAAAGGATTCAACTCACCAGTGCTCTTCACAGCCAAATTCAGAAGTAGAAGAGCTGCGCTCAAGCTGAGGATCTGCCACGCAGCCAGGGCTGTTTCTCAATCTTGTGTAGTTCTTACGAGCTATGTACCCCCTGAAAGCTAAAAAACACAGTTACGAATCAGAGAAAAATTCTGCAGAGCCTAAAACACAGAGCAGCAGTGCAGAGCTGGATGTCCTCAACTTAAACTGAACCAGTGGACACAAAGAACAGACAGCACCTCACAGGGGTGGCTCCAGTGTTTGCAAAGTTAGCAACAGCTGAAAATTATATTGGACCTAGCAAGAAAGACAGGCCTTGAAATGAGCACATGTCAAATTTAAACATGACTCTGACTTAGAATGTATTAAAAATACATAGCAGAAAATCATTCCCCAAACACCTTCTTTAATCACAACTCCCATGATTTGAGTGTATCAGAATTTTACAGAATCAGAAGTTTTACCCGCTTTTAGTGTGGGGGATGAGGATAGAAACAGACACATTCAATTAAAACTCAAAAAATAAAATGGCAAAGAAAATGGCCATGAATAACGTTTTGAAGATACCTATATCCTTTATTCTATGCACTGTCTCTGGATATGGGTGTCTAAGTAACTTAATTACTTCTGTAATTTTATCCAACATAAATTTACCTGAATTCTTGACACCTGTGAGCAGTTAGAGATAAAGCTTCAGCACAAACCACAGACAGCAGTACTACTGCACTTAGGGCAAAAGACTAAAAGGTATAGCAATCTGCACTTAAACCCACAGATTTTAAATTTTATTTCTTGTACGTTTTATTTCAAACATTATTTTAAGTAAAAATACCTTGATAAAAGGCGAGAGAGTGCTGAATAATGAAGATGGTAAGTAGAGTATCAATGCCGTATCTGAAGTGTACAACAAGCAGTTGCTGATTAAGAAGGCTGAGGGTAGTGAGGGAAAGGAGCTGGAGCTGTTTATTAGTCTAGCAGGACTGTAATTTAAACAGTGAGACAGTATGTAAAAGAAAATTGGAGCTAAGATCAGGAAATACGATATTGAAGACAAAAAATCCCTATCCAGAAAAAGCTTTTAAGAACGTGAAACACACGCAAAAGCAGAGTCAGTCTGGGGTCTAATTACACAAAGGAGAACAGCCCTCTTATCAACAGAGTCCAGGGTTAAATATTACAGTGGGATGTAGAATAGGCACAGAAATGTGGTCTAGGGCAACCTCATGTAGGATCTGGGTCAAGACAACATTGTAGTGTAGATTACAATGGGAAATCAGGAGGTAGAATAAATATATGTTATTGAATAAATTGAAAACTCAGAAGTTGATCAGAACATTAACAAGTTTTCCCTGTATTCACACCTCTGATTTTGTCAAAACACTAAGAATATGAATTACTTACACAACAGAGAATAAAGGCCCTGTAGAATTTGCAGTCCCTCAATTATTACCAAATTATGAGATAACTGATTGATTTAACTTTTCTTCCATTTAACTACTTTTATTCATTCATGTTTGGGTTGGTTTTTTTGTGTGTGTGTGTAATGAAAAGATAGTGGAGGAAACAAAATAGAGCTACCCTGATTGCATCTGCTCTTTCCCTTAGGGAAGTGCTGTGACTAATCCCTTCTTTTCTATTTATTTCCGGTATAGCGTTAATGGCCATCTTTTCAGCCACCTACCTCCTCAAAAATATGTGGTGTTGCACTTACTTGTGCAATATAAGAAAATGAAAACTATCTGACTATTTCAAGCTGTGGTTTTCAATGCACCATAACAATCCACACATTTTAGTGCTACAGAAGTTTCCAGGGTAAGAAGCAGCAAAAATTGCCTTTTAATGAGAGGTTACTAAAATAAACAACCATTCACTTTACAGAAGGCATGACAGAAGCTGGGCTTGCTGAGGTGTTGTACTGAATATAAAGCTCAGGTATCATGAGGCTGAGGAACTTTCTGCCCCTAATAATCTGACTGGAGAAATCTGCCTATGTGGTGGAGATGAGGCAAGCATTCACTTGGCCCATGTGATCAGGCTTCCAATTCTTAACTATCCCCTACTGACCAGACAAGGAGCCTACTCCAGCACTGGCAGCAGAGACAGCTGGCCAGCAGCCACCTCTCTGCTGCTGAAACATGCTGAGTACCAGTCAGTCGATGGTCTACTATAAAGAAGCACTGAATGAAATGAACTAATAAAATAAACTTCAGGTTTATCTTCAGCAATTTCTCAACTTTTAAGTAGTTCATTGCATGTGTGTGTGTGTCTTTAAAATCAACCTTGATATCTACTGTGATTTTATTTTTTTAAATTCTGTTTCCCAGAGACTCTTACTAATGTCAGTATAACCATTTTGGTCTTTCCCTCATTCACTACACAAAACCTGCTATATCTGATTTAATAAACACAGTTTTTACCTTGTCTTTTGTTTTCATATATATTTTCAAAACCAACTCCTCTTCAACTTAACCTTTCTGCAAGCTGGTTTCTAACATTCGTCTAGAATACCTTGAATCTGACAGGTAAATGGCTGTATTTTTCCTACTTTCCCTTTGACTCATGGGACAGCTGAAGTAGCAGAGTAAACAAACTTGTCTCTCAAAAGCTTCATTGAGCATTAGTAGGGCTGCATCTTTTCAACATTTATTAACTGGATCTATAACGTTTCAAAAGAAATACATATGCAAAGAATTCTACTGGGGGAGTCTGAGAGGCTGAGAAGCTGCTCCATCACAGCAATTTGCATTACTGACTGGTGGTGGTTTTGACACTAAGCACTTGGCTCAAAGAGTGTGAAATTAGCAGACTCATGTTGCTACTGCTCCATGAACAATCACTGCATCATTGAAGAAGAATGATTACCAGCTGTCACCTCATTTTCACTTTATGCAGTCTATATTCCAAACTTTCCAGCAACAGTATCTTTAACCCTAATCTTTACATAGCCAAAGATGACAGGATCTGCAAAGCAACATAGAAACTGAACTTAAGTTTAGCACTCATATTAGTAACTTGGTGGTAAATGTTTATATGCCACATATACGTTTTTACTTCTTGCACTGATCAGTTCTCACACAAAGTAAGTTTGCTGCCAGCTCCAGCACCTTGCAAACCAAGAATATATTTACCTCAAGGAGTCTGAAATTCGGTGTCTTGCAGTTAAAAACCCTTTATTTTAAGGTCTAAGTACCAAGGCATATACATTACACACAAAGTCGCACAATTCCAGATAGGAAAAGTCCAAGCATTTTCCCTCTGATTCCCGTAGGAAATATATAGTTACAGAGCAAATTGTGAAGCACAATGTGGAAAGATCAAAGCTAAATAATCACAGGTCTATACCAGAAGTATAAAGAAAGGAGATAAAAGTATTTTTTTAAACAGCAGAAGGATTCATTTTCAGTTGTAAAAAAATCATGTTAACCAGGTATTTTCTGGGCAGACAATTTTTAATCTATAGTATCACATAAAATAGCATATAATAGAAACTTGGAAAGGAAAGCTGATGTTTGCATTGCAAGATATCATGATAGTAATCAGAGGTTGATTTGCTATGAACAGCATATCACTTTCTTAATTTGCCCAGTTAAAAGAGCATTCAGCAGCTTAACTAGCAACATCTGAGAGGATCTGGAGCCTATAAATCTGATTCTTCATTGCATGCCAAATTAATTCCAATGAACACTAAAAGGGACAGAGAGTGACATCCTTTGCTGGGTCCCATGAATACCTCCCCTCTTTCATCTCTCACTCTTGATGGATATTGGGTGATTCCTGTTTAACAGCAGAAAAAAAAACTTTCAAGTTCTGTGGCAGAAGCATTATGAAAAAGCAAGTCATGAGTTCTCATGTGCAAGCAGCAACTATTAGTAACAAGCAGTGACTATTAGGAAGACTCACCAAGGCTGCCATCAGGACTGGTGTCACTGATGCCCATCACTACTTGGATACAGGGTTTTAAATTACCATGCATTACAGTTTCTGATTGTGAGACTTGGTCAAAGAAAAAAAAAAAGCAAAGATGACTGTGAAACTCTTTGTCAACATTAGCAGGAATAGATTTTCCAATATGTTGTTGGACAATGTACATTGTTGTCCCTTCCTGATCGTATCAAGGGCATGAAAACTAGTAAGAATGGTCTCCTTTTTACCTCCTCAAAAGCAGGAGAGTAAACCAAAGGAAATGCAGATGTACTTATATTGACAGAGCTTAGCTCAGAGATGGGGACAGAATATAGGACCTCATACTTCAAAACCATAAGACCTTCCCACTTTTCCTAACATGTTCCCTGCACATGAGCAGAAGGCTTTTAATGGTTACTAGAGATAAATACTAACAGTAAAGAATTACTGGATGCCCTCAGCTAGCGCAGAACACAAAGAGATAGAAGAGCAAAGTTACCCAGAGCTGTGCAGCCTGTACAAACCAGCCTGGTTTACCCTGAATGTGAAATCAAGATAATAGAATGATTCAGTTCAGCTGTCATTAAGAGAAACACATCTCTTCAATGGTTCTTACACTGACAATGTAATTAAAAGGGGAAAAAAATTTATGATATAAAAAGGGTAAAACTGGATCTGTGACTTAACAGTTGTTATTTTCAGGAAAAATAAAAATATTTTTAGATATGTTTATAAGGTGCTTAGAAGTTTTTGGAACATTTTACTCATGTAATTCTTAGATCTATATAACAGTATTAGCTCAGTACATGTACACACACATGCACAATGATATAAATAGACAGATAAATATAGGGTTTTCAAGAAAAAAAATCCTTGCCTTCTACTAAAGCCAGTTTTAAACCTTTGCTGTTAAAAATCCCAAAGGTAATGCTTTTATTAAAAGCTGACATTTCTTGTAAATGTAAAATAGTAAATTACAGCTGTTCTCTTGCCCTCTGTTTTTATTATTATTATAATGGACTAAATTTTGCCACAAGCACATGTTAGAGAGTTGTAAATAGTGAGCAAACCTGTATGGGCAGAAGTTACAGAAAGCAAGCAATTCACAAAGGATTTCCTTCATCTGGTTTCCTTCTGAACATCCATCACCTTTTATATATATTAAAAAAACCAACCAAACAAACCCAAATCTTGAGTTCTTGATAAAGAATTTTCCAATACAATGTGACATATGGTGAGTGTGTGAGCACGTGTTGGAGGAGGAGATGGTGGCTCAATGGATTAGTCATTTGCCTTTCACCTCTGGAAGCATAGTTAAACTCAGTCCTGACCAGAGCTGCACAGTATATTCCAGATGGCTAAAGTGGGCCTAATTAAAATGAATTCAGTGATGTCACCTTGGATCTAAGTGAATCGCATGCACCACTCATTTGGCATTTTGGCAACATCAGTTCACAAACGAAATAACCAGATTAAAATCCTCCCATAAGTCTTTTGAGACAACAGTCACACTGCATGGAAATATATGTTATCAGAACTGGAAAACATCCTTTTATAATTGTATTATCTGTTGGTTTAAATTCTTATTAATGCATTATTCTAATACAAAGAAATAACAAATGAGTCTTGCATGCGAGGTAAATCAGTGCAGCAACATTTCAGTCAGATGATTCAGTGGATATACACTGATTTAAACCAGCTGTGTATGTGGCAACATAATCAAGAAAAAAAATCATTTTAACAAAATATTTTCCTTTATGTAGACTAAAATCAAAACAATACAAATCCCAATTATAAAGAAATACTCAGAAGTGCAAAGTATTGTTAACTCAAACACTTCACACAAAATCATTCTTTACAATTCACCTCCAAGTTAAAAATTAGAGTTTTCTGACCTTCACATATTGGGAAAATGTGACTGGAAGAAGCAGGAAAAACCTTGTGTACCCTGTCTACCATTTTTGCCATGAGTCTAATAACATCTGTGTATTCTGAGGACCTGTGATGTAGATACGCTGAAGTAGGGTAGCTTTTTCTTCCCCACCTATTTTAAATTCACAAATATTTTGTTTGCTAGCAAGGGTGTTTTCCCCCATCTGAAAGAATGACTTTTTTTTCATGTAATATAATACACTCAGGAATTGTATCCTCATGTATATTGTGAGGGTTGTTTTTTTCCTAAGTTTGTTTTTCTTCCAACGTTTCTTCAATGGATAGTGAACTGCTGGGCCCACAGAGATCTCCAGACCACCAGCTCATGTATTTGAAAGGCATCTGTTTATTTTTAAAATGCAAATGCAGTCTACCTCAAAGACTGACTTGCAAGAAATGAACAATCTGAACAAGTCAAGAGGTTTCCAATCAGGAGCTGTGTTCCTCCTTTATATCAGGCTATGATCACTTGCTGTCAAAACCACTTAAACAATATCCTGGAATCTGAATGAAGTCCCCCCACAATTAAAATGAGCAGGATAATCCTGCAAGAATTATTCAGGCAAATCATTTTTCACACAGTTTAAAGTAATGATAAGGTCATTTACAAAAGAAATCAGCGCCTTTGAAATGCTGACTTGTAGACAGAGGACTGCCTGGAGGAGGGCCATAGATAACAGTGAAGACTGGCCTCCTAACACTACCCTTGCAGTCTTTGGAACTGATTCTGATGAAGAGAAGGCCCAATAAGGTTAATACCCCTACTTTGATCTCTGTCAAAGCGTACCAGCAAGAATTAATTTACATTTCAGATGAAAAAGGTTGACAGCATGAAAAGGCATCTTGTTTCTGGTATGTGAATGTGCTGTAATAGATCGGGAATTCTGAAAGGAAGTTCTGAGGAAGCTAAAGGGATAAGCCGAGCGGCTGCTTTTATTGGGAAAGAGATGAAAGGAAAACAAATTTCAATATGCGCTGTTCTGTAGAAACATGTAAGCCAAATGCTTCCTAAATTTCAAGGCCTGCTTGGGCAGGGGGCGGGGGGGGGAAGGGGAAGAAGAGGGAAGTACATATATTTTAATTGTATGGTTTTGCTAATGTCTGGATGACAAATGCAAACAATTCATCTCACTGCCTGAAATGGCTCATTAAACAAAAAAAAATAAATACAAAGGTGGTCATACTCAATTTTACTGAAAAGCTGCCCGGAACTACACACTCACATTATAAGATGTGCAGGGAAGAGAGATTTGGAGTTGCTTTTGCCTCAATGTCACTAGGCACTTGAACAATGTAATGTAATGTAAACAACAGAAAGACTGTCAAGGTATCTTAAAATCTGGAAAACGGTGGCTACCATTAGCAAGCATGAGCTTTGATTTGAGGCACAAAATAATTAGCATGTAGAGAAGAGAAAATGTGCACAAGAAGAATTTTCAAATAAGAAGTCCTAGACACAGGTTTCCAAAGGCAGACAGAAATGTACTGAGGATTATTACTATACCCCTTTGAATGCAGCACCAAAGATAGGGGCAGACAGCCTAATTAATATGAAGGTGCACTGTGTCACTCTTAACCATATATTCCTAATGTTATTCACCCAGACTGACACCGAAACTGTCAAGTGCCAGTTTACAAAGGAAGACAACGTGTGCATTGGTAGGAAGAGTGCTAATAGCATTCCTTCAGCATTAGGTTCAGAGAGCTCAACAGAAGTGTCCAAATTCAAGGTTATGTGTACGCTACCACTGCTTCTGCTCTGCCATGTTCAACGCAGCATCTAAGATGGCAGTAAGGAACACAGAGCTCAATCTCTCCCATGTGTGCAAACAGCAGAATAGATCAGTCACTTTCTCTGTAAGAGCTAGTAATGAGCATGCATCCCCTACTCACCCAGAAACTCCAAGGCAGAATGTTCCCCACGTTCTCCAGGTGATACTGCTACACACCAGCTTTCTACTGAAACTGTGGTAACTCTCCTCTTAAGGAACTAGTAATAGTGGGATAGTGACGGGTCAACTGTTTCACTTTCCTTTTAATGGCAAAGTGTTGTTGTAAGTCAAGAAACGAGTGCTCCGGTATGGCCAAGTCTAAATGTAGCAAATGCTCCAGAACAGTTGCAGGGGGTACTTTAAAATCTACTCTTTCTGCTATCATGAAAACACCAGAAAATGACAACACAAAAGGAGAGGAAGAAGGGGAGAAAGCACTTATGCAGTCCTTCAATGCTTGTTGCAATGGGAGAAAAGAATTCTCCTTGACAGTTCTTCATTTAATAGAATATTCTGCATTTAACCCTACAGCCACCCTTCATGATTCCACAGAACAGTATGCATGCAAAGCTATAAATTGTTACTTTATCCTGGTGATATTCTGTTCCTTTCTATAATTAGTCTGGTATTCTTTTTTCTCTAAAGATCACAGCAAAGCTTAATTTCAGAGTAGCAAACTTAGACAAAAAGAAAACAAATTTACTGGAAATGACTTGAGAAAAAATCAAAAGAATATTCAGGACACACTCTTTTCAGACAGACTTTAGTCTCTATGATACAGAACCGAGAGGTGACAAAGCTTAAGGAAATACATCACAGATAGCTGGTAGAATAAATAAGGTACCTTGGTTTATCTGTAAACACATTTTGTTACAACTCATTTTTGAGTGGCTACAGTCCTTCAACCTGGGATTGGACAGGGAAGGTGTATTACACTGCATTATACGGAGGCTGCTTCATACTAACAGCATTTGAAAACACTATTGAGATCACAGCACTGGTTCCTAGATTTCTGTGCCATATGGTACCCCACTCTCTACTAGAGACCTACACAGCCCTATGGGCCTGTTCCTCCAGTAATCTCTTTAAAGTTTATTCAAATTCATATTGATATGGCTGCATAGGAGCCTGGCAGAGAGTCAAAAGATTGGCCAAAGCTGGCAAACCCCACATGCAGTCAAAACAAAAACCTGTCAACCTGCCAAGATGAGGGCTGACACAAAGGCAGAGAAACGCATGTCGAGCACCTCCATCCACACTTACAGTCAAAACAAACCAGTGCTTCATACCAGCCCTACATATAGTTGAATCACACTGACTGTGCTCAGAAGAATCTTAAAGAATTAACTCAACAGCTTTTAATCAGTATGCTTTGCTTCGAGAGAAGTAATTACAAAAAGCCTTAAGTGCCTGATACCTGTCACTGGTGTCATTTCGCACAAACGATCAGAAGTAATGCTTGTGATAGCTTTTGTTTGGACTGCATAATATTTCTCTTGGCTATAAACACCAACACATGAAATCAGAATAGGTGTTGGCAATTGAAATGATGTTTTAATTACCTGCTTGAATATGTATAGCAGCATCAGTTCTTCTGTTCCTTATTTCCTTGTACTTCCTGCGAGCTTCATATCCTCTCCAGGCTAAAAATACAAAACCATGTGCTGGAAATTACATTTATTTAAGGAAGTGCTACAGAGTCTACAGAGTCAGAGATGTGCTGAAACTTTCATCCCTCCTGCCATAACCACTTCATCCCCCACCCCCAATACCTCTTCCCCACCCACCCACATGTTGAACTCTGGGTTCATGACTGCAGTATTCACATCCCCACAACTTCAAACACTGCTTCACTCATCCAAATTTTAATTCTCACCATGTGCTCACTGATGTCCTAACCCAAAAGGCAAAGGTGCATGATCATGTCAGCATAAGAACTTCCATCCTCACACAGCTCCCCAAATTGGATATAAGGAAGCCTCTTGGGCCCCTGCCATGACGTATATTATCTGAAATTTTGGTGTACATGGGGGCAGGAGGAGCATACTACTGCATTAATTTATGTGCTGCGTGCTAGCATAGACACACCTAACAATATTTTAATTTTGTGCACAAGCATCACATTCAAAATACTAAAATATTTAAATAAAGACATTACCAAATACTAAGATGACACCTTAGAAGTAAATAATAATATTTGCATCAATTAGCTGAAGAGGAAAGCACCTCCAGTTATTTTGAATTCATAATAAACTATTATGAATGAATAAATAATGTACATGCAATTTAACACCTTGAAATGCAAAAACACTGAATGAAATAGGGAATGTGAACATTTACCTGACTGTATGGTAACAGCACTGTTTTCTCTTTTCTCTTTGACTTTCTTGTACCTCCTTGCTCCAAGCCATCCCTTGATATAGGCTTGCATGACCACTACCCTTCCTATAACTTCTCGCAGGAACAAATTCAACTGCTCTATATGGTAATACTTCAGAAAAACCTGAAATGGAACAAAAAAAGAGAAAAATAAATTCAGTATTACATGCAGGCAGTAACATAACCTCTTGTATTCTGCCTTTTCTTTAGTCTTACTTCAGCTTATTTTAGGGCACCATTGCTGAGAAAACTGGTAAAATACTGGTTGCTAATATAATAGCAATCTTGTGAATCTAATATGCTTGTAGAATTTCATTATTTCAGTGATTATAATCAACCCATTGCAAAATAAATCATGTGTTTACCCCCTTTAAAAAGTAAAAAAAAAAATGGGGGGATTTTTTCAGGTATCAACAATTTTGAAATGTAGCCTTTCCTGACAGTGGGAAGATAAATCCTGGATTTAATTTGGTTTTAGACATAATAATGAAGCATTATATTTCAGATGGCAAATCCTACATGTGCTTACATACACATTATCTGGGTCTTGATCAGGAAAATTCTCCTTGTTTTTCCTTTGTGCACTGTAAAACAACTCAAGACACTGTATAACATCCTTTTTACAGAAGTCATCCAGTCCATTTTAAACCATGAACAAAGGCTCTTAATAGAGCCAGAAGGATCTTCCCTAAAATTCCACAAATGGATAATGTGCTAACCAGGCTCACGGGATGGGCCAGAATGTGACATTTCAGTCATGCCATAATTAAGAGCAGGAAGAATTTCAAGGAGGCACTACCTCAGCAGGCACTGACAGATATACTTTCCTTACCTAGGTAGCCAGGTGCAGAATGCCCTTTGGGGAGGTACCCAATGCACCCCTCCTCTTGCTGCACCAACTCAGCTGGCTTGAGAGCACACCTCCATAACCCAGGAGGCTAACTGGAGCAAATTCCTTGTTCTTCTGTTCATGCAGTACTTTTCAAACAACTATTAGGCATGTTTTGCTAAAAGGACACTATCCTTGAGAAAACGTTAGCAACCCCTACCTTGGTTTTCCCAAGAATCCAGTTGTCTAATTTAGATTTCTCCAAAATGGCAAGGCAGTTTTCTCTGCTACCAAGGGGAGTCTCGTGTGCTTTGAATGCAAGGTAATAATACCTGTAAAACCAAATGACAAAGAAAGAATTGACTTGACAATCAGGATGTTCTTTCACTGTCCTTCTCCAGCTCAGAGCCACATATCTAGAACTAATAGACCAAAGTCACCCTTATACTCAGTCCTCTTCATAAACCATGACACAGCTGTCACAAATGGGTATTTGAGCATACAAATGAAATAGGAAAATAGGTGGTACGATAGTGGTGACAAGAATCTGGTGCATTCTAGAATTCCTGAGTTGGTTTAATCATCCAGAAAGGTCTTTCACAAGCCAGTGCAACTTAGGGAAAACCGAAAGTTTCTCTGAAATTTTCAGGTGAACGTATGAATGAATGACAGGAAGTGTGAAAAGTGCTAGAAATTGGAGTAATAGAAATGAAGGCAAAAATGAAACCTTTTGTGTAACATGTAAAACATACTGTGGCACAGTTACATCTCACTGTAAGCCTGCAAGTTCCATTGAATAAGCATGTGCTCCCTGAGGTGTTCAATGAGCTCTTACAGATTTCCGAGTGGGAGAAAAGTCGAATGCTAGCACCAAAGAAAGAGAAAAGCACCAGAAGTACATTATTCATGACCTGATGCCTATTTCTTACGAGAAATGCCCAAAAAGGAATTTCAGAATCTCTCAGTATTTCAGTTACTCGTGTTAGTCATTTTTCACAAAGGAATTTAAATGTCCTTGATATTTTTTGAGAGCATAAATTCACATAAGAAGTCTAAGGCTCTTAAGTTTGTAACAAGATCACTCCCATCAACAGAACTTGGGGTAGCTTCCCATTTTCAGTATGCTTAATAGGAAGGCTGAGGATCCTCAGTCAGTGAAGATAAAGGCCAGCTCCAGCAGGGTAGGCAGAACAATAATAGAGTGATACTGACTGATTATTGAGGCTGAAAGGCAGACACTGAATAAAGATTAGTTTACAGTAAAAGCAACTCTCGTATCAATCTTAATTTACAGACAGCAAGATGCTCAGACTGCATGAATACCTACTTGTTTCAAACCTCCAGAAGGAGTCATATATATTTGCAGTTAAAACAATTCGCATTGCTATCATTGCAGCAGGGATTTTATCAGTGCTGATGGTTAAGAAAAACTAGCAGCTACTTTAAAGAGAAAAGTTAATTACTCCTCACATGAATGTAATACATTTTTTTACTCACTAGGATTTATGTCATTGGGATTAGGTTTGTAGACTCATTAGTCATGATGTCTTTTTTTTGTTTGATTCAGATAAACAATTGGAAAGATTATGATCAATTTTAGTGGCCTTTGGAGAAGGCCCATACTAAACAACATTGACTTTTCTTTTATCCACATTCCCTTGCAAAGAACAGCCACTAACAATTATGTGAAATAACATTATTGTGCAAGCAGTTAATGTAAACACGTTTAAACTGAATGAAGAATAAATGGACCAATCCCTACCTGAAAAGCCACGATGCATTAATGAAGAATTTAAGAGAGTCAAGGGCAACAAGAAAAGCTTCTACTGGTATGTTGGTGATGAAAGGAAGGAAACAAGAGACCTGGTCACCTGGGATATGGAGAAGAACAAGGTACTCACTGACATTTTTGTCTCAGTCTTCACTGGCAAGTGCTCCAGCCACACCACCCAAGCTGCAGAAGGCAGGGACTGGGAGAGCAAAAGACCACCCACTGTAGGAGAAAATTAGGTTTAAGAACATCTAACGAACCTGAAGTACACAAGTCCATGTGACCTCATGAGATACATCTGCGAGTCCTGAGGGAACTGGCAGATGAATTTGCCAAGCCATTATCCATCATATTTGAGAAATTGTGGCAGTCCAGACAGTTCCCACTGAGAAGAAAATGGGAAACTGAACCCCCATTTTTAACAAGGAAAAGAAGGAAGATCTGGTAAACTACAGGCCAGTCAGTGTTACCTCGGTGCCTGGCAAGATCATGGAGCAGATCCTCATGGAAACTATGCTAAAGCACATGGACAATAAGGTGACTGTTGACAGACAATGTAACTTCACTAAGGGCAAAAGGTGCTTGACAAATTTGGTGGCCTTCTATGACAGTGACAGGGTGACAGTGTTGATGGATAAATGGAAGAGGGACTGCTGTCATCTACCTGGACCTGTGCAAAGCATTTGACACTGTCTTGCACAACATCCTTGTCTCTAAACTGGAGAGACATGGATCTGATGGATGGACTGCTCAGTGGATAAGGAACTGACCGGATGGTTACATTCAAAAAGGCAGTCAACGGCTCAATGTCCAAGTGGAGACCAGTGACCTAAACGATTTCTAAGGTCCCTTCCAAGTCTAATCGTTCTATGATTATAATTACTTGAAAAAAATTACATTAAGTAACAGCAAGAATATGTTCCAGTTAGTTTACAAATTGAAGGTTATTTTAGCACAAATACACTGTTATTTGGTAGCAACTGCCACCTCAGCTCTCATTTATGAATTGCTATGTATTGTCTTGGCTTTTATTAAGTTATACTTCTACAGGTACTAATCTATCTATATTGTGTTTGAGAGAAACTGGCAGGTTCAGCAAACCATTTTCCTAATCATTAACACGGGAAAGAGCCATCAGATGTTCTTTAAAACAAAGAGAAGAATATGACCAGTGAACCTCAAAGACAGACTCCTCTGTAGCCATATAGGGGTAAGGGGCAGGAAATCTCCTGCCTCATACTAAACAAAATATGAAGAACCAATTAGAAAGAATGGAATAGTGCAAGACATTATTTGTTTTTTAATCAGGAGAACATGATTTTGAAACATTAGCTCCAGTTAATCTCTAGATATTACCTCCAGTTGTCACAAGAAAGAATAAAAGAACCACTAAAATAGTCAATAAAGATCAAAGGGGAACAAAATGACACCTGAAGGCAGAAACACTGGAAGCAGTCCTGGACCAAGACGTAGCTATTCACCAAGTGGATATGTTGCCCACTCTGAATAATGATAGAAAATTATGTACTACTGAGTTATTTTTAAGGCAGTAACTTTCTCAACTACATGATACTGCAAATTCTTTAGCCAAGTCTTCCAAAACACCAAGAGTCATACCATTGAGTAGGTATGGAGAAACATGGTGTATTTAAAAGAAAAAAGTATATTTCCTCCAACTTATGACTGAACTTAATAATGTGAGTTTTCGCAAGACAAGTGGTATTATGAGTTACAATAATAAACTTCAGCTTTCAAATATACATATCACAATTTGTGCTAGCATGCAATTTCAACAAATAACTTGACAGATACATCAGGGAAGATGCATCAATAGCAAATTGCTGCTTGCTTCAAAAGCCAGTTCAGACAGCCTTGTTCTTTACACATGTATGGAACTTCCTTAGAAGGAAAGAACGATTCAAGTGAGTGATCATGCCAGTTTTCTGGTTGTCATACATCTTTTAAGGCATGCTGTAGGTGGGAATTTTAAAACAACAGAACAGTGTTTAGATGGCACTGATGCAATAAAATAGTCAAGGAGGATCTCATAATTTTTAAATCTTCCTATTTTATCAATGACATTCTAGCTGCTAAGATGTTGATTACTTATTTGTGACAAATACCTGACTAAAAAGTATTTTTAAGCTATGCAATTCCCATGTCTTACCACACTGTTTTTGTTTATGACTAAATCCAGTACCTTTCAAATTTAGTACCTTCGTCATTAGCTCTCCTTCATAATCTAGAATGCAGTTGCTTTCGCTACTCAGGAAAACCCCATGAAAACACCATCTTGTTTTCTTATCAAATCCTTTATCAAATTTTTCCTAATATTGAGTCTAAACATCACCTGGCACAGCTTGAGGCAGTCATCTCTTCTCCTATCACTTGTCACTTGGAAGAAGAGACTAACATTCACCTTGTCCTATTCTCCCTTCAGGTGGTTGTAGAGAGTGATAAGATCCCCCAGAGCCTTCTCTTCTTCAGATGAAACAATCCCAGTTCCCTCAGTTGTTCCTCATAAGACATATGCTCTTGATCCTTCATGCACTGTTTCATAAACTTGCACACAATTGTGTAAAACCAGGTTATTTTCTTGGGTTACAAATTGTGCTTCTATGTGTGACACATAATCTATGTTTCCTAAAAGTACTTGACTAATCAGATTCTCAGTGGCAGTAAGACTTGTAAGAGAAAAATAATTTACCCCCAAAAGAACTGACTTCTCAGAGCTGATGAAACTCTGGAATTACAGATTTCTTAACTAGTGGTTCTTACACTGTACTACAAACTAACCTTCATGGACACAAATAGTATTCTAGACAAACATAAAAATGGGATTCACTGTACTTAGTAGTCATTAGGCATAAAACAAAGTAGTTGAAAGCTGAATTTATCCCCAGATCAACAATTGCAAAACTAAAACATGCAGAGTTAAGGTTAAACATTAAAGACATGCAAGATACAGAAAACTTCAGAATGATGCTATGAATTAACTATCAGATTATGGCCAAGGCATTTTAATTTTTAATTTTGGTAGTTTTAGATTAGATATACTGATAGTAAACAAATGCTTTAATTTCTCTTCCTACCTTAAATGGTGAACTCTGGAGCTGTTCAATAAATGTATTTAAATAGCACTATTAACTACTACACCAGTCTCTCTTACTGAAGTTGCCTTCGCATTCCAGACTCAAAGGCAGCATCAATTCTACTTTTACTCAATTTATGCAAAAAAAGTAATGATTAACCCTTTTGCTCTTTAAAGCAAATCTTTGTACTAAAATATACTTGCCTAAGGTGGAGAATGGATAATAATATGTGAAAAGCATGCGGACAAGAGGGCAAAATCCCTTTTTAACCAGACCCCCAGCAATAGCAGCGAGATTCTTAACATTCCAAAAGGAGTTTTCTCATTCTCAGCTGGAGAGTTGGAAAGTTTAACGCCCCCCACAATGTTTTTAGCACTAAAAGAGCCATTAAGTAACTTTCAAAAATTCCTAATTTGTATTGGTTGTATATCACCTCTTCTAGAAACTTTCACATTTGAGCTCATACAACTAATTGCATTTGACTCTATATTGAGAGTATGAATGAAAAAATTTAAATGAAAAGTTGAAAACCATCAAGGATACTGTTGAAATTCAGTAACGGATACCTAATGTTTATGCTGCAGATCACCAGATAAATACAAAATTACAGAAATACTCTCAGAAAGGCATAATTTGGTCAATTCTGCATATACAATTCATAAGGGGTTAGCAGACTTTTCACTACTAGAGGCTTTCTGTCTTCTCCATCCCGAACCCTTTACCAGTGTTCTGTGACTGACAAGAGTCTAGAAAAGGATATGTTGAAGATACAGTAACTACAGGAACAATAAAAAAAACTGAAGTAATCTTAAAGCCACTGAAACAAATAAGAAACATTTCCATGGATAATAATAAAAATCAAAAGATAGGGCATGTTATAATTTTGTTTCTAGAAATTGCCTAGGGACTTTGGTACAGTGCAGACTCAATGTTAACAGTAAGCTTGCGTTAAAAATGATAGAATCACAGAATGGTTTGGGTTGAAAGTGACCTTAAAAGTTCACCTAGTTCCAACCCCCCTGCCATGAGCAGGGACACCTTTCACTAGACCAGGTTGTTCAAAGCACCATCCAACCTGGTCTTGGATGCTTCCAGGATGGGGCATCCAAAACTTCTCTGGGCAACTCGTTCCAGTACCTCACCTCCCTCATAGCAAATAATTTCTTCCTAATATCTAGTGTAAATTTCCCATCTTTCAGTTCAAAGCTACTACCCCTTGTCCTATCACTACATGCCCCCATAAAAAATCATTCTTTTAAAAGATGTAATTTCTCTGTAGCAAACCTGTTGACTTCTAATTTAGTTCAGTGCTTCCCTGACTGTGAATAGTAAATACGTGTATCACCACTGAATTTTTGGTGCTAGAAGAAAGCATGTATTGAGGAAATATTTAAAAAGATTTAGCAGTATTTGACCAGTTCTTATTCCACTCAATGCAGAATGTGACTCATTAAGTTCAATATGAGACTGTATATGGTAATGAGAAATGTAACACTGGTGGCACATAACACTGGTGGCTCACAGACTGTGTGTACCAGGCCTGCTACCAGCAGTGACCTTATGCAAATTTGCACTGTGAGTTTGAAAAAGTACTTGCTGGGATTCCTATTACAGTAATAGCACTGGTATTGCCATGAGCATATGAGCTGAGTAACATCATCTAGTTAAAGTGGAGTAGGGTAGCACTTCCAGGAAAAGTGTATCCTGTATTCTAATGCAGCACAAAGAACTATAATGCAGAACATAAACAAGCAGAGAAGGTGAAAAAAGGCAATCCTTAAACGAAACTTGTACAGACTTCTCAACACATTCCTATATGCTTATGAGGCACTTCAATCTTGACAGCATTTAGCACCATTAGACTCTCAGGTCCCTTGTCTTTTATCCTGGTACAGTATATGCCACATCACATAAAAGATGTACACAGCTGGGGGATATGTGGTGAGAACACACCTGCATACCACATCATGTCATGTGAAGCTTCAGGGGCCTGGGCACTTGGATATAGTTAGGAGCGTCCCATTCAGTGGGACTTTCAGTATAGGTCCTGCCTAGAAAGCACATCTTGGTTAGCTGCTGTGCAGTGTATGCTCACTATGAAGCTCCCATGAGCCAGACACACCTGGCTGGTGATACGGTTAATAACCCGTGCCTGAAACCTAGGATAGCTGCTGCCTGAGAAAGGAGCCTTGCTGCTTCAAAGCAAACAAGTAAGACAGACACAGGATGGCATGGGGCACGAGACAAGGCCAATGGAGATGGAAGTGCCTAACACTTAACAGGTCTACAGTATTTACAGGGGCTGCAGGTTACATTTTTCTACTTTAAACAAAAGAATATGTGTATTTATACACATAAAACAGATGTTTGTATACTTGGCTGAAGAAACACTGTGTGAACGAGTTACAATTAAGTCCTTCCCTAACCATCTGTTTTTTAACCCAATAAACTACTTCCAGGTTTGCAACACTGAAATAATGTGTTGTATGTGAAAAGAGAAGACAGTAAAGAGTAACATTAGACAGAGCTTTATCTTTTGTTTACCTCTCACCTGATAAACCCTGAATGGTTCTGTTCCCTGCCTTTGATTGTTTTGTCCTCATATTTCCTGCTAAGAGTTTACAAAACAGCATTATTGAACAGGCAGATAAGAAGCACACCTATTTGTTTAATAACATCAAGGGAGAAAAAGTGCTGGCTCATCCATTTTGTTGTTCAGTTGCTCAAAAGGATCAAAATACCAATTAACTTGCTGGGTTAGAAAATCTTTGATATCCTCACATTTACTGACATTTTGAAACTCTTGTTCATTCTTGCTTAATGTCTTTTTGATTATGAACAAAGAAGTGCCAATCTGTTTAGCATTTGACCTGTTTTCTCAAACATTTTTATGTATTCAACTACTTAGTTCCTAAAAGCACTTGACTAGTCGTGGCTGTAAGTTGAAGAAAAATGTTTCTTGTTCCACTGATAGCTTTTTTAAGCATTGTACTTCCCTGCCCCCCCCCCCCCCAAGAGCAAAATAGAATAGAATGTGATTAAAAATAAAGCATGAAGTGAAAAAAGGAGCAAGAACATCCCCTCTCCTGCTTCTCTGTACCCCCTCCCCCCCCCCCATTATATTCTGAACTCAGGAAGTCTCCCGTGCTGTTGGGCAAATTGCAAAATCTCCCCCCACACATTCACTTCTCTTGGCATGTTGATTTTTTTTTTTCCTGACTGCATTATATCAAGTTGAAGTAAAAACTTGGGGTGTATCTGACAAGATGCTCTTATCTGCAGGAAGGGAAAGCTACAGTGAGCGCTGCTTTTATTACCATTACTTTTCAAGGTTTTACTCAAATTTAGTGCACTTTTGAAAAGAATCTATTGATAAGAGTGAGGCCTAATTATCTCCCAATTTACACTAATTTCAGTGGAGTTAGTTCACTTGTGCGTAACCTGGATAAAAGTTAAGGTTAATAATTCCGCCTTCAGCCTCTTCAGGATGTTGCAAAGACGTGTTAGCGATCACAAAATTTGATCTCTTTGTTAAATCTGCTTTAAAATGGTGTGACCTTACTAAAACTAGTCATGAAACACAAAACAGTTTGGGGGAGATCATGCCTGAAAATTAAATGGCTTTGATGGACAAATGAACATATTAGTTAACCTTCCTTGGGTTGTCTCTCTAGTGTTTTCCTGTCGCATACTCATTTGTCATGCTAACATAAATCAGAAATCTTCAGAACTTTTCAGAATTAATTGATTAACCTATGGTTCATCATTCAATGTCTTGAATGCAAGGACCACAAATTTCCAAGCACAAATTGATTTACACATGTAAATTTACCTGATCTCCGGGTTTTAGAAAAGCCTGTGAAACTATGTCTCTCTCAAAACCATAGTCAGCTCCTTCCCTCTAGCATCCTATAAATGACTCACTTTTGGTAAATTTATTAAGTCTATATCATCTAGATGAGCAACCTTCAGTTCAGCATATATTACTAAATGCTTGATTTTACCATTCACTACTTGTTCCTCCTGTTGAGTAGTTGATTGCTTAACAGTACTGCTTCTGCTCTATTATTGAATTATCAATCCTACAGACTGGAAGACAGTAAATACTACACAAAACCCTATTTTAAATTTAGAGGAAACCATAATGATCATGTAAATATATTGCCATCATAAAGGTAATAGCATTTCCTGAATCAGATTTATAACTTTTTGAGATTGAGAACTGTATTAGAGCCAATAAAAATAGCCATGACAAGGGTTCAGGTGATCAGAGATCTGGTTATAATTCACGATATCTCCAATATAAATGACCATGAGGCTATGAAACTATAATGAGGAATATTCCTAAATCTAAAGCTTTTGTATAAAAAATACAAAAGATGCACACATTTGACAAAAAAACTGCACTGAAACTACTCAGCAGGACAGATGTACTGTAAACAGTATGTAATGCTTGATTATGCACATGCACATTCTTCCTATGATGGCTGAAGGTCACTGACCTTCCAAATCCTTGCATTATCTGAGCATGATGCATAATTTCCACTTGTTGGCATTACTGAGGGAACCACAGGGACAGGTTTACTGCTGAGTGCTAGGTACTCACTGCTCATCTCTCATTGACTTTTCTCCATTAGAGCTTAGACATTTCTTGTAGTCTTTATTTCTGATAGTCACTACTCTCATTAGAGAATCTGACTATCCATGCATAAAGCAATGTTTGTAGAACTTTTGGAACTTAAACATGGAATATATTTTATTGAATGGAGTATTAAACCTGCTGCATTATAGAAGTCTTACCTTTTAACAAACTCATCAAAGAGGATCCGATGAGAATACCCTTTTTGACGTATTTTGACAGTTTCCAGAATTCCAGTGTATCGTAGCTGCAGTAGAACTCTCTCATGAGAAAACATCATTGCTTCTCGATCATCATTAGGTTTAATGCAGCGAACAAAGTGAGGTTGTCCAACAACCATTTTGGATAAAAGATCCATGAGGGAATACTAGTGAGGAAAATAAAAAAGATGCACACATTTGACAAAAAACTGCAATGCAGGTTTTTTTGAAAAAAACTACTCAGCAGGACAGAGGTACTTGCAAACAGTATGTAATGCTCAATTATATTTTAATCACTCATGTTAATCTGCATTGACAGTTTATTAATTTTTAAGCCTTTGGTTAAAACCCAGAACCTACTGAAGTTTTCAATTGTAAAAAAAAAAATAAATAAAAAAATATTAAATTCCTAGTTCTTATTCCTTACTTCTAACACCTTCCTCTTCCTCTCTCCTTATACCACATTCCTGTAGCTGAAGAGGGACCATATTAATAAAAAAACAATTCAATTGAAAAATGCCCTAACTATAACTTGCTACTGTGGGCACATTTGACCAAATATCCCCAAGAACAAGCTTTACTGTGAAACATGCAATTCACAAAAATTTACAGACAATTATAGGGAAAGTATTACAAGAAGTCATCAGTTCAGTCCTCTGCCCCCAAGAGAACTGCAGATCTATCTTTACCATTTCAAGCACACCCCTGTTTAATCCATTTTTCAGAATCACTGAGGTTACAGACCGCACAATCTCCCTAGGCAATCTACTGAAGTGTTACATTATCATGACTATTTATAATATTCTTAAAATATAACCTAAATCTTCCTGCGGAAATGTAGGCCCATTGCTTCCTTTGCTATCCACCCTGGACATGGAAAACAATTTATTCCATTTCATTTTACACTAAAATGAAAAAAAGTGTGATCTGATCACATTCTGCTTTTCCAATGATTCCTCTGAATACTGATACTTCTGCTCCATCCTCACTTCATTAACCCACTGTATGATAAGTATCTGCTGCAAATACACTTCCATCTCAAATTCACGTACAATTTCAAGCTCACTGTAGTCATTTTGCTGTAGGCTGCATGCATATTCTGCTATACTTTCACAGTCACTCCCTCACTCCATTTTATGTTTCTTAATTTAATTTAATGTAATTTAATTTAATTTTATTTTATTTTAATCATAGAATCATAGAATAGTTAGGGTTGGAAAGGACCTTAAGATCATCTAGTTCCAACCCCCCTGCCATGGGCAGGGACATCTCACATTAGACCATGTCATCTAAGGCTCTGTCTAACCTGGCCGTGAACACTGCCAGGGATGGAGCATTTACAACTTCCTTGGCAACCAGTGTCTCACCACCCTCACAGTAAAGAAATTCTTATGGTTTCTACACAGCTGACGTTTATTTCCAAAAGCACACTAAATCCACACTTCTATTACTAGACAAGTCTGAATGTGTGACCTTGTACCCACACTGGGGTAACAGCTCAGTATGCATCAGCTTCCTCTATGCCTTTTCTTACACCGTTTTGCTCAGCAAAGAAAACCGGAAATCCTACATGGCATGAAGCTTTGACCCACACTGGCTAGCACAGCGCTGTGAACCTCCCCTTTCTGCATGGTACAAGTGCAGCCTAAAACTTTTCCCCTCTCCAAGGACTGCATGAAAAAAACATTCCTGACACCTAACATTCCAGTTCCAACATTCTCAATGCCTTTTCCTTACCTGTTTGATTTAAACACACATGCACGATATACATTACCCCAGACAGGATTACTACTGATAAAATGGCAATCCATTTGACTTAGAACAGTACTTCCAAAAGATGGATTGTTTTCACTTATTAGCACAAATGACAAATCTTAATCTTTAAAAGTAGGTATGTCTGAGCTTGTGAAAAAATATGAGTGCTTTAGTAATGACAGCTATTTTATTTGCACAAAATCAGTTTTCTATTTATGAAAACAGGCCTGTTCTAGACCTTCAGCATTTTAGATGGAAATAGTCTAGACTTTAGATTCTGTTATCAGTGTACTTGGTGAAATTATAAAAATATGAGTAAAAAAAAGGAGAAAAAGAAAAATTATGAGCCTATAAAGGCCCCACAACAGAATAAAAAAATGCTCTTATTCTCTTTGATCTCACAATCCCATAAATATTTTAGTTATATCTATTGTTCTTATCACCAAAATGTTTGTTTACAATTTAACTTTTGTACCCTAAAATAGGAAGCCATAGTTTGCCGCTTCATGTTAGTTGTTTCTTCAGGATGTCGCATAACCTCCATTGTGTCAACCTGGAAGACAAAACTCAGATGTTAGAGCTGCTCCAAAAATACTGCAGACACCCACCCCTTCCACTCTCGCTTTCTTCTCTTCCCTGCACCCTGCTGCCTTTCCCATGAAAGCTGGGTTCAAGTTTTGTTATGATCATTCCTTCAGATGTACTTCAGCGTACTTTATCACAAGTAAGAAGGCCAGTTTCTAATAGATGCAGGACACACAATGATTTCAGAGAGCTGCAAGTTTCCAAATGATTTCACACTTCTGTTTTGATAGTATAACAGCCAATGAAGCAGCTGCCAAAATGCAATACCTTATCAACTGCAATCTAAAAAGCATTCCTCTTACCACCACTACAATGAACTCCATCAGGTCTCATTTTACATACAAGTGTGATCATTTTCGTAATGACCAGAAAGCAAATTGAGCTGACTCATTTTGCTTATGTATGGAGAAAAAATGTTGTCAGAGAACAAGTGGCAAACAAAGTAGGAAATCTCAGAATGAATAAGTCTTCTCCTTTCTGCTGCTGTGGTTACCATTAATTACTTCACATTGCCATTTTGATGCCAAGAATTTCAGCAATCTTACTCTGCTGAGCTGCCATAGCTACAGATACTGCTTTTTCCAGCATTTCAGAAGTTATTTTTAGAAGGTATACATGGACAGCGAACATATTGCTCCTTGTATATTTTAGTAACATTGTCAGTACAGCTGTTCTTATCAAAATGAAACCAGAATTTATGAATGAGTATAACCATGGTTACCAATCACAAGCAGATTGTGTTGCTGTATTACAGCTCAACAAAATTAAAGAAAATCAACCAGCATCCTGTTTGCATGGAGCATTAACAACATTTTAGCATTCACTTGCTTTGTGGCAGTTTACCATCTGCTCTGACCAGGTGGTATTTGTATAAACCAGATAATGCTGTTGTCAGCACCTGTGCTACACTTCCTGGACTTCGCTCCATACGATCATTTCCAACACTGACTGACTTAAGACCACTCTTCTGAATAAAAAGTAGAAGTAATTGCTGAAAGTTTACAGTTCTCAATAAAATAACTGTGTCTCTTACCTTCAGGAGATATTTAGGAGACTGCATGCAAAATATAAAGGAAATGAAGCACTAAGTAGTAATGGATCAAGAAAATGGATTTTGTATTGCGGAAGAAATCAAAAGAAAACTTGTGAGGACAAGATTCAGAATGCAGATGGTGCAAAGGGAGACAGATTTCCATAAGGGTGATCATAAATATTTCAGTATGTTTTTGTAATCTCTGATGTTCTAGCCCAGAGTGGTGTACATGCACTAGTAAAAATCTCCAAGTATTTCATAAGGAAAAAAAAAATAAATGCAGTTTGACTTCAGTGTTAAGAATGTAACAGAAAACTCTGTAATATAGCCCAGGAAAATTGCCTTACCAGCAGAGACAACATCAAACATCTTAAAAGGTCACCTGACAAAGTAAACATCAATGACCTAATCAGAAGAGCAGGCACATCCATGGGGAAGGATATAGGAATGTTTCATAACTAACTTGGCAAGACAACTGCTTTTTGAGAATTGATATCTAAATCTCTAGTAAAGGTCAAATAGAAGACAAAAACCATAAAAGTGAATATTGGCAGTAAATTCAGGGTAAATGGTAATATTAAATGTTAAAAGACAATTTAATCATAAAGAAAACCAAATCAAACCCAAAACCAAGTAGTTTGAGGATGCATTAAAGCCCACATGTCCATGAATTTCAGCTTCTAAACTGAAATCTTGTCTGTCTACAAAAGCAGAGACTCTCAGTGATACTGTTGTTGAAGGTTCAGCACTCATGATCTCCCAGTCATTTCTGGAACATCTGCTGGCCAGTAAAGGGTGAGCTTATGCTCTACACCTTCTGGGCAGTAGGATGCTGCAAGCATTTCCTTTTCACAGCTGCCTTTTTTCACCAAACCTGTAGAATCTTACAAACTTCGAGACTGCCACTCTGACAAATATGGTTTACTGCAGCCTGCTGGGTTCAAAAGGGTTTTGGTTTGTTTTGGGTTGTTTTGGGGGGGAAGGGAGTTAACACACAGAAAGACAGATGGTCAGAAACACTCATGGAAGAGATGTAGTAGTCTCTTCCTGCCCTCCCAGAAAATCAGGGTAAAAGGAGTATCATGAGATTCCTTTTTCTATGGATGGAGTTGTAAACTCTGATCTGTGCAATCTACAAGGACCAGGATCAATTTCCAAATCTTTCTGACAAGAAACATTTGAAGTTTCCATTAGAAAAAATCTGATAGACCCTGAAGCTAGGGAGATTTTCCTGTCAGATTTTTTACAAGTTTTGCCTCTGGTTAATTTACAACATCGCATGTCTATGAAGCCAGGCAATTTTATGGTAGGGCAATAACCGCATGTACAACAGGCAATAGGCTTTATCACAGCTGGCTTGGTAGAAAATGATAGAACATAGTAAGCCCATCATGATATAATCTTGTGTTTTAAATCACCAGCTACTCTTTTTAAACTAAAATGAAGAATATTTCAACAGTTAAGTCACATTTTTACATGACAGTAGTAGTGACATACAATATACATTTATATGATTACAACTGAAATGGGAAACAGCTTGATCTACAAAAGACAAATTATTCCATCACGAAAAAAAACCCAAACCTGCTTATAATATTCTGAAACTATATCAAAAGAATGATTTACGACATCATGTCACCTTATGAAGTCACTGGAAATTACTTTCACATACTGACCACACCTGCTGCTGGTATGGTATTAAATAGTGTAAAACCAAAAAAAAAAAAAAAAAAACCAAAACTTTAAGCAAAACAGCTTAAAAAAATCCCCAAAATTCCAAACTTTCAAACAAAATTACAATGTTTGGATTTTTTTTAACAAATTGTAAAACAGTGATTTAAAATATTTTTCCTGAAGATGTTTTAATTAGAATTTTTATGAAATAATATGAAATTATTTTTGGCTAAAAGCTACTTCAATTAACATTTTCTGAATAGCACTGCATGTGTTTTAGCTCCTTTAAAAATGCAAAGGGTGAGTAAAAACCACTTAAACACTACTTAGTAGGGGACTGTGTTTACTAAAGCTCTAAAAGGGAACTGCTCTATTCCATTCCAGCTGTATCAATAAAATGCATGCTTAGAAAGCTTTTGCTGAATATAGCAGGATGTGAAAGACAATGTGTGTATAATACAAGAAAATTGGAGAGGCCATAATCTGTCCTTCAGCACTGGAAGTGTTTATACCAGAGAGGAAATAAATCTCTGAAATCCACATGTGTATTTGCAGGTACAGTGAAGGATATAGATGTCTGGGTGACATGAATTACTGTATTCACATCTGAGGGTGAGCTCCTAATAACAGGAGAAAATGAAAAGAAATAGAAAACCCAGAACATAAAATTCTGTAAAGTTTTGAACAGTTGCTGTCACCATATTAATTTTTAAAAGCTATTATTATCTGATTTGGAGGCAAACTCCCCCTCAGAACCCTTAACTAAGCTAACACTAGCACTATTATTTGGGAAGCAGGGAGGGGGCATACATGCAATGAGCTTGAGTCACAGAGTTTTGCTTACAAATTAAATGTACTCAGCTGGCAACACAACCTATTAACTGCCATAAAATTATCCCACCCTTCTGTAATTATGCCACATACTTTTATGGCAAAATTCAGTGTAGTTTAAATTCTATATTTACTCTTTTAAAGAATAGTGGGTTTGCTGAGTCATTGTTTTCTGGCCATCTATCCCTGTGTGTGCTGTTTTCACTTGAAAGTGGAATTAAAAAAAGGAACAGAATGTGAGGGTTTTCCCATTCTGCTTTTCATACTTTCAAATATACCCTTCAAATTTTACCTAATTAAATCCCTTTCTAGGCCAAAATTGCCATAGGAAAACCTTGACTTTATTGAAATAAAGAGGAATATTGCCATTAAGTATAACAGATTTTACTTCAAAAGTTTGAACACTATTCAGTAATATATTGATTCTTCACCGGATTCTACAATAGGGTCCTCACTAGAACTGGAAACAGTGATCCCAGCTGAGGTAAATGTTTTCTGATGCAAAGGCAGACTCTAATTTGCTAAGAACCTCACTATGTACCTACATCAGCTAAGCATCGAGCCCGTAAAGCTCGCTCTTACATTTTATGAACAACTGCCTGTCATCAAAGGGAACACTACTAACCTTGATACGCCCAGCACTAAGCTGTGGAGGCAAAGACCTAGATGCTGCTGTCACTCTGGCTCTTGCTTGCGCCAAGTTACCTGTTCAAAAACAAAGAAGTACATACTGCAAAAACTGTTCAAGAAGCTTAGAAGGGAAGAAATTATATGGTGGCAAATTCAGCTTGTACAATAGCACGAAAAATAGCAGACACCAAACCACACTTCTTCCACACCCTACCCATTACCAATTGTGCCTGCAGTGTATTCAGCACGGGCATGACAGACTGCAGTGTTGATTTAAAAGGGAGGAAAAAGTCAGTGATAAGGTGGTATGTCACTGACCTTAGCTACTGAGCTGATGAAAACAACGACAGCACAAAGGCATACAGCTCAATCACTAGTAATCAATTTCTCTGCAACTCATTGAAAGATTTAAAAGAGAAAAAGACAGCAGAAACAATCTTGTTTCTATGAAATCTTGTGGATCCTGAAGTGTTTAGACAGCATCTTAAGATCACAAACTAATGAAAGAGACGAGAAAATGATAAGACAGTATCTTTTTTTGACCTTTTGACATATAGGCCTGCTTAATCCCTGATCTTATTGTCCCTTGAGGTTTTTAAAGACCGGCTCAGTTCCTCAGGCAAAAACATATTGTAGTGTCAATTGAAAGACAAGTGCCTTTTTTTAAGTGTACAGTATTATGTGTCCTAAACTTTTTCCTCTGTACTTGTAGAAAGCCAAAGTCATCACAAAATAGCTTTTTAAAATAAAGGCTCAGAGAAGAGAAAGGAAGCGATACAGGACTGTGCATATGCAAGACACTCTGTGTATTTCAAAGTTTTAGCAAGTCTAGCACAAGATGTCCAAATGTTTTCTCTGGCTATATCTTCAGAGGCTAAACTGTGATTAATAGCATTGAAAGAACCCTTTGAAGCAGGATTGGTGACATCAAAGCCCTAATCCATGGGTGGCAGGATTTTTATAATGAGTGGGAAGCATTTTAACACATTTCAAAGGATTTACAGCATGAATAAACAATAGGCCTCTGCAGATGTACCACACACCTTTCAGAACCAGAACACATAAATAAGTGTCCATTTTAATTTAAATGTAAATAAAGTGTTAACACTTCTTTCAGATGCTAAGTGCCTTGTTTGCATCAACTCCAGTGTTTAGCTGTTTGCTTTACAGAAAGCCAGTATCTCTAAACAGTCTTCACAGTTTTGCTAAACTATATATTACATAACTGGTGAGGAGGCAGGAGGGGAAAAAGAAAACCAAGAACGCTTAATCGCTGGTAATTATCGCATATGGGAGCAGAGCAAACCCAGTGTCCACGTAACACTGAAAGGAACTTTGGCTTACTTTCCTCCAAACAAGAAAAATACCAGTCCCCTGAGAAGAGTCTGGGGGGCCAGCACTCAAAACAGCAATGGCATTCTTTGGAGCGATTCAAACATTCTGCATTCATTTTTTAAAGTGTTCATCTTTTAAGCTCCTGACATTGGGATTGACCCAATGCTGCAAAACACGCATGTCACTTCCAGATCTAACAGTGTATGTTACCTGGCGGTCTGAATCACAGAGCAGAACACAAGATATGCTCCTGATTTTGGAAACTGTTTGAGTCTATACCATGTTGCTTAGTGAGAACTGCAACTTCATTTTGAAAATCTTGTATATCTATATACACACATGGTACACAAGGTATAATCATGTATGTGTCTCTAAGTTTAAAATGAGGACTTTAATCAGCAAATAGTTGGTGAATTTATTATTCTTTCAGCTGTAGTTTTGATATTTTTGCATGTTAGAAATTACACTTTTGTGCCTTTTTGGCTGAAGCAGAAAACCTGGAATAGATGGTTTCGGTTAGGCTTCAGACCAGCAAGTCTAAAGCTTGAAGGCACTGCACCGGGACATACTGCACTGTGTCTGGGATGACACAACATAGGATAAAAGAGGGGAGTTGGGAGAAGAAACAAATTGAATCAGATATTTAAAATTACTAACAACTTACAAAACTCTAAGGATCAAACAAAATTCAGAATAATAAGATAGTTCAAAGTTCACCATACTTACTGCTGGCATTAGGTTCTAGGGTTCGTAATTAATATCCCTGAGCCCCCCTTTGGTTCTTCATGCAAAAATAAAACTAAACTTAACATTTCTGATCTGGCAAACCAAGGAAACAAATAAATACTTTTATCAATAAAAATCTTTACTGAATGCAAAAACACCCAAAACCCCCCCCCAAAAAAAGCACAACCCAGAAGTGGTCAGTTCCTATCTATAAAAAGCAAAATGCTTTATGTATCATAATTTTGTTCATTAGCTACTTTCTTCTATGAATGAATTCTTATCAGTGCTTACGTCAAGTGAATTCTTATGTAACTACAACTACTGAATTGCAGCATAGGAGGAAATCCGTAGAAAAATGCTATTAGTATTTTCTTCCTAAGAAGAAATGATGCTCCAAAGGAAGTTCATGAATTAGTCATCTCAAGTAGTTCGTGTTCAGGAAAATAAGTACCTATCTTTAAAATGTCTAAGCCATTAAACTTAATAAACAGAATAAATGTGGTTTGAAATTTAGTCTACAAAGTAAGAAATGTTTCACCAAGAGTTAGCATGGTGTTTATAATCAGTAAACATTTGGTACCAGTCCCTGCATTCAATTTTCATTTACAAAGTCATTTATTACTTTACACACCAAACATAATTAAATGTTATTCTACTTTCTGAAGAAAATCAGTATTTGAAGAACAAATGCTTTTAGATAATAACATAGCCAGTTAAAACTGCCATGGGTTCCTTGAAAGGTTAAAAGGTTAAAAGACTGCACTGTGCCTTTCAGAAGCCTACCTTCACACCTATTATATGGTTAACACTTTGGAGAAAATACAAGTGACATCCATGTAGACTCAAACAAAGTATTACCTATATTAAATGCAACCCCATAAAATGGATCAATTAAGCAATTTTAAACCCTCTCAAATTTTTCTTAGGTTTGTTTTTTGTTTGTTTCTTTGTGGTTTTTTTTTTTTAAGGCATTCATGAGGGAGGAGAGAGAAGTTAATGGCTGAAATTAGGATTAATCTTTTAAACATGTACATGTTTAATTTCATTCACATGCTTTTCCTTTTCAGTTCAACAGGACTGATCATCTGAAAAATTAAGGGTCCTACTTATGTGCCTACCAGAGCAGAGACTAAGGTCTCTGGGATTCATTTGTGTCAGCAGGGAAGTCAGCCCCAATGTTTCTCTGTTCAATAAAGTTAGGAATGTCATTAATGCATGAGAAGTTTCAGTCATTAAAGTTTATGAAATGCTCCAAGAGCTTCCAACAGAAAAAGAAGTAGCCGCACAAAAATCAATGCATTCACTGGCTAAGCTCACTGTGCCAGTGCTCAGCAAAATTCCTTTTGTCTTGAAGTTGTCTGAGATCTCACATCTCTGCAAACTTATTCTTCACTAAACCTCATCTCAGCTAGGTGAGAAAGACCATACTGTCAAGGTACTACATCTCTTCTATTATGGAAAGCCAAGGAGGAGAAGTTTTGAAAGTATTTCAGGTATTTACATAGCACAGAAAGAAGAAATGTTTTTTTCTTTATCAGGTTGGACTTTGGAAGTGCTCTCTAGACCTCAGAAAGGATCAGTCAGCGTTACTGGCTTCTCACTTGCATCCCTGGCACTTACTCACTGTGTGATCTGGCTGAATTAACGATTTGTTCAGCAGTTGACTTTCCATATTAATTAGGGAAAGTACACTCTGGCTATGATGTTCTGATGTTACTTATGGTTTGTCAGTGCTTCATTACTCTTAGGTGATGGGCTCTATAAGTAATATCAACCAAATATTAGTAATATTAGCACTGTATTTATGACCCCATTTTGGTTATGTCTGCAATAGGTCATTCCTCCCAAAGTAAGAGCATGCCAGGTAAGAATTACATTAAGCTTTGATATGTTTAGTTTGTGAAGTGCAAATGACTTGCAGAGAAAGAGCCTAATGACAATGTCACCTTACTGTACAAACTGTAGCAGGGATATTACTATTATATAGAGGGCACAGTACAAGATCTTTCCTTATCCTCACATATTTTATTAATTTATTTCATGCTTCTGGTTCAGGTAAAGGGGGGTTACTTGAAACACCATGTAGATACAGTATAATATGGTCAGAAATGCTACAATGCATTCATATTTCATTGACACTACTTCTAATCACAGCTAAGCACTTGCACTCCAGAAGAGGTACAGAGTCAGACAATGTCTTTGACACACACAGATTCCTCTGTCTTTCCTTTCAGTACATTTTATCTAACCTAAGGAAGTAGACTGCTTATCTCCGTAATGCATTTTCACCTTATGCTACTGTAAGACTAAGCTTTTCTTAGCCCAACTAGAAATTAATACATGTACTTTTTTTATTGGGTACTAATTTGAATCTGGTCACTGACTATCAAAACTCTATTCTTTTCAGTCACTGAAGTCATTTAAGCTAATCTTGTGCAACAAAAAGCTAAGAATCCAATTTTCTCATACACTATGCATTTTACACAAGAATATATTTATAAAAATACTGTCTTTAGAATACAATTATCAGTACAGACATACTTCCACTGCTGCTTATTCTGAAAAGAGAATCACTTTACTTCTTATTCAGAATAAGCAAATAAAAATAATAAATAGTATTTGCAAAATCGGATCCATATTACAAAACAGAATCTGATAATCATGAAAACTTAGTAATAGTGAGGCTCAGTTGGGAATAACCTAATTGTATATAATTGCTACAGGAACAAAAAAGATGCACTTTTTGGCCCAGATTATTTGAAGTTACAAATATATGCCATAATGAACTGAGAAATTCTGATCCTGAGTCTCAATTAGACTAAAGGTTTCTTTAGTCTTACTAGTATGGTATCATTGAGATCATATTTACAGACACTTAAAAGCTTTACGTTGCTAAACTGGGATTGGAGAACCTGAGAGTAAATTTGGTGCTGCTATGCCTTCTACTGCATACACTGCAGACAATTCAGGGGTCACTTCCCACATTTAGTAAGCCACACTGGCAAGCACAGCATGATGTTTACAGCAACAAATAAAACTGCTTGTAAGCACCATCGCTTCTATGTTTTAACACAGTAGGTTAGTAGACTTCTTGTAGAATTCAAGGGAAGAAAGACGCTGACAGCAGCTGAGATGGAATGGAAGTCAAACTGCCTACTGTATTCCAAGATGTAAATGTATGATCTCAGCAAAAAGTGTCTTAGCTTTTACCCTCACCTAGTAAAGAAGAACAGATTATGACATATAATTATCTTGTGGTAGAGCCTAAAATATTTTTAAAGCACAACCATGAGTATTATAGGCTACCTTAAGCAAGATGCTCAATAAACTCAATCAGACATGTAGCATTGACTCGGCTGGGAGCGTGTTCACTGAAATTCAGACATTTGCTGAAATATCACACGCACATAGATGATCATAGGATAGACAAGCAAACCTTATGTGATTCTCAGAACATCATAGTCCCATGACATGACCAAACTTAGAGAGAGCAGGCAAAGCACATATGCTGTAGACTGATCACGTGATAGATGGGTTCCCAGGCAGAGGACAAGTGAGAGACACATGGTTCTGGAAAAGAGGGTGCCAGAGGGGAGTGGCACACTAAGTACAGCTAAGAGCTAACTATCCAAAGATGCATCTAGACAAAAACAGAAAACAAAAGAAAGAAATAGAAAAATTGCTTAGAAAAAGCAGTTAGAGGATATAGTATAAACAATGCTGGAGTCTTCTATAGCTTGGTGCCCAGAATTTTCTTTAGTCAAGTCTGCAGCCTAACTAGCTGGAGACTGACTGACAGGCTGGCCGCAGCCTGATCTGGTCAGTCTCGCAGCTGCTGTAGTTTGGCTTTTTATAGTTTATATACTGACAGAAGACATGTGCCATTTCTTTCAGATATCAGTTTCCATCCACATCTTTGGTTGTGTATGATTTGATGCCGTTGCATGTAATCAGCTCTGGGCAACAAACCTTAACATTTCTGAGGAAGAGCAGACAGTACAGAACACCTCAGTCTGCGTTTATAGCAAAATACCTCACCATCAACATAAGGCTTTCTGTTGCCCCAGCAGATTGCCCTGGTTCCTGTACCACATCTGTAACTGAGATTAGAAGAGAACTACAGAGGTGTATTTACTGTGAAGACTTCATTGTTGAGGAGTTCTCCATTAAGTTTCAGCATTAGCTAAAACCACATTATTCTAATTACCTCTATTTGAGAGAGATAATAAGTTTATTTCTTCTTCCAGAATTATTTATAAGAATATTTCTAAAAACATATACAGGTTGAAAATACGATTACCACACATGCTGATTCAGCTCTGGTCTCCCTCACTGTTTTATGTAACTGACATCCTTTCTCTTGCATGTTAGGTAAGATTCCCTGAACATACCCAATCACAAATGCTTTACCTAGAAAAGTAAAAGTCTGATTATTAAGAACACGGTAATCATCTCAGTATTTTATCTATGTTCCTTCACCAACATCAGGCAACAGCATGCATTCTGGTAGCTCACACCTCAGAATCTTTTCTCTGACATTCTCAGGACTGTCATCAAACACTAACAGTTCAACTGGAGGCCAAAATAATTTTCTACTAGACCGGTGAATGAACAGGAAACCCAGGAGAAGAACTGTGGTTTCCAGCCCACTGTTTGTATTTATAGAGTATGTTCCCTCTCCATGCAATGTGTAACACGTTTTATGGTATGTTTTCCATCAGTTAGGACCTGATGCCGAAGCTGCCGCCTACATAAACAATCTGAACAAAATCCTGTTAAAGCCAGTGAAGATTACTAATCAATTCAGTGGTAAAAATTCAGGTATAATGATTTCACCAAAAGGACATGGAATAAAATGGATGAACATTTTTTCTGACTTGCTATGACTATCAGTCTTCTGTTTGCTCCTCTGGATCTCAGTGCTTCCATATATTATCACAGACAGAGCACAATCAGTTATGTTTGTGGTGATTCAAAACATTGTTCTTACTTGTATTTTTATCTCCGCACTTAATGAAACAAATACCCATTTATATGAACACCTACAAATGCATTTCCTGTATCTGACACACACTATGACCTCTTGTCCAGGCAATTCAGTTACATGCTTTCCTACGTCAAGCCAAATCATGTTGGAATAAGCAAGACGAAGTCAAATAATAAGAGAAAAGATAATTCTAGTTTAGTGAAGTACAGACCCTTACAGTTTGCTGTAGGGTGAGTGAATAAAGAAAATAGATAAAAGTACAAACTCATAGTAAAGACATCACTCTCTGAGTATGGAATACTCTGTCAGAAATATAGAAAATCCAGCAGAGACTCAGAGGTTTGTTTTCCACCAACTACATTAATCTTTTGGATACATTAGCCCCTAATTCAATTATTTTGAAAGAATATGAAATATAAGCATATTCTTCGTAAAGGACACACCAAAACCATTATGGATATTCAAACCAGCAGAGTTATCTGAATATTCAACAAATTCATCTGCTCTGCAAACTCACCAGCAAATTTAAAAATAATTGCTCTTCTAGGATTTGATCTTGAAAGCTACTGAATGCTTCTGATAATGTACCAAGCATCTTTGACACAGTTTGACCTTACAGCACACAGTGCCTGTCAAAACTGCCTAGTAAGTTACTCATTAAAACAACTACTGTATAATGTTCTCTGAATATTTCTTTCTCTATTTAAATTCTGTATATGCTGCACAGTGAGATCCCACAGTCTACTAGTTAATATTAAAACTGGTAAAATCTTCTATGTAATACAGCTTTTGTTTCCTCAGTATCAACCCATTTTGAATTTAATTAGTATACAGCAAAGTGTTAAGATTATTATTCACTACTGTGAGACAAAGTTCATTATAGAATTGAGAAGTTAGGCTAGTAACATAAAAATCGAAGAGATACCTCCTCTCTTCTGAAGGTAAAGAACATTTATTCTACTGAGAATGGCCTATGATGAATGAAATCAGTTAGCTCATCAAGATCTGTTCTTACACTTGCTCACTTGTACACTTTTTAGGATTCAATTTGCAAACACTTGGAGACAAAAAAATAAAAAGGAAAAAAATCTATGCCCTCTGCCCATTTTCAGTACAATGTAACCTGTGAAGTCTCATATTAAAACCAGTGGACTTCTGCTTGGTCAACACACCTTTACCAAACATAAACATGATAAATCTAACTTGACCCTTCTCAGTTGTTGTGCTTACTGCCATGTGCAATTCCAGAGACTCACTGACACTCTTTATTTATAGGGAGTTATTCTCAACAGTAAATAATTATTATGGGTTATATAAAGCTTTTGCAGGACTGAGACCTTAACTTTGATCTGATTGATGGTTCTGTTTCTACATGAGTTGCATTTTTAGGGCTAGCTCAGGCTGCATTTTGGATTCTGCTGCTAGCAAGTCTTGTATTTGTGTACTGCATTTGTCCTGTGACACAAAACTTCAGGATATGAAGAAAACAGAAACATTGACCTGTAAAATGCTCAGTAGAAACACTAAATAAAAAGTAATCTAACACCCTACCTCCCAAACTCAGTTAAGCTACATTTAACTTAGTTTACTGATGTCCCACATCTGCAACCCAGTAAAGTTCACAATTGTTACATTGCACAGCTGTGGTTTAAAGTCTCTCTTTGCACACAACACACTGGCAGCAAAGCAAAAATGATTAACTTTTATATGCTTTTAACATACAGACCAGTCAGAAGCAGGAAAGCCTCTGTGTCCTGAGTGAAAACATATAGCTTCCATTAACTTAACCCAATTCTTACAAAATATAAACTCTGATTCATCTTTAAGTAGAGAAATTACAATTACAATGGCTTTGTTTCTGATTCATGTGGTTTAGAGTGTCTGCAGTTATCTCTCAGAGGTAAAAACACTCACACAAAAGTACCATTATAAAAATATATTACTGTAGGATAAATTAGTGAAATTAAGATGTATTTGAGTGTTTTTCTCTATTGTGATGTATGGAATTAAAAGAAAAAAAGTCTGCTAAGCCCAAATGAAAACATGCTGTACTTCAGTGCAAAAGTCAAGCCAAGAGACCTCCCACTACTTATCACTAGAGAAAGGGCTGTGCTCAATAGGAATGCACAGTGACAAACATGACAAGCTCAAATCATGGTTCCACTGAAAACAATGGCAAAGTATCTATGATTTCAACTGGCCAGGATTTCACTCTATGCACGGTAGTATTTGTTCAAGGGACTGAAATGCAAGAAAATCCACGTGTTTCCTTCAGTTTCTGACTCTTCATAAGGAATCAGTCAATATCAAAGTTACAGACAAATTAATACTGAAATAATACTCTTGTCAACAAGCAGGGGTGAAAAACAATTCTTTACAGGGATTTTGTAAAAGGTCCTAATTCCCATGTTCTTTAGTGTACATAAAGAAAGCCTGAAACTTTTCCACATTCTCTCTCAGCACATGGTCTGTTAGTTGGTTGTGTTGGGTTTTCTTATGAGACATGCATTGTTTATGTTTATAATAACTTTTTGTCTAAAAGCTGTAAACAGGGATGGAGACTCAAAGGCACAAAGAACACAGACTAAAAATCAATACTGAGGAGGGGAATTGACCTTTAGGCAGGCTAATTATAATTAACTTGGTTAAAAAAAAAACAAAATAAAACCAAATCAAACTATTTCCCTCCTATTCTGGTGAAAATATTCCCTGGTTAAAACATCACTATCCTAACTATTTAGTGAAGATTGTGAAAACTTTCATCCTAGTTCTCTTTGACAGATTATGTTCAAATACATAGGCACCATGAACAAGGAGTGTTTAATTAGCAATGGATATTGATATTATATGACTCTGAATCTGCAAAGAATACCCAATGCTATCAAAATTATTAGACATGATGTTGCTGTAGTGGTAACGATACTCCGCTTTGTGTATCTACACAGCCCAGCCCAGCCCATACAGATCCTCAGAGCAAAGACAAGGACGTTTCCCAGCATCCTACTTTGCTGGTGGGAAGGCTGGAGGATTTCTCCTTCCCTCCCTGCAGGTGGCAACTCTCAACTCTCCCCAGTAAAGACCCAAGGCACAGCACAGCAGCCCTGACAAAAGCTCTACATGTCTGAGTGATAGAAGGTAAAAAAGTCTGCAGAAATTTAGTTTGAGAGTCATGTTGTGCTGTAGCTTTTCTGAAAAGACGAAACACCTCCCTGTCCCACCAGCATGATCTGGTCAGCTGGGGACACAAGGTAAGAGATAGGAAAAGTGGAAAAGGAAGCTGCAATATTGAAAAGCCCCAGTGGTGCTTGCCCAAGCAGTCCAGTGGTACCACCACTTACATGGTGGTATTCCTGGAATATCAGGACAGTGAGTCAAATCGCCTGACCACCTCACTGATACTACCAGCGAATGTACCAAGGCTCTCCTTAATTCTTCCAGTTAAAGCTTTCTTCTCTTACAAGGGGACTCTATTTTCTAAGTCATTATTCCCTTTCTCTCTGATGCTAATGAAACTCTCTCTGTGATGCTGATAAACGAAACACAGAGGCAACCAGTAACACATTATCTCTCAATGGGAACATGCACATTCAACTGAGGTAGCAGCAACTTTTGTTTTTTTTCTGGACAAATATGGAAGCAGTTGGGAGAACTGTTAGATTAAACTAGAATATGTTCATAAAGACCCATAGAAAGTGTGGATTCCAAGACATGCTGAATATGCCTAAGTTTCCACTGAAGGATGACAAAACATGCTGTACACAGCACACTATTACTGACAGAATGTTTAAGTTCTGGTACCTTGTATCAGTAACTGTGCACTCTCTTAAACATACATTACTACTACAAATGTATATTTAACGTCCTGCTGTTAATTTCTGGCCCTTTAAACTCCAGTCTGCTAATGTAAAATAGAAGCATTTGTTAAGAGGGGATAAGTATATTTGATAAATTGCAGGGATTAACATGATCTTAAATTAGTAAAGAAATTTGGTCTTTTTAATATTTATTTTCTTGCTGCTGCTCAGTTTTTGACAGCCGAAGACATGACAGTTATATAAATATACTTCAAACAGAGGATCTTCTCAGGGTGGGAAAGGCATTTTTTGTTCTTACAGGTATTTAAGAACTACATTTTCAGTAATTGTCAGACCCATGTTAGCAGTCACAAATTCCCTCTTGCTTCTGGGATAGCACCACCTAGTGACTATTACACATATTGGAGACTGCTGCTTGGCAAAAACCACCTACACTGCAAATTCCAGCGCTAGTTGCAAGCAGATGTGAGAATGTGTTGTCACTCATCTTCAGACAAAACACCAGAGATTCTGGCAGAAGGCTCATTTCAAGTCAGGGTTACCTGGAAAGATGCAATATGGCTTCCATGTAAATTATCAACTTTCGTATCAGTCAGTAATCTACAAAAAGCTGGAGAAAATGATCAAGATTATGAACCTTACTCTATTTTTTCTGGTTTGCCTTAGGAATGAAGCACATGTTGTATGGAGGGAAGAAGGCTAAGAAGCAAGGACAGAGTAGGATGGAGCATTTACACAGTCACTGTTGTTTACAAAGCCTCTTTGTAGAAAGTTAAAAGAATAGCATTATCCTTCTTCACTGAGCAGAGATGAAGCAGCATTGCCAGCAATACCTTCTGTTCTCAGCCAAACCTTTCATTTATCTTGCAAGCTGCCAAAACTAAACCTGGCAACAATATGATTTGAGAACACAGAGGCCCCAACACAGGCTGTGAGTGCCAATTATATTAGACAGCCGGAAAAAAAGAGTGTAAAATCACAAAGACTTTCCAAAAGATAAAAATGACATAAGGGTTTTAAGCTATTCTTACAACATCATGCACAGGAGCATATGCACAATCATTTTTTAACAGGATGTCCTGTACCAGCTTGTCAGAAATACATGGAACACTGAACTTGCTGTGCACTCATCATGGAAAGGTAAATGTTCTACAGTAGGAGGCAGAAAGCACACAATTCATGTAAAAAAAAAAGTGGAAATACACCTGGTAACATGGTAACTACACATTACTGCAATGAGAACTATCTTCTTACTGAAGTTTTTATGCATCTTGGGCAAAATACCCAAATTCAGTGCTGCTGCCACTGAAAATATCTAAAGAGCCAGAGGAAAATTACTTTACACGAAATCATCAGCATTCTGATTTTAAAATGGCAATAAGATCAAACGTGTAATAATTACAACAGTTTGGACTGATATATGGGACAAAGCACCTAATCTGTTTCATTCTCACAATGAGCTCTAAGGTATAAAATGGCTACTAGAAAGGGATGCAGAGGCACATTTGACCAGATGTGAGCTTATTTTTTGCTTTGTTTGAACTATCTAGCATGAGTAAAACAATCTCTTTTACCAGTTTAACAGACTCAAATGTCAGAAGTGGACAGAAAGATTCTTTGTTCCTCACTTGGACATAAACCAATCCTACTCCACTTTAAACTATATTCGCCTCCATCTCAGCTTGTCATAGCTGAAAGGAGAAGGAGATTCCTCATTGGTTCCTCGCTTCTCAGGAACCTCTAAAAGCATAATTTGAAGGGGTGCAACCCAGAGCCTTCTAATTACTGGAAAATAACAGAGATATTTTAACAGGAATCTATCCTATGTAGAATATAAACTGATACTGTGCTATCAATTTTACAGGTGCAAAGAAGGCTCTAATATATGTCTTTTTCCAGATGTTTTTTTTCTACACAGAAATCTCAAGAGAGACTAGATGCACCACCAGAGGCTATAACTGGGCTACTGAGGATGCAGAAATCCCAGATAGGGTGGCTGCACAGGCACAGAATTGCACCTACAGCCTATGTACGGTAAGCCTTCATGCAACTAATGCACGTACACTTATTTCTACCTAAAAATACAGTATCATTTGCATATGTCATTATCAGATTACAAGAATTTTGCAGTCTAATACAATCCATCATAATTACATCATTCCTTAGTATTACATCTTTTTCTTACTCTTCATGAAAACAATATTTTACATATAAGGAGAGTATTGAGAGATGTGTACATTTGTTGCCTTGTTTGCATGTATACTGCAGATCATTTGTACAGGTTAATGGTATTCTGTCATCTATCCGTGGAGTAATCAAAGTTCATCTTGCTGCTCTATTCAGCTATAGATCAGTGCACTTTTATATGTCAGTATCAACAAGTTTTAAATCAACTGAATTAATGAATTCTAGCAGATTACTATGTGGTTTTTATAATTTGTAAGAAACTTTATTTATTGCATCTATGCCTCTAAACAGATGGCTATTAACTTCAAAATAACTTGATCTACATTGCAGCACTTATAAATCGTAAGACACGGTGCAAACTATCAACTGGGAATTGATCTCAGTAATAGACTAAGAACCAAGAAACTCCTATATTCTCATCCTGCTCTGAGAAGTTCTTGCTCTTTCTCTGGAATGAGGGATGAATCTTTCTGTGTTTTTTAGAAGAATTCATGTCTACATGTTTAAAAAGTAATAAAATATGGTAATTAACATTTTAGCTATCTAGGAAACTTTAAACAGCAGAGCTGAAAAAAAATTAAAAAAAAAAACCACCCAAAACTCTCTAGGAACAATTACAATTTTGGAGGAGTAGGTAGCTGAACATGTTGCAATGTTAGCAAAGCTGTGCAGAAAATACCTGTCTTTGTTAATGGGCTAGAGAACAGCTGCTGAAGAAGTTTGTTCTCTGAAGTTCGCAAGACCACCACTATGTCAGCAGGAAGTGTGTCTCTGTTCTTCTCAAGGAATGCACTGGCATCATATAATACCTAGCATGGGAAAGAGATTCAGAAAAGTTGCCAAAAAAAAAGCACTATATGTGAACAGAGAGGATGATCAAGTAGACCAGTTAATTTGGCTCTGGCATGCCAATGAATTATCTGCAAAGTGTACAGCTACAGTAGTGTCTTCAGAAGGAGAAATATCTATAAACGGCACCTATGTTCATAGCATTCCACTTCACGTCAAATTGGGTTAACTGGCTTAAATCATGTTGCATTATGCTTTGTCACGTGTAACTATGGTATGCATGATGCAATATAACAGAGATACTTCATGAAAGCTTAAACTGACAATTTATGTGTGAAATAAGAAACTAGCAATATTCCTCGCTAGCCCAATTGCACTGGAGTCAATTAGTTTACATAGAAACTGAATGTCCTCCTGCAATACAGAACTGGCCAGCAGTGTTTTTATGACTTGGCCATTTGGTTACAAAGAATTTCCTAAACATGTGTGAAATTTTAGTTATTCTTAACAAGCCAGAAAGCTGGACAAAGTTTACTATAACATATCTTAAAATTCTGGAGTTTTATGAGCCAGAGATGGGACTTCCTTGATAACTATATAAAACATGGCTATTTCAGTTTTGCTCAAACAAAGGCTTGGAACTGTAATCACAAGCAAAGCTCATGTTACGTAAAACAACTGGCTTATTATTCCCAATATAAAATAATAGGTGAACTGCTAAGAACAAAAGAAGTTAGGAGCTACAGAGTACAAGAAAACATCTGTGCTCGCTAGCTGCAGTCTTTCCAATGCTCTCTAGAGGATTTTAAGTTCTGTTGCAGATGCTGGCTTACACTGCATTTTGTGCGTATACTTCTATGCACTCACACACAGAACTACTGGCATTTACACGATGTTAACAATCATGTAGCCTGTTTTGGCTCCAGAGAATTGGTCCTTTGAAATGATTGTAGTAATGATGTTTCTGGTGCCAGATTTCTTACAGAATGAAAGGTGGTTATTGTCTACACAATTTGTGAAAGAACCCTAAGGATAACTTCCAAAATAGAGTACTACACATGAAAATTTTATTGTAGAATCTACATTTCTGTAAACTTTATTATTTTGACTCTCAAATTTTTTGAAAAAAAAAAATTAAATCCTAAACCAGAAACTTTGGATAAAGCAAGTAATTCCCATACCAGTTATTTGCACTGAATAAAAATCACGTGGCCTTACCTTTCCAGCATAGTGCTGAATACCAAAGGACAATTCTACTCCTTTTGGTCTCCAAAAGTATTTGCATCGTAAATTGCCTTCAAATTTATCTAGACATTAGGAAGAGATTGCTATAAGTAACTTAGAGTGACTAAGTAAAATCTTCATCCTAACTAGGGACAATTTGCTGCTCAAGAAGCCAGAACCACTATAAACACATATATTATCAGATTGCTCTTAAATAGCTGTGTGCCAGGTTCTCTGTGCTTTCTTCCAAACTGCCACTTGAATGGAACAACTCATCCCAGAGTAGTCCAGTAAGACCATCTTTCAAATCCCACTGCTTGTGGATAGTTTCATGCATGGAAAACTATCAAATACAGGGGCCAATGAGAAAGTGTAACCACTGGTCATATTTTGCTATGAATTTGCTTAAATAGGGTTTGGGGTAGGTTTATTTCAACTATAATCATTCAAAATTGTCCATGTGTCTTGCTTGCTTAAATGCCTATTATTTGTATTTTCCCTTTCTTCCTTTCCCCATTCATTTGACTTTGAGCATCATGTTTTAAGTATATGTTAATGTCTTCCTGCTGGGATCATCTCTCATTTACCTTTGGACTTCTACAGAAAAAGAGGTTTTTAACTAAAACCTCTTTTAAAGAGGCTTTCTCTTTCCTATGACTACCTCTAAAGAGCTGACAGAAAAAAACCCCACCACTTTCTATGAAAAATGTCTTTTATACCCTGTGACATTTTGTATGCTCTTTAATAGTTTGAAATTAAATTAGTGCTGATACAGTAAAACTTGTTGTTATATTTCTTTACGTGAACTAGCAACTAGAGACCTCAGGCCAAAATCAATTGATAAAATTCTCTGTCTTCTTGTGTAGGTCAGAGAATATTATCAACATGTTTTTTCTAATGTTGGAATCCATTCATATTTTTTATTAGTTTTTTTCTTTCTATTAACATTTAATCAAGCTTGTACCTAAAGCTAGAAGAACTGACTTTGGAATTTCAGGAGGTGGGAGGAAGGTGGCAGAATTAATTACTGTCTGACACATCTGGAGAAATGTCCCACTTTGCTGTCTCCTTGAGGGATCCTGCTGTGCTGTGTATAGATCAACAGTATGACTGATCGGCACTGGACCAAGGCAAGCGCCTCTGTGAAAGTGTAAGTTCAATATTCAGTATTAACTGATTTATAGGACCAACAGGGAAGCACACAGCTTCTGTACACAAAAAAAAAAGGACTGGAAGGAAACCACAGCATTCATTCTATCTGTGACTTAAATTTAAGTTTCAACTTAGCCTAGCAGAAGTGAAAAATCTTGTACATATATCATGCAGTTTAACAGGCAGCTGTTATTTTTCTCTAGCAGTTAAGAGTTTCTGCTGCACATTCCATTGAAGGAACTGCAATTCTGTTTCATACAGCAGGGAAAAATGTAGCTTTAGTAAATAAAAATCAGGGCAACCGTTTCAAACATGGATGCTCTCCATGTTTTAAAGTTTGCACCAAGATTTGTTAAACTATATGTAAAATATGCACAAATGAAGGGAAATATTCAGCCAGATGGCACACCAGAAATAACACACACTTTCTATTTATGATGAGATAATCTGGAGCGAAGCACTATTTTCTAATTGGATAAACATGGGCCTAGAAGCCTGGAAGATCTAAATTTTACTCTCAACACTAATGCTGCTCACAGGGTGGTCCTAGACACAAGATTCTACAATGTCTCAGCCTTCCCTTCAGTAAATGGAGATAAATGCTGGTTGATGGTGGTCTTATACAGGGACAAGACACAGGTTATTTCTTTATAACAATGGAAAGACAACAAGCCCTAGAAACCTGATATATAAGATAACTTTAGCAATATGAAAAGAACAGAAAACACATAAGCAGAGGAAAATAATGAAGCACAATGACAAATATGTGCCAAATGAAATGGCACAGCCTTAGCAGGACAACTAAGCTAGTTGTCCATTGTGCCCTATCAAAATACATTTGTTATTTCCCATAATTTTTGTTTGCACATACCAACTAAAGTTAGGTCTGTTGCCTGAGGAAATCGACTTTCTTCATCTAGTAGAGACAGGAGACCCATGGGTTTCTGGAGGAACATATCTAGAAGTGGACGGTTGTCCTCATACTCTACTGTAGTAGCATCAATGCCCTCACTTTGATACTCCATCTACAAAGTCACCAACACAGTTTCAATACTGAACCAGTAAAAGTAACATCATCATTAGATCATTTATGATGCACAGCAATATCTATATGCCCCAATAACATTATTTACAGAACTCCTACTGAAAGATGTTGTTATCTTGCATTTAAATCACATACCCATTTTACAGATTATGATGTATAGATTATGTTCTGTCTTTCAGGACAGCTGATTCAACTAGATCGCATCAGAGTTGAATTTACCTGCTCAAGTGCAAAGATATGTTGATTGAAATAAAATTGAATCTGTTCATTAGCAATATTTATGCACAGCTGTTCAAAGGAATTTCTTGTGAAGTTCTCAAATCCAAATATGTCTAGAATCCCAATATTCATCCCATTTTCAGTATTGCTGCATGTGAAAATACAAAGAAAGTTCATCATGGGCAGCACCAAGTTACAATAAATATGGTAACCAAAACTGCATAATTGATTCAGTCTGTCAGATGCAAAAAGAGAGAAGAAAAAGTGTGTTTAAGACAACTTGTGCAATTTTTCAGCATTGTTAACAGTTTTGTTTTTCACTTGCTTCTTTCAAATTTCCATGAATAAGGCAGGCGAGTCATAGGTACGTACTAACAGACAGCACCTATATTAAAAAAAGTGGTTTCAACAGGCAGATCCCAAATAAAGATACTGTCTTGCTCCTACAGATGGGCAACAGGTGTCAAGCTTTAATAGCATGTTTTTGCTATACTCAGCCAGTAGGGCCATGTCTGCTGCCACTAGAAGGTGAACTGTTAAAAGCCCATGTGGTAGCTCAAGCAGACTTGTACCAGTCACCATCAGAAATGCAAGTATGGATGAGGCCATGTCTATACAATATAGGGAGTACAGCCAAGTACAGACCTTGGATCAGAGGATTTTCACATCACCTAAGAGGTCCTCATTTCTAAAAATCTCTACAGCTGCCTGAAAAGACCATAGCAGCCAGATCAGTACCTGGCAATGAAATTATAAGGATGCAGAGTGTGAATGTTTCTGTAACTATGAAAAATAAAAAAAAAAAAAAAAATAATTCACATCTCAAGTAGCAGCAGAATAGTAATCTGAGATTTCTATTTATTAACCATCTTACAAAAGCAGATGGATTGTAAGGACTGTGAATACATACTAAAGTCCTGCAGTTATTCCAAATATTTACCAGCCTTTGGTATGATTTTAATGTTCACTACATCAGAAACATGTCTCTAAAGAATTGTACAGTACTCAACCACCCAATTTCTACTGACTTCAGTGCAAAATTCCCTTCAGCTCTTTGAATCTGTTGGGGTTAATGTTCTGGTAGCAGAATTCAGTATCACAGCATGAAAACCATTTTGAAGACTTAGCCAAAATAAACACAGCACCCTTTCTGCAAAATCAAAAATGTACAAACAGAGGAACCCATATGCACACTAAGTACACAATTCAGTGATGTGTAACTTACCATATATTTTTATCTGGCTGAAGCAGCGTATTAATACGATTTACGATCCAGCTGAAGAGGCGGCCATAAAGTGCTTTAGACATGGCATCTCGCACGTCAGCTGCTTTGTCCACAGTGTTTGTTCGGATAATAGTCTCCCCTCGTGTTACAACACAGTGGGAGGTTAGGGCCTCTTGAAGTTCTTCTGACCCAATACTTAGCAGTGCAGCAGCTAAAAGACAGTGGGGAAAAAAATACAGGACTGTGATTATGCAGTGGAAATCACTAGCATTTGTCCAACTATTGCCATGAGTTAGACATTCTCCCAAATACAGTCATATTGCATTTACAGAATTGACAATGTTAAAATGCATTTACCATTATCTAAGGCTTCTGGGTTGGGAACTTCACTTTTATCTGTTTGGTGTTGTGAAGAAATGGCAGCAAACTCAATATTTCCAGTATTTAGGATTCCAGTCAGAATTCTGTACACTGAGTACACTTCCTGTAAAGGATGACAAGAAGCACTTTTAAGGAATCCAATTAGATATATAGAACATATTTAGGCTATTAAAGAAAAATTTATAGCTATGTATTAAAGAAAAATGTATAGCTATAAAGAAAAATGGAATAGCTATTAAAGCTTGTATCTTGATCTGAGACAAAGTTCTATATGGCCCTATTGACCGAGAAAACTGTGTGACAGAGGATTGTGGGTGGACCTGCCTGAGTACCAAGACCTCAGGCTGGTCTTGGCTTCCAAGTGTGTGGTTATGCTTCCACAGTTCACTTCTGTCACAAGAGATTCTGTGGCACAGATGCACATCCAGAAAACCAAACGGCACTCTGCACAGGCAGCACTGGACGTGATTTTCATAAAGAAGGTCAATAATGGTTTAGCAATGAGATCTCTTACCTCATCAGTGAATCCTATAATTCTAAAGCAATGCTGAATTGCTTCAAATTGTCTTCCATAGGAATCTTTAGTAACAATATCATGCATTACTTTTCCAGTTTCATTATCAATATATCTAAATAGAGAGGGAGAAAGAAAGCACCATACTAGCAGATACATGGGTACAATCTCCAGTGACTTCAAAGCAAGTCCCTCAGTAACTGGAAAGGGCATATATTTCAGTATCTTCCAATTATATACTTTAGTGCTAATTTATAGCAAGGTTTTGTTTCTGTTGCACTGACTTCTGCTTATTCTTTCTTAGTATCTATTATAGTGTTACCAAAATTTCACACACATCCCCTCACTCATACAGATCAGGTGCACACCAAGTACAAATACCAATTAAAAAACAGATCTCCAAATCATATTCTGGGTTCTTAGTGAAGCATTAGAGTAAGAAATCATAAGGCACTTGTCCTGACATGAAAGCATAACAGAACATCTACATGATAATAAGCTTGATTCTTTCTCCTCCTCTTTAAATAGTTCAAGTTCTCAAACACATACAAATAATGCAATGCCTTACTGTCCATCCTCTTCATTTAGGAGGATTAAAAAAGATCCTTAAGGGATGGAGAAGGATTAAGAGAGATTTTAAGGCATCATACTGAAAACAAGAGCTGATCAATAGCTAATTACAACAAGCAGTTAAAACAAGTGAGTGATAGTTACCTAGGAGGCTTTTTATCAGGAAGTCTATATTCAGAAAGCTTCTTCTGATGATAAAGGCCAGCATAAATATAATAAAAGATATGGAAGTTTTTCTCTCCCCTATATATATTAAAAAAAAAAAAAAAATCCATTTAAAGCATGTGTTTATTCTTGTGGCATCTTGTACAAGGTAAAAGTAGATGTTCTCATCATGAGCTCACTGAAATACATAACAAATCTCCCACTTGCTTTAACGTTGTAGGATTAGCAGCTGTGAAACACAGAAAACCCAACCAACTACAATATTTTTCCAAAGAATGGAGGCACTCTAGCTTCCACTGGGAAAGAAACTGATGATTCTTGTTATCATAGCACTATACAAAGGCTCACTGGTTTAGAAGAAGACACAGTAGTATTTAAAAGAAAGATTTTTGACAATTAAAAAGAATAAAAACATTACATAAATGTGAAAGGACAGACAATATACCTACACAGCCTGTTTTATGACCCTTGATTTTTCAAGTAGATACTCAGAAATCTTTGCCCCCATTACAGCTCCTGTGGGTGTAAACATCATTTCCAGGTATTTTCCAAAGCGACTTGAGTTGTCATTGATGGCAGTGCAGGCATTTCCAAATGCTTCAACCAGAGGATTTACCTGAAGAATTTTCTCACGCAAAGCACGGTTATTTGCCTTGACAGAACAGATACAGATCAGAAGGGTCATGAAAAGAATATACTGTTTAACCATAATCCAATTCCTGCTTCAGAAGCATAGCATCCCTTTCTCATGTTTGTATGGACTTAGATACTGCATTAACCTTTGTATTTATAAAACAACAAGACCAACAAATGGATGAGGAAGTCTCCCACAGGCAGGAAATCCCAGATTTTTCTTTCTCTGCAATTGTTCTGCCTCCGAGATATCATACAATTAGTCAGAGCACTGAAACCATTAAAACTAAACACACCTACTTAAGGTTAACTTTACACACTTGATTTTCCTGTCATTTTGCAACAAGAGCATTACTCATAACATTTAAATGTTATGCCATAGTAAGATCTGTCATTTTTTACTGTATAAATGAACATGGTATATTTGATAAATATTGTAAATAACTACAGGCACTAAATACTCAGGATCAGGCACCTTCTCTTTAAAAAAATACTGAATGGTTTGGTGTGGGTCATTCTCTAGTATCTTAATTCAATACTCTCCCATGCATGATTACTCTGCCCCTAATTCAAGTGGGACAACTCACATGAACATCTTTAAGTAGTAAAGAATAAATAAAGTGGAAACTGGAGGTAGCGTTGGAAGGATTTGATCATAGTTTTACATGATTGGCTAAGAAATACCTTTCCCAAGAAGGTCAAATGTTGGACGATCAGATGGGCACTTTCGGTCTTTCCAGCACCACTTTCCCCACTGATGACAATGCACTGAACACACAAAACCAAAGTTAAGTGCACAGCTCACCACATGATCAATTTCAGCTATTATGGCTTCTATCTGTTATTTAACGCTTAGCACCAAGACTACAAAATACTTTAAGGGTCAACTCCCTCAATTTCCTTCTGAAAGGAAATATCAGCAAAGGCTCAGTGTAATAATTTATTCCCTAGATAACTAAAATGCATCTCACAATGCCTGACAGCAATGTGCACCTGTGTGAAGCAGTGACTGAATTTCTAAGAGCTAAGACATATAAATGAGTGACCACATTTATAGACTAACACACACTGTGAGCCTACGTGGCTTGTTTCAAATGCATAAAACTCAGCAAATTGCCAAAGCTCAGTTGATGTGGCATAATTCAACAGTGCATCTGAGCTCACTGTATTGATTTCATATGAATTAACATGAAACACAGGGTACAGCTGTATGTAATACACTGACCAAAAGTCTCCTCCTGGCTTTAGAAATGATCTTTAATAATTGCTGCTGTGTAGAGAGATTTTCTGTAGGTTACACTAATATTCAAGCTAGAACAGCAAACTAGCATCTAAACGTTCCAGAAGAATATGCATCTGCTCATTGGATGATTCTGGGAGAACATATTCATCCATACTCTTCCTGAGCCAGCAGTCTTAACACAAGGTATTTTATAGGCTCTGCAAATGGCTTCCAGACTCAGGGATTAGCTAAAATGGCCTAAACCAGTTGGTATCCTCCTCTCTGATGTTACACTTCATGGACGAGATGGAAAGAGAAGACCAGTACACCCTGAAGGCCAGCACGCCCTGAAGGCCAGATGACAGCTGAACGTGTTAGACCTGGAGTCAATTTTCAGGCTTCACAGGAAAATACAAGGGAAAGGTCAATGGATAAAACAAACAATCAATTTATTTTTGATCTGGCTACAGTGTTTATGTAATGCACCTTTACTTGAAGAACCATAACATTTGCCATGCAATGTAGATAAACATGTTTCTGTTACCCTTTGCAAACAGAAAACAGGAAACTGACTCAGATCTAAATGGAATTTACTCCTTAAACAGGTATGAAACATATTATATCAAAGATGTACAAAGTCAGCCTGACAGGCCAATGTCAAAACTATTATTTTCCTTGGATAACAAGTTCTCACATAAGTTACTGTACAAGAGTACTTGTTTTCTCTCATGTCTCCATCAAAGAACATATAAGTCATTAAAGAACTACTGGACACCTCTCAGGCCAATCTACTTGTTCATGCTCCACAGACCTCCTCCTTTCTTCATCTTCAATGTCCCTTTTATTTATTTTCTTTGCTTGGTATTTTCTGACTGCAGGCATTTTACTATTTTATTCTGTTTTTGTGATTTTAAAAAACCATTTTTTATGAATTAGTATGTGATATGCAAGGTAAAATCAGAAGGATTTTATAAATAAAAATAATTATCAGGTCTTAACATTCATGTACATACAGCGCATCAAAATAGAGTACAAAGTTACAAAATAATGTAATAAAAAGAAATCTAGCTTCTGCAGCATGGTATTTCTTTCTCATTAAAATCATTGCTATGTAATTTGATTTGTGTGCTTATTACATTTATATTAGGCCTATCCTTATCATACTTTACTAAAAATATTCATAGTTCCTATTTTTGTGACTTGTACTTAAAGGACTTGATTATCCATTGCTTGATAGTATCTTTATGCAACGGAAAAGTGGTTCTAACTCAGTCTGCTATTGCATTGAGACCCTGCTATTTTACATTGGTGCAAATTATTTCAATACCTAGTGCAAGTCAGGCTACAACTAGAGTGTGCAGCAACACTTGCAGATGCTATCAACTTCCAGGACTTCATGGGTGTCAGGAAACTATACTGGGCAGGCAATCCTACCATCTTACTTTACAATCTTTTAGTCTTGTTTATGGCATTGTGTCCTCTTCAAATTTCCCAAACCTGTCTATATTTCTATTCTGGTTTTCCTGATGTAGGAATAAAAGGCTTAAAGAAAAAAAAAAATTCCAAAGTACAAAATAACAGAAAATTAGTCATAGCCATGTAGCATAGTGGCAATATGATTAACATGAAGTTTAAACCCAAATGGACAGATTCTTACCTGATCTTTGCTGAATGTAACCATACTTTGGTAGGCAGCATCCGCAGAGGCAAATATGTGGGGGGGATTTGATGAACGCTTCACACCATGGTAAAGCTTAGAGAACTAAATTTAAGAGAAGACACAATTGTCAAAATATGTGATTTAGCTATGTAATAAAGAACTGAAAAGAGGCGAGTTCAAATTTCCACTGAATCTCCTGGAAGAATGATTGGCAATGCCTAGCTTCCAGAAGCAAATTACAACACCTAAAATGCACTCCGTTTCCCCCATTACACAGCAAAGGGCACTGTATCACAAGCAACAGAATTTCAAACACAAGCATTAAACCAAGGAAATACCCAACCTATACAAAAGAAACTTCAAAGACAGCTGAACCTGAAACCTGCCCCTTCTACCTGCAACCTTGATATAGGCATCCATGGAGACTAAGATTTATGACTTCACCTCTTTTAGTATTTGTAGGGAATTAAGCTGCCTCTCTCTTTACAGCATTTGATTCACTTGTTTACTTTAAGAAGCGGCTGATGGCACAGGACATGTAATAACCCGATAGTCAGAGCAATTCTTCAGGAAGCAACAGCCTCAGCATGAGGAGGTTCATACAGCCATCTTCTGCTTCCCAGAAGAAAGCCCAGATGAGAGACACAGTGGAGGCTGGGGTAATCTTCACCCCTCCTGTGGAATATGTGCCATCAAGCAGAAAGGAATGGAATCAAATGAGACCGAATCAGGGCTGAAGGGTGGAGGGAGTGGGAGAGGGAGGGGATAAAAAACGTTGTAGCTACACTTTTTTGAAAGAAGAAGAAAAGGCTGGCTTTTCATCTGTGCTCCTACCTTTCAACATCACTTAAGCATTTTAAGTATTTTAGCCAGTGGTGTTAATACAAACTGTAAAGTGAACAGTGTCCACAGCTTGGAATCTCTCTTACCTGGGGAGAATAAATGCTGAGATTCTGGAAGGGGTTTAAGGCTATTAAAATGTCTCCAACATAAGTATAAATTTGTAAGTCGGCATAGCGTTTCTGCAGCTGATGGATAATTGTATCCTGAGAAGATTATAAAAAGTTTGATAGTTAAACAGTATTTTCCCAGTTAGGTAGATTTTTGTAAATATACTGAGAACACTAATTAGGCAATACTTATAATAAGTGTTACTAATTATTTTTCAAATGCCAACACCACAAAAACAGACAAATATTTTCAAAATTCTTGCTAATGCCATAAGGCTAAGTTAAATGGCAACTCCTATTTCCAGAATAGTACGTATTCTGTTATATCAGCCTGAGAAGAAAACCTTCTGAAAAGAAAATGGCCATGCACATTATTGCTGCATAGCATATTTCCATTAAATTTTTTATTTAGCCATGAAAAAAGGATAATAATTTTTCAAGGATTAAATTTTAAGTGGTAATAAGAGACTGTTCTAAAGAGGACATGAGCACAATTTAATACCATGTCTTTTTCTTGCTGACATGTAATTTAAGGATCATCAAAACAAAAATTTACAGATACTCTGCATGTAGGTGATACAGTGAAATATGCAACTGATACTGTTTTATCACTTTTTATCCAGAAGCTGTAGATATCATATTACTTTATAATTTCCCATAAATATAATAACCCATAAATTAGCCAATTTTAGGAAAAATCTCTTAAATCTAGATCTTCAGAACTAAACTTGACATTTTAGGAAACCTACTTACAAAATAATTTAAACTAGCATCATTCATAGTTAAGCTCTCCACATAATACATTTCACTGCTACTGCTTTTATGTCACTATATAGGATACTAATGAAGTGATGACAGCAGAGCAGTCACGTGACAATGCCATGGTGAGACAAGAAGGAAATCTTCTCATTCTGTTAAAAGAAGCCTAAGAAACAGGCAAATTGTGAGACACAATTGTCAGAAACTGCTACTCAGCCAGTACAGTACCTCATCTAGAACTTCTAGATTTACCAGATCATCATCTAGAGAGTACTTGTCAGCTCCATCCACATGGTAAGGTCTTCTAGTGTGTATTCGTTCGTGCCTGCAATGTGTTAGTAGAGCACCAGTGTTATAACACTGTATCAAGGACAGCAAACATTAAGAGGCAGTGGGAAGTCATGGGTGAGTGGTTTTGTCATGCAGAAAACACAGACATGCTCTCTGAAATACATATTTTTGCCTGCAATATCCTTTTATAAAAGCAATAGGTCAGCTTGCTGTCCACTGTAATACCTGTTTTCTCTTTCACAATATATAACCCTATTTATCAGTGCTCAGAGATGAAGATTTACCTGCAGACTTACTACTCCCCACTAACACAGTAAAGAATCAAACATTTCTTTTCCCTTCCCTTCTCACTCTAAGTTAATAAACTACCACTTTGTTTAATTAAATCTTCCACCCATGTACCTAGCCTATAGTATTGTCATCTAATGGTTATAAGAAGCAATAAGTAGTATAAAATCCTTCTGTTACCTTTGTGTATGACAAAGTGCCTCCTCAGATGACCCTAGATCTGGCCCAAAACATTTCTGAGCCACAGCTTCCATCAGACTCTAAACTGTATGGATGTTCAGTCAGCTTGTCCTCAGAGATTTAAGTCACACAATAAGCAGCAGAGACAAACTGTCGCATAACCCCTTTATAATCAGATTATGCTGAAGGAATCTTTGAAAATGCTGTGTGTATGTTTTTAAACAACACATCTTGTTGAAACAGGGACAAATCAAGAGGCTGTAAATATGTCTTCCGCAGAGGGGGTGAAATATGAATGCTGTAAGCACAACTAGGCTTTTCTTTACAACAAACATAATCAAAGCATAGTAGGAGGACACCCACTGAGATACAGTCTGCATCCTGCTGAGTAACATTTAGCATTGATCCTCAATGACAGTCCTTGACAGATTGTTTCTGCATTGGTTGGCATGTAGAACGTAGGAATCACATGATCACACATCCCAAAACAACACTAAATATTACATCAAGCGCTAACAGAAATGTACTCTGACTTGGCAGGAAACACTTTTTATCTACAATGTTGAAGATACAGCAGGTCTTCTTTTCTTTAATCGTATCTTCATGGAATCCTGTCTCAAAAATGAGCATAGAGGCTTTTGCTTTTTCCCCTTTATGAACGCTTCTGCATTAGAAGCTAATGAACTTTCATTTAATATGGAGAACATTTTCATATCCAAGATCTATAATATCATCATCAGAAGTATTGCATTAAAAGTGTCTAACACAGAGGAAGAAGACTGTTAGCTACACTGATAATTGTGAATCACATTTAAAGATCCTAAATATTTTTATGTTGATTTTTATTCTTTTTTCCTTATTTACTTTTGGCTAATCAGTGAGTTCTGGAAAAGTATTTTTGTAATGGTTTATTTAAACTGCAACTAAATGAAAATATGCAAACTGTTTTGTCAGCTAGGAAATAAAATAGCAGGAACATAGCAGGTTTTGCTGACAGTCCCACTTACACTTTACATCCTGTATGTTCAGAGATGGTAGTTTGCTTGATCTTCTATGTAAGAAGAAGTGAAAGAAGGAGAACACAAATAAGAAGCTACGAAAGAAAAACTGTTAAAGTGGATATTATTTCCAGTGGGCAGCATGATGATCATGTGAATTTGTTCAAAATTCCATTCAATTATTTTTTTTATTAAGTGGTGGGTTGTGGAGGGGGGTGCTGCCTTTTTTTTAACGCAGCCACTATATTCAAGAACACTACACTTTGCTGACAAGCCAGATCCTCAAAGGAATAGGAACGCATGTAAGTGGCCTAAGATACTGCTTGGGTTTGTTTTTTTATTTTAATTGTCTTATGTTTCAAACCAGAATTCAACCTCTTACTTCACTGCAGAGAAAAAAGCTGTTGTAAATAACGTAAATCATTTAGAGACAGGAGCACCCCTCAGTCTACAAATTAAGCATATATTTTAACAGTTGCTTTACTTCATGGAGATGTGACTAACAAAGTGATGGCCAGACAGCATAACTAACATAACTCATCTGTGAAGCTTTTTCTTCCTGAAACAAACCATCACAGCCACAATATCAAATTGCAACAAGTTACAAGTACAGACGTATCTATCAGAGGTGAAGGGAGAAGGGGGAAGAGGGCACATTCAAACCTAAGCATCTCTAATTGCAGAATGGCTTTGTAAACTAATCTGTTATCTGATTGTGTATTAAACTCCCGCTGTTTGCTCTCCTTAAGTAATAAACAAACATTTTTTTAATTAGTATTGGAAAAGGATGGGTTTTTTAACACTTTGTAAATAACTAAGGAAACTGGTACTACTCAAATACAAGTAAAACATATATACCTTTGTGCATACATTTTCTTGTGCTTAACTCATTTTCCTAAGTACATGATTAGGAAGAGGATATTAGGAGCATAACATCACATTAGCTTCAAATCTCCTGCTGGCCTCATCAGTTTTCTACTGACCCTATGTCCTGCAAAGACATTGACTGAGTGGGAAGGAAGAATACAGAGAGTAACCTTTAATTATTTCCAGAATTTTACATAAGAAATACAATCTGTTATAAAATATATATATAAAAAATATCTTAAAAAGCCTAAGGAAGGAAATACTTTCAATTGGGGAAGTAATTTTTAGTATATGCTTTGCATAAAAAGTACAATTATCAGCCATTTTTTTCAATTACCTTTCCTTTCTGATGACATACAAGGTGCACAAGAAATAAAAATCAAAGGTGTTCATTTGCCTTAAGCTTCCAGCAATGTTCTGAATCATCCCCTGGAGGATGTAATCTTTTCACTGCCAAAAAAAGTGGCAGAAAGGGCCATCCTACCTTATCAAATCTGAGGAGCAGCATTAGGTTTATTCCAGAACTCTAGTGACGAACACTGTCTGTTAAATAAGGTTCTACCCTCCCAAGCATTTTCTCTTTGCCTTTTTATCAGGTAGGCAGGAATAGCTGGAAGTGACAGATTTTGCTTGGATTTTGGAGGAAGAGCAAAAGGCAGGAAACTTTTCTCCCTCAGATGAACAACTTCATTAAGATGGTGGGAAGCATTCACTTGTTCTACCTGGGGAAGAGATAAGTTGGAAAGAAAATCTCTTTTTGTACTAGATAACAGCCATAGTAATAGGAGTGCATCATAAATAGCTATATGCTCATAAGATTCTGCTACTCAGCTGATGACAGGGAAGAAAAAGCTAGATTGACCACATAGACTTCTAGATCAAACAGTCGTCTTGTGGGCAGGTCCACCCTAAGACAGGAAGCAGCATAGGCCAAGAATGCTTATGTTCATTGGGAAGCTTCCTCTCTGATCTCTCGCCTCCACTCATAATAGTCTTTAATGAATGCCATTACTTTGGCCTCTTGCTGCAGTTAAGCATTTACGCTTACTGATTTATTTTTCCCCAGGATTCACACAGGAAAAACTGCTTCTGTATTTGTTCTCTGTTACATTAATGCCAATTTTTAAATGAATTGCATGCAAACTGAGATTTACAAGAAAAATACTTAACACAATGAAAAAGAAAAGTGGAGAGTGTGCTACTGCTGCACCGAAAAACACAGCCTATTTCCCACACATTGCAAAGACTGAATTTTGCTCCTGCACTTCAAGTTTCAGCCTGGTAATTTGCTGAAGCAAGGTCATAATAGAAATACTGACACAGCCTAATTACAATATAAATGCTGCAGCTATAACAAAAATCTGTGCAACCCCCTGTAAAAACACATACACTATAATTAGAGCAAGGATCACCTTGGGGGGCCACAGTAGCTTTGAATTAAAAAAAAAAATAAAAAAAAAAAATTAACTCATTTGCCTAATATTCATATAGATGAAGGCTAGAAGAATTGCATTAAATTATATTGTGTATAGCATCAGAGAACTATTTCTGGTTCTGTTTTGGTTATTATCTCTGAGTCCAAAGGAAATTACTGGCTGGATGCAATCAAGTTTCTTGCAGTTAATTGCTTTCAAAACTTAATGTGAGCTGGCAGAGAAGCTAGATATCTGGTTGTAAGAATTACTTCCTTGGATGGACTGCTGCTGTAATCCAGCTGGCTGATAAGGGGAAAGTTGCCAAGCCACCACAGCCTCATCCTAATACCTGACAAGGTAGCCTAACATACCTGTCCTTCTCAAATGATTACAAGCTTAGATTTCCTTTCTCTGCTTGCTCCCCCCACCTTCTTCAAGTTTGATTCTTCATGATGTTCAGATTTGTGTTCTGTCCTTCAGAATGCAAGGTTTTATAACTCTGTTCCACATTGCACAAACAAACTTCTAAATGGTGACCAGCAGTAGCACACTGACCCAACATGACCCAAAACAATTAACTCTTTACTGTCTAGAGTCAGCTTGCTTAAAACCTTATCCATGTAAACACTGAAGTTTTTTCATTATTTTAGACATTGAAACTGGAGGTTGGTAGAACACCTTTTCTGGTTGATTGCTATGAAGAAGCCTATATACAGAACATAAGGCTACCTCGCCTGCAGGAAAACATCCAAGAGAAGAAAATGAGCCATGTCTGAAGCTGGCCTCTTCAAAGATGCTGATAACTGGGAAACTGTCACTTTGTACAAGGATACTATTTGAATAACCTGAAAGCATTTCACAGTCCTTGTGCAAGCACAGGATTGCTAAAATGAAAAAAAAAGAAACAAAACCCAAACAAAAAACCCCCAACAAAAACTAACACGCCCCCCACCCCGAACAAACAAACAAAACATGGTTGAAGGCGCATTACAGCATCCTCTCTAATTTTAAGAAATGATTCCTGCCTAGGGACAGCTATATACTGGTGGGAATAAGAGTGCTCCAGTTCCCAAGATGAATTACAAATCAGTATCTGTATGTTAAAAAGTAATGACGTATTTGAGTGGAAAAGAACAATTCAGCATTGCTGAAACAAATGTACATGAAACAACATTCTGATGTACTAACTTCTGCTTTTTAAGGATTAAAGAACTTTCATAGAAATAGAACTAGTGGACTATTTAATATCAAATATGTTTCTTAAAATTAAACTTCATATAACTGCTTCTATGGCAAATCTGTTAAAAGTATATTAATATATTGATTATCATTTATGCCCTGGTATTGTTAGAAACTAGACAAAACATATACATAGTTAACTGATAGCTTACAAAAGGGATATGGAAAAGAAACACAGAAAATACACAGAGCTCATCCTTATGTAACTGTGAAATTGGGCTTTTTCACAAAGCTTTTCCCCAGAAGAGCATAAGGAAGAGGCAATTCAGGAGTGGGGTGCTTATGCTGAAATTTAAACTTCACTCAAGATCATGGCAAAACTGAGACTTCAGCCTATAAGATGCCAACAGAAGAATACAGAATTTTCTTCCTCATAAGTGTGGAAAGAGGGGTATCCTGGCTGGGTTTTCTGAAACTGAAAAGACCTATTTGCATAAGGATAGGAGATATCTGCAGCTTACTGTTGAAAATAATTTAGGGAAAAAACAGAGCTGGTGAAAAAGCTTCAAAGAGCATCTTTTTCAATAAAAAAAAGCAGGAGCAACCGTTAATGCCATTTTTTCATTTTAAACTTTTCTTAGCATAAACATTTTTATTATTAATTTCTAACCTAAAAATAGAGTATAAAGCTCACTAGTAAGTGAGCAACAATATGTTTGTCAGCAGCAAACTTATGACAGCACAAATATATGTGTTAGTAGGCTCCTTTGAGCTCAGCAAGGAAAATTAAGCGCTCATTCAGTTCAGAGTTATGAAGAACTGTGCTGAAGTTAAGCCTAGCTGTACTGCACACAAATAAGTTTATAAACGAAGTATGAAAGAAACTGAGTATTTCAGTCTGTGCGTCCAGAGATCAATCCAGATGATCCAGCCAAAGGGGGGGCCAGCTTGCTTCTTTCTTCCTCTCTCTCCCTTGTTCCTGGTCACGTGGAGTATTTCGTCCTTTACACTTTAGCTGTATCAAGCAAGGCACCCATGTGCAGTCACTAACAGGGTATCAAATTATCTGAGTGTTTCTGCTGGCCTAGTTTTTTCTTTTTCTTTAGAAGTTCTACCTCGGGAAGTTTCGATAATCACTGGAGTTGCAATAAAAACAGCATCATGAGCTTGCTCCTGGGAGCTGTGGGAAAATGAAAGAATCCGGTTCTCTCCTTTTCAGTAGTGGTGAAGTGCTAGATCAGCTTACCACATCTCTCCATCATACCCTCTAAATCGGTAATACTGACTTTCCAGTCTGCAGGCTTGCTCTCAGGCAAAATGACCTTAAATGATGTCCCAAAATAGGCAAAACTGGCATGGCTCAATTGGAAAGAGAATACTATTAAAAAAGCTACAGCTGCTAAATCAGTAAACCAAAAGATGCAAATCCAAAGCACTGCTGCTTTAAGACTTTCAAATGAGAAAAAACCCAGATGCCTCCTGATCAGTTGTCATCACCAGTGACTCCCTGGGTCCCTCACCGTGGAAGTGTTGTTAACACCAGCATCCCAATGATTTTCCAATTTCTGAAAATTTTGGCCTGTGCCTGAGAACATTTTCTTTTCCTTATCTTTCAAATGACTGATCTGTAGTGTTGCTGTACTCCTAGAAAGGGCATCTACTTTTCTTTATCTCTGAACCAGGGAATTAATGCACATTTCATTGTACCTGTCATGGGCACATCAATAAACAGAAAAAGAATGCACATATATCCAGTCGTACAATAGAAAGGTCTTACTCAACAGGGGCTTTAATTGGCCTATTTACATTGAAGTGGTGACTATACATTCAGATGTCTTCTACAGAACACCGCAAATGAACACCAGTAAATTCTTTTACTGTATTATCTGGTCATGTGTTCTTCTGCGTGCCAGATTCTGTACTGAAAATTACGTTATAAATGCATTACAGGGTTTTTACAGGCTTTTAATTGGTACAAATATTCCTAGAAGGTACTATCTCTCTATTACAGAGCCAAGCTCTTTACTGTTATGAGACTATGTCTACCCTCTGGGGAAAATGACAATTAGATGCTCATGGTGTTTAGATCCCTTGCAATAATCTTAAGTTTGTAGTCCAGTATTAACTGTCTGTCCCACATACTTGTTTTTTTGCAGGGATATGCTTTTGCAGCCTCATTTAGTCAAGTTTCAAATCTTTAGAAAATCAGCACTTCATCACTGTGAACAATGTTGTAGATTTCAGTGGTAAAACCTCACTAAATTTTTGTCCTCACTCAGGATGCTCTCAGCCCTGATTAAAGTGGGCTGGTGCTGCAAAGAACAAGTATACTGGAGTATAACACTACACAGAAAGACATTCTTTAATAGCAGTTTGCTGTTAAAATAGCATTTGCCTCAAACTGAAGCCAGTAGCAGGGCCCACCTGCTTCACAGTAAAGACAACTACTTCTACAGCAGCCTAATCATGTCTCCCCACAAATCATTCACTGGCAGAGGAAGAAGCCACCTACTTCAAAAGCATGGCCAAAAGCAAGCCAACAGTCCAGTAAATAATGAGATGGGTACAAAGAGTCTGTTGAGAGTAAAGCTTTGAGGTAAAGCTTTAAAAATAAAAAAGAAATTATAATAGACATGGGAAAGCTGAATTCAGCGAAGAGAAAGAACAAGTGGGCTGCAAACTACAGGTGAGGAGGAATACCAAGAACAGAGAAATTGCTGGAAAAAACAGAAGAACCTAAGGTAGGCACTTTCTGAAGGTGGAGAATAGAAACAGAAGCTATTGGAGTGGTAGAGGAAGAAGACACAACCTGACACTAACAGGAGAACAAAGCCTTATGGACAAACAGAATGAACAGTGAAAGAGACTGACAGGAATGATGGGTCAGGTAACAACCTGGGACAGGGTACCTGTGTCTAGTTGGCCAAGTAAATGTGGGAGTATCAGGGACAATAACAGAATTTAGACTGATAGGAAAGATAAGATTAAGACTAAACCCATTGCAACAGAACCCCCTTCACCACTGCAATCTGCAGGTGCTACTGCACACAAGCTGCAAATAATAGCTCCAGATAAATATCAAAGATGGGTTAGGTGGTGACAGGATCAACAAGGAGTTAAACTCTATTAGGTGAGCACTGATTCATACTAGGGGTGCTGGAAGCAAAATTGTTCTTATATTCCAGTTATGCATAAGCATAACCTGCAGCAGCTTGTCTGTCACCGCATTCCCAGTTAATATACGGAAAGGCTTGAGGAAAGAAATGCTGTCTTAGTCCTAATTCCTTCTCCCTCCACATTAGGGAGACAGATCCCAGAAGAATGTGTCAGAATACCATGTGGAATCCATTTAAGAGCTCCTCTTGGAACTAAGATAATTTCACTCTGTCTATATCTTCTCATTGGTCAACAGCTAGGAAAATTCTGATACCTTTTGGGTCAGCCAACCCACAGCTGTAGCTAATCTGATGTGTGAAGTGTTACATGGGGAAGTCTGCTTAGGAGGCCAGATAAAGCAGATACTTCAACAGTGACATAGCTCCCTCACTGTAAGCAGTTCAGGTTTATTTTTCCAGGAGAAAACCAATCAACCAAAAAAAAAAACCCCAAAACCCAAACCAACACCCCTCCCCCTTCAGAAAAAAACCCAAACCAAAACAAACCCAAAATAACCAACCAACCAAAAAAAAAAACACCCCAAACAAACCCCAAAACAAAACAGAAAAGCCTCCAACCTCATAGAAGTCAACTTCACCTTGAAACTGTACTTACAGCTATTCCTTTATTTTAACCTGTAAATTTTTGTTTGGGCTTTTAGCATTTAAGCTACAGAGTCTTATGGCATGGAAGTATATACTTGTTCATATATAGCAGGACATTTAATTTTCTTCATCAACATTAGTAGGTGTTTGTTTGTAATAATGGGCCACAGCTTATCTCATTCTAGACAAATTTCATATTACAGAATGATTGCTGAGCTTGGGAAGCTGTGTTCATTTGCATTTAATTCTCTTTTGAAACAGGGAAATTCTGCCACCCTCTGGGCAACAACAAAACTAATATATATTTACAATCAGCCTCAAAAATCCCACTGCTGCTGAATAAATATTCATTGCTTTTTAAGCACATTTTAAAATTAATTATTAGGCTGAATGAAAAACAGCAGTTACTATTAAACTACAGGCAAAACAATTACTTAAAGTACTGAACAGCCTTCTTACTAATAGCATCTAGCCAAACACTTAACTTTAGTGTGTCATGATCTTAAACTTTTCTAGTAGTCACTTCATTGTTCACGGTTGTATTTTTAAAGATCTGCTATCAAAATATGACAATTTTTCATCATGCCAGTATGTATTTCCACAAAGTAGACTTTCTGGAATTACTAGAATCTCTGTGACTGAGACAGAAGTGAATGCAGATAGAACAGAGTCCAGAGGACAAAGGCAGCTAAGGAGAAGGCTGCATAAATGGCTGATAAAACTAGCTTTAAAAAGTAACAGTGGGAAAACATGCCTCTTGCATTCACACGGCATGCAGCACTTTGCTAATCATAGTGGTAGTCAATGTATTAATATCATAGTTTGAAACAATGAATGTCTATGCATTTAGAGTTTTAACTCATGCTTCCAGGATTCATGTGTGGAAAGAAGGCTGCAGCATGTGTGTTGTACAATACCTTGTTTTGGCTACAGAGCCTAGCTGCTGCTGTTCTTGAATGAGCTCAGCCAGCTGTTTTTGCAGAGACATATCTTTACCATGCACTTGTTTAATAAATGGATGCTCCAAAAGATGGGTGACTGAAGGACGCTTTTCAAAATCCTTGATAAGACACCTGTGTCAGAGAAAAAGCAGTCTCAGGCAATGATGATCTCTCATTACGGCATGATCCGAGTCAGTTTACTGTGCGGCTGTTACTGTACAGTAGTTTCTTTTTCCACAAATTTAAGTTCCTCAGTATGCAGCAAGACAACTCCTCTATATTGGAATAAATCTGGCATAAAGTACTTAAGTGAATTCACCCTACAAGTATACTAGTATAAATGCTATGAATTTAAGCTTATTTAATCTCTCTTTTTAACTGTAACTAGTTTACTATGAAAAAATGTCATTCTATCTTGTAACTGCTGCACAGTTAATATACATTAAACATAACCTAAGATGAATAGACAATACTTAATTCACTTCAATTTTCTACTTATTCTCTGATGAGAGTTTGATGAAGTGTATGATATATCCTATTAAAAATTATAAGTGAAATCCGTGATACAACACTAGTCAGAACAATTTGATACAGAGGTTTGTCTTGCTTTTAAAATAAGCGTTTCAGGTAGATCTTCTATATTGCAATGATAAGTGCTAGCATAAGGATCAGAACATTCTGCAAACCTACCTAATTCAGACTGGAAGAGAAATGAATGAGTCAGAATTAAATGCTAGTCAAGGTATCAAAGTTCTGTCTGTGATAGAAACAGGTGATCGAGTAAAGAATAAAGAGATAGACCCTATTAAATTACCATAAAATAAAGTATCATGCTAATTTATATAATTGGGATTTAAAATTGAGGAAGCCATCACAAAAATAAAATAAAAAAAGAGGAAATAAAACAGTCCAAACAGAAGAATGATCTAACAAGATTAAACTGCTTTAAAGTACCCTCTAAGTCTTTACATTAAAAGTGTTGTTTATCTTACTCATATAATAACGTTATTTGAGAATATGAAAAAGAAATGCTGCAATTCAGTATGTATTTCCCTCCTAGCAAATTATAGCCCATGATGAGTTTACTTGATGAGATGCATTTGTATTACATGCTTTACAATTATGTCTCATATTTGCTGATCTTAAGTGATATTCCTAAAGTACTTCCTGAGCAGTGCCAAATATCACAAATAAAGATTATCATTTTAGCTAAAAGTGCAATGGTAACTAAATACCTTTTAAAGGAATTTATATTCTATCAATATCAATTTGCAAAATTTTAAATTACATATAAAAAAAGAAATAAACCAAACACATTGATTTCAAATACTACCAAACACATTAGCAAATTATTAAAGTTCAGCCTCACCTCAAATACTTTACTGAAGCCTAAGGTCTGGTCTTAAAATGATCCTGAAATATCTCTGAATACAACTTTAATACTTTAGGTTCCTGAAAACAAATTTCCCAACCTCTTCTTAGTGTGCTTAGTCCAGAGAAGACAGCCTGCAAAATGGGCTACCAGTTTTATAAATATTTTTGGTGAATTTTGCTAGAACTTTAGCCTCCTAAAAGAAAGACTAAAGTAACAGAACCTCTGAGTGTGAGGCTATAAATACCAGTCGTCCCCTTTTAGTGAAGAGATACATCATTAGCCTACAACAGGTTCTCACACACACACAGAGCCCTTTTCCTTTTGTGATCCATGGTTTTCAAAAGTCAGTACACCCACAAAGACAATATGGTCTATGCCAATCCTGGTTAAATTTATGTGTTTCCTGAGAAAAAAAGAAAAAAGCATTTGAAAAGCAAGATAACATTAATCAGGAAGGCAGAGGGGAAAAAAATATCAACAAACAAAACAAATAAACCAACAAAGGCTATGCAGTATACAAAATCATAGATTGATGGCAAGTATCTGAAGTGGACTTTTCAGCCTAAAAAGCTCATGCACTAGTGATTTTTATCATTCTAACAATAATTACAAATTTATCATATTTATGCCATATTGTTGATATATAAAATTTTTGTGTTAAATTTCATCACATCAGAAGTTCTCCAAGTAATATAACTGAATTCAAGTGAAACTATGTCACAGAACCATACAACAGGTTGGGTTGGAAGGTATCACTAAAGGTCATCTTTGTCCATCCCCCATGCAATGTGCAGGGACAGCTTCAACTACATCAGGTTGCTCAGAGCCCTGTCCAACCTGATCTTGAATGGTTCCAGGGATAGGGCATCTCTCACCTCTCTGGACAGCGTCTTCCAATGTTGCCCCACCCTCATCATAAAAATTTCTTTCTTATATCTAGTCTGAATCTACCCTCTTTTAGTTTAAAACCATTACCCGTTGTCCCAATTGCAACAGGCCCTAATGTCATAGCAGTTGCTTTTCAGATAACAGCAACATTAAAGTTTAAACACATTCTCTTGAAGAAATTACACAGTTCCAGACAGAACATCTTGTGTTTACCAGAAGTGTAAGGAACATAGAAGCTTTTACATGCTAGCATGTAGTTATTAAAATGAATTCTACTCTGAGCTCTGGAAGAACGCACCTCCAAAGACATGCTACGGACAAGATCCTGAAGTTGCAAGATAAATTTTCCATATAGATGGCCCCTAGGTCATCCAAATATCCAGGATGATGCATTCATTAAGGAAGCCCAACAAGAAAAGACAGAAGGAAAACACTTTAGGTTCTCTATTTAGCTTCTCTATTATGTGCCTGAAATGCTAACTGCTTAGTTCTGGCAGGTGTTTCAATGAGCATAGGTAAGTTCTGTCAGGGAGGTGGTTTTAAAGATGACTCAGGATTGTATTTCCTTCCATTGCATACTCCTACCAGTACCCTGCTATTTACTTTTCATGCATGCTATTCTTCTGCTCTGCAACCATCAAGTTTATGTATTGTTTCACCTATGTGCAGCCCTCATTCTCTTGTAGTAAGATATTTTTGCCATCTGTGGTCACTTGGATTTCACTTGAAACACAAGTAAAGCTTCATGAATTCATATGACCAAGCTAATGATACAAAACACATTAACACAATTCTGTCTCTGATCAAAGTCTCTGTTCCAAATTCAGAGAGAGCACACCTACTATTGTGCCAAGTTTGTGCCTGTATCGGAAGAACGGATCCCTTTCTGGCGGTTAGACCCCACAACAAGGCAGAGAGCTAGTAAGCAACACAGTGCACGGTGACGGACAGCTGCTTAAATTCATGTAGTTAACTTCTTGTGTGAGTACTTCTGCATCGGTTCAGGCAAAAGACCAAGAGGAGAATGTACATCTCCAATGAAGTTAGTTTAATCCATCAAGTTAAATGGCAAGTTCCTAGCACATTAGGAACACAGCAGCAGAAGAAAGACCAAGCAGGTCGTACAGAATTGAATGTCTGTGGCATATACACTCTCCTTTTGCTCTGAAGCAGCAGAAGTGTTGACACAGTTACTTCTGGAAATTACTCATTATGTTTCAAGCACCAGTAACTGGCTTGCAGCTTAGTCATAGTAGGTACTGTGGGCTCAGTGTGTACTCAGATATTCAGTGCCACACTGGTTTATCACTAGATCTGCTGCAAAGGAATGCAGGATGGAGAGCTGTCATGTGATACTGTAAAGACATGATGTTTCTCCTCTTGATCCATATCCCTTTGTCCTCTCTGTGTAGACGAGACCTATTAATATTCTGAGGTATATTTATATCCTCTGCTTCTACACTGTCATTTCAACTGTGTTGCTTTTAGTGACACACTGAATGCATACTGCTGCTGTTCTTAGTCAATGTTACCTGTAAAATAACAATTCTTGAGCCACTACCTATGTGCTAGTGAAAAAGAATGCAACAGACTGCTAGTGTCACTGCAAGCGTTCAGTAAGGTATCGTCTACACTGGAAGCAGTACACACACTGTATTGCTCTTCAGAAAGAAAGAAAGAAAAAAAACCAGAATATCAGCTCTTACAACGCTGAAGCCTGCATGAAGGTGTGCACTTCTACGGACCTGCATGCTGAAATACAGATATAATGTGTGAAAAAGTTTATCATATGGGTGCCTGATTCCAAAATTGCCAGTACATTCAGTCAGGAAATATATTCCATGTAGAGGCCAGAAAAAAAAGAAATCAAGAAGTAATACACAAAAAAAAAAAATCAGTATTAGCATCTGAAAGTAGAAGACTACACTAACAAAACAGCTTTTATAATGTCGCTTATCAGAAAATATTCTTAGTCAGTGCAGCCAACAGAAATCAGTGTGTGGATCATGCAAGAGCAATGTTAAGAACTCCTATCACTGAAGGATTTGCTTCTGAGGAAAGGAGAAAACTAAAATACCTTCAGGTGCTTTTCTGAGCATTTGTTTAAGACCAATGTGAACACTTAGCCTAGGCACTGTCAAACAACAACAATGCTGCAGTTACATATAAAACCCAAAAATGTGCTGTATCTGCAGATTAAGCCCATGGAAATTATTTAAAAAAGAAAAAAGTGGTGTGAGGGTGTCTTGCATTGAGCAAATCTACTACAAGATGGGTTTCGTCTAAGCTATGATGAAAACATGACAATATTTGGTCTGCTATTTTTTTGATCTAAAATAACATGAAGGCTAAGTAAGTAGAGATTGAAAAGGAAACAAACATTGTACATGTTTGCTTTAATGAAAGTCAATCCATTACCTAATTTTAAATTCTAGTATCTCCCATCATGCTTTCTTAGCTGAAAATTAATTCTCAGAATTCATTAGTGTCACTACATTAAACATAGGCTGCAGCCATTTGCTGCAATCTCACAGCCAGGCTCCTAAGTACCATTTCCATTCTGCCATAATTACAGGCAAAGATGAAGCATTTATTAGCAGGGGATCAGAGCAGACTCCCATACACACAGGCCTGTCTGAGACAGCCTCTAAAAATTCACTGGCTCCTTGCATTTGGATGATAACATTGTTGGAACTGCTACCTCTCAACAATGTAAACTGCCATTTTGCAAGTACCAAATCAGATGACTGAAAAGAAGAGACATTTATCAGTTCAGCATTCATGAGCTAATATTTACTAATGAATAAGTGGAAAGAAATAGATTTCATAAGAACTGCAATGGTGGTCTAAGTCTCCTGTGCATTCAGAAATAGAAAACAATTACTAAACGTCATTCACTGTTGCAGCCAAACCTAAACAGAGCAGCAGCAGTTATTTCTTTTCAGATCTATTATAATCCATTTGGCCACAAGTACTTTCTTTAAGAAAAAAAGAAACCAAGCAGCTCCAACACTTACAGCTTAGTTGCATTATGATTCATCTCCAGTATTTTGTTTTCTTCAATTATTACATTTTGCGAATACTACATTTTATGATGAAAGTGGATTACTGGAACTTATTTTGCCTCATAAATCAGATATTCAACAAGACACCTCATCACTGTTTGCCATTTACAGGCACAGAAGATGCATACATTAATATCTGGAAGAAATTATTACTTTATAATTTTTTTATATATTTTTTGGTACAAGTAATCCAGGAGGTTGCTCGATTGTGTGGAAGACAACTTCCTTCTGCAAGTAACAGACGAGCCAAAAAGGAGAGGTGCCATGCTTGACCTCATGCTCACCAACAGGGAAGGGCTCGTTGGAACTGTGGCGCTCCAGGCCAGCCTTGGTTGCAACGATCATGAGATGGTCCAATTTGAGATCCTCAGGACAGTGAGAAGAGCGTGCAGCAAGCTCACTGCCCTGGACTTCAAGAGAGCAGACTCTGGCCTCTTCAGGAACCTGCTTAGTAAGGTTCCATGGGATACAGCCCTAGAGGGCAGGGGGGCCCAAGACTGTTGGTTGATATTCAAGGATCACCTGCTACAAGCTCAGGAGTGTTGTGTCCCAACTAGAAGGAAGGGCAGCAGGATGGCCAGGAGACCTCCTTGGATGAATAAGGAGCTGCTGAGGAAAATTCAAAGGAAAAAAACAGGCTGGTAGAAGGAAAAAAAGGTGGAAGCAAGGACAGGCGGCCTGGGAAGAATACAGGGATGCTGTCTGGGAAGCTAGGGACCAGGTTAGGAAAGCTAAGGCCCAGTTAGAATTAAACTGGGATGTGAAAGATAACAGGAAAGGATACTAAAATTACATTGCAAATAAAAGACAGACCAGGAACAATATGGGCCCTCTCCGGAAGCCATCAGGACAACTGGCTACCCTGGATTTGGAGGTTATTACTGACTTCTTTGCCTCAGCTTTCACTGGCAAAGGCTCTGACCACACCACCCATGTCTTGGAAGGCAGACGCAGGGACTGTGAGAATGAAAACCTTGGGCCCACTGTAGGAGAGGATCTGGTTTGAGACCATCTTAAGAAACTGAACATGCACAAGTCCATGGGACCTGATGAAATCCATCCGCGGGTCCTGAAGGAGCTGGCAAATGAAGTTGCTAAGCCACTGTCCATCATATTTGAAAAATCACAGCAGTTGGGTGAAGTTCCCAATGACTGGGAAAAGGGAAGTGTAACCCCCATTTTCAAGAAAAGGAAAATAGATGACCCAGGGAATTACAGACCAGTAAGTCTCACCTCTGTGCCTGGAAAATCTTGGAGCAGATTCTCCTTGAGGGCATGCTAAGGGACATGAAAAACAACAAGGTGCTTGGTGACAGCCAGCATGGCTTCACTAAAGGGAAATCCTACCTGACCAATTTGGTGGCCTTCTATGATGGGGCTACAGAACTGATGGACAGGGGTAGAGCAGCTGATGTCATCTACCTGGACTTGTGCAAAGCGTTCGACACTGTCCCGCAGGACATCCTTGTCTCCAAATTGGAGAGACATCAATTTGATAAAGAACAGCCTGGATAGCCGCATGCGAAGAGTTGTGGTCAATGGCTCAATGTCCAGCTGGAAACCAGTAACGAGTGGTGTCCCTCAGGGATTGGTGTTGGGACCAGTCTTGTTCAACATCTTTGTCGCTGACATGGTCAGTGGGATTGAGTGCGCCCTCAGCAAGTTTGCCAATGACACCAAGCTGTGTGGTTTGATTGATATGCTGGAGGGAAGGAATGCCATCCAGAGGGACCTTGACAGGCTTGTGAGGTAGGCTGATGCCAACCTCATGAAGTTTAACCATGCCAAGTGCAAGGTCCTACACCTGGGTCAGAGCATTTCCAGGAACAGCTACAGGTTGGGCGGAGAAGAGATTCAGAGCAGCCCTGCAGAGAAAGACTTGGGGGTGTTGGTCGATGAGAAAATGAACATGAGCCAGCTTCAGTGTGCACTCACAGCCCAGAAAGCCAACCCGCTACATGACAAGCAGCATGACCAGCAGGTCGAAGGAGGTGATCCTTCCCATCTACTCTGCTCTCGTGAGACCTCATTTGGAGTATTGTGTTCAGTTCTGCTGTCCTCAACATAGAAAGGACATGGAACTGTTGGGACAAGTCCAGAGGAGGGCCACAAGGATGATCAGGGGACTGGAGCACCTCCCATATGAAGACAGGATGAGAAAGTTGGGGCTGTTCAGCCTGGAGAAGGCTTCATGGAAACCTCATAGCAGCCTTCCAGTATCTGAAGGGGGCCTATAAGGATGCTGGGGAGGGGCTCTTCATTAGGGACTGTAGTGATGGGACAAGGGGTAACGGGTTAAAGCTTAAACAGGGGAAATTTAGATTGGATATAAGGAGGAAATTCTTTCCAGTTAGGGTGGTGAGGCACTGGAATAGGTTGCGCAGGGAGGTTGCGAATGCTCCGTCCCTGGCAGTGTTCAAGGCCAGGTTGGACAGAGCCTTGGGTGACATAGTTTAGTGTGAGGTGTCTCTGCCCATGGCAGGGGGGTTGGAACTTGATGATCTTAAGGTCCTTTCCAACCCTAACTATTCTATGATTCTGTATCAGACTACTTATTAGAGCTGAGAATCCACAATGCAGCCTCTGGGCAAAGTCTCTGTTCAGCAATCGGTTAGATAAAGTTCTCATTGCCACTCCTCTGGTCCCTATCTCTCTGTCACTCCCTGGCCCATCAGGGTGCTCTTCCCACCATTTGCTCTTCCCACAGCTTTACAGCACTCTCCTCTGCCCTCCAAATACTTCTCTGCTTGCACAAGTACCTGCTGCCTAGCAGTGGGGAATCTTTCCAGGATTCTCCTATTGGAAAAGAAGAGTTTTCCAGGTTCTTGAACAGGACTTCAGGTCATCCTGAGATGCTGAGCTCCTGTCCTTCTAGTCCCAGAAAAAACAGTTACCATGATCCCTCCAAAGGCAGAGATAGCTCAGCTGAGGATCTAGAACATCACAGAAGGTCATATTCTCTTCACCCTCTCCCTAAGCAGGGTGGAGGTAGTCTCTGGGTTTTGAGATTCTTTTTTTTTTTTCCTCCCCATATTTTTCTATCTACTTCCTTCAGAAGGTCATTTCATGGTGGAAGATTAATTAAACCAAGCGCATGACCTCAACTGGGCTGACACCCCTGCTTGGAGAAATGGAAGGACAGATACTGACAAGCAAGATCACGTAGGCCAGGCACATAAGGTCTGCAGCTTTCCAGTCAAGGAATGAAAAATAACAATCTCTGAGGTTGTTTTCTAACTGGTTAAAAGATTCTGTTCTTACCAATTGCTTTGTCTGTTCCTCCTACCTCTGTACTGCATGTACTGTGGCAAACACTGGTCAGTAACATGCAGCAGAGATGTGGAGAAGACATTTTATGTATTACATTTGTAATAATGATGCAGGGCTGTGGCTTCCTACTTCCCTGAAGCCTCCCTGCTTCCCTGAAGCTTCCCTGCTTCCCATTCCTAGGCCTGCCCATCCCCCCTACTGCTGGAGGTCACTCGTTTTCAAAGATTAACTAAAAAACTGTGACAGCTTTGCCAGCAGCATTTCTGTTTTCAGTCCTAATTCAATAGGACATATAGGATACAAATAACCTTATCTTCAGAACTATATATAGTTGCCCCTTTGGAAGAAAGCAAATGCTGGGCACAAACGGTATATATATAGTTTAAATAGGTCTCCTGTCTTGAACCAGCATCCCATGATAAATAACAAGAATTTTACTGTTCCTTCTGCTACAATCAGATATCAGGATGAAAGACTGAATTATGACAAAGTACTCAATCATCACATACATAATATAAATTCTGATGGTCAGAACACATTCATATCATTATTGATTTGCCGTTTGACAGCAAATGCTGTAAATTAACTAATCTTCCCTAACAGTGAGAGAAATACTCTAACACTGAAATGTCATCAGCACCTGTTTTCTTAATAAATCTTCTTTCAGTTTAATTTTTACCATCAAGCATCCTATAGTGTAATTTAGAGCATGCATCTGAAAACTAACAAAGGTTCACTCACACAGAAATTATAAGATTAAGTGTAGTAAATAGCTCAACCTCTTGTACAGCTAAAACAAATTATAACAGGTTTCCTAGACTCCTTTGGGCTGAACAGACACAATTTAGATATATACATGGTTTGGAGAAAAAACAAGGTAAACTGTATGGAGTGGGACTTTTTACAGCACTTAGAGTAGGTCAGACTTTGCTCATGTTAAAACCCTTAGAGTTTTACTAGAGACAACAGAAATTCAGTCAGAACAATTCTAGGGATTTATTGTGTGATGAAATTGGGGGTTTCTAGCCTTTTATCAGGCATGGGTCTGCTCTGTTTCTTTGGCCTGGCCTTGAAGACCCTGGAACACAAAAAGCCTTTAGAACCTTATTTACAACTGAAGCTTTTAATTAGGAACAGTGTTTTGCATTTGTACTAAACATTCTCCCTTTGACACTACAGCATGCAGTTGATTTGAAGTAGCTGGAGCATAGAGAAAGTAGGACATGAGGAAAGAATACTGACAGTTTCTTTCACATTTTATGTCATAGCTGGAAAGGCAACTAAGGACAGAGATATTTTTCTCTCCTTTGGGGTTTAGTGCATTCTTTCCTATCTTCCAGTAAATAAGGACAGATACCAAAAGGGCAATTTTAGGTTCACTTTCCTATAATCACAGAGCAGCTGGGGAAAGTTTCTCACTTATGCTCCATTAAACTGACTGCCTGGTGCCCTCTGCTTTGAAACCCCAACTTCAGCCATGCTATAACATCTTCATTTTAACAAGTTCACAAGCACCTGGGCAGATGAGATCAGGTTAATTGTACTAGTTGGGAGTCCACAGGCAGTAACATTTTTCGTACTACTGTGTGATAGACCTGACACATACACCCTGTGGTCCACAAGGGGACAGCAGGCACATCTGTGCTCCCTGAAGCTTCCGTTAATCTAGAAGTATGCTGGGCTGCATCATTCTTAACTCTGCTGCTGATTATTGAGTGACTTCGAGCAAGATGCCCTTTGTCTCATGTTTTCAATTGCAGAAGAAGGTATTTATCTCGTGTCCCTGTTCTACAAGTGCAGATGACTGACAGGACATCCTGCCTTCACATTTCATTTCAAGTAAAGCACAGACATGGCAAGCATCAGCAATTATAACAGACTTTCCTTCCAATAAATGGTATTAACATTAGAACTCTAGAAGCACCTAAGCTTAGAATTAAGCTTAAAAATCACCCTAGTGAAAGAGCAATAGGCAGGGACTACTTGAGAAACTGAAATACTATCACTTAATGACAACATGAGCTTGAAGAAGGGAGTAAGGAAACTGTCTCATCAGACAATTACTTCACATGTTCTCTCTGATACTATATTCTTCCATACAGCATACTATTCCTAGAATTGCTAATGCTTCCCAAATGTACTTGTCACTCCATCATGGATACATATATTTCTCACTGCACTTACCTTACTACTGTTAATACTTATGACTCAGAATAGCCAGCAAATAAACCCACAAACCATGAGAACCAAGGGAAGAATGAGTGCTTATCACTAATGGTAAGGATCTCAAGAGTATACTTTACTGAGTGAAAGATCTTGGTACTATGACATTTGTAAAACCTGGCATGATTCTTTGCAGGGTCAGGACTACAAACATGCCCAAGTATTTCTCACCTCCACCTAAAACTGCAGGTTTTTACTACAACTGCTCATTAGAAAGCTAAGATAATTGTATCCATTATATATGCCCATTCATCTGCATAAAAATATCTCACACAATACTCAAAAGTGGTGGAGATCTTTTGTCAGGTACTATACCTCACAATCTGAATCTTTCTGACATTTGCAAACCTCTGTCTTCTTACACGGTGAAATTAATGAGTTATGTTACACACCATGTTCTCTGTGACAGAAACAGTAAAATATTCTTTGTGTAATATGAACAGAATGTCACTAAACAATAGCTTAGACTAGGAAAAATTTTGATGTGTATTCAGAGAAGCTGAATATAAATGGAGCACTTAAAACCTAGATAATCTAGATGTTCTATTAATTGAATAACTCTGAATGTAGACTCATCAATATGAAATTCAGCTTGTAAGGCTGTGTTTAAATTGAGTACAAAAAATTGAGGTTATCAAGACTAAATATTATATTTGTATTGTATTTGCAATGTCATTGCTAAAACAAAAGTTACATTCTTATGATAAATGCTGACTGTAAGTATTGTAACATCACATTTTGACTTTTGTACTTCCTGAATTTGCTAATTTTTTAATTCCCTCCAGCTCAAGAATGACTGATTAATTCAAAGAACCATAATAGCTAATCATTGGTTAAATAAATTTAAAAGGAGAATGTCCCTGGAGATACCATTGCTCATTTTAATTGAAATTAACATTTTGTGATGTAATGTAAATAAAGGTTATTGTATCCTTCTGCTCCTAGAACATATTAGCTCTTCTATCTACCCCTAGAGATCAGCCAAGGTTTAAACTGCCAAGAAAATTATCTGTGGCATGTGAGATAATTTTAGTGAAGCGGGGGTATACATTTTAACATACAGCCTGTAGTATTTTACAAATTAAGTCTAAAGCACTGTATGTCTAAAATGCTGGTGGAAAGAAATTGTTATCTTAGCAGAGCAATGTCATCTATGCTGTAGCTACAAAAAAAAAAAGCTTCATAAACATGCATGGGCAATGAATAGGGTGAACTCTTCAAAACTAGGATTTTATTTCGACAGATATAAACACAGGTAAAGAATGTTATTTTTGTTAGCCAAACCTCCAACAACTGATATGGCTGTTTACATGCCCTTATAGGAATGGTAAACCCTATTAATATGTGGACAAACAGATAATTAATTCTTTCTCATCTTGCTCTAGTGGAGCAGCTAAGTTCTTCATGGCCAGTACAGATAATTATACATACATAGAATTTTACTGACCTTTTAAAAGTCTGTGCTGCATGTATCTCAGTAGATATGAAATACAAAACCAGGCTGCTGCCAGAGATGACTTAGCTGAAATTGTGTTGTCTTTATATTTTTTAAAAACAAAATATGTAACTCAGATTAGCTATCTCATTGTAAAAGTCCTTAGTAAGACAACACATTACAGTCCCCATCTCAAGCCAATGTCAACAATGCTGGGAATAGAAACAAATTCACCAAGCTAAGAACTATCTTGACTCTCCATTCAGATTCTGTAAATAATGCATTGGACTTCAAAATGTTGTGGGAAAATCATATCTCTTGGGGCAGTAGAATCACAGTTAAAAATACAGACTTCATTTCTAAAAAATACATGATCACTATTTTAACAGTTTAAAGAGTTACCTACAAAAGCACATTGAAACTTAACAGACATGTTGTAAATTTCTATAATATGTGAGAGAACACTTGTAACAAAAATGCCTCTTCAGGCAGTGGCATTTCAAGGGTTGAGAATGTGGGGTGAAAAAAAAAGCTACAATGACCAGGTTTGGCAGTCTTGTCATAAATAAAATTATTGTGTAAACAGAACTGAAGTCAAAAGCTTAGGCAAAGCTGCATGCTCAGTTTCTGTCAATACACTGGTCTGGCCACAACTTGAACCAGATAAGCTTGTTATGCAAATGATGTTAGCCATCAGGAAGGAGGTAGATAATGAAATTACCTGAAAGCTAACCACTCATCACAAGGGTGACAGAAACATCAGGCAAGGTCCTAACATATGGATAAAAGGCAGTATGGAATTTATACAATCATTGCTTTTAATTTATCTTAACTAAGCTGTCACAAGGTGGACATCAATAAATGCATAGCTAATGCATATAAATGAGCCAATTATCAGTAATGGCTAAAAGGTTTGCAGTTGTATGATCCAATGTTTCTTTTTTTTTTTTTCTAGAAAATCCAGTAATGTAAAGCCAAGCTCCCATAAAAACATTTTGCAACCTCTGCATTGTACCAACTCTACTAACACATGTCCGAGAATGAAGCAATGTCAGCGGATTCTATTTCAGTGTTCTGTTAAAGGTAGCTACAAACCCAACATATTTATTTTGTTTCATTTCTCCATGTTAAGAGATTGCATATGAGCATACTTCCTTACTTCATTGTATGTATTACTGTAGAAATGTAAAGCAAGATCTGAGAACCTGCAGATGTTCCTGGTGAGAGGAAGTAATTAAGCAAAAGTAATTAAAACTCAATGTGATTAAAAATATATAATTTGAAGATATCAAAAACCCAAGGGACAAGATTAAAAACAAGCATAGCCATAAAAATATTCATGTATGACTTCTTTTTATGAACAGGGCATGCTGAATTAAAGGACTGAACAACTGTTAAGAAATGTTAAAACTTAGTTTTCTTGTATGGCTCTCAAGCTCAGTAGGGACTTCTAAACAGGGAGATACCAAGAAACAAAAACCTGTATAACAATGCTGAAGGTTAATGCACAATGTTTCTGAAAAAGAATGTAATCTTATTTACCAGGGGTACTACCTCTCTAAAGCACAAGTGGAATATAACCCACCAGGGTTAGAGTCCCCAGAACATAGCCTACAGTCCATGAATAGTGTAAATAAAGTTTCTCTATAAGAGAATGAAATTCATCCACCACCCAGTGACTTTTGTAATTAAACACTGATTCTGCCATAGATCACAATGTGCACTGCTGTGTAAACAAGGACATGCATTATGGAGAAACAGAACTCGAGTAAATCTGCTCTAGAGGAATACACTTCTACCACCTATGCTGGAAAAGATTCTGCAGTAATGACAGTAATGACCTTCCTCTGTAGACCAACCACTACAGCGTACCTCATCTTCCTGCCTGATTAAAGATCAGCATAGTAAATACAAATATATTATTAAGAAAATTTGCATTAGTCTTTAACTTCTCCTACAATGGCAGTACACTAGTACACAACTGATAGAAAAACATATCAGAAAGGGATACTGTACTCCTTCACCGGTAACAAGACACATGAAGGAACAGAACAGATTCAAAATCCAGATGTGCATATTTTCAAACCTATCTTGAAAAGTCAACACTGACGAGTGGTGTTCAAAGTATTTGGTTATTTGATCAGCATAAACTTCCCAAAGGTTTTATATTATGACTCCCCATGTTACACAGTTTAGGTTGTAATAGGTCACAATAAAATACTGAAGAACCCTAAAAATCACTCATAGAAGTTGCTGTAAGATTTCTGAATACAATGCTAACAGCTACTAAATGGTAATTTCTTAGTTTCATTGCTTTACTTTTTTTTAAAGCAAAAGCATATTTTAGTTCCCTGACAGCCACATCCAGAAAGTCTAGGTAACATATTACACTCTTGGTACAACCAGTGTTCAGTTACATACATTGGGCATGCACCCTACTATTAGTGAAGTGGAAAAGGGCAACTTTTTTCTTTCTTGTCTTTCAAATTCTTATGTTAAATTAACCAGAAGTCATTTTCATTAACCCTTTTTTCTCCTTGACACAAAATTTCACTGCAAAACCATCAAGGAAATCAGGTATATTTATAAATCTGACCCAGGTCCATCAAAACCAAGAAGCAAATCAACTAAAGAGTTCAGAGAAGCTGTGAAGCAAATTATGTAGGAGATCAAACCGTGCTGTATAGCTTTCAAAAAGTGAAGCATGGTCTAGAGTCTGTGGAAAGTTAAGTTAAAACCCTGCAAAAGCAACAACTCTATAAATGAATTCTGGTTTCAGACTGACGCATGTAGGCCTTGCTGAATAAGCTGGTTTTAGAAGAAAATACAACTCACTGTGAAATGAAATGGTTGAATCCTCTGCACCATTTTTCAGGATGTAGCAAAGTAGGAGGTGGATTTCTGAAAAAAAAAAACCACAAGGTTTTGGGGTTTAAAATGTTAATGTTTACTGGAATTATTGCACAGTCAACAAAGATGATACTTATTCCACTAGGGAGAAAATGCTCAGACTGTCTGTGTCCCCTTCAGATGCCTGTTGGGTTTTTCCTGCTGCTGCTTATTCAGTGAGAGTGCTCCTCTTTTCATATCCTTCTACTGGTTGACAAGAATCTCAACATGACTCGCCAGTGTCCGCTCGCAGCCCAGAAAGCCAACTAGATCCTGGGCTGCACCAAAAGGAGTGTGACCAGCAGATTGAGAGAGGTGATTGTCCCTCTCTGCTCTGGTGAGACCCCACCTGCAGTACTTCATTCAGCTCTGCGCCCCCAACACAAGAAGGACGTGGACTTCCCTGTGCAAGTCCAGAGAAGGGCCACAAAGATGTTCAAAGGCCTGGAACACCCCTCCTATGAAAAGACACTGAGAGAGTTGGGCTTGTTCAGCCTGGAGAAGAGTCCGGGAAGAGCTTAGAGCAGCCTTCTACAACCTAAAGGGGCCCTACAAGAAATCTGGAAAGGGACTTTTTACAGGGGCATGTAGTGATAGGACAAGGGGTAATGGCTGAAAGAGGGTAGATTTAGATTAGATATAAGGAAGAAATTCTTTATTGTGAGGATGGTGAGACACTGGAACAGGTTGCCTAGGAAAGTTTTGGATGCCCCATCCCTGGAAGTGTTCAAGGCCAGTTTGGATGGGGCTTTGAGCAACCTGGTCTAGTGTAAGTTGTCCCTGTGGCAGGGGAGTTTGGAACTAGATGATCTTTAAAGTCCTTTCCAATCCAAATCATTCTGTGATTCCTCTTTTATGTCAATACCTTTGAAGCTGGAAGTCCCTACAGCTCACGGTGCGCTTCACATTTCCCTTTCAATTCATCCTGATTCAGGAAGGACCGACTGCTACTGGAAGATTAAGCTAGCCATCATACCACTTTACCTTAGATCACTGATTCTGACCACAATTTTTATTAGAATTGATATCTTCATCACCAGAACTACAAAACTGTCAACAATCTGTAGCATTTCCAGTCTGGATTTCAATCTGTATTCAGTTTAGACGACATTGTAAATTCTACAACTGTTAAAAATCATTGTTACTCTTAAAGGCACATTAAGCAGAGAGTATTTTTACACTATGTAAAGATGTAAGATGTCCTTCCATAAGGCTTTTAAGTTCCATGTTAGCTGACATGAAATTACTTTCCTTGATGACTGTTACTGTAACAGTTAAATACACAAACATACAGAGCAAGGCCTATAGGTCGTATTAAGTGGACCAAATTTTAAGCAACTCAAATTTAAGCGGACCAACTTATAGCAGGAAGTGTTCACAGATATCCTGTTATTCACAGATCTTCTATTATACTATGTTTCAGAGGTTTCATCTGCAACTTCAGATTTGAGAACTTTTTAAGATTAAATTTGTGTTTTATGAAACATTAATGATTTGTCTTCTGTTGTGTTTGAGGGCTCAGTGCAAAGGGTCACACATTACTGAAATGTCAGGAAAAAAAAATCACAAGAGTTATTCTATGACAGAAACTCACTAACATTCTGGATTGTACCATCAATCACCTCGTTTATACCAGGGCCACATTCCACAGCATGACACTACTTGGAAAATCTCACAAACAAAAAGGCAAGTAGCAGAAACAACGTAAATTTGTGCTGATCTGCTTAGTAGTCTTGATTTTTTCATGACCATTCAAAGACTAGTTCCATTTAACAACTACCCTCAAAAATACAAACAAAATGGTTTAAAAAAAAAATTACAATGTGGCTTTGTAAGAGATGGACCATTTTTGTTCATCTGTAGCTATTCAAAACAAATGCAGACATCTGATTTCACTGCGGGTTGACATGTTGCTACTTTTCTCTTTTGTTACAGGGGACTCAGGGAATGCAATTTTCTTAATGAAATGAAAAATACAGAATGTTTGAGCTGCGCAATGCTTATCAAATTTATCATTAGGAAAAAAATGTGATTGGTTATTTTATATTACAGTAACGTTTCAGAGCTGTCTTCCATTTACCAGCCTCAGATGTTCTTGCACATCACAGAATCTGTTTTTTAACAAGCATAAAAATAACCATAGGAAAGTATTTCTAGTGATAGTCCCATAGAAAACAAAAAACAAAACAACAGCCACAAAACAAACCCAAAACAACCAAACAAAACCCCAAAAGCCCACACCTTTAGAAACACTTTAGAAACCTCTTGCTCTTTAATGAAAAGAGTTATCAGTCCAAACATCCCACATGCATGAACTCTTGCAAACAGCTTTAAGGGACAGCCAGCTGGGGTTCATATATGTTTTTAGTCTTTATTTTGCATGAATGATACTCTATTTGACAGTCTGGATTCTGATAAGACCAATTTTTTATTGTAATGTGAAGCACAGTGTATTTCTCTTTAGAATGATACCAGCACCACCTACAGATTGTCTGCTGTGAAATTCTGAATTGCACTGCAAAGAAATTTGCTTTTTCAAAAGCATACATATTCATGAATATGTAGCTTTGTCTCTTGTGTTCACACTGCTCTTAGTCTTTCCATGGTGGTAACAACAGTGCTTACAAAACCCATATGGTTCGGAGACTCTATTAAGAATCTTACAAGGAATATCCTGAAAAAAGACACAGAGATAGTTACATTAATTGCAAATATAATAATAGAAAGAGGTGAGATTTCATGATGGAAGAACAGACCAGCAGAGCAAATGTCATTCAGGAAATACACTTAGTCATTTGCAGGTTAATTATTAATGGAGAAAGTGATGTTTTTAACCACATAGAATATGTTTAAATTACTAAGCTACTAAGCTCTCACTGATAGTTACTCTCTTACAGGTGGCCGAGCCAAATCAACAGAACTAAGAAATCTATAAACCTACTGATGTTTTCCTGAGCTTGACAGTTCTGTATTTGTTGACAGAAGATGATATGTTATTCCTTGTGCCTTCGTAGTAAAAACCTAGAACTAGTGGTCTTCTAATTAAGCCACCAAACTGATGTTTCATCTGCAAATTGAGCAAATAAACATGACCAGAACCTTAATTCATTAGCATCTATAAAGCACATTGGTTCCATTCGATGAAAAACATTACTTAACTACAAAGCACCAAGTCAGGTCACCTTTTTCTGGCATCACATCCATAAACGATTTCCAGAAATGGGCATAAGAGGGTCAACTTCCTGCCTTCATTTTGCCTAAGGCACCACAAACTGTTTCATGGTGACAGCAAAAAACACCATGGCTTCCATAGCACCTCCAGAGGTAGACTTGCAGTAAGTACTCAAGTTCCAGGGTAACACTAAAAGCCAGGTATGCAAGAGCAACTCACTTTAAGCTTTTTTGCAGATCTTTTGCAGTTTGAAATGCCTCACTACTTCAGCTCAAAGACCGAAATTAGGGCCATTGTGATTCCAGACTATATTAAATTCGATACATCAAGTTCTATGGCTTTTGTATGCTTGCATCAGCCAACATCACAGCAGTCCACCACCATCTGGCTGTTTCTGCAGTACTCAGAACACATTCACATTCTTCCTAACTTGCCAACATAACTTTATTCTATTCTTTTCATATAAAATTAGAATGCTCTGCATGCAATCCTTCAATCCTCCTTGCTACATACATAAGAAGCTGAAGGACAATACAGTCTCATTTTCTATTATAAGTGATTGAAATTGTGAGAAGTAGATATGAATATTATTAGAAAAAGTGGGTATAACTAATCTTGTCTTTTGAAAATGGCCTCTTCCATGCAAGATCAGTAATCTACTCTTTATTTTCCAACTTTCTGTGTTTTTTCCTTTTATTCTTTCTATAATTCATAATTAGTCACAGAACTACATGCTCTGTTTCCTTAGGCAGATGCATTGATCTTTGTGAGGAGTTTTTCTACCCTCATATTCAGTGCTTTCCATGGTCATGTTGTTTTTCTCTGGGAATTTTGCTTCAGTGAAGACTGCAGGATTGAGCCTGTACAAGACACTGCATACAGAAGCACAGTGTTCCTTAGAACATGAAGACATTAGCAAGCTTATCAAGCAAGAACTGCTGCCGAATTCTGAATGATACACATATGGGTTTGTGCTAGAATATTTTAATCTGTCAAGCTTTATGTGTTCCCTGTCATTCAGCCTGCCTCCAAAGTCACAGCTGGTAAAACAAAATCGGTCATTTTTCCACAATAAGGCCAATGATGCAGCTCAGCGAGCACCACTCAGCCTTTATGTTAAGCGGTGAGCCTAATTACAGATAACACTCCTTTGCTGGCAATGAGAAAACAAGCATTTTCCTCTTAAAATACTTCTATGACAAATTTTTAAAAATTGAAAACACATCTACTGTTTTTTTAACTATTTCAGTAAACACAGACATACATTTTATAAACAGAAATCAGGACAGGGCCTCCAGTGAACAAATTGCATCATCAACCTACCACATTGTTTCTAATCAGAAATGAGCAGACCAGCATCCAACACCTGTCACCATGAGCAGGCTCTGGCAATCACAGCCCTGTATACCCATGTTGTGAATTATTTTCCTAGCAGGCTGGAGAAAATAGTTCTGTTGATGGTTGCCTATGTTTATACACAGACAGTTTTTATATGAAATGAAACCATTCATGTATATTTAAAAAAACTAAGTGACATAGCCATAGAAAAAGCATGGAGTCAACCACGCATAAAGAGATTTCCCTACAAAATGTTATGTAAACAAACTGTATTACTGAAATATGTGAATAATTTACATCAATTAATACCTGATACACTCTCACACAAGTTTAAAGTCCTGTCACTCCAGAGCATCTCCACACTGTATAATTCTTCAAAAACCATCAGTCAATTTTCAACAGAGCTCAGAGGATTTCCTAATGCACAGTTTATGACCCATTCAAATCACTAAGAGGTTTCCACTGATCTGAATGAAAAATTTATAACTTAAACACTCTCCCATTCATCTGTCTCCTACTAAAGGCTACTCAAGTTTGACTGACTTCTGGTAACATACTTCACCAAAGCCCACTCAGCACAAAGCAGGGTACTGTATTCAGCTCTGTAAGGTTAAGATAGAAACTATAGGTGCCTGCACAAATGGAGAATCAGCACAAAATCACAGCAGAGTCTCAAGAGACTGGAAGATCAGAAAGAATACAGGATCTAAATAAAAACGGGAAGCAATACCAGAAACATGGAATATGGGCAAACTGGCTTCTGCTCTAAAGCAACTGTGTGTCCACTGAGTTGATCTAGGAGTGACTGAAGCCCCTTCTTCAAAACACTTTGAATTGTGCAGGTCTTGACCATACTGCAGACCCATCTCCCTTCAGCTCTTTACCAGATCTATAAGCAAGGAATCCTCATGCCTCTCCAGTCAACAAGACATGAACCATATATTGAGACCATATGTACCAAATCACAGCATATGAGACAGCTGCAGTACCACCTCACATCATCTTTAGCTTCCTAAGGGCTCTGCACAGTTAAATAAACCTTTTATTAGGCAAGGGAACAAACTAATGCCAGATCTTAGTACTGTAACCATATAATTAGCAAACACCAGACAAATTATCCTTATTCTGTGAGAATTAAGGGTACATTACATCCTAGGAAAAGATCTGGGGGAAGGAGTAAAAGCAACTATGTTTCTGTCATATTCACTCTTCAGACACCTTCTCAACTGATTCACTTCTAAATAGTTTCTCCTTTTCCACCCCTCACTTTTCTCCAAAACAACTGTTTTCCTTGTTCAAAGCTGTTAATATACAACCTCAATTTCTCATCTCCTAGAATATCAGATGCATATATCTATTCAAATAATGTGTGCCTGAATTCTAACCAGGTCTAAAGTTATGCTGCTTTAAGCCAAAATCAAAACCTACCAAGGGAAAAGAATCAGTTAAGAGGAAGCGGAACACAAGACATTACTGCCTCATTTCTGAAACAAAAATAGTCTTCTTGCTTAAGTATTTTACTATATTCTAATTACAGAGACAGAGTTATCTGATATTTTCCTCTTTACTGTAATGGATGCTCTTCATTTTCCACAGGCCATATACAATTACAGAAGTCTGGACTGAATCCAATAGCATATGATATATTTGTATTGAGTTGAAAGTTAAACAAATATAACTAAAAACTGTAGAATTCTTACTACTTGAAAGGGCTGAGGGTACCAGTTCACTTTTTAACATTTTTTGTGTGCCATACAGGGTCCTGATTTAGTAAAATACAAATTGGATATCTGTTTTCACTCTTTCTCGGAAGAGAATGATGGCTATATGTCTTGTAACACATAAAGACACATTTCCCCCACTTTTGCTTGTGATTTTATGCGACTATTTATCTATTTTGCTGCCACTAAGTAGGTGACTTAACTGATTAACAATGAAATATGTAATCAGCAGCAAAACAAACACAAACCCACAAATGAACAAAATATCAACTATCTCTTTAAAACACACTTAAATCAAGATTTATTCACAACTCTCCAGCTTAGAATATTTCATCAGCCAACACAATAATCAGCAGTCATAAATGCTAAAAGGTAGTAAGTTCCAGAATTATGTACAAATCTGCTTTTGATTTTCAAGATTCACTTTATGCGTTGCCAAAAGAAAAGCACTTCAGGAAGACTATAGACTGCCAAAAGAAACATTCTAAGAAACCTTCTTCACATGACCAGTCCTCTGATTCAAAATAGCATATATCTGATAAATTAAAAGTCACCTCTAAAGTAATGAGTACAGACAGAAATAACGGGCTAGTGATTAGCAAATTAGCAAATTATTCTGAAAGTCACAGAATCATAGAATCAAAGAATAGTTAGAGTTGGAAAGGACCTTAAGATCACCTAGTTCCAACCCCTCTGCTTTGAACACTGCCAGGGATGGAGCATTCACAACTTCCCTGGGCAACCCATTCCAGTGCCTCACCACCCTAACAGGAAAGAATTTCCTCCTTATATCCAATCTAAACTTCTCCTGCTTAAGCTTTAACCCATTACCCCTTGTCCTATCACTACAACCACTAATGAAGAGTCCCTCCCTAGCATCCTTATAGGCCCCTTTCAGATACTGGAAGGCTGCTATGAGGTCTCCACACAGTCTTCTCTTCTCCAGGCTGAACAGCCCCAACTTTCTAATCCTGTCTTCACATGGGACATGCTCCAGTCCCCTGATCATCCTTGTAGCCCTCCTCTGGACTTGTTCCAACAGTTCCATGTCCTTTTTATGTTGAGGACACCAGAACTGCACACAATACTCTAAGTGAGGTCTCACGAGAGCAGTGTAGAGGGGAAGGATAACCTCCTTCAACCTGCTGGTCATGCTCCTTTTGATGCAGCCCAAGATACGGTTGGCTTTCTGGGCTGCAAGGTCAAATAATAACCTCCAGAAAATGTAGTAAAACAAATGTCAGTTATGTAATTCTTTAGTTCATACAGACAGAAAGAAAATGGATGAAAAAGTACAGCAAAGTGTTCTGCTTGGGAACATCTGGATTATCTTTGACTTTTTCCCTTGAACACTGAGATTCACAGGCCACTGGTTTCAGTCAGATTTGGCAGTTGCAAGGTTTCATTAGCCTTTTTCAAGACTTGACAAGGCATCATTTATATCCGTCATTTACTCTTCAGTTTCTGGTTTCCAGTTTCAGTTTCTGGTTTCACTGAGATAGAAACAAGTATTTTATCTCAGAAATATTTTTGGATGCGAGTGAAAACATACAGCTTTGTATTCTGGTGGTCAAGCTCCAAAACAGATATTTAGCATAACTGAATTATAATTATGTTTTGTCATCTCATTTATTCACAAAAGTTTCAGAGAGCTAAAAAGGCCCCTGCAAATTAACAGCAATTGAAACAGAGGAAGTAGTAGTAGAGATTTTTATTTATAACCAGTTCACATCTTTACTGCAATGTAGTATTTTGCTCTTCTATTAAAACTATTGCTCTGTGAATTTGCAAAGCAGGAGAATGTCAGCTGCCAAAGAAATAAAAATGGGACAATAATACTTCTGTGCCTGACTGAAATACATATGGTGTTGTCTAGACACTTCTGTAGTTGGACTATTAAAATACTGCGATTACACCACGTATTTGTAGAACCACATGGGAAAGTAAAGTATCTGTTACAATCTGAAAGTGAAAATCTCACAGATAAATTTCTAAAGGCAAGTAGCGAATTGTATGTGTTTCAAACTCCACTGCACATCAGCCGCTTTAAGAGGCCTGAGTAGGTCACCTGCCTGAAGGCACTGCCTAGTGGAGAAGATTTACTCTTGGAAAGCTAGAAGTTGGGTCAACAGGAGGAAGACTTAGAGGGATGGCACAAACTGATTCTTTAAATAAGTGAAGAAAGATTGCCAAGGGAAGAACTGGATAGGCATTTTGGAGTCTGACACAGAATGTGGTCTCACAGTTCTGTGTTCCTGCTGAGACCTGCCTCTGCCCAGGACACACATTGCAGAAAAAGCCCTGTCATATCACAGTCTGCCAACAAGCTTCATGTTGTCCTGGGCATGCATGGTAACATGGGGTACTTGTGATTTTCCAACTGGTTGAGACATGCTTTTTGGAGTCCTTCTTTACATCAAGAGTAAAATGTTTTCACTACATCACTCCTGTGAAAAGGGGGACTTGCTTCACAGAACAACAGAAGCAGTTTTGCCACTTGCTCTTTACCTTCAGATCTTTGTCTGATTAATTTAGCTCTTATTTTCGAAGAGGAAGACACCTGCTTACCCTTCTATTTACGGACTGAAACCCTTTTCTTAGTTGAGGCTCTACAGAAATAAAAAGAAACCTAACAGTAACCCCATAAAAGAAGTTTATTACCATCTGCTTGGTACGGCTGGTACTGAACATCAAATTCAATCATTACGCTTGACAAAAGCAAGTACTTAAACTCTGCATTTCCACAAGAAACAAGGATTACTCCTTATTTGTACTTTATGACTCAAAGCTTACTTACTGTTTTCAGTTTAGTCTCATTCATAGCACTGTGAGAACTGATATTATTCTGATAGCCTTACTAGTCTGGTTCAGAAATGAATACTTATAAAGGAAATACATTAGTTAATGGTGGCATATTTCCAATGGACCATTAGGAGGATCATTATAAAATTCTGAAGTAATAGACTGAATAAAAGCTGAAGCATAAAGAAATGTACAAGACATGTAAGAGTACCATTTTTTAAAAATGGAATCATCATTTAAGGTAATATGCCTTCTGAGCATGAGGACTGTATGTGGAATGAAATTTATTTGTTCCTTCACCTATTCCATCCAATAAACTTTATTCTACAACACTTGAATTTTTGTCTGCTTTAAAAAAATGAAAAAAAGATGTGTGACTTAGGAATCCCTGTAGATTATAACTGGAGTATAACACAGCCTGATAAATACAAAGAATTTATTAATTATAAAAAAGTCCCATTACAACAATTCAAATAAACCTTCTCTTATGCAGAAATAAATTATAATACTATCAATAAGAGCATATCCCAGTAAACCTGTAAGATGCTAACTTGAAACTGATGTGTCTCTTGAAAGAAATGGGCAGACTGCAGAAAAATACTGACTCATAAGCTAGGGAATCTAAGGAAGGATGAAAATAGTTACAACAAATTCAAGGCAAGAAATACTAACAGTGCAAGTAATGTGTAACAAAGCAATTAGTGATGCAATGCAAGGCAAAAAAAAACTGAAAACTACAAAGCTGAAATATTAAAACACCATGGAACATGTGAAAGTCAAGAGGGATTATTATTATTTTTTTCAATGCAAGATTTAACCAGCAGTTCATGATAAATATTCTAGGGTAACCTTCACACAGAAACATCTTCTGGATAAGTAAACACATCCAGAGAAAACTGTTGAAAGGAGCCATGATAAATGACAAATATAGGACAAGGGAGTTCCCTGAATGTGGGAGGCTACATCCTGGTGTAAGGAAAGACAAGACAATGCCAAGACTGGGAAAAATTTTGGAAGAGTAACCAAGTAAGAAGATGAAAAAGTAAAAATGAGAGACAAAAAGGAAGATGAAGACAAGCAAACCAAAATCCCCAATATAGGGTATTCTCTCAAAAAAAGGCCCAGACCCAACCCCACAAGCACCATTCACTAAACACTTAGAGAGGACCAAAGAGGACAGAAGTAAGCAAGATGGTTAATGGAGAGATAATCATAATATTTAAATTAGGATAATAATGAAACATGGAGGAAGGAAAAGAGCTGACACAATTCATTCTTTGTGGATAAGACAGCATTGACATTTAGCATGGGGAGATAAGAAAATAACAAAGGATGTATTTCAGGGAACTGAAATACAATACAGACCTTTTAAAAATGTATATTTTGAAGACATACTGTGCTACAACAGTAAAGGAGCTGGTGGCGGAGGAATGCAGGAGGAATACATCAAAACAAAGAAGCAGCTATGAGTAAAGCATATTGTTGAAAAAAGTACTAAAGAAAACTTCAGGTAAAAATTGAGTACCCTGAAAGTTACTAGATTTTTACCACTGGCAAAGAATTTTATCGTTTGTGGACATCAATCAGAACTGTGTCATAAACAATGTATAGAATGCAACAGCAGTAAGTGTTGAGGATACACAAATGTCTTCTAGCTGTCTTTTTCTATACTAAATATTAAGGCACCGAATAGGAATCTGAATCATAGCACTGTTTTACCTTTGAAACCTACAAAAACATTAGTAACACATCAGGTGGTTTCAACAAGCAAGTACTCTATTCCTCAACAAATCTGAGGAAAAAAAATGAATGTGTCCTTTTGGAAACTCTGAAATTTTCTGGCACTCAGCACTAAAAATATACAGCCCTATCTTTCCTGCTTTTTCTAGAGTGCAGAGCTCTGACACAGTTCTACTGAAATCCTCCCAATTGAATAGACCAAGAAGGTAAACTTTCCTCAAAGAGAGCTCTCGCAAAGAGCATTTACTGTATGTTTGAGTTGGGAGGCCACTATCTACATCTGTGGAGTCTTAAAAAGCCATAATTCTGCAAGACTTGAATATCCAATACGAGAAACAATGAAATTAAAAAGAAAGAAACAAAATCAAGACAAACAAAACCCCACCCACAAACCAAAACCCAACCAAAATTTTCAAATAATGCAGGTGAGAAGTAAAATATATTTGCACCAATACAACTATAGGTTATAATATGGGACACAGTTCTGCCTTCCTCCCTGAATTTCCTCTCAGTAATTAATTATGAGGAACTAAGAGGTGATTATACATGCATTGACATGACATGAAGACTCAATTTTAAATAACATGTAGAATGGCTAAACATGGAAGAAAATTACACTTCCGTCAAGTCAAATCTCTGTTCCAATGTAAGATGTTTTCTGTTCTTTTTGTTTCCCCAGACAGTTCAAGCAGATGCTGCCTGTAAAAGTCTAATGCGTTTGCATGCTGGCAACAGATCATGGACCATCAAATTGCAAAATAAATCTATCTTATTGTAATTCAGAACATCTTTACTCAGCACTTGTTCTAATATGTGAACAGTCTGATAACAGGGAATCTGATATAATCAATATAATCTGTACTGTGCACGAAGAAACCTAGAGGTTACATTTTGGCTAATTCAACCAAAGTAAACGACATAAAGTCAAATCACTTTGGTTCAGCCAGGTAGAAAGATGAAAGCTGGTGCTACTATTTTCTTCCTAATGTTCTCAGAGACTGTGGCGCTGGATGCCAAAGCACAGATACCAACTCTCCCAAGAGAAGAGATGTTCCTTTCCTTGCCTGCCCCCAGGCTACTAAAGCAAGGTTTTCATAGGAAAAAAAAAAAATTTAAGTGCTCCCTTTACAAAAGCACAAGGGTTGCTTCCCCAGTTCTGGCAGTAATTGGAATTAGTAATTGGAATGTAGTAATTGTAAATACAACTTTCAGTCATTGGATCGCACCATTTATTTCCCATTAGAAGGCTAGTCTTAAATACCTTATACCCCTGGAGACAACCAGAGCTATACTCAAGTTGACTCTAACCTTCTTTTGTATACACCATAAAATTATTGGCACTCTTTTTCAGTAAAGAAAGCGTAGCTCTCTTTTAAAAAAATTATATGTCTCCTGGAAAACTGACTTGGTTTTGATCAGCTTTACCAGCTTCTTTTTCTGTTTTCTAACCTAGTTTTATGCTTTCAATGCTGTTTTTGAAAGGTTACTAACACCACTAGACAAGTTAGTCCAGTGATTTTCTTATTCAGACTGGGCAAGTGAATGAATGATCCTGTTCACCATCTGAATTCCCCCTTATACACCTGAGTGGATGACATGAACCTTTTTACCACAGCACAGACTAATGCAGCCTGCAAAGGACCTCAGGAGGTCTTTGCTTCAACCTCTTGCTCAAAGCAGGATCCCCTATGAGTTCAGGTCACATTTCTCAGGGATTTATACACTCAGATCTTCACACTGTGAATACATTTTCAGTCAATTTTCCACAAGAATTTCTTAAGTTATCATGACAGGCAGCACTTTGAAACCCACCCCCTTGAACATGCCTTTTTCTTGGTATCCCCTACATCCCTAAGATCACATCAGATCCATATAAACACTGATGCTACCACAGAACTGACTTACAGACCCATTCACCATGACTTTATCATTATTTACTGCTTTCTGCCTCCTCTCTTTCCCTTCTCCATTCCCTGCCTACTACTATTTCTTCAAACAGCACTGTTGTAACTTTCATGAATGTAGCACCACATGGTCATTTAATCTATGTTTCAGTTTGTTCATATGTAAAATACGATGTCTCTGCATAGAATGCAGTATCTGCTGTCTTGCCTGGAGTTTTTCTCAGCTTCACAGCTGTGGTGAAAACTTGCACCTTCTAGAGGAACTCTTGAGAGAAGATGCAATACAACTGTAATCTAAATGGCTTTTCATTATCATAAAATAAACCCACTGAAATCATTATTAACTCCCTGAATACTGTAGTTAAAAAGATTTATAACCAATGTCTACTTTAATAAATACTGCTTTAAAATTTTTGAGTTCTACCTTATGATTACACCTGTGGTATGAAAGAAATGTAAGACACTAATTGTGTACATATGTGTAGTACTTTACTACTGTACTAGTAATGAGTAGTGATTAAATATACTGCAAAGAATTTTAACGTTAATCAAACTGATAACTAACAAGGATATCGATACTTTTCAAAGCACAGCTTCTTTTCACCAAATATATTTGCAAATAGTGTGATTACTTATTACTGCATATTTCTGGAAATTACTTCAGAGGGCAGAGCACACAGGCATTTGGTGACTTTTTATTAGAAAAATAAAATAAGCAATGCACATTCATTACAATTCTAAGGATAATTACAATCTTGCTAGAATGAGACTAGTATCTAAGTCTGTCTTTCTTCTGTTTCTATCAGTCACTGAATTAATTTCTTTGCAAATATGAACACTCTATTTCTGAGAAAGGCATTTGTTTTTCAGTTTACACCCATGAATTTACATTTTTTTATAAGGAGGAAGTTCTTTACTGTAAGGTGGTGAGGCACTGGAATGGGTTGCCCAAGGAAGCTGTGAATGCTCCACCCCTGGTGGTGTTCAAGGCCAAGCTGGACAGAGCCTTGGGTGGCATGGTTTAGTGTGAGGTGTCCCTGCCCATGGCAGGGGGGTTGGAACTGGATGATCTTAAGGTCCCTTCCAACACTAACTATTCTATGATCCTATGAAAGTCTCTGGTACTATGAAATGTATGAGGTGACTTATTCTCTCTGCAATACCAAACTACATGAAGAGATAACCTTTTTCCATGTAAAAATCTAATCTAATTTACTTGCTTCAATTCATTATAAGTAATGTGGGCTACTGAATTTCTACATTAAACATAGGCTATAAAGTGTGTTTTGGAAACCCGCAGGGCTAACGGCTTGAAGTGCAGTTTAACTTCTTCAGGACTGCACTCCAAACAAGAGCAGAATTTTATTTATTTTCCTTTAAACATGAAGTCCTAACTTACATATAAGACACAAGACTGGCAAATTGCCTGCACATCATTTACCCTGCACAATAGTAAGCTGAATGTGCAATAACTCATAAAAGTGTGCATTTTGCAAGTGCAGCAACCTATGGGTGAAGAGATATGTAAAAAAAGAAATTAGTATATGTTTGACGAAGTAGACATTACAGGAAAAATATGCAAGCTTTAGGAATGCAAACATATATATTCATTTTTAAGTTCTCAACTGATGTGGCTTAAACTGAGGTAGAGTTCCAGACATAAACAAAAAAGCAACTATGCAGCTCCCCCTTTTACCTCCATGCATGATGGATAAGCATTATCACTATTTCATAGCAAGATATTTCTCTCTAAAATTGAGTCATACATAGGTGAGAGACTGTGTGGCCTGAACATCCTTCCCTGTCAGCATTATGGCTCCAAGCCCACATAACTTTACCATCAAAGAGCAATTAGGAAGGGGTCTACAGGTTTTTCCACTGTGCAACAGGGCTTTAATTTAAACATTATCTTCCCCAAGACCCACCACAATAAAAAAACACCCTCTCTGGATTAATAATGTAGATGGATATCATGCTAGGCCATTCTTGACCAGCACGATCACAAGGTGAGGTAGGCTGACTAAGGATCCTTCACAGCCAGGAAGTCTAAGAGAATCACTCATCCAACGTAGTGCTCAAGCAGCACTGACTGGAAGTCTCTTGTGAACCTAGACTTTAATGCAAAGCTCTTCTTAAGGAAGTTAGATGTGGGAACATCACGTATTCTCAAATATGGGTGAGTCATGTCCCCAAAACCAACACAGTGCAATTTGCAGCCTCTATGTGCAGTTGCAATACTTGGTATATGGGGCCAGAAAAAGGAATTCAATGAGGAATTCAATTTTCCTTCTTTCCAGTGTTCAGAGAATTTAACACAGTAACTAAGGCTTCATTTGCCTGCAGCTGCTTCAAAAAGAGAAAGGAAAAATTAAAGAGAAAAAAAAGTCCTCAACAAAACAAAAGCACATGAGTTTAAATTTAAATTCTGAAGGACCATCTTAAAAAGGAAGCAGAATGTAATTTTAACAGACCCTAAATAGTCTGCTTCACGAACACTCAATACCGAACCAAGACATTCTTAAAATTTCAAGCAGGAAAACCTGCTCTGGTTACCTTGGTGATAAACTAAAGACAGAAATTGCACATAATTGTTGCTGATGTCACTGCTCCCAATTGTTTCCAAGGTTACAGAGTACCTCAAATAATTGTGATGTTTCATTTCTGGACTGTATTGGAAGCCCATTTTCTGTTCTCGGTAAATTGTTTCATGCTGCAGGTAATCTATCTAAGCCTTATCTAATAAGGCATCAGCAGCTTCTCAGCAACCTTTGTAATGACGTAGATTTATATGTTGAAAATATAGCTACCTAGTTCTCTACAGAGCAATCTGACTCCTAGATTATCTCAATTATTTTTATCCTAAGAATCTATTTCGATAACAAAGTATATTAATAAATATAAAAATATCTGACCACTAAATGTCTTACAGCAAAGCAATATTAGATGTGAATAATCTACCTGGAAGGAAGCTGTTCTCTTGGCCGAATGGTGGAAAATCGGCTGTTAACTATTTATAACTGACGGATTTTCCCATTATCTTTAACTCATTTTAAATGCAGAGCACAAGTGTTTTGCTGCACTAAAAAAAAAAAAATCAGCCATGCTACATCTTCCCCATTGCAACCTCAAGTTTACCAAGTACCATAGCATGAATCTCCTTAAAAATCAGTAAGCACCGTATGTAAGGATTACCTTGCTATTGTCACAGTATTACTACCTCAGGAAAACTACCGATAACGCCGCTAACTACTGTAGTTCCATCAAGAAACAGAAAGCAGTTTTGAAAACACACTAAAACCAAGATATTTTAGTGTACAACTATATGAATAGGAATATGAATATCAGATTGTAGACTTTGTAGCTCAGTTCTATCCCCTAAATCTAACTAAGCCACATTTCAAATCCTCACTTCTGAAGGGCACAACAGTTAAATGTCCATCTAGCACCTCTCCTCCTGCTGGATGTGCCTTTCATCACTTGACTGCTCTCAGACTGCAGGGCTTGACCTTGTCAGCATGAAATTTTCCACTAGAGCAAAACAAAATGGCACTTACTGTTTCTTAGCAGTCTGTTATTATTTATGCAATGGATTTTGAAAAGTAATAATTTACTTTAAAACTGGCTGGCTAAAACAGTTTATGTGCATTTAATGAATGAAATGAACTGCATATGGAGTCACTAAAAATGCCTGAAAGACATCTCAGCTTCTACCTAGAGTGCAGAGAGGGTTAGAGCGCAGCACAGAGAATAAAACAGAATATCAGAGGTGATTCTATTTTCGTTTGCTCAGAAAATGGCTGAGAGCTGAGCATGCTTATTTTCATGATTATTCGAGATCCTCAGTGAATTTGTTTCAGCTGCATGCTTTGTAGCTCTTATGTATGTAATTCCCATGAATGTTCTAGCAACAAATATACTGGCAGGAATGTCTGTTTGAACAGTCTGTTTTAAATAGGCACTGAAGAATATACATATAAAACAATACCCTTCTGTTTACAATTGCATGTATTCATGAGACATTCAGTTGGAGGAGAGACTCTTAAGAAATCAAAACCGGCAACATACTATGCAGGCAAAGTCTTCCCTAACAGATAATGCTTACAACAGACTATTCAACAACAAGCATGAATTACTTGCTGAAATTAGGCCATGAATATACCTGAACAAAGAACGCATCTGAAAATCAAATTCTGTCTGTTCACAGCTCACAAAATTGCACCATGATGATTTAACGTTAAAGCTGATTCTCTACTGCCTTATGTAGCATATAAAAATATTTGTATTTTCTCAAATATATTAAAATGTCACAAGGTAATGGGGTACAGACCCCATTTTGCTACAGTATGGGGCAAATGCATACTGCATACACTTCAATTTTTAGATAATGACAGACTTAAATGACTAGTTACACATACATATTTGGTATGACCTTAGACACAAACAGCTCTCTGCTTTTTAGACACAGACAGTATAACGATTACTCATTGCCCAGTTCAAGCCTGGCACAAACCTATTTAAATCTGACATTCAAACCCTAGGATGCGTTTACCATTTACCAGTTAGAAATGAATTATTAACTCATATACATCTTTTTAAGGGCAGAGCCCCTGCTTTGGCATATTTTGGCACTGTTGCAAACCGTGACACAGTGCGATAGTAGCAGTGCTAAAATGCCAGGACATTCATCCATCCATCACTAACAGTGTACTCCAGGGGTAAAAATGGTCCAGCCCCATTCAACATCTTTCATGAATGAAGTGGATGATTTAGCAGAATGCACCCTCTGCAAGTTTGCTCATGTTACAGCCTGAGAGGAGCAGCTGATACACCCGAAAGTTATGCTGCTATCTAGAGGAGGAACCTCAGCAGGCTGGAGAAATGGGCTGACAGGAACTTCATGGAGTTAGAATCATAGAATCATAGAACAGTTAGGGTTGGAAAGGACCTTAAGATCATCTAGTTCTAACCCCCTGCCATGGGCAGGGACACCTCACACTAAATCATCTCACCCAAGGCTTTGTCCAACCTGGCCTTGAACACCACCAGGGATGGAGCATTCACAACCTCCCTGGGCAACCCATTCCAGTGCCTCACCACCCTAACAGGAAAGAAGTTCCATAAAGGGAAGTGTAAAGTCCTGCACCAGTCCTGCACCAGTATATGCTGGGGTCTGACCACCCAGAAGGCAGCTTTGCACAAAAGAACCAAGGGATCCTTGGGGATACAAACTTGAGCATGAGCAACCAACATGCTCTTGTGGCAAACAAGGCTAATGGTATCCCGTGCTGTATTAGCAGTGGTGTTGCCTGCAGGTTGAGGAAGGTGATCCTACCCCCCTATACTCAGCCCTGGTGAGGCCGCACCTGGCATGTCATGTCCAGTTCTGGGCAGGACAGATACCGGAAGATACAAAGCTGCCAGAGACAGTCCAACAAGGATCACTAAGATTGATTAAGAGACTGAAGCACCTCTCACAGGAGGAAAGGCTGAGACAGGCGGGACTATTTAAAACACAAAATACAAAGCTCAGAACAGATATTATCAATACATATAAATACACGAAGGGAGAATGTACAGAAGACTGAGCCAGTCTCTTTTCAGTGGTGCCCAGTGACAGGGCAAGAGGTGACGGGCACACACTGGAACACAGGTGGTTCAGCCTGAACATCAGGAAGCACTTTTTCACCACTGTGAAAGTGACTGAGCACAGGCACAGGTTGAGACAGAATCATAGAATCAACCTACAGAGGGTTGGTCAAGATGACATCCAGAGGTCCTTTCCAACCTCAGCTGTTCTGTGATTCTGTGGAAGAAGATATAGCCAAGTACACACACTTACTGACATTTTTTAAAACACATCAGTAGTTCACTTTCTGCTAAATTGGTGATCCTGAACTCTGGAAAAATCAAACACAGAATGGAGATTAAAAGAATTTCAACAGAAATGAAACACAGGAGTGCCTCTCAGAAACCCCACTAGCTACCTAACAATGTATTTAGAGATCTAAATAATTTAGAAAATCTAATCATACTGGACTGGTTCAAGATTCTATGAGCAGTCTGTAACCTGATGAAGAACTAGCAGTGATCCTTCTAATCCTGTATCACAGGTCTATATTATTTTCCACCTACGGATAGACTCTAACCTTTAATTTATTTACTATTCATATACAAACCAAGAAGAATCCTGAAGATGTTGTATGTCTGCTTATTAGGTATTTCCACAGTACTCTTAGATACAACATGTCACCTTACGTTCTTAGTGTTTTAGATATCCCATAAAAATACAATCACAAAGTAATGAAAGTTCAATTTATCAGGCAGGAAAATAATGTCTAAAAGTCAAATTATTCCTTAGACAAGTATACATAGCTTTTACAGATATCATGATGCTCCACTTATAACCATAGGCAGAATCTGGTCTTTCCATGTAATTTAATCACTCTGCTGTAACTGGAATTCACATTCCTATTAAGAAATAAACAACACTGCACTCCAAAACTTGCAGACTTCTTGTCAAATTGTTATATAAAGACCATATTAATCAAGTTCCTTTAACTACTTTAAACACTTCATTTTAAATAACAATTCTATTAATTCTTCAGGCTTTTGATTCACAAAAGCAATGAGCTCTAAAGCTTAAGTGTCTTACAGCACATACTTGTATTTCTTTACTGCTCCAATCAACAGCAGTAAAAGTACATGCTACATGATGTATCAGTACCATGTCAGTACCAATTCAGATGGCAAAATCACAAAGAAGTTGGTAAAGCCAGCTGCAATATGAAAGCCTACATTATAAAAAGTTAATATTAAATGTTACCTCCAAAAATAATGTCTCCACAACACCTCTTACCTGTTCAGATGAGTGAAACTACCTGTAGTACACCAGCTGCTCCACACTGTATAGAATAAAGCAAAGTGAAGGTGCAAATATTTTGGCTTCTCTACCTCATAGGCCTGACCCACAATTACAGTATCAAAGTGAAACAGGTCTGTCTCTCTCTTGACATGATCATATCTTAAAAATGACAATAACTGCATACTCTTCAAGAACTTCTTCAGAAATCATTATCATACTGAAGACATAGTGTATGTTTGCAAAGGAAACGCAAAGATAATTACACTGCCTATCTGCAAACTACCGGGAAGCTGAAGTTGGGATGAGTTAGGAGGGGAAGACACCAGGTTTGGCTCTGCTAGAGCCAGGTCAGCTCCTGAAGCAGTCAAGCATTACTAAATTCAAACTAATAAGCACTCCCAACAGCTTTAGGTCTCAACACAATACAACACAGATGAAGAACTACACCATTAAGTGAGTACTCACAAGCTCAACTTCATCCCACTCCTGGCTATTTAACATGAATTAATGAAGCATAATAATTTTTAATGGAATTTCATTTAACTCTCAGTTTTCATGGGTTAGAAAAGTAAAACACATTCCTTATCACCAATCAGTTTTAAAACAGGTGCCTTCTACTGTTTTCAAAAGATCAACACTTGACTCATGCAGACATGGGAGAATTTGGTTCAGTTTCTGTTAAGTGTCAGCTGTCAGTGTAACCTAGAAAATAGCTCTTAATTTACCACCTCCCTGTAAGCATGATTGTACCATGACTGTGTCCTGAAACACAGGACCTTTACAACATGATCCAAAATCACTTCACCAGTATATACACTCACCCTTTCCAGACTATCATGCACAATCTCCTTTTTGCCACACCACTTTTCATAGCCACTTCTTTTCTTTCCAAAATTTGAAATCATTGCTGCCTTAAAGATAGTACTGACATGATATAACGTTTCTCATAATATAACATCATTTGAAGAATTTATGGACTTATTCTACTTTTGAAAGCTTAGGTGTAATGGTATTTGGGAATCTTCTACTTTGTAATACTTTGCTAAAATAGACACACCTACCCAGAGGCAGCAGATGGAAAAGGTTAAAAGTATCAACTCCCAAATTACCAACTTTGCTAGGCCACCTTCCCTTCATAATTTAGGCCCTTCTGTTGGAAATTTGAAAATATATTCTAGACAGATGACATGTTAACAGAATCATTTCATGGTTCAGTGTCTTCACAGTATGATTTATCTCTTATCTCTAGGCACTGGAGGTCCCTTTTCAGGAGATTTATGAGTCAGATCCAAGAATTCATTTTGATGAGGAAGAATGTGCACATCATTGCAAAACAGAACATTAACAAGATAATGCAGTTCCAAGAATAAGTTGCATGCGATACCACAACTGTTTTCAAGACACTGCACATTCATATAATAAAACGTTCATGAATGAAAAAGGGTTTTAAAATTTGCATTAGTCCATGAACACATATGCTCTTCCCTTCCAAATCTACACAATACATACAGAAATAAGGTCCAGAAGGCTAGTGTCTAATGAAACATCTAGCTTAAATTTTAACTGACATTTTCTTTTTCACTCCACTTTTGCTATCAGATATTTGCTGCAGACGCTACATTTTCTGTAGGACAAGTGGTTAACCACTGGAAGATGCTTAAGCATCTAGCCCAGCGCTCAGGCCATACTATCAAAAGTACAAAGTTAATACATGCGCACCTTGAAAAACCACCGTTTTCTAAAGTGCTTAGCATCCAGCATCTCCTGCTTTGAAACACTGATCAGGTTTTCAGGGGAGTGCAGCACTGTGGCTTCACCTGGGGGACTACAGGGGCGGCTTCTGTGAGAAGCTGCTAGAAGCTTCCCCTGTGTCCTATAAAGCCAGTGCCAGCAGCTCCAAGACAGACCTGCCACTTGCCAAGGCTTGAGCCCATCAGTGACAGTGGTAGTGCTTCTGGGATACAACACAATTAAGAAAGGGGGAAAAAACCTGCTGCGCAACAGCAATAGCAGCCAGGGAGAGAATTGAGAATACAGGAGAGAAACAACCCAGCAGACACCGAGGTCATGAAGACAGAGAAGAAGGAGGCACTGGAGCAGAGATTCCCTTGCAACCTGTAGTGCATACCATGGTGAGGCAGACTGTCCCCATGGACTACCAGGGTGGAGCATATATCCACCTGTAGCCCATGAAGGACTCCACGCTGGAGCAGAGGGATGCCCAAAGGAGACCGTAACCCCATGGGAAGCCTGTGCTGGAGCAGGCTCCTTGCAGGACCTGTGGCACTGTGGAAAGATAAACCCTCTCTGGAGCAGGTTTGCTGGCAGGACTTGTGACCCACCCTGGGGAACCTAGGCTGGAGCAGTCTGTTCCTGAAGGACTGCACCCTGTGGAAGGGACACAGGCTGGAGCAATACATGAAGAACTGTAGTCCATGGGAAGGACTCACGTTGGAGAAGTTAATGGAAGACTGTCTCCCATTGGAGGGACCCCATACTGCAGCAGGAGAAGAATGTGAGTCCTCCCCTGAGGAGGAAGGAGCAGCAGAAACAGCATGTGATGAACTGACCACAACCCCTATTCCCTTCCCATCCTTCTGCGCCACTGTGAGGAGGAGACAGAAAAAATTTGGAAAAAAGTTAAGCCCAGGAAAAAGAGATGGGTGGGGGGAAGATTTTTTTAAGATTTTGGTTTATTTCTCATTATCCTATTCTGATTTGATTGGTAAAAAATTAAACTGATTTCTCCAAGCCAAGTCTGTTTCACCATGACAGTAATTGGTGAATGATCTCTCCCTGTCCTTATCTCAGTCCACAAGCCTTCTGTGATGTTTTCTTTCTCCTGTCCAGTTGAGGAGCTAGAGTCCACAGAGTGGCTTGGTGGGCACCTGGCGTCCAGCCAGAGTCAACCCACCACAATGTCAGCTCAGCAGTGCACGTACATCACCCACCCACTTCAACACTGTGGGCCATTTGTCTTTACGGTTTAAAACACACTAAAAATGGAGGATAGGGAGCAATACATCTGCTTGCAGTCTTTCAACTAATGTCATTTATCTAACAGAAGCATTTATGAGCCTTTCACTAGAATCTTTGTAATAAAATCTTTACTCTGAACAAGATGGGGAAAGAGAACTGCAAATAAAGGGTAAGTTATGTTCTTTACCTACAAAGGCACAGCAATCTCACAAGACAGTTGCTGTTCATGTTGCGGAGATGGAGGCAACAAAGAGAGAGAGAGAGAGAGAGACAGAGAGACAGATGTGATTGAGGCCTTGTTATCTACAATGTCCTGTTAAGAACTATCATCAGTGAAAACACTTCTAGGAGACAAGGTTCTGATCAGAGACAAAAGTATTTGAATCTTCTTCCAGCAATGCTGAAAGGACAGAGATTTGAAAACTATAAAAAAAAAAAACAACAAAACCCAGTTACAAAAATACAGAACTAAGAACCTCGGAGCCCTAAAGACGAATGCAATAATCAAACATTTTAGTGCCATTAGATCTTTCCATTTTATGGAATTCTACCTGGAATTTCTTTATGAAATTCCACCCTTAATTTGACAGCTCACAGGGCTATCACTATATATTCTGTCATTTCTATATTAATACTAGCCTGCACAGAGAAGTATGACTGGGAAAATCCAAATTTCAACAGTCTCCCAATGAGATAAATACCTAGGATAAGACAAGAGAGACTGTTCAGGGCAACGGGAATGTTTTATTGTGAGAGTTGTGCACAAGAAGACATCTCAAAGATCTTGGGGGTATGTAACTGCTGTGACTGTAAATACAAAATCATTCATTCAGTGGTTGATTCAAACCCTATGAAGTCAAAGTGAAGACTCGCTGACTTCAATTATATGCATTTAAGACTACAGCCATAGCTCCACAGCTCACTAAGTTGACACTCAATGCCAAGGCTAACAGCACAATTACTGACTGTCTCTAGGAAAAAAGCCAGTGACTAAACTGACACAGAAACTTAACTAGTTTATTCCCTACTTGAGAATGGAAGAGTTCTGTAGAAACAAACATAGAAATTTCTGTGTCTAGCTTTGGCAATTTTGCCATTAATAACATTTTTAAGTATATTCATGATAACAGATTATTCAGTGCTTGAAAAAATCTCACAAAGTTTTCTGCTAATGTAAAGAAATCAGCAGCACACAAAACAGACTAGTCTAGCACACAGAAGGCAGTATAAATTAGATATGGATCAACCATAGTCAAGAATGTAAAGGAAGAAAGAAATAATTCCTGACAACTCTGCTGAGTGATGTTCGCGTGTCATTTACTGTGAATAGAAAGATCATCTCTTCTCCAGCCTAACATCAAATCAGCCCCATCAACAACAGTTACCCTGGGAGAACACATAGAGAAATCAGATATATGCAGTAAATCAATGGCCCACTAGATTTGTTGCTCATTATTTGTAGTAGCTTTTTACACTTCCAGATAAAATATAGGTGCTTTACTGTAGGGTACCACAGTCACACCATAACTGTGCAACGCGCTTTGGTGTCACTTCATATTTGTGCATTTAGTCCATTTAGCAATAGCTAAATGATTTTCCAGTTTCACATCAAACCACAAGAAACCCCAGCTGAAAGAGCAGCTGTTATCAACAAGTTACATTCTGTATCTGTCAGATATTAAAGTATAGGTAAATACACAAGGCTGTATATATATATATATATATAAGGTTATACTGCTTTCTGACCAAGTTCTTGAAACTACCAGAATCCCAGAATTAGAAGTGTGTGCCTTAGCATTCAGCTTCATTGTACTCCAATATTAATATGGTTTGAATGGCAAATTACAGTTTTGAGATAATTTGAGCAACTGCTAACCTCCTGCTAGTTGCCTTTTTCAAGAGAAACTTGGCTAAGAAACTGAGAAGCAACAACAAAAAAGAGGGCAGAGAAAGAAAAAGAAAAAGGAACAGGAACAGAAAAAGAAAAAGAAAACAAAAAAGGAAAAGGAAACTCCAGCAGGATTCCTTTATTTTTTGACTGGATCTTACAACAGCATTAAGTCACGTGGAGAGGGGCAATAGGGAATGACTGGACCTTTCCTCTTCTCATAAGGCAGGTAAGGGTTACCAAATGAAGCTAGGAAGTGGCACACAAAATGAGAGAGTTGTTCCAATAAAATATAGCTGCCCTACGAGCATTTTTGCGACCAGATGCTATAGCAGGTGAGAATTTGTACTGGACAAATTCAGGATATGCAAATGAAGGTTACTACTTCTAAACTGTCTAACTACTATAAGAAGGGAATGCATCTTTTACGTTTACTGTGAGTTGACTTCAAACAAGTATCAGTAGAGAAGCTCTGTCTCCTATAGCTCAGAACCTTATGCCATTCAGCACTCACTACTACCTACTTTATGTAATATGAGCGCATACTTACCAGCAGCAGGGTTACAGCTCATAAAATGCAAAGCAGAGGCAAATCTCTCAACTTTAAAATTGCTACCATTCTATTTAACAAATGTACCCATTACTTAATTAATCAGATAGATACTTTACCTTTGTTTTGCTAAGTCATACAGAGATGAAACAGCAAATAAGGAAAGAGGTAAACTATTCATAGGCATCAAAGCCTCTACAAGCCCTATTCTATGTATCTTCTCATTGCTTGTTGATACTTTTGGTATGAGTTCTGCCTATCTAAAACATTTTATCAAATTTATAGATATTGCTTTAGTAATCTGAAGCCTCCCTTGCTGCCTTAACTGCCAGGACCTGTTTTACACTTGTGCAAAGGCAACAAGATGAAACACTGCTTCAATATGAGTAATTTTGGAAAGAGTGGTGGCAGTTCATGTCTGGGCTGGGTAGAAAGAGATAACTGTATGACGCAGAACCCAGCACAACTGCACCTGCATATAAATAGACTTAATCAGAAATGCAAATTGCAATCAGAAGAAATTTTGAAAGCCTATGATAACTGTGCAGATAGCAAAAGGTCAAACACTTATATTGCTGAAGGTTTAAAAATGTTATCAGTTACTGGCGATTCTTTCTTCATGAGCAAAATGTGGAAAAATCAAGTATATGCCAGTCTAATCAATAATGGACAAATTCTTTCTATATTTGTTCTATTATCACAACAGTTCTGCTGTTAAACTCCATTTTATACTGTCAATCTCAACTTATTCAGGAAGACTAAACGAAATGAAAATGTGGCTGCCCCATTCCTGCAGTGTTCAAGGCCAGGCTGAATGGGGCTTCGAGCAACCTAGTCTAGTGGAAGGTGTCCCTGCCCATGGCAGAGGCTTGAAACTAGATGGGCTTTAAAGGTCCCTTCCAACCCAAACTATTCTGTGATTCTATGAAAACAAAATGAAAACAAAAATAGCACGAAATACTACGGCTAGGTCACTTGACTATATATAGAGGGAATTTCTATCTCTTTTTCATGTCCATGTATGACAATTGAAATCTTCCCATTTTAACATCCTGGGGTAAATTAAAAAAATAAATTATGACTACAGCTTGCTGGAACTGCCAGTCTGCTTCACAGCATCATCAAAAATTGTGTGATTTTTCTTCCGCAGTAAAACACGCCTAATACTTTAGGGAAATAATATTTAAAAATGTTATTCAGCAGTTACAGATGTTGGCTTCTTGCTTTTTGAAGCAAATGTTTTCATCAACAGTAGCTAAGAAAAGTACTTCTGAAGGGAGGTATCCTGATACTTTATGACTTACATTCTAAGAATAAAATAAGTATGCAAGCCTTTATCATTTCAAGGTGTTCTCAGTGTAAATTATTGTAGATTTCAGGCTGAAAAAAAGTCTTTAACGTTACAGCTTTTTAATATCTTTTCCAATTAAATAGTCTTAGGATTTGAAGCATAACCGTTTACCAAGCATTTCTCCTTTGACTGGATTGCCTTCGAACAAACTAGTGAGTGAAGAGAGCCATCTAGTGCCATACCTTGGAATTTTAAAAAGGGTTTTCACCGGGTGCATGCCAAATAAGGGAGGGTCTCCATCCCCCAGTTCAATAGCTGTTATTCCCAAAGACCATACGTCACATCGAGCATCATATGAGTAGTCATACTGTTGTTCACAAGCAATGACCTATCAGAAAAAAAGCAGAGAAAACAACGCTTTAACCTAATGTACTGTTCACATCATCCTAGTGTGACATTGAATGTCATTCTTGATTTATGTCTAAAATCCTATGTAGCTTTCAAATACGTACGCTTGCCTCTATATCCCAGTTAGGAAAACCCCCACAAAAACGTAACAGTAAATTAGAACTTATCTGTGGTTTCTTTTAAAAAACAAAACAACACTCTCCCTCTGTTTTTTTAACTACATGAAGCTACACGGGATGCTTTAAATATCTACACAAAGAACATCACTCTACCAAATTCTGTTTTTTTAAAGCACTTCTAACAGAAGTCTATTACAATAGCAGAGAACCCTATTGATGTTGTTCTTATTAACTTCTATGACTATTCATGAGGCTAGACTGATTTGCACAGCTGGTTTTAGATAAGAATATTCCATCAGTCATTTCTGCCAATTTATTTTCTTTTTTATTATTAGTTTGTCTCTACTAAATTTGAGTAGTTTTTTTAAAAAATAACATACCATGTAGCCAGTCTAAGAAAAACTGATGTTAACAGGAATCTCTCCTTGGACATCAGAAACGTTTACAACATGATGCACACTTCCAGCTAACCCACAGTTTGCATCCTAATCATAAGCTAAGTATTCATACAAGCTGGAAACAATTCTGCATCTAAGCATGAGATTCAAACTTTAGACCTTATCTTTGCAAGGGATGAGACAAAAATCACAGCTTCACTGGTTTTTACTCTACCATGATTTGAGATCTGTCTCAAGATTGTCTTCCCAAATCTCATCAATTGACCAATTGCTTTGAAAATATGTCAGATCCCCACACATCGCTATTATCAGCTTCCATGATTTCAATCTGGGACAATGTTTTGGAGAGATGCCAATATGCAAGTCAGCACCCCACATAGATGCTGGCAAAGGACCACTCACTACCTGCTGTGGAAGAAAACTCTTCCTGGAGAAGCTGATGATTCCAGCTTGACCTCTTGGTTACTTTCTCTATAAGCTGCCCCTGCCAGAGGTGTTCCTGCCTTTGGTTGAGATTCTATCCAGCAAGCTCCAGTGACCTGTCCACCTCTTAGTCAAGGACTCAGGAGCCATCATACAGCACTCATCATTTACTTCATTAGAAGCCAGGGGTGTGGAACATACTAGTTAAATTAATATCAAAATGGGAAGGGGGGGTGTTGTAGTTTGGGGGGAGTTTTTTGGCAGTAAAGTTGGATATTAATTAATTCCTTTGCCATATACTAATAGTACAGCTCCTTTCCTAGAGAAAATCAGTCCAGAAAAATTAAGACCTTTCCTGAATTTTCTATGAATGCTTTGTCAAGTGCTGAGAACCCTCTCTTCCTCCTCATTTTTCCAGGTTAGTATGCCAAAGAAATTTCTTTCCATACACTACTGACATTGGTATTTCCCCTTTATTGCTGTAATGCCAAAGAATCTTCTGATAAAGTATTAAACCAGTGTTTCTCAACTATTGTCTGAAGAACACTGGTGATCTGTAAGACAACTGATAAAGTGGTCACCAGAATGTCTGCAAGCCATCTGAGAAAAGCATACATACACATTCCCCTGCACATCAACTATCAGATAATCAGAATGGGGGAAAAAAAAGAAAATAAGCACTGCAAAGGATGGTCCAGAGATTTCTTTTTTCTTTAGCTCGAGGAGGTAGAGTTTTGTTAGCTAATGTGGTGATTTTCAGAGTTGTCATGCAAAGATCATTTCCCCATCTCACTTGTCTTCAACAGAAGTGAAAGCTCTGAAATATTTCTTTGTTCTTCAAAGAGTTCATTACAGCCTTTATCTCATCTCAGAGATCCCCTTACCATCTCTTGAAAAAGATGAGTCTTACTGTGCAGTAGATAGATTCTGTGCAACTCAGGATTTAAATCACCACCCTTATTTCAGAGGCCTATATGATAGTTTAATTTCCTCATATCATGCCTTAAAGAGAAGGAAAGAAATAAAATTTGATGCAAAAACCTGGAAGAAAGTCAATATGAAGATCCATCAGAAAGATCAAATAATGTATTATAAGGAAGCCATGCTGGTGTTGGTTGGAGTTTCCTACATTGCAGTTTTGCTCAGAGATTGAAAGGAAAGCTTGTATTTCTTGATTATTTTTGTTTCTTTATACAGTTCCCCAAACCGTCTGTGTATTCAAGGACACCCAGAAAGAAAGAAATGAAGGAAAAGGAAGGACAGAAAGGAATGAAAGGAAATAAAGGAAGGAAGCAAGCAAAGGAAGCAAAGGAAGGAAGTAAATCAACTTCCAGACCATGACTTAGAAGCTGCAAGTAGCTTGTCCATTTATGATTAATTAAATGCTGCCCTTCCTTTTTTAACACATGAAAAATAGTTACTTGCTTTGTTAAAAACCTGCTAGAGCCCATCTCCTGGAAGTGACCATCTGAGAAGTTGCCTGGTTCTTATCAGTGTGCTGAGTCCTTTGCAAACTTGTCTGTTTGTTCTCCAACTTTATGATACAGAGGAATAAATTTTTATTTTCAAGGGAAGGAAAAGAAGGGCGTGCACAAGGTCCCAATGGACTTTGCCAGCAGTGCCAGACTTAGCTGGTCTCTCACATTCAAAGGCAATACCACTTTTTTCTCTTAAAGCACATCACAATTGCTTCTAACTACAGGCTGACGGCAAGACTTACTACATATCTCCATTTTAGAAAGTTTAAGCTACACTAAAATAGCATGAGCATCAGAGGGCTCTGTACTCATTATATATGGGGAAAAGAAGGTATACTGCAACTGCTGTTTCAAGAAGGAAAAAGGTCTGAGATTTTCTCAACTTCACAATGTATCGCCTACCAAAGAGAAAATAATGGACCTTTGTGTGTCTTCTGCTCTACAGCTAACAGCCACACCTCCAGTAAATATGGTACATGTCCATCACGTGACACTATGCCAAAATACTTGCACTCTAACCAAGGGGAATTAAACACTATTAGATTCTCCTCCACTTCAATATCAGAGCCTGCAGTGATGCTTTTAGAAAAAATATTTCCATTAATCTGCATTCTTTTTGTTTATAAATATTGAGCCTGTGGACTGCTCAGTCCAGTATGTTTCACACAGTAGCTTGACTATAGTGTGATAAGCACCACTGAAAACACACCAAATTAACTGCTCTTTTGATACCAAGTATGCAGCATATATATCAATTTAATGGTCACTTTAGTTTGAAACAAGTTTTCAGTTTCTGTTGGATTTATAAGAATCCTACCAGGTTATGCACCACTTAAAAACACACAAATGCCACTAATTTTAAATTTTAATGCAAGAGTCAAATTTACAGCATTTTGTTAATGAAGGGGAATTGCACATCAGCAGTTTGCTTTATATGCTGGCTAGCAGACAACACTGCCTTGAAATCTGAAGTTGTCTCAGTCACAGTTTACAAGCTAAGTCCTTGGGAATGCCCCAGTCCTGTTTTGTCTTGGAAAACATTGCAACTGTTTGCAGAGCAAATATCTCTAAAAGCCAAATACAAAAGCAAAAATTTAACTTATTTATCTTTCATTATGTTCCAGTCTCTATTGGGAACTCAGAGATACTTATCTTTTTGGAATCATCTGTCCTTTTTGGTCAAGGTTCTGGAGCTGAGACTGCCTCTCAGCTCTGTTGGTGCCTGCTCTGCCCAGTGAGGCATGAAGATAGGGAGCCCAGAAGAAATTATCTGAAACTGAAAGAAAATGCTACTTCCTTTCTCTACCTTTTGCAAAGACATCATCACATCTGTACCTATTTTATATCCAGCAAATCCTTCCCTGCCCTTGTACAAGCGAAAAAGAAGGGAGTTTGCATTGTTGCAAAACCGGTACTCATCATGCCCAATCTCTGGGGGAGGACGTAGTTAATCTTGAGATTCACCAGTAAACACTAAAGGAATAAGCACCAAGTCTTTCCCTTTGGCATAGGCTGGTTACATGCACACAGTGACCCAGGTTGCTAAGGAGACAGGCTGTCACTTCTTGTATTAGCTGTAATTTCATCATGATTTCATGCTCAGCCATACTGAAGTAGGATGGAAAGCACCTAAACACCACACAGAAAGAGCCAACATGATGGTATCTGTCAATACTAATTGTGCCGAGGGTCATACTCGGACAGGGTGAAGTGAGGGGAATTCACTGGTCTGGCAAAGATGGCACATAAACAAATCAGTCACACTAACTGAAGGGTATTTAGAGAAGCCAGTGATTAAGCATTCTGTCTGATTTACCACTTCTACAGAGAACACAAAACTTCAGAGAGATACATAAGATCATTCTAACCCTGACTAGAAGACCTCAAAGATATAATTCCACTTGTTCTGAAATCAATGCAAAGATTTCCTTGACTTCAGCAAGCCCATAAGTTGATCACAGGTGTATTCAAAAGAAGAAAAACAGGTAATACTGTTTTTTGCACAATGTCACACTAACTTGTTCACAGAGAGGAAGCTATACATATGTTTAGTTGAAACAAAATATATCAAACCCTTTTACGTTTACCTAGAATTATTAGAAGTGAACTTACTTTCATTTTGCCTCAGTATACAGTGCACGTACAAAGTACAGCTGCAAGCATACGCAATACCATTAACAGCAATACAGATGTGCTACCTGGAGACGACTGCTACACAATTAGTGCTGGTGACCCACCCGCAGAAAGAAGTCCGGAGTTAAAAACGTTGAAGCTCCTGAACTAGGGTGGTGCTGTACTTAGCTGACGTGGCTAACTAAGCAGCTTATGAGGTGTGTGAGCACAATGCTGAAAAGCACTGCGTATGTAAAATGAAGGTGGCACAAAATTGTTACCCTTGCTGCAAGGAGAACAAAACTGCTAGCTATGCAAGTCAAATGGAATAAACCAACTGAACTTCTGTGCTCCACATTACACTATGCAACCCAACTTAATTTATATACATAGGAAATAGAATAGCAAATATTCTTTTAATTACTATGCATGGGGGGGAGGAAACTATCTTTCATGACAGCATTTAGCAGCACTGGGGATACTGAATTGTCCAGGCCAAAGCAATATCTATCTATCTCTATCCCTTCCTCATTTCCTCTTTCCCTCTGCCCCTCTCTCCCTTCCCTCAAGCACATTCATATTATCAAAAGAGAGCAAATTTCTGACTGAAATTGGTTCCATATTCCCCCATTTTGTTATTTGGATTTCAGTTTCTTATTTATCATCATACAAATTTTTCCATGGTGCATCAGATAATGATTATATTGTTAGAAAAGTTCCCAAAATAGAAAGTATTGAACATTTAAAATAATTCTTCAGGGTAATTATCACAATTAATGTTGATTCATTGAAAATTTATTAAATGTCAAGAGGTCAATTGTGTTTTAACACCTGCAAGTAATCAATTTTTATTTTTGCTTTTAATTCACCCAAGTGAAATATTCTTGAGACAATTAGACTGCTCTGCCAGCAGGCTACATCTGTAGAGAAGCACAATACTTTTTATTAGACCACATGATACAGTGGGGAAAAACATATAAGCTTTCAAGCACACAAATCTATTTTGCTTTGTACCATGAGGTCATAAAGTCTTCAACACTACTAATGCTAGTAGCATTGACACATTTTATTTCTGACCCACAGATTTACCTCTGAGTTGTAAGAATTACATACTACACACCTCGCACAGATTTGTAAATGGTGTTTCGCAAAGAAACTGAAAACTCAGAGGCAACTCCAGCCTCCTAAGTAAACAGACTTCCCATAAAGATCTCAGTGCAGAGCAGTGTGGTAGTGAAATTATTTTCTCTACTGGTTTGGGGTTTTTGGTTTTGTTTTTTTTTTAATCTTTCATCACCTTACATGGAAGTTTTACAACCCCTCCATAGCTGCTGTTTAGGTTACAACAAAACAGAAGCATCTGCAACCCCTCCACATCCCTTCACAAGATTATCATATGTTATCAAGGTTACTGGCAAGGTTCCCTCCAGATGCCACATCCTTTTCAACCCCCTACTACCATGCTAGCCCATTAGGAGGTCAGGTCTCCTGGAGGCAAAGGAGAAGGTGATGCATTCTGCTGGACCTTGCTCTGCAGGGAGAGCTTGCCGATGCTGCCCTGCTGCACTCTCTGCCTTTCTTGTGTGCCATCCCCTTTAAAGAAAATTCAGCCTCATGCGGTCATTTAGAGGCCTAATTTTATCCCACATTCTGCCACTGACCTGCTCTAAGTCCCTAAGCAAACCATTCCACTTCTATGTCCCTCAGTTCTTCCATACAATCTTGCCCTATCTGTTTAGATCAATGGTTCCCACTCTTCCCACATGGACACTGTAGTAGCTCCTCTTCAGCATGCCCATACCTATTCACCACATGTACCACAGGACATGCTCAAACTCAGTTCTGCATTTCAAGAAGGCAGCTAGTATTCCCTAAAAATAATTTTTAACACACTTTTAAAAGTAGTGGTATCCCACTACTTTAACTTCTGAAAGCAGGGATGTAATTTCTGAGTCTTTGCCAAGTAGGCTTGTCCTGGGTTCAGCAGTAGCAGTCATTTTTCTCCTTCTTAGTAGCTGGTGCAGTGCTGTGGTTTTGACTTTCAGCCTGGGAATGCTGATAACACCAATGTTTTTAGTTGTTGCTCAGTAATGTTTACTCTGACCAAGGACTTTCTGAATCTCATGCTCTGCCAGGGAGGAGGGGAAGCCAGGATGAAGCAGAGACAGGACACCTGACCCAAACTAGGCAAAGAGGTATTCCATACCACAGCATGTCATGCCCAGTATATAAACTGGGGGCAGTTACTCAGAAGGGGGAGATCACTGCTCGGGTCGGGCTGGGTATCAGTCAGTGGGTGGTGAGCGGTTGTATTCTCTTCCCTTGTTATTTCCCTTATAATTATTATTATTGGTGGCAGCAGCAGTGGTTTGTGTTATACCTTAGTCACTGGACTGTTCTTATCTCAACCCGTGCGAGTTACATTCTTTTGATTCCCCTCCCAATTCCTCCAGGAGCAGGGGGAGGAGGAAGGGGGGGAGTAAGCGAGCAGCTACGTGGTTCTGAGTTACTGGCTGGGCTTAAACCACAGCAAGGCTATTCCCTTTCACTTTAGGCCTAACACATACTATTATAAGTAATGTTAAACAACAAGCAATTATTCAAATCATACTTCAACAAAAATCTATGTTATGAATGTTTTAATGCCACCATTCTTTATTTTTACCATTTACTTACTGCATTTATTATTTCTACCCAGTAAATGTGTGGGATTTTCAATCACTTCACTATTAATAATCATGGCAGATAAACACAAATTCTATAAAAGCAGCAGAAGTTTTTTCCATTCCTATCTGTGAAGTTTCTTCCAAATGACATTCAGTTATTTTTTGTAAATTATGTTTTCAATCTTATCTCAATTACTATAATTCACAAGGTTAAAAAAAAAATTGTAAAAGCTAATTCAGTAATCTATCTAATCATTACCTGTAAGAGAATAGTTATTACACCTTCATGGAAGATCTTATAAGGAAATATTTTCCTTTTTAGGGAATATTTTCCTTTCTAGGATAATCCCTTATGTTTCCATATCACAACACATGCATACTACTTCACTATACAACTCTTTTTAAATGCCTTTCAGGCTGAAAAATAAGTGCATATATGTTCTTGAAATCTATATCCTATTTATATTAAGCAGTGGATTCCTACAGTTCATTATTATCTCCCAGACAAGGGAGAACGTAGGCCCCCTCAGGCAGCTCTCGGGTGAACTAGCTACACAGGATTTGGAGAAGGCTGAGGTTCTTAATGACTTCTTTGCCTCGGTCTTCTCTAGCAAAGGCTCTGACCGCACCACGCAAGTCTTGGAAGGCAGACGCAGGGACTGTGAGAATGAAGACCTTGGGCCCACTGTAGGAGAGGAACTGGTTCAAGACCATCTTAAGAACCTGAACATGCACAAGTCCATGGGACCTGATGAAATCCATCCGCGGGTCCTGAAGGAGCTGGCGAATGAAGTTGCTAAGCCACTGTCCATCATATTTGAAAAATCATGGCAGTCAGGTGAAGTTCCCAATGACTGGAAAAAGGGAAACATAACCCCCATTTTCAAGAAGGGTGGGAAAATGGATGACCTGGGGAATTACAGCCCAGTCAGTCTCACCTCTGTGCCTGACAAAATCTTGGAGTAGATTCTCCTGGAAGGCATGCTAAGACACATGAAAATCAACAAGTTCCTTGGTGACAGCCAGCATGGCTTCACTAAGGGGAAATGACAGAAATGAGGGTGACGGAACACTGGAACAGGCTGCCCAGGGGGGTTGTGGAGTCTCCTTCTCTGGAGACATTCAAAACCCGCCTGGACACGTTCCTGTGTAACCTTATCTAGGTGTTCCTGCTCCGGCAGTGGGATTGGACTAGATGATCTTTCGAGGTCCCTTCCAATCTCTAACATACTGTGATACTGTGATACTGTGAAATCCTGCCTGACCAATTTGGTGGCCTTCTATGATGGGGCTACAGAACTGACGGACAGCGGTAGAGCAGTTGATGCCTGGAGAAGAGAAGGCTGCGTGGAGACCTCATAGCATCCTTCCAGTATCTGAAGGGGGCCTATAGGGATGCTGGGGAGGGACTCTTCATTAGGGACTGTAGTGACAGGACAAGGGGTAATGGGTTAAAACTTAGACAGGGGAAGTTTAGATTGGATATAAGGAGGAAATTCTTTCCTGTTAGGGTGGTGAGGCACTGGAATAGGTTACCCAGGGAGGTTGTGAATGCTCCTTCCCTGGCAGTGTTCAAGGCCAGGTTGGACGAGGCCTTGGGTAATATGGTTTAGAGTGAAGTGTTGCTGCCCATGGCAGGGGGGTTGGAACTAGAGATCTTAAGGTCCTTTCCAACCCTAACTATTCTATGATTCTATGATTCTATGATATGGTTTAGAGCGAGGTGTCCCTGCCCATGGCAGAGGGGTTGGAACTAGATGATCTTAAGGTCCTTTCCAACCCTAACTATTCTATGATTCTATGATTCTATGATATGGTTTAGAGCGAGGTGTCCCTGCCCATGGCAGAGGGGTTGGAACTAGATGATCTTAAGGTCCTTTCCAACCCTAACTATTCTATGATTCTATGATTATAAATCAGCATTTACAAAATTCCATGCTATTTGGCATTTAAAAGTGTAGTGAAAATGTGAATACCAGAAGAGCTAATGTTAGTTAATAAGGAATCAAAGTGAAGAGACCTAAAACTGTTAACTGGCTGCTGGCTTGAGTACCATGATGGGCTGGAAAGGGCTAGAAAGGGCTTGAAAATAAGCTAGGTTGAAGTGTGACAAAATGAGAATATATTCAGTAGTTTCAAAGGAATGTATCACTGTACTTGTTTAAAGTAAAATAAAAACTTAAGCCCAGGTTAGTGATGGAGTTGTCTTTTCTATGCTGTTTTTCCAACTCAGTATTTAACTGCACATGGCATGTATTTACTGGCAAATGGACTTCTTTTGTAATTTGTTGATGTCTCCTCTGAGAGAGGTAAATACAAGAAATCAGCCCTAGTTTACCAAAATAAGGATTTTTTTTTTTACAGAATTCTAGCTCTGAATACAGCCCTTACTGTAATGAATATTGGCCTCAGTGGAAAAGCTGCTGCGAGTCCTTGCAAAATTAGATTTTTCCCTTCATATATTTTTCAACTACATTAAGTACATTAAATTACTTGTTGGGGTCCTTTTTCTACCAGTTTCACTGATTTCTCTTTAGATTATGCAGAAACACAGCCTTATACTGAAACAATGCAAATATTACTCATTGTTTCAGGATTAGGCACACACTTATAATCAGGCTTACGGTTTAAAAAAACTACATAGGAGCATTGAAAAAAGAAAAACAATTTAAACTAGTCAATTACTGTTCTAACAATTCAAAAATCTATTCTCATGCTCAGCCACATTGAATTTTATCCCAAGGAGTATACCTCGATTCAGCAGGGGGAAAGAAAACAATCTGCGGCAGTCTTACTGATCACTCTTTCACCTTGGCAGGATGGTTAACAAACGTCCAAACTACAGAGTTAACACAGCTTTAAATAATAATATTACATCTGAAATTCCCCTGTAATTAATAGCAAAACAAAGCCAAGATTTTACCACTGGTTAACTCATTGTTACAGAACTCTTACCTTTATCAATGTCCCAACCTTTTTTACTGTCAGTGTCATATTTCAACACATAATTCTTCAAAGGATCAACTATGTTTTACTAATGTTCCTTTTAAAACCTAAGTATTCACGCACCATTGTCATTTTTAGCAGTTATCAGTAAAATATATAAGCATACTCTGAATGGTTTTAAATTACTTTCAGCATCTCTCCAGTTCTTTCTGACTTCAAGCATCTTTCTCTTTCTGTTCTGAAAAGTAGAATTTGGCCAAAGAAAACATGTACAGATTCTAACTGAGCTGGTTTCAAGAGTCAAATTCCCAGACAGATCATGATACGTTTAGAAAAAAAGGAAAACTGCAATTCTATTTGAACTAGATTTTGTTCAGTTCTTCACTAGAGGTTGAAGACAAAACATATTAAGGCTTAGAACTACAGACGTATAGGTGGTTCAGTTCAAAAGTTTCAAATCTGATTCCTCCTGCTAACATTCAACACAATTTTTTTCAGCATACAAGGAACAGATTTTCAGTACCTTTAGTGTTTGGCAAGAGACAGGTTTAAGCATTCACCATATTTAAACTATTTTAAACATATTTAAACACAGACTAGTTATTCCCTCTATTTTCAGTTTTCAGCAAAATTTTTGTTAATCACACACTCTGCTCAGAACAAATGCTCAAGGGCAGATCTTTTTGATTTGTCATGTTGCTGCTAAACAAGCCTCACAGTCACCAGAAGAAAAAACAGCCCTCGAAGATGTCTGAGTCAGTCAAAATGGTTATAAGCTGCTGCTTTTCATATTGCCAGTAAGAACACTGAGCTGAAAAGAACGTCTTATATCACCCTCACCCTATTTTCCTATGAACTTTTTCTGTTGCAAGTACCATGCCATATAATCCCTTCGATACATTTTGCAAAATTAATCTTAAAATACAATGCTTTTCCTCATTATGCAGACTGTTCCTGATCCTAGCCATTCTAGTTCTCAGCATATTTGTCTCTAGCTTATATCCAGTTATTCATATCTGCCAGCTTGAATAATTTTGCACAATTCTTTCCCAAGTTGTATTTTCCTGGGTTTTACCCTGGAAAATATTCCCTGTCGGCTTCATTTCACAAGGTTCACTTCTCTGAAACACTCCTGTAGTCTCTTCCTCCAAAGCAAGCTTTTTTAAGTCCCCTCTCCACTTGCCCTTCAGAATAAATCTATCTTTCTCATCATTACATGAGATCCCATGATTGCTTTATGCATTGACTGAGGCTCTTACATTTCACACATAGATAATAGAAGTCCAAAAAAACAAAAAAATAAACAAATAAATAATAAAAATTTCTTACTCTTCATGCTTTCTATTTCTGATTAGTAATATTTCTTCCTGTCCAGTTATTTTATGGTATTTTGGGGCTTGACATAGATTCTATCGTATGTCAAAACAGACAAATTTTTGCAACTGTTAATTACTTTTCTAGGTTTTACTATTCTCATCACAATTCCATCTAGAAAACACTGTTCCTAATAAGCTGTTACCCAAGCAGAGTTTTTCAGCTTATTGCAGTCCTCATCTTTCACCTTTCACATAAAAATCTGGTTGCACATTTTAAAACTTCCAGAAAGATCTCCGCAGAAGTAAGGCACATTGCACCTCACAAGCCAGTTGAAATATGTCATTCGTATAAACACAAAGAAAGCAACCATAGTGACTTTAGCATGACTGTTATGCAACTTGTCATTTAAAAGCCATTTCAACAACAGCATAATGGATATCTGAGCATCTTACAGCTGTTTTGCAGATTGTGTCTCTGTGAAGCCTCATCGTCCTGGCTCACGCAGGCATGCAAATGTGAGATGAGTTACTATGCTTATGGTACTGGTTATTTTGAGGAATCTTGAGAAAACAGGAAGCATTCAAAGCTACTTCTCTTGCTGGTTTGATGTGCTAGGCACATAGCGCACCTTGCTTATACATGTGTTGTATTTTCAGGTAAAAAATTTTCTCATCAAAATCTCTGCCTATTTCTTTTTAAGTCAGGAATTAATACTTTCAAGCAGGATGGGAAAATGAATTCAGTACAATTCCTGCTTTTAATGGTAATTATTCAAGCAAAACAGTACTGTAAAAATAACATCTAATAATCCCAGTTTAATAAAATGTTTCACAATATGTCAATTATTGTCTAAAGGAATATTTTATGAAGGTTTCAGAATGTCTCCAACCAAGGTGATTCCATAAATAATGCTTGCACAGTGGCTTCTAAGGTATCTTGTGTCTCCTTTGTGACGTAAATTGGTTGTTATGGAGATGGTAAAATATCAACCATTCTTTGTGAGAGTGTGCAAGATCAATTTTGGATCCATTACAGCAGCTTCTTTTCTCTACTCAGCTATAATCAGCCTTCCTTAGCAACAGAAATAGATGTATAAAAAGTGTAAAATGTTCTAAAACAAATGTTTGCACAATAGTTTTAACTGTCTGACATACAGAAATAGACTTGTGTGTATTTGTAACAGATACAAATTCCATCAGAAATGTCACAAAATTCAAAGAAGTCTAATGGCCTTCAACAGAAATGAGGCTACTACTGTTCTGAAGGTTTAACAGATTACAAATAAAAAGATCACTCCCTTTTCATTCCATATTTTTTTAACTGCACAACCCATACCTTACAAAAGTATTTTTTGTTCTTTTTTTAATGGCAAGGGCAAAGATTAACATCTTTCATCCCAAATTTAGGGAAAATACAGAAGAGACTTTGTTCAGCAGTGCGTTTAAACTTCCTAGAGCTTCATTAAATAGAGGGAAAAGGGTTATGTCTGGGGAGTAGTACGGAAAAATATGGTCTAAGATAGTTGCCTAGGCAGCCTATACACTATTTTTCTCCATTGTTAAGCTGTGCTGCTTCATGTGTCTAAGTGTAGAGGTCCCTACTCAGTCATTAAGGTTAAAAACCACATAGCTGAGTCAGGGTTTTGCAGGGTCATATAACAAATCCGGAAAGTAGGAAATCCTCCTTTTCCTCACTCCAGGATACTCAGAGGCACAGACAAGCACATCAAGACATACAATATTTGATTGGCGAGTCATAACATTTTCAAGAAGACCCTCAGTTATTTGCAGGTTGTCAGTACTGTTATGGAAACATTACGGATAATAGAATAATCAAATTATTAGAAATCCATTTTGTATATTCTAATGGTACATACACTTTAATGAATAGGGGCCTAGAGTAAAGTAGGAACAGAAGGGAGGAAAGAAAATCTTACTATGTGGAAGTGGTGAAGAGGTGTGCACTGCAATATATGAAGACAACCCAGACAGGAATGTTTGCCTACCTCAGGTGCCATCCAAAAGGGTGTTCCCACTGAAGTGTTTCTACGCAGCCGTGTGCTGGTGAGCTGGGCTGAAACACCTGCAATAAAAGAGATCTAAAAAACTTGGCCTCAAATTTATTGTCATTTCAGTTAGTTTATTTCAAGTATCTGGAAAACAAACCCCAAACCTGGGAGTACAGCTGCAGAATGCCTGGTGAAAGTAGGTGCAGCATTTGCACTGAATTACTTGTTTAATTAATTTCAGCTTGCTGGTTTCATTCAGAATTGCTGAAAGATTTTTTTGTGAATGATTCTCAGTTTGAAGCACTTTCATTCAAACTTGAAAATTCAATTGGCACCTAAATATCACAAACCTCATTTTGATGTTTCCATGAGTATAAACAAGAACTATACTAATACAACTTAACTTTAAAACTTCCATTTCAGAAACTTAGTCCCTGAACACTGCTGGCAGCCAGTTTGTTCACTAGAGTATTTGCAGAGGCTCTTGTTCAACAAAACATTTAAGCACTTGCTTAAATGCTGCCCTGCAAACTCAAGCTCAGGCTGCAGCTCTTACTTAGGGAGTTAAGCATATACACAACAAAGGCTGTGATTCAGGGCTTTGCTGACTGGGGCTGGACTACTGAAACACAGCTGAAAAAAAGCAAATCTTCCATGTTCTAGTCAACATATATGTGTAGAGTTCAGGAGCCTTCCAATAAGTTAACACAAAACCAGCACTGACTTAAAAACATATTTCACCTTATCCTTGTTTAAAAACAAAAAACACAGTGGTCTGATCCTATGGAATTACCCAGCGACAAAAATTAGTAGAAACACATACAATACACATTGCCTGATGCCAATAAATAAGAAATTGGGACTCATAATTCATAAATAAAATAATTCGATTGCTGGCTTCAACATTCAGGTCTGTATTTATTTGTTATTTTTCAGTGTGACTGACTGCAAGTCTTCAATGATTTCATGAGTACCGCTGTGAAACAGTTAATGGCTAGGACCTACAGCAAGCCTCTGTGCATTTAACTCTGATTTCTCTTCAGCTAGCTTAATTTGTAGCTGCTATTTACAGACACTGCAGAACAGTGCAGAATACCAAAGAGCTGAGAGAGGGAGATGGTGAGAAAGTGTGAGCAAGCATGAGCATAAATGAATGATAATTTGCAGACATTTTGGGTTGACTTACACTGTGACGAATGCTTATTCAAATATATCATGCTGTTGAGAGCAGTTGAGGGTAGAAACGTCTGTTACATTGAAAAAGCAAGCTATAAAATCATGCAATAAAGGAAAAAAAAAAGCCTCAATTAAGGGTATCTGTATAATCCTCTCTGTGACCCACTATCTATATGTACAGCCCTGAATATGAATTACCTTTTATTCAAGATTCTGTCTCATTTTGTGGACAGAATGGATAGCATTCACTGAATAGTCATTTAATATTTTTTATCCCCCTTGATTTGAGTTCTTATTATACTTACTTAGTATATCCAATCCTACATTAAATTTAAAACTATTATTTTGTTTTCCTTTTGACGTATTTCCTTCCCTCCTCATCAAAGAATAAATCTCCTTAACATTCCTGCAAATTGGGAGAGGATTATTAGTTCCAGGGATTAACCTAAAAATATCCAAAGCATCCACTGTTTTGAGGTACTTAATCTGAGATCTTTCAGTTTTCAGGCACTCCACATGCCTCAGGTAGAGTTGTAATAGATCTGAACACTTAGATCTTCTCTAAAGGAGAACAAGATGTTTCAAACTGGCTATTGGTAAATTGAGGAGCAAAGTGGCCACTTCTACAAAGTTTGATGCAGGTGACCTGCCAACATCACAGAGAAACTTTTGCAGAAGCAAGAAGAGTCTCCAATTTGATGCCATTCAACCATCTGAACCCATGAGTCCCTTTTATTTCTGAGCTCTTTGCATTTTTTTGCTATAGATTTTCCACTTTCTGCACCAAATGTACAAACAGGTCAACTTCACACATGACTCAGTCCTAATCCATTCCCAGAGTGCCTTCTATGACTATGGCAGTGGGCAACAGGAGAAAAATAGCAACTTAATGAAAGGTGCGTACTGGTTGCTTCTTTACTCGGGAAGCCCACAGATATGTGGGAATTGCTTGGCATTTCCTAACCATTAAGTGTTAGGAAACACTCAAGATTCAACTCATGTCTCTTTCTGAGGTAGTCATATTTGTTGTAATTTTCTACTGTTACTGTTGTACCTTTAACAGTAGGGAAAAAAAACTAAAATGTGGAATCGGAAAAACCCATGGGTCACCAGAAAGTTTGGGATTCTGTTTCCTTGAATGTGCCACTTGGAGCTGTAGCACATTCATTTGCCTTTGAAAGCCAGAGCTCCAAACTGAGCTTCCACAGCAGCCAAGCCATTTGATAGATCTGATAAAAACATTTTGGTTTGGGGAGAAAAGCCAGCTTTTCCCAGAATAGATTAGTTACAAACAAAGATCATACTGCCAAAATTTCCCCAAATGCAAAGGGATCTTCCTCCCTTGTACTAGGTCAGGGACTCACTCCAAGTTTTGCTTCAGGCCATATGTTTCTTGCAGCACTATTTTAATTGTTGCCTTTACTCTTCAACATGATAATTTTCTGTCCATAGAAGATACTAAAAAGCCTCCTGTTTCCCAAATTACTTTATCATCTTCAATAGCATGTTACATTTATAATACCATGATAATATCAGTATTAAATTTTCTTTCCACTGCATACATTTTTTAAATTATTTTCTGAAAAATAATATCGTTTGCAGATTTTTTTGGCACACCATTTTACACTACTCTCATTTTGTGAATGTTTTTCTCTACCTTCATGCACTGCTAAACAAATATAGTATTCACATGCTGCTATTCTTAATGATGATTACCTTATATATTATATTATTTCATCAATAAATCATAATACTAATAATTGGTGTCTGTTGCATTTAATAAAATTGGTGATTCTGTTGCATATGTATCTGAGCTGCCTTATTTTTACAAGTGTATCTTTAAAGGGAAACAAAACCGCTGAATAGAGTTAAATTCTATTGACAAGTCCCTTTCTTCCTTGCTTCCTGTTTCTTATTTTTCCAGACTGGCAATGCTCAAGTCTAGCAGCAGTAATCACAATTTAAATGGATGTTGGGTTTTGGACCCAAGGGACCATTTTACCTTCTGCTCAGAGGGAAAAAATATGCTTAAGGCTAGCAAAAGCCATTTCAGAGAGAAGAATGTTTCCTTTTCATATGCAAAAGACAGAATATCTAAATTTAAATTAGTAGGACAAATACCTTGGAAATGACATTCCTTGTGAAATGCAAAAGAGCTTTGTAAATAAAATGGTTCCTTCAGAACTATTTTTAATTATTAACTTATTATGGTTAAGCTTTTAAGTTAAAAGTCTATTACCGATTTTTGGTTTGAGTTTTTATTCTTGCAGTATCAGGTTCCTTCTCCATTTTTCCTTCTTAAAAAATTTCTTACTATGGCATTCTGCCTTCCCAGGGGAAAGTTAAACAGATGCCTCTGGCTAAACTGCATGTATCAGAAAAACAAATGGGAAATGGTCATTACCAAAGTCAACGAGCTTGACTCCACCTTCTGTTGTCAGGAGAATGTTGTTCCCTTTCACATCACGATGAATGATCCGGTTATTGTGTAAATGCTGAAGGCCCTATATACCAGCAGTAACAAAAAAAAAGTTTACTCCCTTATTTATTTTTTTTACTCTACTGTTAGGGAATGTAATGCAGAAAATCTGCACATACTCTATAGAATAAACATCTGTCCACTGGATTACATGCCTCATACAACTCCTGCTGCTATAACAGCCCACATAATATTGTCAACATTACCATACTTTATAAATGGAAAATGTATGTATGAGATGAGTAAATTGCACCCTCTGCTGTCATTACAAGCCCAATGAACATCCTTACCAAGAGAGCACCATATAAGATGTATGAGATTATAGCTTCATCCAACTGCTGGCCACCCTTCAGCAAGCCTTTGACGAGCTCTGTGACAGAACCTCCATTGCACAGCTGTGAAGGGGGAGGTTGTGAGAGGGGAAAAAACAAGACAAGTCCACAGTTACTCAGTTTACCTGTTTAGACTGTGAACACCTACCATGTAGAACTGCATTACAACATGGGTCTGGGAACAACTAGATTTTTACCTTCCAATTATTTATGTTGTCAACCCACCTCAGAATGTATTTTATTAGCAGTGTTCATAATAAATCACAGCAGCCTGGGTGGGGGGAGGGAAGTGAAAAATGATGAAAAAAGATTATGAAATGTAATTTATAAAATGTAACTAAAATCAAAATATTCAGAACAGGACTGTATTTTGTTTTTAAAAAGGATTTGTAAGTCAAGTTTACATTACTTGAGTATTTTCACAATGATATGTGCATTGTCTTTTTGAAAAACTGTTTTTGTGCCAAGAGAAGGCAAGACAAAAAAGACTGATGTTCTTGATAACTGGGAGGCAACAAATTACAGTCATTTTAAACTTTCACTCCATCAATGCTCCTGCTGGCAGGCAATATAAAGTAGACAGAAGCCATATCTCTATACTCAGATTTGATGCCATGTGCTGTCAACAGCTGAGATGAAACATTCTGATCCAGAAAAGCAACTTCTTGCAAGCATTTCCTACTAATAGGCTGCCATACATCAAAAGAGGAAGAAATAGTAAAATTAGAATCTCTGTAAATACCTTTTCACTTACATCATTAGTCCGTATCCTTCTAAGCAGCTGTTTGCCCTCCCCTTTCTCTTTCCTTTCCTTACTTTAATATTCATAATTATTTGATTCAAAAAAACCTGTTTCTGTAGCTAGCACCCTTACCAACGTTTCTGCCATACAGAGATCAGATGCATTTCAACAGAAGTGCATTTCACCTTACCAGCATTAAGTTTAAAATACTACAGTGCAAATTCAGAGAAAGGTATGAAACCAGAAGTTCTCAAGTTTTGCATCTCTCAAATAGTTTTTATGAACTGTGTTTCAGTTCAATCATTAATTTCTGTGATATGTATTTTCCTTCATTTATTAGTAATTTCCTCTTGCATGAAAAGGTTTCAGTAGACTAAAAGTTTCAATTCATTGGAAGGCCCAGACCACATGATAAACCAGGTATCTTTTACGTAAATAAGTTCCTGAAGCAAAAATTCATTACTTGAAAACACTGATGAGTTATGCAGGAATTTGACTTTTTAATTCATTTGTAGAGATTTATTTAAATTTTTTTTTTTTTATAAATTAGGTGGGAAAGTTCATCTTAATAACAATCCTCAAACATATTTACAGAAGCACTTCATCTCATGATAGAAAGCTCATGTTTTTCTTTCCATGCTTAACCATGTCCTGACAAGCCACTGTAAGTCAAAGATCTTTGCTTCTTGCTTTCATTGCACTAAATGTTCTATTGAGACAGACTGTACTAACTTATCTTTAGCCTCAAAATAGAATACAGAAAAGCATGCCCTCACTTAAAAAAATCCCTAACCTGGCTGTGACTGAAAAATAGTACAGACTGACAGCTGCTTGGTGGTGTATGTCAAATGAATGACTGTCTATGAAAAATACACCCCACGGAAACTACTGCAGCTGTCAGTGACACTGCTCTTGACAGTCAGCAAAGATTTGGGTAGAAATGAGCTTCTAAACTTCATTACCACTTCATATCTAATGGCAATGCTTTAAAAAGTGAAATGATGCACATTTATATTGAAAAGTAGGGAAACATATTTTACAGTTGTCATGTGCTTCACCTATCACAAATTTTGGAAGTCACACATCCAATTGATATATTTTACCAAAGACTTGGGGAACAAAGTCCAAATACTTGGTGTATTCCCTTTTACTGAAAAAGGGTCATTAATTTATAATATAAAAAGTGACTTCTGTGCGTACTAAATTTGCATATAAATTCCAAGGCAAGAAATAGTTTGACTTGTCTGGTAAATTTATCTGTTTAAGGAAAAAAACTTTTTCTAATGCCAAATTTCTTTAAAACTTTGCATAATGTGCACCAAAACCCACTTGAATGAACAAGGCCTTGGGTAATATGGTTTAGAGCGAGGTGTCCCTGCCCATGGCAGGGGGGTTGGAACTTGATGATCTTAAGGTCCTTTCCGACCCTAACTATTCTGTGATTTTATGATAAGGTCTGTATGAACAGCTAAGTGTCTCAAATTCTACATTTGACTTTGCTACACAGAATATGACATGATTTTGCTTTACACAATTTTGTTGTATGGGATCCCATATGTGATGCCTCTGTTGAATACACTGCACTTGAACTAAAACAGAAAACACATGGGAAACCAAGCCCAAACTCAACACAAAGCCAGCAGGCATACAGTAAAAACCCACCAAATGAAAAATACCAAAGCTCCTTTTTTTAATAGTTACTGAAATGAAACACATTCAAAAGTTTTAAGCTATGTAATTCTGTACCACATAGAAGTCAGATGTATTGTTGGGATTCCACGCCCTAAAGTGGAAATAAAGATTCCCTATTCTGATTCCAGTCACCATTTAAGAACAGAGAGTAGAGAGAAATGTTTAAATTGTCTGGTATTGCTCATTAGTCTGTGCAAAGCTCTGTTTCAATTAGTCTAGAAAAAAATCTAGATGAAATCCCCAACTTGTAACTAACTTTGGCACTCACTTAACCGGCAACAATACAACCAAAACTCATTTTTCATTGCCAAAATACATTTTGATGGCCACTCAATAAGAAGAGTTAATAGAAGGCATATCTATTGCTAGATTTTCAACAACCACTAGCCTCAAGTTTTAAGTTACCATAAAACAAACTTTCCCATTACATTTTCCCTGTTTGCTTTTGCAATAGACGGCATATTTGTTAACTGTATGCCATGTTACTACTACATGATCTTTTGCATTTCCCTGAAGTGCTTGAGCTCTATGAAAGTTTAGAGAAATGTCTTGTCTAATGTTTCCTCAACCAAGAAAAAACCAAGCTGGTTCTAGGCAATCACTCATATCCAAAGGATTTGTGTGTTTTGGAGGCAGAATGTAGCACCTTGAACAGAAATAAAATGCAAGGACATTCCCTGCTGAACAAACTTTAAGTTTGGATGTGATTTTCAACAGTAAGCTACCACACATCATTTTTCACCAGTCCTTTGATTAATGGCCCCAATCAGAGAATTGTGAAAGGCTGTGCTCTTCTAGCAGTCACAAACAGAAGCCAAACATTTGCTAGTTAAGATGTAATGTTATCAAAATGCTTTTACCTCAAGTACTAGCCAGAGCTGTCCTCCTACATAATGATCTGCTTTGTAAAACATTCCATAAAATCTAACAACATTAGGATGATTCGGAAGAAACTGTAAAATATTATATTCTGCTTCTATTTCTTCATCTACATCCTAAATAAAAAACACAAACATTCAGAACATAAGAACACAGTAAGAAGAAGAACCATTTTTTAGTTTGTAGCTTTAAGCGGGTTTTCTTTCACACAGCTGAATTTATTCACACAGTACTATAATTTAACCCACATCAAATTATGCCACTTTTGCCTTTTTTTTATATACAGAAACATGAAGTCTGTGTAAAGCAAGTAGTGTTCTTCAAGGAATCTTTGAGTGCATAATATACTCAGCCAGAGAAGTAAAAATTATACTTAACTATGCTCAGTTGTCTAAATAAGAAATTTATACATGTAGTATTTTAACCTGTTTTTAAACATGCATATTTTTTATCCATAAGCTATATGTAAATACAGGAATCTTTGATTCATCCTTTTTTCTATGGTCATCAGATGGAACCAATCAGAAAACAATTTCACAAAACAATTTCACATCAGTAAAAACATTCTTATGAGGAAAAGAAACACACCAGAAACAATTAAAGAGACAAAACAAAACCCATGAAATAAGCAAATGTTACTAAATATTTGTTAATGAAAGAATTCTGTGATAATTACAAAATACTGATTAATATGAGCACACAGGCCACAACTCAGAACAGTTCTTAAGCACTGAAACTTTCTTCGTTTCTGCATTAACTGTGACCATTAGAAACATTTAATTTAATTAATTAATGCATTTTCCCTTTTTTTGCATTTTGCTAAAAAGGGTATCATCTTATTTTCTACCTTCTTTGGATTTATACCAAAGAAAACCAAGATGAATTTCAGTAGTAGTAGATGACAGAAATGTAGCTTTTTAGTAAGTACTTTTAGCCCACCTGTCATGATCAAACTCTAGCTTGATCCAACCTGAGCAACTGCCAATTAGAACTTCCACTGAAAACTAGGGCCCTCTTTCTCAAGGGAAGCTAGGCATTTAATGGCCACTAAAACTGGAGGTGGCACAGAACTACCTCTGAGAATTTGGGCTGTGCTCTTCTGGTTTTATCTTAACTATGGCGTCACAGTATTACCAGCTTATAAAAGACAACTATAAACCATCCTAGCGTTCAAAGCACTTCTGTGATGGCAAAAGTAATTCTTTCAGGGGGTACACAGAATAAAACAAAAACATTAAGATTCAAAGCATCTTGCATTTTCCATACTATAGCAGACCCCTAAGCGCAATGTCTCTGTGCCTTATCACTTGCATGCTCCAAGCATAGATACCTAAATTTGTACCAGAAGAATTACATAAACCTCAAAATGAAACCAGGCAAATGCTGTCTTAAATAACATAACAAGATGGTGAAATTGTAAGTTCCAGCTTTCAGGTGCTGGTCCCAAACTACTTCTGTCAATGAATTCTGCATTTTTTTCCCTTTCAGGATGCTTTCAGTATCTTATACATTTGATTTATGTTTCAACTGTGTTTGAGAATTCTTTCACATTAACAATGAAGTTACAATTTCATATTTTTTACTTACACTGATAGGATCCAGAATCTTTACCGCTGCCAGACTCCCATCTTTCTTATTGGCAACCTTATAGACTTTACCGTACGTGCCTTTTCCAATAGTCTCTATAATTTCCCAGGTATCTGAGGGATCGGCTAATGATTCTAATCCAATCATACTGGAATTATATTGAAACAATCCATACAATGGCTTCCTGGAAAACAAAGTAGACACACATACAGTGGGAAGCCCTATGTAACTGTACTAAAGAAAGCATCTTATGATAAAGAAATTGAATATTGTCCTAATTTGAGAAGAAATACAGATGGAATCACAAACGAAAGCCAGACAGATAGATATTATCAGTAAATGAAGGAATAGAAAAAAAAAAACCAGAAGACTCACACCCATGAACAAACCATGGGAGAAAAATAAGAAAGGGGTCTTGACAAATGCAATTCAAGACAATACCATCGCTGAATGCAAATGCTCTTGATTTTTTGAGATAGATCAACTAGCACCTTAAACATACACTTGAATTTCTAAGTTTTAAGGTTTGAGCCATTTCTCTGTAAGCATGTCTGATAGCTGCAAACCTGCTTAAAATAATTTTTAAAACATGCTGTTTGGTTTACTTATGCACCATTTCCAGCATCAGTGGCCACTATCTGGCATGAGAAATATAGTCAGAAAGAAATGTGAGTCTGGCTGGAGAAAGTGATAAATTCATAAGGAATGAAGCAGCAGCTCTTCAATCTAATTAAAGAAATAATTGTGCTTTTTGTTCATGATAGAGAAGAAAACAATCTGTGTGCAAATTCACATGCAGTGCAGGTCTGTACAGCAATATTCAGATGGAAGTGTGTGCATATACTCATTTGCATGCTTTGCTCTTTTCCAGGAGAAATTTTTTCATTCCTCTAAAACAAAAAGTTTACATGATGTTGAGGTAATTTACCATATAGCAGGCACCAAACATGGCTGTCACCAAAGTCAGGTTAGAAGAAGTATAATCTTTTTCTAAATGATGGCAAGCGCATTTAGAGAAAAACCCTATTTTTCCTCCTTGTTAAAACGCATTTGCACTAAAGTTTGTGCCAAACCATTTTTGTCTTTTGACCAAAAGAAAAGAAGGACAGAGAAAAGAAAGAAAAAGAATGGAAGGCTGAAAAAAAAACAACCCAGCTTAAGTCAATGTCATTTATCTATTGTGGGTCAATAACGTAAGTTACAAGGAGAGTTTCTCACTACTGTTCTACCCACTACAGCATATCACAAATAATAAACAGTATTCTGAACCATACAGTTAGCACCTCAACAGCGAAGCAGGTCAGCTGAAAGACTTCCCTGAAATCAGTGAACAGAGTGTACTACATGCACTGAAGACAACAACCACAGACATGTAGCTCCTGATAAGCCAACCTTAAGAGCAACATTTGCTTGCATGGTGGGAAGTGGTGATGAATACAAACATAAACTGGAACAGTTGCATCTAAGGTTAAAAAAAACCTCAAACATATTGAGCATGATGGGTTTGAATGCTTTAGAAGAAATACTACAGAAGTGCACATGCAAACAAACGGAGAACAGACTGCAAAGAGCTTTGATGCAACCTTACAAAAAACAAACAAGCAAACAAAAAAAAAAACATAAAAAGAAAAAGAAAACCCCAAACTGATACTTATTTCACTGTCACTATACCAACCACCCTACCACACAGACTGTCCAGAAAATGATGCATGGCACTCTTCATGCTGTTGTAGTATTTATTACCCTGCCTCTCTCCAAGCAGCCTTTGTGGATAAATATCTTTTACCTTAAAACAAAAAAATCTAGTCTCATTGCCAGCTTTTGTTCTGAGTATATAATAAGTAACTCTTAAAATGGTATCACCAAATTTTCAAAATACATTTAACGTTTCTTTATACCAGAAGACAATGTTGACAAAAGAAGATCTAATTCAAAATTGTTACAAATGGAGTCCTGGGGGAGGACTGAAGAAAAGTTTTGTAAGTGAGCACTTCTGTGCACTGTGACATAGAACTTACAGCATTACACTTGACAAATAGGTATCATAAACCTCTTCTGCTTGAACTAAGCTACCCTCCTCTTGAACTGAAGTAATACATACCTAAATCAGGTTCTACATCTGCCATCAGTGAAAGTCCCATTGCACATATTGTAACCTTTATAACATTCCTATAACAGATGGGAATGCTTTACAGTACAAAAAAGGGAAAAGAACTGTATCTGCCATTATCTTCAATGTTATAAAATCTGGATTATTTTTTAAATACAAAATGTAAAATGTAAACGAAAAAGTTGAAGTTGTAAAATAAATTCGTGCTTTTCTTTTTCTATTTCTTGATTTGCTAAGCTTCAGAAAATAGAATGTCCTTGTATTAACTTTTTTTCTCTACAGAGAAAAGTTATATACAAACACAACCACTTTTACAACCCCTTCTTCAGAACTTAACACTAAAATAACTGAAGCTAAAATTCCTTCAGGAAGAAAATTTCTCCTTTCACTCCCCTGTATCAGGCCTCACCCTTCTCTGGGCTTTGAAATGATGTGCAGAGTGGCTTCTAGCTGTGAAAAACTTAGCAATGTCCTCCCCAGAGGGAGCCTCAACCTATTAAAGACCTACAGATTGCAAGTATTTAACGATTTCTGACACCAGCTGGAGAGAACTTCTCAGTGGTTAAGTCTGTTCCATGCAGGCAAGCAAAATAGCCCACACCAGCTGCTGAAAAACTACACTTCCCAATTAACTCCACTGGATGGAGAACATCTTACACACAAATATTTGGGACTGCACACACACACTATTTGAGGAATGACTACATGCTATCAGCAAGCCATAAAAATGGCACTCCACCAAATCCCATTTTGCATACTTGGGAAGAGACAGACTGCAAAGCAAAAGTAAGGACAACTTGATGGAGTCTTCTAGTCCAGTCAAACTGATCTCAGGCTGAAAAAGAGGAAAATATCGTTTGGGTTTTTTTGTTTGGCTTTTTTTTTTTTTAAGCACAGATAATACACTAGCTTAAAATAAATCTTGTAAAAGTTGACCAACAAAGGTAAGCAATAGGGTAAGATAAAAAATTAACAGGCTTCAGCCGCTGACAGGCTTTCTTTCATTTAACCATGAAAATATATTCTCCATTAATACAGTAAATTTCATGGGTTTCTTTGTTACACCTGGATTTTTCCATTTTGAAAACATTTAACAGCCAGAATGAATTATGTCAGACCAGGCATGACAGATTAATGGCAGGCAGGCAAGTGTGCAAATAACATTTATTGACATTTAAAGAAAACATTTCTCTGTAAGATCAACATTTGAATCAATGATTGAACATTATCACCCCTTTACATTAGCCCTAAGACAAACACACTACACATATTGTTTGATATAAAAGATAACCTAAAATAAATATGGGTTATGGACAGTGCATGAATCATTTTTCTCTCTGTGAACCACAGCTTTCCAACTGTATTCCCTGGCACTAAACAACCTAAAAACAGCTATCTGGAAAATTATGTGGTGTCCTAGAAGTTCTGCTGTGAACTTCCATGTTCCTATGATCACAACCTATGTTGTGAAAACAAAACAAAAAACCACAAACCGTATAAAGAGTAACTACATGCAGATTTTTTCATGATGTCACTACTTCAGGAATAAAATCAGCAGCTATTTCTTACACACTTATTATCACAGCTATCTTTCTCAGAAATTACAGGAACAAGAAGGACTCATAAGCAAAAAAACAACAAACCCAGTGCCAGAAATAGCTTTAAAATTATTGATCTATTTTCAGAAAGTACTGCCTTACTCAACTTCTAGACAACAATGATTTGCCTATTGCCTTCCAGCACACACCCTTTTCTAGTTTACAGTAAAATGGGACATTTGTAGAGGTTTTGAAATTAGTAAGAGCCTCACTCCAGCCTGGCAGTCTGGTGCTTTCTAACAGTCTAACTGGTATACAGTACTAAACAGTTTTGAATTCTAATATAGCTGGGTATGGACATAATAGCAATACCAGTCAATACCAGTGAAACAAAATTGAACATACTGTTTCCATACGAGCAATTCATTCAGAGGGCTGATATTTACAGTGTTCTATTTGTCTAAGCCTTAGTCTCCCTTGTGAAACAGCTAGCTTATACTCTTCCGACACCCATGCACACTGTAAAAGAATGTCATAATCAAAAGTAAGGAATTTATTAGTAAATACTAGTAAATTAGTAAATATTAGTAAATTAGTAAATATTAGTAAGCTTAGTATTGCTTACTAAGTACAATTCGGAAAGGAAAGTTGACATTATCAGCTATGGCTTTACCAGCCATGACAGCCCCTATTCTGTTGGATAGTAATGGTCACACACAGACAGCTACCTAAGAAGCAATTGCTGGAGGAACTAATGAACCACCAAAAGGCACATGAAAATCAATGGTCAGAACAGCTTCCTCTGCTATTCTCCTCCTGCTGTTTCTCACTGGCTAGATTAAAACAAAGGGGATGTCAATATCTTGAAATGAAGCATACAAAAGAATCCATCTACACACCATCCTATAACTGTTCTCAGTTGGTCTCAGAGAGACTGCAGAATGTGATGTGCACAGTTCTATCCAGGATAAAGGTCGGTGATAGAAGGAGATGAAGGAGAAGGATAAAAGTATGCTCAAAAGCTGTTATTGATGCTATAGAATACACAAACAAATAGAACCATACTTTAACTGATCACATTGTTTCACTAGGCCAACAAAGGGGAAAAACAGGACAATCAGGAATAGAACTGCTATTATTTATAGATGAAAGGTAGATCCCTGAAAACACTCTTACTAAATTCAGCTCACAGTCAAGTCTGTGCTAAATATACAAACCATGAAACTGACTTTGTGGCTGTTCAAAATGGAGATGAAGAGGATGCAATTGCCTTTCCACGCACTCAAATTTAAACTTTTTAAACTTTTTACTAACTGTGCCTAAATACACTCCCTTTTTCTACATAAAGTCCTTTAAATTCAGGAATATCTTTGTTACTTTCTTTCCTTCTGCTTCCTTTGTATGGACCATCTAGGTAATCTAAGCTTTTAGACTTGCAGTATCAGCCACAGGGCCACAACAGAGTAATAACCAGTAGCAATGGATTGTGTTTGGATGCTGGTTCTGAAGAAAATGTGAATGTTTGCTCCCTTGTCTATGCTTCCAGTTTATCACAGCATGAAACAGAATGCTGTTCATTGGATCAGCTGCACTAAACTGCCCACAAAACAGCTACTACATCATGATAGAGGTATCTAAATTTCACCTCCTTCTTTAGAAATACAGAAAACAAATTTTAAAAAAATTGATTTTTCAACACTTTAGTCAAATGGTTAAACTTTCACATCACCACTCTTAAACCAGTTCTGAACCACAACCATTTGTAATATTATAATTCTTCAGCTCAAATTCTTGGATTAAATGTTGGAGTCTAAACCAGCAAACTCGTCATTAATAGCCTAGAAAATTCAAGGTACAAAAGATGTATGTGCCTAGTCCAGATAATCCACTTCCATGTATTCATTTACGTTCACTGGATCATAATCTGTTGTGCTGCAAATCATAGAATCATAGAATAGTTAGGGTTGGAAAGGACCTTAAGATCATCTACTTCCAACCCCCCTGCCATGGACAGGGATACCTCACACTAAACCATGTCATCCAAGGCTCTGTCCAACCTGGCCCTGAACACTGCCAGGGATGGAGCATTCACAGCTTCCCTCGGCAACACATTCCAGTGCCTCACCACCCTAACAGGAAAAAATTTCCTCCTTATATCCAATCTAAACTTCCCCTGTTTAAGTTTGAACCCATTACCCCTTGTCCTATCACTACAGTCCCTAATGAAGAGTCCCTCCCCAGCATCCTTATAGGTCCCCTTCAGACACTGGAAGGCTGCTATGAGGTCTCCACGCAGCCTTCTCTTCTCCAGGCGGAACAGCCCCAACTTTCTCAGCCGATCTTCATATGGGAGGTGCTCCAATCCTGTGATCATCCTTGTGGCCCTCCTCTGTGCTTGTTCCAACAGTTCCATGCCCTTTTTATGTTGAGGACACCAGAAGTGCACACAATACTCCAAGTGAGGTCTGATGAGATCAGAGTAGAGGAGCAGGATCACCTCCTTTAACCTGCTGGTCACGCTCTTTTTAATGCAGCCCAGGATACGGTTGGCTTTCTGGGCTGTGAGCGCACACTGCTGGCCCATGTTCATTTTCTCATTGACCAAAACCCCCAAGTCCTTCTCTGCAGGGCTGCTCTGAATCTCTTCTCTGCCCAACCTGTAGCTGTGTCTGGGATTGCTCCTACACAGGTGCAGGACCTTGCACTTGTCATGGTTAAACTTCATAAGGCTGGCATCAGCCCACCTCACAAGCGTGTCAAGGTCCCTCTGGATGGCATTCCTTCCCTCCAGCGTATCAACCGAACCACACAGCTTGGTGTCATCGGCAAACTTGCTGAGGGTGCACTCAATCCCACTGACCATGTCAGCGACAAAGATGTTGAACAAGACCGGTCCCAACACCGATCGCTGAGGGACACCACTTGTTACAGGTCTCCAGCTGGACACTGAGCCATTGACAACAATTTTGTGTGTGGCCAGCCAGCCAGCTCTTTATCCACTGAGTGATCCACCTATCAAATTGATGTCTCTCCAATTCAGACACAAGGATGTCATGCAGGACAGTGTCGAACGCTTTGCACAAGTCCAGGTAGGTGACATCAGCTGCTCTACCGCTGTCCATCAGTTCTGCAGCCCCATCGTAGAAGGCCACCAAATTGGTCAGGCAGGATTTCCCCTTGGTGAAGCCATGCTGGCTGTCACCAAGCACCTTGCTGTTTTTCATGTGCCTTAGCATGCCTTCTAGGAGAATCTGCTCCAAGATTTTGTCAGGCACAGAGGTGAGACTGACTGTAATTCCCTGGGTCATCCATTTTCCTTTTCTTGAAAATGGGGGTTATATTCCCCTTTTCCAGTCACTGGGAACTTCACCTGACTGCCATGATTTTTTAGATATGATGGACAGTGGCTTAGCAACTTCATTCACCAGCTCCTTCAGGACCCACAAATGAATTTCATCAGGTCCCATGGACTTGTGCATATTCAGGTTCTTAAGAAAGGTCTCGAACCAGATCCTCTCCTACAGTGGGCCTAGGGTCTTCATTCTCACAGTCCCTGTGTCTGTCTTCCAAGACATGGTGGTGTGGTCAGAGCATTTGCCAGTGGAGACCCAGGCAAAGAAGTCACTAAGAACCTCAGCCTTCTCCAAATCCAGGGTAGCCAGTTCTCCTGACAGCTTCTGGAGAGGGCCAATATTGTCCCTAGTCTGTCTTTTATTTGCAAGGTAATTATAGAATCCTTTCCTGTTATCTTTCACATCCCTAGCCAAGTTTTATTCTAACTGGGCCTTAGCTTTCCTAATCTGGTCCCTGGCTTCCCGGACAACATCCCTCTACTCTTCCCAGGCCGCCTGTCCTTGTTTCCACCTTTTATAAGCCTCTTTTTCCTTTGAATTTTCCTCAGCAGCTCCTTATCCATCCAAGGAGGTCTCCTGGCCCTCCTGCCGCACTTCCTTCTAGTTGGGATGCAACATTCCTGAGCTTGTAGCAGGTGATCCTTGAATATCAACCAACAGCCTTGATTCCCTCTGCCCTCTAGGGCTATATCCCATGGAACCTTACTAAGCAGGTTCCTGAAGAGGCCAAAGTCTGCTCTCTAAATTTTTATTGGTAAATCTATGGCACCCTTATATTTATAAGTAAAGCATTAACTTCTGTCCAATAATTACTGGTCATGTGTGTATTGCTCTGGGTGGGCAAATACATCCTCACGATCAGCCATTTTCATAAGCAGAGCTAGGAAGCCTGTAGGCAAAGGTACAGTACATCTTGGCTCCTGACCAGCTGCCTTGCAAATCTAATGATGCTCTTACTCAATATGCATTTTCAGTCTTTCCTGAAGGCCTGTGTCACATCAGGAGGCACTGCTGACTCTCTTGCTGGGTCACAAAGAAGTTATTTTACTCTAGAACTATTTAGCACCTTATCTTCACATTCCTGCAACTTCCATCTCTCATGGAGTCCAGTTAATACTACCAGCATCTTGGCCCCTTCATAGCTGCATCTCTCTCAAAAATTGGGGTTTCTTTCTGCTTCCCAGAAATAATTTTTAAGTTCCTTCTCTCTTACCGCAGACCCATAGCTTTGTGACATCTACTGTCTACAACAGCCACACCAATTTGCTTCACCTCAAGCCATTTTTGAGTGGGACTCACAAACACTGTAATATTAGCCTTAAACAGATCTGTTTAGCATGCACAGAATGAGGCCATACACTTAAATTAAACACTGCCTCAATCTACTCCATCATCAAGAATAGAACAAGCACCCACTGGGGTTTTCTGGAGGAAGGTCTTAAAGATCAGGGTGAGCTCAAGCCACTCCATCTTTTTTAATCAAAATGATTATTAGTACTTCAGAAGGTTTGTTGATACTTTGATTCTTTTATCTAATATTCAGTGATGTCAATGATATTATATTAAGAATCAAATTTTTGTCATTCAATCCCACTCATCTTCATAGGATTTCATAGATAGAACACGCAGGTCTACAATAACTGAACTTTGCTAACTGAATATGTACAAAATCTAAAACGTAGCTAGAGTGCGAGGATTTGTAAACAGTAATTCATAGAACTAAGCCACGAACCAACTTGTTTCATGAGCAGTGAACATAATGAACATGATAAATACGCACTTTTTAAATTTCTTACTATCATAATAATTATCATTCTTCCTTTCCTCTGATTCCCCAAAAAAGACAACATCTGCTGTAGCTAAACTGCAATCATTAGCACATGGGTGGAACAACCAAAGCAGAAAGTATTAAGGACAAAGTTCAACCTCTATCTTCACAGAGGAGACAATGTTTATGGTTCATTCCTCCAGCCTGACACATATTTTTATGAAAACTGTAGGAAATTATTTATTTGGGGGATTTTCTACTTCTTTGTCAGATCTGGATGCAATCTTCTCTGAAAAAGGATTTTCTTACAAAACTGCAAAAGACTGTTTCACTAAGGTTTAACATAAATATCCTAAGATCTGTGCTGGCATTGCAAGTTAAGCAAAAGTTGGTCAAGCCAAGGCATATAAAGATTGCATAATTCACAGAGATGACTAATAAAGCAAACCTGCACTTCTCATTAATATGCAAGAAATACATTATTCTTTCATTTTTACAAAATTAGCAAAATATGTTATTAATGAAAACATTATACTTCCAAGATTTCTGGGAGGTACCATGTATTTACAAAAACCTATAATGGAAGCTGGGACCAACAGAGAAACTTATATTTGGTGATGGAAGACTGAACGCTTTGCTGAGATTCGAATTACTGAAAAAAAAAAAAAAATCACTTCCTGCACCTGCTAAACCAACTATTTTTGCAGAGTTGTCTTATTCTGAGATAAAAGGTACCTTGCTATGACACAGAAATCAACAGAAACTTCTAGTGAAGTTTTGAGTACCACTGAAAATAAAGCCCCTGATTATTCTGAAGGAACTCTAATACACATTATTTGTTTGACTGCTAATTAATCAAGTTCATTATCTACAACTAGGAGGATCAAAAGTTGAATAAAATTATGTACTGTCCTGGTCAGTTACCTAGTCAGTTACCATTACATAATTCATAATTATTACATTATAAATGTAACAATGAAGACCAGAAAGACCAAAAAACAGTAGACAGAAATTATTATCCCAGACCATATGCAACTACCTGAAGCCAGTTAAGACAACTCAAATAGGAAGTTCTGATCAGTGATATTTCCATTGCAAAAATGCTGCTTATATTAGCCATCTAAATAGAATTCCAACAAACAAAATACATTAAAGCAGATACAAATAACTAACAGCAAACACACCAACTTCGCCTCAGGCTGGAAACTCAGCCCTAAAATGAAGTTTATGAGCCCATTCACTTATAAACTGCAGGTGGCAAATCAAGTGACTATGAGCTACAGTCCCCATGTGTGAAAAATCAATACCTGAGAAGGTTTTCTCTGCCTCCTTTGTCAGCAATTTAACAGGGCAAACAAGATGCATGTTTTAGTGTTAAAATGGAAGGATGAAGGGCTGTAACAGAATGATGACCCTTAGACCAAAATCAGGCTCTCTCCAGCAGTCTGGTCAGAAAAGTCTGACATGCTTTGTATATAGATGAGGAAAAAGAAACACAAGACATATAGATGTAGGATAAACCTGGGAAGAAAATAACCGCAAACTTACATTAGCGACCTATTTTCTGAAGCCAGCTTATCTTATATTGGATTTTTGTCCCGCTAAGGATATCGGAATTCTTCAGGACTAAGATAGCTTCCTCACAAGGAGCACTTGTTATCGGTCAGTGCTGCACAGAGCTGCATGTTCTGTGTACGGGTTCCCATGCCCAGTACTAGATAGACAATGCAGTGCGTGTTAACCTAAGATGTTGTCATGAAGGGTACAGATAAACTGGTTCAATCCTAGCAGCTCGCTTCATTAATACTGAAGATCATTGTGACGCTAATTGATCCTGAGCCTGATCTATTTATCAAGTCTTTTACATTCAGGAGCTGAAGAATTAAAGCCACTTAGTCATTCCTAGAGGGCAAGCAACAACTGCTTAATTTTTTGAAGGAATCTTCCTATTGTTTTGCAATATACCGTAATTGTATAATGTAATCTATCACAATTCATCACTAGAGTTCTCCAGTATTATTTTTACAGCAGTCTTATTCTAATGAGGAATTTTAATAAGAACACTCTCCTTTATCTGTAAGAAAAATAATAATAAACAGTTAACCAGGATACAAAGAACATCTCTTAGTGCTGACAATGACTCCTGCTTAAGATAAAGTATTTTCATCAGTGAGCTAGTTGTTATTCAGTACCAGCATGTGTGCAGTAGCCTAGCGTGACACCAATTTGCATAATTTTCCTTCTCTAACAGGCTTCAAAAATAATAATAGGCATACAAAATAGAATCCATTAATTTTAAACTTCCTTCAGCAGCTATCTTCATGAAGCAGCTATCACAAGAACCTTTAAAGAATTAAGTTTAATAAATTATAAATGTATTATTCAGGTTATGCTATCTGGGCCTATAACAATCTAAGTTGAGGTCAGTAACAAAGACCAAGACAAATCCACAAGCAATTGGCTTGATGCTTTCCCAGTCAAAAAGACTTGACAAAAAGTGGCAGGACAATGCCAATGTTCACTGCTGCTCACAGTTAATTACTAAACTTGAAAATCAGTGAGGGATTTTAGGGTACAGACAGGTAAAAGAAAATGACACGCAGTGATACACATAGAAGCTGCTCAGAGCTCTTATATCTATATGCCTTAGGTAATAACACCTTAATCTACAGAGAGGAACAAAAACAAATTTGTTTTCTGCTGATCTGAACCCAAAAAGACCTTACCATTTGTTAATATTTAAGGCAAGCAGAAAGATTGTGTGTTAGTAAACTCTGATGGGAAGCTAGTTTCAGGAAAAAAATATGCATACGCATTTGCATATTGTGACTTGCATAGCAAATAACATTGATGTAGTGCTCTGATTCTCTCCGATTGTCCTGGTTTCAGCTGGGATGGAGTTAACTTCCTTCCTAGTTCTCTGGTTTAGATTTAGTGTGAGAATAATGTTGATAACACACTGATGTTTTAGTTGTTGTCAAGGAGTGCCTACCCTGATCAAGGACTTTGTTTCTCATGTTCTGCCAGTGACCAGGTGCACAAGAAGCCAGGAGGGAGCACAGCCAGGACATCTGACCTGAACTATCTAGAGGGATATTCCATGCCATAGAACATCATATTCAGTATAAACTGGGGCTGTTGGCTGGCAGCCACAAATTTCTGCTTGGGAACAGACTGGGCATTGGTCAGCAGGTGGCAAGCAATGGTTTTGTGCATTACTTGTGTTTCCTGAATGTTATTTCCCCCTTTTTTATTCACTATTATTACTATTATTATTTTTGTTATTATATTTTACTACAATTACTAAACTGTTCTTAACTCCTGATTCTCCTCCCCAACCCACCCGGGGTGTGGGGGGAGTGGGCAGTGGCTGTGTGGTACTTAGTTGCTGTCTGTAGTTAAACCACCACAATAATATTCATCCTGTAAAAAGTCTGGCTTTCTAACTTCAAACAATAATTTAGATCTTGGTACACTTTGCAATACATTCTGATATATGGTCATCCACAAAAAAGATCTGCTTTATCTTTAGCACATAAAGTGTTATGAAAAGTGAAAGTCTACAAAATTTACATATAGGCCTAATGTCCACTAATACAAAAGCATATTACCAAAGCACTCAGCTACCTCACTGAGGGAAAAAGTACAACTGCTACAGTAGAAACAATAGATGCCAATATGGAGATAAGCAAAAATTCTCAGAGCTTGCTCCTGCCACGTGTTTCACATAGAGAAACACTAATCAATTTCAATTCTACTGATTCAGGGGATTTGAAGAAGAGTAACACCTGCAAGAGCTGTGAACTTGAAGACGGAAGAATTTAAAAAAAAAAAAAAAAAGAAGTCCACAAACTTTCAGAATAGAATTTAAACACAGAATAAAGTAATAACAGACTGGCCTCTTTTGCCAGATTAACTCTTGTCTGCTGCAGATGCTCCTGAACGAGGTTAAGAGAATGCCTGAACTTAATTTACAAAGAGAAAACATAACTGGTAAGGAAGGATGCTGTACTATGCACTGGGTACAGTAACTGCAACCTGGAATAACCAGCCTTTAGCCATTCATTAGCAGCTATTCAGTTTTCTTTTACATTTTGGGGTTCTCTGTTTGCAAACTGGACAAACTAGTAACTTCCAACAGTAATACCTGTATTTAAAGTTAAATTCTATGTAGGAATCCCAAGCTGTATCTCTGTAAACATTACAGCAATATCTGTTGTGGTAGTCCTCACAGAAGTCTCATCAGCTGTCCCCAGGTAACAGTGCAAAGAGAACACCACAGATTGCTATAAGCGTCCTTCAAGGCTCAAAGGTCATTCAATTTTGGCTTCTCTTGTTGGACAAATGAGTTTGTGCACCAGCTCAGCTAGCCACAGAGGTATGCTGGCAGCTCATTCTCCAGTGCCTTGAAACCCTCCCTCAGAGCTCCACAACAAGGGCATTTTTAAAGATGTGTGAGGTGAAATGGATAAATGCACAGACTTAACAGGGTTTCTGAAAACCCCTTTACTTTAGCTATTACAAGGAACACAACAGTCAAACAGTAAACATCTTGCTTTAAGACTTCCTGACACATCAAACTCTTTCAGCTTCTAACTCACTATAAGAAGGACTCCTCAATCTCTTCTTTCAAGCTTGTGCCATTTACGCTGAAACACAGTTGTTCTCTTTCAAGTCATTTCTCCTGACCTCTGCAGCAAGCACCCTTTCTGTGGAAAGAGAGGCTGATTTTCCTTTAAAATGGTTGATAAGAATCCCTTTCCTTTAATCCTTGGTCTTCCTTATTAGATGGCTCCTCTTCAAATCCCCTATGTGACCAAAGTTTAAAGCTTGATAAACTGGCTTATAACAGAGTATTCAACCCTTTATTTAATGCCATTCACTTATTAAAATTTAATTTCTCCTCTCTGTTAGCTTTGGCAGCTGTAAAGTTTATTTCAACCAACTTAACAGGGAAGTAGTGCAACAGACAGGGCAAATATACCCCTACTCAAAATGATGCTTGTAGTCTGATAAACTTACACACAGAAACTTCAAACAGAAATCATAGATGTAGATTTCCATAACTGTCCCAACTGTCAACTGATGGCTTGGCTTCACGAACAAAGATTTGGGAAGGGCTTCACCCACGCTTACTACAAGCACGATGACCAAGGGCATGTGGGATAGGCAAATCTGGTTGGAAAAAAGGCTGCTTAGGCAATCAGGAAGTTTCCTACCAGGAGTGTCATCTGCTGAGGCAATCTCGAGTGACCAATGCCCTCATCCACCCGCATGCAAGGTTGGCTCTGCAGCTTCCAAGGCACCTTGTCACCTACCGTTTCATCCCTCACCTGTCCATACAGACAAGTGAGAGTAAGCCCTTCCAGCCTGCGCAGTGGATTTTTTAGGTGAGGCTCCACATGCGCAGAACTGGCCCCATCCTTTACACCTGAGGTTTAATTGCAACAGCCTAGGTAGTTAGGACAGTGACAGCAAAGTCCTCAGGTCGTACGTTTTGTAAGAGTGTCCTCTTAGATGGAAGACCTTACAAGGCTAGACGAGGTCCGTCAGCCTAGGTTTGAAAATAGGAGTTTTCCTTCTCCTATGAGGATGGCTTGTCTTCACTAATGAAGATTTGGGAAGGACTTTACCCATGCATTCTGAACAAGACCGTCACCTTCTGGGTCAATCACAAGTGACCTATGACGCAACAGCACAACATCAAACATCTAGGCGCGATTCTGACTTAGAGGCGTTCAGTCATAAGCTTACAGATGGTAGTCTTACGCCAGCGGCTCCTCAGCCAAGCGCACACACCAGGGGTCTGAACCTCCAGTTCCTCTCGTACTGAACAGGATTACCATTGCAACAACACAACATCAGTAGGGTAAAACTAACTGTGAAAGAGGGGCCTCATGATCCTTCTGGCTTTTTGGGTTTTAAGCAGGAGGTGTCAGAAAAAGTTACCAGAGGGATAACTGGCTTGTGGCAGCCAAGCGTTCATAGCAACGTTGCTTTTTGATCCTTCGATGTCAGATATTCCTATCATTGTGAAGCAGAATTCACCAAGCATTGGATTGTTCACCCAACTGTCAATACACTTGCATCATATGCACATTTCTGTAAATAGACTTTCTCACATCATTACTGTTCACACAATGGAAGACTTGTTACCCAGGAATAGTTCTACCAAAAATATACTTGAGAGTGTTTCAGAAAAACCAATTGTCTTGGTTTTAGTTGGGATAGAATTAATTTCCTTCCTAGTAGCTGGTACAGTGCTGTGTTTGCCTTTAGTCCAAGAACAATGCTGATAACACACTGAAGTTTTAGTTGCTGTTAAGCAGCCCTTACTCTGATTAAGGATTTTTTAGTCTCTCATGCTCCGCCAGGGAGGAGGAGCACAAGAAACCAGGAGGGAGCAGAGACAGGACACCTTACTCAAACTAGCCACAGGGGTATCCCATACCACACACAGTACATCATGCCCAGCATATAAACTGGGGGAGTTACCTGGAAGGTCAGTCAGACCACTGCTCAGGTCAGGCTGGATATCAGTCAGCAGGTGGCGAGCAACTGTACTGTGCATCACTTGTATTTATTGGTTTGGGGTTTTTTTACTTTCCCCTCTTGGTTTTATATTATGTCCCCTTGTTATTTCCTTTATAATTAACACCTGTACTTTAGGTATTAAACTGTTCTTATCTCATCCTGCAGGTTTTACATTCTTTTGATTCTCCTCCCCATCCTGCCTGGGGAGGGATGAAAGGGGGGGTGAGTAAGCAGCTGCTAGGTGCTGATTTGCCATCTGGGTTTAAACCATACCACCAATTACTGTGTTGGGTTTTTTTGAAATTGCAATATCTGATTTATATCTTTGTGGTATCAATTGTACAAAGGTAATTTTCTATAATTAATTATTTATTTCCTGTTGTAATCGGACATCTGAGATAGTCATAAATATTTATATGTCCAGTTAATTCACTAATGAAAACTGAACTAATTCTAAAAATGGGATGTTATCTCAGAGGCATGCCAACCTAAAGTCTGCTCAACCTTTACATTAGTGAAGGCAACTACCATATGGAAAGCAACTAACAGGAGCTGGAAGACACCTCATCTTAAAAGTATAGTCTAGGAATGAGCTACGATATCAGGACAGAAGAATTTTGTGTGTACCCTAGAACTATTCTCTCATTTGCAGTAACATCCTCCATACTTCTTTGCAATCCTTGGGCTGCTCACTAGCATTAGCAGAGACACTTCCTCTTCAGCAATAGAAATCTCTTTTCTTTTTAGGCACTGAGTTATTGGCCTGTGCAACTCCACTATCCTTTATAGCTTCTGGTAAGCGTTTTGGGCTGCTGGCTGCCTGACAGTAGTTCAGTACCATCTATTGCAAGAGCCTATGGGCATAAATTCCTTTAAGTTAGTTGGCTGTACTGATATCATTCCTCACCCAAACCAGGTCAACATAAACAGCTAATAAAAGAATTTATTTACTACATCTGCAATAGACAATGACATTTATAAAGTTTTATAAAGTCAGAAAAGAACAGAAATTAAAAGAAATAAGTTTACATCCATCCAGACTCGGATCAGTCTTGAGGGTTCTTCTTATCTAATAAACTCACAGCTCTTTTTTCAGCTCCTATCCCCTCACAGAAGAGAATCCTACTTTGGCAATCATTTTTGCTTTATAATCCATTGCCCTCTCTGGGACAATCTGCCTTTGTCCACCTCCTTAAAACACAAGCTACTAGTCATTATCTAAGAAGGAAGTAATCTGTTCCTCCATCAAACTATTGCTTGCCACTTTCTGGAGAGGCTGACAGCTTTAGGCTTCATGCAAAGAGTTTCACCTGCCCCATAAGAAACGTTAGTGGTTACTCACATTTGGCTCACCTTTTCACAATCTGTTAGTCCATTGTGAAGCATAACATTAACTGGAAAATGGCCTAACCTGTGAGCCAAAGCCCCCAAATACTAACATTTAGATTTTTATGTTATTTGTTATGTTGTAAGTAAGCTAACAACCATAGGTTAAGCACACATACAAATGTGATGAAGGCATGTCTCATTTAACTCAGTTTTAATAGAGGCTGTATGTGTTAATAATGGATGATGCTGGAGTTAGATACTAGTTTAACATGTGATCCTATTTTGGAGGGATGTTGCAACATAGCATTTCCAAGGTAAGACCACAGAATTCTTGTCTCGTTCAGTCCAGAAGAACAGAGGAAACACTACTGTAATAAGTCTGGAAGCAGAGGTACTACTACAAATGCTAGGAAATAATGTTATAGACTATGAACACTGCTTTCCTCTCATCATTACTGAGAAAGGTCAGACAGGAAAAGGTCACAAAATATGAAGACTGCTGGTTTTGAAACTGCAGATTCATATAACTTGGCTTCTACAGGGGAAGGGGGGAAAAAAGAAGAAAAAAAAAGAAAAAAGAAAAGGATAAAAAACCCCACAAATGGACAGGGACAGGTTAGAGAGAGTCATGTTTTGCAGGATTTGTTCTCTGAGCATCTCAGACCTATAGCAATTTCAGAAGTGTTTTGCTGGCCTCATGGGCTCCAGGAACAAAAAGAAGGAAAAATGAGGAGTCATAAACCACAGTTTATTCTGTACCTTCAACTACTGGACACCACTGAAAAAGGAAGAAAAACTTTCAGATGACAGTCAGATTCTGAAACAGTTGATGTATTTGCTAATTCATAAGTATGTACCTTTCCTGTAGAAAGGAAGTACAGTGCAATGTCACAAAAACAAAAGGAATATGGTACCCTATGTAAAATCCACTAGAGGTTTGGGGTTTGCTATTTGTACAAAGAAAACACTTAAAAAAATTAGCTGCCAAAAGATGATGAGACAATCACGCAAGTTGATGAGTTAAGTTCCTGATGAAAGATCTTATTATGATTACTCAAAAGGAAACTACTGCACAATCCAGAATTAATCCTTGACAAGGCTATTAGGTTGTGTCAGCAACCGAAGCCATCCATGCCAGAATGACTTTTACCTTGAGTGGGCTGTACTATGACATAACAAAGGTGCTCATGAATTCACAATATTAGGAGAAAACAGACCTGCAGCAGACAAGTATGTGAGCTCTGACTCAAGCCAGATGTAAAACTGCTTATCAACTGCAACAACAAAGTAATGCCCAGCACATGCAAAGAGACATAAGCAACCCAACGGATTACATAATTTTGCAAAAGCTATCCTACAGCCATGCATCTGCCAGAACATGTACCCCATTTTCATTCAGATGCAAACCCTAATGCATGGACTTGATCTCCTAGCCAGACCCTGAGTCTGCCTTGTGGCTACAGACTCGTCTGGCAGTCACTGGACTGTTGGCCACCCCTGGCTGACATCCCTGGGCCTATTCCCCTCACCTGGCTGGGGTTTTGCCAGGATGGCCCATGCTCAGTGAGGCAACTGCCTCTGCTGCCTCACTGGCACCCGCAGCTCCTGGCTCACCTGCCCTTGCAGGGCAGCCAGCTCTCACTGCAGAGTGCCTACTGGCACTTTACCCACACCTTTTTCCAGGCTAGCTTCCCTCAGAACGTGCAAAAAATGGCATGTTTTTCAAATCAAAGAGTAGTGACACCTATAGCTCTATAGAACCTTCAGTGCATATCAAGAGGCAAAACCATTGAGATCCAACAGCTCTATAAACAGATGAGCCAGATACATTTTTCCCATGGTCACTATATTTACCTTAAAGGAAGACAGATGAAGATATGCATGCTCCAGTATCGCCTGGTGATAACAGTCAGGCTTTATACGTCTTAAACTAAACTTTAATGCTAGATACTGTTTATATAGAAAATGTTAATTGAAATAGAATTGAGTGTGGTGTGGAATTTGTAAGGCAAATATTTTAAGGTAAATAAGTTCTTCTTCATCTTTCCTTTTTTCTTTTCTTCCTTCACACAGGGTAAGCAAGTGTTTAAGGCCATAAGGACATACTGTTCTTGACTGAGTAATTATTGAGGCACCCAATATTTAATTACACAAAACCCCATACTGTAAAGCAGAACCCTATTTCAGGACCTGCTTTTAAAAAAATCTCTCCCCCAAAACCTATTCTCAAATTTAATTATTTTCATTTATTAAATAAACAGTTCTTGCAAAATTTTGGAAGTTTAGTAAATATTATTTAACAAAATTAGGCTTTGACACAGATTATAAAATTATTCTGATTTGTAAGTCTCTGGAGTTCATGAAAGCATAAGACTAAGTTTGAATGGTAACAAAATATTCTTCTGCCTGATGAAATATTCATACCCATTTGTCATCAGGACTTTAATAAGGAGGGATACAGCCTTTTCACTTCTGTTCAGTAAGGAACTGGCAAAGATCTTTCTTTCATTTAATTTTGAATGTTAAGAGTAAAATGCCTCCCAAACTCTTCTAATATTTTCCCTTTTCTGTACAACATAGGACTTAGAATGCTACCTACTTAAAAAGATGACTCCATATTTCAGGTAGACAAACACAGACAATAGATAAATAAGGTTTATAAATTTGCACCATACAAAGTTTACAGAAGTTTTCTGGGTGACATGATTTAGTGCAAGGTGTCCCTGCCCATGGCAGGGGGGTTGGAACTAGATGATCTTAAGGTCCTTTCCAGCCCTAACTATTCTATGATTCTAAGCTTTCAATGTTAAAACTTCACTTTACTAAGTTTTCTGCATTTCCCCAGGTGTAATATTGTTAAGATTTAGAGAAGTCAGATTTAATAAAGACAGAAAACTACACCTTAGCCCACCTTACAGCTATTTAAACAGGACCATAATAAATTTCTCATAGTGGTAGTATGATGTTCATTCCTCACAAGAAATAGTCCCAGAACCAGCAATTCTTGTGGCTTCTTTTTAAAAAGGTATTGTAACTTTGTAGTAGAATATGATGCACTTTTTACTGATAATACAGACAGAAGCACAACTGTATGTAGTTTTCCCATTAATTTTCCAACCCTTACTTAATTACTTGATTTAGGACAAGCAGACTATGCATCTGTAACTGACTAAATTCAGAACAGACAGGAAAGCGTGACCAAAAAAAGCAAAAGCTGAGTTCATAGAGGAAAAGACAAAACTTGCTCTCCAGCTCACTTCAAAAATACAAGGAGCATGTGGGTAAAGTGGGCCACACACAACAACACGACAATGAACATGGTCTGTCTTATGAAAGATCATGAGCATGGAGACAGTAACCAGGTGGATGATGAAAAGACAAAGGAATGGTATGTTAATGTAAGAGCTTGCTACTGGGGAGCAGGGGAGGAAGTGGGACAATGAATCTGTTTTGGAAGAAAAGTATAGCATGACTTCTTACATATGTAAAAATACACTTTTGTGTAGTGAATTCTTCACTCTATGCCTCTGAGGGACTACAGTAACTAAGGCAAAGACCTCCTTCAGAGCGCCACCAAGTTAAATATGTCATTTATTGAGCCCCTGCAGCACAGCAGTGCTGATTGCTGGGTTTCTCTCCAGCTGCTTCAGCAGGTCCCATTCTACTGCCAGCTTCCGGACTTTCAAACACCTTATCTGCAGCCCTTGTGTTGCTTTACAGTGCAATTCTGCTGCTGCCTCTAGGTCCCAGGGGTATTCCAGTTTCACTCTGGCTTAAGATGATCTACCATTTTCCTGCCTCGTGCTTGTTATTAGAGCTTTTGCCATTGCTCCCTGAGGAGCCATCTGTAGTCCTTGCTTTCCAAGTGGTTAGTATTCCCTTTATTCTCTTTCAGACAGCTCATGGTAAAATGCAGGTAAGAGTTGAAGAGAAACACTGCTGCCAATACCCAAATTTGTGCAGTACCCAAGTTTGTTCATGCATGTGTTATCAGCTGTAAGTACAGGTTAATCAGGTGTCAGAGCAAGCCAATTCTGTCAAACAAGAGAAACTCAGATTAACTATCTCCAGACAACTCTCTGAAAACTGGAACCTACTAGGATGTGACAGCCACCCCATGACTCCCCACTTCAGGAACACTTTGTCAGGAATCCAGAGGAATGACTTCAGCGTGTGGAGGCAAATATGAGGAAATCTTAAGAGCTGTACCAAGATACCTTAAGGAAGTGGCAGCACTGTAGCATCCTTGTCCACAGTTGTGAACTTGAAGGCTAAAACACTATTTTCCCCATTTTGATTCTCACAGAACTAATCGGCTTGCAAAAGATGTGCCCCAGGACAGAACAGACTATTACATATGGAAAGACCACCTTAATTTATGAAGAGAGAAGAGAGTGTGGATTCTTCACCACAACTGCTTATAGCTGAAAGGACATTATCTGATTTAACAAGTACTCCAAATTGCATTCTTAGTTGTGCCTTGTAAATGCTGCATCCCCAGCCTTTCAGCCTGCCACAAAGAGCATCTGCCTTTCAGCTCAGAGAGTGGAGTAGGTTTCTGTTCCAAATGCCTTTTCACAAATAAGTCAAAAGAAGGTGTCCATTTCACAGTAGCCAGTTCACTGTATGAGGGTGTGAAACCAAGCACATTTTCTCAGCAGGGCAGCTAAACTCTGTGAAGTTCTCAGCTGAGCAACCTCATGCCATCACAAATGACCATGCCAACACCTTTTTTCCAGCTATTAAATCAGCTAGCTTCTCTGTATTACAATATATGCATTATTACAGTCAGTAGCAATAGTCTTTCACTCTTGAAAAGGGAAAGAGGCCAAACCACTACCAGTGAGAAGCAACTTGGCCTATTTACATGAATCACTGATAATAAACTTTAGTTTATTGTTCACTGACTTCTGCAGACCCTCCAAAACCTGCCAGCATATCAACTGCTTCTGTTCTCAGGACCTATGAAAAGAATACCAGCAAGGTATCTCCACTAATATCACCTTCCTATATATTGTCAGCTGCTAAACTCAAGTCACTTTCCTTGACTAACACTGGTACATCCTCTACGTTTGATGACAGTACGTATGATCTACAATACAGCAATCAGTTCAGTTTTATAATAGTTTTTCATTGAAACAGTGATCTTGCCACAAAACACGAGGCATCATACCAGACGCATTTATGAGCAAATTCCCTACTTTTTAGCATGTTCAAAGTATTTGTTAAAAAAGAATATAAAACAGCTGAAAAATATCCTTTTCATTAAATGAATGGGGGATTTTCCCTATAAATATAACTGTGAAAGGCTTTTTAACTGTTTTCCAAAAGTACGGACAACAGGTGATTGTAAAATGTTCTGTAACTTTTTGAAGATATACTCTTCTTTGCTGAACTCATTTTTAATCACAGGAAATTTTTTGAGTCATGTACCATTAGCTGACATATTTATCTCATCTTATGATCTTTCCTGGCTTGCCTCTCAGAGCCATTAATTCAATGCTCTATCTGCTGCAGTTGCTCATACTGCAGGTGACATTTATGTTAGGTTTGTTTCCGCAAAAGAAAATGTATTCGAAAAGGTAGTCTGACAGGTCTTTATATCCACTTCACAGGCTACACGCAAGTATAAAGATCATCCATGTAACTACTGACAGAAACAATTAGAGAACAAGTGAAGACAACAAGAGGTGCACCAAATATGCCCTCTTCTTTCAAGTGAGATGGAAGTAATCCTTCAGCCCTCCAGTAAGTTTAAAACACAGTGTGAAAAACCTACAAGGAAACACAAAAAATGCATTCCCACTTTAAACTTTTTACAACTCCTCCTGCTTAATACCCTCAGACTGAGTTTATTCCCCATATATCCAGGAAAACTGCTAGCAACATCTATATTACATACTTTCAATTATCAAAATAAGGGGTTTTAATGTTTTCTTTTCCTTTCCTTTCAGAACAGGTTTTATACCAATTCTTTAGAGCAAACACAACCATGTACCAAATAGCTCAGTGACAGGTTCTTTGGACATGCTATCAACATGACAGGACTGTCCCATGGTGGAAGTGAAGTGGATACTGATTATATAGTTGGTACCCAGACTGCCTAGCTGGCATACTTAGAGATCAGGGACTCGAAGGAGAACAGCTTCTGCTCTCCCTATACCTCCAGGTTTTGCTGGCTAATCTCAAAGTTAATATAGTACAATGTATGCATTTGCCTGATGCCTAAACTGAGGATAGAAGCAGCAGAGAACACTGAATGAGGAAACTCTCCACCTTGCTGAAATGAGTAAAATCCTGCTTGAATAGGAAAGTATTTATGAAACGATATAATTTTTCCTTTTCCAAGGAGCAGTCAGTTGTAAAGATGAGACCCACCTTGGGATCAGCATCACCCTCCCAGCTCTATGCCTACTCAGGAAACTAAAAAGAACAGAGACAGCACTCTTTCAAACAGTTTTAAGCAGCATTTTTTGTTGTCCAGATTTCAATGCCAGGAAGAAAATTTTCCCTAAATATTTCTATGTTTTCCATCCACACACACAAAAAAAAAAAAAAAAAGAAGCCAGAGGTGCCTCTACCTTCTTACATCTAAATATTTTTGTGCACAGCACATCATTTCCATATGAATCTCAATTGGTATTCATTGTCAGGCTTGGAGCCAAACTCAAGCAGGCCATTGCAGATCAACTGCCCATCCCTTTGCAGGATACTTCCCCACTACAAGGTATCATAAAGCCTTTATCCAAGCATTTACAGTACGCTGCTTATTACTGACACAGAGTCCTCCTAAAGAACTGTTCCACAAAAAAACTTCTATCTCCTGAAAGCTTTAGTTAGAAAACAACACACCTGCAACAAGGAGATGTGTAACTGCAGTTAGCAAGCTCTATTTGAGACTTGCACACCTAGGTCCAAATGTGAGAAAGAGGAAAGGCTGGGAAGGCAGCAAAAAAGGTGCAGTTTCAAACCTACAAGTTCAGTACAACCTCCATGGTACAGCTGTAAATAAGCCAATCAAGGACAGAGCAGAGGGTTTACTCGGTCCTACAGCAAACCAATACACCTGAGCCTTAGGGCAGCCTTACAAGAGTAGGCATCACTGCAAAAGTCCAAGATCCTCCCCCTAGTCACAAGATGCTTATATATTTGCAAGTCACAAAGCATTTTGGAGAGGAAATAATGGCATACAGTACAGATCACTGTGCATTTGATAGATGTATCTGTCTTGCAAATACAGCTTTGTCAAGGACACAGGCATCTGCTGGCTAATAGGAGTCAAACCTTTTATACACATGGATGACTGCATATCTCCGCAAAAATGTGCTAATCTAACTAGATTTTGTCTTTCAAGAGAGATCACCTTAGCGTGACAGTGCAAACTGTCTTGTCATTAGCTTCATGATCACCATGACTTAAAAAGAGCTACTCTTGTTACTATACACACACATAAGAACCTATGTAAGATTTTTTCTTCTTTTAAGAGCAAACACTTAGCTATGTAAATCCTTAGTTGAAAACTGCATTACCTACAGCATTAATATTCTCAGTGAGCTGATTTTTCTTTTTCAAATTTTTGATAATGAAATCCCTGTGTTTCATTTCACAATAGGTTGACACTGACAGGGCCATGAATCCTGATGGAAAGAGAGCTACCATTTTACTTTTTTGGCAAAGATCATCAGCAGAAAAAAGTATACCATGAGTCAATTCTTCAGACAGGAGTTATAATGAAAGTAGTACAGGTTGCACCCTTCACAACCCATTCTTTCTTATAATATCAATGTTGTAAAAGCTTATTCATCTTCCAATACTGGAGGCACTGCCCATCATCAAAACCATCAACACTACAAACTCGTAACTCAAGACTAGCAGCTTTTAAGGTATGATTAAAAACAATCACTCTTTTGAAAGAAGATAACAGGTAAGGCCTATAGAAACTAAGCACTGTTATTTTCTTTCAGAGATGAGGCCAGAGAGTTTCCTAATAAATATAACTAAGAATTTTACCAGTCACAGAAATCTATATTTCACCAAGACATGCACCACCCAGTTCAAAAGTCTCTCTCTAGCAAGTAGTTTCTGCACAGCAGTAGAAAGACAAGTGACTGAACAAGCCCACAATCACAAGGGAAGTTCTACCCTTAGAGAATGTTCGTGAATGGAATTAATGCTTCTAGTGCAACCTGAGTCTAATACAGCTGTGCTACTACAAATGTATGAAGGCCACATTAAGAAGCAACAACAGCCAGTAACCATTATTTTTAATTACAAGTTCTTGGTGAGTAATTTTCTTTCACAGTGTTCTTGGTGTTAGGATGAAATCAGGAGTCAGCTATTTTTCCTAGCTTGATAACTTTAATTTCATTACTTGAGAAAGAAAAAAAGAAGGTTAAGAAATACAGCTGCAAGCAGAGCAACGCTTCATAGCTACTAGCTGACCATCTGTAAGATAATTAGGACATGTTAGCAGAATGAGACAAGGACTTATCTATTTTACGGGAAGGGAGTCAGAACACTACAATAAATTTGTTTTTTTCTCCAGGATGCCACAGAATATGACATTTGAAAATTCTTTCTTACCTATTCCAGTTTGCTTCAGGACTTGCTTTGTTCTCAGCTGCTGCAACAACAAATACAAAAGTAAAAGCTTGACAGCCTTCAAGACACTTGAGATCTTTGGCATTTCTCCAGCTGTTTCAAAGTAACAGGCTACCCAAGCTAACAGCTGTTGACATACACAAACCCAACTGCTTGCATTATAATTCTATGCCAAAGCTGATAAGTGACAAAGTGAAAAATTAAAGTTTGCACTCACCTGACATAGCTCCTGTTGGCCATATGCTGGACTCAGCAAAAGGTAATGTCTCTCTGAGCAATAAACCTAGAACAGGTAAAGGCTGAATTATTAACAAGAACATGAGGAGGTCTCAAAGGCACATGATGAATGAAACAGAAATGCAAAACTTACAGTCTGATTTAGTTTGTAAAGGGAACTTAAGAGTTTTCTGAACTCTTTCTCAACTGATCTATTTCAGACACTAAATGGCATATGGAAAGAAGCAGGATAATGCTTTACTGCAGTGCAATACATGATGAACACAGTACTCTGAACTGCCTTCATACCAGTCTCTCACAAAGTAGAATTTAACTAAAATGGAAATATCCGGCTTCTATCATATGGTCATTGTATACATTCCCATTCCACTGGTCACCTCTCTTTTCCATCGTTAACCACTAACATGCTTCCAACTCTGTGTTCTGTCCTCCAGCTCTTTGTACCTAAGACCGCAGATGTGCTCTTTAAGCAACTTGTAATTGTGCTGATATAGTCTCTAAGTTCACACAGTATTTCAGGCTTAAAACTGGGTCATCCAATTAACTCTAAATATGGCACAGCACAGCAGGAATGAAATCTATGGATTTCTGGGCAAAGGCTGGAACTTCTTTTACATAACTTTGTGTCTTTGCTCACAGCAATTAGAAAGTACCAACCAGCATAAGAAACCTTGCCAGGATGAAAGGAAAAACTGACATCAATTTTCCCTCTCAAGAGAATATTTTCTAGTTCCTCTGTATTCTGTTCTGCAGAATTCTTATTATTACTTGCAGTGCCATGCAGCAGATACTAATGAGTAGGACAGCATTCAGAAAATGACATAATCTATTTGGACACTTCACATTGCTCCATCTAAATGTTAAGTTCCTAATCTGGGGGAGGGATCAAGACACGGAATTCATCTTAGATATTCAAATGTGAATACCCACATGGAAGTTGGACATTTAAACTGACATTCACAACAGGAAAGTAAGACCAGCATGCGGATCTGGGAGAGGGGCACTGCTCAGGAAAAGGACCTATCGGAAATTCTTCACATGGCGTCTCAGTGAAACTGGGGCTGAGTGCCTTAATTTGCTTACTCCACTTCAATACCTTCCCTCACTTGGAATTCACAGAATCACAGAATGATTTGGGTTGGAAAGGACCTTAAGATCACCTAGTTACCACCCCCTGCATTTCTTTCTTATACCCTGTTCTGCACTCCCTCCACGTTTGAATCTTAGGCTGCCTCTCACATCTAGCCACAAAAGAAGATGGACAATGAGTTCCTGTCCTCTACAAAAATAAAACCTAGCTAAATACAAGGTAGGAAGTATGTATTTATTAACAGAGGTGCTGCCATCTGCTTTACAGAATTGACCTTGCTATTGAATACAGAATTTTCAGTCATTGCACACAACGTAGGAATAATAACACAGATTCAATACAAGCAGATCTTTCTTTCACCAATATGCCCAGCTTAATAAATTGTTGAAGCCGTGAACACTGACACCCTGGAAATTACATCCCTTTCAAGTGTTTCAGGTTGCTTACCAGAGAAATCTCTGGGGGTTAGTGCACACGCTGCTCTGTGAATTGGATGGATAAATGATTCCTTATTGTTTCTGCTGCAGCAGAAGACTGAAGAAGACAGAATTTTCTTCTGAATCATGTGTAAAGTGAGAAAGATCCAAGCAAAGCCAAAAAGATACAGTGTCCATGCAGAATGTTAGACAAACAGCTGCCTAAATAGAGTGACAGTAATTATGCCATTATCTCAGGTGGGCTGAACACATAAAATCTGACTCCAGCAACTTTAATTGCCATCAACCACAATGCGGTCAGGATAAGCAGGCAAACAAAGAGCTATTTTCTACAGCCTTACACTTTATCTTGATATTCTGGCCAAGAAACCAGTGGCTACAAGGGCAGAGGAACAGTGAAAGATGTGAAAGGGTATGTGCTATCTTTAACTCTTCCCTTATTCTGAGATATTTGTATCTCACACATGCTCTACTACTAAAAGTTACTCCTTTTATTAATTCCTATCATGCTCTATCAGGAAATGTGTTAATTTTCCTTAATTTTCATATATTTCAAAAGAAACATTGTCAAATTAACGCAAACTAGTATTTTCAAATGTGTAGTTCTGCTTTTCCACATATATATGTGAAAAAGCATTCCACATATACAGTGTAGTTCATTTTTCTACATACAATATCAGTACTCCCTCTCCACACAGCAGGATACAGTCAGTGTCTGAGGAAGGATCAACTGGGTAAAAGGCGGAGAAAAAGAGGACCAGACAGCAAGAGGCTACTAACATGTCTTGTTCCTTACAAAGCAACAACAAAGAATTAAAAATCTCATACGTCCTCCCCCCTTGTCATATGCCATTATCACATGCCAGTTTTCAGCTGTGGTCAGCACAAGCTTCCTGCCTGCTGTGCAGCATTCAGATGGGAAAGCTCAGCCTTACACTATTAGACACTTATCCCAGAGTACTGGCATTCTAGCCTGAGCCATACAGCTTTCCAGCTTTGACACAAAGAAAGCATGTACAGTCCTACACAACGCATTACTTAGAGAACTTCTCTTCCCCAGAGAAGGGGAAAATTCCTTGCAAAAATATTGCACAATTAGACAACAGCAGTTTCTCAAATTATTTTTCAGGTTTCTGGTGTACCACATCAATCCCAAGGCCTTACTTTGTTAATGTTGCATTGTAGGATTTCCTTTTGCTGAAGTACCAAACAAATCAGTCACCTCTCATCACCCCAGACAAACCACCCTTTCCCCGCTACTTATGTCACCTTTCAACTCTCAAAGCAAAAGCTGTGCAAAGCCATGAAAGTTGCATGAAAGGCAAGACAAGTTAGGAGGGAACTAGCAGAAGACTGATTTCATGCACTAGATGGTTGTTTCTTCTAAAATTCTACCTGCAGAGCAGTCCCTGCACTTTCCATAACCAGCAGAACACGTGCTTTCTTCAGCTGCACATTCTCATGCCTTGGCTGACCACCACCTTTACAGTGCACTCTTCTGTCCTTTAGATACCCTTGCTGCAGCTCCCTCACCTTCTTCTTATCTCCCCCTCCCCATTTTAGAAGCTACATGGCCTTATTAAATAGCACAGTGGTAATCCATCACAGCAAACAACTCTTCATATTTGTTTTGTCCCATTAGCACTACAAGGAATACAGCTCAATATTTTAGTTTGTAATGCAGGAGTCTTTACTAAAAATGCCTACTCTGGACTTATGTCCTGATTGCCAGACAAATTGCAGCTTGCTAATTCTGCTGCAGTTCAGCTCCGCTCAATTGCACAAAAATTAATTAAATAGTAAGAACAACAAAAGAAAAACTCCTATTCAGTGAAGTGCTGATTGTTCCTGCAGGTTCATTCCCAACTTCCCTGAAACAACCAAGCCAAAGGTGCCTCTCTATTCTCTGGCTCTACATTACTGAAGCTCAGCAGGGAGAATAATAGGTAAAAAGTTTAGTGCTCACCTGACCAGTTATGCTCAGGGTTTGTACAAGGCTTTTCCTCTCCTCCTCATTTTCTGTTGCTGATCCATAGGCTCTCCTCTCATCTTTCTCCTCTCTTCTATTTCTTTGGGGTAGATCACTAGAACTCACCTCTAGAGAAGGAAAGTTTGTAAGAACTAACAAAAGCGAGGCTACAGACATACAACCTATCATACTAAGTGTGCTCAGATGCTTCAGATTACATCACAAAACTAGGGCTAGAGGAAAAAAAAAATCACCATAATTTTCAGTACTTCAAAACCCCTTCCTAAACAAGAGTGGTTTTTGATTACTCTCACAGCTCCACACGGTGTATCAGCACTTTGTTCATTATTCCCTTCTCCTCCAGTTCCTTAGTGACAGATGGCTGTTAGAGTAACTTTGGGTTTCCTGACGCAAAATGTTTCTCCCCCTCAGACAAGCCTGCATTCAGAAGCCCCTTGTTAGCAAGCCTCTCCAGACACAGCACAGCAAGAATCATTGTCTTTGTCAAATGAACTTTTTATTCTGAATAATTTGGCAGAAACACTGCATAACTGGTCCTGGCAGCTCTTAAAGCAACCAAACCACCCTTGCACTGCTCACTAAGTCTCTCTTCCATGTACTCAGGAGTCAAAACCACAGGTACAGTATTTCTTTTAATCAAGAACTCTGGATGGTACTGGATAAATCACTTACTCACTTACTCTGCGCATATATCAACAAGGCAGCATGTAATTCTGAGGAACAAATAACACAGTGCCACTCACTCTCCAACATGCACAAACATAGAATAGTTAGGGTTGGAAAGGACCTTAAGATCATCTAGTTCCAACCCCCCTGCTATGGGCAGGGACACCTCGCACTAAACCATGTCACCCAAGGCTCTGTCCAATCTGGTACTGAACACCGCCAGGGATGGAGCATTCACAGCTTCCCTGGGCAACCCATTCCAGTGCCTCACCACCCTTACAGTAAAGAACGTCTTCCTTATATCCAATCTAAACTTCTCCTGTTTAAGTTTTAACCCATTACCCCTTGTCCTATCACTACAGTCCTTAATGAAGAGTCCCTCCCCAGCATCCCTATAGGCCCCATTCAGATACTGGAAGGCTGCTATGAGGTCTCCACGCAGCCTTCTCTTCTCCAGGCTGAACAGCCCCAACTTTCTCAGCCTATCTTCATACGGGAGGTGCTCCAGTGCCCTGATCATCCTTGTTGCCCTCCTCTGGACTTGTTCCAACAGTTCCATGTCCTTTTTATGTTGAGGACACCAGAACTGCACACAATGCTTCAAGTGAGGTCTGACGAGAGCATAGTAGAGGGGCAGGATCACCTCCTTCGATCTGCTGGTCACACTTCCTTTGATGCAGCCCAGGATACGGTTCCTAATCATGGAATACCACAGAGCTGCAAGTACCAGCACAGAAATTTCATACTTTCCCTGCTTCCAAAGCAATCCATTTACACTTGAACTAGCCTTCCATTTTAAATGGGCTTGAAATAGCTTGTAGAAATTTATATCCATCTTGCCTTCTAGCCAGACTACCCTAAGAAAATCTTAGTCCAGTAATAAAATAGCTCTGCTTGGCTCAAGTCACCCTTTTATTTTTGGAATAAAACTTAGGTGAACTCTTCCATTTTTACTTTATGTGCTACAGTGTCAATAATTTGCATCAACCTGGTTAACACTTTAGGATTAAAGGATATAATATTGGAAAAAATAAATGCATTAGAGTTTGAAAGTGCCCATCAAGAACTGAGATGGACTTCAATTTGGGGGTACAAAAAGTCTTAAATAGGGATTCTGTGTATTTTCAGAACAGATTCACCAAGAGCCCACAGTAAATTAAGATATAAACAGTTCACTTTTTTTTTTGTCAGAAAAAAACCTCGGTAACTGCATCTGATATGCTGATCCTATTATTATACATCCTCATACTAGCAGAGATTTCTGTACAAGAACATAGTTTCACACTTAATAATTTCGAAATACTGCAAAACAAAATACTGCCCTCAGTTTCGACAGTACACTGAAATTGGAATTCCAGAGTGCAGGTTTTGAAGGGGAAAAAAAAGGGGGGGAGGAGGGGGGGAACCAACCTTAATTTTAAATATGAAAGTTAAAATCCATTTTGCATTTACACAGAACTGAATGTACTGCTTCAGAGAAATAACTAAAAAGTTAGCTTCTTTTTGATTTGTGTGCAGTATTTTCTATGGATAATGGTACCTTTTCCTTTCTTTTCTTAGCAGTTGCATACCTGTAAGTACCAGGGAGGGAGAAAAGAACACATACATTTGCTTTAAGGAATTTATCATATAGTATAGTATTTGCAACATGTATTATGGCTCACTAGTTAACAGTAGGTCGCTTAAATAAGTACTGTATACTAAAGCCAGATCTGTTTCAGTAGTTAGGGAACTTAGAGACTTTTCTTCAGTTATGCATGGCTTTGTCACAATGCGCCTGAATCCTGTGTCACATGTACTTCTTGCCTTGCAGTTATCTTCTGACATTTTAATCATTTAATCACCGAGGTGGTTGTTTGGGTTTTTGGTTGTGTGGGGTTTTTTTTCTTTTATTTTTTCTCTTTTGAGAACTGCTTATCTATAAAGAAAAAAAAACAAAATGAGAAACAGGTCACCTGCAGAGGCAGGGTACCCGCACAGAGTCAGCAGCAAGCCCTTGTGTGGCGCTGCAGAAGCAGGCCCCATGTAGCCCAGGAACCCCACCTCAGCGCAGCGGCCGGCACAGCCTGTCAACAGGGCAGAGGTTGCCTCCCCAACCCGGGCTCAGAACAGACTTCTCTGGGTCTTGGGGAAAAGGCCTGTTCCAGCAGTAGTGACGAGCCCTGCCAGCACTGACTGCCTCAAGAGAGGCCACAGCCCCTGGCCGCCTCTCAGCGCCATCAGACTGCATGGCAAATGGCGACCGCCATTTTGTTCCCCGTCTTCATTGAGGTGCAACCCTCAACCCCACATGGCGGCGAGGGGGCCCTACTGGGCCAGAGACCTAGGTGGGAGTGGAGCCTCACCGCGCTATGGCAGGGAGAGACACTGAGGTGTGAGGCACAGCTGTGGAACCGGGGCAGCACCGCCCTGCCCTGTCGGTGCGCTGAGGCAGAGGAATTGAGCTCGCCGTCTGCTGGAGGAGGTGCTAAGGCGGGTCAGGCCACACTGCATGGCTATGGCGGCATGTGCCGTTACTTCAGGGAGGTCCTGGTTCCATTGCTGCCTGTGAAGCGCTGTGCAGGGAGTGGAGCCTCTCAGAGGAGGCCAGTTAAACACCCTAAAAGAAGAGTAATGTTTAGTGAGCTACTGAAGAAATAGTTGGGAGCAGGAAATGAAATTAATGAGTATATCTACATAGTTGGTATTAAATAGCTTACACTGAGACTAAACACCTTGCTTGTCTCCCTGCATAGTTAGTATTAAATAGCTTACACTGAGACTAAATACCTTGCTTGTCTCCGTCTCTTCAGTTTATTGTCCAGAGCCATGAACCGTGAGCAGCTCCAGCGCTGCTCTGAGAAATGGGTCTTGATGAGGGAAATGATTTTATATAGGACTTCTCCCCCTTCGGGGGTTAGTATGGAGGAGTCTCCTCGTCTTTAGGCTTCGCCTTTGTACCTATTAACTTTATTTGAGCTCGGGCATAATCATTTTGAGGTTGTTTATGGTTGCCTGAGGAGAAGAAATGCAGGTAGGAATTTCTCATACACTTTCCTTTATTTACAAAGAAATTGGAGGCTGTTCTTATGCTCAATACGCCAATGCTTTTTTCAAGTGAGCACTTAGATTCAAGCAAAAATAATATTTACATGAACTATTGTACGTTTTCCCTCAGTATTCTCAAGAAATATTTCATAATAAGAATCTAGACGCTCTGGATATTCCCAGATTTCTCCCAGATTCTTATGTTTCATAGAATCACAGAATGGTTTGGGTTGGAAGGGACCTTAAAGCTCATCCAGCTCCAACCCCCTGCCACAGGCACGGACTCCTTCCACTAGAGCAGGTTGCTCCAATCCCCACCCAACCTGGCCCTGAACACTGCCAGGGATGGAGCAGCCACAGCTTCTCTGGGCACCCTGTGCCAGGGCCTCGCCACCCTCACAGCACAGAATTTCTTCTTTGTATCTAATCTAAATCTACCCTCTTTGAGTTCAAAGCCATTCTCACTTGTCCTGTCACTACATGTGCTTGTAAAAAGTCCCTCTCCAGATTTCTTATAGGCCCCTTTAGGTGCTGTAAAGGCTGCTGTCAGGTTTCGCCCACGCCTTCTCTTCTCCAGGCTGAACAAGCCCAATTATTTTAGCGTGTCTTCATAGCAGAGGTGTCCCAGCCCTCTGAGCATCTTTGTGGACCTCCTCTGGACTCACTCAAGCAGCTCCACATCCTTATTAGTGTTTGCAGTAACAGGATGAGTTATCAGTCCTAAACTACGATTTATATGAACATTGCTTATCCTTGAAACCAAACCAAACCAAACCTTATTTCAGCACAGCCATTATTTTTTGTTGTTGTTTGCAAATCTCAGATAGAAAAGAACAACTAATTGTTGCAGTATTTTCTAATTACACGTGCAGTGTAATGACATGCATGACAATCGATACAATTGTTCCACTAATGCAAGCCATTTCTAGCGTTTCTTTAGACTGTATTTGAAAAATTAATTCGTCATGTTTATGGCCATGGCTAGATGCCAAAAGGTGAAAAGCTATTATTAAATGAAATTTATAAAATGATCTCAAGAACTGAATGGTGATTGGGTATTTCTGAGGGAGCAAATAGTCTACAGAATTTAACTGATGAGCATTTCCAAAGTATATTCTAGGAAAGTGTTCAGTTGCTGACTGTTAAGTAGACTTGGGATTGTTTTGGGTTTTTTTTGCATCTGTTCATGTTTAAATAGATATACAGTACTGACTTGTAGCAAAACGTATAACCAACAAATTATATGTGGAAGTATTTTAATCATACAACATATAATGGAACCTACTCTTTCTGTAATTAAAAAGTTGAGATACACTGCCTTAGCCTGATTTATAATCTTAAAATCTTCTTATTTAAATGGATATACACAAACATTATTCACTACAGTAAATCCCTTTAAAAGTCAGGAGGGCTTCATGCTTTTTAAATACCTGTTCATCCCTGCGTGCATTTTTCTTTGTCCGGAAATGGACTTGTGATGACAAACAGAATGCATGATTGCATTAACCTACACACATAATAAACACTGGTGAATCAGAACTTAATGTAATTATACCAAACAGGTTTCACTGGAAGGGAAAAAACAGTGCTGTAACTATATGAGTTAATGCATATCATGTCATATTGTCTTGTCCTACCAGGTCACTTGGGTGCTGCTTCAGTTTGCCTTTCTTAGCTTTTAAATAAATGCAAATGCACCTTCTTCAAAGGTTGCCTTCACCTTCAAGAAAACAAACAAAACTCTGTGGTTCAACCAGTTCTTCACAGGTTGCTTTCTTACCTCAGAAGTTTATCAACCTTCTGCTTCATTAACAGGGAGAACTCGCATTAAGACTTCCCTCCATCTGTGCATTCCTCCTCTTCCAAATCATGTTTGGAACACATAGGGAGTGTTTACATGGAAACACTCCCTATCCTACCTGCTACTTTCCTCATCTGCAACTCTGCTTAAAAGTAGGGTTGCTGTATTTCTGAGAGCAAAAGAAAAAGGTAAAAAGAAGGATAAGGTGTGCAGCCATTTCTAATAGCTCCTTGGGAGAGTCAGAACCTATCTCAAGTCCCAGATCAGGGCTCTGCCTGTAGGAGTGTAGCTCAAAGCCCCTGAAGGAAACAAAGCTGCCAGTTCTCAGCCTGCTGAGCCAAAGCCTAGACTTCTTTCTTTGTCTTGGGACAAGCAAAACAATTCAGAGTTGTCATATCTAAATCATAATTCCATCCCATCCTAGACTGTCCCTCATCCCGTTTACCACATGAGAGGAAAAGCAGGGACAAATACAGTAATCTGTGTTGAAAGGGTCTGATAGCTAAGGTCTTACTGCAGTTAGACTTTCAATTCAACAGACACCTGACATGACAGCTCCTACCTTTAATGTGTCTGTGCAGACTTGCATAGAAAGATGGTTGCTCTAGCTGAAAAATCTAGTTTTGTTCTCATTTGCACTAGTAGAAGAAAAATCCCAAATACAAACCTACTGCATTACCTGAATACAGAGGACAGCAAGGACAAAGCAACTAAGAGGTTTTACAGCATGGATTCAAAGCAAAACAAACACAAAGGGAACTGAAAAGGAGAGAGAATGTCCATTAAAAAAGTCTTCAGCAACGAAGGAAATGCAATACTGGCAGTGTTAATATATGAGTGGATTCCACTGCCTCTGGAATTAGTGGAAGTAGTGAGAAAAATATTGGAGCTTTATGCAGATATTCAAAGATTATATAGAGTAGAAGCCAGCAGCTTCAGAGTAGTCAGTTAAGGTGTATAGAAGTGCAGCAAAACTCTTTAGGTAGCAACACAGCATTGAAGAGTAATTACACTTGCATCCGGAAAGTGCAGAAGCAATAACAATGTAACAGTTCTAGCCAAGGCTAATGCTCAAGGTCCATAACCATAGTCTAGCATTTACAAATCATAAGCACAAACTGCAGACGTCAGGCAGACACCTGGAAACAGGGGGAGATGAAACGCCTGATGTAGAGATGGCACTGAAATGTAAATAGCACCGCTGAACTATAGTGAGTTAGAAATACTGGATTCATTCCCAGCTCTAAACTCCAGAGGAAAGGTGACTCAGAGGACTTGAAAGCCAACAACAAACAATACAGAGAGAAGAGCCTACATGTTTTATATTCTAGATACCGATTGCTGAGAGAAAGATCCACGCAGATTCTAGCAAGCAATATGTAGCAGTTACCAGTATCTAATGCGTAGCTATTCCACAACATGAGTCAACATTACCCAGACACCATAATCTCACACTTCATTCTGCAGAGCTACAATGAGATGCTCCCACAAGTAACCTTTAGTGTTGCTTTGTACAGTTTTCTTCACAGAAGCAGCAATAACACTACTGAGAGTTCCATTACAATCTCTGATGGCTACATTGAGAATTATCACTGGGCAGACTGGATATAATTGTTGTTTTTAAATCTCTGAATTTACCCTTAGTGGATGAACATGGAACCCCTGAGTGGCCTATGTCACTCAAATGCTAGGCCTGAGTAAGCATGCAGGACATTACTAATAAAGTCTGGATGGTGAACTTATACAAATAATTATTTCCAGTTCTCAAAGATCTTTCTCCTTCCCATATAGCATTTTTCCCCGTAATACAGAAAACCAAAAGCTGCAGAAGGCAAAAGTAAAATGAGGTTGTATTGCGTGTTAAGAATATCCTATGCAAATTCCCAGTAATTACACTGTATATGATTCTAATAAACAACAATGCTAGGCAAGAGAGATCTACTGTTCTTTATTTGCTCCTTTTTTTCTTACAGCTAATGAGTTTCCTTAGTGTTCAAAATCTATCTTTGCTGCCACACACGTATAAGGGTAAATCACTTGAACAGGCTGAGCTTTCTTCTATTTATTGTTGCTAGGGGAACCATCTTGTTGGTATTCATCAACGTAATATGTCTTGTGACATGTTTCTGAGCACCAGATGCAACACAGCTCTGCAGCAGTCAGTGAAAAAATGTATTGCAGCATCCTTAGAAATACACTCACAGAAGAGCAGCGTTACTGTAGCACCTCAGCTTGAGATTGTTTTGGATTTCTTACTTGTTTCTTTAGACATCCAAGAATTGTAAAAATATATGTAATAAATGGAGTAATAGTCCCTAATTCTGCCCACAATTTAAACACAAAGAATCCCACTATGGGAAACAGGTGTCACTAAAATAGTGCCAATCTAATTTATATATTAAAAAAAACCCAACAAACAAAACCAAAACCAAGCAAACCTCTTTTCCTTGTATAAGGAAAATTTTCTGCATGAAATCTTGCTATTAAGAAAAACAAATCCAAGTAAGGATAAAGTGGAAGTATGAGCCATTTCTGAATAGCCAGGTATCTGAAGGTTATTTGAATGACATCAGTCACCGGCTGGAAAGTATCAATTGTACAAATACAGCACTAGTCTCATGAAAGGTAACAGGCATCCTTGACTCTTGGAATATATTTGTTTCTTGAGATAGCAGCTTCTGGAAGGGGAAAAACAAAACACAAAACACCATCAAAACAAGAAAAAAAACAACAACAACCCAACCCATGAAGTAGAGTTATTGAGGAGGTATCTGTCAGTGTGTCCAGAGTCACAGGTGTCTGTGGGAAAGAAACCAATTTTAATTTCCTGGTGATTTTGATTACTGCCAAAAAAGGACATTTGAGGTTGGAGGCAGCAGAGCATGAAAATACGCAGAAAGCATGAAAGTGAAGCATGAAAGGGCTGAATCTCACTTAAGTCCCCTGTACACATATTTCTTTGATTATGGCAGATCCTACTACCTGAAATCCTCTAGCACCAGTTATCTACCATTCTAGAGCAGCACTTAGATTTACTTACTGAACCAAACAGGAGGTCTTCCCTGTCTTAAGGGAGCTTACAAGTTCAGTGTGAGACAAAACCAACAGGATAAAACAAATGGCAAGAGCACCTAAATGAAACAATACTTAACAGTCCCTTCAGATGCCCTGAAAATCTTAGTTTAACAAATGCGCATGTTTATAGTTTATATGATGCATAACTTCACACCAGTGATTCTCAGGAAGTACTTTGGTACAGAGCTCTCAGATTAAAGCAGCAGCTTTGTAGTTAACTTTCTCGAGAGCACTGGGAAGCTGTCCTAGAACAAAGACAGTACATCTGTATCTTGAAAAAATGCAAAGTTGGTTTTAAGTTTTCAAAGCTGATGTATAACAAATCTACAGTGACTACCACCAGAGAGGAAGCAGCCACAGCCTCTACAAACTGTTTTCAAGCTGTACCCCCTGGCTATCTCTGTATGAAGTGCTCCAGGAGAATGCAGTCTTATTTGCAAAGTATCATTATACAGTTGCAGGGGGCTCACCAGCTGTCTTAGGATTGTTCTCTTGTGGAATACTACACAAACAAGGTAGCTGCACGTATAATATGGAGAGACAACAAAGATGTGAAAAAAGTTATACAAAGAAACAGAAGAAAAACAACACTTCTTACAGCAAACTGTATTAATGGCTTCAAGAGCCGGGTGCAAAGGATATTCTTTGACACCTGAAAACCAGACAAAGGCTCATTATCTGCTTTAGGTATTTGCTGTACTTACACATAATCCCTGAGAACATGTTGTTCTGATTTGGTAAGCGCTTCAGTATGCAGTTCCATTCTACTTTAATGTGGCACATACACATTTGGTCACCACATTTAAGGCCAAGGCATAGAGACAGTAGATGTGCCCAACACTCAGAAGAACTATTGTTAGAATGAAGGAAACAATACTTCTCCACTTCCCTTCTCTCCCCCCCCCCCCCCCCGATTTAATCTCTGAAAGGTATCTTGGTTTTGCTTTTTTTGTTGAAGCCTGAAAGGACTGAAACTACAACCATGAGGAATAAGCCAGAATCGTTTTCAGTCTAAATTATTAAAAAGTTAAGGAGTTACAAGTTCAAAGCAGACCTATGATGGCAGATGTATTGCACAACAGATGATGTAGGCAACTTAACAAACTGACTGAGGGAGTTTGATTTTATAGGAAAACTTTTCTCCCAGAAAATTCCTGCTCTGTAACAGCAGGCGGGGGGGAGAAGAAGAAAAAAAAAGCTTGTTTCTCAGTGGAAATGGAAAGTTTTACCATCCATGTGGTACATACAAGGGATAAAGGCAAAGAGGAATAATAAAAGTTGATTATTGGGTGGTAGATCATTCAATGATGTGAGGGGTTTCCATGGAACCAGCTCCCATTTTCATGAATTAAAGAGAGTAGCCTGCTGTACCTCAAGTGACAGAATTACAGGAAATGGCTTTTCAAGTAATGGTGCTTTCATGAAAGCTAATTTTGAGGCATTTTAACTGGGACCTAGAGCTAAATTTAACAGGCTTTTCAAAAGATTGCAGGGAGGTAGGTGGGGGTGTTCCACATTTTCCTGTACCATGCAAAAGCATACCTTGCAAAAATCATGTTTCAGGGTAGCAAGATTAACTTAGCTTAAGATTCAATTTTGCTTTCTCAGTAGTATTTCAAAGAAACACAAGACCTGAAGCATGTGGTATTAAATTTTGTGAACAGTACTGGAGGTAAGAAAGTAAAAATTACGGTGAATAAAAAAAAATAAATTATCAATTAACATGATTTTTTAATTTATTAAAACACCCTGGCCATTTATAGAACTAAGAATTCATTAAGTGTTTGACTTCACTAAGAATATGCTTTTCCTACTTAAGGACATCCAGTTCCAGGAATTAACAGATAGTCCAACTTAGGACGATCACAACCACGGTGACAGGATGCCATAGTGGCACAAGAGGCAGGGCAAATCACAAGGCTGAACCCACAGCAGCTGGAGCTCTTCCTTGTGTAAGAGCTCTTCCAGGCAAACAACTGCCCACCTGAGGAAACATGAGAGCAAGTGCTTGGGCACTGTCCTCCCAAAAAGCAGGTTATTCATGCAGCATGGCCTTCAGATGAGCAGCATGGATATCACTGACTGCAATGAGCAATCCACCCAGCAAACATTGTCACATACAGGCAGTATCCTAAAATTACATGCGCACCCTTGTATCCTGCACTTGACACTTGAAAGCTATAAACCTCCATACACTGGGTCAGCTCATCCCAGTGGCTTTCTTACTTTGCAGGCATCGTAATTTCATAGAATGGTTTGGTTTGGAAGGGGCCTTAAAGCTCATCCAGTTCCAACCCCCCTGCCAAAAGCAGGTACACCTTCCACTAGAGCAGGTTGCTCAAAGGCCCATCCAACCTGGCCTTGAACATTGCCAGAGATGGGGCAGCCACAGCTTCTCTGGACAACCTGTGCCGGTGGCACACCACCCTCATAGTTCAGAATTTCTTTGTATCTAATCTAAATCTCCCCTCTTTCAGTTAAAAAATCATTCCTCCGTGTCCTGTCAATCCTATCTACATTCATCATTACCCCCACCTCTGAGAAAAAAAGTAAAAAGCAGTTCTGCAGAATCTGGGTTAGATGAAAATTGGATCTAAATCATATCAAGATCAGCACAAACCGCACTGTCTCCTCTGGCAGCTATACTCACAGCTCAAATTGACTGTATGGGAGTCTGAAGTAAAGAATAACATCTATTGGATACTGAAGAGAAAGATTCTCTTTTTAAAGGAAAATGTGCTTTGCTGTGAAATGCTGTGAGTTATGCAAGATTCCCACTGCAGAGGTGATGCAAGTAGTCACTGAAAATCTCAGGCTGCCACTAAGGAAAAATGCTATTATCCAAAGGTCAAGGTCAAAACAAGACTGTTTCACCACATTTCTCAAAGGTCAGAAAAAAAGGAGAAATTTAATACATAAATATGTACATTCATCAGCTTGAAGTAATAGTTAACTCCAGAAACAGATTGACAGAAGAGAAGCTCAAGCATGGTTTTCATAGCAGTACAGTTTCTCAACTCAGCATTCTAATTTTGGCAGTTTTAAGCAGCAATACTGCAAGAGCTAGCATAAAATTAAGCACAACCTTAAGTGGTATAGTTGAGAACAATAAAATAATCCAAATTACCAACACAAAATACATGACTGTGTCTGAGGAACAAAAACAAAACATACCAGATTCCTTTCTATGCAAAGTACCTTGCATGCATAAGCTTCTGACATTTAAACAACTGCCTGGCTATTGAGTAAACTGTGTAACAATCATATTTGGGATGACTGTGGTAGAGAAAAAAAAATTGCGAACACTCAGATTGACAGTAGACTTTTATTAACATATCTTACAATTGTTGATTATTGTATTCCTAGTTTTATACTCTTCTGATGTGTTATAAAGATTTAGATTCTACAGTAATGTACTGTACTTAAATGGTCATTCATACAGGATATCACACCAGAACATTTGAGTAATACACGCACACACCACTCTAGTTTGGACCTGTTATTTTTCAAGGTTAGCTTAATAAAGTAGGATTAAAAAAGTTATGGGGGAAATAAAAATTCTTGTTTAGCAGCATGCAAGGATGTTCAAGTACAATTTTTCCACCAAGTGATTTTGTTGTTGTTGGTTTTAAGTTGACTGGTGACTAATTCACCAGTACTAAAATAAACACTATGAAATACCCAAATGTTAAAGTTAAGGCTAATAGTTTTACTTCACATCCATATGCACAACCAGAGAACATTCCATTTTAAATAAAACACAGTAATCAAATTCTGGGTACATTATCTCTTGTAAATATAGCGTTGGAGCTTCAAACTACAGATTACTCAAGTTCATGAGCCCTGTAATAATGTTATGCTGGAGATGTAAAGATTCTTTTTGCTCTTTAATCACACTTACAAAATGGCCTGATACTCATAATGAGCAATGCAAAAATATTACAGGCAGAACTTATAATACAGTATCAAAAAAGGAGTATTTTGGAAAAGACATAGCCATTTAGTTGGTGAAACAGAATAATACTCTTACAGGATGTACTGTAATACTTTTGAAATATATATATTTATATGTATGTATAAAACCCAGCATCCTTTATTGTGTTTTTTTGAATTGCAGGTATCCAGAAAAACTCGTTGTATTTACTTACTTTTCCTTCTGTGCATTCTCCATGATTGCTATACAGTCATTTTATTTCCCCTACACACTTTTCACTAGTAAGGACTTCCAATGGGGAACTGTTCTCATTGTATATGTGGTTTTATCATAAGATGGTTTATTTTACACATATAAATTTTATCTTACACGCAAGCTATGAAAGTCGAAACTACCAGGACTGTTTGGTAGTACTGTATGAAATAGCCAGCAAATGTCCAACGCTTGTGAAAAACATTAGTAGCAATATATTACATACCAGATTTTAACTATAATCTTTCCTACCTACTTACACGATGGGGTTTAGCCCAGCCATGCCTGCTGTCATGAATTTTTTTAGACCTCTAAGCATGAACTGTTTTGGCATTCATCCAGTGAGGCTGCACATGCATTGGTTGTTCACCTAGGCTATCTCTGTTTTTTTCCCTTTTAGGAAACCAAGCAGAAAGAACAGTGATTACTTTAAACAAATACAATATAGAAGAACCTCCCGAAATTACAGGAAAGATGCAAAATTATGTTTCATTTGCAGAACAGCCTGCATATTTCCAATCCAATCATTCTGAAACATACATCTGGGTTTGAAATGACAGGCAGGCTTACGGTGGTTAGGCTTGTAACTGTGATCTGCTGTGTTGGGCGCCATACAAATTCTCTATATACAGCAATTTCTGTATGTGTTATCACTAACAGTTTATTCAATTTATATGGAAAAAAAAAAGTCTCCTTGCTGGAAAATGATAAGAATATATGTTCTGGATTACATGAAGAGCAATAGATACCTAATTTACAGCTATTTCACTTATTTATGGAGACAAAAAAAAAAAAGGAATTCCTGAGAATGCATAAGTTTTCAGTAATGCCTGAAATATTTCAATAGACCTCTCATGATAAGTGAAATACTTAATTAAACTTCCAGACCAATTGTAACCATGCAGTCTCACAACTCTTTTACAAACCCTAATTACAAACGCGTTATCAAGCAAAACCTCAAAACCAACACAAAAAAGGCCAAGAAATTTTATCCAACATATTTAGTAGATGTAGTAGACATATACACTGTTGCAGCAGAAATTGCTAAAAACAACTCCATGCAGAGAAAAATAAAAACTTGACAGCTATCCCTGGAGCCTCTAAACAACTGTAAGTAAAATTTGTGCTTCTTAACAATAATGGGCTTTAAAAAAAGAAGAAAAATGGACTACGGAGTGCAATCAGATTGCTCACACCATTCTGAGGGTTTAATTTCAAATTATCGTATCATTATTTAGTAGCCACAGCAGCTAATTTTGCTAAAATTTCACATGTTGACAAAGTTCCATTTCCCTTTTATGCCCAGACCGCACTTCACCCCGAGGCAAAGAGCTAAACTCCCATTCAATTAAAGCTATTGTCAGTTGAGATGCATTTTTTCATGGTGACAGCAATGAATTGGTGTGTAGATGATTTACAAGCCATTGTAGTGTGGCCCCCATCTTTTATTGATATGATCAAAAGTATGAGACACCCACTGCTGCTCAAGCACTTTGTATCTTTCCTTGCATATGTAGAGAGGTTTACCACGCCTGTAGGAAAAGGGATAAAAAAAGAAATACAAATAGTTAACAAGCCAAGTGAGTGTAAAACTTCATTACATAATCAACACATGACACTCGTACAACTTTTTCCCAGGGGAAGCCTGCATTTTTATTGGTGAGGGGCTTTTGGTTTTGCTTTTAAAAGGATAACTGTTGGGTCTTCCCTTCCTCCCTTCTGCATAGTAGAAACCTGAAAGCATCTCTTGTTCTCTCAGGCTTCTGTAGCTTGGAAGCTGCACTCTTTCTGTACATTAGGATTCAACTGCATCGTTTGACTGAGAGCAAACGACAGCTTTGGGAGAAAAAGTGTTTCCCTATGCAACACTAAAAATTGCCTGTCACTGGGAATGGCAACATAGGAATCTGTCAATAGGAATCATCTGTCAATGATCATGACTACACCACCTTTGGGCAAAAACAACAAAGAGTCAGTCCAATTTGCAGTAAATGGGGGTTTTCCAGTCAAGGAAGGTAGTCATTAGTTATTATAATTACTGTATAACATAAAAGTTGATCTATACAGAGGAGCAACAATAAAACATACTTGTAATGAAAACATTACCTAAGATCTCTGTCTTCTTCACCATGTGCATCTAGATAAACAGAACCCCAAAGGCAGAAACGATGACCTCGTATGATGATGATTACAGATGCGTTAATCAAAAGAAATATTCCTGTCCCAGCTCCACAGTTTTGAGAATGCTGTAATAATATGGTTCAAAAAGGTAAGAGTGCGAAGACTCTGTTAGTGTCTCTCAAAACAGTAATTCATTTTGCTTGAAATAACATACACACATTATTTAATAAGAGTTTGAAAAAGGTTAGCCTGCCCCAGAATTCTCCAGGCAAACTAAAATTCCATACCTTGTGCTGCCATAATAACAAAATGGTTCCCTGCTCAAAAACGGAGGATATTTGTTATCATGCAAAAATAAAACTACCTAAGAAAAATGAGAAAAAACATTCTCTGTGGTATTCTGGATTCGTTGTTGTAGGACCAAACTGTGTGGCATGGCCAAATATTTTTCAAAGATGGCAAGAATAAGACAAACTATTCAGAAAAACTTAATATTATCTTTTTTACAGTAGTCTGTATTACTAAGCATTTGCGTTCTCTGTCCATGCTCACAGACCTAGTCTATGGCTCTACAAGTCTAGTAAAAAAAATTCTTTTACTAATTTTGCTTAAACTTCAGTGTCACCCATCTCAATGAGCAGCATGATCATATATTATATATTTGATCATACATTATATATATGCATATATATATGCATGATCATATATTATATATATATGTTATATTATAACAAATTCATTTCAACAATTAAAAACGTGCTCTTCCTATACAATTTTATTACAATTAGAGGCATAACCTATAATGAATTATAACCTATAATGAAATTACAGATTCTTAATTCCTTTTTTTATAACTTTCTGTGTTCAAGAAGCTTGACACCTTAAATACAGCTGTAAAACCTATTTAAAATCTTGTCCACATTAGCAACATGAGAGAAAGATGAGTTCAAACAATTTCAAATAGGATCCAAGATCCCTCTGACATTTCTTCTCATTTTATGCCTCATTCGGAAAACAAAACCAAAAGCTAAAACCAAATTCCCTTCAGTTTTATAAAGTTCAGGTAGTTCTAGCCTTCTACTACTTACTAACTGTCCTATGGTAGGAAACGGAACAGCTATTAAAGCAAACCTTTATCATAGACAGGAAAACAATACTAGATGCTGTCCAACTCAGGCTCCTGAAAGAACTTACGGATGTGCTGACTAGAAAACTTTGCTGCTGAATTAAAGACTTTAAAATGCTCTTTATCTAGTTATAGTCTGTAGATCACTAGTAGATAGTCGGGTATATCAGAAAGTATTCCATAAAAGGGAAAAAAAAAGAAAAAACCCAACAAACCATACACTGATATTCTTGTGTACACAGAAAGCAAGGAAACAAAACAGGAAAATTAAAATAATAAGCAATCAGAATGTAGACAAAATTCCACTGGTTATGGAGCAAAACCATGCGTCAACAATACACACAATGGCTTTGCAAGAATTCCTCAAATAGGCTGTGGGCTTAAAAATGTGACTAAAATTACTCTTTAGAATCCAGTGTAGGTCCACCTACCAGAAATAAGCACTAAATGTTATTATTGGAGCTGGACTAGATGACTTTTAGAGGTCCCTTCCAGCCCAAAACTATTCTATGATTACATAAGGACATTTTGGAAAGAAACCACCAAAACTGAGCAATGGAGTTTAAAGCTATCCAAGAGAGTGAGAATCAATTATAGAATGTGAATTATCTCTCTCTTACCAGAACACATTCACAGTAACTCTGTTGTTTGCAGCACAGTCCTTTCAGGCATACAAAAGTACCACAAACTAGACAAACAGCAGGATCTTTAGGAACCTTGGTACAAACAGTACAAGTCTTTCTGTGATAATACTGGAAAATGGTATTATAATTCTCAGGCAACTGAAGGAGGCGTGGCAAGTCCCACTTAGGTTCCTGGATAAGCAAAGCCTACAAATAACATAAGAACAATTTATTAGTTGTGAACATTAACTTATGCCCTGGTATTTTCTAAGAAAGGAAGCTTGCAGTTTAAAAATCACTCCTCCACTTATAGGTCAAAACTGATCTGGCTGAACACCCTCCCCAGCTGTGGTCACATCTCATCTTTTGCAATGGGTGTGAAACAGACAGTTAGCCTTTTCCCACGGATGTTTCTAAATGTGATATTTTTTAAGTGAGACCTCAGAACCTAACGTGTAGCTGGTTCCTTTTCAATCACGGAAAGAATGCTACCAGTTTCACTGCAGTCTCTTTCAAATGCCTATCAGATTGTCAGCAACTGCATTTTGAGATTAATCTGAGTATTCAAATTTTCATTCACAATAGCCTAACTCATGCCTGCAAGCACGCAAAGGCAGATGCAGATAATTTTGCAGAGTAAAGAATGCATCTGGCTTGCCTCTGACACCATAAACTTAGGAGAATGGGACTCGGAATTGTTGAGAGGCACCTTCTTCATAAAAACCATGCAGTAATGTTGGGAACATTTCCATTTCACAACTGATATTCCAATCATACTGATTCAAGTCTTTGTTCTGTTTCTTTACCTTTCATACACGATGTGCAATCTTTTATCAGTTGACTATTAAAAATGCTTTTACTTTTTGATCTTTTTCAGATGCTCAAAAATATCAGTAACATCTTAGAGGTAAGAAAAATCTTCTGGTACTTACTTTCTTAAAAGTCAAAGTTTCAACTACATGCCTTTTACAGGCTTGAGGTGCAGAAGACATGGGTACACTTAGTATCATCTAAGAATAGCATTTCTATTTTCTGTCTCCAGTAATCATATTAAAAAAAAACCAGACAGCTTTTCTTATTCCTGTTTTTAACCAATCCACCCCACATCCACTAACTAATATTTCTGATTACAATTTCTCTCTCATTTACAAGTCAGGTTCTCAAATCCATATCCAGGACAGTAGTGTATGTGCATAGTGAATCAAGCAACAAATAGCAGCTGCCACATCAGGGCTATTTTGGAAGAAGTAATTTTGCTACATACCTTTACTTGATCTGGATGTCTGTCTCCAAATGAAGCCAATTCTGAGCACCACTGTGATATCATGTCAAATGCTGGCACTGGCCAATCAAGACAAGAGGCACTGGTGAACTGATGAGCGGACTGAAAAGATGGTAATAGACCCAGGCAGCTTGCAAGAACTGTGAATTCTTCATCTTCCTTTTGGGTATGAAACCAGAGAGACTTAGATTAATCCATATGCTCCAAATGTTTAAATAGTTCATTAAAAATGTATCTATTCCAATTACAAAAGTAAAGATGTTCTGGTACAATGATGCTAATACTCATGTTTAGAGACACAGAAAACCTTCGAATTTTTCCAGATGACCTTAAACTGAATTTTCAAAATGCAGGAAAACTAGTCAGTGAAAAAACCCCAAAACCTCCCAAAACCCCAACCAAAACCCACATAAACACACAAATCCAAAAAACACAAACAAAAAAAAGAAAATTCCAAACTCCCCAATAATTTTCTTCCTGTTTATCACTCCAAACTGGCTTGTAGCTGGTGTTGAAGATGAGATGATTTTGAAGCAAGGAACTGAGGGAGCTGACCTGCAGCAAACTGTACTTAAATCAGCCATGGAACTTAAACATTATTGTCCGATGATGCAACATCTCTTGAGAATAAAGTCCAAACATTAACAGGCATTAAGCAAAAGCAGGGCTGAATTCCAGTCTGTGTGAAAATTATGCCATCTGTGCCAATGTTGGACAAGTTTTAGAAGTATGCTGGCATGTTATAAGACAGGGATTTACAATCTGATAAATAAGCATCTATGTACTGAATTTTAAGAATATCAGGAATCAGGGAAACTGCCTTGAAAACAAATTTATAGAAAACAAACAATGCTGCAGAGCAATGCTATTAAATGATTAAAAAAATAAACTTAGGATAGAAAATATATACTATGAAAAAGATACCTTAAAAGTCTAAGTTTTGATCTCTAGCTTTTAAATGGATATATCTGAGTGTGCCCCTCTCAATCTGTACCTGGCAACTAGGTAAATCTCCTCCAAAAAGATGGTGTTGAAGAAGGCTTGCAATCCTGAGGAAAGGCAGGCAGAACAGCTGCAGATAGCACTCCACAGAATCAGGATTTACCTATGGAGGAAGGAAGCAATTATGAATTTTGCCCCAAATAAGTTGCCTGCCATGTAAGAAACTCCAATGGTTTTTAGCATACTATATAAACTACTGCATTAAAAACACGTTCCAAAGGCCAGCATTTCACTAATAATCTGAAATAACTGTGGGTTTTTCTCCCCCTTGACAAATGTTTTTCCTACTTAAATATTCAGTTTTCCAAGTTTTTGAAAGGTCTTTCATACATATGATTAAACCCCACAATTATAAAGAAGTATTTGTCAATAAATTTCCCAGCACAGCACTGGCCACACACGATATTAGTAAAAGAAAGATTTGTACAGGCAAACTATCCCAAAGGGATGTGCTTTGATCTGGAAAATGAGGAGTTGTACTGAAGTCTTTAGCAAGATCAGAGAAAAATCATTTTAACAACGAAGCTGAAAAACATAAATAAGAGACAGAAACGGGTCATGCTGGATAACTTCTCAAGAGATTTGGCAATACCACTGTTAATTCTTCAGTCTCTCCTTCTTCATACATCTTCCCCTTTGACAGCTCACTGATCACATGACCCAGCAACACTTCCCAAGATTTTTCTCCACTGGATGTATTCTGCAAATAAGAAGGAAAGAAACCCAAGATGCACTGGTCATGAAAAAGGAAAAAAGGCTCCTGGTAAAAATAACAGCAACGAAGTACATTTCCTTTTGTTCAACACACGGATTTTGACCTACAAAGATACATATTGTTTTTAGAAAAAATAATAATTTACGTCGCGGAGTGAAACGGGAACTGCTACTTCAGTTACATGCGTTCTAAACTGAGTGTTACATGAAAACACTGTTAAAATGTCGGATTTCCATTGTTTTTGCATACTTTACAATTAGGAAGAATCACTGCATGGATACGTCGTGTTTTGATAGAATTTGAATTCTAATACAACTAATTAAAAAAAATAGTAATTTTCTAAAATGTACCAACCAGAAAGAACTCCAAAACTCTTGCTATGTATTTTAAGTTGAAATCAGTCTATCATAAAATGGAAAGTTATGTTTGGAATGAACAGTATCTACTACAGATGGAAAGAAATATTTAGTTGAAAGAATTAATAGCCACTAAGCTTTGTGCCACAACATTGACATTTAAAGGCAACGATCATAGAAAGCCATCAGAAATAGAAAGCAGTATTCACATAAACATGTTTGTTTCAAGTCATAATAAATCCTACCCAGGAATAACATGATTGGGTGTGAATTTTGAGCTCTGTTAGCGTATCATAGAATCATGAACATAAAAAACAATAACAGAGAGAAGAATTACTGGGCTTCTTCAGAACAATTCCAAAGCAGCTAGGTGGTATTAGACCTATAAAGACTTCAGCACATAACAATGTACATAATTCAGCAATTGGTTTCTTTAGTGCATTTTGACGTCAATTAAAATCATTGATCTTAGATGGGGCCTTCACCTTCCTGCACTGGGAAGGCAGTCTCACTGTTCATGTTCATAGTCCAAGATCCAGAAGGCAAAACATATTGAAATTAGCAATTAGGACAAACCTTTTATCTACATTATTCCTGGAAGTTTACTCCACAGGCATTTACAGTGTACTTCTTACGACACCGTAAGTCTTCTTGCAAAGATAGTGAGTGTAAAGTTGGGAATCAGAAGTAGAACATCCACCTCTCAGCCCTACTGAGAAATTAAACTCCTATAGTTGTTTGATCATTTGGTGTGAATACAAAGACAAGACTTCAGTTCATGTTTTAATGTCTGGAATACCAAACTGAAATAGAGTCTCTTAGCATTATCCACAGACAGAAATTCAGTAACATGTAGTCATCCGGGGATCAAAATGTCAGTATTATCAAGTACGTAAGAAAAAGATAGCCTGAACCATACATTTTAAATCAGTTAGGTCTCAAGAAACTTTAAAGAAAGAACTTGGATTCCTAAACTAAAAACCCACTTCCCTCATGACATGCAAAAAGAAAGAATTCATGAGGCCTATGGCCAGGTTCAAGAAGAAAAGGGCTGCCAAAGTGCTGGGAATTGTGTGATTACTGCTGCCAGTCCTCTGTGCTCAGAGGCCACTTGCAAACACATAGGTCAAGGCAGCAACATTATGCAGGAGGAAGAGCAGGAAGCTGGAAAGACAACTGGGGAAAGGGAAACTTGCATGTGGGACTTCTGCAAAGCCTCTGCACTTGGGGCAGATTATCACTGAAAGAAGTTACTCCATTGTGTTACTTGAATTATACTAAACCACAGCATCTATTCACAGTAACATACCTTTTTGTTTAATGTGCTATTTCCTACTCAGCCTTTTCATCCAAAGACAAGCACACTAGTGAAAATTCCACTAAAATGGGCTCTTCGGTATCAAGACAGATGGTTACTTCATAAATCCATTATCTGAGCCATTACCATAATTTGCAAGCCTCAAGTACAAAGCTCTTTATGTGAAGCAAATGCTTTCACATGCTTCTATAAGAGAAGTTCTTAGAGAAGTTCTTAGAACTAACAGGTAGCAAGCCCATCTACCAGACGCCCTAAGTGTATTTTCATACAGTAAAACCTGTCACTGTAGACAAAAAATTAAGCATTGTAAACATGTGTTCAAATAAACTCCAACCTCTGCTACAACAAAAAATGCAGTCCATGTTTATCATATGGGCTATGAAAGAATATAAGATGCTAACACTTTGATCTATTTAGAACACAAATTTCAAACTGCAAAGTTATCTTCACTTGGGAAACACTTAGGTAAAGAGAAAAATTGAACAGCCCCTCACCAGCAAGAATCTCAAGCAGATGTTCTTGAAATTCTAAGAAAATATATTCAAAGAAGAGGATGGAGAGGGAGCTAACAAAATGCAGCACTGCCCAGTGATCTCAAATGCTTAATGCAAGCCCAGAAAACAAACAAACCTTGCATAGTAGCAGATAATTTGTCCTTAATACCTTGAAGTTGTGACTGACTAGGATGACAAATCTGACTTCTGTGTGAAAAGCAGGTTATGCTTCTCAGCATGCATTTCATGTTACAGCCAACATAATCTAAGGCCCAGCTGCTGTCTGAAGGGGTATTCTTCCTCCTGGCCCCAACACTTTCATCCTTTCCCTTAAGTCTGGCACTGGCAGCATTCTTCTGACCTTCTGGGGAATCAGTCCATGCAGCAGAAAACTAACTGAAGGATTAAATGAATGCCAGTGCAGGGAACTGTGTCTTCTGGTGGGAACTGGCACTCAAACAGCTGAAGTGGAATAGCAAGATGTACCTTCACTTTCCTTGTAACTAATACCAAAAGGCAATGAAATGATAGTAAGATACCTACCTGCCTAATCTATGAATTTTCTTCTCTGCCTCTTCACCACATGAGCACTCTAAACCACGTACTGAGAGAAATTTATATGGCTAGCCACAAACAGCATGAATAAATAAGAAAGGGACAAGAGGTTTTTTTCCCCACTAGCAAGTTTGCCTGCTTTCCCTGTAAAGGAACACATCAGATCAAACCACAGTTTGTCTAGGAAGACTTCAATTTGGCAGGAAGGAAAGCTGTATTTATTTGATACCATTGCAAAAAACCTCAAGACTGAAACTACAGAGATACAGCACCAAGCCTGAAGCTGAGTTCTGGAACTAGATATTCATTGTGAAGCTTTTAAGTCTCGTCACATACCAACACCTTCTAAAAATAAGAGAAACAAGATTACTGGATTTTTGTGAAGCAGAAGCAAATTACTACATGCAAAGCAGAAGAATCTGTTGCACTCCTACCAGAAATACATAAGCAAGATTTCATAAATGTTTTAATAAATTAACCAACCTTTCTGAGAGCTCCTGACTCTTTCCATGCCATCCTATCTTCAGCGCTGCATTTAACAGAAAGTGCTGCCAAGGCTTGAGTATACAATAAAGTGAACAGCACTTTTATAATGCAGGTGAAGTGTTCTGTAAAACAAAGAAAGCAATTTTTAAACACTTGGTATTTTTAGCAAATACACTGATTACAGAATCTCTAGTTATTAAAATGATGCTTCTCAAATGAAAAGCAAACACTATACAAAAAGTACAAAAACACAAAACATACAAACCAACATATATTTCTTGGCTTTCAGAAATGACTCGGCAGCCATAGTGAATGAATGAGTACAGAGCAAGTAATTTTTCACTGCTCCGTATGTTCACCTTAATCCTGATCAGCAGTGATTTCCTCCTAGGGACCTGGTGATATTACAAATTCTATTTTGTCCAAATATTACATCAGATGAAGCTACTGATTACTGATAGCTACAACTAATTGGGTGCTGTAGATGTAAGCAAATACATATCCTATCATCTTTTCTGGCAATGGTTAATCCATCTGGGCTAAGTTACATTCATACAAATACTGGAAAATTAAAGTTCCTACAAAATCATTGCACAGACATTAAGCATACTTAAGCTTCTATCCCCTCACTTCCAGATATGAATCCAGCTATATAATACTGAAAATCACTCTTTAGTGAGTACCTATTTAGTGGACCTCACCTGAATACAGTAGGACTAAACCCTGTCATTTTAGAACTTACCTTCTTTTGAAAGATGTTTAATGTTTGCAATTTTTTGTATATTTAAAAGATTATTATCACCTACATACAGACTGTAGGAGAAGGGCTTTGAAATGTTTTTTGGGGAAACTAGCACAGGCAAAATAAGGTTTCCTAGAACTGGAACAGGAAAAAAGGTAAATGGGATAATTCTCTGAAATGAGACTATACCATAATCTTTTCTTTGTTTTTTTTGTTTCCCTTTTTTTAATACCAATCCTTTTTTCTCTTTTTACTTTAGCTTCTATTTCCCATCCCAAATAATCTCTGTTGTTTTCTTAAATCTAGGCAGATCAAAGAACTTCTATCATCATTTACACCACCCCTTAAGCACAAACACAACTATAATATAGTATCTGAAACAATTTATAAAAGAATGAGGGTTTTAAAAAATCCTCTCAGGCTCTGAAGTCAAGCAAAACAGTTTTATTTACATAAGCACCTCATAAAAATTAGGTTACATTCTTCTTTCTTCCCAAAGGATTTAAAACAAGCTTTGTAGGTGAAAATTAAAAGGAGGTAAGGGAGATGAAACTCCTTGCTTCTCCTTTCTTGTATCTAGTAGCAAACCCCCACTACTCTATTCTAAAACAAACCCGACCAGGACGTGAGTACATAATTAAATCTATGAAATAACAATTGCTTCTTTAGATAACAGATGTTTACAAATCAACACAGAAATGGTTACTAAAACTTTTTAATGTCACTGAGTACATACAAGCAGCACAATTTAAGCACCTAAACGATCGTTTGTAACTATGTAATTAAAAGTGCACTTTTTTCTGTATTATCTTCCTATGGAACTTATGTTAACATGATGACAAATGCTGTTATACTTCACCTGCCCCATTCTAGAGTAGGTAGAATTATAGTGATGTTTCCTCTCCACATTTCCTCAGGAGAATTCACCAGATCCCATTAGATCTCTAGGCCCTACTTTTCTCTTTTGCTGAAACCTCAATTTTCTTAGCAATCCTCCTCCTGAGGAACAGTAGTAAATTTTCTGGGACTGAGATCTACAAGATTAAACAACCTGCACTCACAGAATTGTAAAAAATGCCTCTTCAGCCTGAGCTACAGTCTATAATTGGAGCTAGACTTGAACTCAAGTGCTGAGCTCTATCTCCATCAACGGCAGGTGCAAGTGATAGAGACCAATTTTACACTGTGAAAGCATGAATGAAAACCACTGTGCTTACAGCAGCAAAACTAGTCACCGGTCAACAGTCACCAATCTGCCATAGCCCACTCTGTCTTCTAGTTCTCCTCCTGTTCTGCTGTGGTGATTACACAGGGCTCAACACTGAATGTCTTAGCATCCTATGGAACTAGGACATTTTTCAAAACCTGGGTTTTGTTAACTATAATTATTCCTTGTCCCTATTCCCACCTTAATACTAATTGCTCAATTCACCAGTAATACTACACAGAATCATATAATGGTTTGGGTGGGAAAGGACCTTAAAGATCACGTAGTTCCTATCATTTTTAAAAATACATTCACATCCTTGTATTTACTTATATGTATGTGATCATAAATGACGACGGCTTTCAGGTTTTGAGAATCCAGAGTTGGACAAAACACACCCACTTCCACATCTGGATCATTCTTAAGTCCTGCCTTCTGCACAAACTTATGCTGTGTAGTAAGTGCCATGGCTTTTAAAACAAGTATTTTACAGTCACAAAATTATCTTATGGGAGACATACCCAAACCACCAGAGGATCAACTATAATTTCAATAATATGTATTATCCCTTACTTGTAAAATGCAAACCATCTGACATATGTAGGTATCCATAACACTAGAGAGCTCTTATACTCTTGCCTACTGCAAAGAGCAATTTTATTTGCCTTTCTGCAATGCACATGTGGGGAATGTGGAGTGTCTTCCTGCTGCCCCCATAGTACAGGCTGTGCTTTTGCTACATCATAATTTTGATTTAATAATTCTATAGGTAGCTAGCATATTTGTATGCCGTGGAGTAACCTACTGTGCAATGTTCTGCACTAAAATGCAGTCAGGACTTCTGTGTTTGTACATAAAACCCCTAATCTAATGTTCTGACAGTCTAAAAGTATTATTACTAAGACTAAGCCATCAGAAACAGAACAGAGGTTACTGCAGCATTTTTGTATTTATTTTTGAACAGTACTGAGAAACGCTTTTATGTTCCCAGATTTAAAACTTTTTAAAGCAAAATTTTTGAACCAAATTACTTCACAGCATCCCAACCCATTATATGCATTAAATAAACCCCTTTAAAAGTAAGGTTTAGATAGGAAACACTTCCAGAACTCTAATTTTAACACTAGTGCAAGAAGTGTGCAGATGAATAAGCGTACTACTGTCAACATGCATCTTTTAGTTTCAATATCAAATTAGATATATATGCGGGCAGGCAATGACTGCAGAAAGAATGCACAAAGCAAACCAAGTGCAAAATTAAGGAACTTGGACCTTTTTTAGTGAATTCAGAAAGGCAACTTTATTTAAATAACCTTTGAAAATATTCTTCTTGATCTAAAGCTTGAACAGTTATTTGAAGAAACAGCTTCAGAAGCCTGCCACCTGTCATTTCCCTATCAACTGCAACGTACACCAAACCTAAGAACAATGGCAAAACATGCTGCTGATGCGTGGTATTTTACAGAATTCTTCACAGGATGCCTTACTATTAATTAAATGTTGTCTTTCCTAGGGTAAGGTATATACGCATAAATAGCATTTGTCAATGCTTGAACATAAACTACAAGTTTCTCCTTCTATTTCAGAAAGTGTTGGTTTCATTAAACTTTCATTTACTGCTTTTATTAAGTCCTTCCAGTAAAATTTTAAGTTAAGCTGTAGTTGAAAAAGAAAAAAAACATTTTGACAATAGGCTTCCTACTCAGAAATATTTTATTATTTTGGTATTTTCATATTCTTGTAACTTATTGAACAGCCTTAATCTATAAACATGTACATTGAATTGAAAAACCACAACCCAAAAAGTTCACAGATACACACAGTGTCACTTGAGCTGAATTTGAACACTCAATAGTGAGGACTAAACACCAACATCTCTTAAAAGGAAAACACAGTTTCTACTATACTTTGTAAGTTAGGTGTATGCATCAAGAACAGAACCATCCTTGTATTTACCTATTCAAAAACTAGCAAAACTCCGTAGATATCAGAATTGCCACAAAGACCCCAAAGCAGATACCCAGTTCATTGTTCGTGAAGTAGGAAAAAGGTATTTATTTTCTTTTTGTCCTTGTTTTAAACTAAAGGTATTGCTATAAATAATAAAGCCAGAGCCCAGAGGGTCTGAACTACACATTCTTCTGGAGCACACACTGTTTCTTAACAAGACAGACCAGGTTCAGCTTTTCCTTTCATACGGGAAAGAAATTTAGGTTTAAACCAGTTTTGCTTTAGTAATGAAAAATTCAATTCTTAAGTATGTATTAATACTTGTAAATTATATTGTATGCTGTCTCTACTGAAGTTGCTGCATTACAGCAATTACCATCTGTATATCTGACCTCTTATTATGTAAGGCTGCTGTAATTTAAACTCTGAAACTCAAACTAAATTACAATCTTTCACCCTTAGGCACTCAGTTCAACTTCAACCATTGAGCTGCCCATCTAAGCAAAGAGATGAAGGTCAAACAAAGGACACTTTTCTTTCAATAAAAGTACTTAATAGTTTTTGCTCAGCTTTTGTATCTTTAATGAATAGGCTGACTGATAATGGGAGAAGACAGGGGACACAGATAAACCTGTCAACCCACAACAGAAGTTTCCATTCAATGCCACCTTCTGTAGATACACAGAAACATTACTTTAGAATATGCAGTCGACCAGCTACGATTTACCACAGAAACCACCATGACTGCAGCCTCATATACATAAGCATGTAAATATACATATTTTTTAAACATACCTTTGTGCAATGGTTGAGGCATGGTTAAGATCTGGATAAGCAAAAGGGACGAGACATCTCTGTAAAGCACAGGAACTTCTGGCAGTTCTTCACTTATCCTGAAAAGAAACCCCGAAGTCAATCATTTGTGATACTATAAACCCCTTTTCATATTTTACTTTTATTTTAAGTAGTATTACATTTTATATCAAACTTTCAGAGGACAAATACAGTTCTCCCTTCCCTCACCTAGGGTAGCTACAGGCCTGTACGCCATGTGGCACTTCACTAGGCTTTCCATAAAAAACACATGAAAATGTCAGGAAATCAAAATGCATCCACCTGCTGCAGTTTTAAGCCTAGCTTCATGCTTTGTTCCAGCAATCTTAACTGTCGTGCAGGCAAACCACAACTGATGAACTGCTAGACAGTTGTACTGAAGTTATACATACATCTTCGTTAAGCAATACCAAAAAAAGTACAGTCTCACTCTCCTGCTTTAGCTTATTCTGCAAGACACTGTGGACCAGAGCTCCCCAGTGAGACTTTCTTAAGCCCTGCAGCAAGTGCCCAAGCTTCTGTACAAACAGAATCAGATTGAGCAAACACACAGACAAGGCATTAAAGCCCTCCTCCTTCTCAGCTCTCCCCTTTCAGATCACAGCTGATAAACTACCACTGGATCCAACTACTGCCTCTTCCCAGGGCACCAAACTTTTCCTCTCACCCAACTCAGCTGGCACTGGCTACTCCACTAGCTCAGCTGATGACTCCCCTTGGTATCATCTGTCACACACACACACACACACACACACACACACACACACACCAGACAAACTGAGCTCTTGCAGACCATGTGCAGGAAAAGGCTGTTCCCATGCAGCAGGATATAGATGCATGCAGGAGATCCTTAGTGACTTCTGTCAGCTTTGGGGATCCAACCAGTTCATCATCTCTGTGGCACATAAACACGATGCTACATTTGGAAGGAGACCTCTACATCACTACTGATGTCACAAAAACTCAGACCTCTTTCTACAAAAGGCACTGCTAGGAGTGATCAGAATTTTAACATGCAGACGCAGTCATGTTAGAGGAGGACTAAAAGAACACTTTTTGTCACATGGTTGACTGGTCTTATAAAATGAAGTCACAGCAAACACGGTCTAACTGGTCCTTTTGAATTAATGAATCCAAACAGCTACAGAGCAAACACTATCTAGAACACCTTCTGCTATCATCAATCATTTTATAAAATGATTGTTTTAAAACACTGTAACATACATAATTATACATGGGCCCCTATTAAACGAAGAAACAAAATCTACCAATCAGTACACTGAACTCTAAAGAAGACAAAGGGGGCAAACACTGTGCCCCCTACACTACCAAGTGTAGTTATCACACTACCAAGTCTCATTTTCAAAATTATACAGGCAAAGATGATGTTAATCTCACTACATCTCTCTAATTCTATCTTCACCTATGGCTAGTTCTATTTTACGACCTATGACACTCATTACATAATGACTTTAAAACCATGGACTTCTCTTAAATTACTTCTCACCTTTAATTTTTAATTTATATATAAATTATGGGAAAAATAATTTGGAATAGCAGTAAGACAAAAAAATTAACTCCCTCTGGTCACATGCAGTTGAACACCTCTTTCTGACAACATCTATCGTTTAGCAGTTATGGAACAATTAGGTCAAATACCAGTTCTGGTAAAATTAGGAAATATACATACAGAACACAGTGACTGACTTGCAGTATCACAAATAAATTAACTCATTTCCACAGGCAGGACCAACTGAATGTTTTGCCTAATTTATTCATTTCATATGAACTGGAGAAGTAAAGATACATTAAAAGCCAGGGTTTTAGATAAGCTGCTTCCGTTGACATCAAGCACTGCAACATATGAAGCACTTAAAAATTGCTCTGTCACTTGTTAAGAGCCTAACCAACTTCTTCATTATGACACTGAAACTGAATATATAAAATGTGTTTAGAAATGTGTTTTATGGAAATTGCCCATCCTGACAATCCCCAATGCATATGTGAAAGCTTGATAGATCTAACTTAAAAAAAAAAATGTTCCACAGAAGCACTGAATAAAATGAAAGCAAGTACATTTGCAGATGGGACCAAAGTAATATAAAATGATTCAAACATATTACAGTTGTACATTGAATCCATTAAAAATAGGGAGGGGGAAAATAAAATAAACTACATATTGCAATATAAACATTTACCAAAAAGAAAAAGGCTTTGCTCGACATTCTGTATGGAACTGACCTCTCCTCCAGTACAAGGTAATTGGGCTGCACCTCACTCTGTGCCAATACCTGAGCTGTCTGTTCACTGACAGATGAGCAACTCTGCCTCTGTATTCTGCATCCTCCTGACAGAGGTCATAGCAGAATGGGAATGGATACAGAGGAACAGAAAATTCTGTTCTACTCCACAACAAGCAACATTTGCTTATGGCATTTCCTCACACATACCCTCCCCCTCCCCTTGTCTCTCAGCTACAGACACTTAAAATGTTTGTTTGATACTAACTCCAACTGATTATAAAGTTAGAAATTCAATAAAGTGGTAGGTTTGGGCCTCACACCTCTTCAAACTGTCAGATAAAGGAACCTGAGGCACAGGGATACAGACGCAGCTGAAGGCTTAATCAACTAGGGCAAATTTATATTCTCTTCAGAATTTGCAGGAGGAGAAATACAGCCCACAAGTCCCAGCCTGCAGAAAGGTCAGAGGAATACACCGCTTCCGATGTTCACGGTAAGAAAGTAGAATTCTACTATTTATTCTGGGTACATTCTAGGATATAATCACAATTTCATATTTGCTCTTCACTGTGTCACAGCAGATTTTGCAGCAATTCAGTTTTTCTCCTTATACAACACAGGATTTCACTGGTAGTACTAACAGCAGGCATCTCCCGTTCTCTCTTTCACCACTGTGCCCCTAGCACTCCCCTGTCAGCCATTCCCAAGCTTACTCAAATTAACCTTTTTAAAAACATGGATTAGTTGCTTGACTTTGTTCATGATGCATCCCGCCCAAGTTACATCAGCACAGCTGAAAAAGATGGCAAGCTAAAGTACAGGGAAAGGAAGAAACAGCTAGATGATCTTTTGAGGTCCCTTCCAACCCTTGGGGTTCTGTGGGATTCTGTGAGAGCAAGTACTCCTGGAGCTGGCATTACCATCAAAACCTCCCTTTCCTAACATATGTCCCAAGACACCAGTGTTTCAGGCAGCAGTTGTGTTTACTGAATATATCACATAAGTCCTGTTGCAGCATGTATACGTAAATACCACCTCTTACACAAACCTTAACTAAACTCCATTGTCCCATCATCCTACTCTCTGTCTGCCTTAAGGTATTTTCATAAAAACTCTTTTTCCCATTTCCCATTTTCTGTGATGGAGATGTGACTCAGGAGGTTCACACACACACTTGCTCATTCCCATCCCTGTGCTGCAGTTTGTTGCGCCAGTGTGACACTGTAAACAGTCACCCAATTGATCTAGCTTAGAACAAAACATCAGCAAAACACTCTGGTAAAAATAACCCAGTATGTTTCAGCATTTCAGTTCATCACGCATTTTGCCCCCATAAGTGCTTCTACTGAAAAGATCCTTAATGCTTTAACAAATAGTTCTTTGCCGACATATTCTGTCTGTCAAAACAGACACAAAAAATTCAGACTCTGTAAAAATGTAAATTACAAAAACATTATATTCTTTCATTTCAGGTTTGCTGTTCCTGAAACTCTGTATATTCAGACTAGTGCATTAAATCCACATCTGGATTCAGTAATTATTGCCTCCAGCTGCTCTTTCTCTGCCCCCTGCCAGAAGCTATTATTCCACTTACACCACAATAATTGTTTATTTGATCACCATTAAAACCAGATCTGTCCCTAGTAGAACAATCTGTTTAAACAGAGCCCGTGGGACCAAGGAACTGCACAGGAGAAAGAATCCACTTTACTATTCACAGTTCATCAGACTCAGCTTTGTCTTCCCTCTCCTCCCCCTTCCTTCAAACAGTTCACATGGATTAGGCCCTTTCTGAAAGGGTATCTTCTTGCTCAGAACTTCTTTATCTCTGCATTACCTTGGTGTGACTGCATGAGCTCCTTTCTATCTTTCCTCTCAGCTGCCACATTCAACTACAGAGCAATCTAGGTACCACTGTAGAAGATGACACTGTGCAAAACCAGGGGCTTTGGGAAGTATAGTAGAACAATTCTGTGAGTCTTTATAAGTTACTTTGATCAGTCCTCCCAGGCACATGAAATCTAAGGCATGATTTATGAATAATGATAGCCGAACTGTGTTAAACCAAGCTACTGGGTATTTCTAGTTGTAAATATTTATGTATATTTGAATCAAGTAACTTCAACTAAGTAACAGTGAAAAGGTAATGCAATGGCACTTGCATTCCATAAATTACTTATTTGTTTTAGTTTTGAAAACTAGCCTTTTAAATAAATAGAACACAAGTAACTTCTATGAAAATTGCATTCAACTGAAATAATAAGCATAAGTAAAAATGAAACAAAATTGGATAGCATGTTGGGTAGCATCCTGTGATTTTCCTGATCTTACATTATTTGAATCACAGTAATACAGTCAAACTTTTCTTCTCATTGATATTTTACAAGTCTCTGTTTAAAGTCTCATGTGCCCAGTGTGCCATTCCGGCTGATGATTTAGATTGCCTGGTTAGCTTCAGAGTGGCAGAATACTATCAACATCTGAAATCTGCAGTGGTTACTTTTCCACCACCCTCTAATCTTCTTCGGTTTAGAGCAGTGAATGCATCGCCTTCTAATTGCTCTGAGCATGCTTTCCTGTAACTGAAGAAGTTTGCTATTCTGGATTTCTCAGAAAGCTGGGTGACTAAGAAATGTGTAATTAGATCATACACACCAATCCTATAAATGCCATCTTCAAGTGCAACTACAACTTCAAATCCTAAAATATAATTATGGCTATACATCTTATACTCTAAATTATGCATTAAACACATGCCTCCTCTGCAGCTTTCTAGGGCCTACAGATTAAGGCAGGAAAAACATTCTGAAGAGGGAGCAAAAAATATCCCAGCATGACTGCATCTGTGCATCCTAACAGTAAACTGCTTCATGGCAAAATGGATGATCTCTCAGTTATAGCCTCTTAAACTATTAAGGATGCAGCGCCAATTAGGATGTAATGCCAAATCTGTATCAGCAAGTCCACCACGAAAACTTGAAAACCAGTGCAGAAAACAACAGAACTGCTCAAACACATTCTCAACATGCAGCACCCCCTGTGAAGCAAGTCTGTACGGCCTACTGTACCATTAATTTCTAGGTGATTCAAAATATTGCCTAATGAAACCTAACTTGCAGCAATCTAACCTTGATATGACCAATGCAGGGTGAACTCCATCAAGTCTGTAAGGGTGAAAAAAAGTTGCAGATAAAGAAAAAGCAGCCCCTCTATTAACAGCTGCTTCCAAAGCCAGCAAGCTCTTCAAATTCCAAAATGAGAAGTGCACAATCAGTCCCACAGCCATTTTGCCTGCCAAAAGCCTAGCAACGTGATCTTAATTTTGCCTGGTATAAGTCAGTCAACCTTACATGTAGGTCAGGGCAGAATCACAGGAAACAGACTCTCAAAGTGGTCTGAATGCATGCTGAATGACATAGGTTTACAGGTAATAAAATTCTTGATGCTTTGTTCTGCTAATAGTCTATAAACTGTTCTGTTAATCTCATTTAATTAATTAACAATATAGTTTATAGGCCATTTGCAATAATCTAATATTGACTGCAAAAAGAGCCCTAGGTCCAAGAGGACAAACAGTAAAATCTCAAACTAGAAGCAGACACAAATGTTTTAATAATTTTTCCCAATTTGCTGAGTAGGACTGTGGCATCACTGTCCTACATCAATTCTTGAAATTCCATAATGCTTTCCACTTTAGGCTCCTAGAAACACACTGACAAATACACAGATGCACAGGCACTAAAAGGACAGTCTTTCAACACTACTGCAAGCCACAAAGAGCTATGAAGATGCTCCATGTGCCAAAAGGAAAAAAAAAAAAAACCACAAAGCAACAAAAAAAAAAAACCAAAGAAAGCTGTTTTCCTCTTATGAGGAAAAACAATCACCGATCTTTAGGTGAGAAACCTTTATTCTCACCGTCAAGGTAGAATCTGAAAAGAGAAGGGTCTTACACTGGGGTAAGAGCCCTTGCAGAACACAGATACACGGCTTCATTTACTTTATTGTTAATCCTTGCACAGGTTAATGTTTTAAAAGCAAACTGAGGTAAATAACTTGTTTAAAATAACAAGCATGAGGAAAATTTTTAGCTTAAAGTTGAATTACTTCTCAAATGTATTAGACCTACTTATGTTATTTCTGTAACAGCTATTAGTCATTGCCTGATTTTTAATGCATTATTCTTGAACTTAATCTCAATGTAAATTTTGTCTATCATCTATATCAAAACCAGCAGTGCACCTATCCACTTACGCAATATTGCTAAATCTGCATATGCTTAAGCTTGCAAGTGGCGTGTTTAAGCTTTAACTTAAAAACAGAATGTGTCAGGTATTATATAAAAGAAATCTGAAAATTTATTTTTAAAAACATATAACTTTTAGATGTGAGTTTCATCAGCCTGCCTCACAGAGAATTTACATCAAGACAGAAAGCTACCCAAAGCTCCTCTGTAAGGATGTTTCTTTCACAAAGTAAAATCAATATTTGATAAATTAAAATACTTGCTCTGAATTTTTATCCTGTATTGGCTGGGTCAGTTTTCTCCATGGATTGTACGCAGAGTCTATACTGTACAGGCGCATGTGCATGGCCAACACGTGGAACAGCTGATCTGAAAGGTGAAGAAGAGAGATTGCTGATTATTACATATAATACTAGGAAGTATTTTACATTAAGATGGCATCATTTATTTTGCATGATGCCTGTCATCTCATTCCAAATAAGCTAGTACCCTAACAAGCGTATTTTTATTATCTATTCATTAAAACAGGTTTAGAAGAAAAGCAAAGTTTCGATAGAAGGTAGTGAACATGTGCAGGTAGATTAAAATATTTATTTTTTTCCTCTCCTCACATTCTGAGGCAGGGAAAGGCTGTTTAGAAAGCTCCAACCACATCCCACTTGTTTTAGTGCTCATGAAACACCAGCTCCACTTACTTAATTATAGGTCTTTTTGAAAAATCCTGTTTCATATGTTACATACATTGCTGTGTTGCTAAGGTTACATGCACACTTCACTTCCCTCTCTAGTTTATGCCAGAAGCCATGATATCCTAAACATCTCTTCTGAATAGAGACCGATACACTTTCAATACACAGCTTTTATTCTCCTCTCTCACAGTTAAGTTCTGTACACAATGTATTAGCAGAAATAGCAACAGTCTTTATAATGGCAGAGATTGGTCTATACGAGCTGCAGGCAAAGTTTGCTGATATCCATCAATTCAAAACCTTCTGTATATCCACTGTGTCCGTAATATTTGCAAGACACTTCCAGAACCTTTTGAACAAAGGACACTCAAGTTATTATTCATACACATCACTGCAGTATCTTGTATTAAAATGCACAATTTTAATTTCTCTATGAATCGACTGATCAACACAAAGATAATAACGGCTATTCTTCCTCCCCTTAAGCAATCCAGGAAGGCAGGCAACATCTCTGTTGAACGCGTTTCCAGAGAGGTATAATGAATGACAGAATGGTTTGGGTTGGAAAGTTATCTAGTCCAGCTCCCCTGCAATGAGCAGGGACACCTTCAACTAGGTCAGGGACTGCCAAGGACTCAAGACTTCTCTGTATTTTCAATACAGTCACAATTTAGGAACAAAGCATATTTTACCTTCACAGGTTTATATTAAAATACTATTTTCCACAATAATGCTCACTTTTTTCCTCCTGTCGCATTGTATCTTGCCATTTGCTACCATGTTTGCTTCTCCTGTTCAATTTTCTGGGATACTGCCTCCTTCCTCCCTTTCCTTTTAACTCTTTCCCTTAGCATCTTGCAATCACCTTTCCCCTCACTCCCCTTTTATTCCTTTAGTTGATACCTTTGCCTCCTACTCTCTTCATCTTCCTCATATCTACAACTCACTTACTCAGCCTACACACTCACTCACAGGTCCTCTTTTTAAAGTAGAAATAGCAGCTATTAATTTATTTTCCATAAATAGACAATTACTCAGAGGTATGCAACAGCCAAAAGAGGCGCATGATGAAGTCAGCTGACTGCCAAAGCCTGAGGGCTGTAATTAGCTCCTGGGGTTTGTAAAATAATTGGAGATGTAGATGGCATTGGAATTGATTGCTGTCACCTGCTTTCTGAATAAAAACAGTCACCGAGGACAAAATAAGTCATCTTTTCTCCTGGTAAGGGATTCCAGCAAAACATGGCTTTTCTGACAAACTTCAAATCCCTGAAAATATACTGATAGTTCATCAAAATGATACACCACCCCCCCCCCCCCCAGTATGGTTTGATTTGGAATGAAACCCTTTAGACCATTCCTTCCCTCCTGCCTCTCTGTGACTAAAGGGAATGTCACTTTTTTTCTTTTCTGAACTGCTCCTTGCCTCAAACAAGGCAACTTAGCATAATTAATGAACCCTCTGTTCCTTTAACAGCTATTTTCCTGAGCTTTTACTAAGACAAAAATAAGCAGGCAAGCATCAAATTCTAGCACTGGAGAACTCATTTGTAATTTCCAAGCATGTAACATTTATGGATTCAAGATATATTCTATCATCAACTGAATCTGAATAATGAAGCTCTGTATAGCAGTCTTGTATGACAGTAATTTCTGTTTGTGATCAAGGTGGCTATCAGTCCTTTGGAAGAAAACATGTTTAGCACATGAATGTAAAGCTAGGAACTAGGTAATAAGATACAGTTACAATGGCCTTTTATTAAATATTTTTAATGAACTGACTTAAAAATTTGATGATGATCTCCAAGTCAATGCCATGCTTGCTTCTAGGCCATGACAAGGGAATAATATTGCCCCCAGTGCTGCACAGCAATGGCCTCGTGGCAGCCACCTTCCAAGTCAGTAAAACTGTGTTCTGATTTGGCTATTGCCTTCGTATTGGCATTATCTGAGAAGATTTCTAACAATCAGCAAATACTTAGAACTAGCCAGAGGAATACACAAAGGTTTATTTCCTCACGAACACATTCTTCTGTTTTACACCACAGCGATTCCAGTTGCTTTACCTCAAATTTACTATAATTATGGAGTATTGGAGAAAGCCGGGGAAAACACCAGAGCTCTGAGAATGCAGACCTGGCAACTTCTTTGTGCACCAAGTACTTGGCGTTTCACTACATTCTTACTTCCTGAGGACTGGCAAAAATCTGCTGTGAGCCAAATGAACACCAGAGGTTTTTTCCCCCGGGGTATTTGTGTGAAAGCATCATTCCAAAATATAAATATGAAATTACAGAACATCCCCCCATTTTCTTATACCCTACTTAGAAGCTCAGAATAGACCTAGAAAAAACAAAACAGCCCACAAAAAAAACCCAATCAAGTAGCAGCAGAACATTAACATGACAGTGGCCCACAGCCAAGAACCTTGCCTACTCTGCTGAAGAATGGGAGGGAAGGCCATAGCTACGCCAGACATTCCAAACCCTACCACCGCTCACAGTGTATCGTACAGCCAGTTCTCTCCAGGACAGTCCACCTTCATGAATGGGAAAGACAGGATCAAAGTCATCAAAATAACATTCTTAACAAGATTTGGTAGAATATTAATTTTAGAAAGCATAGCAGCAACAAAATGAGAGAACGGTAATTATGAATTCACAACCAAATGGTTTGTTGATAATAAACCATGAGAAGTAAACAGTGAAATTAATTTGAACCAGGTCCTCCTTTCCCAAAAACCTTGTAATATTAGAGACTGACTGCATCAAGATAAATTGAGTAAGTACAAAAATCACAAAATTAGAATGCACAATGTAACTTATTGCAGCGAGTCAGCAGGGGCTTGGCAAGATTCCAAGATTTAGAGATTTAAGTGGGCAAAATTACTACTGGCTTTAAAACACATTCATATGGCTCAAATATCGCCTACATTAAAGCAGTGCTGTCTCAATTCCCCTGACTTATTTAGATGGTCTTTGTTTTCTTAGAATACATGTAAAGCCTATATAAAACACTTACTAGAATCACCTAGATTAGCAGTTAGACACGAGGGTTATCTCTGAGTCAGATTAGCCATCCTAATTCCATTTCTAAAAATTATGAAAGTCAATCTGTTGTACCATACACTGCTGCTCTTGGTACATTCTTTTCAACTGTTACTGTACCAGCTCTTCTTCTTAATGTTATCCTGTTGTGAGAGAGGAGCAATAAACTCAATTGGAATGGGTGCAGCTCAAAGGATAGCCTTGTCTTTGTACAGGCACCGGAGCTATATGAAGAAGTGTTCTCATGCTGCTCCTCCCATAAAAATTAAAGATAATGGGTACTTTGTCTATTTATCCATACTGCCTGCAGTTGCATTCTGTATGAATTTTTGTATTAAAGGATTAGTGATTCAGGAAGTTACAGGCAGGTGTAAGTTCTGGTCTCACTAGTCATCTTGGTTTGATCTTTGCCAAAGAGATCCCAAATTTCCACATGACTTTTGTTGCCTTTTTTTCATCTTTCCTTCTTCCAGTCACTTGACTTTAAACTCTCAAATTATGAAAGCTGAAATCAGAAGATTTTTTCTGTTATTAACTCCACTTCCACAATGTATAGCAATTGTGCTGCGATAATGATGACAAAGAAAATTAAGGAATTAGCTGACTTTGGTTTGCATGAAAAAGTCTAGATGATGTGTTTATTTCCCAGTGTCTCTCATATTCATGTTTTAGATAGATGTAAATAATATACTGCTGTCAGAAACCTCTACTTTGCTATTTTGATCTACTCTTCTCTATTTTTTTCATTCTACAAATTGGCATTCATGTTTACAATGTCAAAAGATCACAAAACTCAGTGACACAGCAGTTCACCACAAGTGGAATTGAAAACACCCCTTTTCTCAAGTGCTGCATGAAGATCAGACTAGACTAGAGACATTATGTTCTAACCCCAGAGTTTCTTGGACTATCAAGAAGAATGTACATTATAACAAAAAAAACTTGATACAACCAGATGGGACTTGATTCTTAATAAGGAGATTGAGGAATTTTTGTCTCCTTGTAGAGATTTCTATAGTCCACTTAGCAACAGCAGCTGCAAAGACCTGCTGACAGCATCTTCCCATTCATCGCTGATCCAGTAGATTGGAACCGGTGAAGAAAAAAATATATGAAGGTCAGGAAAAGCTTATTAAGGCATTAAGACATGAATAGTCTTTACAAAGTCTTAAGTCTTAATTGCTGATGAAGCACCTAATTATCCTTGACACCAAACTTGCCAGTGTATGTAATCAACTTCAGCAATAGAATTTCAACAGTATCTACCTTTGCCTCTCTCACCCTAGGTATGAATGGCATACCAAGGTTTTTAGGAAATAGTTAGGATCTAGCATGAACGGATGGGCACTAAAGACCTGCAGACTGACAGACTCTAACTGAAAAAAATAAACAGAACAAAACACTAAAACAAACCAAAAACCCAAGCAGCCACAGAAACCCACTGTGCCAAGGGAAAAACGCATTCCTGAAAACTACTTTTATTCTTATTTTCAGTGACTGCTGAGATCTGGTAGGAACCTTTGCAACCGTATTCATACTAACAGATTACAGGAAGAAGACAGTTGCAACTGAGCAATTCCTAAAAGAATTAGGTTTTTCTTCCTACAGGAATACTCAGTGGTTCCAAGTACCACTGACCATATTGGTAAAATGAGGCAGCCATTACTATCAGTGTGGCTGAAAAATTTGATACAGAAGGAACATGAAGAGCTTGGAAAATGCTTCACATCCAGATGACTTTCTCTGCTCACAAAAACACTAGAAGCACTGATGAAATTGATACTAACATCTTAATCAAGACAGATTACACTACTGAGCCGTCTACAAACAAATCACAGGCTTCAAAGGAACAAGAGGAGAAAAAACACCCAGCCAAACAAAATACCCAATAGAGCAAGAGGGTTTCTTAATGGTTAGAACCATCACAAAAATAAGGAAGGTGCTGGATGTTTAAGGTGAGCTTACACAAGTCTTAAATACTTTTTTGATGTCCCCCTGTAAATTACTGTCCTTTCCAATTAATGCAGTTCATGCTGAAATGCCAGACTCTGCCATCTGAGGGAAGTATAAGGATAAGGAGCTCCTATGCAGGGAAACTGAAGCCAAAGGACAAGGTGACAGAATATTTAATCCTTACCGAAAAAACTTAATCCTACCCTTATCACAAAGGGAAAAGGAAAAAAGAAAAGAAAGCAGCCAGAAAGAAAGAATTACTTAAAATTACAAGGAAGAAAGGACTAGATTATAATTTAATTTATAGATAACTTTTAAATTTTGGAAATTTTTCACTCTACTATTGCAAGATTACCTGGGTAACAATGGCAGAGAAAAACACGTATACACAACAGAGAAGTGAGACCTCTGCAATTGCTGTACATCATAACCATCCCCATAGCCCATGAGATCCTCAAGGCCACAGACTAAAACTGTAATGTGGTCCTTAAAAAAGGATTTAACATTTAAGTAACAAGTGACTAGGACACTATTTGCATTTTTTGGTTGCATACCATGTCATAACACACACAAAAATTTAAACCTTAAAATGGCAATTTTACAGCCAAATTTTCTTCTTCATTCTTCTTGCATAGATTCAATCACTGATACAGCTACATTAATCACTCTTAATTTTACTTCCCAAGAGCAGCTACCCTCAAGGTGCAATCTACTAAAACAGCTTTTGACCTTTTTGTTCTCTGATGCTTGCCACTGTAACAGCTCACCTGGGACAACATACCCCTCTTTCTGCAATATCTAATCAACAAACTTTACAGTTCTTACAAGACACAGTGGGTTGCTTGATCTCAGAAGAGACACCTCATTATCTCACAGATAAGACAGACAAAAACAGGCTATATTTTAGATTACTTCTGCTGGACCTGACATGAATGACGTTTAAAAACAAAAGCAGTTTCAATACTGTGCAAGCAAGACTTTAAATAAAACAGTATTTAAGTTCTAGATGGGGAATGGATTTTCAAGATCACTCTTTCTTCACTGTGTAAGAGCATGAAAAAGTTGAAGGTATATTTGAGTGAAACTTAAAAAAAAAAAAATCCAATAGGTAATCCTCTTGGAAAAAGAAATTAGCATGGAAAGATAAAATCTATTACAGAATGTAAAGTTTCTGAAGAACTGCAATTTTTATCTCTAAATGCAACAATAAGGAAGGGGCAATGAAAGAAACTCGTATAATTATCATAGAATCATAGAATGGTCTGCATTGGAAGGGACCTTAAAGCTCATCTGGTTCCAACCCCCCTGCCACAGACAGGGACACCTTCCACCAGACCAGGTTGTTCAAAGCCCTATCCAACCTGGCCTATTGTATAACAGTTTATTGAAAACAAACCTTTCTATATATGGAGAAATAATTCTGCTTCCCACTAGACACACTTAGCCTACGGTCCAAAACTAAATAGAATACTACAAAATGGAAGTACTGTACAGTTCTGTTCTAGGAGAACCCTGTTACCTTACATTAAAAATGAGCCTATTTCCATGCAAGATTTAATATGACTATTTTGATACATAACAATTTTACCAAATAAGTACCAACAGAGAACATAAACAGCATGTGTACATTTTAACAATGAATAGATTACATGTATGGGTCCACGCTGTTTAAAGCAACAATACATTCACACACATAGCACCTCTCACCCAAAAGCTTTAAAGACCTTCAAGTTTTCCCAGTGCAAGGCAGATACTAGAAGCCATCAACATGACCGATTTAGATCTAAATAAGAAAATGTACCATTCTACACACATTCTAAAGTGGTGGAAAAAAGCAAGTGCATTGTGTTTAAATGCTGTCCCTACTTCATCAGAAATACATGCTAGAATCCTTAAAAGTAATGCAACAGCTGAAGGAGAAAGCACTACTTCGTGTACACCACACCCAACACATGTACAACAGTTTAAGAAGGGAACAGAAAAATATCAGTGTCAGTCAATAAAATGCAATGTGTTCTAAAAAATGTATCAAGAAATGTTGTAACCTTAAAAGCATCATCAGCACAACTTTCAATCAGAAGAAACACTCTACCAATTTCAGATTAAGCCTTTGTGGGCAAGTACACAAAAACAGCCAAATCACACCATGGAGAGAAAAAAATCTTCTCTCTAAATACATACACAATTCTGAAGACAAGGATTTAAACCTATGTTTTCCTTCTTGGGCTATTTTACTCTTTATGTAGACAAATAACACACAGTTTAAAAATCAGATTTGCTGCTACCAAGAATTTACATATTTCAAACATTTGAAATTTTGTAAACTAACATGTATTTTTAAAAGCAATAGCTCTAAACTATTGTGTATTTTTAAAAGCCATAGCTAACATAATCTTAAAGCTTGTTGTTAGGATGATAATTTCCATACTTTAAGTATGAGAAGCATCTTCAACTTTCTGCAAGTTTAGTTTGTTCCAGTAATCTCTTCTGATGAACAAGCAACATTGGTTCATTTTGAGACATACAGAGTTAATGGCAAAATAGTAAAAGTGGTGAAAAAATTATTAAGTATGATAGCAGAATTATTTGCCAAATACTACAGGTTTTAGAACAATGAAGATCTGAGAGTTTCTAACCAAAGAAAATTTGCTAACCTCTCCTGTCAGAGAAAGAACTAGGGAAACTGAAGACAAGGGACATGGTAGCTGCAAGTTTCTAAGTATGAGACCTAGTCACCAGACACATTAGCACTCACAGAAACAAATTACTTTACTATTACAAGCAATAGCCAGGGTGAAACATAGCTTTCCTGCTTAACCCTTAAAATACTTCTCATTTTACTTACCAAAAACATTAAATGGATACTATGAGAATTGATTTCTAAATAGATTATACTCGCAGCACATGAACATCTCTAATGAATAATTTGTGCAAAGTAGATTTCAGATTTCTCAAATTGCAACAAAACTCAAAGAGTAAGGCAAGAAAAAAAGTTCTTTCAAGAAAAGTTGATATAATCTAGAAAATGTTGGAAAGAATTAGACATCTTTACTCAATATTCTAATAATTCAAATTGCACTTCGTAACATAAAGCTTACTTAAACATGATCTTTTCCCAGCTGTGCTTGCCCCTCCTGAACATAAATTGCCTCCTCGATGGACCAGTTCAAGTTCCAAGTTTGTTCTGCAAGAAAAACATAACTGTGTTGAATGGAACAGAATTATTCAAGCTTCTACAGACATGAAAGTGTTACCACAAACTCCCAGCCTCCACTAAGTAAAAGAATCCTGTGAACTAATCTTTAGTCCAGGATCCTGCCAAAACACGACTCAAACTAGCTTTATCAAAATACTGACATGTAAGATTTTAAGTGGTTTGATTAGCAAGTACTATATTAAAAGAGCTGCTAACAGTTGTGAATGAAGAATAAAAAAAGTTAATTCTGAGGCTTTTTTCTGTAAGCATACACAACTCCTTGATAATTTATGTGCAAATCTGTAATGACAATGTACAGATTGGCTAAATTTCAATCAATCAGATATATCTAGAAAGTGTTCTCTTATTGGTAGAACTCTTGTTTTGCTTTAAACAAACAGACAGTACAATGAATATGTAAGTATATATATAATTATATATATATAAATATATATATAAAATTATCAAGTAACTAAGTAAGAAAACTGCCTGGATTATAATGGAAGCACTGACCTTTATAGATAAGTTCGTTAATAAAAGCCCTGTAGGTTAATTCTGAATGAAACACTGGTATTCACTGCAGCTCATTAGTATGACACAGGAGTTGTGTCACTAAATCCCTGTATGTCACACTGAATCTTTCTTTGGTAGTACTGCTGTAATCTGATACTTAGGCACCGATTGTTTAGGCCCAATTCGTTAGCTTTGTTTAATTTTGCAACTGGATGTTTCAGTACTGCATTATCTTCTACCCCCAAGACTTGGAGCAAACAATTTACGTTATCTGAGAGCTGCTTTAACAAGTCAACGTACATTTCTTTAATTAAAGGAATATAATTCTATTATTCTGAAATGCTATTTTGCTACTTTAATCCAAAGTACAAAGCTCAAGCTAAACTTATTTTGTCCTTTAACTAAGAACTGAACAATTTAAGGTGCAAAATAATGCAACTGAATACGTATTAAAAACTATTTTAGAATTTTAGGCACATAATATATCTAAGGTAAGAACAGACAACCACATAGTCTAAAGAAGAAACTACAGGATGACTATATTATTCAAAACATTATTTTTTTTTACATATTTGAGCTTCATCAGCTTGAAAGAACAATACATTTTTGATATGCAGTGTTTGTTAAGGTACTTTCATATGGTTTTTAAAATAGTAACATTTCAGAATATTACTACCCCTAAATTTGCAGCTTATGCCACCCATTTCTGGAGGAATGCTTTAATCCTCTCTACTCAGAAAAGGCAATTTAACATTGATAATGTGCCTGCTCAGAGCTCCATCTGGTTGCTGCTGATAAGGGCATCTGTGTGACAGGGGAATTTTCCACTCTTCAGGCGATTTGCAGTGCTCACTGAACTTCTAAAAATCTACCAGCAAGGAAGCAGGGAGAGGGATTTCATATTAGTGGCCAAAATAGCAACCGTAGATCAGTACGTGCTAGTTCGTCATGTGAATATAAAAGAAAACAGTATGTTTTATTTCTACAAACCTGATAACTAATTTGTAGAACAAAATTAATGGCAGCCTTCCATTAAAACCAAGATAATTAAGATTGAAATCGAACCCACTACCAGAATGTCTAAGAATAACTTCCTAGATCTACAATTTTAAATTTCCCTTTCACCAATAAATATGTACAATTTTACAGAACAAGCCTCAGGGACAATTCTGAAAAACAGAAGAAAAAACAAACTCTTCTCGATACATGTGAGCTGTTATATAGTGCGTTTTGCTATATGGAATGTTAGGAGAGAGATTTCTGGAAACACATACTCCATCATGCATACCATACCAACTCTCACCTCCCACACTTTTTCACTGCCCCCAGCCCCTCAAAGACAGCAGCTTACAGTTCAGCTTTCTTGGAAACATAAATACTAGTTTTTCCTCTAACACATCTCTTTCAAAACATACCTAAACTTTGGCATGAAAGTGCACAGCAGAGAAAGCATCTTCTGTGGAATTGAACATTTCTCCTTCATAAAATGTTCAACATCATGTACAGCTCTAAATAATTTTGAAAGAGACCAGTGTATCTCCTCCTTAATTCAAGCTCCCTTACACCTTGAGGATCTGAGCACCATCTGCCCTCTACTGAAGAAAAGCAATAAAGAAAAACTTGGGGCATCTGATATAAGATAGAACAGAGAGTGGTCTCCGAAAGCATCCTTTTCCATCTCGGCCTCCTTAATGTGAAGGAAGGAGAAAGAAAATCTATATGAGTGTCTGTTTCCTCTATCTAGAAATCTTTGTGTCATTCACTGGAGAAACAAATTTTGTAGAACACTGGCTTTATCTTCCTCACTCACAGGAAAAACCTGAGAAGATGGATTTGGCTCAACTGTACAGACTCCTGCTTCACCTCTTCCTGTGAGCTTTCATTAAAGGAACATACAGGGGTGGGGAAAGGGAGACAGTATTTCTCAGAATTTGTAACAGGACAGAGTAGGGGGACATAAAAATGCAGTGCTCTTTCCAGAAAGAGAACGTATTTGGATGGGCCTCCTGTTTTTATTGGGACAGAAGAATCAAGTTAAGCACTACCAGTTTTTCCATTTCACTTTACAGAGACAACATATCTATATGAAAAGAAAATAACAAAACAGATACTGAAACATGGACAGGAAGGGAACAACTGAAGGTTCTCATATTAGTCTATATGTAGCCAACAGCAAAACCAAAAGCTTTGTTTATACAGACAACAAAAGAACAAAATGTACTGCTGTGCAACAAAGAAAGAGGCCTCCAAGGTACTGCCACAAATGACAGTCATCAGGGCTATGAACGTGGAGCTACTGAAATTAAAGCTATGCACACACGATTTGCAAATGATGCGCTATACTAATCTTTTAAGATCAGTAGCAAAACCAACAGGGATGCATATGAAAAGGTCATAAATTTAACAAGGTAAGACTGTAGGGAAAGAGGAGGTAGCTGAGGAGCTGCATTTCCAGCTGTGCATACAAATCAGGATACAAAGACCCTAGTGCCTTCTTTGCTAGGAAAGCAGACAGGGGCTAGCTCTCCCACTGGGTGGTAGAGAATTTGCTTGTAATTTCTCTTTTCTACTACCAGTGACATCTGCCTGGGTAAGCAAGAGTAAAGGAAGAAAAGTTCCTGGTTTTCCTGAAGCAGAAAGGATAAGCTGTGGGAAGCAGCTACATCTTGTTTAACCAGTAGTATTCCCATTCCAGCATGCAGAAATACATTTTAAAGCTGGCCTCCAGCTGTAAACTAGCATCTTTTAAGAAGGCTGCAGGTGATGTCATTTTCTGACCAAAAACGGAACATGACTTATAAAAAGATTAAGAGTGTTTAATTCCCTTGCAAATATATGGAGTGAATAAAAATATAATTGCATTCAAATGCTTATTTAAATAGGGACTACTTATCATCTTGACCACTTAATTTGTATGTTAAATACCAGGATGAAACGAATAACAGCTGTACAAGTTCTGACCGAAAACAATGAAATGTTTCAGATACATGAAACTAGAAATGCTCAAAGGTTGGTAAGGAACACAACATTATCGTTACCTCAAAAAGAATTGGATGGAAATAAGGAAGAAACAGGCTGAAAGACAGAAATAATTCCCAGAAAGCAAGTTAGCCTGTAATTTAACTGTGGATAGTCCATCGTTTGGATACTTAAACAAAACATACTGAGATCATACAGAGAAAGCTATTTCATTCTGGGAGACAATGAGCTCACATATTTATTTCCACAAACAAACTACCAGGCTGTACTAAAATGTCTTTTTATAAGTTTCAGGGGTTTTCAACCTAGCTATATGATTATCAAGTAGTAGAAGCCTGCAAATCTGATTTGCCAAATTGAAAGGCAAGAGAGATTAACCATTTTGCAGCTAATCTGCCCCTGCTAAGTGACCTTACAAGTTATGGTAACAATAACCAAGACTGGACCCAAAAATCAAAATCCTTCAGCCATGAATAAATAGGAAACAACTGGCACAAGCCTAGCCTAACAAGGAGGGGTCACAATGAGTATAGGTGGCATATTCTAATGTCAGTGGTCAACTATGATTGCTCACTCCAGCAGTGCAAGCAGCAGTGAAATACTGTTCTGCTTTGAGGTATTTTTAACTCTTGGAATGAAAACAAAAATCTTTGGCTTGGGGTGTTAATAAAAATATAATAAAATATAGAGATATTTAAAATATATTTAGCTATCTTTTTTTAAATCATAGAACATTACACCCAGAAATGTATTATAATGCCATTTTTTTACTTTAAATAGAACATCAAATTATGGTTACAAGTAATCATACTTTTATATGGGAAACACTACTTTTGAGTCTTTTGTATTTTTTGAAAGACACTAAACTGTAGTGACCAAATACATCATTGCTAAAAAACTCAACATTACTTAATCTTGTATAGCATATACCCCTTAAAATAACATAGAATAATCTGTTATATATAAAATTTAATTGTTGCTCTTGAGCCACAGCAAAGACACCTTTAAAAATATAGACAATATTTCTTTTAATAGAACTATACAATAATGTAGCTTGGAAGAGAATTCTGGAGATCAGATAGTCCAACCTTCTTGCAAAAGCTGAGCTTTATATCCGATTATCCAGAGTCGTGCTGAGCCATGTCTTGAGTATTTCCACTGCTTATACACTCAAGGCACTCAGCAACTAGAGTTTATGAAACTGCAGTAAAAAAATACTATTGAATCACTTGCATGCCTGCACTTTCTTTTCTTGACTTGCAGTCAGCACCTTCCCCGCAGTCCTCAGAGCACAAAAATTTCTTTGCTTAATAACTATTTCAACTTCTTATGAACAAACACTGTATTACAGTAAATCTGAGCAGAGTAACCATTCAGAGCATCTTAACATTTATGGTATAGATGGAAGGAGGGACCATTTTGATTTTCGTGGAGACAGTGTCTGCAACACTGACAGCCATAAAACTGCAATCAAACATCACAGAGAAAATGCTGGTAGTTTTGACACTTTTTTTTTCAGAAGTCTGATTCACACACAGAGCGATCCCTGCTTGCTGATGTAGAAAAAGCTCCTCCTGTGATCCCCATTTAAGTAAACAAAATGGCTATCTGACGGAGAGATTAAGAACACCCTGTGATTTAAAATAACAGCAACACGCCAGCGATACAGAAATAATCTAATTCTGCTAAACAGGAGTAAAGGAGATTCGACTGTTTGGAAACGAAAGCTGCAAAAGAAGTTCAACAGAAAATTCTGATTATATGGAAAATAAAACCTTGAATAAAGAAGAAAACAAAATAAGCATACGACACAATGTTCTCTAGGTTTTAAGCCACTGCTGCATATGCTAAAAATTAACTGAGAGGCATCTTTCCATCTTGCATATGCCTGCATACAAATATTAGAAAATCTAACCTTGATGTACTAAGTCCTCAAAAAGTACTTTTTGGAAAGAAAGTTTGCTGTTTCGGTTTGTTTAAGTAAACTATCTGGCAATACCATTAGTGTGAAACACAAAGGAAAAAAATAAAAAGAAAACCATACCTGGCTACAGAATACATAAACAGAAAATCATTGTCAGGTGATCCAAGAGTCTTGCTATAATCTGTATACTTCTTCTGCGTGGTACTTTTTATATCTTTCATTACAGATTCCATTTCTTTACTGAGATTGGTTTCAGACTATGAACAAAGACATACAAGAAGATTAGTTAATTTTACCCAAAGAAATGCAGTAGCTGGTTGCAAAGCGTAGCACTTTGATATTTATAATACACGTTTGCAGGCTATGAAAAATATGCATTAAAAGCCAATACTGTATTTCACAGAAGTGTTATAATATTCTGAAAGTTATTCTGGTTTGTTCTGAATATGAAAACATCACTGTTTTGTCCATGTCCTAGGTTTAAGGATCTCACAGTGTTATTTTAAAGCATATTTGCATTGCACAAGTACACAAAAGTAATACTTTGTATTTCCATGAAGACTAGAAGGCTAGCAAAATTTAATAGAATTAATTCTATCATTCAGAAAGACCTCATGAAGCTTTTAACACATGAACGTCTGCAAAGTTCTCTTTCTGTAAAACAAGTAATCCACAGCAAAAAATGTTCGTAAATAGACATTCTTTAAATAACTTCCAGTTACAAGGATAGCAGGGTTTTTACATTGTAAAGAAATGATAAATGAAAATTATATTACATGACTCAATTCTATGTAAAGTACTATGGAGAGAAGTGGAACTGTACTTCATAAAAAGTATATTAATCACATTTTGTGTTAGCTTTTTAATTGTTTATTTTTAGTAGGTAATGCAGATCAAGTGCTGAAAGTATGTAAAATCTGTTGATGTAAGGAAAAAAAAAATAAAAAAAATTATGCTGTCTTCCATCTCAGGAAAAAAACGAAGTTTCCCAGGTTCTCAAGTTTGTAAGAGGTCACAAATGCAACATAATGTAAAAACTGAAAGGTAGAGGCAAATTAACAAGGATCTTTCTGCCTTACACTGATGCTTACTGGGAAAGTTCCCAGCTGTTCTTGAAGATCTTCCACCTCTTGCACAAGATCTTGCATACACTTGTTACTATGACTTTGCCAAAGGCTTCTTTCCATGTTGTTTCCAGGATAACAAGGAAGAACACTATTAGCAAACTGCCTACAGAGGGGACAGGTAAATTCTCCTTTGTCCACTGAGAACCCTTGGAGGACCTGGTCATTCTGAAAGAAAATAAAGAAGATGTAGTTGAAATTTGCAAAAGATCAGATTTTTTTAGTTCGACATTCCAGGTGTGTAGTTGAAGAACTAGATCTAAAACCAAAAACTATAAAAAAATAGTAATTGGAATAGCTCCTCCGCAACTGTCTCACAACCCTCCAACTGAACTGATTTTCCTAATTTTTAAGTACTTTTCATTGTCAACAATAAACCACAAATCCTTTAATGGTCTATTTTGAACATTCCACGTGTGTTGTCTCTTTCTAGCAATTTCAATGAAGTTTGAGACTCCTGTGATAAGATCTCTTAAAGACAATTTTATTTTCAGCAATGAGAAATGTCTGAAGATATTTGTCAGAAATACAGGCTGAAAAAAATCTAATCAAGTAGCCATTGGAGGGCAGCATGACAAAACTCTGAATTGTTTTTCTTTATCATAAAGGATCAAAAAATGGAGATGGAAGTATGTGATCAGAAAGTGAACACCTCCTGAGTACTCCTATTACTGGCAAGCAACCTTGCTTTACTTTTGTGCATTGCCTCAACCATCTCCCACTCCTGTAAATTAATAGTGACTGTAATTTAAACTTCAAGCTATCAGCCCAGAAAACTGAGACTTTTACATACCTTTCTGGACGTTGACCTCTGACTGTATTATATAAAAATAAACATTTTATCCATATGAATACAAGTCTATATAAATTCTTTCAGTATTAAGAACACTAGAAAATAGTTGAAATTATTATGCATTCATCTAGGTAGTAGTAATATCTAGAATCAAAAGTTCACTGAAGTAAATTAGAAATCTTCAAGAATACAATGAGATGGATTTACAGTTTACTTCAATTTTAAGTGAAAATCCACTGAAAAAGGGACTTCAGCGTGTATACAGTGCAAAAGATTACTTTTCCAAAATTCAGTAAAAGAAGATTCTACCATGAAAGCCCAGATTTTACTTAATTATCTTGATGACACAATTACCCCCAAAAATCATCTTTACAGTCATATGGAAAAGTACAGTTCATCATGGGGTCCAATAAATGTGGCACAGCTTCCAATTTCTCTACAACAAATTTCACAGTGTGACCAATGCCGATACTAAAAAACAAAGCACTGCTCCTAGTTTTTCTCAAAATGAAAACAAAAATCAACAAAACTTATCAGAAAATAAACAAATACCACAAAGTAATCGTGAATAAAAAGGCTGTTCCATATGCAGTAAGAAGTCATCAATTAGTCTTCATTTTATTACGCTAAATAATACAGAATGAAATGATTGCTTAAATCTGATGCCTTCTACAACTGCAGAGCTTGTGGTAGCATTCTATGGTGCCATTCAGAAGACTGGGCTGCAAGAGGTTGACAGGGTTGAAAGAAGCCAGCAACATCAGTGGAACACTACCCTGCATACTGAGACCATGTGAAAAGAAATGGGTGTTTTTCCTAGCCAACGACTTCTAAGGCTTGACTAACAAACTGTATTTTAAAACCATATACAGCAGTAATCTCCCAATAGTATTTTCCAAGGAAGGAAAAAAAGCACAGTTCGCAAGAGTTAAATTCTTTCAGCTCACTTCTCTAACCTGCATGTATATATGTAACCTATACCATACACAGCTAGAGACGAAAAATATCTAACTTTCTGTAACTCAGTTTTCATATGAAGAACTAAAAGCACAAGTTTATACTTGTAAAATTCCCTTCATTTTTCTTCCCTTTCTCTGTAAATTCTAACACTTGAAACATCAAAATATGAATCTATGAAACAGATGAAAAAACTCTAAGAAATGTTTTACCTGAAATCCATGCCACAAATAAAAAATCATATTACTGTATTTTTGTACTGGTTTACAACAAGGTTATTTTAGCCAAGTACTTTTTCTGACATGTCAGAATAACTGAAAACAGAATACTTCTGTTAATATCATCAAGGTGTGATAGGAGTTTAGTGTCTAGAGTTCCTGAAACATAATAAAAACACCTTGTTCATTCACATAAATCCAGCCTTTCTTTCTCTGAATTGAACAGCATAAATTCAAATGATTCCACTAAGAACAGTTCAGAGCCAAACAAACAAAACCGAACTTTTAGTTTCACTTACCCGTAAAGATTCCATGTAGGATTTGTGACAATCTATGTGTAAAGTGTGACCACAAGTTTGTACATAAACACCTCCTTCCCAGCCTATTGACACTGCTTGCAGACAGGAGCTCTAAAACAAAGCAAAAATCATGAGATACAAGAGCAGTTTATATGAAGTTATAAAGGTATTTGGACAACTTCTTTTAAGATTTAAAAAAGAGAGTTTTATTTGCATGTTATCAAATCAAAAAATGTGGAAATAAAGAAAAAAATATTTTATAAAGTATTTTAAGGATTTCCTTGTGCTAACTTACATAGCTGCCATTATGCTATTCTTTCCAACAAGGAGCCAAGCACCTAAGTTAAACTTCTGCAGTTCTTGTCACTTAAGATAATGGCTTCTTTAAAGAACCTCTTGTATTACAACATGAAGACAGCTCTAACGCTAGCATCTGTTCCAATAGTACAAGTTATCCCATGTACAAGTGCAATGAACTGTTCCAACACACCTAATTCAGTTCTGTATGTAACCAAAATAACAAGATCACAGTTACAAAATTAAACCCTGATCTGTTATTAAAATTCAGTGTAAACACTTAAAGTTTTAGCAAGTTGTTGAACAATGTTATGTATAATACGTGGTAAAGGGAAAAGAGAACAGGGATTTGTTTAGTGAACTGAGTTTTATACTAGGATTGTTTTGAAAACACTGGCTACATTCAAAGACTCTACTTACAGCCCACATGTGAAAAATAAAGTTACCTCTGTGGCAGTTCTCAGAAAATAATGAAAAAACAAAGCAAAACAAAACACTAAAGCTAGGCACCACGGCAAATTTTGATACGGAATTCTGCAAAACTCTCCTGCAGAATTTGTAGCTGTAGTCAAATTAAAAAATAAAGAAAAATAAAGTTCATACACAGACTGAAATGTAGATTCCGGTTATACATTTAAGGAACAGAAAAAGATTTATAGCTACCAGAACTGGGAAACAATTTTTAGTGTAGACTCACCCTGAAACAGTCTTACTGTATGACACAAAGCCTGGGTACTATGAATAGCCAATTCTGATAGTTGTATTTTCTAAGGATGTCCTAGCATTGCATTTTTTTCTTGCATATGAGCAGGAAATTAAAACAAAATTACAAATTCAAGCCACAAGACATAACCCTGTTTACCCTGCCTCAACCTGACATTCATAATGTGCTGTGACCCTCTCAGGCCATAGAATAAGGAAAAACTTTCTTTTTTTTCCTGTTGGTTATTGCATGATTTAGTAAACTGCACTATTTAGAGTAAGGTTATATGGTATACCTGGATAAACCCCACAGGACAATTATTTCATTTGGCAAAACCTTTATTTATTGCATGTATTTAACAGGTCTGCTTAACAGCAGTTACAGACGATAAAAAACCACCCCCAAAGTCTTAGCAGGAAGACTTTTTCCCTATTCTCTTGAATTTAGAAATAAAGGAGAGCCCAAGCAAGCCACAGGCTGGGGACAGAGCATACCTGTATCAAGTTATCTTGAATCACTGCATGATTCTGAAAATAGTCTTATTGATATAAGTATATAAAATTTTATCTCCTAACCCTTAGTCATACATCTCTATACTAAAAAGAATCACTTTCATTGATTTTCCTTTCATGTGCGAGAACTCTACTCTCTGACTGACAGTGAGCATCAAATATCAGCTAAGAAAGCACAAAAAGAATCTTTATGGAAAGAGTTAGCCTGTTTTGTCCATTCTGTATGTAGCACAAAGCTTTTGAATATTTTTTCTTCCTGTAGAATAAGCTATATCATGCTTCATAACTTCAAATTCTTACCTCTAAGGAAAAGTATTTACTTGCCTCCTGAAATCTGTTGTTAGTGGAAGGACATTTACTGAGAAGGACACATTTGATAAACAAAAGGACTTCTTACTGCTTAGCTCAGCTGAACAAGATGCTCAAGACACTAACAGATGTTTCCATTTTTATGCCAAAAGAAACTTAAGGATTAGTTCTTTCATGCAGAGACATTTTTTTTAGCACAGTAGTGACCTGGAAACTTGCTAGCAAGTATAGTCAATTCAACTAATGTTTGTATTAGGACTGTAATTTTTGAAAGCAGAATGCATTTGCTCCTTGCATTACACAGTGTATTTTAGACTAATCTGCTGGTAGCGCTACTGCGTAGGAAAAGAAATATACACTTTGGTGAGATCAAGTTTTTGAGTAATATTTTGCTTGGAACTCCATCCATTTGTAGCATGCAAACATGTGACAATAAAGCTACAGTATTGTTTCCATGTTTTTTATCACTTCAGTAGGAAAAACATATTCATTAATTGTTTGAAAATACAAACAAACATCCTCAATGTTAAAAGAAAAAAAGCTTGTCCACAGATTCTTTCTGAATTATAAAAGTCTTCTGTTCAGATGTTCAGAAAGAATTTCCTGCTGATATCTTTAAAACTTTTACTTCCTAGAACAGAAAACACCTCGGGAGAAGGTGCTCTTCTGAAAATGTTGCCCAATTTTTAAAATGATACCAACACAATTATGCAATTTACTCTAAATTAATCTACATAATCTATATAAGCAAGCTTGGATGCCGTTAGCAACTTTCAATTATCTGTGGATGACAATTACAAGAAAGCTAGCAATTCTGTCACACAAAAAAAGTCCCAGTTTTGACTCCTTAAAGACAGTATTTAAGCTTTTAAAGGCTCATTATTTAGTTAGATCTGTGTGAGAGTTGGTATGTCACTTGGAATTAGTCTACAGAAGCTAATTTAGGGTCATGAGTTACATACTTTTCTCCCCCAGAATGATTTCTCAGAACAGTTATGTATTCTCTTACATAGCTGTTTCACACACTAGCAAGGAAAGTCACAGGCAGCACTTCCACGAACTTCTACAACTGAACATGTCATGCTCAGCAACAAGAGTTGGCTCTCAAAATTAAATATTCAAAGATGTAATGTGGCTTTGTGAAACAACACAAAACTCTGCTTGGAACAGCTAACAGAACTGCAAACTAGACAGTGACATACCAACTAATGTAAAATTGAACTTCAGTAATGCTGTGCAGAGTTGAGGATTCAGCAGAAGAGGATGAAGTCTTCTGATGATCCCTTCCTTCCATGCACTCATCCTCCCCTTCCACTTCTCTGTAGCGGCTCAGAAAACTGTTACAGGTTAAAACAACTTTTTCCACTTAGTCAGTGCTGCCAACAATACTATCAACTGATGAAGAGTAATTCCTTGATCAGGTTCTCTCAATAGCCACAAGAAAACTGGTGTTTTGAAAATAATACCTGAGACAGTAAACTCACATCTCAATTTGTGGTCATACTGAATTGCAAAATATCTTCTAGAGAACATCTGTACAGGTACTTAATGACTATATAGCCTGTAGATGAACTAGACGCCTATAGCCCAAAAGTATAACTCTGGGAAAGCCAGATGCTAATTTAAAAATAAGGACCCTATCAGATGTAAGTACTTCATAACTACTGCAACTTGACACAGCATTTACTAGATGTAGAAATGAAAGAAAGAGGACTCTAAGTTGTAATTTCATTTATCTTTTTACACATATTTTTCATAAGTGGTAGTATTGTTCATATGAAATACTTACATCTCTGAAGTATCGCTGTAAAGTTGTAAGCCTCACATCATGCAGTGCTGCACAGGTATCCCAAGGGTATATTTGCTCCTCTTCAGTAGTCGGTAGCCTCTTCGGCTCAGTGCTATTGCGGCACTGTCCCAATACTGTATGAAGAAATGCAGCAATAAAACAGTAAACTAAACAACTAAGAAAACAACCAGGAAATTCTGGTTTTTAACTACAATGTGCCTTCTTAATATTATTTTTACTGTTTAATATCAAAAAAACTGTTGTGCTTTTGCACTTGTACATGAAGTACATACGTGTACACATATATACACACACACACATTAATGTCTATTTAATTATCTTTTTCTTTTAATACCTAATTCCCTGCAGTCCTACTATATACTCCTAGGTTTGCAAAGCTAACAGGAACTAGGAGGGAACCCAACTGTTCGCTTTTTTCCCAAACATTTTAAAGCTTTCTCAGTACCCTCAGACCTATATATGTGCCTTATGGAGGATCATCCACAAAAAAAAGAGGACACGCTGTCCTTCCAGGCTGCACGAGACATGATGTTATTTATGCACACATTTTAAAAGCTGCAGAAACACTGCTTGTCCGACAAGTCACATATTCATACCTGAGGATGCTTGTAATAGTACAACGAGCCCTGTAGGTCTGTCTTCAGTGGAAGGACCACTTTGTCCACAAATAACACAATCATATATGGCCTCAGAAACATGCTGTTCCGATGTAGCTACCTCCATGGCATTATCAGCCTCTGGCGATTCTAAAAAAGGATAAGAAAATTCATATGAAACAGAGGGAAAGAAATCCAATTGCATCTCCATTGAGGCAGTGACAAAAAAACCCTTCAAAATAATTCTTCTAGTTTATCTATAACTAAAATATTGAAAGCAACTTGAAAATAACCTTGCTGCTTAAAACAGAAAGATACCCGTACAATGAAGTACAAGTTTTCCCATATTCAAAATGATTCCCAGTGGACTGAAATATTTAGTTCAAGTTTCGTATTAAAGTTGATCTCTTTAAAAGTTACCTAAAGCAGAGATATAGCTTCTAACTCATTAGATACTATGCTGAAAACACTGAACACAGAGAAATGAAAGGCAATGAATATAAATCTCTATTAAAACCAGATTTGCTCATAACTGATTGACAACAACTGTAAGGAAAAAATTAATCTGGAGACGTATGATATAATTTTAAGATGCTTAGAAAAAGGTGAATTAAACAGGAAACTGAAAATCAAAGATTTTTTTAAATATGAAACTTGGACAAGCTTTAAAAATTAGGGGTCATTTAAGAAACCAATCTGCTGCTAGGCAAGATGTCTCAGAGAGCTGGTTTTCTAATGCCCCACATTATCATTTTCTAAGTGCGAAGACAGAAACTTTTGAGGCTAAGGACCAGCTTCAAATTACTGACGCAACTGCACTTGATGCACAAGTGCTGGTTGCACTTGGTCGTGCTGGCTTCCGAGCAGGGTGCTAACCGAAGCAGAAGCAATTTTATGTTATCTTACACTTGAAAGAAAAGCACCATAGGACTAAATGATCCTCTCCTGACTGCCCAGGAACACACACAGCCAGCCTCTCAACCTAGAATATAATGGTGCTTTGTTTCTTTCCTAGAAGATAAATTTTCCAACACAAAAACCCTTCCTATCTTCAACTATGCCCTTTATATCTCCTTGATTAAGTATGCCACGGTGATGGACAGAGAATCCAAAAACCCTAAGTGCAGCAGAAGTCCTCACACAGAACTGTTCTTAGGAGAACTGCTCTCAAAGTCCATGAGAAGCTCAGCAGTTCATGCTGCTCAAGGAGAAGCATGCTTGATGCCAGGCAGCGTCTTTCCTTGCTATGAAAGACGCCATGCTATGCTCTCACTCACAGGGCAGTATCAAAATTACACAATTTTAGTAACTATTGATTTCCCAGTCAGTTATTGAGGGTTACATGAAAATGAACTCTGATCTTCACTGTCATGCAGTTATTAATATTGTACACACGTCTGTCACCATCTAGTGGCAGTCAGATGTACAATGACAAAAAAGCAGAATGCAGCAACTGCACATCTTTTTTTTTTTTAAGTTCAGATATCCAGGAAACCTAGGAGCAACTGTAGCACAGAAGGAAGTAAGCACTAAAGCTATCTTTTATATTTAACATCACCTCATAATAGTGTAACGCACACTCACACGTATTTGCGTATGAGAAGCACACGACATGAGAATAAGGGGAAAGTTTCAGCCTTCTCACTTATCTTCTCTAAAATTTGTCAGTCCAATATAAAATATGCATCCATTCAATACTTTTTAAGTGTAGAAAGACGCTGTACTGCATCAACCTGATTTTGAACAACCCAATGGAAGTCCTCAAAATCAGTCAAAATTTAGTTTACAAAATACCATTCATTCATAGCAAATTGAGTATTTTAAACCTGAATGAAAAAAAAAAAAAACCACACATCCGTGTTTCAAAGGTGTTTCCAACTGATTCAGTATACATAATCTGTATTTCTATTGCCTATGTGCAACCAGCACATAAAAACCAGGCTAATTTAATTTTGGAACTTAATGATCTAATGCATGTTTCCTTTGTAAGTACTTAGACCAAGTGACAGGCTACTTGGCAAACAATCAAATTTCAAGAACTAAACTTCTAGCACCAAGGAAGACTTCCTAATAAAATAATCTCCCCCAGAGGCAGTGAAAGAAAACAAAGTCAACTTACACAAAATCCACGGGCAAGAGAAATTTGCAAGAATTTAAAACCTCAAATAATTAAGCAGACTAAAATAATTCCAGTGAAACAAGCAAGACCTCCTCCTCCTCAGTTCTTTTTGAATGGACTATGATAAACCTTGATTACTGGCTTAAACCAGTTGTCAACTTCTTCAGAAGATCAAACTCGGGCAATGGTTTGTTTGAAAGGGGATGTTTTGGCAGCATACTTCCTGGTGTGAAAAACATATTAGTAGCAGTGCAGAAAAGAGAAAGCAAGCTATGTTTATAGCAACCATCTCATTCTCGTCTTTCTTGCCCTCCTGAGTTTTGCCTCTGTGGAGCTCCTGTGGAAGCACCAGATCCTGCCACGCCAGCTACATGATCTACCTACACTGGCAATGACCAGGACAAACATGTTTCAACTCAAAATACTGTTGAAAATGAGAGACACACTTTTCTGCTGCAACCTCCTTCTAAAGTATTTCATTAATACATTGATACTTGTGAGTATAAAGTAGTTGGCATGCCTCCATTCCATTTCACTTTCAGTTACGTATTTCCTATTTCACATGGGGAAAAAGAAAACCGAATTGCATTTTGCTGCAATAGTACCCATATGGAAGCTTTAAATGGCCAGAAATAGAGCTCCACACTGCTTTTTTTTCCTCCTCTTTCTCCATTTCATATAAAGAAAAGTACAGAATTGCTTTCTGTTTTCCACAGCAACTTATGAAGCATTTATTTAAAATGACTGGAGTTGCAATGCTATTTTATTAATTTGATTTATAAAGTACAGGTTCCTATCGATTTTTAAAGCATGAGCTAACATTTCCTAGCTGACAGGATACAATTATAAAAAGACAGCTCAATAAAAATTATTATTTCATTAAATGGCTTTTACGTTGATGAAAAGCCTTAAACACTGACCTTAATATAACAAAATTCCTTCTATTCTACCTAAAAAACTCACCAAAATCACCATCAAGAACTGTCACATGAACAAAGTTCTATCAGTTGCAAATAAAAGGTGAAGGATAACCTAAATCTCCTTATCTTGCTTCCCGTGGTGCACAAACTCCCAAAATTTTTTGCTGACACTAGGGAGGTATCTCCATGAAAAACAGCACTCGTGTTATGTCCCAGAACAATGCTGCCTTACTGAGTGCCAAAGGCATTCTTTGCTACCTATTTGCTAAGATATTGTTCCTGAGGCATATTACTCCTGCATGTTTCAAACAGTTTTTGTAGGAGCCTGCAGTCTTGTTTTGCATGAAAACCAATGTCACCCAAAACAAGACAACTCATCACTCTAGCAGAGATTCAGGAAGTGAGTAGTGGCAAAGAAGAGCAAGGGAGATCAAGGTGGCGCTGGTTGCTAAGCTGAAGCATGGCTTTACTAGCCAGGCAGCAGTCATACAACAGAGCAAGAACATTTAACATCAAGCATTCTTTGTAATACAACCAAGGATGCTTACAGTTACTTATTTAGCTCTTTGTTTGGTTTTGTACCAACAGGAGTCAGAGTTCCAAAGTAACGAAATCCTAGCACTTCCTACCTCCTGGCAAATACTGATCAGTGGGTAAAATCTGGCACACTGTTTTATTGCAGAATGCTTTGCTGCCCAAATTTTATTTCAGTTCTGTTATCCAGAGTTAAAAGATCCACTCCTATTCTTTCCCCTAGCCAGCAAAACCCCAGAACCAAAAGGGCCTTGTAAACACAGTAAATATAGTTTACAGTCTCTGTTGATGGTAGTCAACATTTTTCCTGCTGTCGACATTTTGTGTCAAAGTGGCCCCTTGGCATCAAAGCAACCATTAGTATGCTAATATTCTTCACCCTGACCCAGCATACATATTCTCTAGAGATCAGTACCTAATTTATTTTTCTATCTGGGTTCAGAAGATCGAGCGTTAGGAAATGTATGTCAGCCTCCATTAAAACTCTGCACTTCTTTTTAAGTCTAGCTAAGGAATTTTCTCTTGAAGGACAAAATAATGTCCTGCCAAGACTCACATCATAGGAAAGAAACATGAAGATCCTACCACGTACTTATCATGAGCATTTAAAAAAACAACAGCAAAAAACCCCAACATAACCATCACACTGGAAACTTCAGAGACAGCAAAGCTACTGAAGGAATGCAAGACACCTTAATTCACAAATGATTCACAAATTTTCACTAAGATATATTTGATCAAGTAGTTCAGCAGCTTGCCTGGAATAGATCATATTTCATGTTTATAAAACTTAGATCTCTATAAATATCGCTGTTATTTGTTAAAAGCTACTATTAACCTTGAGCAGAGGGATTAATTTTTGTTCGTATCAAGTCCTGCCTGAAAGGCAGCTGAAGTCTCAAAAATCTCTAGCATGGAGTTCCACATCACAACAGACAAACCACATTTTCACACTGAGGTAAGTGACTTCAAAACAAAGATGTAGAAGTAGCTGTTAGTAGGAAACTAGAAGAACTACAGCATTGACACTGTATATGACTACATGAGAACACATTACTGGCTCACTAGACATTCTCCTTAGATATTTCAAGAGCTCTATCTCTGTTATTAAAAAGATGTTTCTTGGTTTATTTTTTACGTCTGTCCTGCAGTCAAACAGCTAAAGACAGCACAGTGGGTTCTGTTCCATCCTTGTTCATTAACATAGCTGTTTCTAAATTTCACTTAATTACTTCCAGGCAAGCTTGAATGGCAAAGCAGTTCTGCAGATGCCACAGAATATAAATAGAAATTAACAGGGGGCCCAAATGTAAAGGGCTACATAATCCGGATTTTTTTCTACATTAATTATATGCAAGAAAATGCCATGGTTTACTTTTAGCATCTCAGATGAATTTGTGAATTCCAGTTCAAATACATAATTTTTGCTGGTAAGATGAGACATTCAGTATTGAAAAACGAACATGTAACTGCGTAACAACTTCCTTTTAAGCCATGTTTCACTGCAGTACCCCAACAAACAAAGCAGAGGAATGTCTCAGAGGGTTAAGTGGCTCTATGTATTTTAATAAAGACTTTGAAAATTATAAATTTTATGGGGTTTTAATAAAATTACCTTTACGTTTTGGCTATTTATTATTCCTGTCATCTTCTAGACACATTTGTTCTCAGAGTATTTTCAGTCAAGAGAAAGTTATTATGAATTTTCTTTAGTGCCATACTCACAAGCAATTCACCAGTTCTCACATTTTACTAGTGCATCACATCCACATTTCACAAAGAAGTTTTAAAAGACGATGATGATGATGGTACTAACTTGCTCAAATACCACCAACTGAATCAGTGAGAAAGCCACGAAGCTGAGGCCTCATCATCCCTGCATTCTAACAGTGCTATTATTGTTACAACAAACAATCGAAATTCAGGAATAAACCTACTGCTGAATTTCAACCTATAATGAAAGTAACAGAGGTAATAAAAAAAGGTAATAGTTTGAATGTGTGAGAGGGGAATGAATGCATTATAACTGACTGATTTTAGTATGAAAGGGTTTTGGTTTTTTTTGTTTTCAAACAAAATACACGCAGCTATAATACAATTCAGGGTAAGCCTATTAAGTATATTAGTTTTCAATTCAATAATTCCAGAAAGACTAGCTTCAGAATTCTTGCCATGTCTTGTGTATTAGCATTATAGCAACAATAGTTTCTGCAGCTTTTTCACTAATTTGCTTTAGCATATCAATACTGCATTCACAGCTGAAACAATCTACGTTTTTAAATAAATCCCACACACTATAATGGGACAGATACTTCCTTTCTGCCAGTCAGAACGTAAAAGCTTGTTAATACGGGGCTACAGTACAGAACCAGCAAACTTTTAATCACAAACTCAGAAAACCATACGGCAACTTAGAAGACACTTTAAAAAGCTGGTTGAGAAGAAAAGCAATTTTTCAGCTAACACAATGCCTGGAATTCTATTAAGCTGTTGCCAAGAAAAGTCTTCATGCAGAACAATTTTATGAAAACGTACTCCATTGAGTTGATTCTATCTACTGCTGTGCATGACCTGGTACAACTGACAGCCCACACTACGTTTTACGTTCAGATATCTAAAGTTATTCATTATTTAAATACTAAGAAACAAAAAATTTCAGTGTTGCATGCCCAAGAACCTTCCTGCACAATCATAAGCCCAAAGGGCCCAGGTCTGCCTGCTAAAGAAATCAGGGATTCTTTTAGGTATCTGACATACGTAGTTAAGTAAAAGCTACCAGTCTTCGACATAAATAAATACTGTGTAATTTATTGATTTATCTAATTTAACTAATGTGGTCCATCCACAAATCAAAGCAGTTACCTTAACCACAGCTTATAAAACTCAAGAATGGGGTATTTATGTAAGCATATGTATATATGAAAATATAGCTATGGCAGGTAAATACATATAGCTAAAAATGATTTCATATACAAAAACATCAACTTTAAAGTTGCAATATCAAGAATTCGTAATACAGCTGACTGCAGAATCAAAGATTCCCAATTGCTTTCAATTAGCCACAACCATAAAAATACTTGATTTTTAATGAGTAGAACATCATGTTTTTAATTCTCTTCTTCCTTACTTCAACTAATAGATTAATAAGAAACAGCTACCCATTTAATAAGCATGACTTAAATTCATTTTTATTTGTGGATTTTGTTTTGTACTATATGTATAGCATAGCACTATACATATAGTCATTAATTTGCTGCAGAAATTTTAATGATTGCCTTATACAAGGCTTTTGTAAGTATAAAGGAATAAATTTTCTCAGCACCTTACGAACTGGAGAGAATTTAGTAATTCAAAAAAGTCAGACTTCTTCAGCAAAAGCAGTTGCCAGTGCTTAAACTCAAATTGAACTACACAGCAGATGATACTTGATTTAAAAAGGAGAAGGGGGGGAAGAACCCCAATTTCTGCTTTCTTTTCTTTTAATCTTTGAAAAGTGCTGACTTTCAATGAAATAATAATCCAAAAGATTAAAATATTTTCTATTCCTCAGTTAAACACAAGCAGATCAATCAAGATTACATGCTTCTACACAGCAGAACGTGAAACAATTTACCCTCAAGAAAAACAAGGGCTGGTTCTGTTCTGTTATCATTTAAAGCAACTGAAATGATCTAAAAATTATGCTTTCCTTAATCCTATACAGAGATTTAAAATGGAAAACTTTTACCTTAAATTTTAAAACTTTAATCTCGAATTTCATTATTAAAGATTGAAAAAAAATGCAGTCTTTAAAAGACTAACTTTGGGACATTAAGAAAATACTTCCAAAATACATCACACATTTCATCCACTGTGTATTAAGAAACAGTAGTAACAAAATTATGTAAATATTTGCAAGATAATTTAATTTATTCTTTAGCAATTCTGTATTCAGTATTATCTTCCTGGAAAACACAACTTTAAGCCTCTTAAACATTCAGTGAGCAAGTGGATACAGTTTGTCTTTTTTTAAACTGAGCAAAATCCTTAATACTAACATGGGCGGAGGGAATAAGCAATCAATGACACACACACAAAAAAACAACTTACCAACATCCATGGCAGTTTCCATGAAGCTTTTCTGCCTTGAAGCAAATTCCGCCAACAATTTCTGTTGCCTTTCCCTGGCCTTCTGTCGTCTGAGTGAAAGAAGCAGGGGGAAAGAGAGAAAAGGAGGTGAAGAAAAAAAAAAGAATAAAAAGAGTACATATAATGGAGGACAACAAATTAGGTTTTAGTCAGTAGTTTCAGGCTTATTACAGTCACCACCTTCAACAATGTAATATAAAATTCAAGTTCCTTTCCAAATAAAAGATTGATTTTCAAGCCTAACAGTTATTTTGAGTCTGAAAGAAAGAAAATCCTGCTCTGAAATACCCTCCATGAAATCAAAATATCTTTTAGTAGATTAGGTCATAGCATCGTAAGAAAAAGAACCCAAGACTTTATTCTTCAAAGTTATTTTTCTATTACATAAGAGAATAACAGAGTGAAATGTCAATTGTCAAGTGCTCCTGTGAGCAACCTATGTCAACAAGATAATAGTAATCACAACAGTAGTAGTAATAATGATAGCAGCAGCCTACCTCACTCACTTTTGATATGAAGCTTGATGCCAGGGGAAACAATTGTGATCTATTTATTTTCCAGCTAAGGCTTTTTATACTGGTTCCCCCACTCCTACCCAGGATACTGGTCACCAACAGCTTTCATACTTAAAGAAGTCTGAGGCTGCTTCCAGACTGAAGGCCTTTATCTCCCTGGAGCCACACTGACTTGACTAACCTTTTCCTCATCATTTAATACAGCTCTAGATTTACAAATGGAAGACGTTAGACTCATTCTTGACTATCCTTCCATTTAAGCTGTATTAGTGATCTGTACAACACTAAGACCAGCTATTCTGTAACTCTGCGTATATACTTACTGCAGCAGTCAGAATAGTATTGATGGATGTAAAAAGATAAAGAAAATAGAAATTTATTTTTCTCCTCCTGAGGTACCTAGAAAGGGTCTTTACTTTGACAAGAGTTCACAAAGAGTAGAAATGGGGCAGTGCAAGTGGGAAAACTGAACAAAACTCATATCATAGATGCTCACCACATGCACATGCAAAGACCTACATACACCGTGGCTGGGGCTTTTACACAGCACCTTCCCAGTGCAGCTAGGGACGCTCTGTGATAGCTATAAACTCTGTGCATCAGCATTTACAACACACTCCCCCTGCACAGGGATGATTCAGCTAACTAACAAGGGATTTAAAAAACATCACTTGGCGTCTGATATGCTGATGGGTAAGTCCTCTTTAGTCTCCAGCATTGTCTGCTTATTACTGTCCTGGCACAGAAACAGACATGCACAGGACCAAAGCAGCTAATATACTGTGACATGTTATCCTTAAGTGGCCTGTTTATAAGTCAAAGCTTCTAACTTGTTTTCTTAAAAGCACCTTAAAACCCAAAATACCTCTGCCCATTTATCTGTCATGTTTTACTGCCAGCATTTCTCAAAATAACTTCTATTTACAACGATCCTAAGATTCATTATTCTGAGCATCATACCAGGGCATTCATTAAACCTCTTTTTATTTATTCCTCCCTGGGAATTTCTCAATACACGCCTTGACTGAAAGCAGGGTGACTGTAAATAGAGGCCTTTAATAAGAAGACATAAACAAACTCTGACAGATTCAGTACAGCTCAGTACTGTAATTTTCCATGATGGCCCATGGGAGTATGACACTGCAATTGAAAAAAATACTGCAAACAGCTCAAGCTGCATTACGGTTTCTATGGCAACAACCCATTGCCTCAGTGATGCCAAATACGTCATTATATGTTGAAGTACCCAAAAAAGGGTGATCACTGAACACTCGCAGTCTACTCTGTCTTCACTAACACAAAACTAGATATGAAGGGAAAATAATAACAAAGGAGGAATAAAAAAGAATGTAAAAATTGTCACGCGGTTATATGAGCACTGTCCATGTATGAGATTAGTCATTTCAATTATCACACTGTCCACTAATGGGTCCCCAATGCCATTATGAATCTGGGAGAAAGAAAACAATCACTCAGAACAACAAAGACGTGGAAACATTTCTTTTCATCATTAAGCTAGCCCCAGAACTTAACTGAAAACATAAAAGTGCCCACAACTGATCTTTGAAAATATCACATCCTTTTTAGAGGGAAAGGAACAACCTTACCCTTTCTATATGAAAAGTTACATGATTCATTGATTCCCGTCCTTCTCCCACACATAAATCCAGCACTACTGAGTACCACAATAACAAGTAGGTGTCCAAGATGTAGCTGTGTTTTATTTAAAGCAGCCATTCAGTCTGGCATTTTCTGAAAGAATTTTACACACTAAACCTTGACTATTTTTCTCATTCACTGAACTATTAGAAGGGATGTTGAAAATCATTAACTGCACACTTGCAAGAAAAAGGAATAATTTTACTTTGTACAGTATGTAACTTATAAAAAATATTAAATCTCCTTTTCATGTTTAATTTTCAAGTACAGTGTAGGTCTTGGACACAGAGAGAATTCAATGAAAAAAATGTTTTCAAGTAAGAATGGTAGGATGAACAAAGGTAGCTAATCTAGAAATCAACTGAGCCAGATGGCTGCATGTTTATAGAACCAAATTTATAGAACTGTAGTCTGGTTACATAAACCATTAATATGCCAATATACTGCATGGACAAAGTATACTATTCTTGTCCATTCCAGCTTGTGCTCTGTCTCTACTTCAGTTCGTGTGGCAAGCACTCTGACTTGACACTCTCTACACTCCAATGTTCTAACACTAACCACAATCCTCTCACTTCAAATGCATTGTTCCAGTTACCAATCTCTTCCCACTCTCCTCTCCCTGCCTCCAGCCAACTCTTCTTTCCGGCTGGCTCTATTACATGCCCCCTGAACGCCAACCTCTCACTCGTACCTTCCAGGCATTTGCATTCCTGTTCCTCCTTCTCCTATCAACTCTCAAAACTCCTCCCCCATAACGATTTTCACTAAAAATTGGTTCTCTCATTTGCTATTCCTCGCTGAGTATTTCTGCCCTGACACCCCAGTTCTTCCCTATAATCCCCAACTTGCCAGCTTGAGTCTTCCCACGTCAAATATTCATTTGACCCGGCAACTTGCCTTTGCTCACTATTACATCAATCAGAAGTTTTCTCCTCCCAGTCTTCAGCTCTGCTCCTACCAGTCCTAGTTTTCACCTCTACTTCTCTGCTCTGGTTGCTGTCCTCTCTTTGATCTTCCACAGGACGCACTTGCCAACACATTTGTTAAAAGCAGAAGAGAATCAGGCTCTCAGCATTCAGTTTCAATACACCTAGCAATTTGGGTGCTCTCAAGACTCCATTATGCACCAACCTCAATCTTGAAATTGTCTTTTTTCCCAAAAAAAATTTCAGCCCAAGCTAGGCACCAGGCATGCAGGTCTTCAGGGCACATCACAAGAAAACAGCAATATAATTTAAAAAAGTTTAAAGACTATTAAAAATGGAAACCAGAATTTCAAAACTGAACATACAGAACAAGCACACAAAAGGCAGAATTACCAAAGCCACATATATTAAACAAACAAAAATAATAATAGTGTGATATGTCCATGTGAATGAACAAACAACATGAAATAAATGTCTAAAAATGTCTAACTCATCTTGAGGTTAAGCCTCAAAAGTTAACACAAACTTTATTCTTCACCTTTGTATACAAGTGGTATACATGACAACACAAAGGCTGACTATGTATATAACATAAAATCATTATGAAAATTTTCTAATGTAAAGATCGAATTAGCAAGGTGCACGTTCTTCCTCAATACCCATGTAAAACATGTATATTCAAAATGGCTAAAGAAAAAGTAGAATTAAGACATTTTTTTCATAAGCAATTCCTGCAAAGGCCTAGAGAGAGATTTGTGAATAGATGCATAACACACACTGCCCTTCTACTGCCCCTTTACTTTGTTATGAATGTTACCTTTCTTCTTTATCCAAAGTTTTCTTCTCTGCAGAGCTGATCTTCTTTGGTGGTACAGGAGGTGTCACCTTTCTGCATATCTCTTCAATTATACGTTTATTCAATCTGCTCTGTACAGCAGCTTTCAATAAAATTCTTTCTACTGCTGTCATTCCATCACCATGAGAGTATCTTGGAATTTCTGGGTGGATTAAAACATCCACATCATCTAGCCATGGAGGATAGTAAGAGTTTTGTTTTCCTGAGAGTTTATGATGCAATTTGATCAGCAAGGACAGAATGCTTTCCTTGACCTCTAGAATGGCTGTGGTTAGCTGTGGAGTTGCTCCAGGTGCAGACCATTTCATTGACGTTTTGGGCCGAACCACCTGATTTGCCTCAGTGGTGTTTCGATTGATGATCTCTTGAAATTTCTTCCTGCGTTCTGCGACCAAACTGAACACTTGAGCTGTCCCCGAGTTCTTGGGGGAAAAGAAAAAAAAAAAGATTACAATGTTTAATTTTCAAAAATACAAGTATAGACAATACACATTTATAAAACTATAAAAAATATTTTAAGCTAGGAGGAAAAGCACGAAACATTTGAAGTTTCCTTTCCCCTTCCAAAAAGCACTGGGTTTTGGTATAGGAAAAGAGTAAGCCCACACACCATGTTTTTTATGCAAATCTGTAATAGCTGCATAAATAGCCAGGTACAAAATGAAAATGTCATTCATACCAGAACAAACAACAACTGGCTTTGCTGTAGTCTAACTCAGAAGTCTGTTTTCCAAAGAAATATTTCCTTACTTTTTCTAGAATATTCATAACTTCTAGAATTTTCATTTAATTTCAGTGTCCTTATTTAAGCCTACTGAGCTCTGCTGCACAATGCAACTCATAATCCACAGAGGTGAACACAGGTGAGCCCACACATACCCACAGGCACTATCCATTTTGTGTAGGTTTATTAGTTGAGATGCAGAAGCTTGCTGTTCAAGATACATGAGCATGAGTGTAGTTACATTAATGACAGAGCCCTGTTCTATCTAAACTAACCTGCTTTCAGTTCCAAATTAAGGGCACATGGAAGAAACTCACACATATTGAATCCCTAGCAGAGATGTTTCCTCAGTATTTTGAACATGAAATTCAGAATGCTTTACATCTTACCCTTCTCAGGACTCTGACCAGCCAAGAGACATCAAATTCTTCAGAGATCAAACATAAAAATGGGATTCTGACAATCACCCCCCACCTACCTTATGTTCTAATCTATTTCATCGCAGCTACCTAATTTTTGATCTATTTTTCTAGCATTAACATGCAAAAGAAATATCCATTATGTTCCACTAGGTCTGGCATACAGTAATAGGAAGTGCTGTATACAAAAGTTTTCCTGACACAGAGGCGGTATTATCAACTAGATATAAATTTTTCAGGATCCCACTGTTTACATGTTCATTTTGTTTTCAAAAAAAAACCCAAAAACCCAAACCAAATAAACTTGCCATTAATAATTTTAAATGCACTTTCAATGTAAGGTTAAAAGTTCTCTAAATTCAGGAATGCTAAGACTACTCTACATTATTAAATGTTAGTAATATCTTGGCAAGACAAAACGGGCCTAAACACAAAGCTCAAGCAGTAAGCTATCAATGATATTTTATATTTGATAGAAAGCTTTTATTTCAAAATATGTATTAAAAATTAAGAGCATTTCGTTGTTTAAAAATCTACTACCTAAGATTACACTCAATAATATGAAAAAAGCATGAGTCCTTGCAATATGAATTAAGAGGAAATTCAGGAAAATTAGATTTCACTGAATGTTAAGGTGAGCACAATTAAAGCCATGTTGCTAAGTTGATTGCTTAGAACAAACTGCACACAGATCTACCTCTCTCTGGAGGCTCTTCCGCCTTGAACTCTGGTAGATTGAGGACAAAAAAAAAAGAAAAGTCATTAAATACATCATTTGCAAGGAGGTATCATTTGAAATAACTTCTGTTTCTGTTATCAGTACACTCAAAAGATTACTGGAGAAAAAAAATTTCCTAAGCAATTCATAAAAACAGTGAAAAAAAACTCCTAACAAAAAAGACCAAACAGGAAATAACTTAAACTACTCTGGAAAAAATGGTATTTGTATATACTTACTTGCGATGAAGCTAAACCATCAGAACTTGTACTTGCAGGTGGCTCCCTCTTCACCTCTGGAGCAGTTTCTGGCACTCTTACTCGGACATAGTTAATGAAGTGACGCATATTAGAAACCAAGTTACTACCTGGAAACCAACTATCATGGCAACGCTCTTGACCACCTGCAGATTCCTAAAATAATAAAGAAAGAAATATACTTGCTTTTATATGTTACAGTAATTCATGTGGGTTTTATAATTGCATTACAGAGGCCACCATCTCTCCATGACACAGGAACAAGTATGCTGAACATTATGTATCTCATTAGAGCTGATACACCTCTTTAAAATCATATGACTGAAGCCAACCATGAGGACTACAGGCCTGCTAAGTACATAGATCTGTACATTTGGTTTTAATATAATCAAATACAGACATCAGACCTATGTAACAGAAGTAAAAGGAACTACTCGGAGAAATCCAAAGCTGTACAATCTAAGATTAATAAAAAAAAAAAAATCCAAACTATACAAAGTCAATCTCTGAAGGAGAAAAAAAGTTGCAGATCTGTAGTCATAAAAGCAATATTAAACAGCAGGAAAAATTAAGAGAATCTGGAATCACGAAAATAATGGCTCTTTATATCCAAATTCTCATCAAAAGCATGTTAAAACTTTGGCTAACTGACATATTCTACAAGATACAGACTTCAGCAATAACATGCTCAGTGATAAATATTTCAGTTGAAAAATCCAGATATTTTAAGCAAGCTTCATAATCAATAATTTTAATTTTTTTTTTGCATCTAATTTCATGTACTAATTTACAGAGTAGTAAAGATGTACCCAATCTGTGTTACCAGGTTATATATACAGAAACTGTTGAAAGTTTCCTCCTGCTTAAGTAAAGATGTTTTATTCCATGGTAAAATTATAATTTTAATAAACATCTATTTTTAAAGAACATGGAATCATTAGACAATACTTTTATATTTTAATGAAAAAGACAGAATTTATTCTTACCTCTTCATCTGACTCCTGTTCTGGAGAATTTTCCAGTCCCAGCTCAATCAAATACAAAACCATGCAGAGCACATGTTCTGATAAATTCTGATGATCCATTAATATCTAGGGAGTGAGGGGGGGAAAAAAAGAAAAAAAGAAAAAAAAGAAGACATTCACATGTTAGAAGCCTCCATCTTTGAGAGTTTCACAATCCCTATTACAAAAAAAACAAAACCCAAACCCCAAAACTGGTAAAAACCTGATGGACAGCTCTAACAAACTAGATGGTAAAGAAAGTAGCTCAGTATACTACCTACAAATAGTGCCTCAGAGCATGACTTTCCAGGTTAGCCACACTAGGAAAGGCAGAAGAATGTCTTGAGTCACATATACTGATTTTTGCCTGGATTTGGTTTGGTTTGGTTTTTTTTGTTTCTATCATGATACACAAGTATCAGTTAAAAAAGAAAAGACCGGAGAGGCAGAACACAGTAACACCACTTGCTACCTCAGTGTATTCCCGGTTGACACTGAGCACCAATTCTAGCATGTAAAATAGTTTTATTTTTGTTGCACAGTAACACTTTCTAAGCCCTATCATATGCACAAAAATATGGTTAGGAAAAAATTATTTTCAAGAGCAGTGAATTTCCTATGCAATTTCCTGGAATACCTACTCTGAAACATCAGCAGGATATTTTACATTTCGCTCTTGTTATGACTGAACGCTCCAGCTCAATACCTGATTATGCTATAGGATTAAAACAAACAAACAAAACCCCAACATAAACTTCCAAGTAAGCCAAGAATAGTAGCAACATTAATATAGCTCTTCAATAATAGCAATGGAGCACTACTACAAAATAAGATGTGGATGAGATGGATCAAAAACAGTGCTGTATTTAATAGACAGGAAATCATTATTCCACTCAGTCCTTTAAGATTCGACTATACCTAACTTGCAAAAGTTTCCTGGATAACACACTTCCTATCCCCAGGTTTTATAATTATTTTTAAGATTACTAAAAATTATTTTGAGATTTAGAAAAAATTGACCTTTGAGCATCACCACAACAGCAAAATTTAACTTTACATCTTTCCAATCAAACAAACTTGTACTTTCAAATGGTTGCTAGCTCAAGCTGCAATTTAATTTAACATCAAACTGCCAGATAAAGCCACACAGATACCACTACTGTCAGGTACAAGCAAAGAACTGCCCCCAGCCTCCCCTCTTCTTTTTTCACGTGACTAGTCACCAGAAGGCCTTTACGTCCTAGTCTTATAAGCAATGCCTAGATAACTGGAAACACCAGAAGGGTTAACATTAATTTAGTTCACAACCATCTTCACATAATCCTTTTTAATTATAAATACTGAATAACCTTATCTTGAATTTAATAAATTCCCGTATCTTTCTTCTAACACAGCTTTCAATGCACTGAGAGGAAGAAGCAGTGCTGCTGAAATTAAAAACCCAAACAGCTTTTCTCTTGATAAAAGCTTCTGATTTAAGGGAAAGAAAATGGCAAGAGCGTGCAAGTTGCCAAAAAAGAGGATGACAAAATATGCTGAAAATTTCATTGTAGACAGGCTACTACAGAAATGAGTATTACTCATAAGAGGATGGCATTAAGGAAAAAGGAGAATTAGTAGTAAAATAGTAACATTTTTATACATTCTTTTAAGGGAGTTTTTTGAAATTACACTAGTTACAGCCAAACCTACAGTTTACTGAAGTAATTAATGTGAAAACAATAAGAAGCTCTTGAGATAAACTCCTTTTCTGACATAAAGGTGAAACCTGTTGAATGAATTCAGGTAAAATCTTAAGTCTTCATTCATTTCAACGGTATACTGACAACTTACAAGATACTTTACTAGAGAAAGAAATCAGCTGTAACAACTCATGGGAATAAGCACAGCTGTTTATAAATAACACATTTTTACTATATTTTACAAAAAATATTTTCTATTCAACTGAAGTTTAACAGTGAAATGAAATGAGCTTTAGGGGAGCTGGGAGCACTTAAGACAGCACAAAAGGAATGTCTGCCCAGGAAAAGTACTACTTAATCAAACCACTTCTTATAGGCCCTCATCTGCATCTGCAGCACAGTGCTGCGAAAACACTTTCAAACACAAAGACACATTCAAAGTTTTCTGATGAATGTACTCTTCAAGAAGGATGTCCTTCTCTTAAAAAGGGCAGCCAACTGCCAAAGACAAAACAAACACAATTTAAAGGCATCAATTAGTCCTGAAAAACAAGTGCTATAACATTATCAAAAGCCAGAACTGTGCCTGGGAAGTGATGTTAGAACCAACTGCAGTTATGAGGCATATCTGCCACCGAGGATCTAAAGCCATCAAGACTGCATATATTTGAAGAGGCTGCTGATGCCCTGAAGCACTGCAGTGGGAGCCAAAGTAACACTACTCACACCACTATGCTCCCTGGAACTATCAAGAAGCAACAACTCAAATAGTAACTCTGACAGTTAAGATAGCTTTCCACAGAGTAGAACTGCTAATCCACTGGGGTACCTGATTTAGTGTATATATATATATATATATATATATATATATATATGAAATAATCATTCATGAAATCATGAAAATGGTTGAAAAACATCATCATACTAGACTTGGAAAACAACCCAACCAATCAACCCACCAACCATTATATCAATTTAAACTTGACTACTCCAAATGGTCTATTCAAGTATCATGCTTCTAAGAACTCCTGTTCTGAAAAAAAACAGAAATAAGATACTGAACTTAATGAGAATTATGACTGTACCTTATAAAGAAGTGTGAACAGTACAATGTGCAGAGTTTTACAGTGCAAAAGCTTTATGAGACCTTTGTAACTTGGGTGCAGTGGTGTTCTCTTCTTGTAAGGAGGCCATGGGTTCCCAGGGAATTTACCACTTTGCTTTAAACTGTTGAAAGAAATGAGACATATGTTAAATGCTACAATAATGTAGACAACTGCCACCATTACAGATAATTACCCTGCATTCTTTTTGTTTAGCCTGACTTTAGAATTGATGAGCATTTCTAAGGCAGCATTCCAAAACCAGGAATACATACACAAACTGAAGCCATTCTTATTTTTCTGTGGATTAACACTGATTTAAATGACCTTTATTTATAAAGTTAAATGAATTTTCAATTACTGCTATTAAATTAAGCTATGAATTTAAGAATTCTATTTTCATTCTAAGAGGCACATCAAAGAGGCAGAAAACTTTTCACCAATATCCATGTTAGTCAGACACTGAACATAGAAATCTCACATCTGTAGGAATGGATTACAGGCAATACCAGGAAACTCCGAACATAGAAATCATAGAATCACAGAATGGTTTGGAAGGGACCTAAAAGTTCCAACCTCCCAGCCATGGGCAGGGACACCTTCCACTAAGACCAGGTTGCTCCAAGCCCCATCCAACCTGGCCCTGAACATTGCCAGGGATGGCGCAGCCACAGCTTCTCTGGGCAACCTGTTCCAGCTCCTCACCAACCTCATAGAGAATAATTTCTTCCTTATATCTAATCTAAATTTACTCTCTGCTAGTTCAAAGCCATTTCCCCTTGTCCTGTAACTACATGCCCTTGTAAAAAGTCCCTCTCCAGCTTTAACATTGGCTATAGCTGACAGTACCAGTGTTACCATATCTGTGAACTTAAATATTAAGTGTTAAGTTCAACATGGACTCAAATTTCTAAGGAGCTGGAATCCAGTTCAGTAAATAATGCAGTTATTCAACAGAACATTACTCTATTCAAAATTCCTTACAATGTACATTTATGATGATCCTTTGACTTAATGAAATGAGCAGAGGGGCAGAGGATTATTTCACAAAGTTTATTATACGGGCTTTTTAACCTTGTTTTTTACTCCCAAGGTGTGTAAAAAAAGAGACAACCAAATTAAATTACCTGAAATCAAAATCTATAAGGATAAGAAGCTGTAAGGGATGGAATGTTAAGGATTAAGGGATGTAAGAATTAAGACCAAATAATGTTGCTTCTTAGAACTTAGGAGAGCTCCACAAATGTTTTTTCCCTGTATTTAGATCAGTATTTAATTCACCTATGGTTTCTGCAATGGGGGAATACACAGAAAAACACTGTCTTCAGTATTATTTCAAAACACAGAACACTGTAATACTGTGCTTCATGTACCTAAATGTAAAATAAAAATAGGTAAGGCTGCTTTTTTTAAGTAATTTGTAACTGATTTTTAAATACTAACTTCTGGTTAAGTATTTCATCTGTGATGGCATTCACTACTTAGCCTGTGGAACTTCCTATGTATTTCTGAATATTTATGGAAGAGTAACAGGCTAAGCTAACCGAAGCCCTGATACTGCTTCTACATTTATAAACTATTTACTCAAGGGCAAACCTGAGGCCTGAAAACACTGGCACATGATTAGTGCTACCAGACAGTGAAAACAAAAATATTATTGTGCAATGAGCAACAACAGGATGTTACATTTCTAAAAAGGATCCAACTTACAATGCTGTGTATCTGTCCATTGCAGACTGCACATCTCTACGGTAAACCGTTCGAAGTATTACCATGACCGGGTCGAATTCTTTATCCCAAACTTCAGCTGTTGTTTGAAAGAAGTTACATGTCAAAATTCTCTTTAAAGAACTTATAACTTATTCTAGATTCTCTTCTTCACTAGCTTTTTATAATAATTTCTGAAATGAAGTACAGTAATATTAATAATTATTATTAATAATACTTACTGAACTAATAATTACTAGTATTGATGGTCAGAACAGTATCTTTGGTGAAATTTTTATTAGCTCCAAAACAAAAATAATAAATTAACAATCTATTAAGGCAATAGATCTTTTCTGTTAACAAGTTTTGTTTTACTTTATCTTTTTCCTTTCTGTTATGTAAAAATTTGCAACGTGGGATAAAACATAAAAAGAAAAGGAAGATATTTCTGGTAAACTAACAGTTGCAATATATGCTGAGGATATTAAAAAAAAATCAAATTAAATTTAAAAATTAAGTGTATTTATCCAATTGTAAGTATATGAAGGCAGTACCAAAAACCACCTTGCAGTACGCATCTTGTTTTGCTCTTTTTAATTTGTAAGAAAAGTCTTACAACATTTTTCGTTTGGTACTTGATAATCATAAGCCCTCTTGAAAACAGGAAGAGTGCAGAGCACTTAGCATGTAGGTGATATTTAACTACTAAATGCAGTGAACCAAATGACTACAATACAATTTTTTGTTCAGTCTTGAAAATGGCTAACCTTCCTCTCCAAAAACAGTTATGACCAATCATTTACAAACATGCCTTTTAAAACTAAAACCTATGTGTTATTTTGGCATTAAAATCTTCATTATCTCTGTTTAATTCAGTAGCTCTAAAGTAACATGCAGACTGGCTTTTCAGAGCAATCATAAACAGGAAAGTCAAAACAGACTACAAAGATATCCCATTTAACCAATTATTTTTTTTATTTACAGGTTATTTAATAAAATAAAACTAAGTTTCCAACTTAAAGCCAAATTAAGACGTTCATTCTATTAATTGTTCTGAAGTCCTTAGCTCTGGTAGCACAGCAAACGAAGGCAAGATTCAACGACCCCATAAAAGGAAGAAGAAACCCAGTAGGTACAGAATTTTAGCTCCACCAGCAGGCATAACACAAAACAAGTGCTTACAATATTCTTTAATGTTTTCCCAGGCAAAACTAAGCAGCTTTACCAGCTTTTGAGATTAAATTCCCCCAGGTGGGAAGACAAGCAGTCTATCCTCCTATTAACCCCTGCTATTGTTAGCAGTTCTACAGATGCACTCATATGGTGCTGAGAGAGAACACTTAGCATAGTTTCCACTATGTATGAAATACGATCAAACTTAGCTTGCAAAAAACACATTTTTTTCTGGACATAGTTTACTACTGCAGTTTGAAACACAGACCAAGCTTGTTTGGGCTGCTAGGTGCACAACTAGGAAAAACGACTAAGAGACCATATAGGGAGTATTAGAAAAGCACACACTTAGCACCTTCAGCACACAAATCCACAGATAACAGGAAAAACTATGCCCTGTTCTTCAAACTGATGGTTCATTGAGGAGAATCTGGGACTTTGGTGATCGTAAAGTAGATTTTTCCCCTAAATTTAGGAAAGCCAAGGATTAGGAGAAATGGATCTCTATGTGACTTGCTTAAAGAGTGACAGGCCACAAACTACAATTCTTAAAAGCAACTGGAGTATCATCATTCTTTTTGGGAACCTATATAGTCTTACAAAGACTGTAACGCTTAAAAGGCTGTAATACGCAAGAAAACCATACTGGCTTTATTTCTGCAGAAGCTCTTTCAGTTTTGTATTACTGTAAGAAAAAGAGATTTTACACTGTGCTACAAATCACTTCAGTATTCACTGCCATAGATGAGATTTAAAAAAAAAAAAAACCACAAAAAAAACCCCACACTTTAAGATAAACTATCTACTCCAGAGGTAAAACACGTTAAAAGAACCCAAATATAAAGAGAAAACCCCAAAACTCAAAACCAAAACCAAGCAACCAAAACCAACTATAATGCTCCCTAAAGTTTTGTAGTTGAAAATCAATCTTATTTTTTTTTCCTTCACAAAAAAGACCAGCATGTCACAAGCTCAAGGAAAAAAACAGACAGCACATAAGGAAACACAGTTTACATTGCATTAAAATAAACTTCTTTTAAATACACAGGTGTTAAGCTGCCTAATTATACATCAAGGAACTAGAACAAATTAATTCCCAAAAGTGAAGTTTCACAAAATTACCTCACTGGTTGCTCATTTGTGTACAAAGTGAGAGCTTGGCTGACTCATCAATTTCCCAGTACAAAAACTAGCGAACAAGTTAATTTGAGAACTAATACTGTACTAACAAAAACCAAATCCACAAAAGACCACAGCCTACAAACCAAATGGTTTCAAGATTGTCAGACCAAACCCTGCTAGTTCTCAAGGGAGGTACACAGGGGAGGAAGGAGTTAATCCCTTCAGCTTTGCCATGAGCTGAAGCACAACCAGAACACATGGAGCATTTCAAATTCCTACAGGCTTATCTGCTCAGTGACAGGAAACACTAATGGAACACTGAGTTGCTAAGTTTTTCCTCTCCTTTGATATACCAATATTGTATTGAGTTCAATTTAGATGATGAGTTGGCTGGGGGAAGAAACTTGTCATTTTTGTGCTGTATGCACTGTAGAATTACAGAACAACATTCTGTAACCTGTCCAGCTTGAACTTTGTTCTAGACCCTCACTATTGACTAGGAAAAATGTTACAGTATACCAAGATAGTTAAGCAATGCAAAAGAATGAATTACATATCATGGTACCTTTATTAATGAAAATGCAGAGAAGTTCAAAGAGTATCTTTGCAACTGACACCTCACTAGTGCTAACAGTTGTAGACTGAACAATGTAAATCAAGACTTTTCTAAATCCCATGAGTAATGACATATGCAGACCAGTGAAATATAAATAACAGTTTTTCAGTTCTCCCTTTTCCCCCTGTTTTCTAAGGATACTCAATTAATATGAGATGCTCATTTTCACTCTAGATCAAAATAAAATTATTAAAACCTACTAACAGTCTTTAGCAGTGCTCTTCAACAGAAGAGACAGACAACCATGAAAAAGTCAAAACAAATTTTGTGGGATTTTGGTGGTGGTAGGTTTGGGGCTTTTGTAAGGAGGGTGAGGCAGGATTTTTATTCATCAGTTGGGCTTTTCATTCATCAGTTGGGCTTTTCTACTTGTTGGTTTGTTTTCTTAAAAAAGAAACCTCTGGATAAGCATCTTACCACCGAGTATTTTACAAGAGGACACTGGTTACTGTACCTTTAGGTGTATACATTCCTTGTTGCATAGAACCTCCGGGTTCGAAAACAGGAGCTTTAAAATCAGCAACTGCTGATAAGACCGACTCAAAGCTTAAGCTTCCTGGAATAATACCACTTTTAGGATTGGGGTTTTCTGGAATGTAATGTTTGTGTTAAGGAAAGCAGTACACAGCATCTTGCTCCCCTCTTGACAATTTCAGCCACTCATTTCAGAGGCTACGTTTCAGCAGTGCTCTGTGTTTACCACAAGAGGTCTGTATGCTCCAGCTGCTACAGAACAATAACCATTAGTGAAGTGAATCAAAGCCTCTTAAACACTAAACTTTTTAAAGCAAGCCAATTGCTACATGCTTGGCTGAAGAGAATTATTAAATGAGAAATAAGAACTGCTACCTGTAGTGTATATACTTTTTTATACTTGCCCTTATTTACTAACACTTTGGATCTCTTCATAGCAAGAATATTTTACATTTACAGCCAAATGCAGTAAATAGTTTGGGATCCATAAACACACTAAGTAATTCTCCATTTTGGTTATTTCTCATTTTTGGTTATTTCTCATTTTTGAGAGCAATGCTCAAGTGACCTACAGGCATTACCCCAAATCACAAGCAGCAATTACAAATAAGGAAACGTGATTGCTTGTAGAAATTATTCACTTATTTTACAGAGTTAAGTGAACCCCTTTAAGTGATCTGCTTATTTTACATACTTAGGTGATTGTGTCACTACATGGTATAGCAATAATAATTCTTGTAACATATTTTAAATTATCTTCTTTCTCATCTTTATAAATTTCTAGTATTAGGGAATTATTAGGGATAGCCCTAATAATTAAGGAATTATTAGGGATAGCCCTATCTCTGGGCGCTTTTGGGCAATCACCAAAATCCATTTGCCTACAAAGCCTAATACACTGATAGCAGCTAAGACCGGAGCATTTGTATTCAACTGTTTGGGAACATGAACCATATTTCACTTTGCAGAAAGACTGCCTAGATTTTGTTATTCTTCAAGTAAGGTGCTTCCCCCATGACATACGCATTCCCCTCTCATTTTAAAGCAGCATTCAGAATTGCTATTATCTGCATTTTTAGCTATTGATAGCAAACGCCAATATAGCATATAGTGGCTGCTTTTTATACTGTCATAAAATTAGCTACAAACGAAGGCTCAAATCCGGATAAGGTGATGCTTGGCTAAACTTTAAAAAATACTACTGGAAAACAGACTTATCACCTCACACCTAAAAGACTTTTGTACTGTTTAAAAAATAATAAAAGAACAGTTCAGCACTTTGGATCAGTATTAAAACTATTACGATCTACTGCATATTTTGCAAGAAAAAACAAAGTTGGAGCAAATGCCTTTGCTGATAAGTACATGCAAACACAACTTCACATGATTTTTTATAACTATGTAAGCTGAAAACATGTTGTTTAAGCTCAAAAATCCTACTACTATCCAGGTACCTGTCATTCTCATATGTGCACATTAATTAATATATTCCAAGGATATAAGATCCAATAATGAACTGTGTGTCCTGTCATTCATACAGAGTTGGGCAACCATCTCTGCTCTGAGGATCTCATCATCTGTCATTCCTAGAAGGGTAACATTTTAAAAGCCATTAAAATAATGTGATTTTAAAACACACATTCAGCTATACATTTATCATTAAATGCAAGTTAAACTTGATACAAACATTAACAAATTTTCAGTCAGAAAACATAGGCACAAAGTAAACCTGCTGTCTTTCTGAAAAGGATGATCACATATATAAATCGCCCACTTGTATTAAAGGCTTTTCCCCTGAATTTCTACGTATTATCATAGAATTGTTTGGGTTAGAAGGGACCTTAAAGTTCATCTAGTTCCAACCCCCTTGCCATGGGCAGGAACACCTTCCACTAGAGCAGGTTGCTCCAAGCCCCAGCACTGCCACGGATGAGGCAGCCACAGCTTCTCTGGGCAACCTGTTTCAGTTTGTCTCACCAACCTCACTGTAATTCAGTAAGTGGCAAAAATGAAACCAAGTATCAAATGCTTTAATTTACTATGTGATTAATCAGCTTCATGGTAGCTACTAAATGTTGAATATAAACAGGCATGCTATTTACATACAAGTATTCCTAAAGCAGCAATTCTTACCTAAATGTAAACGAAGACTTAACAGAAGGACCAAAAACGTTAAGGCTCCTTCCAACATTGACCTTTCATGCTCTGAATCAAGAACTGTATTTTGATGCTGTGATGCCATTGTTAAGAGATCTACCACCTTAAATCTACATAGGAAAGAGTGAAGTTATCATTCTCCAACATTAAAACACCAATATGAAATGTAACAATAAACTCGGGATTCCATTCATTCAGCAACCCGTAATTAATACAAACTGAAATGCATAGTGCAATGCATCATACAAACATACAAGAAAACACTCTTTTTTAAAATTTGGACTTTTTGTTTAATTATGGAATGTGCCATTGTGATATTTATTCTACAGGAAAACACCTTACATGTATGAATATATAAAAGCTAAAGCAAGTAAATCTGTTCTCAAACCCCAGTTTTATTCAGAATCAAAAGCCAATCCCATATAAAAACAAGGATATACCTTGAGATACCTCTTTCAGTAGAGCCCTTAAGTGTTAGTTTTGGCTAGGCACAGTTGCACCACTGAAGACGTGTACCAGTTATGCCACTTTTCTCTCACATGGAATAAATTAGTCAACAGCTCGTACAACACTGAACAAGAACATTCATCTTTTAACCCTACCTTTCAAAAACAGATGAAATAAAATAATCCGGGTCCAGCCTAGAGGCACAGACCTGTGGAAAGAGAATAAATCCATTTGATTCAGCAGTTCATTTGTAAACAAGCATTGGCTTGGCTTCTCAGAAAACATAACTTACTTGCAGCAGATAAATGTCAGGATCAATCATCGAATTGCAGAAATGAGACTGCACGTAAGTCATGGCCTGCCCTTTAATTTGTAGACCATTTCTAACCCACATATTGCTGTGAATTTCAGAAAGACTTGCCTGTTGAGGGAAAATAAAATAAAAAGTTACAAATATTTCAGGAATATTCAGCTATTCAGGCCAACATTATCAAATCATCGATATATTATTACACATAGATACATACACACTACTTCTTCATACATAACACCTTTTTTATACCAGCATACTTCTGGAGAGTGAGGGATGAAGAGGAACCCCTGCAAGTTTATGAAACATATACTATACTTTCATATAAAAGCATATTTCAGACACAAAAGTTATCAAGGCCAATGAAGTGATTTATGCATTTATTAAAATGTTGAAAAGTACTCCAAAAATGAAGGCAAAAATGTTAGATATAAAAGCAGTGATTACAAATACTGCTCATTACCACTGACATACAAATAAATACGAATTGTAAATCTTAAAAAAGTGGTACAGTGCATCACTTCCTGAACTCTTTTTCAATTTAAGGTAGGAAATTTTCAGCTTCAGGTTTCTTCTCGACTTGCACTCCTTTGGTAGCTATTCCATAAATATGTAATTCCATGTTTTCAAAGGGTCGGTTCTCCTTAAACTTTTGAAAGTGCTATAGTGAGTATTATTATCATACTTGTCAGAGTATGATAACTAACACCACATATTTAATTTTGGAAATAGGGAAAAAAAATCCTAACTACTCAGTATATTCTAGCTGTTATCGTCACATATTGCTTATTTTGATATTCCCCAATTAAGACATACTCGCCCTTGTTAAATACTTACAAATACGTTTAAGTGACTAGGATTAAAAGAATCAGACAGCAATTGTTTTTTGTTATATACCTCTACATCTGCAAAGTCAGAAGTCTGCCTGTACCTGAATCTGAAGTGGGTGAATCATTAGTTTCATCAGCATCTCCTGATCTGGCAAGATTGTATCCAGATCTAGTTCTTGGCATTTGACAGCCTAGAAACAAAAGCAAGCATACACTTTACGGAACAATCACACTCAACAGGGAATTTCCACCATCTGCATGACTAAAACATGTGCTTACCTTACTTAAAAACATGGCAAAGTAACGGTGCAATGGTAAATGAAAAGTAACTTGGTTAGGAGCTGGCTGAAAGCAAAATAAAGATATTTTAATATCACATATTAAAAAGAAAAAAACCACACACCTACAAGTGTCTTTTTCACAACCACCATGAACAGTATCTCACATGTCTACATTTCACGGTCTTAATTTCCACTAACTTCATATTAGTTCATTCCCTGCACTTCTTAATGATTCATAAATTTCCTTAGTCAGACAACTGTAGTTAATAGCTTACTAAATCCCCAGTAGGTAACTACACTACTATGATTGAGTATCACTTGTTAAAGTGGCAAAACTGCCTCCCACTACCGTATCAGAAGAGGACTTCTGTTTTGTCACTGCTTCAGCTCATTCACTGGAGCAGTAGTACATGAATGACAATGCTTTTAAGACTCACTGTTTAAGCTAGCATCAGCAAATCTAAATCACCAAGAACCTACAAGAAACAATCCTAGGATGTAACACTGCAAATATTAACTACAAACTAATTTCAGCGTGGCAATCCTTTTTTATTCAGTACCTAGAACTATTATTTAATTTAAGGCGGTGATGAAAAAGTAGGGAGTGTATCACCTCTGAAGTTTAATCAGATTTTCACAGTACTTCACTTAAATTCATTTGGGATATTTACCTCATCTACAAAGTTGATAGCATCAAACCAGTCCTGAAGCGCTTCAAGGCAGTATCTGACAACATTTCGTGTGTATTCCTGTGTTTCCTGCAGTAAGAGAAACCAGTGTACCACATGAGCCAAAACTGTTTTAAGTAAGCATCACTGTTTTTCTATTAAAAATGATTGCATCATATAACTCTCTAACAGTGCCCTAAAAACTGTAATATATTTCAGATTAAATCATGAAATCGTTATTTCAAGACTAGAACTATACATTGTCCTCCAGGAGAAAAGCAGTGATACGAAGAAGGGAAGGCTGTGTGGGAGCTAAAACGATTTGCTCTGTGAGCTGAACTTACAAAGCCTGACTTCTTAATGGACTTTTCCTTTAATCTTCTCTTCCCCCTAAACATAAGACTCCAGACCTGCCTCACAGTCTTAGCATATGTATGACACATTCCTCAAGCAAAAGCCAGCAGTGCTTTAGCCAGCCAGACACTGTGCAAGTGCTGACTGGCTCAGACACCTTTTTCATCAGGAAATACAACAGCCACACTCCCATCCTGCTGCTCCACCCTCCATGGTGGCCAGGATCTGCTCTCCTGTGGGACGCGGACTGGAATCTCTTCCCACCCATCAGGTTTCAATAACCAAGTACATTAAACTATGAAATTTCTAAAACACTTTCAAATTTACTGAGAAAGAGCAAAAGATTTAAATATGGTGGTGAAAACACAACTGACAAGCAGACAGATAGAGCAAGGAATCATGCAGGTTTTAAAAGGCAGACCCTTCCCAATCTTAAGCTAAAAAGAAGCAATGCTTCAAAAAGCTAAAGTTGTAATTCAGTTTTCAAAAGATAGTTTAAACTTTTAAATTGATATATTCATAATGTGTCAGCATAACTTACATCACAGAAAGGCTTTTGCAACTGCCTGATTTAAACTGTATCTTAAAAAGCTAATTTCAAAGGTATCGATTTAATAAAAAATAACTAATTAAAAGCTTTTTCACCTGTTAAGTATTCCTGTAAGCTAGTGGATTTGTACTATAACTTACAGTCTAGCAAATAGTAGCAACTCTTTGTTTTAGTTAGGAGACCGTGAGATGTGAGAATCTATGAGGCTTTCATCTCAGGTTGTTAGTAAAATACCACAGACCCATAAAATCTGCATCTCCAATCATAACAGAGCACCTATTCACAGACATAATCAACATTATAATCGCATTAGGATGACATATATCTTCTTTCCCACTAAACAAAGACAGAATGACTCAGAGACATTTATCACATTATTCCATATATACAGTCATATAGAATGACAGTACCCATCCTGATCTTGTAGTCCCAGTTCTGGAGACAATATATCAGGTACAAGCATGAATTCTATAATCACTATACACAGGGTTTCAGTTGATCACAGTATATTTGGTAGAAAAAGACAGCAAAACCCAAGTCCTTCCAAACACAAAACAGACAGACCTTTCAGGTTCAACAAGTCTAGAGTAAGCCATGAATAAAACTAAGAGAAATGTTGGTCTTACCCTAACTTTGCAGTGTGACAGAAGACCCCACATTGGCTGCGCACAGGCTTCCAGCTCAGCAGCAAAGGCAGCATAGTATGTCTGTGATTCAAACTCCACATGCTCATTTAATTCGCGTTTATTTAAATTCATACCTTCGCAGATTTAAGCACAGTTATACAACCAAAATATTGAACTAGGACTAAGTGGAATGCATTGTCTTAAGTATTATGCATTCACACACACCATAAGACAAAAAAAAAAAAAAAAAAAAACCAAACAACCCACAAAGTGTACCAATCTATCCCATCTAGCAGCAGAATAATGGATAAAGTATGAGAACAAGCATCAAAGTTTGAACAGAAATAGAGCAGAAAAGAGAAACAGCTCTTGGCTGGCTAGTAACTGCAGTCCTTGCTGTTCAGATGACATTAACATGCACAGATTGATTTACCAAATATTTAATTCACCAGTAAAACACCTCAAGCACAAGTTACGATTTGCCCTTTAAATACAACCTGAGAATTCTGACAGCATGCATCTCAGTCAAGTGTGATGCAATTGCTCTTTAGTCCACACAAGACAAACATCCATTAGATCATTTTCAAGTCTACCTGCTTTCTAGAATATACTGTTCCCTTGCAGGAATACAGATTTATAAGAATACTAATGACTTACATATTTACATACAGGTCATTGTAAGGATTTTGCTACTGCATACATTAAGCTGTCTTAAGATCCTTGTATTAGTACTGATTATCAAAGTCACATACCTTGAAAGAATGATACAAAATTCATCCACGTTACCAGAAGGCCATGATCTTCCAAAAATTTCTTTGCCACACTTTGGTGTGAAAGTATGTTTATAAAATCACTAACCAGGGGCCAGTAAGTATTATTCTTCAGTAGTGCTTCCCCACAATTTACCACAACATGTAAACTGTTTTCTTCATCTAGATGCAAAAAAAGAAAAAAGAAAAACCAAAATAAAACAAAAAGTATTTATTTTCCTTCTTGTAGTTTTAAAATAAAGTTATTATACCACATAATGCAAAAAATAATAATTAGGATTTAATGTAACATTGTGATCAGACACACAGAGAGAAAACTGCAGAAAAGAAGAGTGGTTGTTCTGTGGTACCTGAGTCTGTTTTCTCATCACCGTAAGATCTACTCAATGGGAGACACACACACTTTGAACAATATTGCAAGCTTGGAAAAGCAGTGCATTAGTAAAACCATCACAACTACGCCTCCTTTGAATACTCGCAAGAAGCATAAAAAGACCAAGCAATACAATTCCTATTACGAACATCTGAAACGCATTTTGATTTTGACACACTTCCAGCAGGCGAGCTACCTGACAGCATTCAGACAAGAATCTAGTGTTGAAACTTATACTGGCATGTTAAGTCTGAGAAGGAGAGCAGAGAAAAGCATTTCCACTCTGAAGCTGGAACTCAAAGAGGGTTTATGCAGCTTTCCAGATATTAGGGCAGGACAAGGTTCCCAAAAGAAGAGGAGAAGACATGGGTGGTGCAGGGAGTAGATATCTTTCCTCCCCCCAAAATATAGAAGTACATTCTCCATGGCTGTCAAACAAACCTCTGTATTCGATTTTCATAAGAGGGACACCTGCAAAGACCAGAAGGGTAACAGGACTGGTCCCAAATTCACAGTCCAAGAGAAAATATCTTCCAGCACCTATCTGTCAATTGCTATTCTATTTCAAGTGAACAGAATCAAGGATCTTGCATCTGATGATCAGCCCTGAGGATGGCTTTTGCCCAGCTGAAATACACTGAAGGACCCTTGTAGTTACTCTTTACACAGTGAAAGGGTCATAACTACAGCACAGGCACAGCTAAAGGACTGTTACTAAGAGACTCCAGTCTCCAGCTGTTGAGGCACATCTGTATCTGAAGTGGCTCCCTTTGGTACATATGAAAGCTTTTTTTCCTGTTCTTTGTTGTGACTACTGAAGAAAATACTTCTTTTTCCCCCTCTTTCTCTGAGTTTCTTTTGTTGGTTTACTGGTAGCAGGGGAAAAGAAAAACCAACCTAAAACAAAACAACAACCAACAAAACAAAAAAAAACACAAAACCAAATTCCTCTCTTACCTATTATGCCAACAGTTTTCTAACTTGAACTCATACAATATTTTGATCTTGAGAAGTTTTACTTCCCAAGAACACAGCAGTCTGAAAAATGAATGAGATTTCATCCTGAAAAACACACTGCCTGAGTTACACACAACAGTGAATAGGTATCTCCTTGTTACCATAAGTTAATACAGAGCTCCAGGTCTTAAGACTGACTCCTGTCTATTACACTGAAGCACTGGAAGGAACAGGAAGCCAGAAGTGCTCTGCAGAGCTTCTCAAACTTCTCTGCCACAGTTGATCAAATACGCTTTCATCTCTCTTGTTATGTGGTACATCTGTGAAGAAAGAAAACTAGGTCTTGTTGCTGAATGGCCTGGTTCACATGTGCTCACATAGCCTGTCCAAGAACAGGGTAACATCTTGGCTGTCTTTGCTTGAACCCACTGAAGGACTCTTCAAAGAGCCAACAGTAACATGTTGCTGATTCTCTGCCTGAGTATAGGCAAGACAAATCCAGCAATACTTCAGACTGGCAGTGGCATTGCCTCTTATCCAGAATACTCTACAAGCCAGGGTTAATGTAAGGTCAAAGAGGTGGGTTTTTTTAAAGGATGAACCATTACCAAAACAAATTTTTCCTTGGGATAGAAATTCTTCTCACATAAAAAATTCAAGAGGAGTAAAATGCTGGGAGAGTGGAAAAAATCTCTAAGACCACAAGGACATCAATCTTCCTAGGGAGCTAGTTTTAGCATCTGCACCCATATTTCTCCTCCTCATCCTTTCACATCACATGTGAGAGCAGTAATCTGAACTAGTAACGCTTTCAAAGTTGGTATCAACACAGCTCCTAAGTCAACTCTCTTTCATGAAAACAGTTTGTCTCTTAGCATCCACAAATACCCTTCATGAACTGTATACTTTTAACACGTGTCAGCTATACAAAAGACAATTAGGATCTGTGAGCAATACAAACTAAATCATCTGTACCAGATACAATTCCAGCTCCGTGTTCTCCATGTTCCTCTCCAACATATTTTCTACACCTAACTATTGTCTGGATTTGTAAACTTCATCTCATTCAGATACTAAATGACCTACTTGCTTGCACTAGCTGCACAAACACAATTCTTCACAATTTATCTCACTAGCACAGACTTCTAGCTACTGCCAGCATCACGAGAGATACCTTGAATTGAACACAAGATACAAGCCCACAGGACTGCAAAAGAAGGACACTGAGAATATGAGAGCAGAGGGAAAACCAATAAAGTATTTTGCATTTTTTTTTCTGTCAATTTACAGTATGTCCAACCCCTTCTATACAAATTAGTAAGGAAGAAGAGTTGTGAAAACACTGAGAACACTGTACAGATTCCATCATGGAGACTTAGCTAACAAAAATCACTGGTGCTGGGGAATGGAAACATGTAGCTTCATGTCTTGGGATAGCTGTTCCAGGGGTAAGTCTTCTCACAAATCTGTCGCAAATATACTTGACATTATTTAACTCACCAGCTCCAGTTTACAAAATTAGTTACCAGGAAGTTTCGTCAGAGAATGTCTAATCACGGTCACAGCCATTTGCTATTTGGCTGCAAATTCTGATCCATTACAGAATCTTACCTCCATGCTAGCAACATCCCATTCTGACCAATGAGTAACACTCTGTACATGTTTAAAAGTAGTTTTCAATTACATTCCACCAATATGGCATCACTTTAACAAAAGTCACTTCATATACAAACTGATAAAGATTCAACGCTTTCCTCTGAAAGTAAAGCAATCTGTAGAGCAAGAGAAAAATCTTTCCTGCTGAAGTGCAGCTGAGGGCACTCTTTAGCTGGATGACCGACGATTTCCCATTTTGGGACAGTTGTGCTGTATTAGGCTATACACAGACTTGGAAACAAAGGATACTTCAGACAAGAAAAATTAGAATTTCCTGCAGAAGTTGACAGTACCTATCTGGCAGCAACAGTGAGCCTATCTAGAGAGTATTTCCAAATTCAAACTGTGATAAAGACAGCTGAGAGGTATGCAGTCTATTAGCGTCCTGGTACATGAGAGCATGAAAAGCAGAAGCTGGCAAGATTTGTTATGCCATCGTTTTCAGAGAAGGACAGCTAAAACAAGGAGGGTAGAAACAGGACAGCTGTTTTCACTAGTAAAGTTGCACAATGTACACTAATTCAAATTGCCACTCTGTCAACCAAAGTATTAAATCATTCTGCTCTATCAAATTTTATTAAGACAAGCACAGGTGAGAAGAATTAAAACAATTGTAAATACTTCAAATACCTCGTGAAAAACCTTGAAAGTATTTTTAAATTAATAAGGGGTCTCAAAGTGCATATATAATTCCTTATTCAAATGTGAGCTTCACAAAGAATGTTTATGCACTTCATCCAACAAATAAAGCATCTGCAAGATAATCCTCTGTATTCTTAACTGTGTAACAGTCTTACAAAAGAAAACCCTACAAAGCAAAGCATAAAACATCACTGTTGCTCTTGATAACTGTTTTTCTAGGAAATTTTAAGACTCAACCTCTACCATATCTTGCTCAATCCTGTGCATTTTTGGGAGGAGGTTGGGGGGGTGGGTTGACTACCAAAGAAAGCTATTGCATTTCCTCTATGATCAATTTTTTTATTCATGGAAACAAGCAAACAAACAAATCAACCTACCTTGCAATTCACTTTTAATAAGGCAACTTTCCATCATATATAATAGAACAGTGACCATAATATCCAGCAGCTGACATTCTTCTGTTACTTGGCGTGCTAGCTCTTCATTGCTGAACAACTGAACACTGATATGCACAATTCTATTAGACATTGTGTCAGATTCATGGCTTTTCTTCAGTGTTTTCATAATAAAGGCATAATGCTGAACAAAAGTTTTCGTAAAAGCAATCTGTAAATTACAAAGAAATGTTTATGTTAACAAGCATCATGCAAAAATTACAGCTTTCTTTCATTATAAAATAATCCTTTACAAAAACACTATCGGCATACCCTGTGAAACACCAGTTGCTATGACAAACCAAAACTGATGGTCTAAGTATCCCATGTCTAGTTTCTACAGTGCACATGAAAAGACAAATCTATAGACAGGGATAACTTATGCCTCCAATTTTACTACCTTATCACAAAATCTAATCTTCTCATTCTATACTTTCCACATTAAAAAACCCAGAGATGCTGAAATCAGGAATATAAGATCTCAGCATACCTATGAAAGCAGTAAGGTTTTAGGATGTAAAAAATTAGTAATTATATATGCTGTATCTTAAAAAAAATATATCAAGCTTTGCTTTGCTATTCTTCAGACAACCGTTCAGAGATTTTTAAACCAGGTATTTAAATGTATCAATATATGTAAATATAAATCTACATGTATTTAAATGTTATACATGATATAACCTACATGATACATCTACATGATATAATTTCTTGTCTCACTCCATTAGCCTCAAATTGCATTGTAAACCAACCTTTCGCACTGCATATACACTGTGTGCCTATCTACCAGCTTTGAAACCATTTCTCACCTAGTACTTTAAGTTCTGAATTAACACCATCTGGACTTGCTTGGCTTCATCAGAAGAGATAATACAAGCTGTGTAGTGATGAAAATTTTCAGCTCAAAGTCTAAAATCCCCTGGCTTTTCCTTTTGGAGGTACTAACCTTTCATAAGCATAAAATTAGAAATTTTAAAACCACCCTCAGGCAGCTGTGTTTTCACCAGACTGCATACAAACCAATACTTCATTTTACCTGCCTCAGACCCAGTGCTCCCGTATTTCTATTATAGCACTATCATGTTATACTCATTTAGAAAATATTTCCAAAAATATCATGATGCCATAATGCTGCTCTTGGGCACAAAGACTGCTTCTTCCAGCAAATATCCTCAAAAATAAAGTTGTATGCAAAAATCAGACCAGGATGGTGATGAGGATGTCACTGCAGGAAATATGACAACACAGCTTAACTTGCCTTCCTTTAGCTGCTCCACAATGACGGAAAATACTGTAATAATTGGGTGTCTTCTACATATGGCACACAGCTCAAGAGTAATTATTTTCAGCTAAAACTTTTTTGGAACAACATGTTCTCAATACTTTTACACAGTTAATACAGTATTGCTCTGGTATTCCAAGGCAGAACAACCTATTATACGATTCCTTTTAAATTGAACCTTGATACAATTTTAATCGCTGGCAATGACACTTAAACATTAAGATGTTTACGCTATTAACATCAAGTCTCAGACACAAATTATGCAACCAATATTTTAAAAACTTAGCATATTAATGCTGCTAGTAAAAAAAGTATACTTTATTTCTGTATTACTTCTTCACACTGCGTAATATTTAGATAGGATTCTTAGATTCTGTGAAGTAGGAACTACATTTTAGTTGTTAAACACAACGCTCAAGATCATTGTAAAAACATGGCCCTCCTCTAAGGACAAATTTTGGATGTATTTATTTAAAGTCAGCACACATCAAAACTTTTTGTGCCTCACTCATGTAGTGTGAGGTGTCCCTGCCCATGGCAGGGCAGTTGGAACTAGATGATCTTAAGGTCCTTTCCAACCCTAACTATTCTATGATTCTATGATAACACTGAATTTCTGATAGTACTGTAGATTCACTATCAATATGGTATAATTATGGAGATTCCGTAATACACAAGCATTATTCCTACATTCACCTTGAAGCTAAACAAACACAACCTTTCAAATTTTGAAAACAATAAACACAATTGATAAAACAATAAACACAACTGATGCACAATACAGTTGCTCACCACCCGCCAACCAACACCCAAGCAGTGATCTGGGCCTTCCATATAACTCCCCCCAGTTTATACACTGGGCATGATGTGCTGTGGTATGGAATACTCCTTTGACTAGTTTGGATCTGGTGTCCTGTCTCTGCTTCCTCCTTGCTTCCTGTGCCCCTCCTCACTGGCAAAGCATGAGACTAGAAAGTCCTTGACTGGGGTAAGCATTACTTACCAGTAACTAAAAACACTGGTGAGTTATCAGCATTGTTCTCAGACTAAAGTCAAAACCACAGCACTGCACCAGCTACTATGAAGGAGAAAAACAACTGCTACAGCTGAACCCAGGACAGAGACGAACAAACCAAACTTCTTTCCAGATTTAAAATGCTGAAATACTGTAGTAAACTGCATTCCATATATAAAAATAACCATAGTAGGTCAAATCAGTCCATCCAGCTCAGTATCCTATCTTTGAGTGCCCAAAGCTGTATACGTAAGGAAAAATGAAGAATGGAGCAAGAATGCATATATTTACATAACATGTCTTTCCAAATACTTACTCAGCTTGCAGCCATTTGCAAGAAGTAGCTTCCTAAGGCATATTTTCTGTACATTTAATTACCTTCACTAATTAACTCTCTAAGAACTTGTGCAGTTTCTAAATTTCTAGCCTATGCAAATAAAAAAGTTATTTTTTCATCTGGTCTTTTGTCTTGGTGGCCACTCAACCATTCCCGAACTTTTAGAAGCCTAGCATCAGCCCCATGTTTCAGTTAGAACTTCCATCTCCCATATTTATCTTCTCAATGCAAAGAAACAGCTAGTTCTGCCAGGTGACAGCCATAATGAAACTAAATTTCCAGTGGAAAAACTCTTCTACAGAATCTGCAGAACAGCATATCCAGGAGTTAGTGAAGTCCTACTGCTATAATAGCTGCCTCAGTGTTCGCTATGGGAGGTGCCTGACAAGGCACTGCATTTCTGATAATTGTTTATTCATTTTCTCTACCAGATGCTTTTGCATTTCTCTACTTCCAGTTTTCCAGACTGAAGCAGGGCTCTGCTCTTAGATGATCTACACTCTTCCATCAGCTTCCTGTTTATTGGCAACCCCTTCTTTGCTTTCTTCTCGGGCATGTGAAGGTCAGTTTTATTTCTCTGGTCTTTTGTTTTTCCTCTTGCAGCAGCATTGTCCATGCCGTAACACCTCTATTTTCCTGGAAGCTCTGGTAAAAAAAAAGCTTCTGTTTTCTTTTTCTTCACTTGTAAGTCTTCAAAGCTTCAAATGTCAGAGAGTGATGAAACAGATGCTTCAGGCACAAATCCTGTAAGGCAAAGACCACACTGTTTTGTGCTGTCTCTCTCAAATGCAAAAGGCAGGAGGAGGGGACGTTAAGCCAGGGTTTTAGCCCACCCCTTTCAACACCTCTTTTCGATATTGGGAACCCTAAAAAGAGAAGTTTGTGTTCCTATTTAAATATGAATCTGTGGAACAGAGATTGCTGGTGGCTCACTGAGTGCTGCTCAGAGCACGGTGGATCCAGTCAGCTCTACCATGTTTATGCCAGAGGCCAGAGATTTAAGCAATTTCAGAACATACACAGATAGCCAGCTCTGTGCTCAGTGTTTGGCTAGCTTACTCAGTTTATCAGAAAGCCTACCTAGCAGAAGTCTGATTTAGCTCATTAAATCATGATTGGAAATGATTTAATGAGCTAAATCAGCTCATGAAGAATCAGACCAACTGCATAAGCGCAGAGACAAAAAAAAAATGTGGTATAGACGGGATGCAAGAAAGTAGCAGAGAGCTGAGAGATCACTTGGAACTACCTATATATCCCTCCAGGTGTTCCTACTGCTTTGAGAATTCATTGTGATTAAACAGAAAACAAGCTTTTCCTTCGTAAAAGCTAAATAGAAGCTTAGAAGACAAAACATTCTTCTAATTCATCCCAAAATGGTATGTTCGCTCTGTACACTAGTAAGAGGCAGAGCCAGTCCCTGTAAATGAGCCACAATCCTCATAGACATGCTTAGAATCCATGCATCACTGACACAGTTTTGCAACAAAGCACAGGTATCTTGGGAAAAAATGTTGTTGCTGCTTCCCGAGTATTGCTGTATGATATATTTTCTGCTCTGACTTTCCTTACTACTGAAAAACACTTTTTAGTCACAGCAATTAGAATCAACACAGATTCTAAAAGTTTTCAAATGCTTAGGATTTGTGCTAGTAACAAAGGTTGTACATAAAAATTAGCTGTTTATATCAAACACAACATAAAATGGGTAACAAAAAAATATTTAATTATTAAACATTATTGTACTGATGGGTGCAAGACTGATTTCCAGACAAAAGTGGCAGCCAGTAGAGAAACTAAATATAACATGGTCTCTTTTTCTCAGTACATAATGAAGAAAGATTACAAACACAATGAAGAAAACCACTGAAGACTGTGGCTTATTGTCAAAGGAAAGAAGATCTCATGATCATTAAAATTTGTTATTACACAGTAAACAGGTAAACATAGCAACACTTACCAGATTCCTCTGCATGCTACCAGGAGTACAGGCAGGAGTTTAGTTGGCAATGGCTCAGGGGAACTGGATGTCCACATGGGTCTGTCTCCAAATACCAAGCTTCTTGGCAAGGGATCATCAGTTAAGATAGTCCTCATGACTCCTCATGTAATAGCTGAATCCAAGACCAAGATGAATCTGTGCTCACATCTCAAATCAAAATGCTGTCTTGACCTGGACAGAGTATTGCTGAAAGCCTGTATCTTATCTTTTTCTTCCTTCCAAGTTATCTTCATATCCTTTGCTTTGATATAGCAAGGTTTTAATTGGGCCTGAATACAGGGCTGTCCTATTATAAACAGACATCTTTGAAGAAACCTGCATGCCTGGACTTTAGGATTTCTTCATCTTTGCAGATCCCCAGCAGGGATCCAGAAGGTCCAAAATATTTGCATGGCTTAAAGGTATGACGTGATCAGAGCAAAATGTTAAGCCTGACTGCTATGTATACTAGGTCTTGGGAACACGTAGAGCAAACAACTAAACCTGGCTGCACACCAAGATTTAAAACAGGAAGATGACATCCAGTATCCATGACTCCAGGCCAGGAGACACTTGGTATGGACAACTGCAAAACTCTGTAAGGAAGCACTTGGAAGGCTCCCAAAAGCACCTAGGGCATAGCTGCAGCAAGAGCACTCACACTGTAATGGTCTATACAGAGAAACCACTGCCTACAACAGCTGCAACAGGAACAAAGTCGCCGCAATTATTTACCAGTCATACCACACTACGGAATCATTCAGTGCTGGTCCACATCTTTTAACTGATAAAAACCTAATTTACAAAGCAAATTAAATCAAAATAAAATCCAACACATGCAAATAAGTACTAACAGCCAAAAAAGGAAAAAACTGAACCATGAGACCAAACTTTACACTGCCGCTCCAGAATTATCCATCTTGTTTTGCTTACATCTCTCTTCAGATACTATACACTTTAGCCCTTCTAACAGAATACTCAAAACAAGATAAAAAAAAATAATCTGCATTTTACTGCTTATTACTCAAATATAAACATCTGTGGTCTCATGCAAGGCACAGTAAGTATGAAAATAAAGACATTTAAGTTTGAATTAAGTAAGGCAAATACCTTATAATCTTGATCTGGCAGCATGTTGAGTAAGAAAGTCACCATCTTCTGTGGAAACTCATATTTTATTGTCCAAAATAATAATTCTTCTAGAAAACATTTATGCTTCAAAACATCCATGATAGATTGATCTGCATAAAAGGTTGGAGGAGGGGATGTATAATGTAATAATCATGAAAACTAAAAGCAGTGATGGTGTAGTTGCACCGCCTTATATAAAATTCAGTAACAAAATTTTAAGAACATCTTTGTGCACTCTGTAAATATTTTCTTTTCCTCAAGAAACCCTGGGAAGATGAACGTGGCCAACACTGTAGTGTCAGTCTGTAACAATGAAAAGGACCTCCCAGAGAAGCCAATGAAAGTATTTAGTACAATTCTACCACATAGAGTCTAGTCTTCATTGTTTGCATTGAATCACATCACCTTACTGTAATAGCTCCACTGACTGTAATGAATCACAGCAATATGCACAATATTTACAGAGCCACTTAATTGAGGGAAACTATTCATGCAGACTACTATTAAACTGAAGTTAAAACAGCAAAACAACAAAATATAATTTAAGAACACTTACGTTCTGTTTATAAAGCTCTAAACAAGCAAACTAGAAACAATAATGTATCAGTTATTCTTATTTTTAAAGCATCATATGTTCTGACTGACCAACCACACAGTTGTTGGTTGGCTGTTGTTTGGGTTTTTTTAAACGTAAAAATTCCTATAATCAGATAACCAGGCATTAGCTCCTGATGGTACCAGAAGAGAGAGTCTCATCTTTCCTCGTTTAACTCTTGGCCATTCACTCTGATCCCTACTCATCCTGACAATACATCCATGTAGGGTACCTATGTAGGAAACAAGCCATCTTTCCATTCTGCCAGCTGCGTTTTTAAGCATCAGTTTCCCAATTGCAGAGCTGCACAGACTGACCTCTGCTAGAATAAACTGTTCATGAAACTGGCTTTGACAAAGCATAAATCATACTAAATCCATTGAAAAAAATATACTAAAATATAAAGTCTTTATCATCATTCTTCTAAAAGGTTATTTATGATTTAAAACTACAACAGGTATTGTTCACTCCTGTAAGATAAAAGGACTAAAGAAAAACAATTATCATAATGCTCCTTTATACCTAGAAATCAACTAGGCCTGGGACATGCACACACGCACATGCATACTCCAAATGCCACATTCCAGTGGGACTATATGAAGTGTCCCCATCAGCAGAGATTCAAAAACACTTAAGCTGAACATCGTCTAGTCTCGAAGACCCGACACTTCTCTGTAGTAGGACAGCTTCAGGAACTGCACTGGATAGCATCTTGCCTATCCTAAACAGGATAGGCATTTGAGTATTTCCTAAGCAGGAATTACCTCAAATTTCCACCATTACCAAAGGTCAGAGTTCCCCAGTCAAGTGACCAATCAACCCAAAACATATCAGGAAATTGCAAAAGATCATAAATAGTATCGTGTAATTTAAGTTTCAGGGATCTCCTCAAGACTCTAGCAAGCCACACAAAGACAAGAATATGTTTTATTCAACATATTCTGTAAGCACTGAAATAAAAAATTACCTTCACAGAATCCTGAAATATTTTAAGGTGTTTGTAAAGCATTACACATCACCTATTGCAGCAAACATACAATGATCATTTATGCTCTCTTTCTTGTCTCTTGCTAAGAAATTGCGTAAGAGATTTTACTGCCCATGAAAGCTTGGTCACCAGGCAAACTGAAGTCCTCTGTCCACAGAACAGACAGTACCTGTTTAGGTACATGCTAAATACCACTGAGTAAGAACACCAGGCATGGAGACAAGTGGCACACCACCTCATCTGTCACTCACATGCACCTTTCTCTGACATGTATCACAACTGAACAGCACGTACCAAATTCCTTACACAGTAGTTTCAGGCAGGGACAGAATATATATACACTTATACTTGCTACAGAATTTAAGTAGGCAGAATGCTCTTACTCAACTTGGAAAATTTGCCAAGAACACCAGGACTCATGTCTCTGCTCTTGTGAAAAGTGCCACATGAGTCTGAATTTCTTTCACCAAATAATAATTAAAAAAAAAAAAGTCAATAGTGCCTGTGGGTTTAAAATTACCTTAAACATCTGGTACTTCAGATGGATGCAGATTTTAAAAGAGTAAAATAAAAATCCTCTCAATACTCAGTCCCATACCTGTATCAGTGAACCTCAGCATAAAAACTCTATTTTCTTTAATGACACCTTTTGTTCTTTCCTAATGCCATAGAAAACCCCACAAATTGTTGCAAACATCTCTCTGGAACACAAGTCTTGCATTCTTGCAGTATATAAATAAGGCTCTATGAAGACAGTACCACTAGAGACCTAGGATGGGACTGGGAGTCTGCTCATGCGGAAAAGGTAAATCTGTTTTTATTCAATACTCAGTTTTCTAAAATTTTCTTTTCATACTCTTATTTTATACCCTATTGGACATAAAATATGAATACTGAAAACTTCAGAAAACTATTCAATAAAAACAGATACTTACCCTTCCCCCATTGGCAGACTCCCTCCTCTGGGGCTGATACTAGAAGCTATCAACATCATGAGCACAGTCCATGTTGGGATGCCTCAGAGGGGGAAGACTACAATCCTGGGGGGAAATCAAATGTTGAATTAAAGTATCCCTTTTCCTGAAATGCCATTGCTGATACTGGTTTTCAGATCTGGTACATTCTAACCCTGACTTCCTCAGTGCCTATTTCCCATAATCAGTAATTACGAATCAGAGAAACTCAACTTTTTTTCTTGTGTTACCTGACTCTAACTTATCTTTTAGACAACCCAACTGCCTCAAAAGTTCAAGTAAGAGAGCTTCCCTTGGATGTCTGTAAGTTTCCTGCATTTCTCCAAAACTACCTCTTCTTCCACACTATTATTCTCTGTCACAATCTTTCACACACCATTTCTAAGATTGCCTCTTAACACCATTGTTGCAAAAACAATTAGCTGTTTTTCCAGCTTCCCAATCTTTTTCCTTCAATCTGAAACCACCAGAAACAATCTTACTTTCCCATACTCCTCACAACACCTTCCAACCTGTTTACTGACCTCATGAGACCTTGCATTTCAAATTCAAGTTCCAAACCTTCAACTCAAAGCTTTTCCAGAAGTTTAATTCCAACTTTCACTTGAAGGTTTTCCACCTGAATGTTCTTTTCTCAAGACTTGCAATTTCTTTGTTCTGCCTTTATCAGTCTCTTCATAGTCATAATTAAAAACAAAATAAAACCCCCACAAAACAGAAAGTGTTTTAATAATAAAAATAATATTTTAAATATTATTACTAAACACTTTAGCACAAAAAATTGACAAGGACAAGCACATGATAGGGCTACCATGCCTCTAGCCTATGGCCATTATTGAATTAGAACTTGCTCTGACCTCAATGTAAGTGCTGCTCATGTTGGGCTAGAAATTGCACAGAGGATTAATTTCAATGTAGGAAAACAATGGAGTGGTTTCAAACAGGACTTGATTCAAGGATCTTTTCTTAAACATCACTAGAAGAGTAGACAAAGACCAACCAGAACCAGAAAGAACCACTCTTGCCTGCCTGAGAACACAGCCATACTGTATAGGGGTGTAATGAAAAAGTAACTGTTAAGAACAAATACATCAAAAAACTTGCTTGCTAAGTTGCACTGCAACCTTGCGAGCCACGCAGTGAAAATGGAATGAATTTTTAGAGGTCTACTTACGACATGAAGATGACAAAATGACTAGTCAAATAGTCCCAGACAGTGGTACTTACTGGAGGGAAAGTTGCCAATTACCACAATTTCACTTGCTACGCTTTCTTAGAGTTTTCTGTGTTTAACACCTGTCACATGCAGCACTCCAGTGCTTGGGAAGTGAACAGATACCCCTAGATAATTTTTAAGATAGACAGAAAGCAAATATGATAAACTGAGATCAGTACTTTATAAATACCTTTGGTGGTGCTGCTTAGTTTCACCCTCTTGCGCTTGCCCACACCTTGGCTACCATCCTGGTCCTCCTGAAGAGTTTAAAAAATTGATAATGGTATATTTAGAATGTTATTGCCAAGAGATGGTATGCTCTCAAAATTCTGGTTTAACTATCAAGCTAAAACAGAAAATCCCAAATATACCAGAAAACTACTTTTACTGTTGACAGGAACCAATGGACTCCATGCAACTCCGTAGAAAATAAACCACTTTTTTTAATTGCCTTTTTTCCCCTACAGGCAACATTACTATCTGCAAGTTCAGACAGCCTCATCTATTTAATTAACTTTGTAATGCTTCTTGCTTTGATTTCTGAAACTTATTGCTCCAAAAACATTTAATGCTACAAAAATCTTAACTGTTGCACATCCAAGGTTTCACCTCATTCATCTGTAGGTTTTGGGGGTTTTTGTTTCCCAAAAAAAGCAGCCAACATGTTGACTATTAGACTTGGCAACACAGGCATTTAGCTATACATTTTCTAATCAATATAAAAGTTTTCATGCAAGAATAAAGTATTTTTGACACCTTTAAGAGGTCAGGTCTAATTGCTGAATTCTAATTGCTTGTTCCCTACAGAATAATGCAAACAGTTTACACAGGCACTTGTCATCTGAAGCTTTCAAGGCGCTCTGCAAACAAAACAGTAAATGTTCCAAAACGAAATGCAAGTTAAAAACACCATCACCACCACTTTACAAAATCTAACACTAGGTGTCAAAAAAAAAAAAAAAGGAATGTGAAAAAAGAATTGCAAGACTATATTAAATGCTGCATGGATCTTTACCAACAGTGGTAATAGTCCTAATGCAGCAGTGGAAATAAAGATTCCTACTGGATCTAATAAAATTAGAGTGAATTAATGCAGATATCTAGTATTGAAACTAAGTCATCAATGTCATTCTCCTCTCAGCAAATGCTCCATTTTACAAACTTCACTGCAATGATAAAGAACCTGATACTCAGGAAGTTACTGTCCTTCATTGGGAAGAAAGATTGTTCATATTTTATATCCAAGGACTGACCAGAAGTTTCACATTCATGACAAGTCTGAATTTTCCTATCCTTTTTCAGTACCTCCATCTGAAAATTCATTTTAAGATGGACAAACATTTGAACTCTTAGGTATCCTATGGTCTTTGTAAACACATGCAACTTTTGTACTTCAACTGGGAGCCAGTCAATTCTCAAGATGCTGCCACTGCCCACTCCCCCATCAGGGGGGCCAAATACTCTTAAAGCAAACATCAGACCTGCTGATACACTACAAGATTCTGCAACATAAGTCTCCTGCCCTGAAGAAGAGGCATCTAAATTCCTGTAGCTAGAAAGCTGACAGCTGGAAGTCTCAGGACTGCTTCACAGCCTCAGTTAATCCAGCGAATTGCTAGACGGGCCTTAACCAGAAAGCAATGCATTTGTGTATACAATTTGTGATTAATGTGTTGGATTCTAGCCTCCAACATCAATGCTTTGGCAAATAAAATGCAGTATAAGAAAAATGTAAACATCTAAGTCTTTATCGCAACTTTTGAAGTGATTTCAATAAAAAGAAGAAAAATGGAGTGACTTATGAGAAATGCTTTCTTGAGAACTCCTTTTTCCCCTCCATAATGTTAGACAGTTGGCTTCCATTGCTTAAGTAAGGTAGGATTACATCTTAATGTCAGTGCAGGAGTTTTAACAGCCTTGAGATTGAGAGTGCTAGATCACATGGTGTCTGACAAGCCCAGGGACAAAGAGTAAGAGAATGAGTAAGCAAAACACCTTATTTTTACCCATTGGACAATGCTGTCTAAATATACCTGCATAACACCAAAGATCTATGTAGGTTTACTTAACATAATATTTAACAATATGCCTATGGTGTGCCATATCTATTGTAAACACAAATAATAAACTTTAAATATTATATACCATACATTGATTTTTGTATGATTATATTAAATAGCAATTGGAGCCAACAAGTATGTTAACTGAGTAATACAGCATTCAGTGCTCAGTAAACTACAAGGGCAGCCAAAAAGAGATATAAAAAAAAAAAAGGTTTATTTGTCACTGTGGTAAAAGTGATTCCTTGCAACGTAAAAATTTCTTAAGTAGGAGGATAGGTTTAGACAGGACTTTTTTTCCCCTTTTGCACAAAGGGAAAACGTGAGAAATAAAAGCCAACAAAAGAAATTAATAGCGAGTTCTCTACAAAATACTACAGCATGTAACACAAACTATTTAAGAAATAGAGCACAAGTAAGCCTATACTACTGGTAGGGGGGAACAACCTATAACAATCACAGGATAAATCAATCCTTCAGATTTATTTTTATCTTAGAACTATCTACTATTGTAGAAGTGAAACTAAACATCAAACTATGCAAAACTTTTCAAGCTGTTTAATACCCTGCAGAAGCACTGCTCTAATTTGTAGCCTATGTAAATTTGGTAATCTAGCCTTTCATCTGTGAAGCAACACTACTTTTAAGACTTACTTGGTAAGAAAAGACATTAACCTTTCTTAATTCATGTTAAATACCAGAGGAAGAAAATCCAGTTAAAAGCATACTCTTGCCACACTTTTTAATTAGAACACAGTTTTACTCTGCTGTAAGAGAGCACAGTAAGGCATTACGAAAGCTTTATATGCGCTTTGTAATTTACAAGGGAGGTCAGGGTAGAGGAAGAGAAGTCAAAACAAAGTAACTTATTTCTCCTTTCTCTAGTAACATCATTTTTCTCATCAGCATTTCAGCCTCCCACCTGCACAGTTCTCTTCTGGCTTTTGGATGAAAGGATTGGATTTACTTTCAGCAATTCATATTTGTCAAGCAGACCATTATTAGAAAAAATACTGTAAAATAAAAAAATTCACTTTCTCCAGAGATGCCACCGAGGGTTGACATTATTTCTAAATGCATCCCATATTGTATCAATGTAATTTTATTGAAGATATGTAAGGAAAATTCAGAAGTGAAAATACATACTAAGAAACACCTAATTTTTTGAGTGCTTAATGTTTTAGCTCTATGTTACTTCCTAATCGCTTTTTAAAATTTTCTAAATACAGATTTCAAAATAGGCTCTTGGGCTTCTTTACAATGTATAATTTAATTAACATCTTAAAACTGATTCCAGGTATGCGAGTATATGCAGAATTTCCATCTAGAAACCCCACATCTGCAGTAACATAATAAAATACCTTTATATCCTGGAGATCAGAAAGAAAAATCTCTACACAACAGATATCTTTAACTAGGAAGTTATAATGCAGTTGCTGTAATTCCTCCTTTATTCTTAAAGTATCTTTTCCTTGAAAAAAAAAATATTTTCCCTGTAAAAAAATACATTCTCCCTAAAATACACCTGTTGCCACCTCCCTCCTGTAGTTCTGTCACAAAAGAAACATCAGCAATACCCAGTCTCTCTTCAGACTCTGAACAACTTCAGTTTATTCCCCTCTCCTCACCACTTATAGGAGTAAAACACAGAGAAGCATGCTGAGCCATTGAAAGTTTATTTGAAAATACTACATGAGGTTGTTAACATTAACTTGAATTGCCACCTTTCATGGTACTTATAAGGGATAATCAGCAGTCTTTTCTGGTTGGTTTTGGGTTTGTTTGGGTTTGTTTATTTGTTTGTCAAGTGATGGTGAAAAAACAGCAAGCAATACTCTGAAAAATGCCAAATTATAAATAGCACTGCAGAAAGCATAACAGATGCCGTTGTGCTCGTGACAGAGGCAAACAAGTCATACAACTGTTTTAGACAGACACAAACAATTGGTTTTACTTCAATACTTGCTCACAGAATTGAACGTAAGCAAAGATCCTACAAAAACTACACTTTATTTAAAGTTTGTTATATTGTTCTACAAGAATGGATGCTAAGACTTACTAGTTGAAATTGGGTTTTAAATAGTAGGAAAAAAAAAACAAACTGAGAATAAATGGATACAGTAACTGTACCTGAATTAAACTTCCCTCCTTAAATTTCATGTATTTATTACAGCTCAATCTTAAGGGAGATTCCCTCCTTTTCACTCCCACTCACTGTGTTTGTTAAGTAAGGTCAAGTCTCCACATGGGAATTTACCTACAGAGAAATTCTCACTGCTGCTATCACCAGTTCAGCTGGATTCTCAAGTGCCAGAAACTGCTAACACCATTCACAGCATCACATGCTGTAAGTTAGCTTTAATCAAGCCCAATTTACTTGATAGTGATTTCTGAACTACCTACACAAGTTTCTTCTACATTATATACATATGTTAAACTGAAATGGTATTAGCAAAAATAAGGATTTTTCAAGAGGTCCTTAGTAAATTAAAGGCATAATATCTATTCCTTTATATCTCATTTATTTCTAATTATTAAAATGGAGAGAATATACGGTAGATGGAAGAGTTAAGGTTTGTGGGATTTGGCTGTAAGCCTTCTTTCCATTTAATACTCCGTTCCAGTTCATTATAGTCTTTAAAAACAGTCTCACCTCATCTGAAGAATCCCCTTGTCCTGATGTTGCTGTAGCACCTGCTAAACCTTTTGAAATAAAAAAATTCAGATATTCCTTTTGTAAGTCTTAAACTGAAAAGAGTTTATGATATTTAATGAGCCAGTATGAAATGAACACTACATTAACTTTTTTTAAAAGATACACAGCAGTGGACTGAGAAATTGGAGTAAGATTCCCAATCAATACAAAATCAATACAAACTTCAATACACTGAGTTAACAAAGATGTGCTCTTTCAGAAATTGCAGAAAACTCTGATGGCCTCCAGTGATCAAAAAGAAAAAAAAAAATCCACAGCACTTTTGTGAGAATAGGGGGCTTAACTCAGTTGCCGTGACAAAATTCCACTATGAGCAATTTCATCTTGCCTACTCAAATTCCACTAATGCTATGACTGGGAAATGATGCTTAGTATATTAGCAAAAAAAGTTAACATGTTTAGTTTTGCTGATAGAATTAAAATGAGTCCTGTAATTTGGTAGTGCACTAAATAGCAGGTAGATTTAGTTTGGGTTGTTTGTTGTTTTTGCTTTGTTTGTTTTAATAAACTAAAGAACAATTTATATCAAAAGCAACAGCAGTAAAATCTTCTCTCGATATATTTTTCTACACAAACCTTGAACTGCTAATGTGCTAGTTCCAGCTCCTTGTTCCTGCATACCACATGCAATTTTATCCTCAGGAAATGCCAGTCCAGAGCCTTTCAAAGCAATGAGGTACTTTTCATGACTTTTCTTTGCACATGCATTCTCTCCAACACCTTGAATACATACATAAAACAGTATTAATGTACAACAGCTACTTGGTTCATATACTCCATATTCAATACAAGCAAGTTAAAAAAATGGTCCACAATGTTTTAATAAGCTGTATAATTATGAGATGTAAAAGCTAAGAAGTTTTTTCAACTAATGAACTGAAACCCAAAAGACTAGAAACCGCCAGTTTTTGCCCTCCAACACAGTGTTTTCTTCTAAATGATGTACTTCATTTCTGTTTTATCAGCACTGCCATCATTAACACTAAAGCGTTGGTTTTGGACAGAAAGGACAGGGATCTACAATTTCCCATGGGGAAAAAAAAACAACAACGAAACCCAGTAATGGTAATACACCAGGCACAATTTCTAATATTTGGAATTTTTCTTTCAAAGTTAAAGTTCTGACAGCTGCAATTAACAAAGACTATTCATAAAGGTAACATAATTGCAACTATTTGATGAAGCAAAGTCACACTGAACACTCAGGATATAAAATCTTTCACAAAGAAATGGACCAAAAAAAACCCAACACATTTGTTACAGAAGGAAAAAATAAACTTTAGAAGAGCAAATTCTGCCAATTGTTGAAGGAAAAGAAAACATGAAAAAGATGATGGCATCTTTCTAGCTGTGCTCCTTTTGCACTCGGAGCCAAAAAGACACATTTTGCTCTAAAATCCCTTTCTTTCCTTTCCCTACCCAGAAACTGTACCTACTCCTGCACACATATTCTCCATTCCAGAAGTCAAGATAAGAATGCCTTGCTTCCCATTGCCTCTCCACTTTTCTATCCAAGGAAATTCATTGCATATAGGAAAACAGAAGTCTTTAAATTTCTCTCAATCAAATATCATTAAACAGGAGAGAAAAAGAGGAAGGAAACAGAATAAAGACAACTGTCCCTGAGACAGCATTCCCAAGTGTTTCTCCTTCCAAATAATGACTTGACGATTGCCTGTTCTACAACTACCTGCTGCCCAAGCCAGTTACAGCAACTTAAATCTACAGTAATTACTATTTGTTTCATACCTATGAAAAGGAAGTATGCAAAGGACTCAAAAAAGACACTAACTCCAACAAAGTAAGATGGAGTTAATTTATACTAGGTGGTTTGGAGTTAATAGTGACTGCCCAATTTTTTCAGATTATGATTTGGTACAGGATGCAATAAATAACTGGGAGGAGGGAGGAGGTTTAAGGAAGAAAAATAAAAAAGCTTTGCACAGAAGTGCAGGACACACAATGGCCTTTTACTATTCAGGTCTCCTCCTGTAACCTCTGTGAAAGCAGATCCCAAAATAAGTTAGACATATTCCGCTTTCAATAAGCTTGATATGCCTTATTTGGAGGATCTAAGCCACGTTGACCTCACTTTGAAGATAACAACTTCATTATAAGAACTCTTTGGAAATTAAGTATGTTTATACAGTTACCTGGGACACAGAAGATAAAAGGTTTGCTCTTAATAACAAATGTTTCTAGCTGCTTCTGAAGCCCACCCCTCTTCTATCAACAACAACAAAAGTATCTGTAAAAACATGCATTTTTCTGGGTTTTGAGATGTCAAATCAAAACATGCAGAAACTGAAGTGATAAACAAAATTTATGCCCTTAAATTCTCCATAACTTGAAAATTCAGTTATTAGAAATAACACAAACATACCAGAGCTAAGATCTTTGTAGAACTGTTGGCTAGTCAAAACCTGGGTAAGAACTGATCGCATTGCTCCTCCCATTTTGGTCAAGTCTTCTAGAAAGGAAACATGAGGCTCCAAAACCTGGAGGATTTTATGAAGGTCTTTCTCTGATGGCAGATCAAGAGCTGAAAACCACACAACAAGAACTTTTGGTGTAAATGTAATGTAATTTGATCAAGACCTTCACAAGGCAGAACAGCTATGACCACCAAAAAATAAATTATACTAATAATGCTCTAAAATCCACATGTACAAGTTTCAAATTAATCCCAATTTCATTTCCTTGAAGAGCTCAACACAATGCTTGGTAACCTTTAAAGTATTTAAGAAGCTCTTCAGCAGAGAACAAAGATCAAATGACCTAGCCAGGAAGTAACTTTGTTAGGAAAAGAGGTACAAAATTAAGTACTATTAACTATAGATAGCATTCATGCATTCTATACAATATTCATGTACTGTTTCTTCACAGACTGCAAAGCAAGAGATAGCAGCATGGTAAGATACGCTAGACACATGCAAATTGAAAACATACCAGGCTCATTATACCCCTCTCTTAAGTGCTGAATAAGACTAAAGATGAACTGTGGAAGAACTAATTCTGACATCATCAACAAGTCTTTTGGGACACATGGAACATTTGAATTTGACTTAATCCGGTGTCTTTTACAAAACCTATAAAACAGACGAGAAAAATGTTAGCCAAGCACAGCTCAGCAGAACATATACTAAGAAAATCATTACTTTTTTTTTTATATTTTTCAGATATTGTATCCATTTACACTAAAAGTGGGGCAGAAATGACAATCTGAAATTCCAACTAATATGTTCAAACCCATTTTGTTTCCAAGTCCAGCAATTTATTAAGGTGCCACATTTTTTCCCCTTATCAGAGTCCACACATCTAACATCCCAGTTCCTTCCCAGACATGCTAGAAGCTTCTTCCAGTCAACAATTAAATATTATTTTTTTTATCAAGACGTAACTCCCAATTTCTAAAGAGACTAATTGAAAATATCAAGCTAAAACAGTTCCTCCCCTTTCTGTGAAATAGTCAGGGGCTGGCCTGAGCCTTCAAGTCCTCATTCAGCTACTGACATTTTTAATGTCTTTTGACATTAAATAAAAAGAACTCTCAAAAGCTTAAGACATTGTAGGATCAGTATTTATTTCAAATGTATAACAACTAAGATTGACTTATCAAACGATGATAGAAAGAGCCTGCAAAAATTGTGCAAAGTGTTTCATTTAAAAAGAAAAGAAAGAAAACATTTCTTCTTTGGCAAACTCCTGTATGGTAGTAGCTGAGGCTTGGCTAATGCACAGTGACATGAGGTTAACCCAAACCCCGTTAGAGCAGACAGAATGATTTCCCACTGACTTAACATGAGCCTGATTCAAGAGTAACTGAATACTTTTCAGCTCCAAATCTATTTTTAGAAGGAACATTTACCAACATCAAAGAGTTATTTACCCATATCAAAGAAGAAGCTAACCAGGACTAGAGTCTAAACCACACCACTTTCACTGGAAAGATACACTAGATTTTACCAGTAATTTTTCATCAAAGGTTCGGAAATGGGTTCAGCTTTAAATATGAAAATTGTTTTCATGTCTCCACTGTGCTATGCCACACATTCCAGAAGAAGCCTGCTACTTTCTACAACATAAGCCTTTCTTCTTTGAGGACCTTTTTTCACCTTCAAAAGAAGGAAACAGAAGACACAAAGCAAGAATCTGAATTTATGGTACACATAAAAAGAAAAAAAAAACAACAACAAGAAAGGGGGCGGATGGAAGCCCAGCAGTTCAGATGGCATCTTCGCAAGATTAAAGATTAAGAGCTTCTCCTTTGCTAATTACGGATTACACTTTTTAATTAAAAGGTAAGCAAGGGCAGTACTAGCCAAATAATTTGCAGTTTGTACATACAGCCTAAGCATCCCCGGTGGCGGGGGGGGGAGTGCCTGGCAGAATGAGCTCGATGATGAGTGGTAACTTTCTGTTAATGCACAAATGGATGGTTTTCACTTTCATCATTCACCTTTGCAAACAACATTTACAGAAGTTATGAAAAGTCATTCACTTTTTCACTTCTGTCTTTCACTTTTGCCTCATTCACATACAGAAACCTGAAGTGCCAGAAAATCACGAATCTGGCCTGATCTATGCTGCAATATACTACCTTGTTTGTTATCTTAAAGGTATTTGGTTTCCCTTTCACCACTATCCTTATAAGAAGGGATCAAAAGTAAATAAATACTTAAAAGACACACAAGCAAGGAATTAATATGCAGGGTTTTTTAATAACTTCCCCTGGTTCCCCCCCAATATATTTTACATTCAACCAATGTTTTTGCTGTATTATCACATACATGCTAAGGGAGCCACAGTAATAAAACTCACACTTAGCCATTTTGAATCCCAGCTTCTGCTAGGCACAAAGCTTCCTTCCTCAGAAAATAAGAACTACTCCCCAAGAAGCCTATGCCAGCATAGCAGTTGCGAATCAGCCTATCAATTATCCCAATTTTAACGCATCCTGTAACTGAACTTTAAAATCATGTCTTCTCCTGAGATTCTCAAGAAATCACTACTTACTTACAAAGCATGCTATTATTACTATATTAATACAGATTCTGAAAAAATCAAGGTAGAACCCAAATTCAATTTACTACAAGGAAATGTCTTTTCACTGTCACATGCACAAACTACAGCAGTTCCAAACAGGGAATGGTTTCCACATACCAGGCCCTAAACCTTAAAGTAGGAATGCCAGTATCATTTTACAAGATGAGCCATATTCTATATTTATGGTTCACAGGCTACAGTATTAAAGTATTGTCAAAAATCACTATCCTATTGTAGCTGTTCTTTAACTCACATAACACCTCCTTGCTGACATGACTTGCCACTGGACATGCTATTGGCCACACTGAATTTCAAGGACAAGAATCAATCTAATGATCAAGAAAGGCAACGCAGACTGTATTATTTACAAATCAGGATGAAGAAATCTTACTGAGCCCAAGTTTATAACATTCACACATGAAGCACTGTTTTATGCTGAATTCTGGAAAACCAACCCTGCCAGTCTAAGGTACTTCCACAACCCTAAAACACCAATACTCTGTTCTACTCAAAGCACTACGCCTCCACAGAGTACTACTATATAGTTCTTCTACAGATATTGACCAAAATGCAAGACAATGACTTGGAAGATCTCCAGAGTTAAAACAGCAGCTGTTTTAACTTCAGAAGAGCCAGAATCCCAAGCTGTGCCAAGAAAAAAAACAAGTTGAAACTTCTTACACAGGCAGAAAGAGATACCTGTGACAAACTTCTCAACGGGTCACACAATCACTGGACAAACAGCAGCCAAAGCTATTCCATAATCAATACCTTATACTTCTAGAAGACCTTCCTTACCAAAGTTTCAGTTAAAGAATTGTCTGTCTATGTAAATGTACTTTCAAAATGCTCCCAAGACTACTGAAATAGTGATTTAATAGCAACAAAAAGGAATATTTTCCAAATCTCTCCTGGTAACAACAAGCTTTGGAAATACACCACTTGAAGCAGGCAGAAGTCTCTAACAGGAGGGTGAGGAAAGGTGGATATAATCTAGATAAGAAACAGTTTTCTGAAGAAGCTACAAAATAACTATGGAGAGGAAGGCTGAATAGACAAATAACCAATTACCCTGAGTTGTTAAATCACCTAAGCTTTATTACATTATTTCAATATTGCAAATTACTTTTTTTACAAGCATGTAGTTTCTATTTAATCTGTAGTACTTTGCATTTACTGTGCTATACAGTCTTCCTTGTGAATATTTTTACAATTATACTCCAATGAGATTTAAGATTAGGAGTGTTTCAGTGAGAGTGCCAGTTTATTAGCCACAGATATTCAAGCCCGATCTCACTGAACATCTAACACAAATGTACTAAAATGCAAGTCTGTGGTGAGAAAAAAATTCATGATCTTTTTTTCCCTTCTTCTTTTCTCCAATTCAAAAGCATATTCCATTGAGATTTTTTTGTTTGTTGGGGTTTTTCTTCTGTGCAGTTCACTACTTTTGAAATTGCTTTTTCACAAAAAGACAAGGCTAATTATAGCAAAAGGAGAGAATAACAAAATCTGCAGTTAAATAAAACCAGCTTTGATAAGAGGTCTCGTCCACACAACTTTAAATAATTCCTGAAATTTCTTATTCTGCATTGGTATGTTATTTGTAAGATGCAGAATATTGCTGACATGTACATGACTAAGGAATACCACTTATTATTAACATAAGCAGCATTAACATCTTCTGAGCAACCTTCACTTTAGGCTTTCCAGATCGATTCCATTCTCTCCTACTATTTTTCCATCTTTAATAGTTCTACTGTGAATTTCCAAAATGTATTTTACAAGTGCCTGCAGGTAAAGTAACTCCTTTCTTTCAAGCTACAGTTTCACAACTGCATAAATTCAACTAGGTCAGTCCTGCCACAGCCTGTCTTCAGCCCTCTTATTTGTTCCAGCACTGGCACTTGATTGAGCCTGTATTAAACCAGTTCAGGAGCTAAGCTAGCAGCAGCTATTCACTTTCAAAATAAATAAAAATTCATTGGGCCAGCTTAAATTCACCAACACTCACATACCTGCCTTCTTGAAATCACACTGAAATCCCTAAATCATTCTGCCATCATCCCTTCCCTTGTTTCACGTGACAGGGAGCAAAACAGAGGACAAAACCCCAAAACTCCAGCAATATAGGAGGATGCTGTCCTGGCGAACCAGCACATCAGGTAGACAGAACACTCCCTGTGAAGCCAACTCCTCCTTCACTTCAAAGGAGAAATTTTAAACTTCTCCAGTTATTACAGCAGCTGATAAATGCCTTCAGTCCCAGCCAGACCACACCTTTACAGCTTTTGAACATTTGCTCAGCTCTTCCACTACATCCCACAGTGTCTCATGTTTCAGTTGCATTCCAGAAACTTGACATAAGTTCATGTACACACAGAGAGGCTATTTTTACCCTCACTTTTCTCTCACTACTTGTCCCCTGCCTCCCCATGTTTAAAAGTTGTACGTTTTAAACTGAATTGTAAAGCTGTCAAAATAAGGCATCCCATTTTCACAACTTTTATGGTACTACAGCACTATGAGTACCTGACTTTGTCAGAAGCTTTGTCAGAAGGACAAGAATCTGAGACTCCAGTGACAGGACCTAAATGAAAACTACTGGAAATTAATTCCTAAGCAAAGAAAGTAAACCTCCACTTGATTATTTAATTCAGTACCAATACATAAACTGAGCTTTTATTTAAGACATTACATACATTTCATACTGTATACATACAATATGACTGAAAATGTTTCATAAAGGAGTCAAAAAAACCAAGCAAGCTTTGTAAATAAGAATTCAATAGACACTTTAAAAATAATACACATTTTGTCCCTACTGTAAAACTAACATGCTAATACTATTCTTATATACACTGAATCTACAAAATAGATGCAAGATGCAAAACATTTTTTGAGTGCTAGTTGTCTCTCAGAGCTCTTGTGAACTGATATTTCATTCTTTATGTACTTGCAAAGAGCATTGAAATATTTTTTCCTGCTTTTGCAGTTCACACATTAAACCAAATCTTAATCAGAACAAAATATAACTTTTATAATCAGCATCAGAAAATTATCTGGATGTAAAAGGGCTTTGATATATTGTAGCCTTGCTTTATGTAAATCCACTGTCTTGAACAACAAACACAATGGTAACTCTGAAAAAAAACGCAGAGAAATAAACCAACTGTTCCTCTGAAAAAGGTTTTCATGTTTCCCTCACACACCCTAGTAAATAATTTCAATAATTAAATTGTTTTCACCTACAAAAGACTTCCAAAAGTGATTCAAGGCCTGAGGAATGACAGCTCTTCCGCTCTTTAGGAAAGATGCAAGCTACAGCGGAGTTGAGACAAAACTGAATGCTTGCATTTCTACTATTAGGGACTCCAACAAGAAGCAAAGCTAACAGGAAAGATGTCAGTTTAATCCTCCTAACCAGGAAATCTCCAAAGTAAAGGCACTAAAGTCAATAGCAAAGGACAATGAAACACAGCAGAATTAATGGCTTGTTGGGGGGGGGGGGGGGAGTGGAACCCAAACCCAAGCAAAAACCACCACCACAACATCAAACAAAACAACAAAGTCAGAACTTTAAAAGGACATCTTTCCAGGCTCTAAGCCTTCATGATAAACCTGTTTGGCCATGTGGTGAGGCTAGAAATCACAGGTGAGACATGGAAATTATTCCAATCCTTGCAGAACAGCAGGAAAAGTGGTAGTGAGTCACCAGTAGTTCCCTTGGTGCTCAGAGCTACAGTGAGCACCCTTCATCAAAGCCAGCTCTCCAAAGAAAAAGCAGACAAAGAAGCTCTGCAGAAAAGCATTTCTATTATTCTTTGTTAGACCTCAGATAGAAACAACTTGTATAGTAGATAAAACTACAATGAGTTTCATTAGTATACAAGTATCCACTATCAATCAGAAACAGTAGATTTAGCAACTTCAATCGTAAGACCTTAGAAATAGCGAGAATGAGAAGGAATGAAATTCTGAGTAGAAATCTTCATTAAAGTTAACATTTAAAAAGCTCACAAGAAAAATACCTAAAGGATATTTCCCCCCCCCCCCAAATATGAACCTAAAGATAGAGAAACAAAGACACAATGCATACTCTAGTTCTGGATGCTTAACTTCATGACTTTTAGGATATGATTTTTCAGCATTCTTAACCTTACATAGCATTCACAAAAGAGAATTACAGAGGAGGGTAACGAGGATGATCAGGGGACTGGAGCACCTCCCATATGAAGAAAGGCTGAGAAGTTGGGGCTGTTCAGCCTGGAGAAGAGAAGGCTGCGTGGAGACCTCATAGCAGCCTTCCAGTATCTGAAGGGGGCCTATAGGGATGCTGGGGAGGGACTCTTCATTAGGGACTGTAGTGATAGGACAAGGGGTAATGGGTTAAAACTTAAACAGGGGAAGTTTAGGTTGGATGTAAGGAGGAAATTCTTTACTGTGAGGGTGGTGAGGCACTGGAATGGGTTGCCCAGGGAGGTTGTGAATGCTTCATCCCTGGCAGTGTTCAAGACCAGGTTGGATGAGGCCTTGGGTGACATGGTTTAGTGCGAGGTGTCCCTGCCCATGGCAGGGGGGTTGGAACTTGATGATCTTAAGGTCCTTTCCAACCCTAACTACTCTATGATTCTATGACTTCAAAAATATGTCTGAGAAGCAGATCAGCAAATAGAGTATCTGGTCCTAGCCTTCACCAGAGCCACGTTTGCTTGACCCCGACTCTTCCTAAACCATTAGTTCACATGCAGCCTCCCTGGGCAGTTGCTTTCAGAGTCACATCAATTTCATCTCCTATTTGAATAACAACAATTAAGTTTTCAAAATAGTCAACAAAGACATTTTCTGGCTAAGAAAATTTTCTCAAGAAAATTTAAACAGGTCAAACATACAACAGGTATTATTGTGACCCAAATACTTCATCTAACAAAGTTCTAAGTGACTGCAGAGTGCTAGCCAAATGTAAAAACTACCTTAATTTCAACAGGATTTGACTAAGATGCGTGGATTTTAATAAAAACTATCAACTTAAGCTGAAGACACCAATTTAGTTTGCATGTAGCTTGCAGTTTTCTTGGAAAGGGAAGTGTCCATGTTCTTTATGCCAGAGCCATTATCACTGCAGGTGCTGCGCAGAAACAAAGAGATGCATCCTGATGAAGGCAAGAGAGTTCATTATATAGTCCTTGTTATTGCAATATCCCAAAGGGCTCTCATTATTTTTCACATAAAATTCCTGATATTCTGCAGGTTATAAGGAAGAATGGCCTGAACTCTGAATCCATCTATATTATTTGTCATTAAGAAAGATCTAAGAGACGAAAGTTCTTTCAGAATGCATTCCGCAAACATACACCCTACATCACTTCTATTGTGCTGCCAACAGATCCATCGACAGCCCCACATAGATCAGATATGTACCAGATAAATAACACTCCACCCTGACATAGCAAACTTAGAACCCTGGGCAGCTGGTAGCTTCACAAAAGGGATAAAAGGAGTTTAAGAAGTTGGTGGGATCAAAGCAAAGGAACTGAAAATCAACACTGGTTAGCCCAAATCTAAACAAGACTGTTTCCAGAGACCGCCAAAACACCAGTTCTTCTTAAGTTGAATACATACCAAGGTATATTACAAAGCAATAGACAAGTTATACAATAAATAAGCCAATTTCAGAAAAGGCAAGACGTAGTTTATCTTGCAAGTTCAATTTTCACACTACTGTTCTGTTCTTCAAACCAGACTGGCGCTGCTAGCAAAAGATTTGGAGTAGAACTATCATTTAAGTTTGCTCAGTGACTAACACAGCAAGATTTAAAGCTTCTAAATGTTTAAACTTATGTATATCACTTATGTATACCAATATGTTTGAGTATCTTACTGATGCCTTCGAAACATGTGCACATTATGCTTCAGCATGTATAAAGTACATGGCGTCTCATCAGGCCACAGCTCTAAAAGCAGTAATACAAAATTATCACTTGGCTGTCAACCATTTGGAAAACATCACAGTGACTAATGCAGAGGCTGATGTAGCCCTAATTAGAGACATTAAGAGAAATCAAGACAGGCAGGTCTGTGCGCTGACTGTATGCAACGATGGACTCAATCAACACAGCAATCTGCAATCTTTTCTGCTTTCCAAGGATTAGACCTAACGTGAAGCTCTATGAAAACTACTGAATGCTACTTTGGAATCCTAAGCAGCAATACCAAATATTGAGCTTTAAGTATGGTGGAAGTGAGGAGTAGGGCAGAAAGAATCAATTATTTATAGATGCATGGTAACTGTGGTTCTTTTGAAATGTTGATGTCAGCGTGAAACCTAGTATGAACTCCTGTACCTTGTATGTAGAAGACCAGGTACTAGAGTTTTTGTTCTGAAGAGTCGCACCCACCAGAGGTACATGTCCATGGGTTTATTCAGACTCATGCTAAGCTAACAGGCAGTACAGCTCAGACTTCCCTGTTAGCCCAAAGCTGACTTCAAAAGCAGAGAAGCTGCATGAAACTGATAGAGATCTTATACAACACCATTTGTACCAACCCAACGATCCTGAAAAAAATCTGGTATTTTTACATAGACTCATAATGTTCAGAGGCTAAACTCCTTGACAATGTCTAGGCTCTCAGCCTGTTGATAAGCATCCCTTTCAGAAAATTCTTAAAGGGTCCAAAAGAACACCCTTCCCTCTTTGTGGCCGCATTACCAAATCTAACATAGGACCTGGAGAACTAAAACCTTCTTGTCTACTGTTAAAGAATACAACTGATAGTCACACTAGAAGGGACAACCTTGAAGCAGCAACATACAATATGTATGCTAAACAGGAGACTCGCTGTTGCAAGACAGTCCATAAGATAACCACATAATCTACTTAATGCCAGGAGAACAGTTATTACCTGCATGCCCCAGAAGCCAGCTGCAAGAAGATCTGACTTTTCTGATCTTAAGTGGATCACAGCTGCTGCAACCCAAGATGATAAAGAGACCTTGCCTGATGAACAGGCACAGAATCCATCCAGAGGTAACCATTAGTAATAGCTTTCTCAACAGCAAGCTTGTTTTTTTTATTGTCACTCTATTTGTTAAAGTTGTCTCAAGTCTGGAATATGAAAAAGGTCCTTTACACTTACTTAGCAACAGAAAGTAAAAGAAATAGAGTATATTCTTCATAGCTTCCAAACAGCAAGGCCATTTCTATTGAAATGAGTCTCTAAAAAGGGATAAAATAAGGAATTGAGTGAGAATGAAGGAAAGAAGGATATGGAGACTGAGTAGTAAATGTCATCAATACTAGGTACCTACTGTCCAAAATTTAAATTTAAACTAAAACTGTTCAATACTTACGGGATGCAAACATTTTAATGCATTGAAAAAACAGAGCCAATTCTAAACAAACTGAAGCAGAATAAATAAGCAGGTCAGATACCATGAATATACTTCTCACACTTTTTGGCAGCAAGAGGAGGAAAAGAGAATTTCCAAGCCTTTTCGTAAGAGGACAGAGGAAGGTGTCTGATACAGTGTGTAGCTCAGAGAGGATGCTCATGTATCCTACAGTCATGTACACCCTAAGACACAAAGCTAAATGGAAAGTATGGAACATCAGAGATAGGCCTGCAGAAAGCTTATAGCTAGGAACCTGGAGGTGCTTTTGAATACGAGGCATACAACATCAATTTGTAACAGTTAACCATTCTTATAAGTATAGGTTTTTGTACTTCACACATGCCTACTGATAAAAAAATGGCTCACCACCACAAGTGGAAATTGGTAATTTCTTAGACCATTTGATAAAAGTCATAAGAGAAGGTAACACACTTTGTCAATGAAGCCATTGGTTGCCATAACTACCAACAAATGCAAAGGAAACATGAATGCAAAGCCTGTGCAATTAAATTCTTAACCTGGCTTTTTGCCTTTCAGGATATGCAACCCTTGATGAAGATATTATTCTCTTTGTACTGTAATGCAGCACTAAAACATCTGCTTCCCACATGATTAATTTAACAAATAAGTCAACACACAGCAAGGCATACTCAGAAACTGGACACGAAGGGAATGAAATAGCCAAAGCACAGAGGCTCTCTAATGTATCAGGTTATTGTCTACAGACTTAAAGGGGAACCTGAACAAGCCAGCCACAGAAGCAAGACAGCACTCATCAGTAACAGATTACTGACTATTTATACTCTTATTATAACCACATGGCATATTGCCTACTTCCAACTTACTTTATAAACTATCAAATTTCATTATAACACAATACCATCTACCAACCAAAAAATACCCCAGTCCGAATTTCTCCCTAACTGCATGGCTGTTTTTTTCCTGTAACAGATGAACTCACCAGCTGAACTATGAGCATATGTCTACTGTAAACACTTTAGAACTGAAGATTTTGCCTTCTTCGGAACATTATTAATTATCTCTGATGGAGCTGCAAAATTTCATTTGCCTATGGCTAGATACCATATGGGTGATGACTACAAACTATTTTCTCCTACTGATGTTATCACTGGATTTTAAAATCTATTAAACCTTGTCCCAGTTAGAGCTTTTAATACTTTGACAAGCAGCTATGTTTACAAACTTGGATATTTGCTGAAGTCTAAATTACATTCTAATAGATCAGACCAACTGCAATTAACTTAATCATCAAACCCTCTGAAATTTGCATGAGGATCTTAAGGTTCAAAAGTGGGACAATCTGATTTTTCCAAAACAAATGACAATTACACAAGGTACCTAAAGCAAATTAGCATCCATCCATTACACTATATTCCAGATTCCTTATATAAAGGCATAAGAAATGAAAACACTCAGTTATCTCTAAAAAGCAAATTATAGATTTAATTAGTCATAACAGATTAACACACACATACTTGTATCTCAGACCAAACCATCTCTAGATTCACATTAGCCACCCTAAAGGAAATTAAAAGATATTCCAAATGGTAAGCTGGAAAGATTTCCTTTACAGCAGACCAGTTAAAGAATACTTCTGATGAAGACTTAGTTAAAATGCACCAAATAAAAAAAACCTCAGAATATGGCATCCAGATAACAAGAACCAACAGAAACAAATTACTATTATTGTAATATCCATACACAGTATCTACACAAAATTATATCTGAGCAGGGAGATGATAGATGAAGTTCGTAAGTAGGCTCCACATTTGATTCCCTTGCTATTAATAGAAACTTAGGCTGTTATGGCCAAGGTTATATTGGGCTAGACACTCCAGTTTCCTGGATCTGCCATGATGGCCTCCTAACTTTAACACGTAAAGCATTACCTTTGTAATTACGTGATTTGTATACACTGAGTTAAATAGGTTTATCTAAACATGTTGCATTGAAGCAATGCAAATGAACAGGCAAAACTGTGTGCTTGCACACACTAATGTTTTTACATTGGCGTAAGCTTAACTTTGCCTTGCACAGCAAACAAGGCTTCTACCTCACTTTACTGCATTGGATTAATACCAATTCTCTAGTTAAGTAGGAGAGACCTCATGCTGAGTACAGACACGCCATATATACTGTCATGTATTGTCCTTCTCTATGTTCACAAGGACTGGAAAAATCTACCACTCAGCTCAAGAACACGGTTTCTGAACGAGTACTACGGAATTCTGTACCTAGGAATTATCAAACCTCCTGAAGGACCCACCTCACACTCAAGATTATTTACTTTCAAATTCTACTATTAAGAGAATATTCTTACTCCCTCAGGCTTTGCATCTGTTTTCACTGCAAATTTAACAGTGGTTTTTACTTCTTCTTTATTAAACCATCTTTCTTCAAGGAAAAAAAATGTTTAAAATAGGAAAAGACAATTGTGAAAGCTATAAACCCTGAGATGAGAGCAGTATCAGAAGTTATTTTAATATTTACCTAAACCAGATCAATTTCTCTGTGCTCTATTAAAATCCAGCCACCACGAGGAGCCCTAAATCTATCTCACACTGAGTACTGAGGAAGTGACATTAATTTTGTTGCCTTACTTCTCAGGATCAAGGGAAACTGTTATTTCAGTGATACTGAGGAAAGCAAAATCACCAGAAGTTGAGCAAGAATGGACAAAAAAAAGAATCACTCCAGGAATAGCTTTCTGAAACCACTGAAGATCAATGAAAACAAAAGGGGAAAAATTATTCCATTGGAGTGAGTCTACCAATAAGAAAAGATTCTGCCAAAAAGTTAAAATGAAGAAGTGATGAAGCAGATAGTAAGAGAAACAAAAGGATATTAAAAAAAGAAAGAAACTACGAATGAAGTCACCTCAAGGCACAGAACAGGAGATTGTGACTACAGACAAAAAGAATCAGACACAAGAACAACCTTCAAGCAACAGAAAAAAGTAAATCAGTGTAATCTTTAAGTAGAAATGCAAAACCAGAAGGAATCTCAAACAAAGAGTGATATAAAATTACACATTTTAAATGTTAAAAACATTAAAAGAACCAGTGTTTAATATTTCTGTATGTTTCTAGTGTTTGCTGCTGGGTGCACCACAACCCAATGGTTATGAGGAAGAGCCAAGATAGCTCTTGTAAGAGCATGCCATCTCACTCAGGCTAAGACAATCAAGACAGACTACTCTAGAGAGCTAGGTAGAAGAGAAGCCTCACTCAAGCACACCAGACTGCCTTTTTGGTAAAGTCTTCAGCACTGGTGAATGAACACAAACAGGCTGTTTCAAAAAGACACCCAGTTGAGAAATCTGAAATTTACTGGCTATGTATCACCACTACCCAGTAACTGGTTGACTGCTCTTTCCTTTTAACATTGACTACAAAAGGAACAAGGGAGAGTACAATGAGGAATCCAAATCCCTTTCTTCTGACCAGGTACTTCAGTCTTGCCTCCAGTAGGTCTGCATGCTGACAAAATACAAATGCAACATTTGCAAAATCCTGCCATGCTGTACCCATCCAAGAGTTAATGAATTCCTTGGTTTAAAACTGATAATAGTGAAAACAGAAGGAAATATGAACCTGTGTGGTTTTCTACACTAGGAAAACACACAAAAAAGGCTCCCTCTCACTCAATCTGTTAATTTCGGCATATTTGCGCACATGAAGTCCAAAAGTATTCGAACACACTTCCTGGTTTGCTGTGCTAGGCCAAAGCACCTAGCTGGAAGATGACAGGTACTGCCTCCCATGCACTCTGCCTTACCAACTTCCCTGAAGGCAGGCACTGGTGCAAGGGCAACCAGATTCTCATAAGAGTCTTAAAATTAAAAGCTCAAGCACTGCAACAAAGGAGGAAGACACCTCCCTGGACGGCCGCCGGGACTGGCGGCTGAGAAGGCGGGGCTGACACACACGCCCCCCCCCCCCCCCGGGCGCCGTTTCCACAGAGCCTCGTCCGACCTGCGGCCAGCCGGGGAGGGAGAAGAGGGGCGACCCAGGCGGAAGCAGGTGCCTCACTTACCGCCCTCGCCCGGCAGCGGGCAGCCGCCAGGATCGGAACACACCTCTGCCGCCGCGCGGAGCCGCCCCCGCCGGCAGGTGCCCGCCCGCCCCGCCGAGGCCGCCCGGCGCTCACCCAGCCTCCCGCATGACGTTGCTGTCGCCGCAGTCGCAAGCGCCCCCCGCCTGGCTCCGGAACATGTTGTAGTCGTGCCCGGCGTGCTCGCCCTGGTGGAAGCACTCAGCGCACAGGCTCATGCAGGGCGAGATCCCGCACGTCCGGCACCGGTAGGCCACGAAGTTGGCCGTCCACACCAGGCCGCACAGCGTGGCCGGGTCGTAGGCCCGCACGGCTTGCACGAAGCTGTCCCACGGCTCCCCGCCCGACAGCAGGCAGCGGCACCACTCCAGCGCCTCGGCCGCTGCCTCACCGCCGCCCGTGCCCGCTGCAGGGGCCAGCACCCTCTCCAGCAGCGCCCGCAGCTCGCCCGCCGCCGTCGTGCCGCTCTCGCCACCCAGCTCCGTCTTCAGCCGCGCCGCCGTCGCCCGCTTATCCTGGCCACTGGCGCCTGTCCCCGCCATGATGGGAAAGTGAGGAGCCCTTACGGCTGCGGCGGGCTCCCCCCCGCCGCCCTCTCTCCCCTCCCAGCGGCGCCTCTCGCGATAGCCGCGGAACCGGCGCCCTCCCCTCCCGCTCCCTCCTCCTGACACTGCCTCTCCCCTCCCCTGACATTACCCCTCCTCTTCCTTTGCTCTCCCAGCTGGCCCGCTCCGCTCTGTCAGCGCGCAGGTGCGCGGCCCGCGCCGCCGCCCCACAAAATGTCGCCTCCCACCGGCCCGAAACTTTCTTCCAGGATGAGGGGTGCACGGACTGCCATTGCGGTTCCAGCCGTGCTCAGCGCGGTTGCGCCCCCGACAGGAGTGGAGTCCGCTTTGTTACCGAGCCGCTTCGCGAGCGAAGGCATCGAACCGCCGGTGGTGTGAACGGGAGGCGGGGGCCCGCTGGGCTGAAGCGGCGGTGGCTCTGAGGGCACGGAGGAATGCTGCTCTCTTCAGCGGCCCCGTCAAAGCCAGCAGAGCACACCGGGCATGGGCAGTGATTCCATGCCTGGGTAGCTGGAGCTCTGAGGTACTGGGGTGTGTCTGCACGCTCCCACCGGGAGAGAGTGTGTAGGTGCGAGTTGCCGTAGCTTATATACTGACTGGCAGTTTTAGATCTCGATAGATAGCTTTCCGGCTGTGTAATGGAAAACATAAACAGAGAAAATCCGTTCCTAAAAGAAACCTTTTCTCTGGCAGCAGCAGACCTCCATATCCCAAAAGCAGCCTCCATCAGCTGGCTTTCCTGCTCTCTTGCCCTATAACCAGCGATCTTCTAGTCTCTGGGGAGACCTTATTGCAGCCTTTCAGCTCTTAAAAGAGGCCTATGAGAAAGGTGGAGAAAGACTTTTTAGCAGGGCCTGTTGCCACAAGAAGAGAGGCAATTATTTTAAATGTAAAGAAGGGACATTCAGCCTGGGCTTGAGTAAAAATCCTTTGCAATGAGGGTGATAAAACAATGGTACAGGTTGCCCAGAGAGGTGGTGGATGAGCCATCTCTCAAAGTATTTAGGGCCAGGCTGGATGTGGTTCAGGGCAACCTGATTTAGTTGAACGTGTCCTTGCTCATTGCAGGGGTGTTGGACCTTTAGAGGTCCCTTCCAGCCCAAACTGATCTATGGTTCTGTGACCGCACGATTTGTGTTGATATTCCTTAAAGGCAGGGAATACTGGGCAGTATGTCTCTTCCTCCGGGATTACAGGAAGGAAAACATGAGAAAACTAAATAAACCGGTTTCTGTTCTCTCGGTGACTGTCCTTTCACTGAGGAGACGGAAGCCCATTTCGGTGCTTTTTTGTCCCTAACTGCCCCCACTGACTGGAGTGCTGGGGAAGTGGGAGATGGACTGGCTCTGGAGAGCGGGCTTTCACGGACGCCGAGCAGCGGTGGCACGTCGGGCTGCAATAAAATGCGTCATGTCTATGACACGCGTTGGTCAACGCCAACATTTGTTAATAACAAAAAGGGAAAAGTTCTACAGCCCTCCATTCCCGCAGCAACCCGGAAAGGGGCGGGCGCTCCGCGGCGGAAGTGCGCGGCGGAACTCGGACCGGCTCCTCAGTCCGCGCCGCCGGGACGGCGGTGACTGGAGATGGCATGAGGCGGCGGCCGGTGCGGTGCAGTGCAGGTGTGTGCTAGCCCAAGGCCTCGCGGGCTCTGTCGGGCGAGCGGCCGGTACGGATAGTCCCTGGGACTGGGTTCCTGCTCCGCCCAGGGCTAGGCGGCGCTCTCGGCGGCGGGAGGAGCCGGTCGGTGGGAGCGGAGCTCCGGGAAGTGGCCGCGGGAGGAGAAGGGTATTGATGGTGCTTGAAGAGAGGGTCTGTCGCGGTGCGGACCGGCCTCGCGTTAGCCGCGCCGCATCTGTCCCTGTCGTCGTCGGGATCCATGGCAACCGCTGCTGGAAAACACCTGGGAGGTGCTGAATACACCGGGGTGTGAAGTGTAAGATAATTCGAGACATGTACTTTATTTGTAGCATTGTAACTGATTACACGTTGTTTTCAATAGGTAAACTACAAACATGAAGAAATTAAAGCTTAAAGAACTGGAAAGCTGTCTTCAACAAGTTGATACTTTTGAAAATCCAAAATTACTCCTTGAACAGTATCCAACAAGACCTCATATTGCAGGTAAAGGTTACCCTACAGCACTGTCATCCCTTTGGCTACTTCTCATCAGCACTGAAAAATTAGGGGGGAAAAAAGCCAGGAAAAATCAAATAGGGAAAAAAAAAAAAAGTTTCTACTGCATTATCTCATTTGAATTCTTTAAACTGAAAGTAGTTGAGAAATTCAGCAGAAATGTTAATGATTTTTTAACGATCTGATAACCTTTTTTTTATTAGAACTATATTGCTATGTACAATCAAAAAATCAAGTTAAATGAATTTAAAATACAATGTTGTGATAGAAACGTCTTAGTTATGATAAACATCCTAACCTATAAATGAGAAAGGCAAAATGGACTTATTTCATGACACACAAAACCCAGTAAAAGTATATATACTGAGACAGTCACCTTAGTTATGGGGTTTTTTTCCAGCAGTTCACCTCCTTCTATTGATATACGCCAAACAAACTGAGAGTCGTATGTTTCCCACAAATACAGCTCTGTTTGTAATGTCTCCAGAAAAGATTTGGAGTTCTATAACTTGTCAAAATGTTTTTGACTTGTTTTCACATATAAATCCAAAAGTCAGTTACAGGCAGTGAGAACATAGGTTTAATTTTACGTGACAAGAAACCTTTAGTTCAGAGTTTTCTGAAGGCAGAAGTCATTTTCTTGGTTAATCAGATGCATATTTGATATTACTGATCTGTGTGTGTTGGTTTTATTTGTTTTTCCCAGCATGTATGCTTTATACAATTCACAATACTTTCAATGATATTGAAAACAAAACAATTGCAGACTTAGGATGTGGTTGTGGCATGCTCAGCATTGGAAGTGCAATGTTAGGAGCAGGGTAAGTAATACTAAGTTCTGGATATGTTTTTTTTTCTGGTATAGAAGAGTAGAAAGTAAGATTACAACATACTAATGCTTAACTAAACTCATTTTAGGTATAATACGTGGTGCATAATGAGGCTATTTAATCTGTTTAGACAGTCAATAACCATTCAGATAGTGGAAGAGATGGACACTTGACATGAATTTGGAAGTCATAATGTTATCTTTCTCCTGAAGCACTAAATGAACACATGAAACATACTTCACAAACTTGAAAAAATTGAGAAAGGGCAACAGAGCTACTCACATTTTTATCAGGACTGAATTTATAGTGCCTAGGTAAAGCAAGTTGTCTATGCAGATTCCTTTCAAAGCTTTACTATAGAATTTAAACACCATTTTAGTTAGCAGGGGACTAATATGTCGCACTTCTTTTTTAATAGGTTTAGTGTGGGGTTTGACGTTGACGCAGATGCACTGGAAATATTTAGTAGTAATATTGAAGACTTTGAGCTCACAAACATCAACATGGTTCAGTGTGATGTCTGTTCTTTATCTGACAGCATGTCAGAGACTTTTGACACAGTTATTATGAACCCTCCATTTGGTACCAAGCATAATAAAGGTTGGTAATTCTGAAAGTTGTTATTAGGAATGAAACAGCAAGGGAGACGCTTCTAATGAAACATCTCCCTTCTTTATTACAGTCACCTATTGTAATTACCTAGACTTTTATTCATCGGGAATCAGTTTCCCAAGTACAGATGAAAAATTTCAATGTTGTAACTAACAATTGCTGGGTTTGAAATAAACAATACCAGCTATTTCATATCTATATCATTTTTATATTTTACTAAAAGTAATTGGGTTTTAGAAATACATTATGTACCTTAATGTATTTAGTAGTTTCTCAAATAGTTATTACTCCAGAAAAAATAGATCATGAAGATCTTTAAATCCTCTAGTTTACGTTTACATTTATCAATTTTAATAATTTCGTCAATCTTTTAGGAATTGATATGATTTTTCTGAAAACTGCATTACAGATGGCTAAAACAGCTGTATATTCCCTTCACAAAACTTCAACACGGCAGGTAAGCCCTTCATTCTAATAGGGCAAGCATAATCAGGCAATAATGTTGTCTATAGCTTCACTGATGTGTTCACATACCCCTTTACGGGTATAAAATTTGTTCTGGGGAAATACTAATCATGCCAAATAACTAATCTCACATACATCAAGATAAGTATAATGTTACAGCAAAAGCATAGGAGACTTCTTGGATAAGTATAAGGGTGTAGATATGTACAAATAGTATAGAAATGTGCTTTTAAATTTAGCTGTATCTATTTTCTGTTGTAGCATATTCAAAAGAAAGCAGATGAATGGAATGTGAAGATGGAAGTCATAGCAGGTAAGATTAATTGTTAAACACCATCCCCCCCCCCCAACCTGTTATGGCAGGGGCTTATGTCTGTCTTAACAGCCTGATGTAAATTTAGATTTGTGACTGAAAATTACATCTTTTTTTTTAGGCACTCCTTTTGTGGAAGTTTTGGGTGGGGGCATGGGGTTGTTGGCTGGTTGTTTTTAAATACTTGCTGCCTGGCTAGAATAGAAGCAGGCACTTACTAAGTTCTGAGGAATGCCTATTCTGTGCCGAATTAGAACTGGATTTCTTCCTGGGCTAGATTTTTGCCTTTAAGCAGAGGTTACCTACCTTTCTGCTTCAAAATGAGATTGTTGCTGAATAACAAAGGTAGAGTGCTGGTTAGTTCTCACATAAAAAAAAACCCACCTGTCCTAAGTACTTTTATGATGGTTCAAGTGTCTTCCCAATACTTTAAGTCACCAGCTGGATGCATTATATAGTGATACAACTTGAGACATGGCAGTTGCACAAATGCTTGAAACACAACTGCATTTCAGCCATCCGCTTACTGTCTGGTGCAGCTGGCTTAAATGTTCAGGCACAGTCTAGGTCAGAGGTCAACACAGTTACATAGTCAGGGGCAACAGGCACAGGTCATAGAACATAGGTGTAGGGTGTAAGTCAACTGACTAATATTTTAGTGTAACAAATATTCTTTGTACTATTTACAGAACTTAGGTATGACTTACCAGCATCATACAAGTTCCATAAGAAGAAATCAGTAAGTATAAAATCTAACATAACTGAGAAAATGTTTTGTACAAGGCAAGTTAATTCTACTTAAGGACACTAAAGTTTTAGGGCCATATATACGGGATGAGAAATGCTCACAACGCTGTAGAGATGTTCACAATTATGGCATCAAATTCCATTGCTATTACTACATTTTGTAGTTGAACAGAGAAAAGAATCAGTGTAATGCAAGTCAAAGCTGTATGCAAAGATTAGATCCAGCACTGCAACTTGGGATGTGAAAAGCTACAGGTAGCCTACTGAAAAGTCATTTGCTTGAAACTTAGTCTGAAGTAGTGAAGGCCAGAGTAACAAGGATTTTATAGCTGTAGCATTATTTCAGTACTCTACTTTTCAGCTCTCTACCTCAAATAGCTGCAGCCAGCAAAATCCCTCATAGAAACATCTTAAAGAGGGCAGGAGCAAGCTGTGCACTGCATCCCAGAACAGCATCTAGCCAGGATGCTGCAGTATGGAAGCTTAACCCCAAAGGCAAGTTCCTGGGAGAGGACTGCTGGCCTAAATGTGTATCCCACTACCACAGGGGAGTTACAGAGAATCCTGGAGTAGACCAAGTTAGATTTTAAGATGGTTAGGTATGTTCAGTAGCAAAGACCAGTTTTGCTTAGCTGTATCTATTGCCTTGGTGACTTGAATTGAAATAAGGAAGTCTGTCCTTCAGCTTTGCTACTTCACAGGTACAGCTTCATGCTACATTAACATCCAGGCTTCAGCAGTAAGCAGTTTTAAGTTCTGAATTTATTGGCAGCTGCTATTTAACATAACCGCAATATTACAGAGTCCAGAACCTTTTACATTTGAGTGGGTTTCCAGAGAAACTGTGAAGATCTGACCGTATAAACAAAAGTATAAATATAAAAGTTTTCCAGGGTGGTACGTTAAGAGTAAGCATGCTTCTTAAACAGAAAAAAAAGCTGTAACCCAACAAAATGAAGCTTTCCTCTCATTGTAGGTTGACATTGAAGTGGATTTCATTAGATTTTCTGCCAAGAAACTCCTGAACTGAGGCATGTCTTTAAAACCTATTGAAAATGGAACAATAAAACAATGATTCTTTTTACCCTAAACTTTATTATTTTAGTATTACTAATCACCTCCGCCATTTTCTGTTTTCAACTGTTTTGGTGCAGGTTCTTCTTTTTCCATTTCTTCTAGTGGTCTTTTCTTGGGACTTGCTGGTTCTGCAAGATTGAGTATGCAGTCATTTATGGTATCAGTATTGCCTGAAATCTTCTGAAAAAAACAAAAATCCTCCCTATCCTGTAACTTCAAGGATGAGTCCTAGTTTATTCACTAGGCACTGCTATGCTAGAGGGCTTACTTATTACTGTGAATTACAGATTTTAGATGTCCTAAAAGACCAACTTTAAAGAGCTTCTTCCCTGTATAACTTCACAGGAGGAGAGCAGGTAAGATGAAGGAAGACAATCTAACAGGACTAGGTATCACTGGGTTTTGCTTAAGCAGGTGCCGTATCTAATGAACAGAAGCTTAGCTCTTCCTCTTCCCCAAGCAAAATACCAATATGCAGAACTATTAGTCTTCTCATAGCCTCAAAGGAAAAAGAGGAGAAATCACCACTAAAGCAACTGGCTCTCTGCAACTGTGTCATGTTGCTTACAACCACCATCTCTCAATGCAGAATGCTTTGAACAGCCAGGCAGTACAGCCCTGGCTATCTAGTAGTTTTTTTTAATATGCTTTCTGGGCAGTTCTGGAAGGAATCAAGCACAAGACCCTTATCTTTAGATAACTTACTGATGTTACAAGAGGGCAGAAATACTGCAATGTAGGGCCAAATCCCAAACACTTCTAAAAACATGAGTACTTCTCCAGTAGGTAGCTCCCTGTACTAAAGCAGCAGACTACAGTGCACAGAATGACATACCTGTTTTAGCATCATCTTCACCACCTTCTTCTTCATTATCAAACTTGATTTTCTTGCCCTGAAACTGAATTTTTCCTTTCTGTGCTCCTTGAGGTGTCTTTCCCCCTCTTCCTTTTCCTTTCATTTTGCGTCCTGTGGGGATGGAAGATGTCAGGAACTTTGTAGTTTGTCTTTAACTAGCACACTCAAAACAATGCTTTACAGTTAGGCAGTGTTTAGTATATATTCACTATTTACAGTAACTTTCACTACAGTGCCACTTTTAGGACATTATAAATGCTTAAACCAATAAAAGGAGGACCTTTCGTTTTCTGTTTCAGCAATTCTTGCTGGTCTTCCAATAATTTTTTCAGAGCTTCTTTCTCTGCATCTCCTTCTAGCAATTCCCATGTAACATCCTTGTTCCGAAGCTGTAAGTTTCCATTATGTGCTGCTTTTGCTTTTTCCAGAGCTTCTTTTGCAATATCCTTAAAAAGGATAATTCCCTTAAAAAGAAAAATGGTATTAGCATTTGAATCTTGCTGCAAAAACATTCAGCTAGAATGATGAACAACGCATTCTGTTAGGTAGCTCAGCAAGTTCATTACTCTTGCATGACGTAAAATGTCTAGACTGAAGCAAAACCCTCAGACTGTCCTAACAGTCTCAGGTTTGACCTTATCAGCTGAGAAGGCCAGAAACTTTATCTGTTTGTAATTCAGTTATCTGAATACTCTGCAATTCCACAAGCCAAGTAATTTCTTACTTCATTATGTAAGAGACCAAGCTTTTAATTATTCAGTTTAAAACTTTAATACAGAGATCTTAACTCCTTGTCTAAGATTCTACTGACCTCCTTTGCACCTCTGACAAAGTGTATCCATTTGATTTCTCCATGATCAGAAAATACATCATGGAGGTCTTCTCTGCATGTTTGATCATCTAGATCACCAGAAAACTTCAAAAGACATCCCGTCTTCTCTTCCAGAGACTTCTAAATGAAATAAAAACCCCCACATTTTTGTTGAAGAGTCAAGCCTGAATATTCATTCCCGCCCTCCCCCCCCCCAATCCTAACACTATTAACACATGGTAGTCATGAATAAGCAATTGAAGTCAGCCCCCGTTAGCACCATCAGTAACCCAAGTGTTCCTTGCCCTATAGCTTATTAATGCTGATGTCAAAGTCTTGCATGGTGTATCTCATCTTCTTCTCTTGAATTTTCCTTGCTTACTCTGACACATTTATGAGGAACTTTGGACTCTTCCTGTAAGAATTACACTTTAAATTCTACAGAACAGTTTTTTGAAGGCTGACACCTCAGACTGGAAATCTATATAATACTTATTAAATCCTTACTAAATCCTTTAAATACCACAGGAGAACTGTCATCTCGGTGGTGCATTTAGGATCACTTCTCAACAGGTAAATGTGCCTAATAATTTAAATTCAGGGTATGATCCTTTAAACAAAATCAGTCAAAAATCAGGACAACACAAACTTTCACCATAGGTTAGTTGGAAAAGCTGAACTTTCTAGAAAGTGCTCTGTATTACAGAATTTCAAACAGTTAACGCTGAATGTCAGCTTTACAAAATGTTGCTGCAGGAGCATGTTTGTAATGTGTGGATTGGAAAATCCATACAACAGCAAGCACTGCATAGTTTTCAAGTACAGAGATTTAAGAAGCCCATACCATTTCAGCATCTGCTGCTTGTTTCTGTTTTTCTTCTTTTTCCCTGTAGAAAGGTTAAATTAGTTAAGAGTTGTTTCAAGTGTGATCAGGTAAGCAAAACCAGGCATTTCAATTGATAATGACTTACTGTTTAGCTCTTGCTTTAGCTTCTACTTTATATTGTTTCCTTTCTTCATTCTTCTTTGTACAGTACTCCTCCCTGCAACAGAAGGCATGCTAAGTTAACACCACTTAAAGTATTCCATTATAATTGCTTTATAAGGCAGCAGTACCCAAGAAGCAGTTCAGATTATCTGTCAGATCAGAGATGCTAGTGTCCAAAAGGTACTTCTCTGGTCAAGCCAGATTCTTGACCTTTACTAATTCATACATAAGTTAAGTGGACTTACTTGAAAAGTATTATCAGCTCTGCATCTTTGTACTTTTGGTTTGGGATCTCTGTGAACTTCTTAGCAGATTCAACACTATCAAAAACTGCAAATATTGAGCCCTGTTAAATGGTAAGAGATCCACTATTAGAGCAATTGAACAAAATGTTGTTCAGGGGGTGATCCCTGCCCCAGGGCTGAATTTTCCTTGCAAAACCTACCTTAAATGTTTTCTGCAGTGTCCTCCTCATTTGAATGTTTTCAACTGGACCTTTATCCTCAAGCCATTCTTTGATATCATCAAGAGTTGCATCTAGTGGGAAGCCTTTCTGCAAGAGAGCAACAAGCTTCAATTATATGCAATAAGCTGACACTTAGAAATTATAACCTATCTAGTGTGAGTTAATTCAGGCTTTCCTTAGGTTTCCAGTCAAAGTCATGCAGAACGGCACAGAGCCAATGAAGAAGTTTACTTACAACATATACAGATCTGTTTCTAATTGCAGCCTTATACTGGTCATTTAACTCAGGAAGGGGTTTGTTTGGAGATCTTCTGATTTTTGTTTTGTCTTCACTTATTTCCATTAAACCAGTCTTGGATTTTCTTAATGCTTCTACAATAACACTAAAATCCGTTGAAAGGTGACTTAACCTATATTGAGTAAGCAGACACAGGTTATTACAAATACACTGGCAAAGCTGAAGCCAAATGTTACAACAGCAACAGGAGTTGTACGTGCTGACCAGGGACATTTGGCCCCAAACAGTCATAAGTAGCTGAAAGTCACCCTTCCATCCAGACTCCAGACTAGTTGTACTTTGGTTTTACCTGTTGAATTTGATCATTACTTCTAAAGGCACCCAGCCATCATCTAGTTTGATCTGTTCCTTCAGGAATTTGTCTCTTGGTAGATTGTGATTGCCAAAATAGTACTGAAAAAAAAGAAGGGGAGGGGAAATAGGGAGAGATATTTTTCTTTAAATATCCAGTCTTAAAACTTCATTGTCGTTTGACACCTCACTGCAGTGGATGGAGACACACCAAAATTAATCAATCTGAGTAATTAGGAACTCCAAAATTATTACTTCCTGTTTTAATGTGATAATTTTCCAAGAGTTAGCTGTAACACATAAGCTGTAAGAAAAACCCCATGCTTCATATCCAATAGGACTAATGAGGCACAGGTAGATTGCAGTTTTGTTTAGGAAAGGCATAAAGCTTGTTTTATTAACATAATTACTCCTCAACCCGATCAAGCTCTGCAGAGTCGGTAGTAAAGTTTTTCACCAACAGATTCAGGTTTAGTCCTTATTTAAGTAATCTATAAGCAAGAATATTGTAGTTGCCATACTGAAAAATCATACTGGTATACTAGAGTTTCTAGGTCTCATTCAGGAAAATAAGACTTTAAAAATGGTTTTAGTTTAATTTACTCTGTTCTTAGTTTGATCACATCCAGCATGGGAAAACAAATCAGTACAAGACAGACTAGTTAATCAGATTCTTTTGCTTACTGGTAGTCATTTAACTAGGGTCAAACACTTGAAGCCGTAGGGTAAATTGGAGTGTTTCCAATTTACCCTGCGTAAATTGTGCTTCAAAAAGTCAGTGTAAGTTTTACAACAATACGTTTCCCTCTCGTATACCTCAGACTCACATTACCACAAGTCTAGCTCTTTTTCCCCGGTCTCTGCTTTGGGGGTTTTTCACAAATAATGGCTACAGCTTCGTATGCTAATGGAGATTCACATGCAGCTACATTTTTGTCCTTCAGGAAAAAAACTTCCGTTCCAAATGTCATTTTACGTGATGTGCTCAGTTGTCCATTGTAGGGCAACCCTTCAAACCTCTGGAGTAAGAAATAGTTAATCTAAAGTCGGCACGTAAGTTTAGTTGTAATTTGTAGCAATAAATTACAAAGCACTAAATCGTAATACCAAATTATGCCATGTGCTAGTATTCTGACCAGCAGAGATTCTCGAGTAGGAGGATTCGCCAAGCTCCTCAGATTAAGTCATACAGAATTAAAATGCATCTTCTTTTTTGTATAAATAGAATAATCCCAGTGAACATAGTAGTAAATCGTTTAATGATACGTTCACTTGCTATAGCACCTAAAATGCTAGCAAGTTAAACACTTGTGTTTTTAAATGGCAGTCTTGCATAACTTCCAACTTAGACTACAATTATGAATTACCTTAAAGCATTAAATACTTGTCATAGACCAATAACAGACACTTATAAAGAGCTGAAGATGCAAGTCTAACTCGCTAGGAAGTTAACTTCCCATTAGCCAAGTCCCTACCAATGAATGTCTCTAAAACTACACCTCAGTTCAGATCCCAAACAGTAAGTTGAACTTACCTCAATTTGCTGACATATTTTGTTTTCCAAAAGGGACATGTTTTCACCATCTCCATTTTCAGCCATTTTCACCAGCTCTGTAGGAAAGAACATAGAACAAAGGCACTAAGTATTGAATAGTACTTTCTACAGACTTATCTTCATAGCGCTGCATTTCACTGCAGCCTCATCTAAACAAGGTTAGACAATTTCTTTAGCCATACATTTATACTTGTGAGCCAACTTTAAACATGACTACAGAACTCCAAGGGGAACCTACGAAACAAGAAAGTAAAATACTTTGGTTGCTAAGGCAGCATTTGGCATCCTACATTGAACTGAAGTAAAGAAACATGCTGATACTTACAGATCCTCAGTTGATACCTAACAGCAATAAACCTGAGAGCCAACATTTGTTCTTTAAGTCAAATCCAGCTTTTCATCACTAGGCAAAACATCAGTAACCATTTGTTTAAAATTCCTAAATAGATATAACTAGAAATTTTTCTTAAGTTCCCGCCTCCTGATATTTGAAACTTACTGGAGGAAGGAATGAAAATATCTGCATTTACTACTACATCCTAAAGATGTCTAGTTCTCTCCTTTATAAACTTACCTTCACTTCAGTTCTCCCTGGATCAAGCACCTTTGCTAAGAGGTAACATGTTTTATCATTAGAGTAACTTCTTCCCTTGGCTGGCATTAAGCATATAATCCCAGTGTACAATCACTACATGCACCAGAAGGTTGGCAAGAAAGCAGCTACTGGCCAGAAGATTGATGGGGAATCAGAAAATGTCTGTCTAGATAAAGAATAGCGTGTTAAGAGTAATCCTTGAGGAAAAAAATGCAGCTTTATAAAAAGCTGTCAGAAACTGGCTTGAACTCAGTTTTATACCATGAAGCACAGACTTCTTTCTCCCTTTGAGCCCTAACACACTGGTTAAATCCAGCTACGAAAGATGAAGCAGTCTGATGGCCCCCAGGTCAAAGAACAGCCATCATTAGGCCTACTGATGAAAATGCTTTTGCACTCACATCTCGCATGGTTTATTGGGAGATTTATTATACACATTCTGCTCTTATGCTACTTGTAGGACGGCAACATCTTTCAGAGCATCAAGACAACTGACAGCAAAGCACCAGAGAAAACTGCCCCGACACTACCTTATCACAGGAAACACTGTTCTCAACCAGAACACCCAAGTGGCTGCCCCACCTTCTTATTTGAGTAGTTTAACTCATTGTTCAGCTTACTGCAATCTGCAGTTTTCCCATTTCCTCCTCTTCCTGATCCTGAGGCTACACTGCATCCTTTGACTTGCTTGTAGTGGTTTTTAATCTAGGCACTTATAGCCTCAGAATCTGCATCGTGGTATCCGCTACTGGACTTGCACCAGTATCTGATGCTGTGGCACTTCCTAAAGCATGACTTCCACAAGTATTAACACCTGTGTCTGCAAAGCAGTTCGTAAGAATCAAGGCCACAGTACACAAGCTGATGGTTGCAGTTCCTTCAGATGTCACCCATTAGCCACCCTGACTACAGGAGACTGACTCAGTTCAGTGTGTTCATTTAGGTGTCGGCACTATCTTAATGCTCCCTCGCAATGCCATCCCTAACACCTGAACTGTGAGAGAAACCAGTGTTCTGTTTTATACTGTATCTAATTTGATGTCATTTAATGGCAGTCTATGGAGTAGTCTCAGTTTTTTCCATTGGATCAGCTAATTGACGTGTGCTGCTGTAACACCTGACCCCACAGAAGAAGGGGAAGAACAGTTCCATTAGATTAAATTTATCACTGGCTCAGTTCAGCTTGTAGAAAACAGTAGTGATGGAGCTGGGCAGGGAACACAAGAGAAAAACCAATCAGAACCTTTCTCTGGCAGCAAGCAGTTGTAGTGGATTAGGTTTAACATTGAACTGTATCCTCAGGGTCAAAAATGGCAGCTGTGTGCATCTTCATGAGATGCAAGTCATTGCAAAGTCTCTTCTCCAGGCATGGCATTAGGCAACATATTTAAGTGAACCATTGTCTTATGGGTGCTCTTCACAGTACAGCTCAACATGTAAGACAACATAAAAAGAGATGCAAAAAGTTTTGCTCTTTTATATATTCTGAGGGAAACAAATTTGTATTTTAGTCATGCACCCCATTTTAAGGAATCTAGAATGGAGACAGTCTGCTGGTGCACACTGAAATACAGACTGAGCTGAAAAAAGAAATCTTCCCTCACCACCTTGGTGGTCAGCCAGTCTCAGTACACTGCTGGGAGTGAGCTGAGTGGAGACAGCTGCTTTGTACTCTTCTGCAGCATTAAACACAGACCAGCATCCCAAGAGGCTGTCTCTGTTTGCTCCTTCTGTGGTCTTTGCTGTTTTATCTGTCATAACAAATGGTCCATGGATTTCTTGGAGCAAGTTCTCCCTTAATAAAAGTTGTTATAATAAAACTTGGGCCTTTTGGCTACATGCTGCCTAATCACCAGCAGTTTCACCCTAGTTAATGGGCTGAGCATCACGCAGAGGCAGCATGTCTGAGATGGTATAGTTAAAAGAGAATCCATTCATAAACCTGTTGACTTTGCTTTGGTTTTGTCATTTAGAGAGACCGCTCACCCTCAAACCTGTGCAGGGTAGCCTGGCTCTTCTAGCCTGTCCAGAAACTACACCACTCTGAAATACGCTGGATACCCAAGAAGCTATTAAGAAATGCCAAGGTAATAGTGCTGTGAAGCTTAATGGAATAACATAAGCTTATATCTTCACCTAGTTCCTGCCACCTAAATTCCTTCAGCTTTGTTATATCCTTGAATGCCATCTTTCTTGTATTTCCCCAGCTCTCACAGTGCACCACTTGCCCATAAGCCTCACTTTGGGTACCAAAATACTCAGAACCAGCAACCTGCTTTACACATACGGAGGCTCAGCTCTACTGCTAAGAAGAAATGACAGAGTCTCTCCTTAGCAGTATAAACCCAAACTGTAGGAGCATAAAATAACACAAAGCATGGCACAGGTCCTCCAGATTATGGCTAACACCATGAAAAGTTTTTCTAAAAAGCACCCACTTGGCTGCAGTTAACAGACTGAAGACAAGATTTACGAAGACTTGAGCTTGCCATACATGGAATCAGTTCAGACACTGACCAAGCCCTAACCTATTTAAAACAAAACAGAAGCAGCCTTCTAATTTAAGGGAACCTCTAGTCTTGCTGCACATGCTCACTTCAGGCTCCTTAGCCCTGTCATTTGGCACAACCTAGTCTTCTGGATCCAGCTTCCAGATCAATAGCTTTCAGTTGCTGTGCAGCAACAAGGACTGATAAAAAGCTACCTCCACAGAAGAACAGACACAGTCTGAACATGCAAAATCCTACATAAGATTTTATTACAAGTGCTTTCTTAGACCACCCTGACCTCTTCCTTCAGTGTGCCAACAGTTTGCATCAGAACCGTTCAAGATAAAACAAGTTAAAATAATGCAAGCAGGTATGGGATTTAAATTACAAATGGAAAATGACAGTAGTCAAGCCCTGTAAATAGAACAATTTGATGCCACACTGTATTAACTAAAGCATTCCAGAAAAACTCTCCAGTGAATTTCCGTCTTACCAGCCACTTGGTTTCAAGGTCTTGATAAAGCCTAGTTGCAGGCTAACTGCTTTTACTGTTACTGTAATAGAACAAAAGGCTTAATTGAAAATAAAAAGGTTCCCCAGTAAAGTAACGGAACTGTTACTCATCCATGCGGTGTGCGAGAACCTGCGTGTAAAAGGCCGGGGCCTTTTGACCAGATTCTTGTATCAAAATGCAGCTTTTTATTCAAGACAAGGATTAACTGCCACCACTCATGATCACGCGTTACTTTCACGAGTCTTTTTTTGTAGAATCAGCTCAATATAAGGAGTTTCTTGTAATAGGTATTTCAGTAACAGAAACGCCGGCTCCTGACCCTTATGGCTGTTTGTTCCCGGACACTTCCGTACTGCCACTGCGACCGCAAATCCCGCTCCGCAACCCCTAAAGCCCCGTGCCCCCAGTTCCCGCCCTGCGGACACCCGGGTCTGGCCGCAGCGCTAGCGCAGCCCTCAGCCCACCCTGCCCCACCCCCGGGCCCTGTCCCGCGGCACTCCAGAGCCAGCGGCGAACCGCCCGCAGCCAAGCGCTGCGCGAAGCGCTTCCGGCGATGGGCCACCGCGGCAGCGGCACCGGCGCGAGCGAAGGGCCGGCACCCCCCTGTCCCCGCCGCGCTTCGGCCCGAGCCAGCCGAGAAGGAGCCGCACGTGCTTCCCGCTCCGGCAGCGCGCGCCTACCTGCCTACCTGCCTGCCTGCCTGCTTCCCGGCCCCGCCACCCGCCTGGAGCCCTCCCTATCCCGTCCCGTCCCGGGGCTCCCATAGGAAGCCCGGCCCGGTGGAGCGCAGTACCCCGCACCCCCAAACACAAACCTCGTGCCCCAGCGCGCACGCCACTGCTGTCCGCGGCTTTAAAGGCCGCAGTCAGCACCGCGCGGCCCAGCAGCCCCCGCTCTACCGCCCGCCCAGTCCTTACGTAGGGTAGTTTCCGGGGCGGGCCTGGGCTGCGGCCGGCCCCCAGCCGGGAGGTGTCCGCCTCTAACCTGGTAAGCCGGCCGCCCACTTCAGGAGCCCGGGCGTGAGTGAGAGCAGCGACAGCAGCGGGCAGGGCTGGTGCGGCAATGGATATGCTTCACCCGCACCGAGAGGCCGCAGCACCTGCAGGGTCGCGTTCACGGGCTTCTGCACCGGTACCAAGGAAAGTAACTTAGGAGCCGCCATTTGTAAGCTAGTGTTGTTTACATTTATTAACATTACAAACATTCAGTCAAGTACTGTAGCCGTGGTGTTGTCATCTACATACAGTGTTACAAATGTGGGGATCACACAAGTAAAAGTTGTAATAAATAGTACTGGCTTGAAAATGGATTTGACATCTGTATTAGGTAATTTACAGTTTACAAGTGAAATGGTAAAAGAGTGTCTACGATACTACAGGTGCAATAGCACAATAATGTAGTGTTCATATTCAACTATGATTACTAAAAATGCATCACAGATGCCCTGATCCGAGCTCTCCATTCCCGCTCAGGTGCACAAGATGATGATGACCAGAAGCCAGAGAACCTGTTCCTCTCAATGCATTCACACTTCTGCCTGTGCTCCAGACCTGAGTGTTACACACTTCCTTAAGATGTGCTACAGACACGAGCTAATCCAAAAGGGCATTGTAAATTGGTATAAAAAATAGCACCAGTTAAAAGTACAACCACAAGTCTGAACTCCTACACCCCATTTATTCTAACACATACAAGGACTTACCTGAATGCTTAGCAGTATTCTCACTGACTTCCTTTAGGCCAGACAGCACACGCTGTCTTTTCTTTCTCGTGGCATGTGAGAATTAAAGGCCTTCTGTCACTTTGCAGTTACAGTGAGGCCGAGAGGCAGTATCAGGCTCGCCTGCAGGGTGCCCGGCGGGAGACAGCGAACCAGTGCCTGTGCTCCAGCTCTAACTGCACTGTCCTTCAGCACCGAGTTCAGAAGCAGCAGACAGGGAAGCTCTCCCAGCAAGCGCTGGGAGGTTCTGTTAGTCCTCACCTTGTTCTTACATTCTTTCACTGACTTAGTACTGCTGGTGACAAGACAGAGGCCAGAACAAACCTTAGGGCCAGGCACAAACAGCTGGTCTATGCTCTTGTTTTCCCACAGACGTGAAGCTTCACAGGTATATATTTTGCACTGAAAAATTACATACACGTGTTGAGCTCACTGGTTTTGGTTCCATACAAAGATCACCTTCATGCTCTTGCAATATTGTCCTTTAAAACTCCACCTGCCTTTCAACAATTCTCAGCTGTGGAATTGCCAGGACAAACAAACTCACTTTATTTCTTTTGCCCACCCGTCCAGCCCATGCATTTCAAGCATTGTCAAAGTTCAATTCCCCACACCTCTTCACAGCTTAGTGTCTTCAAACAACTGGATCCTTGAGTAGCTCTCAGTTGGACAGACAATGAAGCCAAATACTGAACCCACACGCCCATGAGCTCCTGACATAGCAAGGTGACACACTAAGACCTCAAACCAAGAACTATATATACACTGCACAGTGTCACATCGAAGCTCAGAGCTGGGTGCTGCCTGCTACCAGCAGTTAAATTCAAACGAGAAATAGCATAAAAACATGAGAGAACAAACAAAAAATGGAAAATACATGTCACCAAGAAAAAAGATTTATGGCTTACCCACAAATCCAGCAAAACAAAAATTCCATTTTCGGTAGCAGTGCTGCTGCAGGAAGCTCCCACCACAGCCCTGTTTCATCCCTGCCTCTCATGCCAATGCCCAACAGCTGTTCCTGCAGTCTCTTTATAAACTGGGCTGGGGAACTGATCCCAGCTAAAAGAGCCTCACCGCTTCCCAAGGCATTTCTTTATTTGGATCACTGCTGTCAGACCCCATGGTCCCATAGCCACTGAAGCAGGACTGCGTGAGAGGCAATAAAGGCAGGAGAGAGATCACTCCTCACAGCCACCTCTTCAGCATTGGGAAGGCTTTGCCATCTTGTACTTACCACACAACTCGTGTGCTTCCCTTCAGTCTCTCCCCCCCCATTCTATTACTAGTTTTCATAAAAAACCTGAAAAACTGTGTATTTTTAAGGCCTATACCTCCTTGTAGAACACGGCTGAATCCAAACACGGAAGTCCAGCATTAAAGAGGAGCTTATACATGCACAGAAACACAACACAGTTGTATCTTGCCCCCTCAGGAACCAGGCTAATAGCAAGCCCCTCATTTTACACTATCTATACAAGCTATAAGGAGAAAACAAATCCCAAGAAGTCACTGCAATAACAATTCAACCAAGTGCTTTTGTATTAACTACCTATATGACAATATGCGGAACACGGACTGGTGAGAAGGCTGGGGATGGCAGTGTCAAACCACCAGATACTTAAATACTCCATAGGGATTCTGCTTTCTGCCGGCACTGGTACTGTCATGCTGCACTGGGAGCCTGCCACCCGTGTCTCCCAGTGAAGAGATGGCCAAATGATGACCTTCCTGCCCATCTCAAGGTGCTTTCTAGACAGAATTTGAAGACCTAATACCTCCTATTCCATTTTGAGAGAAATAAATAAATCCAGAAACCACCTGGCATTCAGTCTCTTCAACATGTTCTGACACGTTTCTTCCACTTGTCACCTTTGCTCAAGTCGCAGTTTAACAGTTTTAGAAAAGATGTTATTATAAAAAACAGAGAAGTTTGTGTCTTCGTAACCTGGTAACCCAGTCTCTCTCATTTCCTCCTTCCATTCCATAAAAAGACATATCTTAACTTTGATTAAAAAAAAGTTACCATGGTAAGGCTTTTTGGGGGGGGATGGAAGGAATCCCCAATACCTGTGCATCAGCCCAAGAGTCCACTGCAAAGCCATGCAGAGTCTTTAACTTCTCACAGGCCCTGCCAGAGAAGGGCAAAGTGAGCATTTTCCTCAAACTTCCCTGAACTGCAGAGCACTGTTCTCCCAGAAAACTAGTGCACACTTTCAGCTTGTGCTCTGGGGCTATTGTACAGCATTTCTTCCCTCATTCCCAGCCTGTGCTTTTCTCCACTCTGGCATCTGAAGGTAGGATTAGAGGCATCATATAACTGCCTGATTTCTGGATGTGATAACCCGGCAACCCAAGTAATATTGCTCTGTATACACCACACACTTAGCTTGTGGCAATGAACCACTCCTATGGCTACCTTTGGAGTATCAAAGATTTCATCTTAAGCTCAGCAGTCCATAGAAATGCAAAGCATTTCGTTTGGCTTTACTCACCTTAGCACCAGATCATAGTTCCATGCAGTGATGAATGAACACAGATCTGTTTTTCACAGTAGTTTCTATACAGCTGCACAAAGTATTACAGGAAAGTCATTTGAAAACTTTCATGAAAAAGAATGACTGGACTGAAAAATATATGGAAATCTTGTTACCACATCTGTATTTCTGAATTGTTTAAAACAAAGACAAATTATACCTAGTGTTTAAAATGTGCATTAAGAGACCTTATTAGACATCTAATTCATGAGCCACTCAGTACTATTATGGATACTGCATCTGCTGTTTTCTGTAACAGCAACATGAGAATTAAATGTTTACACATTATACACACAGACACAGCCGTGTGACCGCATAGCGCTGGGAAGATTCCCTACTGCTTCCCATGTATTCTGTTCAGGGTTGTATTTCTCAATACTCTGTAGATATGTTCCTTTTGAATAAGAGTATCCTCCTGTCACATAAATGCATCCATTCATAACCACCGTGCCACACTCCATCCTTCTCTCCATCATGTGAGCCATCTGCATCCACTCGTTTTGCTCTGGGTCATAGCAGTCCGTGATCGTGGTCTGTCCACCCACAAAATAGATCTTGTTTTGTAATGTAACCGAGCACAATCCGTATTCTTCAGGAAAAAAGGAATACAGTTCAACTCAGCATGACAATGATAACTTGAACTACAGCTACCTGACAAACACTGGGCACCAGTGAGGGCAGCTGAGTTTCTTCACTGAGCTCGGAAGACACCTCAGGATTTTCTGCTAAACTTGGTAAAAGCAAGATCAAGATGATACAGACATGCCCACCAGTACTTAGTGAGAACTGCTCTGAAAATTTACTGTTAGCAAGTGTAGAACATAGAGAAAACCCGTTTAAAATTTGTATCAATTATTCTTGCAAATGTCTATGAACAGATTTTATAGACAGTCAGAAATATAGAAATATTATTTAACAGAATGCAGCCATTCCTTAGTTCAATATTTATATAGTGATTTCTACAAAGCTGATGCATGAAGAGGGTCTTTCCCTCTCAGAGTCTGGAAATGGGAGATGATGCCACTCTCGCCCTTGCTGCCCTACAGGCATTGCTCCTTTTATTAGGAACATGCCAGAAGCTCTGAAGTGGGCTTAAATACCTGCAGATACCAGTTATCAAATCAAGCTCTACGCTTGTTACGAAATTACTGTTTACCTGGATGCGGACTCGTAGTGATTATACTCCACTCATTGCTACCTGAATGGTATCTCTGGACTTTATCATAGGTGCAGCTTCCCCTGTATCCATAGTGACCTCCGGTTACGTAGATGACGTCATGCAGGACACAGGCAGTGGCATTCCCAACACCTGTACACAGTGTGAAAGTCACAGCACATCTTCAGACTGCAAATGGTAGCCACAGTCACTTCCAGCCACAACCCCATTTCAAATGACTCATTAATTAATATTTTAGGGTGAAATTTTGCTGCAAGCATTTAGCTGAATGTGAAATTAAGTAAGTTTGTCAAGACACCTTATTTTAGCAGCATAAGAACAATTAAATAAAACTGCAGTGATGGAAACATACTGCATGTAATACAGCCCATGCAGCACTACACAGAATTTTTATGCAGTAACTGAAGACAGATCATCACACTGGGTTTGGGATATGGAATTGCTTTCAGTATTTCACTAAGTTACAGAGATTTGTAAAAGTCACTGCTATGGCAAAGATGAAGACAATGGGAACTGAGATCATTCAGTGTCTTGGGATATCTTTTCTGATACTTTTCATCTTTCTCATGGTGCTATTAGTTAGACTATTGTATAAACAAGGGTACAAACAGAATGGAGCCATGTTAACTCTGTCTCTAGGAGAACAAAACAAAATAAAACAAGGGATCTGGCAAGATAAAATGGACCAAAATTAGGCAATCAGTGTGGGAGTTTGAAGCATCTAATAAGTTTCACACAGAAAGCAGGATAAAACAACTGCACAGACTGTGTAACTCCTCACAGTACTAGCCTATCATTTCTGTTTTTAAAGGAAATAAACCCAGAATAATAGCAATGTTTGTGGAAAATATACAAGTAATGAAGAAAGTTATAGGAGCATTAGGGTTTTTTCTTGTTATAGATACCTTCAAAAACTCTCACATGTAGAAAAATACTATGTTGCATCATGTAAATAATTGCAATAATTTCTAAAAATGTTTAAGTGTATAATTGTTTATAAAGTTTATAACAAAATAATACCATTTAGACTGTGATCCAAATTCATACATTTTTAATAGATCATTATGTTGGCTGCTAGAAACAGGCGTTAATGCTTTTAATTATCCTCATACTAAAGATTAAACTGAGGATCCTGAACAGGTGATACACTGAAATATGAGGGAACTGCATGGAAGAAGTTTTAAATGAAGATGACACCTCTATAGATGACTGCACAGAAAATCTTAGTAATCTGGTTTTATATTAAAACAATAAAATCCGCTGCTCTTTGACCATTTAGTCTAATATACACTGAACAGTCTCTATGACTCTAATACCTGGTACTTTTCTGATTCTTTTTAATTTGCACAGAAATTTCACTCCTGAAAGAAGACAAAATTAAACTGAGACTACCATTTGCCTTTCCACTGTAGTGTTCTAGCACAGCCCCACAGTGCTTGGATGTTTGCGGTCATTTGCCTAGTAGAGACATGCACCAAAGGCCACCAGCATTAACAGGAGATTCCCATGGACATCACTAGAACTTACATAAAACCCTAAACGTGCCCATGGCATTAAAAGGTGGCAGATGCAAAAGGACTGACATTTGAGGCAGACACCATACCTACCTACCTTTGATCATGTTTGCAATAGGAAGCCATTTCTTTTTTAAAGGATCATAGAACTCAGCTTCTTGCACTGGAGCTCCCTTTCGGTATCCACCCAACGCATAGATGCAGCCACCCAAGGACACGGTGCAGTGGTAATACCTTGCATCAAGCATGGGGCAGCCTTCTATCCACTCATCTCTCTCGCTATTATATATCCACACGGTGTCAAGGGCTTCGATGCTCTCCGTTCTATAGCCTCCTGTCACATATATATCTGATCCCAAGCTAGTGACCCCATAACACTCTCTGGTATGATCCGGCATCTCTGTTCCCTGAACCCATGTGTTGGTTAATGGATCCCAGGCATGCACTTCTGATAAGGGATGCCAGTAGTATCCTCCGATCACATACATGGCTGCTGTAGGTCTTCTGGAAAGAGTTTTGGGATTGAGGTTCAGGGCTTTGTATATGAGTGACCTTATCTTAGTATCATTAAGTCGGCATTTTTTTTGTAGGCTTAAAACTGACCTCAAATACACATTATCTAAGTCTACCCTGATGCAGTTCAGCAGTTCATAGATGTCTTCAAGCCTTTCTTCCACATTGTGAGCAATCCACTTAACGACAGCTTCAATGGCTGCCTCTTCTTTCCAAATATTGAGATTATCTCTGGAGAGAATATAAGAGAGCTTCTCCTTGCCAATATCCAGAAACTCTTCCTGAGTCCACACTTCTTCAAACTGCCATAACAATACCCTCCTGGACTCTTTCTCTAGCTCCGAGCAATCATGATATTCAGCAAAGGAGTGCATCCCTATGCAGTTGTCAGTATCTAAGTGCCTCACCAGAAACTGTTCACAGGCTTTCTTTACTGACAGGAACTGGAGGAGGTCTGCTGCCTGGAGCAGACTCTGGACATTTCTCTTTGTTATCTGGATCTGCGATGTGTATGCATAATTAACGAGAGCTTCCAGTACCGCATGGCTGAGCCCGGGAAGTCTGATCTGTCTTTTAGATTTCTCTTTCATATCGGCTGTGAACATGGCTTTAAAATAATTGCTGCAAGCTGCTAAGGCGGCTTTGTGGCAGTGGAAGATGACCCCCGAGGCACACTGCAGGGTGATGTCGGTGAACAGTCCGTCCAGGTAAAACGTTCGGAACGCCTCCAGGAAGTCGACGGGGTGAGAGGAGTCCTCGTAGAGGTACGTGTATTCCTCCTGGCCGACCGCTGCCATCGCCCTGACCCGTGCACAGAACCGGGGCCGCCTGCCGGGCTCCCCGGGGCTTGACCTCTCCGCGCCCGCGGACCACAAAGCCGCTCCGCCAAGCCCCTCCGCACAGTCCTGGCGCGGCGTTTACGCCCGGGCGGAGCGCGGCCGCGGCGGCCCCGTGACCATCTTTGGAAGAGCCGCGGGAGGCGGCGGGCGCGGAGCGGCAGAGTCTATTTTGGTGTCCCGTCCGCCTGCCCGGACCCGCCGACCCCTCCGCCAGATCAGCGGGCCCCGCCCCGGGGAGCTCCGGTCTGAACCCCTACTGCCAGCCGAGGCTCCCCACTGCCGGGGCAGCGGAGTATGGCGCCCACAGCGACGAGGACAGAAGGCGCGGCCGTACTCGGGGCAGAAGCTGATGCCCGGGGAGCGCCGCCAGCTCGGTGGTACTGAGCCGCACAACAAAGCAAGAGGGCTTCGGCTGCCACGTACGGAGAGCTGGAGCTGCCCCGGGCGCTGGAAGAGATGATGCTGGGAAGAGCAGCAAGCTCCTGGGGCTCTCCCATTTTACGAGCGCAGGATTCCAGAGGGGGCAGCCAAAGCTCTCCTCAAACACCTGAACCTGACTGGGGGCAAAGGACGGTCACAAACTGTGCTGACAGACTGTAGCCAGAAGCAAATTATTCAGGAAGAACATTATACTGGCTTTTAACACTTCTGAAAATGCTTCACAATTTAAGAATCCTTTTTCTTCTCTGCTAGGAAAACACTTTCTGCAAAGGAGACCTTTAAAAAGTATTTGCAACACAGCATCCTCTGGGTTTAAGCAGCTGTACTCCCTCCTTCACCTGCAGCAGGGTTTGGATCCTTTGGATCCTGCAGCTGGGTTCCCCCAACCCTGCCAGAGCTCTCCTGAATGGAAAGGACTGGCAGCAGTTTCCCCCGCCAAAAGGAGGTGGATATCTGTTATTTTTAGCTAAGTGCCAGCAGTACCCAAAAGGAGAAATTAGGAGAATTCCTGCTCAGCACAGATTAAAAAGAGTAATTTTTGTCTTTTAATTACTGGTGGTACTTCCTCTGCAATACCCACCAGAAGCATGAACTGAAAAGTGTATACAGACATACTTCTCTACAATCCTTCTTCACATGCTAATCGCCCAACAGGACTCAAACTTGCCCTTGGCCTCTCTGTAGTGAGGCATCAACAAGCTGGTCCAAACAAAAAGCAAAAAACCCTTCGCACATCTTTGCCTTTGGTTTCTCAACCACTCTTGATGCTCTGCTAGCCCAGGAAACTGGAGTTCTGTGGTGTAACCCAGGAACTCGCAGTAGCCCTGCTGCCTCCAAGCCAGGCCTGTCCCTTAGCTCAAACTACTCACTCCATTTTTTTCTCTGGAGCATTCCCTTGTATAGGCCTGAGTCTGTTTATGCGTTCCTATGCCAACAGCTTTGTTCTGCTGTGGTTTTGCACTTTCCATGTCATCAACTTCCCATAGACAAGCAAGAACTTCTCCCAGGCCTTGGACCAGCACATAAGACTTAGGCTGCGTAATCTTCACAGTAGCTGGTGTACAACAGCAGACCGTTACCATATAGAATGTTTCCCATACACACACACATTCCCTTATGGATTTATTTTTGTAACATCCTTACATAATCATCTCCCTCCCAGAGGGTACTTCGATTTAACTGTGATGAATCCGCAAGTCTTGTGGTCAGCAACACTTAGTACTGCACATGTGTCCCTTCAAGGAGCTTTTCCCTTTCTTTTTTGGCTGGGTTACCAGCTTAAACCAGCTTCATTATTTGAAGATCCTCATCTCCCCTCCCTTATACCCAAATGTGGAAAAATCTGGTAATTGTAGTACTTCTGAAAAGTTCTCTCTTCAATTAAGAGGAACAAAAAGACCTCACATTAACAGCTTAATGGTCTACCTACTGGAATTGAAAAATCTCTTCTGTCTCCAGCATGCACTTTGTCTGGAAAATAGCATCAGCTCAATCCTCTACCTGAAGTGATTAAATCATAATTGCTAATATTTCAAGTAGAATGCTTAATCTACTCTCAACTCCTGCATTGGTTCTTTCATCAAAACCACAGAAAGTACCCCTTTTTGAGCACGAAGATGAATTTCTCACTCTCAACACAAACTACAAGGCAGGTTGCTTAAAGCTAAAAGAACAACAGTTAATATGCAGTGGGTAAAAAAGCTGAGTAATTACTTATAAATGTTTTATGTTTGTTTTATGTGTGTTTTATGTTTGTTTCTCTAAGTAAGCAACTAAGATCTGTGCACAAACTGAAAGCAAGCTGTCTCATGACCAAGTTCTGAAAAGCACGTAAGAGACAGACACAGGACACGGAACATTCAGCAGCACACCTGGAGTGAAGGAAACACAGAACTTAAAAGAAAAAAAGTAACCACACAAAACTATACAACAGCCATTACCATTCTTTTGAATGGCCTGGAGATCAGACAGCTTACACTTGTACACTGCTACAACTTGAGACCCACCAGTTCTTCAGATGCTGTCTTCCTGCCCTTGCACAAGACAATAGAATAAGATCTCCAATACAAATATTTTAGGCACCTATCAAATACCCATCACCAAAGCAACGCTCCTGAGAACTCAACTACATTAATCTGGACATCATAGACAACAGAGAGCTCAAAGCAGCCTTCTACAATTCATTGAAATAGGTGATGGGATAAAAACAGGACCTTTTACAAGTATGTATTCCTAGGAAATCTTGATTTATATACACCGTCAGCCTGAAAACAGGCAAGACAACTCCTAAAAGTCTTCAACTGAGAAAAAGAAGGCAATGACAATATCAAATGTCAAGAAGAAAACAAGAACAGTACCACACACAAAACAGGGGAAGAGAGTCACAGCAACTGCAGGCTGCTGAGCTGCATCTCAGACATCTGCAACCAAAGTGCTGCAAAAGTTGGGACTAATTTCTCAGTTATTAAGGCACTTAAGCTTAGGGCATTTAAGCTAGAATAGATATCAGTTCAACAGCAGACTACATCGTCATTTTCGACCTTTTGTGGGACTGTAAGAAGGAAAACATTTGGCATAAAATGTTATTTAATGAAACTTTTTTTTAGTATCTCTATGCACATGGCCCAACTCTTGAGACTCATCTCACTGTGAGTGATAAACAGAAAGGCCGCATATTCACAAATGATTCCTTAAACTGTTTTAAGGCAGAACAATCCTGTTACAAAGTTAAAAGAGGATTATACTATATGGATGAGAGTGTATAGGCAAAAGTCAATGTAAACATGTATACATGTGCACCATTTATGGGCCTGTGCATTGCAGCAGAAGCTTAACAAGAAGAAAGCACCAAGCTGTCTCAAAGGCGTCCACACAGCAGCTCAGACTGGTGTGTTAGCCCTATAAGAAGTGGCAGCAGCACACTGCCAAGGCTGCAGGCAAGAGAATGGGAGAGTGAGTTTTCTTCAAACAGAGCAGTAACATCACTACTGCTCTCCAGAAGGGGTCTGACTGACAAAATAAATGAAGGTATTATCCAAAGATTGACACCTACACTGGTGTATGCTGTACACTTTAAAAGGACAGGTGCCTGATGATACACAGGCCAGAACACATTACACAAATGAGGTGTGTTGCTTTTGTCAGTGACAGTAACTTTTAATTGTCTTTACAATAAAAGATAAATTATTAAAAAGTAATTTTGTTGGGTAAAATATTTAGTAATTAAAATATAAATGCATCTTCAGATCAAACAAGATTACAGGCATACCAAATAATTTACAAAATTGAGTATTTATCCTGATCAAAGAGAGGTAAAAGCCAACAGTTCCAGAACCATGCTCCTGGCACCGAATGTTTTGTAAGTAAAGAACTTAATCATTTTGTGCACTAATCCTACTTCTTCCCCTACGCATGTGTGACAGAAAAGGTCAGTTACTTAGCTGGTAAAGGCCTGGAGGGAGGATAAAGACTAAGAATAATGGCAGTTCCTCTTGCAAGCCCCTTTTTCCACTTATGTTGGAATGTGTACTATGTCAGAAAGCCATTTTAACTTCAATTTCCCACTATGGCCAAGATTAAACATAAACAGCTTTATATTGTGTTTAAAAAGATACGTTCAGGTAACAGCCCAATGTTATAATATTGTGCTTTTATACGCATTCTGTTTTTTTTCTCTGAGAAAGATTAAATATAATTGCATTAGTTTCCTTTTATCATTTGAATTATTCCTTTATAAGCAGTTTCAAGTAAGACATAATGTCAGTAGCAGAAGACCACGCCAGAACAGAACACTCCACAGGAGTAAGATTTTGGGCCAATTGAGAAATCTTTTTCTCCAAGGTATAGCCCTGCCTGGGCATAGCAATATCACCCTTCTTCAAAAACATTACCGGACATAAGTCATTCCCACCATCACCTATATATACAACTTGTGTGTAACTTACTCCTTGATCCAACTGTTTATCTAGAAATTCTTTTAAAACTTCCCTTTTGCAAAGGTTTTTAGGGCACTTTGCACAATGGTGAGCGTGGAAGTCCTGTACAGTCAGGTAGCCAGTACTGCTGAATGCTGCAGGGTTTGTAAACACTTCATCAAACACCTTATGGAAGTCAGCAGCTTTCAAAATCCAGTCAATAAATACTGTATTAGAATCTGAAACAATTATGCAGTCAAACAACTCCTTGTTTTCGCCAATAAAACCCAGAAGATCTACCATTCCTGCAGTGAAAGGGATTGTTGTCATAGTTCTTTTCATTACATCTTCTTTGACGCCATTGTCTCCCAAGTAGACAAAGACTCTGCCCATATATTCTGTCCAGTGTCCTGGTCGGTAGGAGTTTCTTAATCCATTAGGAAGCTTTTTCTCAGGAGCACATTTCACAATCCAAGTATCGCTATTTTCATCTATGATTGTATGGTCAAAATCAAAAGCCAACAGAAATTTCATTGCTGTCAGAAAATAGTTTCCAAAACAAACAAACAAAAAAAGACAATTATTTATTTAAATAAAAGTACTGAACTCCTACCCTGAACCTGTGCTCAGAAGAGAAAAAATGAGGAAAAATATCTAAACAAACTATTTATGGCCACTAGAGCTATGGGAAGTTTTGCTGAAGCTAAAAAGAACCCAGTCTGTAAAGGTCAAAGTTCTAGGTCAGCATCAAGCTTGTTTAAATTACAAGAATGTCAAAGTATCTAAATTCATGCTGCATTATAACTCATATTTGCTAACATAGAGCCAATCTTGCTGTACACCTGCACCATCAGTTTGACTGATCAATTCTAAGTTTCTCCATCAGCACTTGCCAACACACCCAAACTGGGATTTTCCTAGCAGAACACCTTCACAGCTATTTCAAAAGGAAACTGCTACTGAACAGAGGTAGCTAGCTTTTTTAACAATGACATGTCACATAAAAACAGCCAACATGAAGACATACTGACATTTGGGAATCTGGAAATCAAACAAACACACAAAGTTTCCTTGCTGTTGTCCTACAGTTTCAGTACCTGCAGCGCACCTCTGGGCTACGGAAACCCCTGGGAACAGGAAATACCTCATCTGGAATTTAACGCCGTTCCCCCACAGGCCAGTCCTCCCACATGGGCCCCGCCGCCTCAGCCCAGGGCGTCTATCAGGCCAGCTCTCTGCCAGCAGGCCGCGCCGCCACATAAGCCGCTCGCCCTGGGCGCAACCACCCGGCCGAGGGGTAAAGCTGAGCAGCCACGGCGGCGGAGCTGGGCTGGCCGGGGCACTGGGGGAGCCAGGCAGCAGACCGATAGCCCTGAGGGAAAGGGCCAGAGCCGGCTGGCCTGCGCCGAGCCGTTACCGCCCGACAACGGCCGCACTGCCTCCGACCCACCTCCGCGCCGGCTGCGTCCGCCGCCCGCCCCGTGCCTCTACTCCACACCATCACATGACTCTCCTGCCGCCGGGTTGCCCGGCAACAGCGCGCGTCCACAGGCGGCGCGGAGAAGCTCGGGGCCATGGCGGCGGCGGCGGCGGCGGCGGCGGCGGCGGCGGCGGGGTCCAGGCTCCCCCGCGGGAGGCGGCACCAGCATCAGCTCGCCCGTGAGTGGGGCTCTCGTGCGGGGACTCAGCACCGGGGGGACCATTGCTGAGCCCGTAGCCACAGCCGGCTATACACGGCTCCGGGCGGCTGTAGGGGTGTTCCTGTCTCCTTGTCCAAACCACCCACTCTCACAGCTGCAGACAGTAAGACAGGCCGTTTGTTTCTCCTTAAGAATTGACTACAGAGAACTACCCTGAAACCAGTGGAGGTACAGTGTCATCCAGAGCTGGAGTTCAAGAACTAGGCATCTGACAGTTCCCTACCTGTAGGGAGCAGCCTTTTCAGCGTACAATTTTAGCCGCTTTCACCTTAGACAGAGAGAGGAAGGCCTGACCTGGTCTCTATCATAGGGCAAACTGCTTAGCAATTGCATCTGAAAAATAGCCTTTGATGTCAGTATCACTGAAAGCCTCCTTACATTTGAAACACAGCATGTCAGTCTGCTGCAAACCAGATGAACAAGAACTTCTAACAGGATGCTACTCCATACAGAGTGCCATTTCCTTTAAAAATACTGCTGATGGTTTGAAAGGCGTTTCACAAAACCTAGTGTAAGTTACCACAAGACAAAGAGACAGGGGGACATACAACAGTTAAGTCAGTGCCACAGCCCAAGTACATGCACTTAGCTGTAGTTAGACTGCAGATACCCTGTCTTAGCTCTGGGGTACAGAGATGGGGAGAGTAATTACTACTAAGGATATCTTCATATTGTTGCTATGAAAGAATTCAAATCCTGATACAGGAATATAGGATTTTCTGATACCAGGTAACCTATCTTTTCTTCCCTCTGCACAGCACCACACCATTTGGAAGAAAATTACATTCTAGATGGCTGTTTTCTTCCAAATGAAATAGATCTTCATCAGGTAATTATATTGCCAAAAGCAGAATGGGAAAGGCTTCAGCACAGCCTTGGCAGCAGAACCAGAGAAGCTGCATGCATCCTCGCTGAGAAGAAAGAACAGGAAGAAATGCATTTACGCTCCAAAGCTGCTGTAAAAGACTGGCCCAATACCAGTATGGCAAGTACAACACACATTTGTGAACAAGGGTATTCATTTTCATATATGGAAAACCACTCATAGTAATATTTCTAGCTGCACCCCCTTTGTTTAACATGTGCTTTTAAAATATAAATATTTTAACTAAAGACAATTAAATATATTTAACTTCTAATATCAACTTTTTTTTTAATCAAAGCTAAAATACAAAATTAATAAAAACCCAAAACACTGAGTATCTCACCTTCAGAATAGTTTATACGTTTTTAATCCATGGGTTTTAGATGTGATTTCTAATTTTATCTGCAATATAGGGCATGGCACAACAGAAACTAAAAGCCAGAAAACTACGTCAAGAAAGGGAAGAGGAAGAAAGAAAGTTAATTGATTTGGAAGAAGCAAAGTTCCAAGCAGCAAAACGGAAGGAGGCTATTGATCGTGCAAAAACCTACCTAGGCTATCAGAACGAAAGAATTAAAGGGTTTCATGTGTGTTGACAGCTTTTCAAATTCAAGTTGTACTGAACATCTTTAAACATTGCTGAACATGCAAATTATTCTAAATGTTCTCTTGCAGAGTGCACTTCTACTTACCAAGGTCCTAAATGAAAGAGATGCTCAAGTTGAATTTAAAAAGTTAAAGTCAGATGCTAACAAAAAGAAGGATGAAGAAAAGGAACATGAATGTAAAGAAGCTAATTTCAGGGATCAAGAAGAGGCACGTCAGCGTTATATGAATGAACAGGCACTACGCAGAGACCAGCTGCAACAGTAAGTAATAATCAAAAGTTACCCCAAGTTGTTGTTTACTCTTCTCACAAATACATTATAAAAAGTTTTTGCAGAAACTTACTGAATCCAGGGTGCCACAAAGGACCTTGCACAAATGGGAAAAGCTGTGATATTGCACTCTTTTACTTGCCAACAGTCTACATGTAAACAGTCCAGCAGGCTTCAATAGCTTTTAGACAAATCACTACTCAAAAGTTGTCACTGAAAGTGTATTTTAACTCAGTTTTAGTTCAAAAAATGGTTAAATGAGATTTTCCATTTGCCCATAACTGGAGTCCAGAGAATGCATCAAGAGAACACATCATTGCCACCTCCACTGGCATCAAGAGAACACATTGCCATCTCCATTCTTTCTGTGGGGCTCTTCCAGATACCTTAATGAAGGAATCCTCAGGGGTATTTATAGACATCTGGCCCTGGTGATCTGATAGAAGGAGTCAAATTCCCTGAGGCAGAGGAAGGGTTCAGAGACTGGTCTCACATACTCCAGGTCTAACACATGAATCCTTGCAGAACTTCTTATAGAACACTACCAGCTTAAGCTATTGCCTGCATGCCCAGGGAGAGAAACATAGATACAGTGGGACTTACTGGAGATATCTTGTGACTGAGGATGCTGCAGAGAGAGGCCAGAACATTATGAAGGCAATGGTGCTAATGAGTCATCCAGATAAAAGATTGCAAACTGTGAGCACACCAGGTACCTAATTTCTCGTCAAAGGATTTAGAGCTACCATTACAAAAAATGATGCCATTTTTCACTTTGATATTCCACCCATCTTCAATTTAAAGTGTCACATTCTTCAGTGCAAGGTACCTATGGTTATGCAGAATCTGCATCCATTCATACTTTGTGCAGTCCATAGCCTATTTATTCTTTTTTTTTTCCCCAATTCAGAATAAAGGAGCGCAAACATCAGGCAGATCTGGCCAAGCTAGAAGACAAAAGAGAAGGGGAACAAATACAGTTATCGAACCGATTGTACCAACTGGAAATTCAGAAAGACAGAGAAAAGGAAGAGAAAGAAAAAGTTGAACGCCAGAGGCAGCATCAGGTAAGTAACCGGAAGTCAGAGTTTAAAATGCTTGTTTCACCTTGGCTGCCTGAAGTGAAGCTGTTGCATTTGGTCCACAAATAAATGGGCCTCCTGGCAAGAGGAGGTTTGCTTACAGCTTCAGTAGCAGTGGATCATATACCTACCCTGCCAGCTGCAAGCTGTGTCTTTCCTCTGTGCTTTTGAGAAAGGCCTCTTGCATGTACTGGTGGGGTTTGCACAGTCCCATTCCTCTCAACATCCCCCTCTCCCATGTGTGTGAATGGAAACAAGGGATAATGCTCACTGCATTGCACAGCAATTTGTCTGTGCAATGGGCTGGAGAAGCAGATGGTCAATGCTCAGTTCCCCTTCTCCTTACTCATATCTACTATCTCCTCTTCATGTATGAACAGGAAGGCAGAAATTAAGGTACTGAAAAACTATTCCCTCTCTTCTTTGAAACAAACACAGAGAGAATTGGGAGTGATTCTTTTAAGCTGCTACCCTAGGCCCAATTTTCTCAACTTTCCCTGTTACATCAGGACCATTCTGCCCCTGCAGGAGCATGTAGCTGACCAGGAAATAATCAAAGCAATAGAGAAACAAAAACAAATGGAAGAAGATGCTCGGATCAAAGCCCATTTTAAAGCAAAGCAGATTATCGCCAAGATGACAAAACAGAAAAAAGCTGAATTGCATAGGTAGGTACAAAGCTAGAGCATTAATTGCAAATAAACTAAAAATCATACTGTAGCCATTTTCAAATCTTTCAGGCTGATGATATAACACAATCCACAGTTATTCTAAAAATTAAATTATGATAGAGAGGATAGGAAATTTGGGAATAAAAGGAAATTCTGTCACGGGTTCCTTAATACTGGGGGGTGGGGGAGTGATCTTTCCACCCTTCAAAGTACAAAGACATACAGAAGTGCAAAGCTCTACACCAGTGTGTTGATCAGTGATTTTCCATGTCACCTGCCAAGCCTCCACCTCAACAACTAAAGACAATTAAAATCCTCAACAAAAGTATTTTTGAGCATAAGCTATATTTCCCTGAACCAGATCATGAAAAATAATTAAGACTTCTTAACTAGGCACCTGTATTAATTAATTACATTGAGTTATTATTATGGGAAGGTCGTTTATCAACATGGGGACAGCATGATGATACCATTGAGATGATCTAAGACTTTCCTTCTTTTCTCATTTTGGGCCAATAGACCCAATATTTCTCCCCTGATGGCAAAATGCTAAGCAGACTCCTCACTGCATGATCCAACTCATTACTGCAACAGAAAGCTACAAGAATACAGGGAACATTTATTAAAGCAGACAATTAAAAACAAAGAAAGGAACACTGGAGATTGAGGAGTTGGGTGGGTTGGGCTAGACTGTGTGGCAAGAGAAGAGAAAACTAGAAGCAGAACTCCTGAGTTTGGTATCAATAGTGCTTCAGGTAGGTCAAGGTATGTATCCTGGTATTTTATGGTAGCTCATATTCTTCTGCAGACAAGTGCAGGAACGTCAGGACAAAATTGTTAAACAATTAGCTTTACAAATGGCTGAGGCATTAAAGAAGGAAGATGGTCGTCTTGCTAGAGACACTGCAAAAAAAGAAGCCGAAGAAGAAAAAAAACGCAAAGAGAAAGAGGCAAAGCAAAAGGCTGCAACTGAATCTATTGCTGAATACAGAGCCACTGTGGTAAGAAACCTAGCCTGTTCTTATTCCTGCTTTACCTCAACCAAGGAGCCTGGGTGAGATCACATCTGGTGGCTCTGGTGCCCTGCATTAACATGCTCCACCAGTGCTACTGACATCTTTCCTGGACTTCTCTCCCTCTCCCACTTCTCTGTTCAGTGAATATCTGCCACAGCTGCTGAAAGCCCTGGGCTGGGACACTGGCCAGCCACAGTGACCGTGCTCATCAGAGTGCTGATATGGGGCTGCTTCTGCTATAAAAGATATGAGTTCCAGCTTAGCAGGCTAGCTCCTTGGTTATCCTTTTTTGTGTATTTTGTAAAATACAGATGAAGATGAAAGTGGAAAAGGAGAAAGAAGAAAAAGAAGAGAGTAAAAAAGAATATAATAAAATAATGGAAAATTACCACATTTACCTGGAAAAGGAAAAAGACAAGAAACAAAGACAACGTGATGCCAGTATGGAAGTACAGAAATTTCAGATCCAGCAAATGGTAAATAGAAAAGCTGTAACCTGAAAGAAACATGCATGGAAACCAACAACACTAGCTCCTACCTGAGAGGAAGCTTACTGTCTTTTGGTTGGTGGGGGGTGGTGTGGTGTGGTAGTGTTTATTTGGTTTCATTTTCTTAAATCATTTATGCTCTGCATACACAGAGTAGCCTCCTCTCAGAGCAGTGGCGCAAGTCAAGGTTGGTTTACAGTGACAGGTCACCTCCTGTACTGTGCCATTATGTATTACTGCTGTCCTGTTGTGTTTTCTGGGCAGGTCACCAAAGAGCAACGACTAATGCTGATGTTCACTCAGCTATCTAATGTACCATTTTTGAGGGGGTATGGCAGGGGAGAAAGTGGGGAAAGATTATATCTGACAAGTATCAACTAATATCACCACAGATCTCCTAATAAGCTTAAGTTTTAAGGGACAGTTACGTTGTGAAAGAAATACTAAGCTTTATTATTCCCTTTTCTTCATCAGGCTGAAAAGCAGGCAAGAAAACAGCAGGAAAAGCAAGCAGACTTGGACTACGATGCTCAGACAGAGTTTATTGCTCTCTGTAAAGAGCAGGAATTTCAGAGCTATGCAAAGCAAGTAATTGAATCAGAGGCCAAGACTACACATCATCTTTATCCTCTTCTGAAAGCATCCAAAGATGTAAGAGGACTTGGACTCAGGCCATTTTCCAGAGAAAAAGAAGGATCAAATGGTTTTCAAGCAGAGGATGGTGCTGGGACCCAGTAACCTTGTAGATGCACTACTGCACAAGAAGTTAAAAACATGATGTAATACAGAGACTATCTAGCAGGGAAGGGCAGAAGCAGTTTTCATGTGGTCAAAAAATGTATCTTTTTGAACCTTACAGGCAGAGTTAAACTGCATCTATTATATACCATGAATCACAAAATCTATTTGAAAAACAAAAAAATAATTGCCTGAGAACTGGTTATATTCTCAAAAGTAAAAGTTAGTTTATTAAACTTGAGGCAGGAACGTATGATACATAATTGACCATCCAAGTAACCCATTCCAGCCAAAACCTCACTATTACTGTTCTATTTTTATTATTTACTGTTCTAAAAACTCACTGTCCCAGGTTTTTCAGGCCTGCGATACAAATTCCCAGTGCAAAAGTTCACATTTTTCACTAGCTTACTTCCAGTTAAGTATTCCCCATACTTTACACAAAAAAACAGAGAAGAAAAAACAACCTTACACATGTGAAAGTCAGAACAGTACTGCAATTTTTATAGAATTTTGCAACGACCTCTGTAAAACAAACATTCCACTATAAATGAGTTATATTCTATGAAAATAGAATGTGATTTGATCACAGCCCTTAAAAGGTCACCTAGGAAACAAATACAGGTCCCATGTAACTCTCAATAGCTGCTATAAAACCAGCATGGCAAAGAGAGACAGTATCATTGAACTGCTTCTTCAAAAAGACTAACAATGATTCAAGCTGCGGTAAATAGATCTGATCTGAAATTGCTTCTCAGATTCCTCAGCTGATTTACTCTCCAACACCCCAGTCACCCACACATCTCACTCCTTAAGCTTAGTTTCTTTGCCAAAATTTTACCATCATGTTCCTGCCTTGGACAGAGTTAAGGTTTCCTGTAATGACTTTTGTGTAATGACCTGGAGTCTAAATAGGGTATCCCCCTATTCTGGGTTTCACTGGAAACAAAACCCAAGAAACCTGAAGCTTTGTTTTGGTGCACACAAACTTCTGTCCCAGCCTTCCAGCTGCCCGTCTCTGCTGGACAAACTAGAAAATCATGCAAGTTCTAGAAAAAAACCCCAAACAAACCAGAAACAAACAACAAACCTGAAACTAGTTTTACACAAAGGATGCTTGACAATATCTCAACTTGGAAACAGGTCTTTTATGAGCCTGGTTTCAGTAGCAACAGGCTTTGAAGGAAGCACAGGACTTCGAGAAAGACATGAGGCTATACCGGGTGAGGTCCCTCCTGCAAGCTAAGGGCCAAGCAAAGCTAGTTTTGCCTCCCCTACAGCGTAAAACATCTGGATGCAAGATGAATGTACTCCTTCCCCAGAGCAGCAGCCACCTCCTCCCTCGAGGAGTCTCTTAGAGGCAGGGCAAGGAAGGAACTTGTCGAAGGAGGGGAAGGACAGACCCCCTCATCCAGCTCCCAGGAGAGCCAAGGGTTTTCCTTAAGGAAAACAGTGCCCAGGAGCCACTTACTTTGCCCAGATAACGGATAAAGGCAAGTCTCCAACACGCAGCTACCGGCAGGCCTAACTGGATGGGGGCTACGTGCGGGAGCGGCAGCCCACAGAGCCAGCCAAAGCGCCGCACCACCGACCGCGCAGAGCTGGGGCAACCCGGCGGGAAGAAAACCCGCGAGCTCGGAGCGGAAAGGCGGAGGCAGAGCGGGGCGTTGCTTAGCCGGTACGGGTTAGTACAAAGAAAAAGGTGTTTCATGCACCGGCTGCGGACGAGGGCGGCTCCCGGGACGGGACCTCCGCGGTGACCGCCGCTGCTCGGGCCGGCTTTTGTGCCCGGCGCGGAGAAAAGAAAGGAAGGGAGAGAAGCACTTCAAAGGCCGAACTGACCCTCCCTCCCTGAAGGAGCAGTTGACGCCCGCCGGCAGCTCCAGGCGGGGCGGGGCGCTGTGCTGCTATAAGAGCTGCGGCAGTCCCCGCCGCTCTTTGTGCTGAGGTAACGCTGCTCTCTTTGGCATCGGGAGGGGCTGCTCGGGGCCGGGCGCTCCCGCGGGCACGGAGCGGCCGGAGGGTGGTGGCCGCCGCATTTGTTCTCTTTCTGGGGACGGAAGAAAGAGCCCCGACTCCCCGGGACACCGGGCTGTCGGTAGGGATACGGCTCTCTCTCAGCAGGCGCTGCCGCTTCCCGGAGAGTCGGGCACTGGGCCGACCCGCAGCGGAGAAAAGCCGAGGATGGACCGCGACGGGCCGGACGCTGCTCGGCGGGAGGCAGAGGTGGAGCGCGGGCGCTACTTGGAGCGGCGGGCGGTGGCCCAGGAGCAGCTGGCGCAGTGAGTAAGCGGCGTGCAGAGGGCAGCGCGGCTAGGCTTAAGCTTCTCCCGGTGACCAGCTCCCTGCTGCCGGGGCCTGCCTGCACCGCCGGCGGCGGGGGGCGCGCAGCACAGGCGGCGAGTGCTTTGGCGCCAACTTGGCTGCGGCGGCCCTGCACCAGCCGAGGCGGGAGCGGGTGACTCATTCCTCGTAAACCATTGTTTGATTCAGCATCGCGCCCTCGTCAGGCTGAAAACTCGTCACTTCTCATCACCCGCTTGTTCCTCCGTAACTCCGTTTTCCAGCTTCACAAACGTCTCTTGCTTTCAGCGGCAGCCCTAGTCAGTTAAAGACGACTGTCTATATTCTGGCAATGAGAGCAAGCGGCTTGTTTCTCTAAGGCAAAATTCCTTATTGTCGATGCCCCCTGCCCGGAATCACTCACAGGTCCTCCTAGCACCGCTAATGGCCATGGCCACGCCTTGCACAGTGCTGTGGCACTGCTTGGAAGTCAGCTAGCTGACAATGGCCCAGCTTGTGACAGTGAGTAGGCTGACAATTAAAACGGGCTAACCAAATTATATCTAATACTTGAGTCACTATGCTGGTCATACTTGTTTTTGCTAGTATGGGCTTAACCAGCTCCCTTGCACTAGGACTGAGCTTTAGCCAAAGGACTTGCAGCTGCCTTTGAAAAACATATGGTTCTATTTTTGATTGCTGACATTCTACTTTCACTTCAAAATATTAAGGTTTACTGTTAAACATACCTGTAGCTGTGCAGAATCCACACCTGTTCATTACTTTGTGCAGTCCCTAGCACATTTATTCAACTTTTTCCCAATTCAGAATAAAGGAGCACAAACGTCAGGCAGATCTGGCCAAGCTAGAAGACAAAAGAGAAGGGGAACAAATACAGTTATCGAACCGATTGTACCAACTGGAAATTCAGAAAGACAGAGAAAAGGAAGAGAAAGAAAAAGTTGAACGCCGGAGGCAGCATCACGTGAGTAACAGGAAGTCAATTTAAAATGCTTGTTTCACCTTGGCTGACTGGAGTGAAGCTGTTGCATTTGGTCCACAAATAAATGGGCAAGAGGAGGTTTGCTTACAGCTTCAGTAGCAGTGGATCACATGCCTACCCTGCCAGTTGCAGGTTGTCTTGCCTCTGTGCCTTTTGAGAAAGGCCTCTTAGAAGTTGTATTATGGCACCTAAGCGTTGACTGGTCTAAAATGGAAAAAGTCTGCTATAGACATCAAGGAGATTGTCCGTGACTTGAGAACTGAATTTAGGTTCCATGTACCCATTCTTTAAGGCCATTTTTCTCTGTTGGGAAGAGGGAATAGTCTGAGACCAAACATACTATCTTTTCAACTTGTCTTTCCCTTTATGACTGGAGATGTTTAGAAAAAACAGTCAATACATCCTTACCACATCCAATATTTCCCTCCCCATGCCTGCTTGAGCAAGGAGAAGTGGAGGTACTGTGATGATTCACTGGCATGTAAGAGAGTAAGAGGAGACAATTCCCCCTGAAACCCCACTTGCTTCCCCCCCATACTCTTCTCACCCCAGTTACACAACTTTTACTTCATTCGTTCCCAACTTTTAATACACAATAAAAGCTGTATATGACTGCCATTTCTGCATGATTATAAAACGCCTTGTGCTTTACAGTTTAGTGGTTCTACAGACTCCTACTGTTTCAGCCGTTCAGGGTCTGTGCTGTGACTGATGCACAGGATGGGAGCAGTACAGTTGGAACCAGCGGGGAAGTAGGGGAAATAACATAACTTACAGATACTGTGCCATGGGGCTGCAGCCACATACTAATTTTACTTTTGCAGTAGTTTGTGGTAAGTAGGTCATAAGAATGCTCCTCCACCTTTGGGTTTCTATTTTCTATAGCTTCACCACTGCTACAACCAAAGAACTCTTATTAGGTTAGGCCTGAAGTCTTTGCTAGATCCAACCCCCAATCATGTTTTCAAAATCTCATTCTACATAAAGCTGTTTTCTATGTAAACAGGAGCATGTAGCTGAAAAGAAAACAATTAAAGCTGAAGAGAAACAAAAAGAAGACAACGAAGATGATCGGATTGAGGCTTATATTAAAGAAAAAGAAATGATGGCTGAGCTGACAAGAGAAAAAGTTGCTGAGACTAATAGGTAAGGCTAGGACTACACTTTTCAGCATTAAGGTTCAAACTTGCAATTTTATTTTGTGACAAATGTTACTTAATTTTGTATCAGCAAAATTGAAACTTTGTGATGTAAGCAATCTTTCTGTAGTTAAAACTTGACAAAGAAGTAGAAAGTACAGAAGAAAAAAAAAAAAGGCTACCAGTTCCAGCAGTAATTGGTGCTGTTGGGGGTGGGATTGCTGGCTTTGGTAGGAGCAGTGCCCCAGGTAAACTGAGCAGATATCCTGGTATGTTACAGTAGCTCATGTTCTTCTGCAGGGTAATCCAGGTGCATAAGGACAAAGCTCTTGAACAACTAACTGCACAGATAAATGAGGCATTTAAGGTTGAAGATGATCGTCTTGCTAGAGGAGCTGCAGCAGTAGAAGATGAATACCAAATAAAAATCAAAGAGAAAGAAGCAAAACAAAAGGCTGCCATTGAAGCTATTGCTGAACACAGAACCACTGTGGTAAGAAAACCTAGCCTGTTCTTACTCCTTTTTCTGTCATGTACTTCTGAATACCTTTTGGAAACAGCACAGATTCTAGAAAAACAAGTGAGAGGAAAATGCAGGTTCTCACTTAGCAGCAGCTCTCAAATTTACCATCTGTAGTTTCAGAATGAACTTTTTAAAGAAGGTTCAAGCAGCAGATGTGATGATCCTCTCTCAAAAGTTAAGTTAGAAGGCTCCAGAATTGTTGGCAATTTGTGCAGACATTTTCCCAGACTCTGCACTGCAGCTGAGGAGCCTGGCCAAGATCACATCTGGTGGCTCTGGTGCCCTGCATTAACATGCTCCACCAGTGCTAGTGACATCTTTCCTGGCCTCTCTCCCTCTCCCACTTCTCTGTTCAGTGAATATCTGCCACTGCTGCTGAAAGCCCTGGGCTTGGATGCTGGCCAGCCACAATGACCATGCTCATCAGAGTGCTGATATGGGGCTGCTTCTGCTAAAAGATATGAGTTCCAGCTTAGCAGGCTAGGTCCTTGGGTATCCTTTTTTGTGTATTTTGTAAAATACAGATGAAGATGAAAGTAGAAAAGGAGAAAGAAGAAAAAGCAGAGGATGAGAGGGATCGTAATCAGCAGATGACAGCAGATCACACCTACCTGGAAAAGGAAAAAGACAAGAAACAAAGACAACATGATGCCAGCATGGAAGTACAGAAATTTCAGATCCAGCAAATGGTAAACAAAAGAACTGTAACCTGTCAATGCCTTCAGCTTCTAAAGCCATAGGATTAGATTTCCTGGATGGGAGAGAGAAAGCAAGCTTGCTGTGGGTGTGATACGCATGTTCTGTTGTTTTTTTTTTACCTGTAAGCACTGCAGGTGCTGAAGCTAGGGACCAGCTTCCTCTCAAAGCAGTGGAACAGAAGCCTCTTCCAAGGTGACTTGCTCCATGCTGGTCAGGGAGGATGACCTGAGAGAGCTGATGATAAGAAAGAGATCAATAATGACAGATCATATCCTGTCCTATATCATTATGTCATTTTTTCCAACCATATCACTGTTTTCCTTTTACATCTTCTGGAAAGAGTAGTAGTCACTGAGCTGTTCAGTCTACCTTTTTCATGGCGGGGTATGGCAGAGGAAAGAAGTTGAGAGGGATGATATCTGACAAGTATCAACCAACTATAAACTAACATTACTTCAAAACTCCTGTAAGCTCATCCTCTTGAGTTTTAAGGGAAAGTTATGTTGTGAAAGAAATACTAAGCTTTGTTACTCCCTTATCTTTATCAGGCTGAAAAGCGGGCAAAAAAACAGCAGGAAAAGCAAGATGACTTGGACTACGATGCTCAGAGAGAAGCTGCTTTCTGTAAGGATCGAGCATTTCAGAGATAAAAGAGTGAGTAACTGACTCAGTGCCATTACTGGATCTAATTTTTATTCTCTCCAAGCTTCTAAGGAGGGACCAAGACCTGGGCTTCTTAACCAGCAAACTTGCAAGATTGGTGGAGTGTATACATGTGTATTATTCCAAAACAACTCGGGTACGGTGGAAGGATGGTTGATAAGAGTTCCTCCTGCCAAACGTATGTGAGCAGTCAAGGTTGCTCATGGACTGAGCACTGTGCAAGAGTGTTACAGCTTGTGTTGCCCCCTCAAAGCCCTGCCTCATGGCAGAGGCAAGAACTCTCCTCCAAGCCAGCACACACCAGGAATTGTCTTGGTTGGTTCATCCTGCTGTGGCCTGGGCTGCTACTAGGTTTTTGGACAGCAGGACATGCTGGGGGGAGCTGACTGGCTCCCAGTACCCATGTCAGTTAGTGTGGCCCATAAGGGGCTTGTCTGTAGAGTGAGGAAGTTGCTGCTGAGAACTTTACACCCATGATGTGGGTTTTTCAGAGGTTTTGCCTAGAATAGCTCTAGCCACTGCTTGGAGCACATCTTCCTATTTGAGTTTCATCCAAAAGGGTCCAGATTGTGATCACTCTGTAATGTGAACCAAAGCACAGTAAGTAGAAACAACCAAGAGATCTGTTTCAACAACTCAACTTCTGATCTAAACTAAAATGCTAACGTTGCTGAACTATCAACTAAAAGAGACCCAGTTCTCGCCAATAATCTTGGAGTAATGTATTTTTTAAATTATATATTTTAAAAAAAGAGACATGACAATTAACTTGTGAAACTGTCTCTAAAATTTTTTTCTTTTACTTAGTTCACTAACGAAAGATTTATTTCCCTTCTCTGAGCCAGTGCTCCTTTTACTACTGCAAGCAGAAAGAATGAAAACTTTTATTAAAGCCTTTTGATCACAGAAGCTGGAGCCTTGAGAAGCACCGAGTACAGCAGAAGTGGTGCTGAAACCTGCAGAGCTTGGTAATGCTCCAAAGGCATCCTCAAGTGCATATTTGCACGTCCTCACTACCATGCAATTGGTGAGTTAAATGGGTTTTAGTCTACCTCTACAGCAGCAAGAACCAAGGTGGACTGCAGCCTGATTTCCTGCTCTGCTTCAAGAAATGCCCTGTTTTGCAGATGGTGTATATCTGCATTTGAAGTCTACAGCCTGCTTCCATGGGGCTTATACCCTTTTTATTGTGAACATCTACAGAAATACCAAAATCAACTACCAGAAAACTCTTCCTTTCAGTACACCTAGAGTGAAGTCTTTTTTTTAAAGCACACTGGCTAAATACTAATTTAGTTACCCAAATTCAGCATGGAAAAAATTCAGCACAAATCATGGTATATCACTTGATTCCATAGTCTGAGATGTGCATGCTTTGTGTGCCTGCTTTAAATGACAAGCTCTAGTTAGTAATCCTCTATAAAAAGCTGGCAAAAAAATCTTCAAGGGTTTTAAGAACATGAAGAAATACTCCAGGTTCTAAAATTTTCAGTGAAAAGGCATTTTAGTAACATTTCATTGTCTTTTACAGTTTTCCTACATGAAAAGCAAGAATTGGAAAGCTGCTTGCAGGAATAATACAGAAGACTAAAATCAGTTTGTTTATGGTATGTTGAAGATGACAGGAAGAAAATAGAGGAAATAAGCTGAGAGAACAGCTCCTTGTGCAAGCAAAAGGAAGCTATTTCAGCAAATAGATGAGAATCAGTCCAGCAATGAAAAGACTCCTTAAAGAGCCAGACTCTTCTCAGCAGAGTCAGGTGACTGATGTAACAAGTTGTGACATGGGACATCATGCTGAATAGTCATGAAAGCCTCCTTCACCAGGAGGTGGTGGAATCACTACTTGTGAAGGCTTTAAAGATGTCCCATGTACGGCAGGAGGTTGGTCTAGCTGACCATCAGAGGTCCTTTTCAGCTACCATTTAAAGATGGCAACAAAATACATGGAGATCAACTGGAGCTAAGGAAAATTGCTGACCTGGAATAATCTCCTAATGGAGAGGTACCTCTGATCTAATGCCTAGCATCACATTAGTTAATATTATTAGTTAATAGTTGGAGTTGAGTCACTATCCTCAGAGGTATTTAAAAGATGCATAGATGGTGGTGGACTTCAGTGCTAGGTTAAGTTTTAATAGCTAGAAAATCAGAATATTATTTGAGAAATTATTTTACTGGTAAACTTCAATTACTGTTTTTGCTCAACAAAGCACCCTGTCAGATGGTCTGCTACTTTAGGAAGTTGTAGCAGATGAGAAACGTAATAGGTGTTCGCCTTACTACAAGGCCAAGACCTTAGAAGTGCAAGCCAGCCCTTGGAGGGACTGAAACAGACCTCAAAATCAAACTGCGTATTTTCCAAACCTGTCACCCAACTCTGGAAGTGGAGCAGCAACTGAAGTTTAAACATGCAGGACTCCAGGGTCTAAGATGATATTCTCCCAACTGTAACACAACTGGTACCTGTGGCTGTGGTACCCTTGTAAGACAGTGCTTTCATCATGGATCTAATAAAACTCCTACATAAGAAACTAAGAGAGGAGCTTTCTAAAATGCCCCTTCTGCTAAGGGAATTTGAGTTGACTCACGGTGCAGCTCTTTACTGTTAGGTAATGTTCCAGGCTGGAGTTGTTACTTCTGTTCAAGCTTTTTTTAACATGACAGCCTTTGCCATTGCTCAGCTCTGAGGAAGTCTGAAGAGGACACCTACTGGAAACAAAACTACCTACAAACAGAAGAGGTGGTGCTCCAAGAGTTGGGACTGCTAAGGGTGGACACTTTCATGTTCCAGTACAGACTGGCTGGGTACTCCTGAAAAACAAGGAATTTTTATTTATTTGGGTTTATTTCCCAAAGCTCACTGGTCATGTTAGAACAAATTATTTGTTCTGTTCCAACAGGTAATTTTTTTCAGATGCCTGTTATTAACTTATACCTTCCTGGTATCTCTTGAATGGAAGAGTGCTACAGCTAGTTTGTAATCTTCCTCTTTGTTCTGGCACTGCATATTTGAGAGAAAGAAAATTTGCTACTTGCAAATAGCTCTTAACCCCCCCCAAAACAGCACTAACACAAAACAATAACCCTCATCTCCGACAGGTAAGACTAAAAGGGAGTTGAAGGCCAAAAATGTGACAAGACCACACAAGAGGTCATCTCTGAAATTATTTTAAAGGAATTCCTTTCTGTTTAAAATGAGCTGTGCTAAAGGCTTTGTTAAAGTTGTAATATACGTAGTCATTCCCTTTACATTCCTGCCCTGCCACCATTACCATTTAAGCTTTTTCTAGTTTTGGTGCATCATGGTCTTTGATGGCAAGAACTAGATACCTAAGTGGATACATAAATGATTCAAACCTACCCTTTAATCTGTTAATCTCTAGAAAGCAGTTTTAAAGCACAGTTGTTCATAGCTGGTTGAGACTGTATTGCATAAACCAGCATGCCACTTTTTTTCTGTAGCCTTCCTCATCTCCAATATATTATCCAGAGAAATGCACAATTCTGTTAGGTGATGAAGGGTTTAAACATCAGAACTGCAGGTCCAGTAAAATCCAACATTACATCTCCGTTAACATAATAGTAGTTGCCCCTCTTATATGAGTAGCACCTGGTCTGACTCCTTTTCTATTTAAAGGGAAAAAGTGGGAAAGGTTAGAAAGCAGCAACATGTACTGGAAGCAATAGTTACTGAGCAGACCAGAGACAGGATCAAAGATGAGACCACCAATATCTAGGAAATACAGATCCAGCAACTGGTACAGTGGCATCGTGGAAAAGGGACAGACACGTTGGACACTCTTTGGTACAGCTTAGTTATATGTAAGACAGTTATTTCTGCATTGGTTTCAATTACAGATGATGAGAGCATATACATGTAATTGTACAGTGGTTGATAATTCTGCAGCAAGACTTAAACTCTGTTTCTTCTTCAGAAATACATCTGGTAACTGCAGAAGTATCTACTAAGGAATAAGAAGCTACCCACTGTCTCCTTACAAGTTAGATGTGCCTGCGAAACCTATCAGTATCTAACAGCTGGAGCAAGTTACAAGGCATGCTATTTGCCAAAAACCGCCTATACTCAACTTCAGCTCAACAACAAAGTGCCACGGCTTGCAACTGTATCAGTAACTGCTCTAGTTTTATTATGGAACAAAGCAGTAGATTGACTTTCTAGAAGTCAAGAGGTAACAACGAAAGGTAAACTATCAAGTCATCTGCACTGTATTTGAGTATTGCTGGGCCTCCAGGCTTCATTCAAATCTTATGCTTTGGCTTAAAAAAATTTTTCTTGCTGAACAAATAATAAAATTGAGTAAGCTGTTTAAAAAGATCTGCCTGTGTCAGTAAGATCAATGGTGAGAGCACCTTTTATTTGTTACAGTTTTCTACTTGTGACTTTGGAGAATGCAATCGAAGATAGTATTTTATCTTGAGAAAGTTGTGGCACCGAGTCTAATCCTTTATGGGAAAGTCATGTCTGCATTAAGACTGTGGGTATCTAGCACACAAGTTTCTGAAAGGACTGTAGGGAATGGGAAAAGTACTTTGTTGCTTTCTCCTAAGCACTGCTGCCAGCACAGCCAGGTTGCCAGGCTGCCAGTAGGTGACTTCTTGATCAAAAGTTGTTCTTTCACTCAGTTCTAAACTGAATGTAAGCTGTCTTACTACTACTTCTGAATACACACCATGAACAAGGAGTTCTTCTGTAACTAGTGAAAGCTACTGTGCTTCACACACAAGACTTATTTTTGTCTAAGTACAAGATCAAAGTTTACCACTAGCAAACTATCAGTACAACAATCAGTTGCATTATATGGCTGCATTTTTACGTATGTTACAATATATAGCGAATAGACTGTCATTTCTCATTCTGTAATTATATAGTGAATAGACTGTCATTTGTCATTCTGTAGTAGACATTCTAATTCCATCTACAACTCAACACTATCATCCAGTTTAGCATGGAATAAAAATCTGACTATTCACATCTTCAGTAAAAATGAACAGACTGGTTTAACTGAAGAGGTAGTGCCCTGGCATCAAATCACCATACTTTGTAAAGCTGTACAGACAGTACTACCACTTTAAAAGGCTGGAGATTTGACACTCACAAGCACATTTACACACACAGGCTGCACCATATGACTCAGAAGTGAATACAGATTTAAATACAGAAGATGCTAAGTAATACTGCAAGCACACATGGCAGGCATATGGAATGCACTAACAAATATGCAAAAGGGCATTTATTTGATAAGTGTTTTAATACACAAGCTGTACATTCCATATCAGCTACTTACTGTCCTGGCTGACAAGTGGATCTTCCCTGTGAATGAATTACAAAATGTCCAAAGACTGAGGTTTCCAAATACTCTGCTAAATATTACATGCACAATACTGCCTCTGTGATTAACCACAATTCTTTTAGCTGGTGAAGGAAACCAGTAATTAGCTAGTTCCTCTTACCACTGAACATAAATTAATAGGCTTACCTTCTTTTCAATCCTTTCAGCCATTCTTTTCATTAGCAGTTATGGCGAAAGCCATACACCAACTACTTTTTATATACAGTTACAGAGACATGCACAGGATACGTAAAAATGTCTAACATATATATGTACTAGAAGTACCTATGCAACAAAATGGAAAGCTAAAGTTTTAAGCTAGACAACTATGGAACTCTACCAAACTCAAATTTTGCAAAATGCAAAAAGTTCAGACTTCTGATATGCATTTCCTTAAATAATTTCATTAAGCACTGCATTAGGGAAAGTACTATTTTCAGCAAAAGAAGGGAAGTGGAAGTAACAGTTCTTTACATTTCCATCACATTGACTCCAGCAGCATGGAGATTAATTTTGTCACTGGTATCCTCCAGGTTAAGTTCACACACACACACACACACACAAAAACACCACAAAGCAACTCTTGCTAAAATACTGCCTTTTCTCACAAAGCTGTTCTTCGAGTATTGGAGAGAGAATATATAGATGATTTAAAAGAGGGATCTTTGATAAAGCATAGCATGATTAACTCTAGGTTTTCTATTATAAGGGAAGTCCTAAAATCAGGGATATACATTTTTGTCAATCAGACAAGCAATCGGTCTACTAAGCCCCTACAAGGCTGTCAAAATATACTTTATTGGCTCCAAATAAATCAACATTTCCAGGAAAGGTGGCTAAAGGGCTACTTTTTTATGTTTACATTAATATAAAATCCACTTGCCAGACTGACACTATGACAAATTAGACATTGTTAGGGGATCACTGCAAATTCTTCAGGGCATCTGACATAGACCACTGCAAGAAAAGTCTGTACCGCGCGATTTCAACTAGCAAGTGAGAAGTTTTAGGTTAAAATTTGGCAACTAGATAGAACAAAGGGTTTTTTTCTTAAAAATCAAAGCAAAGCAATAACTGCAACACTATGGCTGTGTCAAAGAATTCACAGACAGCAACGCATCTTTTACAGGCAACAGTGTCTACGCAACCTTATGTTACATCTACCCACCCTCACTAAGAATTTGTGCCTCCAAGTTGACGGCAGTACCCAGAAAATCCAACATTAAACAACAGTCTCTTTCTGCTGAACTTTGGAAATCTACTGCCAATACTAAATTCAGTATTCCATGTATACATAGGCTGTATGGTACTAGTCAAATGTCAGTATCGTCAATACAAAAGAGAATGCATGTCTAATGGGAAATTTTATCAAGCCTGTATATACACTTAAAGAACTGCTTACAAAGTTAGTTTCATACACCCTGTCCTCATTTCACTGAGTCTTCAGGTTCACACATTCTCTGGAGTAAGATCAGTTCCAAGGTACTGACAGAAAAAGCTGTCCTCTCAATGTGCTATTTTCCACATTTGCAAGGAACAACCACAAGCATTGTTTTGATTACCTCTGGTACACATAGAAGTATTGCTTTTAAATATGCTTGCAGTTCAGTTCTCTAAGCCAAAAGCCAAGCAGCTGTGACACAGCTGCCAAACATGGCATTGAGCCACACTGTGGCAACAGCACAAGGCAGTTACTGTGAAGCTGGGAACAGCAAAGCTCTGCCAAAGAGGGAAGAAACAGTTCCTGGACAGCAAGAGCAGCAGTCACTGCCTCACAAGGCAGCAAGAGCCCACTAGTGCTTGGGATGTCCATGGGATTGTGCTTTAGTCCCACCAAATTTTTATCAACATTCTCAATTTCCAAGGAAAAGCACAAATGTGGTAAATCCTCCCTCTTACAAGGAAGGGAAACACAAGTACACTTTAAGTTTAAACAAAGTGATCAGCACTAAAACAATTCAGCACCAAGTATGACACAGGCAAAGGTATGCACCATCAAGAGATCAAGTGTATCCCACTGTGTGCAATTAGAATTAACCAACTTCTCACAAAGTACATTAAAACCCAAGAAAATTAGCTTTGTGACACCAGCTCACGTGAATTTTAATAAACTATGACATAATTTAGAGCTCAATTTGTACAAATATGTTTCAGAGCTGTAACAAAGCAGTCAATATGAAAGGGCATACAAGTGCATCTTCTGAAATAACTATACACAACTGTAAACTACTATTGGATATAATCTCCATTTTGAGATTTTTGAACTAAGGACTTTGCAACTTACTTTGTAACAGTTCCTATGGATTGCCTTATTGCTGCTTTTCTCCCCTCTTCTGCAGTAGTCAATACAGTTGAAGGATTCTGCATTTGTTTGCATGCTTATATGAGCTTCAGTGGTATTGGCAAGAATATTAGTAGCGCAAATGTACTTCTTCAGCAATAGTTTACTTGTGGTTCAGCTCCATAAAAATAATGAGAACACTGCAACAAAGAGCTTTTAAACGAGACTGTGAAGCACATGGCATGCATAGCACCAAATAAATGCACTGAGGAAGTCTCTGTCCAAGGCTGCCATACAGTTCTCTTAAGCCTAATTTCCTTTTTCTTACTAGAGTCCCCCAAAACAGGACTACATCTTCTCTACAGAGTTCACAGTGGCTTCACACAGAACAGGCCTACTACACAGGTCTTTGCATCACTACTATAAGCAGTTTTAACTATCAGCTGTATCCTCCACCCACATGTGGACTTGGGAAACATTTTTACACATTCTGTGTAAAACCACCACCACCATGTGAAATTCATACTAAAACACAGGAGAAAGCTGACAGACAAAGCAGCTCCACTTAAGTATTCTGCCAGAAAGTAACACTACACACTTCTAATTTTCTTCCCCTGAAAAGGTTGCTTATGTGGTTCACAAACGTGGATTTCCTTTTGCTTTCAAAACAGAACCATTTGTTTTCCTTTAGAGTAACAACTGCCTGGATCACATCAAGCCAAGTTTCAGCAATTCTGCTAATCTGCTGTAGACACACACTGATTACAAAGTGGGTTATATAGCAAAAATGTCAACTCATAACAAAGACAGGAAGACCAAGTTACACCATATACTCAAAGATCTGTCAAAAAAAACACATCAATTTTTTAAGCATTGTTTTGCTTCAACACAGCTTTACATTAATGCTCATTGCTTCTCCTGAGGAATTTCAAGATTTGCCAACCTTCGGTGTGACTAGTTAAAAGGATCGAAAGCAGCACTGGGGTTTGTGCCCAATCTATCCTCCTCTCAGACCACTACCATATCCCAGCTGCTCTTTGTTGATGAATGTGGGCACTCCTGTAGCAACACAATCCAACCTCCTCCTCTTTCATATGAAGATGTGGAGGTGAGAAAGAAATAGGTGGATCCTAGAGGTAGGACAGAAAAGCAGAAAAGGGAGGGAATTGTTTTGAGGAAGATATACATGTAGTAGGGAATGAGGAGGAATTGAGAGTACAGTCTTCAGAACAAGGGGATGTAGGGAGGAAAGCAAATTTTCATTTCATGTCTTAAACACCACTTGAAATTCTGCTCCAACTGCACCAAGCTCCAGTACTGGAGAACTGCAGTAGCCTTCTCATAGGCTGCGAAGAAGCAGCAAGAGTAGAAAGGATTTCCTTGTTCCTTATTCTGACACCCACTGTGAATTCTGGGAATCTGCTTCATCTCTGTGCATCCATTAATTAGCAACTGAGGCAGGGTAGTCTGGACCATCCAAGCTGAATTTTCTGCAGCAGACAAACACAGAAGCATGGAACAGAAAGAGGAGGTTACAGAGAAAATAATTACATTGCTAAGCACTTAAATTATTATTTTTTTTTTTGTTTAGGACAAAGAAGTAACTCCCAAGCACAGATGACAATAACAGAAGTACAGTGAAGATTTAAGTAAATTAGTTCACTTCATGATTACAAAAAAAAAAAAACCCCACAATATAGTTTTCCTCTATGAACTGTTTTCCTTAGGATTTATACCTACTGAAATACAGATGTAGCAACAGCAGTGATGAACACCTGGCAACATCCTCCTAGCTTTAAGATGACATGCAGTATACTTGCAGCTTTCTTCCCCACATATGGATAAGCATCTTCACAGGCAGCCACTCTCCTAAACTAAGTTCATCAGGTAAAAAATAATTGCAGCATAGAAGTTAACTTTCTAGCTGGCAACACACAAAAAGGATACATAAACCAATGAAATATTCAAAACACAGCACACTGTATTACACACGTAATTCATTTTTCATTTCAAGTTTATTAAAACTTTAGCAGTACAAATGATCCAGGTTTTAGATTATCAAAAGACCAAACTGAAGTCCACATCTTAAAAAAAGGCGTTCCCCAAAATGTCTCTAAAACTTTGAGACAATGGAAACATTAAGTCCACACACTCATCCATGCCTGTCGTCATCTGTTCCAGGACTTGTTTCATGGTCAGACTTTTTATCCTTACTAGGGGCATGATCTCTTTCCTGACTCTTTGATTTTTGGTTTATTTCTTTTTCTGCTGAGGATCTGGTCTTTTCCTTTTCTTTACTGCTGCGTGAATATGATTTTTTTGATTCTCTCTCTTTGCTACTTGGTCTCTTTTTTGAGTCTGGACTTCTATCCTGATCTCTACTAGACTTCTTATCTTTACTGGATTCAGGGCTGCTACTTTCACGGCTTTTTGAGCGCCTCTTCCTTTGGCTTTCAGAATCGTTCCTCTTGTATGAGCTTCTACTTTCTCTATTTGCATACCTCTCCCTGTTTCTGCTTTGACTTTCTTCCCTCTCTGAGCTCCTTGATTCTCTCCTCCTCCTGTTTTCTCTTCCTCTGTATCTATCTGGTGTACCTCTTCTTTCTCTGCTTCTTGATCTTCCTCTTCTTCTTGTTTCTCTATCTCTATTCCTTGAATAGTCTTTACTTCTGCTGCAATCTCTGTCTCTGCTTCTCGATCTTCCTCTCCTACCCCTATCTCGGCTTCTGCTGCGATCCCTTGTTCTACTGCTGGAACTATGTTTTCCTCTGGCATGCTCACGCTCTCTGCTTCTTGACCTACGTTTCTCCCTGTCTTTACTCTTCCTATGGTCTTGTTCATTACTTCGCGAGCCTGCCCTTTTACTTCTCTCCTTGCTTCTACTTCTTTCTTTATCCCTCCCTCTAGAATCATAGCGTTTTTCTTTTTCTCTACCTTTCTCATGGTCTCTCTCTTTGCTTCTTGATCTTATTCTCTTTTCATCATGTCTACTGTACTTAGAGTCTCTTTCTTTACTTTTTGATTTCTCTCGACTTTTACTATGGCTTCTAGATTTAGCTCTTTTCTTGGCCTTGCTTTTGTTATGCTTGTCATCTTTTTCTGAATTCCTTCTTGTCTCCCTGTCTTTACTGCTGGATTTGTGATCTTTTTTCTTCTCTCTTTCCCCTCTTCTGCTTGGGCTTTCAGAAACATGTCTGTGGTCTGATATTTTTCTCTCTTTTCCTCTTCCTGGGCTTTTTTGATTATCTTTCCTGTTTTCATGTATTTCGCTCCTTGGAGAGAAAAAGATACGATTTTTTAAGTATTTTGAATCCCCTCCACTCTGAAAAATTAAGTTAGAAGCAAGACAGCTTCACAACTGAAACTTAAATCACATTAGGTCATCTATATCAATAACTATATATTTACAGTGACATGATTAAAATCAGGCACAAATAATGGGATAACCAAATCAGCGCCCTGGGTTTTTTTTTTGCAGAAGCATAATGGAAAATCTAAGATGACCAGTATCACTTCAAATATGTAAAAAAATTTCAGTGCATATATTCCAGAAAGAAGTAATCTTACTTGTCCCCTTTTATCCATCTTTCTCCACTAGATACTCTCATTCTCTGAGCTCTTTGCATTTCTTGCCTCCAATGTGGAGGAGTTTCACTCCGTCGGAATCGATCTCTTGACCTGGATCTGGAAGGCGTCCGGTAACGCTTGAAAGGAATAAGAGAAAATTAGGTGTAAGTCTGAATTTCACATGGTGGGATAGCTATGCAAGATTTTTAGCCCTGGCAGTCAATTCTACATAGCACATAACGTGACACTTCATACGTATATAACAAGTTCACATTGCAAGTTATTAACTTACTGAAAAATACATTTGGCATTCAGCTAAAGCAGGAATAAAAGATTTCCAATCAAATAACTATTTTAAAGGTAACTTTGATTTTTGTACTCTGCTCAGAGGTCTTCTGCTGCTTTTCTAAAAATGAAAAACTTTCTTAGCTCTGACAAGCAACACAAAGACAATACTTCATACTTATTTACGGTGTTTAGTAAAATTTGAGGGATAGACTTCTGTTACTAAAAACATTTTGCTACAAGTACTGTGTAACATATGGCTTCACAGAATAAGAAGAACCAATCTGACAGCTCCCCCTGCCAAAAGGTGGAGAAGTCTTCCGCACATTTCTGTGACTGATGTCATACTGCTTCTGCTCATCACAAGAACCGTTTTTGAGCTAATTCCACTCACAAAATCAGAGAGTACGACACTAATATGAATATAGCATTTTTTTTTTTGTTCAAATAAAGAAAGTTCCCCTTTAAATAAACCCGGTACGCAAGCAGGAAATTAATTTTTCTTGTTGACTTCCTTCAAGCCTCAGCCCCCAATCAATTACAACGCACCTTTTCTATTTTACATCAACCATCCTAATGAAAACGGTTCCTAACACCAGCTGTAAGACTGTGCTAGCACCCTGTTTATTCTGGGGAACAGATTGTAAACATTTACCCTTGGTCCTCTTCCTTTTATTTTCCTTCCAGATCTGGTCACTAACAGCCTCCTCTGGTACGTCGACTGTGAATTCGATAGATTACTAAAAGTAATTTTTAAAAAGTTACATTGTTGTTGACATAAAAAAGAAGGAAAGAAAAAATAAAAACCAGTTTTAAAACATCTTCAGAAATTAAACTAAAGGAAAACACACATGCAATTTTATTATAATCAGTGCAGACAGTAACAACCACACAGTAAAAACTTCAGGTTCTGTGACCACAAAATATTTGACAAGATTTACGGGTTTTCCCATTTTTGAAAGAAGACTTTATAGATTCAGATTGGGCATGTTTCAATAAATTCTAAATGAAACTGTATTGCACCTTCCTTTCCTTTTCTTGAATTGGTCATTTTAAATTTTTTATTCACTAAAACCATTTTCAAAGCCTGTCTTTGTTCTAGGACAAATGCAACAGTTGCCAATAAACTGAGAAATCCTTTTTCATCCAGCAGTGCTCACAACATGGAACTGTTTCATAGGGAGAGGACTCACTTAACGTTAGAGTCTTAAACCAGTAACCTGACCATACCACTGTCAGTGCATAGTCAAATTCAAAACATAGTATGTTACCTATCCCTTTCCTTCTCTCTGCTTTTCCTGTCTTTTTCTTTCTCTTCTTCTTTAGGAGGACTTTTCCTCATCAGGAACCGGTTTTCAGGTACAGGAGGAATTTCTTCAGGACGGACAGTAGACACTGGCTGTGCTTCAGCATTTTCAACTTCACTTTCACTGGAAGAGCTTTATTTTTGTTTAAAGAAAAATTATACTTGAAGTGAGTTATTAGGACGAGGGAAAACCTTTCAATCCATTTAGATGATTCAGAAATTCTCTCAATTCAACACACAGTGATACCACAAGGAACTCAAGAAACAGCTATTTCAGGTGGAACTGTTTTCTCCCCTATGGCATATACGGTCTAAACTAAACAAACAACTACAGTAGATTTCTGACCAACATTTTAAAAATCTATGATAAATTCCAGTTCACACTGGAATAAAACTGGTGCAACAGTGAACATCATTTACTCTCTAAATACAGCTTTATCTATAAAACACTATCAGGAGAGTCAAATTCAGATCTTACACTAGCATATAAAACTGGCTACAAACTACTGGAATTCCAAGTGGTTGGAATAAAAAAATTGGTGTGAAATGAGCTTAGTCCCACTGAAACAACATTTAGGCGGCACTGCTCTATGTGAACACATCTTACATTTTGCTGCCAGCTTAGAAAAACATGACTTGCATGCACTGACACAACTTGTATCTCACGTTAACTATAAGTGAAACTATTAGATTAGAAATAACATTTTCAGAAGCAAAAGTGCCTTTTGAGTTTTACCACCTTCTAGTGACATGGCAAGACGTCTGGCATATCAGACCAAAATAATGTTCATTTATTCATTTCTCATTTAATTTTGCATACTACATTCTCCTAAGTCCCACTGCATACAATTTAAATTGTATCATATAGAAGTGAATTTAGGGAAGCAAGTTATCACCACCTACTTCAAACCAAGCACTCCTACAACACTCAAGCCAAAACCACGTTAAGTCTTGGCCCTTTCCTTCACTCCTTTACAAGCTGCAGCATGTATTCATATGGACACTGTCCTTTACCATCATATCAGAAAAATTTAAGCTTGTATATGGAAACTGACTCTCTCCCAAACTTCAAAATACCTAATTCACTAGTTACAGAACGCTATTCCGCAGTGATGGGACAAGAATGCATGGTGTACACGTAATAAAACAAAGTTTAAAATTCACCTTTTTTTGCTTTTCTTTCTCTTTTTCTTTTCTTTCTTATGTTTCTTGGAATTTTTCTTTTGTTTCTTTTTTCGTTTTTTAGACTTCTCTTCCGAAGCACTCTCAGAATCCGATGATGAATCAGAAGAGGATTCTGAATCACTTGAACTTTCTGAGTCACTGGATGAGGAAGATGACTTGTGCCTTTTCTTTTCTTCTTTCTTGGCTTTAAGTCAGAATAGCAAAGCCACATTTTAACATTGAGCAGGAAAATCAACTCATCTAGTATCTGCCCGAAATTCTTGTAATTGCATCATGAGACTACTTCATCAAAATCCTTAAGAACAAATGGAAGTTTTGGAGAAAACACTGTTTCTCCCAAGTACAATAAAGGGTATGTCTAGCAAGACATCAGAAATTTCCAATATTTTGCAATTATGAAGCTCTAACCTATCAAATCTATACTGTCAAGAACTTGTAGAACTGTGCAAGCTTTCAGATGACATTCCATTCAACATAAGCTACATATGAAGAATTACTTAAAATTTACAAGATGTTTCTAAAAAAAAAAAACAACTCCAGCTTTAGGTTTAACCTGATTTCATATAAAATCTATTCAGATCACAAACAAGAGAAGTTTTGAAAGAGGAAGTAAGTGCCACAGACTAAATTGATTACTCACTGAATTTAGCTTAGAGGGAAGATTCAAATACGCAATCTTCCTGCTAAGTGAAACCATGCTCAGAGAACAGTCCTAAATCTCCAGCTCGTATGTTGTGGTACGGTTTTATGTTTGTTCGATGGCTTCTGGGTGGTGGTGTTTTGTTTTTTTTCAAGTTATTAATCATCTGGTATGCAAAGGAACCCTGCTAAAGAGCAGACTAGACCTTCATTACGCAGTTCACCATTTCTCATGTGGCTGCTGGAGCTGCAAATCAGCAGCTTATTGGCAATCTGGCACTCGTCTGACTGGAAATAATCCAAGCACACAGCTTTTCATGCCCTTTAACTGATCTGAGCCCTACTTAAACTTTTAAAAGTGATGTAAGTATTATTTCAGAGTCACAGTAATTTGAAAATATATACAATCAAAAGGGCACTATAAAAACTTTACTAAAGGAAATCTAGGCTTCGGGGTTACGATGCTTCTGGTAAATCAGTTAAGTTATATGAATACTCTTGAAATGTGTTAAGAAATTTGTACCAGGTTATTGTTCAGAAAATTAAAAGCTCTATCCAGAAAAATCAAGAAAAAAACACTGTCTGACTTCAGACTGCTATAGCTGACTTTTCTAGTTAGCATCAAGTATCATTTTACTTTGTCACTGCAAATTACAAAGATAGCTCATCATTCACTACACAACATACTACAGCCACAGACAGAAGAAACAGAACCTTCACCATTAAACAGAAGAAAAATATTTCAAAAATAAATACTGATGTCACAGAATCATAGAATCAGTTAGGTTGGAAAAGACTTTTAAGATCATCAAGTCCAACCACTACCCCAGGACTGCCAAGTCCACCACTGACTAAACCATGCCACTGAGGGCCTCGTCTACATGTTTTTCTGACACTTTGAGAAGATGATTCTATCACTTCTCCTGGGCAGCCTGCTCCAATACCTGATTACCTTGCCTGTGAAGAAGCTTTTCTTAATATCCAGTCTTGTTTCCTCCTCACAGTAAACAATCTGTATTTCAGGAGAACACTTGTTAAGACTTGTTAAGGCTTCAGATCAGAGACAGAAATTAATTTTAAAGTTGTGTATGAATCCTAACTTAAAATATTAGCATTTTGCAAAGGTTTTCATAGCTTGCTGTATCCAAAGAATTCACAGTTTATAGAGATATTATCTGAGCTACGTTAACATGCAAGCAATTTAAATGCAACCTCCCACCCCCTGCACTTCATTTGCATGAAACAGCTAAGGGAAAACATTAGGCACCAAACACAGGGTTTTTTGACTACACAGCCTGTCTGCATCTGAAAACAATTCAGAGAACACAATGTCTTCACATAGCAGAAAACATAGAAATGTTTCCCTTAACAGCCTAACCTTTTTCATTTCTATTAAAGACAGAAAAATTAAAACTACTTAGCCTGGCCAAGCATTTCTTCTGTTGGTTTCCACTTGTGCCCAGTAAGATAATGCAATCAGGATTTAAGTATTATATATCAGTCATTGTTACAAAATAACTAGGGCAAGAAATTAGAAAAACTCTTGTAAAAAAGGGGAAAAAAAAAGTACAAATGTTATGATTCTGTTACATGAAAACAAGCCCTCTTAGGTACCACACTTACAGCTGTGTATACACAGAAAAAAATGGCAGCAGTACCAAATACTGAGTAGTATGTATTAGCGGTTACTCAACTTCTAGCATTCAGTTATTTGGAAAATGGATTTTTTTAATTCTATATAAGCAGATTAGAGATCTGAAGGCAAAAAGACACAAAGGTGATACTCATGTAGAGAACTTTAGGCAGTGGAAACTGTCTATGAAGAATACATCTGGTAACTGCCCTTCTGAAAACAGAAGTGGCATGTAGCTGTTTAATGGAACAGTGTATCCATTTTTTTTATTTACCAGTATTAGATACTCCTACTGCTTAGCAGGTATTACCGCGCTTACTGACTCTTGGGAGGTAGCAGTAGGTATCTGCAACTGCAAACACAAGCTCAGTGTGAGAACTCTTGAATTCAGGACTAACTTGGCCTGTTTTTGCAAAACTACATGATGGGAGGTAGCAATTTTTCAAGGATGATCAAAAGCAATAAAACTTACATAAAATGCCTTGCTAAACTGGTCAGAGAAGGAAAATGTATCATGGGGATAACGAGCCTTAGTGTAACACTTAGGGATGTACTATTTGTAACAATAAGCTAGTACTTCCTACCAACTTTTCATCAGAAAAAACATACCCATTTGGGCTAGAATGGTAAAAATCAGCAAGGACAGATCCACAGCTGCCCAAAACACATCTCTAGTTGCACTTCAGACAGCTTCTCTGTGACTGGTGATGAGCTGTGCAAACTCCATATTGCCACTTGGAAAATGGATGTAACTGGGTATGCTTTAGAGTAGCAGAGTTGAATGTAGATGTATTATACCACTGCAGAGATGGACAATGAAGGGTTCCTAATGGAGAAGAGTCACTTCTCAGAAAAGCATCAGTTAAGCTTTCATTCATAGCATCATCTCTTAATACTAACTTTTGTTCTGCATATTGTTACTGAATGTAAAACAGCGAATTCAAATGTATGAAGTTGCCATATTTTACTCCCATCAATCCATCTTATCTACCATATCCTACCCAGAACACCTTCTGCCTGTGTAACTAGATGCACTGATGTTCTAGATCTATCAGCAGCCTTCAATATTATTCTAACGTTTTTATTACAACATCCATAATGAAAGCTAATCATACAAGGGACCTTAAAGATCATGTACTTCCAACCTCCATTTATTAGACACTTTTGGGTTTGGCTTACTCAAAACCCCCCACTACATTGCACTATACTGTTTCCCACATCCCTTCAGGCAAAACAAGGTGTCTCCAAACTCAATTTCAGAAGTTGTTGAATAAGGCATCAATAAACGTAGTTGTTTTCTGTATTTTATACCTCCTGCATCTGTTTTAAGCATGTCAAAAACTATCTGTGACATTTTTACCTGCATTATTGTAACAAGTTCAGGTGTGTTATAGTTATTACTTTAATAGATATAAATGGAGGTGAATAGGTGAATTACTGAGCAACTACCTCAACAAATATAATGGGATACTTATGCAGAAAATAACACCAATAGCAGATGCATTTGGGAAATCATGTGGCAGGTAGGAAGCGAAATAAAAGGGAGAAAAAAAACCTCACCCAAAAATCAAAACAAAAATTCCAAAATAAAACAAAAAACTCAACAATTAAAAAGCCCAGAATTGTGTATATAGCAAATGCAGAAACACAGAACAGTTTAGGTTGGAAGGGCCTCTATAGATTACGTAGTCCAACCCCCTGTAATGAGCAAGGACATCATCAACTAGATCAGGTTGCCCAGAACCACATCCAGCCTGGAATGTGCCACAGGTTGCCCAGAGATGTGGTAGATACCCATTCCTGGAGACACTGTGCTAGTGTTTTACCACCCTTACTGTAAAGAATTTTTTCCTCACATCCAGCCTGAATCTCCCCTCTTTTAGTTTAAAACCATTACTCCTCATCCTGTCACAACAGCCCCTACTAAAAAGTCTCTCCCCAGATATCCTCTTGTGGCAAGAGGTTTTAGATACTCTTTCTGGTGACATCTAACTATCTCTGTCCAGCAGCAAATGCTATTTTGAATACTGAACCAACCTGGTGCTGGCCAATCACAAATCACAATAAATGAAACCAATCCTGCAGCATGAAGGTCAGCAAGAAAGAAACAGAGTTCTGTTTACAGTCCACGTGTCCCAGCTCATTACATTCAGGATCAGGTTTCAACTTATGACCACATATGAAATAGATACATTGCTTCCTACTCCATTCACTGTGACCTATTAGCATTTGCCAGACTTCATGAATTACATGATCATGCTGCATGGCACTGCCAAGGACTCTGCATCACAGCTGCTTGTAACCTGCAGCAAGTCTTACATTAGCCCCATGATACCAGGCTCTTGGGCTTGAAATGAAGAAATGACGTGGCCAGAAAGCAGGCGGGTCCAGGCACTTTTTTAGTGTCAGAACAGGTGATCTCATCTTGCAATTCACAGCAGTGACATTCAAAAAGTTACTTTACGATCAAATCCAATAACTTGTGCTGGCCTACAGCAGACCTCAAAAAAGAGGGTTCCTTGAGTTCAGGACATTTAGACAGATAGTTTCCCTGATAATTTTTCCCTGTGTTTTCACTGCACTGCTCTTCAGACTATAAGGTCTTCTTTTTTCCTATTTCATATGCATCTTGCTTCAAATATTTGCCACGGGTTCCTCTTATGTCTTTCACTGCATGACTAAGGACCAACTGTATCTTACAATGAAAATTACATACAGTAATCACACATGGAATACTGTTATTCTTGATTCCCGTTGATCAGATGACATTGCTACTGTGAAAAGTCCTGTATCAAAAACACCCTGGATATAGATGCTTCTGTAGACAAGCAACCTACCACAAAACTGCAACAGCAGAGGAGGGGGTGGAAGAAGAAGAAGAAAAAAAAGTCATCTCCAGCTCCACTCTGACCAGCTTCGGCTAAAGCCAAGCCAGTTTATACCTCATTGCTAGTTCACTAGAAGGAAAAAATTAATAATCTGGAAAAGGAAAGTCTGGATGGAGTCCAGGTAAAATGTGACTTACCAGAATAGCCACGTTCCAAAACTGCTCTTATTCCATGATTCCTAAATGTGTCATTTTGTATTGTATCTGCTTGAGAATTTGTACTGATACTTTTTTAAGGAAAAAAATACTGATAGAATGACATAATTACAATATTGTTCTTCGATGAATTATAAAGCAGCCACAGTCTGCCTTAATTGCAGAAAGCACACTTTCACGAACAGTGATTCTACAGGGACACTGATGTTGGAATGACGGTACGGCCCGGCACAAGCAATCCAGGAGGTTCCTCGATTGTGTGGAAGACAATTTCCTCCTGCAAGTAATAGAGGAGCCGACAAGGAGAGGTGCCATGCTTGACCTCATGCTCACCAACAGGGAAGGGCTCATTGGAAATGTGGCACTCCAGGGCAGCCTTGGATGCAGCGACCATGAGATGGTTGAATTTGAGATCCTTAGGACAGTGAGAAGAGCGTGCAGCAAGCTCACTGCCCTGGACTTCAAGAGAGCAGACTTTGGCCTCTTCAGGAACCTGCTTAGTAAGGTTCCATGGGATATAGCCCTAGAGGGCAGGGGGGCCCAAGACTGTTGGTTGATATTCAAGGATCACCTGCTACAAGCTCAGGAGTGTTGCATCCCAACTAGAAGGAAGTGCAGCAGGAGGGCCAGGAGACCTCCTTGGATGGATAAGGAGCTGCTGAGGAAAATTCAAATGAAAAAAGAGGCTTATAGAAAGTGGAAGCAAGGCCAGGCGGCCTGGGAAGAATACAGGGATGCTGTCCGGGAAGCCAGGGACCAGGTTAGGAAAGCTAAGGCCCAGTTAGAATTAAACATGGCTAGGGATATTAAGGGTAACAGGAAGGGATTCTACAGGTACATAGCAAACAAAAAACAGACTAGGGACAACGTAGGCCCCCTCAGGAAGCTATCTGGAGAACTGGCTACCCAGGATTTTGAGAAGGCTGAGGTTCTCAATGACTTCTTTACCTTGGTCTTCACTGGCAAAGTCTCTGACCACACCACCCAAGCCTTGGAAGGCAGACGCAGGGACTGTGAGAATGAAGACCTTAGGCCCACTCGAGGAGAGGATCTGGTTCGAGACCATCTTAAAAATCTGAACGGGCACAAGTCCATGGGACCTGATGAAATCCATCTGTGGGTCCTGAAGGAGCTGGTGAATGAAGTTGCTAAGCCGCTGACCATCATATTTGAAAAATCACAGCAGTCAGGTGAAGTCCCCGACGACTGGTAAAAGGGAAATATAACCCCCATTTTCAAGAAGGGGAAAATGGATGACCCAGGGTTGGGGTAATCCCAGACACAGCTACAGGCTAGGCAGAGAACAGATTCAGAGCAGCCCTGCAGAGAAGGACTTGGGGGTGCTGGTCAATGAGAAACTTAACATGAGCCGGCTTCAGTGTGCACTTGCAGCCCAGAAAGCCAACCGTATCCTGGGCTGCATCAAAAGGAGCGTGACCAGCAGGTCGAAGGAAGTGATCTTGTCCCTCTACTCTGCTCTTGTGAGACCTAACCTGGAGTATTGTGTGCAGTTCTGGTGTCCTCAACATAAAAAGGACATAGAAGTGTTGGAACAAGTCCAGAGGAGGGCCACGAGGATGATCAGGGGACTGGAGCACCTCCCGTATGAAGATAGGCTGAGAAAGTTGGGGCTGTTCAGCATGCAGAAGAGAAGGCTGCATGGAGACCTCATAGCAGCCTTCCAGTATCTGAAGGGGGCCTATAGGGATGCTGGGGAGGGACTCTTCATTAGGGACTGTAGTGACAGGACAAGGGGTAATGGGTTAAAACTTAAACAGGGGAAGTTTAGATTGGACGTAAGGAGGAAATTCTTTCCTGTTAGGGTGGTGAGGCACTGGAATGGGTTGCCCAGGGAAGTTGTGAATGCTCCATCCCTGGCAGTGTTCAACACCATGTTGGACGAGGCCTTGGGTGATATGGTTTAGTGTGAGGTGTCCCTGCCCATGGCAGGGGGGTTGGAACTAGATGATCTTAAGGTCCTTTCCAACCCTAACTATTCTATGATTCTATGTTGTCATCAATGAAGATCATGAATCAAGCCTAGCACTGCTCTGTGCAGAATCCCCCAGCAATACACTTTTCATGAGAATCTTCATTACAAGCTCCTATTAAAAACTACCTAATGCACAAAGCCATTTAATTTTGTTTATTTTTGAACCAGGATGTCAGTGTCTCACATTCCTGAAAACATCCGAGATATACCTTTAACTAAAGTAATGATCCCAACCAATGCAGCCAAGCTTGTTTGACTAAACCCCCTTCTCAAAAACTTTGTCTATCAGTATCAACCCCCTCCTTTTTTCTTTAAGAGAGTTAGCATTGTGTTACTTGCTCCAGTTTTTATTGAGACTTGCATTAGTTTATCTAGTCCATAATGACCTTTCTAAATACTCACTCTATACTTAGCTTTCTTCTTTTATTCCCCCCTCCACCCTTCCCCCAGTTTTCAGGATTTTCCCTGGAACTTTTAAAGTTTTTCTAACAATAGCATCACTTGGCCAGAGAAATTATTCCTCTGTAATTTTGCTCCTCTCATTCATTTTTACTAAACCCTTCAACTTTACGGAACAAAAAGAAAAGGGGGGTGGGGGGGAGAGTGGAAGATGGCAAGCATTTCACTTCTCTAGTTGATCGTCCTCTCAAATCCCAGATGAAAGTTTCTGATCTAGGCCTCTGCAATATTGTAATTGTGACTGTTGTATTATTCAACTCATCACATTCAGTAAATTAGCTCTGACAAGTCATCATTCACCCATTCCTAAATAAATCCAATTCTTCTGTACGAAGTGATAAGATTTGCTTCCTTCATAAAGCATTTTATCTGGATATTCATCGTGATACCCAAAAATCCAATTGCCAGTCTGGTTACAGTACTGCCTGACAGACTATGATGGGAGATACTGGTGGGTGGAGAATCCTGCTGTTGGAAGGGAAAGACTGCAGGACCTGCAAAGGCAAATGTGTTGCTACTGTGAGAGATAATAGCATGCTGGAACTGTTTGTTTGCTAAGTGCACAACATGGAACTACTGATGGGCTGTGCTGACCTAAGGCAGTGGAGGTAGGAACAGTTTGTCATCACATCAGCAGTAGACTTGCCAAGCTGCAGTCCAAAGCTGACAAATGGAGCAGGAGAGGCCCTTGGACCTGTCAATATATGGAAGAGGCCAGGGAATCCAGACAGGACGTGCAGTTTGTGGAGACAAGCAGTGTCACTGAAAATAATCAACAGAGAGCCGTCAAATAGTGGTACTGTTTGTAGCACATGACTCTGGGAGGCAAAAGGGAGCTGATATTCTGAAATATGAGGCAGTTACTAGAGGAGACTGCTTCTAAGAATTTGCTGTTAAGACAAAGATCTAAGGAGATCGCCAGTGATGGAAGTGTAACAGTGAATTTCTGTGGGGGGAGGGTACCTTATGATAGCAAGGGAGGCTTAAACTGAAATATTTATTGTATGAGCTTGTCCGGTAGGCAACACAAAGAAATTTGACACATCTTTATAAAATGAAAACAGAACTGATACTTCTTGGGTTTAGCATGAAAGCCAGTATAATTAGTAGAAGGTAGGTGCTTGCTATGAATGTTTCTTAGCTTAAAGTTGAGGAAAGGCAATTTGATTTTTGGGTATCACGATGGATATCCAGATAAAATGCTTTATGAAGGAAGCAAATCTTATCACTTTGTACAGCAGAATTGGATTTATTTAGGAATGAGTGGATGATGACTGGCTCTGCATTAGTGCCCATTAGGGCCCACATCCCCCCCACTCTCAGCTCTGTTCTCCACCTGCCCAACCCTGGCGCCTATGGCCTCTTGATCTCCAAACACTGCTGTCCACTGTTATCTGGTATGGTGCCTTATAGTGAGCCAAGAGGGCTATCCCATTGCCCTGGCATCAGTTTCCCTCTGTGGCACACCAGAACAGCTACAGGAAACAAAGTGTCCAGAATACTATCAGGACATAAGAAAATGGATAGGACCACACAGTCAGATATTTCCAAAAGCCTGATTTCTTTTAGAAGTTAAAGGGAACAAAAAAAAAAAAAACAAAAAAAAAACCCAACCCCAAAACATTTTGTATTTATTTTATTCACTGTTTGAATTACATGTACTTTAAAGCCCTGCCTAAGGGCTTTAAGTCATCAGACGGCTCAGTGCCAAAACTTAAGTAATTCGATTTCAAGTGTTCTAGACTGGACTAAAAATGGAGTGTAGCAAACCAAGGCAAACATGTATACAGACACGTAAACAGGTATCTCACCTACTAGATTCACCCGTTCTACATCTGTATTGGTTTATTTTCTAATCTACACCATCCGTGCATTTTCTAACAGTTACCATGTTCCTGAGTACTGTCCAGAGAAACAAAATTATGTCCTAATACACAAGGTGACTTATGAGTTCATCTGAGAAGTTCCAGAAGCTTTGAGAAGTCAGAAGCCCTAAGATACTTTGCTTGTAATTCTGAGGTATTGAAAAGATCACCTCAGACTCCCAAGTCATTCTACTAGACATCACAACAGGTGAACACAGAACTACATCAGAAAGGAGAGGAAAAACTAAGAAGCTCAAGTTTGATTGCTTGTATTTTCCTTAGGCCGAAAGAACAACTATTCTCTTATCCTTCAATATCCTTGATGCAGTCCTTCACAGTACGTAGCAGCAGAAGATGCTATGAATGAAAAAGCATGATAAGCCCTATCACAGGTCCTACCAAACATGCATCCTGGGTTTCCTCTAATGAGATTCTCCAGAGTGACACCAACATCTTAGATTGAGCCTTATTTTGTAAAAGAAACAGAATCCAATCTCCAATACTATGTTCAGCTCTGAAATGGTACAGCAGGACATCCCTTCCAGAAAGGACAGGTACTGTTATAAACCTGTTTAAGAGTAGTTTACAATATTATTGAACTCATTCCAAGTTTCTTCCAGGCTTTACTAGTCTGCAGTACCTGTTCTGAAGATTTACCTAAAAGAAAATTGAAATAAGTTCAATACCTACAAAAATTCCAGCAGTTATTAAATAGTCAGACTGCCATCAACCTTAACGCAGCACCATTTTCTATGTGACATGTGCTTGCCAGCATTGTACTAAAATTTAGCTACTATAAGGAAATCCAAGGCAGGAGAAGCTTTTAAGAAAGCACGTAGGGTTGTGTCAATTAGGCTTTTTCGAAGACAAATTGTACTGCAAAATTCACCAACTGCCCCACCATCCATCACAAATAAGATTCTAAATATTTTTATAAGCAACCAACAGGGAAGAAAATGAGCAAAATTACCTCACAGCTTGCATCCATGTAAAATGTACAGTTCAACTTTACCTTTGGATTTTGGAATTAACTCTCCGCAACTCAGTATGCGTACTTCAGCATATGGTTTACTAGATGCATCTGTTTTCTGGTTTTCAATTTCTCTCACAACTTCTTGACCTGAGATGACTTGTCCAAAAACAACATGATGTCTGAAGAATTTAAACAACAGAATTCTTAGTACTTAATTTTTCCAAGGCAGCTCCCAAACAAACATAAGAAGGAGATAAGAGATATTTACCCATCTAAGTGAGGTGTAGGTTTAGTTGTTCTGTTGTTTCCATGTTTTTAAAGAGAAAAAACAAAGTCAGTATTAGTGGAAAGCAGTCACTATTTAAACCACGTCATATACACACGAAGGTGCAAGTTTGACTGAACTAACAAACCCAGTATATATTATCCTGTGCAGTTAAAAGTATTTAATGTTTTATACATTAAACTACCTGTTCAATTCATTATCACATTTTACTGCACAAAATGTGCACATAATTTTTTAGACAGCACCCTCATACAGGATAAGTATTCTATTTATTAAATGGTATAAATAAAACCAAGAACAGATAAAAATTAAGACAAATGCCTCAGAACAGGAAAACTGCAAATAACCTTGTATACATTAGAAAATAATCAGAAATCAAAGGAAAAAATAACTGCATGTACAGACTATTCAACTCTGAAGTAGAAGTGAATTTCTGTCAGCTTTCCCCAATATTAGCCCTAAGACATACCAATGTCAGCCATGGCAGAAGTAAAAAACTGGGTATAATTACAGTTAACGACCAGTCAGAAATCCCAAAATAATGGCCTAATGGCAAGTGACATCCACAACTCACCATTTAATTAAAGCATGAAATGTTGAGTAAAAGTGATTTGTTTCAAGACTGTTTTCTGTAAATAAATTAAAGAAGAGTCTACTGCAATGTATTTTAAGAATTCAAGTTTCAACTGCAAACGAGATTGCACTGGAGAGTTATTATGTGACCAAAAAACCCCAAAAAGCCCCCAGAGCTGTTCTGCCTTCTTCCAGACAACACGTACTAAAAGTGGTAAGAATTCTACAAGGAACTACCAGGCTTGCTTTATCGGCCAAGTTAGAACACAAGCTACTGAAAATTATCAAAAGGTCTTCTGCACTAAATAAGCACTAGACACAAAAGTGATAACAGTTGTCAGGTTCCCTAAACAGTGTATTAGGAAAATGTCTATTTCCATGCAACTCTGTGACAAAACATCAACTTTAGGTTTGCAAAGCATCTAGTCTTCAATATTTACAAGGATTACCTTTACAACTTACAAATGGCAAACCACACACACATTTCAGGACAGTGCAATACTTACATAAAGAACTGTGAGCCATTTGTATCTTTCCCTCGGTTGGCCATTGAAAGGAGAAATTCTTTGTTGTGCTTTACAGCAAAGCTTTCATCTGAAAAAGTGTTTTCAGTTACTTTAACTATACGATACATGCTTAGATAAATGCTAAGTATACTCATCCTTATTAATAAGAAACCCCTCATCTTGAGGCAGTTCTGTTGTTTTATTATTTTTAATACACATTCATATCCAGTTTTATAACAATCCTAAACAGCTTCTGTTTGTCAGACACACATACAAACTTGCCATGTTGGCCATTAAGAAAATAACTTAACTTAATCAAATACTATTTCTGATAAGCAAATCACTGTAACAGTTCAGACTAAATTCTAATGAAACTGTGATATGTAATCACTATCTGCAGGAAACTATCCTGTCTCTCTCCTTTCCCAAAACAGCATAAAGGCTGCTTTGACAGAGGAAGTTGACTCAATACTGTGTAGGTACAGATGGCAGGAGCAAGCATTAACAAAGTACTAAAGAATACTACCTGTAAGGATATGGTTTCACAAAACACTGTATCACTGGAAGCAAAAGGGACAGTCCCACTCTCTCTTCAGTCACCTGTAGAATTGCTATCTGGCATAGCATTGTGTCAGTCTAATCCTATAGTGAGTTGGGTAAGGAATCTACAAAAGCAAAAACTCCCATGAACTGATTTTCATGCTGTGGCTGAGGTGACCAGCCAGCTTGCAAATGCCAGAATGTAGGTAGAGGTTTTGCTCCCTCTTCCATTTCCCCAAACCTAGCTAGTCATTTGTGCTGGTTCTGATGCTTGCCAAATCACTGAATTGGGGCCACTCACTAATATGAAAACAAATACTTTATTTTTTTCCTGCAATAGCCTTTGGGCATTTTAACAAGTTGAATCAGCTGAAAGCTTGATCTCAATGACAGTCAAGGCAAGGTAAGACCTCCTTCTTTTGGCAGCTGCAAACTGTTGATTCAACTCCACATCTGATACAAAATTGCAGCTTAGCCCTACTAAAATAGTGAATAATTCTTTTGTTTGTTTGCTGCAAGCTCAGGCAAAAACCAGCATTAAAAGAAAAATGGCAGGGATGAGGGAGGAATATAACCACTCCTGCTGGTGACAGCTGGCCACCACATGAGGTTAGGTCTAATATAAAAAACTGCTCCGCAAAGCACAGAGATGCTTCACTGTTCTGGACAAACACACTGAAGTGCAGAAGAGGTACTTCTGCAATACTGTCTGAAAAAAACCAACAGGACAGTGAGGAACCTGACAGCCTCTATAACTAATTCCTCCTGCGTTCAGGAAAGGAGGGGTTTATGCATTCTTTAAAATAAAGATTTGCAAGGAAACCTGATTCCATCATGCCTTTCTCCTTTCACTGGAAGAAAGGACAATCCCCAATTTTTATCTAGCTGCTCAAGACAAAAGTGTATGTTTGAAAACAGTTAAAAAAGGTGAATCTGGTAAAATGGGCAAGTAGAAAAGAGCTTGGTTTTAGTTTTTCTTTAATTAAAAGGTTCATATCTTAAAAGTAAAATAAAATAACCTAAACTGAACAGTCAAATGCCTCCATGACCAAATAAAATCTTAACAAAAACAATGCAGTTCAGGTTTACAGAACAGAGACTATAGGCTGTAAAGGTGATTGCTTGTAGTAACACCAAAATAGAGCAGACTGATAAAACTCACCTTCAAAAAAGCCACCATAGATGGATTCTCCTCCCCTGCCATTTCCTTGAAGAAGAAAAAAAAATAGCTACAACTTCAAGTACTGATTAAGAAAGTCAAGTTACGTGGGTCATCAAACAAAATACTAATCCGACTGCATCCAAGTCACTGACATTATCCTCCAAGACATGCAAAGACGACCCAAGACACATCTTTGCAGTCCCAAAGCAAACTCAAAAACCAAGAAGGCATTCTCCCCTGTATTCTGCTAGTCCCTCCTTTTTTTTTTCTCCAATTTCCCAGCAGCAGATATTTTATCCTCATATTTAAACCTTTAAATAGAGTACTTACTACTGAGCAATGAAATAACTGAGCAAAAGTGTGTGCGTGTGTGTGCACATGTGTAAATTTATACAAGTTTATTAGTTAATTTTTCATATAAAAGCTCTTATGAAGAAAAGAAGGGGAAAATAGAGGCTGAATCACAGAATAATTAATATAAGTAAATGGTGGCACACAGAATTCCTGCAACATCCTATCACACAAGCATTAAAATTTTCTTCAAAGATTCACATCATACCTTCACTGAAGTCACCTCCTTGGATCATAAAATCCTTCACAACCCTGTGAAATAGACAGCTTTTGTAATGCAATGGCTTTTGGGTGGATTTTCCTGTACCCTTTTCACCTGAAGGAAAAGAGGAGGAACAAAACCCAAAATTACTCTTGGTACCTGTAGAACTTCCACTACAAAAAAAGTGCTACTTAAGTAAGCACTTAATCAAAATCATCTACTAAGCTCTGAAAAATTAGCTTATGAAGAAGACACATACCTGCAATACCAATAAGAAACTAGCATTTAGGAAAGCAGAGCAGAAACTACCTTCTGTCTCTATGGTTACACCAGAAGAAATCCTTACTTATGTTAGTATACAACTCTGGTCTCTTCCATGCATATAGAATGAAATTAAACAGCTAGTTTAAGTTTAAGATAAATGACACTGCTCAGAAGCATTAAAGAAACACTCAGGCCTTCAGTTACAATATGGCATGTTTAAAGTACCATAAAAGCTCATAACAAAAACAAGAGCTAGGTGGAAGAGTAAGGAATCTCGTTTCCCACTTTCACTCATGATTACAACTTTCATCTCTCTTATGTCATCTCTGGTGCTCAAGACCTGTAAGGAGACTCTCTGCTCCAACTACTTTCTCTGCTACCCTAAATAGGTAAGGTCTCTGCTGAACTGGCAAGACAAATGGCTCATGGTGTGTTCTGTGAATGGCAGAGCCACCTCAAGGTAATAGCATGGCAGTCAGCGGTATATGTTGGAAGGAAAAGGATCTCTTCCTCTCAGTGCTGTCAAAGTGCTGTTTAGCTCTTGTATCTCTTGCTCTGAGCTATTAAAGTGGCAGTTATTGTGAAAGGCAGTTGCCTCTGAACTTATCTGTAACAGACTGGTGTCTCTATATGAATCTGACCAGCTAGAAAAAACTCTCCTGATAGAAACTTTGACAAATGTGAAGCTGTATCTGTTGACTACCTTGGCATATGCCTAACACAGGTACAGCAGGAAAACACAGAGCTGTTGAAAAGTACATGCCGTCTTAAAACAAGGATCAAAACTGCCTGAAAAAAACTGCATAAGGAAAACAAAATCAAAATTTGAATTAATCTGCTGCTAAATAAACCATCAGCCCATGTATTTTCCTCACTATTCTTAAATACATTAAAGCAGCAAAGTAGTTCAGCATGTGTTTGATTTTGCATGTGAGCAACTAAGTATGAACTTAGGAGTTGTCCTGGGTTTAGCAGTGGCAGTCATTTTTCTCTTTCTTGGTAGCTGGTGCAGGGCTGTGTTTTGACTTTCAGCTGGGAACAGAGCTGAAAAACACTGATGTTTTGGTTTGGCCAAGGACTTTGTGGGCCTCATGCTCTGCCAGGGAGGAGGGGAGCCGGGAGGAAGCAGAGACAGGACACCTGACCCAAACTGACCAAAGAGGTATTCCATACCACAGCACGTCATGCCCAGGATGTATTGGGAGTTAGCCGGAAGGGCTAAGTGGACTGCAGGGTTGGAGGAGGGATCGGTCGGTGCTTGGTCGGGCTGGGGGGAGCAAGCTATCGGTCGCCTGGTGATGGGGTGTTGTATTCTCTTCCCTTGTTATTTCATTTATCATTACTATTATTGATGGTAGCAGTAGTGATTTGTGTTATACCTTAGTTACTAAACTGTTCTTATCTCAACCCGTGGGAGTTGCATTCTTTCTGATTCTCCTCTCCGTCCCTCCAGGAGTAGGGGGAGGGCAAGAAAGGGGGGGGAGTGGGTAACAAGCTGTCTGGGTGGGGTAAAACCACGACAGGAGTTCACATCCAAAATGCTGTTGAAAGACTTCAAGTAAAAATTTAAAGCAGTAGCACCCTTATGCAATAAATCTGACTTTTGGGGAGCTCAAGAATGCCATGATCACATGGTAACATACTAGGAGATATGAGGAAGAACCACTTTAAGGTTCAAATTTGTTAACAAATTTTGATAATCTGAGTTTGTGCCATAAACCTCATGTCTGATCAGTTAATACCTACGTTCCTGCAGATACACATGGTGCGTTAACTACTGGTGTTCTAGCTAACTTGACATACAATTATGCACCCACACCTGATTCATATAATACTAGTACTGCTGAGTGATTTCAGTACTAACAGCTACAGAACCTTGACCTGAAAAACAGTAGAGCTGGAAGGAAAGGAAGCAGAAAATGCTAAAGACAAAACAAAAAGTATGTATGCTATCTGCATATTCACAGAATTATTCTTGCGATAATAAATGTAAGTGTTGCTAAACTGTCAGTATTTTCAACAAAAGCATGCAGTCCAGAGGACAGTAATTCTGTTTGGAAATGCTTTCAGGGTAGAATCTTCTCGGTATTATGCTCAAAAAAATAATTTGAACTTTAGTAGGAGTGAATATCACCAGTCTCCATCAACAAATTAAGGGGGGGCAATACTAATGAATACAACAAATACTGTCAAATACCTCAAAGGATCATAAGACTGAAAAGTAAATCTGCATGGTTGACCTCTTACTGGCTACCTTTCAAGACTGGATGATGTTATATAATGTGAACAGTAATATCTATGCTAGTAACAGAAAATCAGCTTACTGTGTCTGTATTTAAAGTTGATTAGTATATAGTCCCTGCAACATACTGAGCCAAAGCTACAACTGCTTTGATTCTACATCAGATGTATTTGAGAAATCAGACAAATCTCGAGAGATACCAAGAACCAATGTTTTATGGACTTATTCTGCATGTAAGAAAGTGTCAGAAAAATGTAACAGACATCAAACTAGCTAACATGGTATTATATTCAAAATTCCAAATAAATTTAAAATTTACAAACCCGTGCAAAGGCAGCGAAAATTTTCACATGTCTTTGGACACACATCTGAAAACAGTTCAAAGACCACTCTTCCAGCTAGAAAAAAAAAAGCCATATATTTTATGCAATTAAGTCTTGTATTATTCTTATGTATCTTGTATGAATTTCATGCTACTGAATGGATATTTTAATTTTCTTACCAGGTACATTGTTGATGGCTATGTCAAAAAAGCAACGAGGCCTCTGGACCTTTACTCCCATGGCTTCAAAAGTTTAAACGCTGCAAGTAAGAGAAATAAATTTAGTTCTTCCTTCTGTATAGGGAAACTGTGTAAAATCTTCTACATTGACTTACAAAGACAACAAAAACTGCAAAAAGCAAACCTTAAAAAAAAAAAAAGAGAGAGAGCAAACCTAAGTATTTTTAAAGGTTCAGAAAACATGAAGTATTCTAGGTCATTTCCATGTTTTGTAGACCCTAATCATAGAATCATAGAATAGTTATGGTTGGAAAGGACCTTAAGATCATCTAGTTCCAACCCTCCTGCCATGGGCAGGGACACCTCACACTAAACCATGTCACCCAAGGCCTCGTCCAACATGGCCTTGAACACTGCCAGGGATGGAGCATTCACAACCTCCCTGGGCAACCTATTCCAGTGCCTCACCACCCTAACAGGAAATAATTTCCTCCTTATATCCAATCTAATGAGTTACTTGGATTGTATTTGCTGCAATAGTATTAAACTTGAGTGCTGTACTTCAGATAAGGAAATACAAAACACAAAGATACTCTAAAATATGGGGATAATAAAGCCTGACATCTTGCTATCCAGACAGTATATGTAATCACCTAAGTTGCCTACTCCTGGAATTCTATATCCTAGATAAAATAAGCCCTAGAGAGGGGAAAAAAAAAAAGGGGGGGGGGAGGCACAACAAGAAACAACCCAGCATCTTTGAGACCAAGCAACTTTTTGCAATTGCCTGTTTTAAAAATACTAATTTGCAGTTTCTGTTAGGCTCAGTGTTAGTGGCTGAGGAGGCTGCCATCTCCACATGCCAACCCACCCCTCTGGTCAGGGTTTCCAGCTTCAGGTCAGGCCTCTTCTTCTCAGAAATACGTCAGCTGTTGCGGTCCACAACCCAGTTCAGTTCATCTCGGTTACTATTAATTACCTGGGCCATGAACTACAGCTGCTCAAGAGAGAACTTAAGGCTTGACTACAAGCACAAAAAGGTGAACAGGCCAGGATAGTGAACTTCAACTGTTGTAGGCAAGCAGCAACTGTACAAGTCAAGTAGGCATACTTTCAGAAATACCCAAACTTTTTCCACAAACAGAATGGTCTAAAAGTGGAAAATAACTTCTGATTGTTACAACTTGATAAACCACCAACATATTGTTATGTTAAGACTTAAGCATTCAACTTCTTAAGAATACATTTCCTGGATTCCTATCATTGCAATTATCAGGAGCTGCTCTAATTGAGAATGAAACCATTCTACATTTAAAAAATTTAAAAATACACTCTTCCAGCTACCATTGAGTGAAACTATTTTGGCTTTTTATTATTTCTTTTCCTCATCTGAGTCATCATTCCTGGAGGTATTTAAAAGATATGTAGACATGGTGCTTAAGGACATAGTTTAGCAGTGGACCTGACAATGTTAGGTTTATGGATTGATTCAGGGATCTTAAGGGTCTGCTAACTAAGTGATTCTATGATTCTTTATCAAGAATTTTAATGCAATTTCCCCTTTTCTTTGAGTATATACCTTTGGTTTTATGTAACAAACACTATCTTAATCCCGTTTGTATCTCTGACCTTCCACCATTATGCACAATCACACTTTTTTTTTTTTCCTTTTCTGAAGCCACATACTCTCTGAATTACTTCAGAGAGGGAAAAAATCCCCAATGACAGCAACAGGATCTGTAAGACTGGAGTGTCTCTTCCAGAAGTTGGAATATAATACATAAATTTTCAGTTCTAATTATTTTTATTGCCAGAAAACACTACTGAAATCTAGCTGACACACTGCATACATCTCTCCAAAAGCTTCACTCATAGCTATGTCACAGAACAGCCTCAGAAAATTCAATTGTCACCATCTGTCACTCTCATCTTGGGAACAAGAGACTGTAAGAAATCAAACGACAGCAGTGTAATCATGTTAGTCTATATTCTCTCACTTGTGCTCTGTGCCACTCCTAACATTTTGCCAAGATTACACAATGAAAAATCACAAGAACAATGCAGGACTGATTTAAGTTAAACACCACCCAGTAAACTAACTTCACGTGATTTTTAGCATGATGAGACTTTGCAAACACACAGAATCCCACTAGATATCTTTTTAGCTATGTAACTACATTAATTCATACAAGCCAGAGACTTACCAAAAGCACCAGGCTCAGTCTGCTCACTCCTCTCCCTGAATTACCTTTTCTCTTCTATTAGTATAACAAATTTTGAAGCCAGGCAGAGGAACAAATAGAGAAAACACATACAGCTGAGGACTTCATCGGGTTAGCAGAAGGCTGCCCAGCTCACCATTCTATACTGCACAGACTCTTAGGACAGCTCCAGGAAGGTGGCAGCATGGGCAAGGAAAGCAGATGAGAAAGGTGGGAGGGACCAAAGTGCCCACAGAACTGAGACCAGCCCAAAGGACAGCCACCAACTCACACTGTCAGCAGCAGAACAGACTGTACAGCTGCACAGATGGGCAGGGTTGTTTTTTTTTTTTTCCTAGGAAACCTCTCAGAATAAATGCTGCAATAAATAGTTTGCTGATAGAACTGACAGTTTTAACCAAACTGAGACATCTAAGAACCAGTAAGTAGTACCACAACTGATTGATCAATTGTACCCAAACTTTAGCCATTTAGATGTAGAGCTTGAGTGAGGAAGGATTTAATTACCACTTTACAGGCAATCTGCTTCAGAAACGTAGAGGTATGCCTTAACATTTATATACAGTATTTTAGCCAAAATAAATGAAACTATCTTTATATATCACACTATTTTTTTATTTCAAGCATTGATAATGACTAAAGCCAAACTGTAAAATAAATGTCAGTATACTTACGTCAGTCAATCTTTAACTCAGTTTTATGGAGAACTGGGTGTGAGAGAGAAGGAATAAATGAAGAAGTCTATCTGAATCCCTATTCTCACAACCTTTAGCTCAGTTTGATGTTTTTCTACCTCTCCCTTATCTCAAAAACATGAAACAAATCAAGTTTATTACATGTTCTAAATGTTACCTGCACTTTCCCTAAATCCTCCAATAAAATCCCTTGAGCACTGACTGCAATTGGTTCTAAATGACAGTTATGTCAAATGGTCAGTAGGAACACCCTGACTGGTCAAATACCAGGCCAAGTAAATATACCTAACTCTTGAGCTGACATTGCCTAGTAAGCCAGGCTAAAATATCAGTGATATTTAGCCTACCTACCTAAAAGTCAAATGAGTGTTTCTTTTTCAATATACTTGAACATCCTTTGCAAAGTTGTTACTTCGGACAGACCTGAAGTGTTACAGAAAACACTACAGAGCTACAAGTGATCCATAAACTATTAATTTCTATTCATGTAGCATTAAACACCAAATACAATCTTGTACATACTGATCATTTAAAACTTGTCTCTATTAAAAGCAAGTACATTTGGTATGAATGTTAAATACAGACCCAACAAAGATAAACAATTTGAAAATACCAAAAATAAGGTCAGAAAATTACAAGAAAAGCTCAATAATATTACATGTCTAGCACCAAGAGGGCCTACATGACTTTTCAAATTTGTTTTCAATTAGAATGTGGAGACTCTTAACCCACAATACTTTGCATTTTTTAATTGTGAACTTGGTGGAATTTTACCAGTGAAGGTAATATGATTTTAAACTCAACCCAAAAGATGCTTGCTATGCATACACACAAAAATGTGCTATGCAGGGCAATCCTGAGAAGTTGGCTCACTTCTTCCTTCCAAAACTCTAAGAAAGGACAATATATCAACCCAAGTACTATCCTGAAATGTTTAAGCCATCCATCATGCCCAACCACCTGCTGTTTGGAAAGCCTTCTTACTAAGTCTAAGTGGAAACTATGGGGAAAAAAAAAAAAAGGGGGGGGGGAGGGAAAAACTAAAACCCCAAACCAAAAAAAAAAAAAAAAACCAAAACAAAAAACTGAAACAACCAAAACACCAATTCAGTATATCTAACTAAAGATATAAAGCTGGGTTTATTTCTGAAAGTGGAATTCCAGTTCAGTTTACAGCATATTTGCGTTTATTGACAAATTCACCGACAATATTTAGTCTTTTCAGAAAAGCTGCATCCATAGCAGGAGCATCACTAGCTGTGTCCATGACGATTTGCATCCCTTCACACCACCATTAGCTTCATTACTTTGTTCAGATACTTGCAGGATAACTGGCCAATTCACAGCCAGGCTGCAGACAGCTGCTCTCCTTCAAAATAATCTGTACCAATGAAAAAAGATAACCATCCCAAACTGTTCACAGGCATCTCTCTGCCAGAGATCATCACTCAAATGTGTTGATGTGCTTAAAAATACATCTTGGGATATTTTTTTTTCCAAAGTCACCTGTGCTAGCAAGGATCTGGTAATAATCCTGTTTAATATAAACTAGCTTCTTTTAATTGAAAGGAGCTAAAGAGCCCAGATGCATACCAACTGAAGTATCAACATGTCATACTTCTCGCAAGAGCTGATGGTAAGCAGCAATACAGTAGTTATTTCCTAATTTTATGAGGGGAGGGAAAAAAAATTACTTGCAGCTATGCTGAACAGGCCATGGTACTACCTAGTTGGTTCAGTCCCTACACAGAACAATTATGGAACAAAGCTGTTTTCAGCAGGAAAAAAAACAATATACAGTGTCCTATTTCTTCACTTCTTTCTCTGTCATCACCAGCTCCCCCCTATTTTTAATTTCTTCTTGACCTTACATTTGTATTTGCTTCCTTCTATCAACTTACAATCTGCTCCACTGGTTTTCATTTAACATCCAAATGAAATCAACAATAAAGAGCACAAATTCACATTCTTACCATTTTGTTTTAGGCCATCTACAAACGCAGGGAGACAAAACTACATTGATCTACATTGCAAAGATAGCCATCTGGAATCTTCAGAAGTATATTTTAAAGCAAAACTGAGTACAGAAAATGAAAACGCACAAAGTGAATACTAAAAATATATCACATGAACTTAGGCTGTGGGGTTCCAGTCACTTGAAGCCAATATAAACATGAGCTGATACCAAAACGGAGGGCTCGTACATCCATGGGTTTGGCTTTCATGCAAACAGCCACCTAGCTGCAGAAAAACTACTCTTTCCTCCCTGCTCCAATAAAAGATTTGGCAGTAACGCACACCAGCTTACAGTGACAGTGGAGCCACAGAATAAAGACTAGAAATGAAGTTCTGATTGTGAAATGGAAGACATGAAATAGTTCCATTTCTATGTGGCAAGTTTTCAGACATGTTAGGATGATATAATAAAAGGTGAACAACAAAAATCCAACCAGCCCAACCTTCAATTTCCACCATTTCTTCCACATTTTCCCCAAACACCACTGTCTTTTCCTCCATGTTTCACTATCAGTATGATTTTTTGCAATTATTAACATGAATTTAGTCTTCTTGTATTAAAATACATAAGGAATGCACAGCCAGTTACAACATCTCAGTTGGGAGAATAACATTCAGCTGAGAAGGTGGTAACATTCTCTCAGACTATTTAAACAGAAACGCAGGTTCCTACTAGATCAGGCACACTGTTTTATTTTCCTAGAAAACAGACACCTACAGTGAGAAAGATGTTCAAATATGTAAACATACTCTTGTCAATTGCAAGCAAAAAGCCCTGTTGTCAAGAGTTAGTAATGATTTTTTTATTATCTAATTGATGCAGAAAGTATTTTTTCCTTTTAAGATTTATGAACAAATGCAAGTGCTTTCTCCCACAGATAAATGCCTTTGCTGGTGTTCACTGTTCCCCCAGAAGCAGCAAAGAAATGTGTCCATTCCGATTCTACCATTCATAACCAGAAAGTGGATTAACATAGGTCGGAAATAATGAATTTATATTTTAAAATTTATAAAACAACAAAAAGCATGTTTCAGCACTATATAAAACAAGAAAAAACAGCAACAACAACAAAAAAAAACCCGCACTTTTAAAGTGTCCAATGCAATCTCTAAGCCATTTAACCAGTAGGACTCCCAAACTAAATTTCAGAGTAGAATCCCTTCCTACCCGTTATTGAAGATGAAAGCAATGCAAGACCAACAGTAGGATATAGTTCTTAATACTGACCCACATTTGCCAAACATAACAAAATCCCCTTGTTCTACCATCTTCTATTCTCATGCTCTCCTCCTTTCTCTAGTACTTTAGTTCTAAATCCCTTCTATACCTCATCCCAGCCTCCTACCTAAACCTCATTCCATTAGGAGATGGCTACATTTGCTCCTTGGCACTCACTGACTCTGCTTCCAAATGGAAAATGGCTCCTAAATGCACATGGCATGGAGGACTGAACTGGTAGTGGAGACATCATGCTGCAGCAGAGTAAAATCCTTCATTGCAGTACATATTCTTCACTCCAAATTCCCTCATAATCCACAGATTTTCTAAGTTCATAAGGGGAGGAGGGGAATAAATCTTTTGATAACAGCTTGATGACTGCTTAGCTAACTTAAAAAAATTAAAAATGTTTCTGTTTCACAGAAGAGGACTGGAAAAATGTAAAGTCTTAATAAGATACATAGTGCCAAAGGGTGCTCTCAGAGAACTACTGATGTTGATATCCTTTGTATGTTCCCCTTCATGCCTACTTCATATACAGCAAATGATACTTTTTCCAAAAATCTTTACAAATTTCAAAAGCCAGTAAAACAAGCTCTGCAAGTTGAGATAAACCAAGCCTTCACAAATCACGTGTAGTTCCCATATTTTTATCATAGTAGTACCTAAAAATACGTGTTCTGTTGGACCCCAATGCATTAATGAATAGGAATAGTAAAACACAATGGGGGGGGGAAAGATTTAAAAAACATATGTATTAAGAAAACCCACAACAAAACCCAACCCAGACTAAAAACATTTATCCCTGCCCAAAGAACAGCCTCTTCTGCAGGCAGTACAGAGCAGAAACATGAAAAAAAAAACCCAACACTCTCTCAGAAGATACATCTCAGAAAACAGATTTAATGCAAAAGAAATAGTCTCATGTTCCTCTTAAAGCAGGTCTCAGACTATTACAATAATTAACTTGCCAAACATTAGGCAACTACTTGCAAAGGTGACTTTATCATCATTATGAAGTTACTCTTCTAATTGTGACTGAACTGTAAGGCAAGGCTTACAACTACAGTAATTTGCCCAGTTTCAATCAACTATTTCCTTTTCTCCTATGCCTCTCTCCTTCAGAGCCTCCTCAATGACTCAGAGTACAATCATATACTACAGTTTGGTCGTGGCTGCACACTACATGAGCCTGAAACTCCTTATTGATAAAAATCCCTCTAAGTGCCTTAGGAAATCCTTAGGAGAGAGAGGCAGAGGACCCCTCCTGCCAGCCATGGTAGCTCCTGTAGGCTTCACTTCCCTAGGAGAGGCCTGTGGAGGGGAGGAGAGCATGTGGCGCGCAGACACCCCGGTTACTTCGCCTTCTAGGGGAGGAGTGAGGACTCATTCAAACTCCGGAGCAGGCACCGAGGAGCACCCAAGGCCGACCGGGCGCTGGCAGCGGGCAGGCAGACCGGCACCATGCCGACCCACGGCTCGCTGCGCTGCGGCGGCAATTCCCAGCGGCGCGGACCCTGCCACCTGGAGCAATTTTGGCCGACCCCGTGCTCCGCTTCACCCACCTCTCCTGCTCCCACCTGCCGCCCGGCCCCGCTCGCAGCTCCTCACACCCCCATTTCCTCTCAAGGACCACCCTCACCTGGGATGTCTGGGGGCCTCCCGCCAGGGCAAGCGCCGGCCGCCCCGGCCGCGGCCCGCCCGCCCGCTCGCCCGCCCACCGCACACGGGCCGCCTGGCCTGCCGAGGGAGCATATGTGTGCGCAAGAAGCCGATCAGAACTACCCCACAGCCGCGGAGCAGCGGCCAGTCTAGTCCTCTCGACAGGCCGAGAAGGGGAGATAAGGGGTGGGGGCTCCCACCCTCATGCGTGACCGAGGCTCAGGCCCCGCGGAGATGCGACCTCCCCCCACAAATCCCCCAGGGCCCGCGCTGCGGTCTGGGCCGCGGCTCTCGTCCGGCCGCATGGCGACCGCGCCGGGCCCCTGCAGCGCCTGGCTGCGGCACCGGCACTCACCCCGCTCGCGGCCCGCGTCGCCCCGCGCTCCTCAGCGCCTCGCCGCCATGTTAGAGCTGGTGCGGCAAAGACTGCGTCAGTGGAAGGAAAGGGCGGGAGGGGGCGACCCCGGGGGCGGTGCGGCGGGTTGGGTGGCGAGGCGCGGAGATGTGAGGAATGGCACCCCGGCCCGGGAAGGATGAAGGAGATCGCCGGACACTGTATAGCCGTGACCGGTATCGGAGAGGAGGCGCGGGCCACCCGCAGCCGAAGCAGTTGCGGGAAGGGGCGCCCGCCTTCTCCTGCTCGTCAGAGGTGCTCCGCCCCCTCCCGCCGCTTCGTGCCCGCCGCCGCCTGAGGCGAGGACGGGCGCAGCTCGGGAAGACGTAGGGGTCGCTGGAGCGGCTGGAGGCCTCTCCCTTGCGTCTGCAGGTACACGGGGGCTCTGCAAGCAAACGTGTCCGGAGCTAGTGTTGGCCTGCCCTGCTGGCGGGACACTGATGGGTGGCTCGGCGAACGAGCGGCGGAAATGGCCAAAGGATGCACAGAATCACAGGGCCGTTAGGGTTGGAAGGAACCTCTGGATGTTGTCTAGTCCAACACCCTGCCAAGGCATGGCCACCTAGAGCAGGTTACACAACACATCTAGCTGAGTTCAGAATGTCTTCAGACTCCACAACCTCCCTGGGCAGCCTGTTCTAGTGCTCTGCCACCTTTAAGGTAAAGAAGTTCTTCCTCATGTTGAGGTGAAACTTCTTGTGTTTTAGTTTATGGCGATTGCTCCTCATCCTGTCACTGGGCACCATCCTCCTGGTGTCCCCCTTTGAGATATTTAAATGCATTAATGAGATCCCTTCTCAGTCACCTCTTCTCTAGACTAAACAGGCCCAGCTCCTGTGATCTCTCCTTATAAGAGATGCTCCAGAACCCTGATCATCTCTGTGGCCTCTGCTGGACTCCTTCCAGTAGCTCCTTGTCTTTCTTGTGCTGAGGAGCCTAGAACTGGACACAGTATTCCAGATGTGGCCTCGACCTGCTGGCTGTTTCATTGTTAAAGGAAACATCCAGGACAGTACTGGAAGGGCTTAGAGTTACTCCAGCAGTACCTGACACATGTGGTGCTATGGGCTGTAAAGAATGAAAATGAGAATTTAGACCGTGTGCAAGAAAAGTTCCTGTAATCCTGTCCTGTACGTCTCTATTGCCATTCAAAGTCAATTTCCATTTACCTTAAGAATAGGAAGATAAAAGTTTATGAGAATGCATAAAGCTGTGAGCACCTTCAAAATTAGTTAAGACTTATCCAGAAGTATGTACCTCCTTTGAAAGGTTTTAATTCAGACCAATGAGCATTGAGGTTAGTAATAAGTAACAGGAGGTGTTGGAAGTCCTCTCCTATGGAGACAGGCTGAGAGAGTTGCGCTTATTCAGCCTGGATAAGTCTCAGGGAAGACCTGACAGCAGCCATCCAGTACCTAAAGGGGTCTACAAGAAATCTTGAAAGGGACTTTTTACAAAGGCATGCAGTGATAGGACAAGGGGGAATGGCTTAAAAGTGACAGAGGGTAGATTTAGATCAGACATTAGGAAGAAATTCTTTACTGTGAGGGTGGTGAGGCCCTGAAGAGGTTGTCCAGAGAAGCTGTGGCTGCCCCATCCCTGGCAGTGTTCAAGGCCAGGTTGGATGAGGCTTTGAGAAACCTGGTCTAATGGAAGGTGCCCCTGCACATGGCAGGGAGCTGGGACTAGATGAGCTTTAAGGTCTCTTCTTACCCTAACCATTCTGTGATTCTATGTTTCTACGGCTAGCTGTCAAAAAGTCTGTTGAAAGCAGGAAAGCAAATTTTCTCCTGAGTTTCTGGGTAAAAATAAATAAAATAAAATAAAATAAAATAAAATGAAATGAAATAAAATAAAATAAAATAAAAGTGGACTTCCTTGAGTTCTGAAGTCCTGAAGAAGCTGCTGGCTGGACTTGTGTTTAGAAAATGAACACTGACTTCAGCACAGCATGCTTTAATAAATCTTGTTTTCTTCCCCTGCATGTTAAAATTTAAGGTCATTTTATCTAGCTTTTTTAATTTGTTTTGCAGATTATTAACTGGTTTCATCCAAATGTACTTCATAAGCCAGAAGTGGAAAGTTCAGCATCTTGTAAAGGAAAAATCTGTATGATTTGCAGAAGTCTCCTTCATCTGAATATGGAATAGTTTCCCTCTTGAGTTGGAGATCAAACACCTTGGAGTTTTTATATGAGTCTGCACTAAGCCTGAGGCTCTTGAGAGAGGTAAGCGCCACCTTTTGAAATCACTGGGCAGGGTCTGGGTCGCACTCTGTCACTTGCACGCCTGTGTAGACTGTAAGGTGATCTGGATTTACTAGCAGAAATATACAGGAGCTATTCCAGTTACTTTAGAGTTAGAAAAGTTGTTACAAATCTAGTTAAAATGTTAATGTGCTGTTTTTCTAAAACATTACAGACCTTAGTAAATTAAGTAGGGGCTATACTATTTGCTCAAGTGAGTTCCATATTCATAAGCATCCAATATATGAGGTACACATATGATCAACAATAGACAAAAAGTAAAACAACCCCAAACCTTTGATAGTCAGCTGTAAAACAGCAAGTAAAAATTGGTCATGGTAGTAGTCCTAGCTGTGATTGTAGAATAACCTGAGGTTGTTATCATTCTATCTAAATATACTTGTTATGATAATAACAAGAAGAAGGTGTATGTATGGGAAAGCAGTGATGTTGTGGGAACTGAAAAAGTGAGTAGACTCAAGTTTTTGAAAGGTTATTATGATGAGAAAGGAAACTAGATGGATTCTTTTATTTAACTATTTTCATCCGCTACACTGAAACTTACCAATATACTGCTTTATTATTTTCTGTGGAACGATTTATACCTACTTGATTTTCAGTTATTAAGTGTTTAGATAACAGTTAGTGGTGAGAAAAGGTCCAGAAATTACCTACAGCTATATGTATACAACATAGGCTGAAAAATCACAAATCTTTGGTTTTATCAGTATGACCGCAATAATCAAGATGACCTTGGAACTTTTTTATTACTACTTTTATTTCCTTTGGAAGGTCTAACTAGCTGGACCCGACAGCTCACGGGAGGTGCTGGTCTTGGGGCATGCACATGGTGAGTAACAGTGCAGAGGCACACAGAAAGCTTGTTTTGAGAGAGCAATATCCAGATGTGGCTTGAATACAGGGAGGGTCTTGTGAAAAAGTTAAGCTAAGGACTCTTATGCTGGTGCAGGGAGGTCTCAAAGTTGTGCAGACGAAACCGACTCCTTCTTTTTCCTATTTATCCCTGCCGGGAGCTGGAAGTAGCCTTTTCCGTAGCCTTCGCTTGCGCCAGCGCGGGCAGACTCGTCGCACCCCGGGATGTGCAGCGCTATGGCCTGCCGAGAGCTGGGCCGTGCCCGCCTCCGGGCCGCCCCTCAGAGGTCGCCGCCACCTGTGTGCCGCGCGTGATGAGAAGGCGGGCTGGGGCCAGGCCCGGGTAGTGCCGCCCCCACGGTGTGGTACGGCGGTGGCTGCTGGTATTTGCGGGCGGGTTGGTGCCGCGGCCCAGGACCCCTGTTTCTCCGCACGGCGGGAAGGGCAAGCCCGGCCGCGGCTGAGCGAGGCTGTGCTGGGGGGTCGGGCTCGGAGCTTCCTCTCCCCGAACATGACAGTGCCCTCTTCCTCCCAGGGCCTGGACGGGTGCAGCCGCCGTTAGGCCGAGGGAGCGGTTGAGGGAAGCGAGCCAAACGCTGTGGTTTCGCTTCTGCGTGCGGATGGCGGGCAGGGGGCTGTGGCCGTGAGGCCCGTGTAGCGGCCCCAGCCCCTTTCCCCGCTCTTTCTGAAGCGCTTCTGGGTCAAAATCTCCCCGCGGGGAAAGAGGAGGCGGCCCGCAGGCGGGCTTTCCGCGGGAATCCGGCGGAGTCAGGACGTGAGGTAGGCCGCTGCTTATACCCGTGTGACAAGGGTAGCCCCACGGCATGGCTCACGGAAACGGGATTCTGGCAAACGGGTTAAAAACACCCTATATCGCGCAAGCAGCTTACTTTCACTCTTAGCTACTTAAATCTTTAACACTTTCTATACATGGGGAGTAGTGGGTGCCCACGTTTTCTCCTTGGTGGAAGACTTCCTGGCTCACTGTATTTTGTAATGCAGCCTTGAAAATGCTTACTGTGTTTCAACTGATTGCAAATGATTTTAAAGAATTTTTGTCCTGTTAGTGTATATTTTGTAAGTAGAACACTTTAGAGATAGTTTTTTAAGTAGATATAAATTGCCTATTTTTAGTATATGTATTTATAAGCTTAAAAACATCCAACGTTTCCTATTGATTTCGTTTTAATGTTAGAATTAATTACAATTTAAAATTGTATAGAAGTTTGTGGTAAATCACATGCATCTGGTAAATGCCTTCCAGGAAACTTCCTGCAGACTGTTTCAGGTAGAGATGCTGGTTCCCCAGTCATTAGGATCAGGGGTGTGAGGTACACTGCAAGGGGTAAGGATGTGTTATCTGGGCTTACAAGGAAGTTATCTGAGCCTGAAGTTTTTATATTCCCTTCAGGTGTCTACTTCATCCTGTCTTCTGTCAGCTTAGCTTGCTGGTACTGTGGGGAGTAAATGTGAATTGATATTTTAACTATTTTTTCCATTGGATGAACATGAGATAGAGGAACAGAAAGCAAGACAAAAATACACTAATAAAATGCCTTTGCTTAATGTTCTTTAATATGGTACATTAAATCTTAAAAAGAAGTTGAAATACATCAGTATTTTCTTAAAGGGTGGAAAGGAAACTCTGAGAGCAGTTGATAGGGAGGGTACAGTAGATACCATTGTGGAATGCATGCACATATAGAGCAAGAAGAATCCAGTGATGCCAGCTCAGGAGCTCTTGCCACCTCGCTTCTTTTTACCACCAATGGCTGTATTTTCTGGCAGTTCCCAGACCCCAGTTTGGGATTATGGAGCAGCCTAGCGAGAGCAAGCCTTGCTTGACTTAATTATGTAGTGCCTGCATGTTAAAAAGCTCTCTTAGTTGTAGCACATGTACCTTTTCTAACTCTGAAAACATACCAAATGAACTACCTTTTCTTAATGCTTGTGAGCACATCGGTGTTTAATGCTGGGAGCTTTTCTGAGGAGAATCCAGGCTATAGGTTCTTCTCAAGCTTATCTTACTCAGAACATTAAAAGATGGAGACACTAATTTTTGGCTGGTAGTTATGGCTGCACTTAACTACTTTGATTCTATCTCATTACAGGTACCTCAGAATTGAATTCTTAATACAGTGACCATACAGGATGAAAGAAAAATGATGTTCTGTTTTGCAAATACTTGAGTTTGTAACAACATGGTTTACTGTGAAAAGTGAAAGAAGACTCTGGACACTTTAACAGTAGCTGGTAGGCATAGCAAAATGCTTTGTTTGAGGCAAGTTTGCCTGTTTACTCTGAGACATTACGAAGCTCGGACTCTGAGTAGTGATCTACTTTTGAGCCAGATAAAAAGCTGCACCCATGAAGACGAAGTGTTCAGCCTTGTTGGAAGGAACAAGGCCAGGCTGTCTGAAAAACACGTGGGAATTGCATTGAACATGCTGTGGCAATTACAAAAGAAGAGGCCACTTCTCTTAAGGACTAGTGACTATGTAAGAAATCACTCCCAGTTTGTGGCCCTTTGCATTTTAGCAGAAAACAAGGTGGAACACATGGAAGATGAGGCCATAGTGGACACCCTGTATAGTCTTCTGAGGTGAGCAGCAATATGTTGGATTCCATATCTGCACGTTTTTTTAGTTTGCAAATGAAAAGAGGTGGAATTATGACTAGAAAGCCATTCTGTAAGGAGACTGGGAGGCTGCTCTGTCCCAGCTTCTGTAATCTGAGAGTGTGACACAGACAACTTGGTGTCCTGTGCCTTGGTTTTTGAGAGGCAGGCAGAATTGATCTGCTTTGCAGTACTGGTACATGGAGTTATGATTATTAATAACTTTGAAGAAAATCAAACTATTATATCTTTCTTCTGAAGGCTCAGTGTTGAAGACCGTGATTCTCTAACAGAAGCACTTGTTACAGAAGCATGGAAAAGATTAGAAAGGCAAGTAATATACTGCACTGCTATGCTTTGTGAAGGGTGTAAGTTGCAAGTGTGATGTGCTTCATTTGAGGCTACACAGAGTTCTCAGTATTTATAAGATGTTATAAACATTATGTAAATATTTTAAAAGTCAGTTGTATTTTTGAAGGTTTTGGAAATAATTTTTATACATATGGAGGTTTTGAGTATGGTAAATTTAATGCTTGCAATATTCAGATACTGCAACAATGGGGACTGGCCCTTAAGTTTTTGAAATATATTGTCTGTGTAGATTTATTGTTTGAAGTATGTTGCAAGTTTAGATATTTACGGTTTTATCTCAGTGCTTGCTGCCCAGCTCTTAAAAGGTTGTTAGAACCCTGCTTAACTCAATTTTACTGAAAACCTTTTGTATTAAAACATCAACATTTTCCCTTAGGGTGGGGATTTTTTGGTGGTTGTTGGTTTGGTTTGGGGGGGAGGGCTTATATTGTAATTTTAATTCTTTAGTCTCAGGCTAGTGGCAGAAGCTAGTGTCAGCCTTGGCACCAGCATCACAGAATTGCCTCTCCCAGCTTAACTAACACCTGGGGCATCTCAACAAATAAATGAATTCAGTGCACCTAGAACACAAAATGACATTCAGGTAATAAATTGCTCACAGGGATTTTAGCTATTTCACATCACTGCTTGAGAATATAATCTTTTGAGATTTCTTATGCTGGTCTGGTTAAAGGCAGAACTTCTGATTTTTTTTAGGGATTCATATACACAAAATGCTCTAATAAGAAATACCTAGGTGTTTTGCCTGAGTCCAAGGTGTCAGTATAGGAGACCAAACAGAAAATGTTTAGGTATTTTGTTTCCTTGGTTTGTAATTTGAATATAACCTTGTGTTTTATGTAATTGTTGAAATAGATTTTTGTCTTTAGGTATTCACTGGAAAGGAAAGGTAAATATTCTGTCTTTCTTTATTGTCTTGACAGGCTTAGTTTGCCAGCTCTGTCTAAATTTGCATTGTGTTTATACAAGCAACAAAGACATTTCAGTCCCATAACTGGTGAAGTAGCCCATATTGTGGACCTGAAACTGGATTCTATACAGGATATAAGGTAAGTGTCAGAATGAAATTAGGTAGCAGGAGAAGCACTATGTCACAATTACTGAGCTGTCTTTGCTGGGCACTTTCTCCTTTTCTCAGCTGGAGGCTGCTTTTCCTCACTTTGGGGTTTGTGGAAAAGAAGTATTTGTACATTGATTTTCATGGACAGGTCTGCTTGGGTGAATGCATTTTCTCAATGAATTTTCAAAGGATTTCTTTATACCCAATTTAAACACTTGAATAAAACTGATGGTTTACTTACAATGGGAAAACAGCAGATATTGCTTTATCCTGATCCTAATTTTACATGGACTTTTTTTTTAAACTTAAAGGCTATTGACTCACCGGAAGCTGTTTTTCTTCCTTGACACTGATAGGTTTTTTAGTATGGCATCTATTTAGTCTACTATTGTGAGTAGCAATAAGGAGTCTTAAAGCAATGGTATTTTTGTTTATCTTCAAAGCATTTTTTTGGTCAAACTGAATTAATCAATTATCTTGCTAGCATGTCTAGTGCATTACTCTAATGTTAAAATTATTTAAAACCGAGGCTGACTCAAAGAAGTCCAAGATTTTTCTTGCCTGTGTTCCCCCTAGGCCAATATAGCAAAGGCTGCTCTTTATACAACACCAGCAGCCCCAGCACTTATTTTTGCAGATATGAAGAGCCTGCTTTTGAAAATCATTTAATGGGACTGCATTTCTCTACAACAGTTATTCTTCCTGTGGTCATGAGTTTTATTCTCTTAGGAAAGGATTTTTCCTTTGGGAGTGACAATGACTCTTCTCCCTATTCTATCACTTGAGTTGCTTGGGTTTCTTTAGTTTCCATTGAAGGTTAAAGATATTTTTGTAAATTTGCATCAGACAAGTCAGTGTCTTGCCTCAGGCAAATACTTTCATAGCATACAAGTTTGTGAGGAATGCCTGAAAAATCTCAGTTGTTTCAGAAATTCACCAAAAGCAGAATTTTTACTTTAGCAGGAGAAACAGTTTCTGCTCATCTGTGCTAGATGTAAACTTCTTTTTATGCACAAGTCAGCAATACCCTCACTGACGTTCCTTTCTTTTCATAGCTTATTTCAGAAATCTAACATTTATTACCTATCATGTTCAATGTGTAAGTGTAAAATCTTTTGACTCTTTTAGGGTCTTGTCAGTTTTGATGATCAGCATATCTGATGTTATCTCACAGAGTTTTCGAGATCGGTTACTACAGAAGGCTGAGCAGCTCTTGGAAGAAAAGAACGAGGTCCACTTCAACTATGCCAAAAGAACACTACAGTTTCTACAAAATGTTAAATTGAAATATCATCCACTGCTAGAAAAATGCAACAAGATTTTCCTTAAGAGTGCCTCCCATCTGGATATACACAGTATTAATTCTATTTTGGGGCTGTACGAGCAGCTGGGTTTTGACAATGCTGAGTTCCGCTTGTTTGCTAAACAGCTGCTGTCTGAAACCATAGATGATTATGATGATCCTGAAACCTTTACAAAATTATTTTATAATCTTGGGCCTATGGCAGGATCCAAGGTAAGGGTGAGGTAAGTTTATTAGCGACTTTGTCGTATTTATGATATGTACTTGGTCTTGCACAAAAATCATGTACTGGTCTTCGGAGGAAAGAGCTATGTTTCCTAGTTGTAACTTTGTAGCAATGTATTATTCCATTATGGAAACACTGTTGTAGCAGTTTGCCTCAAAACAGTTGCCGAAAAAGCTGAACGCAGTAATTAAGGCGCATGTGAATGCTGTTAGGCAGAGCCGCCTTGTAGCTCTGTCTCTTACACTGCGGGCTGCCTATCACAGTGGATGGTAGTAAAAAACTTGTTCTTGCCCCGGAGAAACATATGCAGTGGTATGTGGTTTTCCTTTTTAAGACTGGCAGTAGCTGAAACAGGCTTGTCCTGTGCCAGTTTGCTGTACATCTTATTCTTTATGAGAGGTTATCAGCAAGGAACACTTCAGCATTTATTTAGCAGTTAGAGCATAGCATTGTATGGCAGATTTTTCTGTGCCTGTTTTTCTAGTGCTACAAAATCCTATTTTGGGGTGGTATTAGTCATGGGTCTCTGAAAGTCTGCAGTTTTAGGCAGAATTTGCTTTATTAATTGAAATCAGTCATATTTTCAGACTTTTCATCTTGAGCATTTGCCTCTATTTAGAGGCCTGTGTATGCTGCAAGGCTGTGTTGGTTTTGCCATAGCTGACTTAGTTCCAAAAGCTTTTTCTATTTTTTTTTTTTTTTAATCATTGCTAGGTAGAAAAAGTCTTTGGCTTTATTTGCCTCAGAACCAGTTCAACTCCTGTTTGGTTCTGTTGTTTGTAGCTTGCTGGTTGACCATGAATTGTTTAGTGTCCTAGAGTTCCTTCTCTACTTCTTGTCTACTTTCAGAATTATTGGACTTGCTGGTTTCTAGGATCAGAGCAATATGCAGTGATATAACACACATCTCTTTAACTGTGGCATACAGATCAACTGCTGGAAGAAGGGTCCACAGAACAAAGGCTTCTAGTTTGGGGGAGTTTGTTTTCCTGTATTTCCTGAAATAGTCTATTGGTTCTTTCTCTCCTAGACAAAGAAAATGGCTCCAGTCTTCACTGGAGATTTTAAACTGTTTCTTCTTTGGAAAATATCTTTTCTTTTCCTCTTCAGGTTGTTAACAACTGCAGAGTACATGGCAGAAAAATTCAGCAGTTACCAAGTATTGCTAATACTGAAGGCGATGCAGAAAATGAAATGCATAAATTCACATCTACTCAAAAAGTAAATTTTTTTTTATACTACTTAGAAGTTCTGCTCTCTAAGTAAAGTCCTATTTAGGAGATATGAATTGCTTCTTCAAAAGTCATTGTGCCCTATATTGAACTATTAAGTCTAGTGTCTGATTTTCTGCAGTTGTAAACTGAACATCGTTTAAAGGGAGAGGTAATGTCTTTCATACAATGAAGGGAAAAGCAGTTGAGGTTTTGGGCACAGAAGATGTAGCCACAGATGTGTCACAAATGCAGCAGAGTTACATGCTGGTTGTGAGCAGTATCTATATAGAGTGTAGTTGTGTGAACCAGATAGATCCTGGGAAGAACAAGTAGTACTGTGGAGCAGAGTGGTATTAAAGGGAGGACCAGGTGAATTCATGCTTTTTCTCATTGAATCTCGCTGTCTAAAGAAGTTATTAAGGTATTATCTTTCCCTACAAAGCCCCTCTTGCAGCTTTAGACCAAAACAGCTGTATCAACCACTATTGTACAAGTAAGTGAGCACAGTGGTGCTAAAGCTGGTGATGTTCCAGTTTATCCCAATCCTAGTCCACTAAATTTAACTGACTGTAGAATTTGTACATAAATTATTACAGTGAAGTAGCTGTTTTGCTGTGATGAGGGCTTTAATTTTGCAATTCTAAGTCTCCACTTAGTGAACATTGTCAGGATTCAGGTCGAGAGGAGTCCAGGTGTGCACAATTCCCCACTTAGGTATTGTGCATCACAGGAGACCCCTTCTTTATGTGCAATATCTTGTGTATTATCATAACACCATGTTATCTTTTTCTGTTTGCATTCAGAATGGCTTCTGTTCTGCATAAACACTTGGATAGCTATCATGTATTACATTTGGTAAAGTTAACACAGTACTTGGTGGCGTTGCGTTGCCAGAATCTGGAGCTGATGGCTAAACTAAAACAGTTACTATTTGGGTAAGTGTATATTCTTGGAAATACAGCTATGTAAGCATTAAACAGTTGTCTACTTAATATTTTAAATAACAAGCTAACATGTTTTGTCTCCATAAAATATGAAGAACTTTATTTGTATTTGATCTATTAAATGTGTAAATCAGAGAATAGGAAGTGGATATTTTCTTGACTATAGACCCAATAGTATCTGCTACTAGATATGATACCTTTTAAAAATGTTTTTTTTTGCCCCTTGCCCCTCATCTGTTGGCCTTTGCAATTTAATGACACTGAACAGGAGATTTTGGTTGGTACTTTATAGGAAGGGTAGGTGTTAATGTCTTCTTTAATGTTTGAAGGAACAAGTAATGAAAAATATGCAGTAAGAATTGCCTTGGTTGGGACAAGTGGAAATGTGAAGCAGAAGTACTCTTTTTTAGATTGAAGACCTGTTTAGTTAGCTCTCAGGCTTGAACAGTTGCAACATAGAAAGGGAAACCATTTCTGGAATCGTGGGAGAAGAGATCTGCCGCTGTTGACACCATTGCTCATTCTCCATAGGAATGCAGCACCCTGGCTGTACATGTTATGTGCAGATAACACCTTCACATTCCTCAGGCACCTCAGAATCTGGTGCTCCTTAGGACAGGAATCACAGAAATTATCCAGGCCCAGAAACTCACAGATTCCCTTAACAAAGATGGACCTTCTGCCCTTGCTAAGGATTTCTGTGTTTATCACTAACACTTGAAGCCTCACCAGCTGACTGAAATGTTCCCTGTCTTCTCTCCTTTTTCAGTTTTGAATAAATTAGAAGATGTTAATCTCAATGAGAAGAGATGGTAGTAACTGTGAATTTCTACCATGTCATTAATATTCTACTTATTTTATATCCGATATGCTTTGACACACATCAAATTTGACTTTTAAAATAGAATTTTCATGTTTGTAATTTATTTTTGGGTTTTTTTTTAAACATTTGCATATTGTCAGGACTGATTTTATTTCTGTCTCTCTTCCAGTTGTTTAAAATCTAGTGTAATACCTGCTGATACTGCTGCAATAATTCGTGTTCTGGCCATGCTTCCTTCCTTTCAAGTGGAGGAGGTCACTATAAACAAAGTAGCAGCAGTTCTGCCTCAGATCAGTCTCCATCATTTGAATTGCATTGCTACAGCTCTTGTCAAGTGGAATCATGACCAGCTGCACTGGCAAAACAGTTCTGAGCTATGTGTAAAGCTTCTGCAAAAACTCAATGACTGTGGGTTGCAGAGGCTTCAGAAAGCCAACAACCTAAATCTTCTGTTGGAAGAACTTACACATGTGAATGGAGAGTGGTTAGAAGAAGTCATCAATGAGGAGACTATGGCCACGTGTCAACGCTTGATAGACCAGATAACATGGGCAAATGTATTGCCATTGTCATGTTTTCTCATAAAAACAAACTACCGTTGTCCTTCGTTACTTGACAGAATAGCTTCTGTGACTGCTGAAAACATGGACAAGGTATAACAGTCTTTCTGTCTACTCTAAGGTATTCAGTAAGAAAGGACAGGTTAGTAGTTAATGTTTCAAAGCACAGTCCACAACTGTTTCTAAGAGTTCTCTTCAGTGTTCCTGATTTGGAGCCCATCTTTCTGCATGTTCACTCAAAGCTGGTTTGCTTCTGTGTGTATTATTTTGCATGTGCTTCACTTTTGTTATTCTGTCTTATTTTATTGGTCAGTCAGTATTAGATCAACCATAAACCTTTGCATTAATCTTTACATTTGACCATCTGAAATAATTGGATTTTTAACTTCTTAACACATGGTCACATCACATGGTGCATATTTTTACATTGCTCATTCTTGTGGGGATTTCCCCAACAACCTGTCTTTTTGGTCAGAATTTCTGGGTTTTCTTGCTACACTTTTTTTGTTTCCTCTTCTATTTGGTATTTGTATAGATCTTTGATTTTATTCTATGACAGTTTAGTTTCTTTGGGAGAATTTAATGGGAGACCTTTTTAAAAGCTTCTTAAGGTCTTAAGTATACAGAAACACTCGTATCATCTACATGACAGAGATTTTGAGTTTTGGCCATAGCTTCAGTTTTAATGATTTCTGCATTTGTTTTTTAAAATATTTTTCTCTAGGAAAAGTTGACAAAAAAAAAAAATCAGAAAATAGTTCATCTAGTCTCAAATCTTGCACTTTTGAATTAATTATAAACCCATTTTTTATTGTAAAGCAATATTGAGGTATTTTGCAATGATTTTATTTAGGATGTCTTTTTTTTTTTCCAGATCCACCCCTCTGAAATCTATTTTATTCTCTTCCTTTTCTCTGCTCTGAATTATGCTAACGAAGAGTTCTTTGACAGTTGTATCCAACATCTTACTTCTAACTTGAGTAAGTGTATTAGACAAAGATATTTCGGCACCAAATAAATTAGTGTCATTGCAAGTTATTATTTGTACTAAATAAAACTGGGAACAGAATGGCATTAGTCTGTGTCTGTGTGTTACTACTCATACTCTGCCTTTAGGGGTTAAACCACAACAAAGTTTCAATGTATGCTTCTGCTGGGCTTTCTAGCTTCATTTTGCCCTTTAAAAGTTACTGTTGCTAAGGAACTAGCAAGGTACCTTGAACATAGTAAAAACCAAGTGAAAATTCTGATTATTTCACTATGCTGTTATTAGGTAGAATTGTTGTGGTATTACCCAAGGAATCATCATCTGGGGACAGGATACATTTTGTGGCTTACCACGAAGAAATGGCTAAGTTGTGGAGGAAACATGTATAGGCTTTTTTTATTATTGATTATTGATGATACAATACAAACTGTGAAAATTGTTCTCCACTGAAATATTTTAATCTGCCTGTGTGTGCACTGAGTACGTTAAAAAGAAACCTGGATTATCTGGGAGGCTGGGGGAGGTGGGAGGCATTGCAAATCCTTTCAGCTCCGTGTCGTGTGTTAATATGGGTTTCTGTCTGTTTTCTAAAGGTTGTTTTGAAACTCACCACTTGGTGCTACTTGGTCATGTTTTGGCAGTGGCTGGTTATTTTCCTTCAGTTCTGATAACGAAGATATTTAATGTTTCTTTCCTAAGCCAACTGGATGCTCAGCTTGAAGGTGCGTATCTACCTCTCTGATGAATTTCATTATGTGGAATTTGCCGTAAAATGGAATTGTGGACCTCTATATGGCTTAAGAAGTAGTAATTTTACTGCAAAGACTCCCTTGTTTAATCCAGTCATTATTTGAGTGCTAAAAAGGAAGGAATGAGCAAACATTTGTGCTTTGTTTTGGAAGTACAAACTTGTATTGCAGATGAGGGAAGCTCATTTAAAACAAATTTGATAGTCAATTTATTGCATTCAGTATTTAATAGTTCTTCAATTTTATTGGAAATAAAATTATTTGAGTGTGGTATTTATTGTTAGAAATAGCCTTAAAACTCAAGAAATAACATGGGATTCTTGTCTGCAAGAGATGAATCCTATCACTCTCTTCTCTCTAAATAAGAGACTAAGTGTTTGTCTGGTTCCTTCCTCTCTACCTGTATGTTGTTCACTATCAATGTACTGTTGCCATTTTGTTTTCAACAGCTTCATTAAGAGTTAAATGATAGAAGAGAATTTAATTTACTTATGTCTGTTTTGCTTTTGTTCCTAATATTGAGCAATACTGTATCTCTCATATGTTTTCTTCAGGGATTTTGAGAATCTTTTTAAGATTCTGCAGCATGAATTTTATAAATATCATAGTATACAGATATTTGCATTTCTAGTAGAGAATTTGCAGGTAGGCATTTAGTTCAATGTGTTGATTAGTTCACACCTTTTTATTTTGTTCAACTCAGTCCTGCCTACTTCCCTAAAGAAGAGGGTTCGCATGCACCTCATGAAGTTGAACAGAGCGGTCTGTCTGGAATGCCCGGAGTTTCACATCCCTTGGTTTCATGAGCGTTTCTGCCAACATGTCTATCATAGCCGTAAGTCGGGAGAGGAAAAGCTGCCCTTGTTACTAGTAGGAGTCTATTTTCAACAGTCTGCCAGACATTTCTGCCTGTTGACACTAGCACACAATAGAGGCTCAGGAAGGCACACCCCACTCTGCTGAGGATGTGTTATCAAAGGTGTACATTTTGCTGTCTCCTTTTGAACTCCCTGCTGTCATCTTCCTCAGAAGAATCAAGAGCCATCAAGGATGAGAGATGAAGAAGTAGGCTAGTGACCAGCTGACGTCTTTAAGAATAGTCATCAGTCCAGAAAACCCATCTAATGCAAATGTGGTATCTCCTCCACTAATTCCCATGATCTGCTTTGAGACCCATCACACTCACATGCTTCATCTCTGAGACTGAAGATGTTTAATGGAGCTAGGGAAGTGACAGATTGTGTGGTGTGCCTGTAAAAGACTCAAAATAAATATTATTTAAGCAAACAATCCACCAGGTGAAACCTGAAATTAAAATATTTGTAATTTGTGAATGGGAAAAATCCTGGCATGGAAAGTCACGCTTAATAGGCACTTGCCAATTTCCACCCAAAAGATGATGACATCGTTTCTGAATTATGATGGAATAAGACCAGGGATCTGTGTAAAAGCTTTAATTCAGTAGGCTGGCTGTCAAAAATGCACTGTCACAAAGTGCTATTTTCAGAACTTTGGCTGTGGCAGTTTTGATGTATGAATTCTTTATTTTGTCTTTGCAGGCAGTAGCCGAATAAATCCACTGCGACAGCATGTTCACAGAATGCTGGCAGAGATCTTAGGAGGGAGCCATTATGCAAGAATATCTGTTCTCACACCATACTACTATGAAATAGGTGAGAAGTCAGTCCTCTGGGGATTGTTGTGGAGAACTCTGGTACCGTTTTTATTACCAAGATTAGAAAGCCCCTGGGCATGTGGCCACAAGATACTGCAAATAAGAGATTGCTGTATAAAATATAGTTTCTAAAATGTTCTGCATAATATAAGTAAAGTTGGGTATCTCTAATTATGGTTATCACTTTGTTTTTCTTGAACTAAACACTGTACAAATCAAATTATTTCACTTTTTTTGGTCAGTAACAGGTTTGTTGTGCTTTCTTGCAGATTTTGAGTGCATTATGGATGAAAATAAAACACCTCTTTCCTATATGGCTCAGACTATATCTTTGGGTGATATGGGGGGAATGCACTTGAGACATGACTTCAAAGATGACGGAAGAAAGGCTTTGCCACCAGGAGCTCAGAGGTTAGTACATTGAATTCTTCACATTAGCTCCTCCAAGCTTCCAAGTTTAGATCATGTTTAGACCAGGTTTTTGGTGCTTATGTCCTGAACAGTTGTTGAAACCCCTGGGGTATTTAGTTTTCTGTTCTCTTTTCCAAAACCTTATGAGGTTCAGCCTTCCTATGTGTGGTTGGTTGAGTCCAGCCAGTAACTAAGCTCCCACCCAGCTGCTTGCTTACTCCCTTGCAGTGTGATGGGGGAGAGTCTGGGGATCAAAAGTGAAGGGGAAAAAAAACCCCAAACCTGGGTTGCAATTGAGAGAGTTTGATACATGAAGAGAAGAAAGAGGGAAAACAGTTGATGCAAAGGCAGTCACTTGCCACCAGCAGACCAGTGCTGGAGCAATGGCTACTTTGGAAAAAATCTGCTCTCTGCTTTATTGCTGAGCATAGCGTTACATGGTGTGGAATAGTAGAATATTGCTTTGGCCAGCTGAGGTTCCATCTGTGTCCCCTTCCAAGTTCTTGCCAACACCAGTCTATACGCTGTGGGTGCAGGGTGAGAAACAGAAAATGCCTTGATGCTGTGCAAGCTCTCTTCAGCAATAGCCAAAATATTGGTGTGTTATCAACATGGTTATGGCCTGCTGTGAAGAGGTGCAACTCCATCCCAGCCAGACCCAGTACACTAGGTCAGACAGGGCATTCTTGCAGTGTGTTTTATGAGATTGGAGTATTGTTTTCCCACCACCACTTCAAATGTAAGCCTTAAAAATGCTGGTTAGCTGTTTTTGCCATTTGAACAAAAACAGATGTAGGGAAGAAATGCTTCTTCTAAATCATGTGAAGTTCAAGCATCTCTTGAAAAATATGAGGAAAATTTTTCGTCTGGTTTCAGGGATTTGCTTATTTTCTGTGGATTGTCATGTTTATCTAGTAGTAGTCTTGCTGCAACTATCAATACTGAACTAGAAATACCACTTCTCGCTATTCAGGTCAGACCTGAAAGTAAATGCACACTTTTATTGTTTGCAGAATTGCTTTGGACTTCCTTGATTCAAAAGCTTTTAGCAGGGATTCACGTCACCTGAAAGGAGAACCTGCAATGAAGAAACGACATCTGGAAATGCTGGGGTACCGCGTAGTTCAGGTGAGCAGTCAGCACAGGTTTTTGTCATTTCTGAGTTGTATCAATAGTGCAGTTTGATATATTTGCCTTGTAACAGATTTAAAGATGGTTTTAATAGTTCAAAGCACCTCCTGGGTGAGAGCAATTTTTGTATTTGGGGGGAAATTCCAAGATGCTCTCAAGATGGCGTAAGGACTTCGTAGAACTTGCACCTTCTCAGAAAGTGGCTGCAGCAAAACTGAAGGCAAAAGCTCTCAGTCTTACCTTCCTGCAGGCGAACTGGCAATCCTGACACAGCTTCAGTAAAGGTGAAAAAGTGAAACCAGGGTTTCAGTTCAGTTCACCAAAGATTTCTGCACTAGAAAAGGATGGAATGTACCCTCCTTGAGTGATAGACAGTTATGACAGCTGGAAGATGCAGTATGGATGGTGTCTGCCTGCTGCAGCAATAGTGCTGTGACAGGCAAGGCTAGTGGCCAGAGAAAATTCACAGCCACCAGCATAGAAACGTTTGGGTAACGGAGGCTCATGAATACAGATCCTACTTTATACATAATTATTCACCTACGCTAATTTTAGCTAAAATCCTTCTTTAAGCTTGTTTGTTATTTTTAGCAGGGTAATAATCTTTTCTCATATTGCCCTGACAGTAAATGTTATGCTACCGGTACACCATTCCAGTTTGATACATTAACATTAGAAACTATGGTGACCTGGGATTCTTCTCTTGATTTGAGTTTCAAAAGTGGGAGGTGTTGTAATGGAGTTGTCATAGCCTGTGTTGTGTGGGCATCTGCTTTACATCTCTGCAACAGTGCTGCTTTTTGGAAGCAAACTGATTGTACTTGCACGAAGAGGAATCTTACATTGTGAAATTTAACCTTCTCAGTGTTGGAATAAGCGTAGCTTTTAGAACGACATAGGTCTAAACTAAGTGAAGAACAAGAGATATCAGAGAGCCTTGTCTTTGCTGTAAGATAGTATGTGTCTTACACCAATGTTAACACTTGGAATGTATGATTTTGTTATACAGATTCCTCACTTCGAGTGGAATTCTATGGGTCTGTCAACAAAAGGTGAACAGGCAGAATATCTGACAAAGCATCTGTATGGAACACAGTGATGTCAGACATGCAGTGAGAAGTACTTTTTTATAAACACCTTCTGTACCATTAAACTTCTTGTAATCCTGGAATACTTAATTTCAAAGATCTCTTTATCTGTGAGTCAGCTGGACCAGGGCTTGCCGTGGGGCATCAACTGGATGTCAGGAGATTTTACCCTCAGTTTGTTAGGGATTGCAAAAGGTAGGTCACAGTGGGCATGAAGATGTGGTAAGGATGCTTAAAATCTCCCATTTTCTGGAAGCTATTCTTTAAGTACATAAGTCTGTGACAGTTCTGCCATAAAATTACATTATTATCTCCTAAATAAATAGCACTGGGGCTTCAGCAGGCATAAAACTGTCCAAAGAAAAAGTTAGAAATACACTTGACTGTGAGAGGAGGCAGCAGATCTACTGGAAACTATGTCTGTCCTCCAGCATGTGACAGGATGAGCAATAGGGATCAAACAGTTTCTATACTGTGAAACCAAGAAACTGAAATGCAGATTTGCTAAGAATAGGCCTGCTATTACAGCCATTCTGTTTCCATCCTTCGGAACAGAGGTACTGTGGGTGACTGCGTTGGGGGAGGGTGTTATGTAGTGAGGAACTTCCAGCTGCTTCTGCTACCCTCTCATGTGGTGTGTATGGCTGGACCCTTCTGGAACACCTTCACATACTTAAAGACAGACTAGTTCTAGAAGTCTGGCAGACCCTTGGAATACCTGCACTTAACTGGGAAGGGATACCTGAAAGGTTTATACAAGATAAGGAGCAAAAAAATGTCTATGTCAGACATAGCCTCTTACTAGCAACTGGATCATTCATGAAATTTAGCATTATGGCATTATGCATTGGACCTGCCCTTGCTAATAGAAATAAAACAAAATTAGATAAACCAGATAACCTGCCTGGCCTGTAAATACGATATGTACAAAAGAGCAAAGTCAGACTGAAAATTGAAACCAAGAATCAAGACCAAAAAAAGTCTTCATAGTGACAACCACCTTGGTTACGGGTGGTGAAAAACATTGCTGGTTTATCATGTTTGAAAACCATAGGCCAGTTACCAGCTACCACCTTCCTGTGACTGAGCCCAGCCAGGGTTTGATTCAGGAGGCATGAAATACTGAGATGTAGATGGAAAAAGTTGGAGTATCCAAGAAAGTGTTCACTGTAGAGCAATAACTGCAGCATAGCCTTACTTCCACAAATCAGCCTGTTTTCAAAGGCAGCCATGTTGTGACTACTGCTGTGCCCATCTTCTTCACACACACAATGTGTGTATGTTTTCCCTTTTTAGTAGAAACAGTAGACATTCTTTTTACCCCTTCCTTTGAAACCTGGCAAAGGTAAGCGATTGCATTCTGAATTGACCATTTGCACCGTGCTGTCACTTTTTTTTTAACTACTCAGTAGTAGAAGGAGATACTTTTATTGACTGAACACGAATCAGGATACTAGTGAAAAGCCAAGAAAAAAACAACAGAATAGACCTAAGCTGCAAGGAGCTCTCCTCCTGAGGCAGCCCTCACATTTGTAGAATGACTGAAAGAAGTAGTAGATGTCTGCCTGCTTATGGTCTCAAAAGGACAATGGCTCCAAAACACAGAAGACAAGTGCTCTGAGGAAACGTCATTGAAGGCGTAACACAGAGAAAAACTCTATGCACATTATGTTTTGTAAAAAAAGGAGCTATCATACATACTAGCTAGGATCTCAGATGGTGGGCTGCAAGTCAAGAGGTCTCTTGCATGACCTGGCTTCTGTACAGATGGCCTTCAAGTAGCAACTTTAGAGCATAAGAAAGGTGGCAGTGGTTGTAGCTAAAGTGATCAGTCACGGGTGGTCATGTGTTTGAGCTGAAACGTGCTTTTCAGGTATCTGGCAGTCATGCTGTGCCAAGCCAGAATCTTCAAGTCAAGTCATTTATGAATAAAGTTATGAACTTTCACAATGGGAAGAGGATTAAAACTTGGTGTGATTGGATTCAGAAAGGGCTTCTATGAAAAGCACAATGTAAGAGCATTTCAGTAAAATGTCCTGCTTTTGATCCTTTGCATTCATTCTTTCTCAATTAGATCAGCAAGTGTTAGAGCAGGTGTGCTGGTGTAAGCCAGTGATTTAACTGGAGCCAATGAAAAGATGCTAAGATCAGCTGAAGGTTTGGGTATTAAAGAGGATGACAAGATACATGTCCCACACACAGATCACGTACCAGTCCACAGTAACATACTGAAAGGAGCTATGATGGCTGCATCTTTACCGCATTAACCTCTGTCTCCTAGAAAGGCAATGCAAGGGGTCATTTGGTAATTGGAGTTGCTACTTGGTCAGGTGTGGTGGGCTCTTTTCCAGTTTTCCTGCTATCTCAGTTGTAATAAGATTTAGATTTATGACATCCTTTAGATTTATGACACCCACTTTATCCAATAGTGAAATCCTTCAAAGAGATACTCCATAGAAATGGTGGGTATAATCTACTTCAAGGAAACTAAGTGCTCTGTTTTGGGCAAAGGCTGTACTAAGCAATCTGTGTCCTGCCAATATGACAGTGATGATGAGCTGATCACTGAAAGAGACACCACCAAGTGATAGTTTTATAGTTTTAAAAACAAAGTTTAATTGTTAAAACTTTCAACATCAAAATGCATCAAATCTTTATTAGATAAAAAAGTCCTCTTTTCTGTATTTGCTGATGATCTAGGACTTTTTCATGAGTTCTTGTTAAGGGCCTCAGATCTCTGAGAAAAACTTCCATAAAATATTTGCTTTGGAAATAAATATAAAAGCATAAAAAAAAAGTGGAAAAACCTTGTTACCAGAAGCTTAAACAGTAGATGAGACAATAGAGCTATTAATGTTGCGACCTCTGCTCTCTTTCCTCTTGTCTGGCTACGCTGCTGTCTTTGGCCGAGAATGGCATTTCTTAGGCCACGCAGTATTAGCCCACTTTTCAACATGCAACTTCAATTCCAGGCTAAATTATTTTTAGAAGGCTCTAATGAAAATATTTTCAAGATATGGCTGAAGAATGCAGGATTTACGTATGTTGCTGAGGGAGAAAATCAGGCTGTACAAACAGCCAGTAAGAATAGTATGAGCTACCTACCAGTTATATTTAACTTAACAGTTAATTCATGGGCATTGTTTGGAGGATATATCCTGGATTGTCTGAGCATAAGGAAGTCTTAACTAGTTTTACTGGCAATTCCATAGAGTGAAAAATGGAGTTCTCTCTGAAATCTTCACTTACTCTAATAAACATTAATCAGAATTCTTCATGACTTCAAACACTGGCAAAAATTCAGTTGCTGGTTAGCTAGTAAACATCTTAAGACTTGGACAGACAGATGACCTGTTTAACAGTCAATGGTATAACTAGTGTGCTGCTACAAAACTCTGTACAATCTGGGGACATTTCCATGCAACAAAACCAGAAAAGCTTACTGAAACTCCCTCGCCATATCCTGTATTCCAGCATTTTATTTACAGTTTTGATAACTTAAAGAGGTTTAAGCGGGTGGCCAGGCAGGAGGCTCCAGTAGCATATCGGATCTCTTTCAGTATGCCAATCCATTCCTTCTTTTCATCATCATACCTAGGTTTAACAAAACAAGGTCAGAACATAACTTCTAAAAATTTGGGGTTGATGCTTCATCAAACATAGAATCACAGAATAGTTTGGGTTGAAAAGGACCTTAAGATCATCTAAGTCCCATCCCCCTGCCATGGGCCCAGACACCTCACACTAGACCATGTCACCCAAGAAATACAGGAAATGGAGGACAGTCCACATGTTGCAAAAGCTTATAGCAACCATCTCCTGAAAGATGGCACAAAAAGCTGCTTTTGTCCTCTAGAACTAGATGACATGTGAGTTGTCCTTTTCCTGGTCCCTAAAGCTTGTTGCTGGCCTGCCATGCTTCTTTAATTACTCCTACAAAAGCTTCTGCCTTGTCTTATGTATCCCTTCTGAATTCCTTCAGATTCCTATATACAAAGATGTTTTTTCTGGGAATCCTTTCTATCATTCTGCCAGTTAAACTCCTGAATCTACCTTAGCAACTGAAGACTAGCAGCCAAAGTGTGATATTTCATCACTGCCACTGAGATTTAGATTAAAAAAAATGATCTAGGAGATAGGCATTTCTGATTCTCTTGGAACAATTACTCATTTGACTATTGAGACATGACCATGTACAAACACCTGTGTACAGAGGCTAGGCTTCTCTGCATAAGAATATTGCAAAACAGAGAATGTTTTTTATGGTACTCTTACAAGGCTAAGCCTGCCAAGAGAGATTGGCAATTTACTCTTTTGAAAAGAGTAGAGCATCTGAAGATCATGACTCAGACTGTTTAAATTAGCAGTAGACAGAAGTAGTTATTAGATCCAAATCTCGTGTTTATCTCTTACTTTCTGACAAACTCAAGAAGTGCTTTGCAACCTGTGCTATGGTTCATTTCCAGAGTTAAACCGAAAACCTCAGTTTTAGATCTAGCTTTCCATCAGGAAAATGTGATTTAAGTGAAACTTACTTCCATATATCAGTGACTTCATTGGGTGCAAATTCTTTAGATTCAAGCTGAATCATTGCAAAACCTCCAATAGCATACAAAGCTCCACTTAAGGTGACTAAACTGATGGAACTTCTCTCCTGGGGAAATTCAGGCATTACCTCCCACCTAAGGATGAAAAGAAAAACCTAAGTTAGCTAAGACATGACAAATATTCTACAGTGAATTAAAATACACCTCTGGGTGACAAAAATCCAGGTACCAAGCACATCTTTGAGTGAATGGTTTAGTAAAAGGAAACAAATCTGGCATTTAGCAGCAGTTTCAGTGTTTCCATCCCCACAAGGACTACCTGCAAGTCTTAAGTGATGGATCTGCATTGTGATGACATCTCTTACCAGATGCCCACTTCTTGCAGGTTTCTTGGGCCCATCATCAGCAGTATGTGTTATACAGATGTTTTGTTCCCCAGCTACACTCATTTTTTCTCTACAGTTTCCAAAATGGATATCTATGTCAAGTAGCATTGATATAATCATTTGAGTTTAAAAAAAAGTCACTGGAGATTATTAGCATCCTTTCAAGTTTTCTGACAATTCACACCTAGGAACATATAAACCATACAGACATCCCACTGCTGAATAATGGCAAAATCAAAACTAATAGGCTAATTGGTCTCTCTCACTTGTGTGACTTGACTGTAACAAACCAGAGTAAACCAAGGCAAGAACCTGCAGTCAGCATCCTCAAGCAGAAAGTGTTTCTGAAGAGTGGAAGAGAAGACTGCCCAAAATCATGGTAACAAAGTGACCTGTACTTTCCTTTGCTTCTACAGAAGCTGTAAAGTCCAAAGTTCCCTCAGAATTACTTCTTCTGTAATTCACATTTTGTATTGGTAAATCCTATAAGCAAGTCTCTTTGGGATAGCATACAGTTAAGTTAAAGCTTTCGTTGTGAGGTTGATGGTTGCAATGCCGTCTGTCAGTGAAGACAGCACAGCCACATGTGTTTATGTACAATAGAAGTGCTTGTTGATAAAAGGGCATCCAGGACCACTTACAAGTCTGAGCTATCATAATAAAATTTTATGGGTATTATTTTAAATGAAAGTTTGTAAGTCAGATGATAGGAAGGAAAAGTAGCAAAAATAGCAAAAATGAAAATTAAGAGCAGAAAGACAGATACAGAGGGTATAAACTCCTGGAAAATCATAAACATTTGAGGATGATGACTGCAAAAGGTCATCTATGTTGTGAGGAAGAGCACGGGAAAGTTTCTGGACCAAATAAGTGAGCTAATTTCAGGTGGGACTTACTCTTCTTGTCATTACTTTTTCTTTACAGTAATTCATAGCATGCACTTAAAACTGAATGTCTTCCTGGAGTTTTCATATTAAATAAATAAGCAGAATTACCTCCCAGTCAGTAACTAGTAGTAAACAGTATTTGCTGTGACAAAGTGCATGAACAGCAAGACATCACAATGCCACATACCTGAAGGACATTCAGCTAGTACTGCTCAGGGACCTGATTTCTCTTGCTAGGGGTTCATGTTTAGTGTCAGTGCTGCATAAACTAGATAGTGTGGCCCCTGCCCATCTCTCCCACTTTTCCCCTGTTATGCCAGTACAGATGGCATAATGTGGCTGTGTGGTCGACGAGACTGGGAAAGTAATCAGACTTAAAAAACCCAAGATTGGAGGGTGGGTTATTTTTGCTACATGAGCTCTTTGATCATGTTTGCAATATAGCTATACTAGTGTAGAACATGCACATGGGGGCAGGAAAAATGGCCAGAGATACTGGTTCTTTGAGCTCCTGCTGCTGTTGCTATTGCTATAGATGTGAATGTAGACAAAGTGTCTCAGTGGGAGTATAGGCACTTGAACACCTTTGTAACTCAGCTCAGGGCTCCTAAAAGTGATTTTACCTAGATGGCAAAACCCTTGCTTTAAAATAGCTTGAATGTTGTACTCACTTATTGGTGGTCAGATCAAAAGCTTCAACAGATGCAGTAAGGCCTTCTTCAGTGACACCACCTGCAATGACAATCTTGCCCTTATGGATAGCTGTTCCAAACATTGAGCGAGCCACTTTCATTGGAGCCAGGTCTCTCCAGTCTCCTTTCTTGGGATTGTATACAAACAGTCTGTTAGTACATTTCCTGGGGAGGAAAAAGAAAACCTTTACTCATTCTAAGGAACTTTTGGCTTGTTCCAAGTGAGACCTAGTTGAAGTGGATTGTGTGGGTTTAGTATCACACCCCTCTCCCCTCCATGAGATCCTTTCTTGTATCTAATCTGGGAATATTTGCATGTCTACAAAGCACTAATCACATCCACAGAACTAATACTTTCAATGAGGGTCCTCATAGCTATGTATTACTAATGTGTCTGCAATGTAAGTAAAATTTGCCCTGGAATAGGTAGGGTTATTATAATAACCAGTTGGGATTACAAGTTACATGCAATTTTTCCTTATAATGAAAAAGATATCGTATGTGCCATAACGTGTACCCCTCTGCCAAAATGTCAGCAACATGAACCCAGAGATGTAAAAAAGAGCAACCCTAACTTCTGAGGGTGAGGACATATAAAGACCAACCAAATAACATTCATAAATCATCATGAAAAGACTTAGAGACTCACTTATCATCAGTTTTTCCACCGAGACAATATATCAGTCCATTGTTTGAGATAGTAGCATGGCCATATACTTTGATGGGTAGTTTTTTGATCTCACCCCATTTCATTGCGCTGGAACAAGAAAAGTATCACCTTTAGGATCTTTCAACTAACAATGAGCTAGTTACATGTCCTCAGTGGGCAGAATTAAATTGTCAACATACACAGGATCATAGCACAATCCTGAATCTAGAGACTCCTCTGTGCGTAGATCCTTGCCTGCAATTACATAGATCTTGCTGTCGGACTCTCCCAACCCGAAGAGACACCTGGCTGATGGCAGTGGAGGAAGGGCAAGCCACTCACCAGCGATGCTATCCAGCTGAAAGAGCATCAGAACAGGAAGTGTTAGGAAAGGCAAATAGTAAAAATCCACACAATGAACACTGTTCCACAAAATTAATCTAACTAACTGCAGTCAGTGCCCCTGAACAGTTCATCTGCTTGCTTGAAAAATCTATCCCTCCCTCAGTACAGCTAGTGATGATGACTTCTCCCCAACTCTGCTTCATGGTGCTGAGAGACAGCAGAGTCAACGCCACACAGCTCTCTTTGCATCTGCTCACCCTCACAGTTTCTTTATCCTGTTATTAAACTTCCTTGTTTTAAGATCCTTCATTCTGAGTTCCCTATCACATGTTGGAAAGAACAAATTTTTCTTCTTCCTGCCTGAAGAAAGCAGGCACTCCTCCTATTCCACAACTATGCATTTAGCTGGTTGTGCTCGTTGCTGCAATGAGAGATGCCAGACATCCTCACACCATTCTTAATCATCAGCAAATGTCACAGATGTTTATTCTGCAACTCCTACAGCAAAAGACATGGTGTTTCATCACAAATACCCTCAAAAGCTCCTGAGATCACTGAAGGTGCAATGAATAAAGACTTCATTCCTAAGCAAAAAAGGCAGGCAGTGCAGCTCCCTTGGCAATAATATTGATGTCATCCCTATTGAAGTACTCCCATGGCTGTTTTGATTCACATTCAGTATGCTGAAAACACCTAAGGAGAGGCAGCAGAAGGAAGACAAGAAAAAGCAAACAAATGAAAGAAAACAGTGTTTTCCTAGAACTGTGGTGCTCAATTTTTGTTTTGATCTGAGAACTTGCAATTGAACTTGAATGCTTTCTAACATTCAAAAGAGTATCTATCTTCTCTCTTCTACTGCGTATAGTTTTGCTTCATATTGTGCAGGAAGGGAAAGTAAAATGCGAGTTTACACAAATGTAAAGGCATTTGATAGCAAGAGAAAGTTCAGTCAAAGCAGTCAGGTCTGGGTTTAGCTCTGTGACAACCTTTTCCAGATGTATGTTCCACAGTCAAGGTCTTCATGCTAAAATGCATCTCCCAGATTTGATAGACTACCCCTATTGGACACCCCTATTGCTTTATTGCAACAGTGAAATTTAGTTCATGGGATTACTCCAGCACCTGTATCTGGGTGGTTTAATGAGGAGAAGATGTACCCATCACAGATCACAGCATGCTAGTTAATTACTCTTGAAGATGATGTATCTACTGATACTGGCATAAACTAGTCATGCATTTTTGAGGCAGTGGCAGCCTTGTTTTCTCCTAGGTTGCTACCAAATAAAATGGTAACAGGTGCTCCACTGGTGAAGCAAGGGAGATCAGTGAATACAAATTGGTTTGGCACCACATTAGCATTTTAGAGGGAACAACAGCCAGATGGGTAATGCAGACAAGTGTTTTAACTATAGGCAGTAGCAGCAGCAAGGAAACTTAAAAAGATGACAAGCAAGAGATCAGGATTTCAGGAAACGTACATAGACACATAAAGTAGAATTCTGAAAACTTTATAAATTTTTAATATCAATCTTCAGGTTAAGTTTGTCAGAGGCCCCTTTCTAGTGGCCTGAGACAGGGACTGTTTGTTTCTGGATTATATTATGACCTCATACTACATTATGACATCAACACAGTATTTCTATTAGAATAATATTTCTGTAACAAAGTTTGCACTTCAGTGGTTTCACACCTACATGGAAATGAAACAGTGCTAATTCCTCCCCAGCAAACTAGGACTTCCCTCTCATAGGTATAACAAATGCCTGAAACCAGCTTTCACTGTGTATGAAATTGTAGTAAGATTTACTCCTATGAACACTTAATATTTGGATTTTTTAATATCTGAAGGCTTTAAAATTCCATCACTGCTTATCACTCTGCTTTATTTCATATTTGAATAAGGACCTACTTTCATTCTCTTAGGCCCAAAGATGGGATGTGACCAGCAGCATATGGCATAATTTATTAGCAGATAGTTTAAATATTCCCCCAAGCATTCAGGCAGGTAGCTCAAACCACAAGAGGTTATGGTGTAAGCATGCCAGATTGTAGTTTTGCTCATTTTTCTGAAACATGTTGTGCAAGTTACAGTTTGTATTAATCGGCCTTACACAGATTTACAAAGATATAAAATTATGCTTTCGGTTGAAAGATGGTATTTAGTTTACTGCCGTTGACAGTTTGCCAAGAAAACAACCTTCTACAGCTGAATTCTGTATTTTTAGAATGCCCTCCTGTTTCCAATGTTGATGCGACAAAAGGACTTCTGGAATTTTATCGACAAAAGTGGCATTTAAAATACACACATTACTGCTGTCACAAAAATAGTTCAGGTTCAGAAAAAAGAAAGACATCTCATTACGTCTAAAGCAGCATAACACTCTGCTTTCACGGAAATTAACAGGAACTCACAAAAGGTGTTTTACAAAAGTATTACTAGGCTTAAGTTTAGGCAACTGTACCATGGAAAATCTGGGCCTTAAACAATGAAAGCCAGTGCCTAGATATAATACACTACTCTTATTCATCTCTTCCAAGATCTCACCAGGGACTTGATCTTGAAAGACAACATGCAAGTCCTTTGGTTTCATTTATCTCTCTGAGACAGGAACAGCTCTTTACAGATACTTCATTGACTGTGCAGAGACTAAACTCACTTGCATAGACTCAGAATACCTTTCAGTAATTCTTATAAGCACATGCTTTTGCACCAGTTATGAAGCTTATACCTGGAAGAAGTATGACTGGAAAGGCTGATCCTTGTTCTCCTCTTCCACATACAGTCCTCCAACAATGTAGACCTGATTTTGTCTGGTGACTATACTGGAATGATTTCTGGGAATCTGTTCTGCCAGGGCTGCTAGGTAGCATTCGTTTTCAAGAGGATCATAAGCTACTGCAGCAGTGTCATTAACCAGAAGTATTAGGTCTTTGACAAACATGCCATGCCTGGGAAGGTCATTCAGGTAGCCAGGCAGTAAATCTTCATCTCCTACATCGCCGTTCACCTCCCCTTTGGTTGACTTTTCTGTACTTTTGCCAGTGTCAGGCAGTTTTCCAGCAAAAGCATCCTTAATAATCTTTATTTTTTTCTGGAGGTCCGAGTTGCTTTTGATTATATCATCCTTCTCAACATGTTCTTTGAAATATTTTTCTGGCATAAGACGAAAACGTATGCAGTCAAAAATTTCCCCCAGGCTCTTTACTCTGTTCTCCTTATCTGTTCGGACCCATTTCATTACCGCTTCAAATACCAGTTCTTCCTTCTCTACGTTTAAGCTGTCAGGTGAAATAACTGAGATAAGTTCATGTGGGGCAAGCTGCATGAAGTCGTCCTCTTTGCAGATCTGCACAAAGTGATCTGAAACAAAATCACGGGCAGAAAATGCAAGTCTTGGGCAATCAAGCAGAACACCTAATCGAAGGATGGCCAGACAGTTACCAACAGCAAGCCTCTTCTGAAGGTAGGAGACGCACACGGTGAATACAGAAGGGATCTGAAAGCGACTGGCTAAAGCAAAAATATCTTGCACATTAGAATCATTAAGATCAATACTAGCTGAATAAAGGTATTTGACAATCATATCCAGAATGTTGGGGTCAACATTCTCTAGAACCACCTCCTTCTTTTTCTCTTCATTTTGCTCGGATAGGAAGTACTCACGAAAATAAGGGCTACATGCTGACAGAATCAATCTGTGGCAAGGCAGGCTTCTGTCACCAGCTTTTAGAGAGCAATCTACAAACTTCTTCTCTTCAAGGAGTTCCTTGAGGCCATCCTGAAGAAGGGTGGATTGGTAAAGTCTGAGCTCTTCAGTGAGTTCCCTTTGGGAATCCATTTCGCAAATACTTGGGAAAGGGGAGGGAGCAGAAAGCTTTAGCTGTTGTCTGCCCAAAGGTCTGTCTGTAAAAAAGGCAGACCAATGTGCTTTGCCCTGCCTGAAGCCTCTGCAATTTAATCTAGCTAGCTAAATATAGGTACATATTCTTACAGGTCGGAATTTAAGATGGCTGGTTTGGAAAAATAGATCTTCTCTCACAGCTGTCAAAGAGTGAAAGAAGCAACTGTTGCTTTAGTTGCTATGGTCAGGTTTTGTCACCGTCCTCCACACTGTATCAATGAGATTACGTGCAATGTAAGAAATTACTTGAGATGAGTAAGGACAGCAGAATCTGACTCTCAGTGAGACAGCCATGAGCAAGATTGTAAATATACGTGTTACCAAATATTCTGAAACAGAAATATTGTTAATCAAGTTGTCAGCTGCACGTACTGTTCAGTTTGTTTCAGAGTTGCTCAATACTTAAAGACACTGAAAGCATCCGGAACTTCACATCAATTATCTATGCTTTAAAATTATTTTTTTACATACCCATATCACATCTGCAATTTCTTCAGATATTGATAAGAAGACTGAAATTCACTCCAAGCTTCTTCTTAATATCCATTTGGTTGTATTTATTTGTAAACTAACTCCTACTAATCAGACATAAAAGTGCATTATTCAGGTAAAGTTCTGCTTTCAAAAATAATTTAACATTAAGTCTCCACCCCCTTACTAAACATCATTCTTCATTTCAGGTACTCTGGACCTTACCAATCCTTTTATATTTGACTGTACTAGAAACAGTGCTAACTGCTGTTAAACTAAACCAAAACCAGTACATTGGAACAGGAGAGAATGAAACACATGTAATCCACCACTTTAACATTATTTAACAGATGTGTAATTTAAAACACCAAAAAGAGAAACCTGAATTAAAACTAAAAAAGCCCCAAATCAGAAAAGTAGTTTGAAAAGTGAATGTGAATCTAGAAAAATTATGCTTACGTTGAACATGTCACAATTTAGACTGGGAACATTTAGATGTTTTTTTAAGGTTGTAATACAGAACCAAAACAAATTTGAAATTTAAGCTGTTTTACTGTACCTTGGTGAAGGGCTGTGTTTTGCCCATACAATGATTGCTTTTTACTCATATGGTAAAATGGTCATTAAAAGTAATAGAAACAGGATCAAAACGCAACTGTTTGAATGCAGGATCTACAGCGGGGTATAACATTATCAGTGTTTATTGAAATAGTGATTGCTTTTCAACATAGGCAGTATTTCACTAAAATACACACCTTGAGAGACTTTTGACAAACGCCACAATTACATTCACACCACAGTTACTTTACTATTAACAGTCAGCTGCTAAAACAACAGCTGAGAGCAGGGCTCATTTGACTTTTTCCACTTACAGAAAATAGCGTAGAGGTCTTATCTCACTAGAAAACGTAACAGCTGCATCTTCCTTCAAACAATAAATGACTCATTTCTCTCTAATACATAACATCAGAAAGGTCTAATGACTCAGACACAGAAGCTATTTGTGTGTGCACTTTTTTCCAGATCATTCCTTTAAAAAGAGCTCTAGGAAAATAAAAAAACAACAAAAACCCCAAACACTAAACAAAACATCAAAAAGAAAGAACTGTATGAAGATATCTGGAATACGATTAAGCAAGTATCTGGAATGATATGTGCTTATGTGCTGAACATTTAACAAGATTATGAGACATCAAAACTAGTATTTGGAACAGTACTGCTTTTTGTTAAAGTTATCCGTAACAGCACAGCTGCAGTGACACAACCGATATGCCTAGATACAAAATGTTTCACATATGATAATATTGCTGTGTTGCACAACATTTAACAAGTTATGGACCTCTGATTTAGATGTAATCATTACGGAAAAATAGGTCACTGTATAGAAATAAGTGACTACTTTAAATTGAGCATCAAACTATAAACCACACACTGCCCTATCTCTAATGGTGGTCTTCATGCATGAGGAAGAGGAGTCTTCCTTTTCCAACATACTTGCAGGTAAAATGACTAGTGTTGGCTGGTCCTGGCAGCCCATTGCAGGGCAGTATATAAACACAGGTGTCACAGAGTTGTAAAATAAAAATAAATAAATAAATAGTGGCTACCTGCCATAAAATGGTGGCTGAAACACCATAGTGGACCCTGTGTTGTTAGGGGAAGGCAGTTCTTCCTCTGACCACCTTCTGGGGGAAGCAGGATGGGATGGCTGGTCCTGTCAGTCACAAGCCTGAAAATACCTGGGTATGAGTGTGTCAAAACGCACAGTCAGCCAATCAAAAGCAGAGTGAAAATGTGGCATATGACATTTTACATAATGGCAGTGGAAATAAAATGGGGAGTTCCAGGTCCTCACAGCCTGACAGAGAGGAGGGACTTCTTGGGGCCTTACGCTGTGGGACCAGAGGAAGGGTGGGACTTCTGAGGCTTGTGGAATGTGTGAGTGTCTGCAGGGGGCACGGCCTCCCCCAGCAGCTGGGGCCCTGCCCCTTCTTACATTAGATACTGGTAGTCTTTCAGCTCTTTACACAGCATAATAAATACAACACTTTTACACATATAAGGGTTTTGAATAATCTGTCCTTTATCACATATCCTGAGGGCATGCTATCCAATATTTGCCCTCTCTTTGGCATGTTCTTTATCTGTTACTTGGGTATTTCTAAATTATCTTCTACAAATTTTCTAAATTATCTCTCACAAGCCCAGTAAGAACCGAGAGTCTTTCCTTGCTTAAGAAACAAATATGTGACAATCTGAATCAGGGTATTACTTCCCAGAGTCCCTGGAGTGTGAATCCATCCTTCAGCTTCTCTATTGCGAGTCCTAGTTCTTCTGAAAAAACAGGCTCCCCATCATGTTGCTTTTTGGAACGCAGGTAAGAGGTATGAGAGAAAATAAAGCAGAAGGTACTATTTAATTTTATTATCCTATTTTAAGGACATGAATTTGATAGTATGAAAGAAGCTGTTCTTACCTTGTTTTCATCAGCAAAGTAAGCCTGCAAAAGAAAGGTAAAAAAAACCCCTCAAAATGTTGGGAAAAAAAGTCTAAAGCCAAATCTGCTAATAATTCCTTGGGGTTAAAACTGTATTTGCTAAGCTGTCTTCAACAAACCAGTCTGTGTAAGAACAGGGTTTTTTCTATGTTGAAATAGAGAGTTCTAACAGGAGTTGGTGGTTATGTTGTTTTTCATTAAATACCAATCTTTGAGGTTTCCATCATAACAAACAAAGATTTTAAAATGGTAAAATACCCATATTATGTTTGTTACACTGAAAAATAAAGGGAATAAAATGTTAATACAAACTGACAGCATCCTAGCATTTCTTGCCTCAGTGCAGCAGCATCTACTATTCAATTTCAAACCCTAACTTAAGCATCAAATTTCAGTTACCATCATATTCAATCTAAGAAACAAACACAGAGTAATTGCACAATTAACCAAATTTTTCTACTCTCAGATAGAATCTGGGAAAGAGGTACAATCCTTCCCATTCTGTGTGAGTGGAAATTAAGTCTCAAACTCTTCAGGCTATCAAGTCTCAGTCATGTAGTCAGGTGTTACTAGATTGCAGAGTAAATTTGGAAATTCCTCGAAAGAAGGGCATTAAGTAATCTCATTTATTTAGAAGTAACCTTTCCTTAAACACTGGAGACAAACAGGAATACAGTTTGCTAAACTGGTATCGTTAGGAGCAGAAAGGTTGTCAGGAGTGACCCAAAATTGTCGCTTTCTAAAAATCTTTCAATCAAAAAGTTTGAATTTTAGATGAATGTTTAGCATATAGATAACACCTTCTATTAATCTGCTCCAAGAGAAGGAAGACTTCTTTTAATTTAATGTATTTGATTATATTATATTATACTGCTAGTTTTCAAGTTATTCCTGATCTTAATGTGTTGAGAAACTACACACAACTATACTTTAAATACCTACGACTAATTATATTGAATAATAGGTTGTTCTTAAGTTAAAAAATCCATACACAGAATAAATACCTGCAGTGATTAGCATTTTGAATAAAAGGTGTGTAGATGTGTTTTAAATATAGAAAGTTTGGTTGTAGCTTATCTTTAAAAGAGGATTACAGCTTTACACTTGAATAACCAAACAAGAAGTATTTTACCACAACTTACCACAAATGCATCTGTATGCTCATCAGCTTCTATTTCCACATCATCTTGAACCTGCTCCACAGTTAGATCTTCAAGAAGTTGAGGCTGCAAATTAAAACACTGAAGTAAGTAAATCATAGAATGGTGTGGTTTGGAAATGACCTTAATATCATCTAATTCCAACCCCCCAAGCCATGGGCAGGGAAATCCACGTATCTAGTATGTTTAATACATTTTTATTACTGCTGTTAACACAATAATGTATTTAATTTAAGTAGTAGAGTACCTTTTCTTCCATTTCATAATCCACTCCAAATATAGGGTTAGCAGAATAAACTCTGTGAAGTGAATTAATTTCTTTCACTGCTTCCTGTAGTTTCTCCACAGGGTCTATTTTAAAACCAAGTACATATCCTCCACTCTACATAACAGAGAAAAAAAAACACCAAAAAAGCCTACATTTACTTTTTTCTCCATTATAAAAATGGGCAATAAACTTTTTGCACAGAAACTCAAAAGCAAACGGGTGGGAGAAATTCAGAAGTGATACTAATTCAGAAGTGATACTAAGTGATTTATTCCTAGCCACTCAATGCAAACGTTTAGTCTGTTAGAGCTTGATGTTGTTATTAAAAAAGCTTTCAGATAAAGTACATAAAGTTAGTTGAACTTTAAAAATAAATCCTACCATTAAAACCATTTCTGATTAAGGCCAAACTGAAGAAAAGTAATTTTGTTTCTTAGAGCAAAACACATACAGAAGTGAAAAAGAATAAAAATAGTGGTCTTGATTAAGTATAGAAGTAATTAGATCCCAAAAATAATCTGACAGAAAATACTGTTTAACACTATTATTATGAGTTATTTTACTTAGCCAGTCATGCTGACTTATTGCTGCTTTGCTTAGAGAAACTCTAACTCACTACAGCCATATCGACCAAAACACACAGACATTTTAAGCAGTGCAGAGGGCTTTTCAAAAGCTGTGTTCAAAAGGCCCCAGAGGAAGAATACTAAGTACCTTAAAAGTAGCCCTGTAACATTTTGGAACTAGGCAACTATTATATATGAAAATGTAATCAATGAAAAAAAAAGGCTGTTGAACAGTTCTTACCTGCTGAGAACTCTCTATCACAAGTGCCAAGCCAAACTTTGAGTCTCTTATTTTTATTGAACGCTAATGGTAAAGAGGTAAAAATGTTTTGTTAAAGATTTTGGAATTACTTGATAAAAATGTGCTTTATCTTTTTCTTTTCTTTTTTAAACACTACTTATTATAATTACTGGTTCTGAAAGCTTGGCTCCCAGCATTCCCTCCCATTTATCATTACAAATCTGAATCTCAGGGAAGAGTGTCTTTATCAGGAGTGGTAACAGTTCATTTCTGAACATCAGGTTCACAGATCATTAATCCCAGTGTACATAGGTGGCATGAAGAATCACCCTAAATAGTTTGAAAATTGGAAATGCAAGCCATTTTCAACATCTGTACCTGCCAGTGAATGCTCCCAGTTAATCTGGATAGGAAAAACCCAACCTAACCCAAACCCCAACCAAACAACAAAAATAACCCAACAACAAAAAAACACAAACACAAAAACCCCTACACTGTGCCCCCAGCCCCCCCAAAAAAAAAATCTAAACAAACAAACCCTATCCTTTGGTTGATGCTGGTAAGAATAAATTCCTCCCTGACTGTGGGATATGAAATATTAATTTTGGTCACCTGGGAGTTTTAACTGAATACTTGAACTTATGCCAGTTCATTTTGAAAATAGTTAAGACACTTACGATTTGTAGATATGGTATGCTGACATTAAAGCTGTCGTTCATATTTGCATGCCAAACTATTCTCACGTTAGTAATAAAAAATGTTCCCAAATTCCCCTATTAAAGAAAAGACATGTTAAATTTTTGTTCCAAATACAATGATAACTGTTATCCATTCAAACATAAGTGAGACACGGCTTCATATTTAATTCAATAAAAGCCTGATTATTTCACACCAAAACCAGTAAAAATGCTTCTGTTGATTGTAAGGGAACAAGAGCCAATCTTTAAATGATACAGTGCCCAAGTGGTGAAAATAGATGGGAGCACCCACTACTGCAACTAAGCAGGATCAAATCACAGCATAGCAGACCTCATGGGAGTACATGAAGCGTCTGAGCGTGTTCTTAACTGTACAGATCTGGAATTGGTGTATAGCGTAAGTACAACGGCATGTGGGTTAAACTTAGGCAATTGTGGAGATGTGTGCCAAGGGAACGTAGAGGAAAGAACTTTTTAGCTTGTTAGGATGGGTCTTATTTCCATTCTGGACTAAAATTGCCCAGGCAGAAATAACAGCTCCCATTTTGTTTCATGGCTCTGGGAAATACTTGCAACTAATGCCCTGTAAAACAATTTAAATGTGTTCTATTTTTTCCTTATTAGTCTTTATTTTTCCATATTTTAAGACATAGATTCCTATTCCAATGTTTTCAATTTCCAGTAATCAAAAGACAATATAGTCTTACATTGAGTCAAAGCTGCATGTAAATTTACAGATATTCAGAGGAGCACTTTGGAAACAACATGATTGTCCTTCAGGATGATACAGAGCTTTAAAAAGATAAATATATCTTTTTAGTAGGAACTGGGTATCTAGTTCCTTACATATTAGCAATGTCATGTAGACTTCACGTTGCCAAAAGAGACTTTGTTGTACTGAGTAACAAATATATGGGATCAGCTTCCCCACGCGCATCAGCTGATGAACTGAATTAAGGGTAATTCCTCTGAGGTTACAAAACCAAAACACTGAAAGCCAAAACATTTTAATGTTGCTATAGTCAACATAGTCTCATTTTTTCACTATACCTGGTCACTTGACAAATTCCAGACTCCATTGATTTTATCATATATTTGTTCTTGTGGTAGTAATCTCAGTTGCTTGTTTTGAATCAACGCACTTCTCAGCTTCAGATCACGATACATTTTAGAAGTTTCATAAGCTCTGCAAAAAATAAAAAATACAGGTCACCATTTAAGCATTTTCTATTATCTTCACTGTTTGTTTCAGCACCAATATGAAATGCTGTATATTTTCAACTTTTTTTATCACCATGTTGCATAAAAAGAGTACTATTGAAACTTCATCAATGTAAAACATTACATTTTACTTTTCCTTAGTGAAGTTATCTTTAAATGTAAAAGGTATTTTTTGGCATCTGTTTTGATCTGCTGTACTCCTCATGTGCATACTATTTCTTTCTTTTCCTTAAGACTGCAATCTCCCAGCCTCCATTGCAAAGAATAAGTCTTCTGGGTCCCACGTTATAGAAGAATTACTTTTTCACTGCTGCTTAAGTCACAACCAACCAATATATATACACCTGTTTTCCTCAGCTCTTAAATATAAATCTATGGTAATGTTTTATGCACCAACTCATCCAGATGACTTATCTTTAGGTGGGAAACATCCACTGTTTTGTCATCAATCAGAGTTTTGACCAGGATACAACTTTTTTTTTTTTTTTGGGGGGGGGGGGACATTAAGTGGCCCAAAATTACAGTAAATTATTATAGACAGAGAATACAGGTAGAAAATGCACACTGAAATTAGCTCTTTTGTGGTTTTATTTGTTCCAATAGTTTATACACACAAAGTGTATAAACTGTGATCAACGACTGGTATTAATCGACATTAATTTTCATTATGCACAATTACCTACTAGAATACGTGATCATTCTCTCCCTTCCTTCTAGAGATTGTGTTCTACTCTGTTGGGAAAGTTTTCTGAATGTTAAATAAATAATTGTATATTAACATATGGTGTTATATACTTGGTCCATCAGCAGCAGTAATCCCACGTATTTAATTCATTGAATTTTATAAATGAACAAACACTATTTTAAGTATGCTACCTGTGCACAGCAATAACTGAAGTGAAGAGCCTGGGACTCCCAGGGACAACATTGGTAAATATGAACTCAAACCGGGTATTGTTACATTTAGTCAATATATACAGAGCTTCTGTCTGCCCTCGTAATTTCTGTAAGGGAGAGATGAAATTTAGCGTTTTGACAATATAGTAGCTTGACTGTACTTGACATAAATAATCTTGACATATTATATAAATTATTTTTCTAAATAGTCTATCTGAATATGTAATCCTGATTCTACCACTGCTCTGCTGCTGTCTTCAACTGAACTAGGGGTTTTTTTTTGAGAAAGAAGCAATTCCATCAACAGCAGAATTATAAAGCCTGCCTGCTATATAATTGCAGTATTGCGACTGAAAGAGTATTTTTGTGTTTGTTACTATGTAGTTGCCCAGGGGAACCTACATAATCTCCCCTTCTTTGCTTCACAGTTGTATGAAATTCAGTCTATGTACTGAAGAGCTTTCTTGCACAAAATTAGTGCCAATCTAGACTTTTGTTAAATTTAGACACAATGAACCAACGCGCTTGACTTACCTAAAGGGGAGAAGAAATCACCACTGTGATTACACCAGTTTTACTGCCTTGGGAAGCTGACTAAACCCACACTCCCATAAAAATGTACACTCTCAACTTTTAAACTAAACTTCCATTATTATTCTATTACTGTTCTTGCAAGTAAATTTTCAGATTATTATTGAAATACACTGCAATAGGTATAGACAATGAATTACAGCTTTATTATTTTAAGAAGTATTTTTTGAAACTTACTGAGTTGGCAGTTCTTGTAGTTATATTTATAATGCAATTGTAACCAACAGCTAAAAGTTAAAGGAGGGGGAAAAAAAAAAAAAAAGCAGTTTTGAGAACAAGAAAAAATAAGTCAAAATAACAAAGCACAATATTGAATTTTGTAGCACAGCTTTGGATGCTATTTGTGAGAATTACAGTGTGATTAATGGTCTGGGCCCTCACCACAAAATCAAAGGCTAATCTAAGTTGGAAAAGACCTCGTCCTTTTTGTACAAGGTTATATGGTCCAATGCTTTTGTCAAATCAGGACCAACTCTGTCTGGCTGCTCAGGGTACTGTCTGACTGAGTTTTGAATATTTCCACAGAAGGACGTTCCACAACCACTTTGGGTTATGAACAGAATACAGATTTTCAGTATTGCCTGGCTATTGGGAACTGAGCACTTAAAATAATTTGGGCACAAAGTAAGGGCAAATTATACTAAATATTTAATTTAATATTTAATTTAGCCCTGTTAGCTACTCATACCATTAAAATTAGAAGCTTGTTCAGAGCTTACAACAGTAAATCTGGAAATGCAGGTATTCGTGGGGAATAAAAACTGTAGGACAATATTGAATGTGAGTAGTAGACAGGTGCAACAAGAAGTACAACTAAGATGTAAAGAATCTCAAACTTTTCTTTCTTTTGAGAAAAAATAACCCCATTTACGCCAAATGAAAAACATGCCTAAAGTACTCTTCAACTTCTATTTTGAGAAACTAACATTGAATATTAATATTTTGCTACGAATTATTATAACAGTTCCTAGATTGATTCATTAGTAACAGTTTATTTCACACTTCACAGAGCAACAGAACTACACCTTACTATTCTATACTGTAATCAGTACAGTTGTGAAAGGCCAGTATGCCACTACAAAGGAAACAAAAACTTTGCAGTTGTTTAACAGGAGATGATACTTACAGAGATTGACTCTGGGCAATGACAGCGAGCGCCAAATAATCCGCAAATTTGTCACAAGCAGTCTACCTGGAAATAAGGAGTGTAAGTATTTTTAATCTGAGGAATTTCAATTCAATTAAATGTTCCATTCTGCAGTACATTACCTCTAGACTTGAAACACCAGAATATTCCTTGCCCTTGATAGGGAAAAAAACAAAAGCACAGGACATCCCAGCAGAAAAATCACGCTTTTTTGTCTTGAATGCTCAGAGAGAAAATCCACCTAGGAATAGATGGAACAACCTCTCATATATACCAGCATTCCTCAAAACCAAACCAAGAACAGTTACTGATTTCACATCCGCCTGCCTATGGTAAAATTGCAGAGACGCAACTGCTCTGCGGAGGAGAAGGGGAAGGCAGTGAGTTAACTGTCACAGCTGTCTTCATAAATACTCTCACCCCTCTATGTCACATGCAAATTTCTTCACTTCTATACCCTGTACAGCAACCCATCCAACCCCAGGAAGGGTCATCTCAGCTCGCTGGCAGCTTCATGCCCTTGCACACTAAATATATATATTCCTTACTGATTCAGTTTAAACTAGGTTATAAAAACCCTAAGTATTGAACAGGATTACAGCAAAAGATTACCACAATGTTTATAAATGGATTATATTTACAAGGCTTTCAATTCTAAACAAATTCTGAGACAATATTATCACCTTCCTGTAACTTTGAACAAGAGATCCCATTTGAAAATACTCTAAGGGGAGACAGATCTGTGAAAAAGGTCGGACTTATTACTTGCAACAGACCATTGCTACTGAGTTCAGTGGAAACCAGACAGGGCTTTTAAGAACTTATACACATTAAGTATTAGAAAGTTTACAATTTCCCTGAGTATGCAGTTACCTCTGTCTCCATTGTTTCCTTTGGTATCTTCAACAGACTCTAAGCAGTCTATAAGGACCTCTCCAGGTCTCATTTTCATTTGTCTAAAAGAAAAAGGAAGAAAAAGAACCCCTAATGAAAAACAGATTAGATTTATGATCTAAAAGGCCATTTCTATTTTCCCAGTTTGCTCTTCTTCCTCCTTTTTCTGCTTAGTGCATCCTATGTACAATGAAAAATACATACATACACACACACAAATCAACATTTTATACCTGAAATTGGTATCACGACATCTGGCATATGAAGAATATTAATACCAACATCATTCAATTATAACAGTAAATAAGTAATTATGTGGCAAGTGTGATCAAGCAAACTATACCCCAAAATTGAGAATATAACATATGTGAAAATAGGAGGGAAAATCAAAAAAGTTGCATTCACATCTTTTTTTAATGGATAGTTTGTTGCCCCTTGCTGTACTTTTAGGCCATAAAGAATGGAGTTAGTCTTGAGAAAGAACAGATGCCAGCAAAGGAAATATCCAGAAAGTGTATGGTTTGTTTTTTTTTGTGTGTGGTTTTTTTGGCTGGTTGGTTTTCGGTTTTTTGTTTGTGTTGTATGTGGTTTTTTTTATTTTTTTGGTTTGTTTTATTCTGCTTTAATTAACTTGTCTAACTACTTAAATACTTAAGTACATGTGAAATTTTGCTGTATTTTAACTGTATGGTGTAAAGCAGCCAAATCTCTTCAGTGGATTGGCATGACAGAAATAAAATACATTATCAGGAGCGGAATTCTATGAGAGACTGTAAAACTACTGAAGATCAGGACCAAGACACAAAGTATGGACTCAATAATACATCACTAGAATAGCACACAAGACATTAGACGGGAGGTAGCAAGAATAGCAACATCAGCATTAAATATGGAAGCAGGCTCTGTCTACATGACAATTCTACAAGAAAATAACGACACAACTTCTTAAACGTCCAAGACACAATTTTATGTTTCTAAAAATCCTGTAGGCAGCATGTCTAGAGGTCAAAGAGTATTCTCAGTATGGTCAAACGAGTAGGAGCAAGATGAAGTGTGATAGCACACTTTCAGCCTCCACCCACAAAATCATCAGCCAGCTGCTAATTTGTAGCTCCGTATTACAAAAGCTATGCAGGGTTTTGCCACAGAAACCAGAGCGTAAATTTTATGTCTCAGACAAAGCTCACAGCTCATGAGAGGTCAAGGCCCCCAGGAGTGAGGAAGCACGGTGTCTCATACTAAAACCAAACCACAGCACTGTACCTGCTACTGCGAAGAAAATTAACGCTATTTCAGCTGAAACCAGAACACAGCTGCCACAGGGATGTGACAGCCCTTCAGCTCTGGCCGCTCACAGACTGCACAGCCACTGTCCGCTTCCGTGCGCTCAGGCTGCCGACACCACGGCAGCGACACCGAGCCCTGCTACCAGCGACTGGAACCATGCCCTCAGGCACTGACTTTTAAGTTTGTTTCAGCGCCAGCTAACGCTAGGAACAGAACGCCCTTCCCTCAGTCCTCCAGTATCCAACCCTTATTATTTTCCCTTTCCTTTTATAGATTGGAAACGGTGACCACATTCCAAATAGCAAGAGCTCCCCATTCAACCCGCCTAAGCCCCAGGAGCCACACAACCCTTTTCCCGCCCTCACAGAATATCACAGATCCCCCTCCGCGTCGCCGCACTGGGAAGGATCCCAGCATACACCGCGCCACTAATGGCGGTCGCGCTTAGGCCTTGGAGAGACGGCGCTCAGGCTGCTGACAGCTACCGGGCTAGCCCCGGAGCCCCGCTGCAAGGGGAGAGCAGTGTAACGGCACTCACTGCGGGGAGATGTCGAAGCGGACATCTCTGTCCTCCCACAGCACGTCCAGCACCGCGCTCATGGCTGACAACCGCGGCGGGGAGCAGCGACACAGCTCTCCTTCCGCCGAGTCCGCGCGTCGTCCTGGCAACAGGGGGGGTGTATCGCGCTCCCTCAGCGATCGGGATTGGCTGCGGTGCTGCACGCGGGGAGGAAGCCCTCTCTCCCGCCCGCCCTCGCCCCGCCCCGCGCTGATCTGAGGTAGCGGCTGCCGGTGGCGGCAAATGGGAATGGTTTCTGTCACCGTACAGTTTGGGGTATTCCTTGAGCTGGCCGTCGTGCCTGCGGGCTGCCCGGCGGCGTGGAGGTACAGCCCCGGCAGCGCCAAGTGCCCCTTGGCGTTTGCGAACGTTCTGTGAAGGAAAGTGGAATGCTCTGAGTCGTTGGAACATCCCATACAGTAGTTCCAGCTTTTCCTCTAGTCTTAGCTTTGCCTGGTACAAGGGAACACCTGTATTGCCGTGGAGGTTTGTTGCACCAATTCCCTGTACAGTTAGGAAACCTGAAACCTGTGAAATCTTCACTTAGTAAATTGCAGCTTTAAGTCGTGTGTTTGGTTCTTGGTGAGGTTTTTTGTTTGTGGGCTTTGTTGGTTTGTTTGTTTGTTTTGTTTTTTACTAAATGTGATGTATTTTTAGTTCGAAATAACTTGAAAATTGTATCTAGCTGAATTTTATTGGCAGTATCCTACCGATTAAAAATTAAGTACGAATCACAGGAAAAAACTCGATGTTGGGCAGGTTGTTCCCTAGAGCTGGTCCCTGAATTGGTGAGGAACCCATTGAAACCCACCTGGAAGTTGATGCAAACTTCATGAAGTAGAAAACATTGTAGGTGCTGGCCATCCCTTCACCTCTCCCTCTGCCCATGTGGAAGGCAGTGTGTTGCCATATCTAGGCAGGCTCACTGCTGAGGGTCTTGAAGTAGGAAGGGTAGTGGATCTTTGGCTTGAGGTCACATTCCATCTTTTGTTGCTGATATGCTGAGCTTGCTATGTGTTCAGGAAAAAAAAACCCAAACTCAATCAAAAGAGATTGTCAGGTTTCATATGCAGGAGTGCCTGAGATATTCAGTCTTGTTAAGGGCTGTGTCAGAAAACCAATCACCTAATCAGGAGCACATTACACAGTAGGTGTAATTTAGCTGTGAGAGAAGCTTTTAGTCCTGTAAAAGTACCATTACCCATACTCTGTCATGGCAGTAAACCTAGAAATGTTTTATTAGAAATAAGCTTTTAAGTATACAAGTCAAGTAAAAGGAAATACATCATATACTGGCAGACATAAAGGTAAAAAGCAGTATGTCAGTGATGGGCAATAAAGAATACACTCTATGATGTGTTTCAATGTTTTGAACAAAAATTTAAGAGTTTTTTTAGAAAGATGAAAATATTAAAATGCATTTAAAATTTTGACTTGGCTTTCAGAAAAGAAATGCATCAATGACCACTTTAGACATGAACTAACCTAATTTAGTGATGCCAGTTATTGTTACAATCACTCATATAAATCAGTGGATGTGCTTTAACTGCGTTTGTCCTGTATCTTGCTAGCTAACAGAAACTGAGGAAAGTTTACAGAAAAAAGCACTAAATGTAACTATGATGTGGTTGGGAAAGGTGGGCTGCTGAGCCACCTCCCTGTCTTGTGACTCATAGAGCACACAGGCCACAAGTTGATGCATTTGCTGTATTTATATTTGCTGTATGTTCTGAGTAGTACTTTGCAAATAATTTGGAAATTGGTAATTTATGCTTGAAGTATTAAAATAGGATTTATGGGAACACTTGTGCTTTAAAAAAGTGAAATCTTCATTGCAGTATCCATGCCAAACATCAGATGCCTGTAATAGAAAATAAATTACATCATTTTAATGACCAAGTATTGCTTTCAAAAGCCATATATATATAATTTTAAATGAAGTATAGTTAGTGATTATACAATGGTAGTATTTAAAGATCTAGGTAAAAGAAGGGTAATTACTACAACGAATACTATACTGGCCTTACTATATCTAAATAAAAAGGAAATTTTGTACTCCTGATACTGATGAAAAATTGCTATTTTGTTCCATAAGGACTACATTGTATGATATATGCAAAAGGAGTTAAAGTGATCTTGCACAGGTACACATTTTTTTTTAATCAGTGAGCATATGCCTTCAGAATGTTAATATTCTTTAAGTCAGTGTGTTTGTTTTTACATACCATGCTGGATACTTCATAAGAAACCCAAACAATCAATATCTTTAACTTGTGCTTTGTTAATGTAGAGATAAATTCCTACCTCCAGCAAAAAATACACACGCCTCTCTACATTCTTCTTCACTCTCAAAGCGGTTTCCATTTCCATCACAGCCACCATACCAAAACTGAGCACAAGCATTGGCTTGTTTATCATAGTACCATTTTATGATATAAACACGGCACGGCCCTTGATCCAGCCTCAACTTGCACCTGAGGTCCATGTCTGAAATAAAGGAAAAAAGGAACAGAAAAAATTCAGTGTGTAAGAGTCAAATTGTATTACATAGATTTTAACTTTCAAACTCTGATTTATTTTTTCTGCTAATGTATATAGCAGTTTGAGATTCACTTTTGCTTCTAAAGATGTTAGCATTGGAGGCAAGTTAAAAGTGCATCTTAGTAGGTCAAGTAAACCATTTCTTTACTGGCATGGTTCTAGTAACTCCAAAAATAATAGTATTGTAGTTCTACATACAAGAAGATCAAACAATATGAATCTTATAGTTTTGAAATCTGATTTTTGAAATCTAATTATAAGCTACCAGTCTTGTGACCAACCCAGAATTGTAAGCAGAAGAGCTGTAATCTTGTTGCATCTGCTATTTTCAAACCACAACTATGACCATCATCCTTCTGCAGTACATTGCTTCAGTACATTAGTTCTCTTTATGGTGTAGAGGAAGAGGCATTAGTATAGTGAGAAGAATATAAAAGTTTATTCTTCATTTTGTGCTAGTTGTTGATGGCTGTGCTACTTATACAATGATAGTAATTATGTAGATACTTAGTTAAGTTTGAATGTAAAGTTTGTTGGTCTAATGATTCCTACAGGTAGGCACTAGAGGACTGTGATCCTAATCTAGTCTCACTCACTTTAATAATTCCATGAGACAGAAAACACTTTTCCTTCAAATTTAATATTGTGACATCAAATTTGCATTGGAATCTAGTATCTTGACACCACTTATTAAAAATAAAAGTTATTGCCAGAGACAGAATAATAGTCATGCCCATGTTCCCATGAAACGGGAATATGTTTCTATTGCTCTCTTCTGTTGCTCCCATCATAATATACTATTACTGGAACTGGTATGAATCCCCCAAATGATGAACACAATACATTTAGACATTTCATATGAAAATAATCCTTTGAGCAGTGAGCTAATTACTATAATTCCCTTCAAATGACTAAACGCCATTTTTTCCTGCTCCTCCTGTGAATGAGAAATCTATTCTTCCTGTTCAACTCTGAAATTATTGTCTCCTCTGTCTTTAATGAAGCCTCCCATCTCCATAGACTGCCCCTTCTTAGCTGACAAATTACCTGCTCCCTGGCCCACCTCAGTTAGTTAGCACTATGGTCTCTTTTTTTTTTTTTCATGTCATCTGAGCTCTGTCTCAGGTTGACCTTGTTTCTACTCTAAGTGGAGCTGTGGGATCTGGAATTTGGGAAGACAAAAACTGTAACTAGATCTGTATAAAATGCTGAGACGGATTCTCTTCCACAGATTGGCCTCATGAAGTCTTAAAAGCGTGGAACAAAATTACTCTGATTTAAAGCTTTAGGAAAAGTTAGTATCAGGAGAAAAGGCAATAAAATGAAAAACTAGTTATGTTCTATAACCTGTTCTTGGTATGAGCCCTGTGGTTGAAAGGGATGATGTCATCACTTTATCTGATGATGATGGTTTAGATGGCAATAATGGTACCACAGCTGCAGGCGAGAAGAAACAGAATGAGACGTTGATTTTTGACTAGCCAAAAATGAAGAAATGAATGATGATAAAAGTACCTCCAGTGTCCACTGTCTGCAAGGATGATTGTTGCTCCTCCTCTTGTTCCTCTTCATAGGCTTCGTACACTACTACAGGAGGTACTTTGGTCTGAAATAAGCATTTAATTTTCTTTGCTTTTCAGATATTGTGAAATGTCTCAAAACAAACAAGCCCTTCACCATTTAAAAGTTTTCTAATGTTTTTCCTGCCCTGATTTCAGTGTTGAGAATCAGGATTTTAACCTCACCTGGCTGGTTTACCAGGAGAATTGTCAATCCTAAACCTGGGGTATATGATTTTTAGTTGACCTTTACAGAATTTTATTTATAAACTTATAGACTGCAATTGAGTTTAATTAATATTCTTAGACTTAGTTATTACAGTGTAATTGCATTTTAATAATGTTATGTTTCACACTGTGGCACCAATATTACTGCATTAAACACAGGAGTAATAATCCTTGTAACAGTATCAGGAATAAATTATAGCCATTAGACAACTGCCTGCATGCAACATCAGAACTCTTACATGGGACAAACAGTTCCGAGCATACCAAGTTAAGGAAGCTGTTATAATACCTGTCTTGTAGAAAAGTAGAAGGAAAGTTACATATTACATCAGGCAACAGAGAAGGATATGTACAAATATCAGTAAAACTTTTGTCTATTAAAGCTGAGTTTTCATACCGGAGCTAATGGTTGAGGAAGATCAGCAGGACTCAGAGGACTTTCTACTGTAGATATTCCAGGTGTCTGTGCTGAAAGTGACTGTCTATTAACATTGTTGTTCTGAAGTATGTACTGTAAAGAAGATACTGAATGGAAAGATTGTCCACTTAGGCTTGCACCATTTCCATTACGGTTGTATATTAAGGTACCATGTTCATCTTCACAAAATTGGTTGACTAATTTGGATTCCAGAGCTGTTAAAAAAAAAAAAAAGAAGTAAAAACCTCATTGTACTGAGAAATGCAATGTACTTTGTGGAATTTGGATTATTTATATGTGTAAATAATACACATGTAATCCAGTATTCCTTTGGATTATTTATATGCATCTAAGATTATTCCATATTCTCTGGACTGTGGCTTTTATATGGCGCAAATTGACCAGCATGTAAGTCCTCTATATGGTACAAAATACAATGAACTTACCTAAAGGGATTCATCTGAGCTTAGTAACAACTACTAGTTGGTAGTGGGAAAATAACTACTTGCCTTACTCATGTGAATAACCCAATGAAAACAGGTTATTTCCCAGTAGAAGTGATTAAGTAGAATTGACTCCAGTGGGTTTTATTCTGGTTTCCAGTCCATAAGATTTATAGTGCACTTATTCTGCTTTAGAAAGTTAGTTTATGCAGATGTTTTCTTACACTGTAGATGAAATCCCCTTATTGGCGTGATGTATCATCGCCCTTTAGTGTAACTCCTCAAAAGGAGAGAATTTGTTTCTCTAGGTTCCTATTACTTTGCACCTTGTAACTAATCCTGATCATTATCAAAACATAACATGTCCCCAAAGATAATGATTCCCCTCACCCTGCCCTGTTTTGAGAAGCATCAGATACAAAGCAGAATAAAACTGCAATGAACACACCTGGAAGGGTATTGAAGTCATCAATGAGATACATGTGTTCTCTGTCTGGATCTGAAGCAATCAGATTTAGTTCACGCACAAACTCAGCCTGTGTTGGATCTGAAGTATTTACAATTCCTATTGCATACATTTCGATGTTTGCTGCGTGAGCCTCTCGAACAACAATATCTAGTTTTACAGCTTCTCTTTTGTCTGCTTGGCCATCCGTTAGCACAATCGCTACTTTTCTCACTCCTGTTCGAGCACCAAAAAATCCTTCCTGGGTTGCTTTACGGATAGCAGTTCCTGTGTAAGTGCCTTCTCCCATGTACTGCATTTTTCTAATTGCTTGCTTAACATCCTGTTGAGTTGTATACTTGCTGAGACCAAATTCTAGCCGAACTTCTAAACTGTATAACACCAGGCCAATTCTGGTAGCATTTCTGCCTACTGTTACTCTGTCTACTAAAGCAGTTACAAAGTCTTTGATAATCTCAAAATTTTCTGGTCCCACACTCTCAGAGCTGTCAATCACAAGTACAAGCTCCATAGGAATTTCCTTGCATTTAATACCGCAACCTGCAAAGGAAAAATAAAAAAACCAGATCATGATGACTGGACTTGGGATCCTTTTGGAAAGGAGAAGAATGTAAATGTAACAGAGAAAAAAAGAAATAGAATCTGCAATTAAGAATTTCCTGAGTACTTACCGCATATCTCTTTAATTAATTTAATTATATCTTCTCTCTGGATATGAAAAATGTAAGGTATTTTACAATTTACATCTTTCAAAATAGCTGTAATATTGACACTACCAAAGATTTTGTTTATAATAAATACCCGCATTCTACAGGGACTTTAAAAATAAATCTGACTGTTTAACTTTCAAACCTGACCTTCCAAGCTTGGCATGAGTCCCACAATTTACAATGAACTATTTTATATGGCATATGAGAATCATTAATTTGACATCTTAGTAATACCTCTATGTAAAACAATTAACTACCGTTACTGTAAACAATGTTTTGTGATGATTTTGTTCTTGTTAAAACTTAAAGTCAGTACCTATTCATATTTTAGCATCTGAATAATATAGATTTGCCTTTAAATGTGTTGGGAGTGGAGAAATAGACCCAGTTTCAGGAAGCATATTGCTCATAGTGAGCTGGCATATCAAAGAGAGTGCAACATAGAATGGAACTGGGATTTATGAACCCTGCTGTATCTGGCCCACTGCATCACCCAGCTTTCAACAGCACAAAAAAAAAAAGCTGCTGCCACCAGAGCTGTCTGTTCAGAGAAGTGATAGCTTCTGTGATGTGCAGACAAAGTGTTTCTCATTATTAGAACAATCATTTGTTATATTTTTTTAAATGCATGATGGGTCTCATTTGGCATTGAGTCAGTATTTCAAATGCAACCTTTTGCTACTGCTGCTCAGCTTCCATCATAAACTTCAGTAGTATTTTTAGACTCACTGACATGCTTCACTGAATTTGGGTCTGGTGCAGTTCAGGCTTAGCAGAAATGTAACTGAGTTTTTAGCGTGATAGACCATGACAGGTTTGAAGATCTTTGCTCTTTAGACTCTCAAATACTTAAAAAAAAATTAATATTTCTTGCAACAGGTGCTCACCTGGGTCATCTATCACTAACTGTAAAAGAACACATAATAGAAAAACACCTAACATCATCAGGAATTTTAAACTGCATTTCAGCATAAAGCAGCTGAGAAAAAAAGTCAGAAACATTTGCATGGCTTATTTCTATATTATTACTGAAATGACTTCAAGTCAGAAAGCTCTTTCCAAAATAATTAACATAGGATACATTTAATCTGAAAGTATTGTCTATTGTTTATATCTTGCTGTAATGGGATTTAAAGAATGGAATTTGCTTACTGTTAGGCCTTGCTCTCCCTTTGGTCCAGTTTTGCCCTGCAACAGTGATTGTTAATTAAGCTATTGCAATTAGTTAGTAACACTGTAATTCAGAATATGACTTCATCAATACCATTATTAGAACAATACTTGGCCAATAAGAACTTTGGCTAGAAGAATCATGTTCTTGTGGTATTACCTTGTGTGTGCAATATCTACAACCTCCTAAGGTGGTGAGGTTTTCATGGGAATTGGATGACCTCAATCTTCCACTGGATCATTGTTTGTCAGTTCACATTAGAAACGGATAATCTGTGCAAAGCTTTCATGTCTGCCATGTTGTGTTTGTTTCCTTTCTCAAGAAAGGAGGTATTACTGTAGACTTGTCTGAAACGAGGTATGAATGATCAGAGTTCTGCTTCAGTGTATGTGAGTCTAATAGCGCCAGTGTCAGGGCAAGAATGGCAATGGTGTTTATGTATCCCTGCTTAATAATATGCAAATGTCATAACAGACGGGCACCTCATTTTGCTTTCCAGCTTTTGGGGACCTGCCCTTCAGCAGAAGTTACTATTTTGCTTCCCTTCATCTGTTCTTCAGCTTTGATGGAAAGTCCAAGCTACAGTTACTTGATAGACATGGAATAGAATTGCATAGTTTTGTCTTAAAACATGGAAATTGTCTTTCACTGCCTTAAGAAAGAGACCACGTCTTTCTCAAGATGTGGGAAATGGGATATTTATCTGGGAAATGTGGTATTCAGCATGGAAATGTCTTTTCTATGCTTTAAACAATTTTTATGCTTTCAGTTCATGAAATATTTCAGATTGTATGCAGTTATATGGCAAGCACACAAACCACAGCTTCACTTCTAATCAGTTTAAGAAAACAGACATGATAAACTTGAGTTACTCACAGGTTCTCCAGATAATCCAGGGTCACCCACATCACCTTTTTCTCCTTTTTTCCCCTTTTCACCTGTAGCTCCTCGATCTCCCTTTAAAACCATGTTGGTAAGCAGACAGAAAGTGTATGCCAGTTTTTACTACACTTCGCACATTTCTCTCTAGCTGCCCTTGTTGAATTCGCCTTTAGCTTCTGACATGAGTTAGAAATCTTTTTTGGACATTCTTTAAATCAATTTATATTTGTGAATTTTGTGAATAACTTGTAGTATTGGCTAAGCATTTTAATGGGAAAAATAGCAGACAGAGTTTGAACATTAAACCATCTCAAACAAGTACGTGCAGACAGAGCTGTTTCATGGGATATTGCATGATGGCCATTATTATCTGTGTCTGAGAAAAACAAGATAACAGTAAGGAAATTTAGAAGAAAGACAAGCATGTAATTGGAATAAATAATGTAAAGGTCACTCTGAGAAACCTTTTGGCCGAGAAAAAGTCTTTGGGGTAACAAACAGATGAATTAGTGCCTCCTGGTTTGATTTTCAGTAGGTTATGGGACTTCGTACAGCCTTTCTGAGCTGATATGATCACATCCAAAAGCCGATTCCAACCCATATTTCTCATTTTCTTAACATTGACGTAGTCCCCAGATTTTCCAAAGTGGGTGGGTAAAAGAAAGACACCGATTTTAGATCTAATATCAATATTTCGTCAAGTTGCACTAGAAGGTAAGCCTCATATGATATTAAAATAAGCAACACTGAAAGGGATGCTGGTATAAAATGTTAAAATGTGAATCATGTGAATTACTGGGGTTTTCCCAAATCTCCATTCTTTTTTCACAGAATTCACATACCCTCAATGAGAGCTGACTGCAATGAGCATTTTTAGTATGTTGGCTTCAGTCTAGGACTTCATCTCTGATTTAGATAGCATACCTTCTGTCCCAAAAGCCCATCTCCAGGGGGGCCTCTTGGTCCTGGCATTCCTTGAATTCCTTGTTCCCCCTGATGATAATCCAGGTAGTGATATTAACCCTTTGTGTTAATCATTCATCATGCATTAATTTTAAATTTCAAAGAAAAAGTGTTTCAAACTGCATTTTAACAAGTGTCTTGATACACTTGGGGCAACAGGTTATTGAGTTAAGTTACATTTCTGAAATGCTCCATAAGGATATATATTGAAAAACTCCATTACCACTACTAGTTCTAATTCTCCTGTTCCCCCTTTCTATACTATTTTATTTGTTATCATTCCTCCTTTCTTATTTCTGTCTTGAGTCTGTGTCACCTGGGAAAAATTGATATTGCACATAGATTCAGGAGACTCTCTACCATAGGTGGTAGTTTACATAACTACTTCACATTGCCTCTGTGGGCATGAGACTTGGGGAAGAGGAAATGGCATTTTTAATTTTATAAGGCTATGTTTCACTGATAAAGGATGTCCCTGCTTCCTCATTCCTCAATACACATGTCCTTGGGCTTCTTGTTTACAGCTTGTCCCTGCTTCCTCATTCCTCAATACACATGTCCTTGGGCTTCTTCTTTACAGCAGTAGTGACAGAACATACTTTCTAGGTGCTCATGTTTCCTTCTCATTTTCTCGCCTGAGGCTCTCCTCATAAAAGAAAAAAATGTGAAATCTCCTTAACACTGCTGCTCAGACTGACCACTGAACCCAGGTTAAATATTGAAGACAGAGTCCTTTTACCTTAATTCCTTGAATACCTTCACCTGGAGGTCCCAGAGCACCCGGTGGCCCTGGGCGTCCGATGGCTCCCTAGAGAGAAACCCTGCATATGTTAAATACAATATTCATAATAAAAATACACAATAAATTGTTACACCAACATGTAATTTCCTGTCCATCCTCTACCAAATTGATGCCCTTTTATAAGGAGTGAGGATAAGACTGCTCTAGCTGACAAAGTCTCTTTTTACCCTTTATCAGACTATTAAAATCCAGTTCATACTTCAAAGAAATCACTCAGGGCTTAATGCTCATTGAGTATGAACAGCCTTGCTAATAGAGATATATGTTGCACTGAAGGATGGATTGTATTGGTGGGACATTTGCGACTGAATTAAGATTTAAGAGAGGATTCTTATTGTTGTGTTATCTTTCATCTCATTTAAGCTTACACAGTAAGCCCTATAGAGATACATATTAATGCGGCATTCATAATAAACTTGTTGCTAGTTGATAAGCTAGTTTTCAAAAGAACTGTAGAGAAAATATTTCAGTTCCATGTTATTCATAGGAAGCAATTAAGACCCACTTAGCACAATATTAATTTTATACTTATTCCAGTATCCCTGCATGAAATTCTCCGTTTCCCTATTTGTAAGGATCCTGTGCACATGCAAGTCCTTGGGACTAACCCTGGCTGAGGAAGCGCTTAACCACTGGTTACTTCTGGACCTAGCCTTCATGCCAATGTGAACTGAATCTCTGGGACCAATAAGCCGCATTGTGCAGGTAATACATTATTATGGGGAAAAGTCTTTGCATTTCACCTTGTTCAATTTATTTATGCTTACATTCTAAAACAGTTCATTGTATTAATGGCCTTCTAAAGCTGAGCTATAGGAGTATAAGGGTTTCCAAGCTGGGAGGTTTCATAGTGAAAATTTCCTGGCCTATGTCATCGTCCTTTTTCCAGGGATTAGTCATCATATTGGTTATTAGATCATTATTGGTTTACTTTTTACAGTAAAAAAGAGGAATTAATTCTAGAAGATAAGAGACATAATTGTTTAAATGGCTTACTTTTGATCCTGGCAGGCCTTCTCCTGGGGGACCTGGGAGACCAACTGGTCCTCTACTACCGGGATCACCCTGAAAGTTGATACTTTAAAAAATAAGTAGTGAATACCAAAGTTTAATTTATCTATAGATACCAGCATCTGTTGTACTTAAATGAGGCAAAGAGAGGAGAATTACTGAACAGCACAGTGCAAGTCTAAACAATGCTAACCCATGAATATTGCAGTCAGGACAAGAAAGTTATTTGGGATAAACAGTAGTCAAAACATCTTCAAGACATGTACAGTCAATTATGCAATAGTTACATGGGAATTAAAATTCCCATATTATAAAATGAGCTCCATGTTCCCTAAACCAAAAATGAAAAAGTTTTTGCTTCCTGCCTGTCATTTGAATCAGACTATGTGTTCACATTGGCACTGTTCTAGCTTTTTCCTATCAGTGGCTTCATATAGGAGTTTGAGGTGAGTGGAAAAAAAGATCTAAATAATTTTAAGAGACATTAATTATATTTAAACAGCTGTAGTCAATCCTTCAATTGCCTGTATATATCCAATAATCCTGAAATCAGCATCAAGATGAGTTCTGAAATGGAACTTGAAGATCTTCTATGTAACCTACCTTTTATATACTGACAGGTAAGTTAAAGCTGGATTAAAAAGGTATTCTGACTGTGACCTATAGGTAGAAATTACATCTGCATGAAGTGGAGTGCACACATGCATTTACTTTTCTAGAAGTTGAAGTCTGTACCTTAGGTCCTGGTAGTCCAACTCCATCTGGGCCTTGTTCACCAGGAATCCCAGGAAGGCCTGGCAAGCCCTGAAATTATATGCACATGCAGAATATAATTTATGGCTATATTGACTACATGTTTTTGTTAACATTAATATGGTAATATCTTGAATATATTGCCTTTTAGTGGTATCACTGTGGTCTACAATTGATTAAATTCCACTCTAATAAGCCAGACATGGTGCCAGTGGCATTTGCATATGTGTTGCCTGTCATGCAGAAGGCTTGCATGCGTTTGGAGACAGAGGAGTCTGATCTGGAGAGGCAGGTGCAGAAGCAATTCTTCATTGGATTGCACAAAAATCTTAGGAAGTATTATAAATTGAATTCCAATTTCCATTTGACATTGTTCTTTCTTCCTCAGTGTGGCAACTGCATGCCTTTTTACCATTGTCTTTAGCATAGATAAATGGTAGTGTGTCACCAAACTCCCTGATTCTAGCCAGCGATCTTCCAGGGACTTCCTTACTGTACAGCCATACACTTCATTACTGTACAGGGCTGGTGGAGCACACTGTCAAGCAGACTAGATACATGAGGCCAGTGCTGCATACATGTGCAAGGAAGTGAGAGGAAGAAACCTTTTCTTTTTGTATCCTTTTTGCAGGGATTCATCACATTTACCAGTAAAGATCTCTCTAAAGGGCTGTAAAGCAGATCAGTTCTTTGCCACACTTCCAAAAACCTGATGAACAGAACTGAGGATGGTTTGCTGTTCTGTCTCTTTTGACAGTAATCGCTTTTTTAGTGGTTCTGGAATGTGTGTGGACACAGCCACTTAGCTGTACTATATTCTCCTATTTGGGAATGAATTCTGTTTGGCTGGGGAGAAGACAGTATCCCGCATCAAGACATTGAGAGAACCGATTGAAACATGAGTGATATTATAGCAAAAAATATTCCCACTTGGAATATTTTACATTGTGTAATCAGGAGAAGTGGAGGACATGGAAGATCTTGGACTATTTCATTGGGAGATTTCTTTTTCTTTCTATGCTGAAATGCATTTCCATAGTTAAGGAGCTTTTTTAGACTTTCAGAGCAGCAAATGTTTTCTAGCATGTCAGCCATGTAGGCAAGCACTTTGGTGTAGCACCAATTTGTTCCCAATTCACATAAAAAAAAAAAATGTCTATAAACTTACAGGTGGGCCAGGAAAACCATCTCCTTTTGGCCCAAAGGGCCCAGGTGGTCCTGGAAGGCCTCGGTCACCCTGATAAAGGCAGGAAAAACATGGGGTGAGTGCCAGAACCATTGCTAGCAGGAAATTTTCCACAAAAGTGAAACTTCTTTGGCAAATGTACTGTACTTTGATTTTATCTATCTGCTAATGTATTTTACTATCTGAATGATTAGTGTAGGTTATTAATCCTGGACTAAAACTGGGATATTTAATAGCCTGAGGATTTACAGGACCTTTCATTGCTAAGCCACTAATTTGAATCATTTTCAAGAGCTCTGTCTTGAATGACTTCAGTTGCATTTCCCATAATTTTATCACACTTATTATTATTCCACCTTTGGGAGAACAAGCTCGAGTTGACAGACAGCCAGAAGTCTAGCATGGGAACTGAATTACTCAGTAGCTGCTTTATGTAATTCTTATAACTGAAGATAGATAAACTGCTGCAGAGTACTGGGAAACCTCCACAGCTCTGCACATGCTGTGTGTTTGTGTGGTGAGACAAAGGATGTAGAGCAGAGTACAACAATGGTTTGTGTGACCAATTTTAAAACTGTTGTTTTCTATCACAAGGTTCATGTCTGGTTTTGTTCCTACAGATCTGTATCTTCCTATAACACTGCAGAACCTCATTAAAGCTATTGAGTGTAACAGGTGCTTCCTATTGGAGATGTACAATTAAGCTCCTTTCATGGATCCAGACAGCTGGAGTATCTCAGGAAGAAATTTATCAAGGAAACTAAGAGGACTTTAATCCTCCCACCCATACTGGATGGTGCACTGAGTTGCTCAGAGTTACAACTGGATGGAGGATCATGATTATGTTTGTCCCTGTAGATACCAAAATATGGGTATGAATAACAGCAGCAAGCGAAGACCCATGAAAAATAATTTAAAAAGTGAGACTGTAAGAGGTTTTGCCTTGTACAGCTTAGTGCAGATATGTGTCTGTGAGTGAAGCAACAGCAAAACCACTGATACTGACAAAGACAGCAAAAGTGAAGAGCATAGTCACAGAATCATGCAGTGCTGCCCATTGAAAGACTTTTGGGGACTTAAGGCTGAGAGAGAGAGACTTGCAACTCTTGGCAAAGGACCTGCTTCCTGTTGATGGATGCCTGTTGGATACCCAGAAATAGGACAACATGAAGTGCTCTGAATTAAATGAACTGTACCAGAAAATTATTCCATCATCATCATTATTTTCCCCGATGGAAAAAAAAAAAGGATCTTGAAAACCATTAACTGGTCAGAAAGGGCTAGAGATTGTTCCATGTTTCTCATGATTCTGTTGCTGCATTCAGTTCACTCAAAGAGCAAGGGATAAGGGCTCTACTCAAAAGTACTAAAACATTCACCAGGTTAAAAAAAAAAAAAAAAAGTGGCAGGGATGTGGTTTATTTTGAGAAGCAAAGGTTTGTATGTCCCAGCTTTCTTGCTATTCAAACAAAAATCCACCTGGAATGATGAGCAGCTTACAAAAGTTGAATCTAGGCAACCCTGAGGCAGTACTAGAGAAGTGCTAGAGAGAAGTCCTTAGAGATTAGCTACTTGTTAACATACTTTTTCCATTATCTAAGGCATCTCTTCTCATATTGCCAGTTTGACCCATGTCCTGGTACCTTTTTGGGGGTCTGTGGATTTCCATGTGTCAAAATTAGGAACAAAGCAAAGGAGCCTGCCTGAGAAATAGCTATGCTTTACAGGTAGACTGTTGTAAACACATAAATCAGGTGTTCACTCTGCATTCACCCCTCAATTAAACCCAGTAATTTTTCTCCTAGTTCTCTGCCACGAAAGTTTATGGTTCAAGGAATCTGGAAGATTGACTATCCATGGTTTTCTGGCTCTGCAAATTGTTATACTTCGCCACCATTGTCCAACAAACACATTAAGAACTGTAATGAACAAACACTTGGCCATGCTAGGCAATTTGCTGTTGCTTATTGAAATCCTGCCTTATTTCACAGTTCTGTCAGAAATTAGTTTACCAATTTAGGAGCTACCTTTGCCCCAGGAAGCCCAAAACCTGGTTCTCCAATTGGTCCAGCAAGACCAGGTAACCCAATGTCACCCTGCAACAAAGAAAATATATATTCTAGTTATGTATCTTATTAAACACCAGCCACAGACTGTGGGTTTGGATTTCTGTTATACACATTTATATATATAAAATTAATAGCTAATTTTATTTATTGCCATTGCAAGCATAAACCACCAAAAGCAGAAGAAAGAAAAGTATTTTGATATCCAAGGTTGTCTAAAATAAAGAAATTAACATAGGTAGGCCACATCTCAGGCTGCATACAGTTAATACCAGGGTATGGTGGTAACTAGGCTGGATACAGTTCATAACTGTTCATTTTTAGTTGAGCTCATAAGGCTGAAATTATTTTCATGAATAATAGCATGGCCTACTTCACAGTTTTCACCCTGTGTTTATAAGCACTAGGAGCTGGAGTGTGGGTATTACCTTTGGTCCAGGCACAGCTCTTCCAGGAGGGCCTGGCATTCCAAGACGTCCTGGTGCACCAGGTTCTCCCTGTAGTGAAGGAGAGCAAAACCAATGGGTTTTTTTTGAAAGTGAGCATAAGCCTCTTGTAGAGAAAGCATTTATGTAATAATTTGTAACACTGCATTAAAATTCTATTAGAATTTCTAATATTCTATTCTATGTGGAGTGAAATCTAACTACTTGAAGAATTGATGAAAAGGTTGATTCTGATTTCTTAATGGAAATGAGGTTCTTCTCAGTCACTGAACAAATGTATGTTTTTAGGAATCCCTTTCTAATGTATTTGAGACTTGGTCCAGCTCATCCAGCACTGCAGACTTCCTGCCCAGCTGTGCAGGTCTACTGAAAACACATATTTTTCTGTTAGATTTTTATAAATAGTTCTTTCAGTGTGCTTTTTCACCCCTATTTTTCCTCTTCTGGAAGATAGGGGTAAAATACCTATTTCAAAGAGTGTGTGGAAATACACACTCTTGTGTGTATAGATAGCAGAAGACTTCATATGAAAGTGGAAGACAAACCTGGAGTAGTCCTTCTCTCACTTTCAGTGAGTACTGAGTGTTTGAATAGCAGCTCCAAATCCTTAAGAGTATATCAGCCATGATTGAGTGTAAGGGAAAATAAAGTGCTGTCACATATGTATATGCCATATATCATCTAGCTTCCTAAATATCTCATCATAAAAATACCAGTATTAGTGTCCCTTAACTTTTTTCAAGCTGACAGGGAAGCAATATGTTAAATGCAGTTTATTTAAAAATCCTTCTAGATGTTTTTAGGGATCACAGTGCACCTTGCTAAGAGAAGCCATCGCTGAATTTTATTTTAATTATCTTTTAAGAAGCAAGTTAATTCCAGGACAGTTTTTTCCAAGACCTAGAACAAAGCACAGGTTTAGGTGCCTATATTATACACACATAATGTGGTAATAAACCTACTTTAGCTCCAGCAGGTCCAGGCACTCCGGTTGGTCCTGTTAATCCACGTATTCCTCTCTGACCTTGATCTCCCTACAAAAATAGAGAAGACATGTCACATACCAAATAATATTAAGAATGTGTTAACTGAAATTAGTTGTAAGTATCAGTGAAAGACAGTGAAATTCTGTCTTCTACCTGGTGCACATAAAATCATAGAATCATAGAATAGTTAGGGTTGTTAGTAAGAAATTCTTACCTTTTCCCCCTGTATTCCAATCCCTGCAGGACCTTCAGGACCTCTAAGACCAGGTAAACCTGGTTCACCCTTGAACAGAAATCAAAGCAGCATTTCAGAGTACCGTATAGACATGGTGCAAGATCAACTCTGTATTCACTTGAATAAGCTCATTAAAATCATAGATCTTTCAGAGTCAGTGGCAAAACTCCCATTGATGTCAGTGGACTCAGGATTTTCTTTCCATATTCAGAAGCAACCATTGTAAAACTCTGTGTGGAATGCATGAAGTGGCATGTATGTAATCTTTAACTGTGTGGCGTTTCTGAATTTAGGAAAATACCCTGGTTGGAAGGCTATGAAAGGATGCCTCAAGCCATTCTAGTCATTTCCCTTCTGACTTGCAGGGCACTTTGTGGATTAAAAAGACCCCAGAACTGTAAGCAAGATAAGATACGTGCCTGTCCCCTTTCCACCCTCCACCCCCCCACCCCCCCCCAAAAAAGAAAAACTTTTACCTAAAAAAGTATGTTTGAACGAATTTCTCCCTCTCTTGGGGCCCCCCCCCCAAGTGTGCTACTTTTCCCCTTGTCCATGAACACTCTCTCTTCTAGGTTTGGGTATCAGCACAGGGAGAACAGTAGAAATGCTTGGAGGGAAACAGGTAGGCTGCAGAAAGAGATGAACCAACCTTTTGTCCTGGGGCTCCATCTTCTCCTGGAAGACCAGGCAGACCTGCCAGTCCTGAAAGGCCTGGCTCACCCTGATACAAATAAAAAGTAAGTCCTTCTATTAAATGCAGACTTGGTACTATTCTTTCTCTGAATTAAGGAAATCTATCTTTAAAAGTTCACTTAACTGTGTTTATAGCAAACATTTATGCGTATGAACCCAAATCTTGCTGGTTTTTAATCAAGACAACTCTCTCATATCTGAAACAATCCTATTGTCAGATTGTTTGAACTGTAAATTTCATTCATGCAGTTGATATTATTAGCTAATAATGCTGCAGATTATTCTTAAAAAATAATGCCATAATTTAATGAAGTGGCAGCACTTGAAGTAAGTATCAGATAGAGCCGACTGTGACACGATGATTGACATTTTGCTGGTGAGTATCAGTGCAAATCTATTAATGGTAGTAGAATTCTTATCTGATTATTTCTCTAAGGTTCAAGAGCTTCACATGATTATAGATGAAATAAGATAATTTGGTGTCAAATATGTTCACTCAGCATTACCATATTTTGTGAAAGTAAAGAAATTGAAGAGTTTCTTTCCTTTTCCAACCTGTGTCCCAAATCCCTAATGAACAAAAGCAAAACCAGGATATCCCTGTGTCTTTCTTTCCTTTTCCAACCTGTGTCCCAAATCCCTAATGAACAAAAGCAAAACCAGGATATCCCTGTGTCATTCCACTATCTCAAAAGTTCTTTTTCATCTATTCCCATATTTTATGTCAATATGGTTGTTAATGACATAGGGACTGGTTAATATCTTGGTCACTTTGGCACTCAGATAATCTAGTTACTTGCTTAGAGGAGAGTTTCCTCTCCTCTAAGCAAGAGTGCTTTTGGTCTCATATCATGGCTTGTGTCCCATTTGAAGGTATGAGGGTGTAGCTGCTGCTCTGTTTACATCCTATCCTGTATGGAAAGGGAAGAAGCAGCATGATAACGACTGTTCAGTGCTTTTTTTCACCAGCTCTGGCTATAGTTGAGCTTACTCTGGGAAGTGTGAGTTCTGGCAACTGTTCAGTATTCTTGATGGTATTCTGGACAGAACTTTAGCTGAGCTGTATGCAAGTCTGACTTGAGCACCAGCCAGGCAGGTAGAAATTTTCAGTCACTACTTTTGTACAGAACTGGGGTATTTAAAATGTTCCTATTTCTGGAGGTTATTGAAAGTCTGTGGTAAAAATTTTGAAGACCAAGAAGCTAAATTTTATTTCTAAATAAAGCCTACAGAAAGGATACTCAGGAAAAACAAAACTTCAAGTTCAAATAAATAAATAAATAAATTCCTCTATTAACAATGTACCTTAGAACCAGGTTCTCCAATACCTCTTTCTCCTGGCACTCCAGTCTCTCCTGGCAAACCTTGCTCACCCTGAAGCAGAAATTAGTTTTTAACAGCATTATAATAGAAAAATATAGAAGCATATTCTTGGGTGCTTTATTTAAAGACAGATTAGTCTTTAAATTCTTGAAGATTTTTGTCTTTAGTATGATGTGTTAAACAGTTGGGCACAAAGACTGGAAATCTGTATCATGATTTGAGCTGTCACCGAAAAGCTGTTGGTGGAAATGATCAATGCTGTAAATCTCTAATTATATGTCTTTTCCTGCCAAATTAGCTGGTATTTCAGGAGCGTATCTAACATCCAGAGACAATGCAGCCTTCTCTTTCTTTTTACCAGTGGTGAAGCATATCCCTGTACAATCACTTAAAATGCAAAAGGTGATCACTGATGTTGCAAAATACTTTACCTGGCAGGAACCCTTGACGCTTAGACCTCTAGTTCCTTTGTACTATGCTTTAATAGCTTTCAGTCATCCAAAACTTTCATCACTTCTTCCAGAAAATCACTTTACATCTTCAGTCCAAATACTTCAAGGGTGACATCTTTCATTAACAGTTCTGTATTTTGCTGATCAGTCAAGACTAAATTATTCTGCTAGTTTTCTTAACTGCTATATGCAGTAAATACACAAAGCCAGGTGTGACAACAGGCAGCAGAAGTAACAAGGTAGGTAGCAGGTCTGTAAGGTATGTATATTACCTTTCTGGAATGGAAACAGTACAGTGAGGATGAAAGATGATATTGAAATTTTGGTGCTGTTCCGTGTAAAGTGTTAACTACTTTTTGGAATTGACTCAATACATCTGCATCTGATATGATGAAACTGCAAATTCAAGGCAGACAACCCTTCCTATGGAAATGTATTGGACAAAGTGCAGTTCACTATCTGGTATGCAGTACCTCAAAGGTTCTGTGGTGAACCAGGCCAAAACCTAACTAGATAGCTATGGCATTGGTTTATCAAGACTTTTCAATGGAGTAGGATCTGCTGTACAGTTTGATAACATTAATAAAGAAGATAATTTCCTGCAACTATGTCAACACTTAGATTGGTATTCAGCACTTTAACAAGGATAAGGATAGAGACAGAGCATTTCTTAATCAGGAAATACAATAGTAAAAACAGCACAGTATCTTTTAGTTCAGAAAACTCCCTAACCTTTGGTCCAGGTAGTCCCTGTCCTGGTAGCCCTCTGGAGCCAGGTGGTCCTTTTGGGCCCTCAACTCCCTGAAAAGATTAGTTAGTTATAAAAAAGAAAATATTATCTGTTATTACATGTTTAATGTGGGGTGAGGGGTAAGTGAAAACTGCACCTTCTCTCCTTGAATGCCAATTCCAGGTAATCCAATTGGGCCAGGTAAACCTGGAGGACCAAATTCACCCTGGCAAACAAAGTACAATTGCTTAGTTATGTAAAGATACAGAAACAATCTGGGAGAGCTCCTGTGTCAGTATATGCTGATTTAACTTCCCTTTAATCAGTGAAGCTGGGGATCTGACCCTTTGTCTTTCATATATGCATTTATTCCCTGCTGGTTCAGTGGCAAACAACTGCTAGTATCTTTATCCCTTTCTAAACCTTAATTTTCCCACAGAATCAAATGCTTTTTGTAACATTTCATATTTTAATATGAAGTGATGTTAAAATAGGTTGTGAGAGTTTATTTGGCATAAATCTCTCTACAAAATACCTTATTATCCAGGCCCTATTGTAGGGACCTTACCTCATTACACTTTTTGTTGTAAATATCAACCCTGTATTATGTAGATTTACTGGCACTTTGTTAACCTCCTGGTGTATTTACTGCTCACCTTTTCACCTTTTATGCTGATGCCTGGAAGTCCACGAGAGCCTTTTGGTCCGTCAAAACCACGATCTCCCTGCATGAAAAAATAATATGTTGTTCACTGTAGAAACACACATATGTTTTCTCTGAAGTAACTAGAGACACTGTTAGCTCTCTTGTTATGAAAATCAAAATAAGAACCCAGAAAATAGCTTCTGAATATTTTTTCTAGGATACCAAAGAGGTCATCTTTTCAAATGAGCTTGAAACTGCTAATGAAAGAGCTGAACAAGCTTTTTTTTATCTTTCTGCCCACCTCAATTGCTTAAGGTCCTGTCCTGCTTCCCCTCAAATCAATGGCAAAACCACAACTAACTTACATGTAAGCAGGGCTGAGTAATGAGACTAACACAAAGCTGAACTCTGCTTATTTGCCTAATGGGTTAATCTCATTGAAGTGTGGCAATGAGGATCTGGTTCTCACTAAGAATTTTGTGAGGATAAAGACCAGGCCAAACTGTATTGTTGCCTATTTCTAAAGGTCATTGTCTTTCTAAATGTTTATTTACAAAAACAGTACTCTTGGGGGAAATGCAGGCTACTAATAAGGACATAAATATTGTGCTTTCTTGTACTTCTGCTAATAAAACGTGTAAAGACAGATGTTAACTTGTGTAAATTGTCACAGAATCACCCAAGACAATGAAGTGATGTCCCAGACAGGTCTCTCCTCTCCCTAGTAACTGATTCCACCATTGTAACTTTGACTGCAGTACATTATGTGGATTTCTGTTTAAAATAACATCCTTTACTTCTGATGCCCTAGAACACCTGCCTTCATTTTCCTTTTTACTGAACTTTGAGCTTGTAGTAAAATTGTTCAGAAGAAAGCAACTGTAAAATTTACTTTAGATTAATAAATCACCTGTTTAAAATGTGTTTAAACCAGAGAGCTGACATACTTGGCCACTGTAAATAAGACCAGATATATGTATAGACTGTTGATACATGCTTGATGCCAGATTAGATTTGGCAGTAAAAAGTAGTGCATTTTAATGGAATCAAGAGTTCCAATAATGCTGGCAGACTTCCAATTTGATTATTTTATTCTTCTTATCTATCTCAGTTGCTCAATACTTGTGGCTAGATTATGCAGTCTTCTGTACTTGTTCCCACTGTGCATTGTGCTGCTGCTTATTAGCTGTGGTGTTTCTTCCCACATGAATTGGTATTTCAGTGGCAATGGAGTGATCACTAAATACTTTTTCTTCAAATCATTTTTTTGTTTGTTTTCATGCATGAGATCAGCTAAGCAAATACAAACCATCAACAATGAAGTTAGACAAGTCATATAATCATAAAATACATACTGGATGTTTTAAGATTCTGTGTTGCTAGCTGACCACAGTATTATGCTAAGCAAAACCACTAAGATTTTCAGTAAAGGGACATCTGGGGCCTGCATCTGTAAAGCAATTTTTTATTGTTTTGCTGACAAAAATTGCCTTGGTGCATGCATAGCCCATATACAAGCTGTGTCACTTTGTTACTGTAACCAAAGGTCAAAGTGACAACTTAGCCTGGGAATTGGTTTTCAGCAGTCAGCAAAAGGGATTAGCAGTGAGTCCATCCATGCAGGTGCAACTACTACTGTCACTACTTTCCTTGGATTCGAAAATTAGTAACAGCAGCTTTCTTTTCCCACAAACTGCATTTAGACTTCTCCTAAAGTGCATAAATTCATGGCTGAGGTATTTCAGAAGCTTAGAAGCCTGTCTTCAGTGACAGCAAAGATCTCTAAGGATTTAGAAAAGAGCATTAATAAACCCCTAAATTTTTCATCTGGGAATCATTTGTACAATATTTTATTTGAAGTCAGATGCTGGAGGTCGTTTTAAAATTATAGCTGGAATTCTTTTCAGGCTTAGATCCCAAAAATCAAGCATCAGGTGAATTAAATATCATCTTTACAGGCACCAATGGCTAGCTGTGTCTAGAAGTCATGTTTGGACCAACTGAATTCTACGAAATATATTGGGTTAATTGATGCCAAATTTTAATATTAAGTTAGAAGTTACTTTCTCAGATTCCTGTGTTTTCTATGGACTTGTTTTGGCATGTACTCATTTAATGGTGCTGCTCTGGTCTTAAAACTCTTCAACTGCTGTACCTTTGCTCCTGGAAGCCCTTCTCCTGGTGAACCTCTTTCACCTTGAACACCTTGTGGTCCTTGAGGCCCCTGTTAATGTATGTTTAAAATGGCTTAGAATATGTATTAATCACTCAAATCAAAAGCAGCGAGTTCTATGTCATTGTCAGTTTCAAGTACGTATTTAAATGTTAGTGTAGTTATAACTTGTTAAAAATAATACAGTAATATGATATTCACAGCGAATAAATGATGAGTATTCTGGCCTGCAGCAATAACAAGGCAGACAGTTTTACTTTTCTAGTTACTTATGAATCACAGGTTATGTACCTGAAGTTCCTATTGCTTATACTTTCTAAATCTTCACTCCCTAAACTTTAGTTTGTTTCACAAATTGTTACCAATCCTTATTAACATTACCAGTACAACCATAAGAGACAGGGAGAACCAGATTAAAGACCATGGACAGCAGTACTGAGGAGGTAGCTGTAGAGAAATCTGACTATAATTGGTGAAGGGAATAGTAACATGACTTTCTCTCTTTGAAAGCAGACCTGATAGGAGCACAAGGAGAAAATAAGGCAACTAAAACTTTTCACTAAATGGAAGTCCAAAACCTGTGCATATTGATCCTGCTCCACAGTGTGTTCCCACATCTTTATTTTTCCCTCTGGTTTATTCCTTGAGATTACACAAACACACCACAGAATGCCAGTAGATTTGGCTCTGCATAAATATGCTTCTGTTTCTTCAGAAGAGAGCTTCAGAATTATGCCTGGTAATGCTCTGTTCTGTGGGCTCTTCAATGAGACCTCCATCCTCTCCAGAGGGGTATTTTCAATCAGGCATAAGCTCAGTTTCCAAACTGTCTTTCTCTTTTTCCTGGGATCACCTCTTTTGAAATTATTATTACCTTTCCTTGTCTTATGAAAAAACTGCACAAAATTTTCCCCTTGTGGTTGCACTAGAGGTCTTTCAACCAAAAGTGAGTTTGAGTCTGCTGAATTGTAAACAGCTCAATAAAAGATGCTGTCTGACGCTTTGGAAAAAAGTAACCTTAAAATTGGTGTAATTGTTTTCTGAATTACCTCAAAGAGGTTGAGCTTACAGCCACCAGGAGGAGGAAGGGAAGGAAAAGAAGGAAGAGACTTCAGGGCCTAAACTGCTATAGAGTCTGAAAGTATATATATTTATATATATTTTTTAATTTCTCTTACTGTTATTTCTGTAAAGGCACTACTTGTCAAACTGTTACCTGTGACCGCCTATGCAATCTGAATATCTTTAAGAAGCTTGTTTAGGTTTGACTGTTTCTAATGTTACAGTGGTTGAAACGGAGTCTCTCCTTCAAAACCATGCTGATGTGAATGCTCTAATGATACTGAAAAGCAGTCAACTTTGAAGTTACCACATGCAGATTTGAATCTATTGGGAACAGGTTTATTTAAATATGTATGTGGTTTTGCATAAGGTGGTATTTTTCTTAGCTGTTTCAGAGATTAAGGTAATCAGAAAAGTTAAGGAACTGGAAACATTCTCTATTGAGGGAAATGAAAGTCAGACCATGTAGAACGTATGGGAGTGAGAACTAGTGGAAGAAAGAAAAGAGATGGTATTATTTAACACACATATATCCTTTTTAACAGAGAAGCACTAAGAATTTTTCCTTTCTGTCGTGCTTCCCTCACACCAAATGAAAAATAGACATACCATAAGTCCTGGCTCACCAGCTCCGGGTGGGCCAACAGGGCCTGGTCTTCCTGTCAAACCGGTGTCACCCTTCCAACAAAGATGTGTTTTGAAAATGATTGATTTAGGTATTTTTATGTGCATAGCATGTAACAGCTGATCAGGCATTCTGTGCTTGAAATAATTGATGTAGGGGAATACAGGAATGGCAGAGAAAATCTGAGTGTCCTCACAGCCATAAAGCATACAAGGCCCAACAGACACTGAACTGGTGCAGTTTTACAGCATTAGGATACAGCCTCAATTCTGCATTGAGAGAATACAATGTTGAATATAAATGACTAATTATTCCCATCATATTCCTACTACATCATGTATCACTTACTGTCCTTTTACAAGGAGTTAGTATTTTTACCATAGTGCTTTTTTCCTTATGGCAGTCATCCAAACCAACAAGCCTATTTTTCAAAGGATAATTTTTGTTTAAGACTGTGTATGCATTTTACTCAGGCACACACTGCTTGGCTTAGTTATGCCAAGCATAAAAACTACTGTAAAGTACATACTTAAAATGTACTTTCCACGCTCCTCCCCCCGAGCAGTTTTAAACAACATACAAAATACCTTCCCAGTACCACAAAACCAGCATTTGGAGGCTCAAATTTTCTCATCACCAGCAAGAATAGCCTCTCAGCTGTCTTGGTTTTCATTCTTACCTTACAATACATGTAATATAGAAGATGAGAGATGCTTGTACCTTTGGGCCCGGCAGTCCTATTCCAGTCTCTCCAGGCAAGCCAGGTGGCCCAGGGAGACCTCTTTCACCCTTTTCAGAGAATGAAAAAATAAACAGTTCTGCTTATAACATTTATGTTTAACATTTCCATGTCTATGGAAATCAGTTTAACTCAGGTTGTAAGTTCATTTTTTGTGTATCCTGACTTTCAAGGTATACATATATTCTTTGTATTCTACAAGGTTCTAAGAAAGGTTTTCTTATGATTTGCTAGCAGTGTCACATTAAACTGCATTCCCTACAAGAAGAGTATGGGGTATAAGGATAAAAGCATTATTGTTGTGAGGCTATATTAATACTATTAATACCTTTTAACATTAAGAAAGAAGAATAATGCAGTTCTTGCCTTTGATCCTTGCAGACCTTCAGGCCCTTGGTCTCCAGATTGTCCTTGTGGACCCTATTAAAACAAGAGGGATTTAATGAGATTTTTTTCAAGCTTTTAGAACATGGCAGCTTGAAAAACAATTTCTAATTTGCTGTAGTCTGCATGAAAATATGATTTACAAATATTTTAAAACTGAGGCTGTCCATTCTGATGCACATATAGACTCAGTTACTGAGCTAACTTGGAGCTGGGTCTGGTAACTGGGGGAGAGAAATTTTCTCTCCCTTTATTAGAATGCAATTAAAGGTAATCTATAGTCAAGATTTACTGAAACATCCCAATGCTTGGGCCTTCAGTCCAAGAGTACTGGGATGAAAAAATACTAGTGTTTCCATGTACTTCTGTGAGAAAAAGAAATAGTTAAGACACAGAATGGGAAACGAGCAATTTTGGTTTTTATGGAACCGCATTTGCTGTGGTGTTTGAGACTGAATGAATTATAAGGATGATTTATTTGTCTAGACTGCTCCTCCAAATTCTTCTCAATTTTGCTGTTTAAGAAGATAAATTTTGGATGCCTTGAATTCAGTGACTCAAAGATTCTATGACTGTTTTGGTATGATACTATTCCATAGATTTGAATCCCAGGGAACCAGGTATTGTTTGATTTATAGTTTCCTTTCTTTTTTTACCTGTAGCCCTCTTGCTCCTCTGGGGCCTACTGGACCTTCCGGACCCTGAAAAGCAAGTGGAAAAAGGGATACATTTATGTATATTTCAATTTGGTCAAAACCACTTTTAGAGAACTTTTTACTTAAGTATCTTACTTAGATATCTTTACATTAAAAAGTAAAATCAAGAGAAGCTCAGCAGCCAGCAAGTGTTGAATAAATAGTTTAAAAATTGACTATGGTAATCAGAATGCAGAGTAAGAATAAACAGAGTTAATTATCAAGGACCAGTAATACAGGATTAAACTTATTTGTTTCATTTAAAATATTCACAGCAATTACACACCAAGTCTTGAAGACTGGTGTTAGAAACCTTGATTTCATTTTCACCTCTCATTTCCTTTGCTTACTGCTTGAAGTCTTCTGCCTCTGTTAAAGTCAAGCAGAGTTTTACCATTGTTATACACTGGCTTAGGTTTGGGCCCTAAGAGGAATCACATGAAAATACAGAAGGAGCTGAGAAAGTTACTGAAAATAGTATCCTTGCTTACTTCATTTTTCATAAACTGTCAGATGTTAATTTCCCTCAGCCTTGGAATTAGTATTTGTCTTAAATCTATCACCATGGTTATTACTGAGGAAACTGTAGTTTTTCTTTGTTTTAACTGTGTTTCCTGAAGGCATAACAACCTTTTGGCTACTTACTCTGTCTCCTTTTATCCCTGGGACTCCACATTCACCTCTTTCACCCTGGAAAGGAACAGGAATATTTATGAGGTATATTGAGCATATCATCCTTACTCTTTGGGTGCTTTATTTGGACACCTAAATGATCTTCTGTTCAGGACACATTATAGCATTTGTGCAGTAAGTTCATTTTGGAAGGAACACATCTTTAATTAGAGCTTGTGCAGCAGCTGGTAAAATGATGTTACTGTTCATTACTGGTATTTATAACAAATACAGCACTATACATAATAAATAATAACATCAAATATCTGTGTGTAAGCAGAAGTTCTGACTAAGAGTAGTACCTTCTCTCCTTTATATCCAGATTTCCCCTGGGAAAATAAAAAAAGCAAAGCAGGTTATGAGGATATATGACCCAAATGTAAGCATGCCAGTATTTGCACTACTAACATTCTACTGTCTAGAAGCATTTCATGTACTGAAGATGATCTCTGATAAACATGGTAATATGACTCTAAATACTGCAGCTACTGGTCATGATAGATGGGTTTTATGTGTGAACAATCTTAGGGATTTTGATCATGTAAAAGCAGATCAACTAAGAGTTCATATTTCCTTCTTAGTGAGGAACATGCTAACATAAGAAAGCAAGAAAAAAGTCACTAATTAAAAAGGATGTGGTGAATAGGTAAGAAAATATAAAGTAGAGTGATTCATGTGTGAATGAATTAAGAGTTAAGCAGTAAGAGGCTGGTCCTACAGTTACTTCCTTAAATGTATTTTGTTCATTTTTTTCATTGCTGTGACACACTGGATTCTTTATTTGCCAAATGGAAAATTTAAACTGACCCAAAAAGATGCAGGCAAAGTGTCCATTTCTGTAATGTTCCTAGATTATTATCAATGTTCTTAGATTATTATATCAGAGCTTTTCACACTTTTTAGGAGGGACTATGCATTATTAGAGAGCATTTTGTAGATCACTCTTATAAGAAGGAATTATTTCTTTTCTTTAAGCAATGATAATGTTTTCATTTCTAGTGTTAATGACTCATTAGCTGGTAAACCAGAATGAATTCTAATCTTTTTTAAAAAAGGTCTTTTGCCTTGAAGGAACACTAACTGCTCATGGGAGAAGAAGGTAAAAAAATCTTTTTTTACCTCTATTCCATCTCGTCCTGGAATGCCATTGAGACCTGGCTCCCCCTATGAATAATCCAACATCAAGATCAGTGAAATCAGTATTGTCCTGATTAACTGAGTAGACATCTCAGTGCAGTACAGGCAGCATACCAGCTTCCTCTTTTTACCGTTTCATGATTTTATACATTAGATATAAGCTTTTAATTTGTAAAGAATCTCAGTCTTTACTATAGCAAAAGGGTGTAGGTGAAGTTTAAAACACTCAGAGGTAGAAAGTACATGGGCACTATTAGGATAGTGAAGTACCAACTCTTTCTCTTAAACCTGAAAAATCACATCACCTTTGTTCCTTTCAGGCCTGGAGCTCCATCATCACCAGTGCGGCCCTTTTTACCCTGAAAACAATGAAATAAAAGTAATAAAATTCTGATATGTTAGTCAACTAATTTCGTTTTACAGTATATACACTTTTTTTTTTAATATATTTAGGATATTTGCCTCAGCCTCTTGTGCTCACTCTTGCAAGAGAGCTTTTCAAGAGCTTCTCAGATATTAATGTTTGATTTGGGGCTAGTTAGATCAACCTAGTGTGGTTGTCTCATTGTAAATAACAGGTGAATTACTATTCCATACAGGAAAGTTGCTCCTTCCTGCCTTTTGAACTGCTGTGGCTAAAAGGAGAGCCTCAGTACATCACACTGCTCTTTTCAGGAGTGTCTGATGATATTCTCAGGTCTCTCTGTGAATTTGCTATTGGTGTGACACTTCCATGCAATGTAACTAGCATTGAACATTCAACTTTTGATGTTTCAGGATTTGGGTTCAAATAATTTCCTAAAAAAAGAATCCAATAATCAAATACATCTTGATTTACAACGTTTATCAGTTATTTGAGAAATGACAGCTACTTACAGCAGGGCCAGGAAGGCCTCTTTCCCCCTTCTCACAGTTACATGTGGCAGCCTGGGGACACTTTGAATGAAAATAGTCCAACACATTTTAATAGAAGGGATAGAAAACACATGAACATTGCTTTTAAGTTGCTGTATATAATGACATGGTTATATTTACATCGTTTACAGAAATCTTTTAACAGTCTGTTTACCACTCATGAGGAATGTGGCCTCCTACACTTCATCCAAAAATCCGTGTCATTCCTAGTCTTGAAATTTCAGTCATCTTGGTAATGGCTTTACCTCCAAATTATTCACGAGGTCAATTTACTGGTGTGCTGTGTCTATGACTATAGATTTGGTTTGGTGACTAGTCACTGCAGAGATAGCCAAGACAATGGGGTAAGAGAACATCTTACATCATTGTTCCACTTCACTATATGTAGGATAGATCACAGTTTAGCTCTAGCTTGATCTATAAACAAAACATGTTAGCGCTGTATACTTTTATCTAGTTAATGCAATTCATTGTAACAGTTTATAATTGTTCTTTTTCTTCTGCCATCTCTACTGTCATGTGTCTCAGACATCATTATGGTATGTAGGATGTTTTTGAAACTTTAAAACCATTACAGAATACAGAATTACACATGCTGGGGTAATTTTTGGAGGAGGACTAAGCGATGTTGTTTCTATTTTTGGTTTTATTATTTATTAAACTTCCACTAGATGTCTTGAAGTGAAGGGTTTAAATACCATTCTTACCTGAATATCACAATTAGTAACAATTCGTTTTCCAATAATAACACTGAATGTCTTGCTACTTCAGCATTTGTGTTGACAAAAATCAACATGCCAGTGGAAATGAATAAAAAAGAAAATGCTTTAAGTTTTGCAAACACTCAGAATATATACCAGATTCTTTGAGCTGCTCATCAGAACAGTCTTTGTCTGAGATAACTGCACCTGAAGTAGGACTAACATCTTTAAAAGGAAAGTTAACTTTGAAGTTAACACCATCTTTAGTCCCCCAAAATGGCAGCCAGACCTATCAGTGGCTGCAGGCAGGGTGACAAAACGTGGACAAACTGGAAAAGTGCAATGGTTGAGATTTGTTAAGAGCTCCTTCCTTTTTAAAAACTATTAGGAAGATCATTATGGGCCAGACCTGTACCACATTCAGCTCTGTGCATGTTTTCTTATCCACTAAGTCTGTTGGATGATGTGCCAAGACATATCAGCAAATTCTTGCTAACCTGAATGCTCACTCATTGTTCTTTTTCAACTTTGAAAATCGGGAGGGAAAGTAAATGACATGAGGGTAGGAAATCGAAGATCTGTCCTGTAAATGCAAAAGTACGTTTTACTTGAAGGCAGTCCCATTAGACTCAATATTTCACCAACTTCCTGAACTATTAGTTTTCCTGAATTATGGTTCCGTATAATTGTAAATGTCTGTATTAAGCAGTAGATCTGTACAGGAAAAAAACCCAAACAAAACAACTTACCTCTTCCTCAGAGAGATCTTTCTGTAAAGACAGATATTCAAAGCAACATTAGAAACTTAAAGACATAATCCAGCTCTACAGGAAGGACACTAAAAGATTGTAAAATAAATTGCTTCAGCAACTAGTTAATTAAAGTAAGCAATTAACATATTAACTAACATTAAGTTTTGATTTCTGAGAAACATTCTAGCAATCTCTCCATCCTAGAAATTAATTAAAATCATTAAATTCCTATTACAGATTTTTGACTGCACAAATCACTGACTCCCCTTGTCCAGCCATTGTCATTTTCTAAAATTACAATGGTGAACAGACCTAAGCCAACATAGTACCTGTGACAGGTATAGGGGAACCCAGAAACTACATTGTTTCCTAAGTCCTGAATAGCAGCAGCTCTCTAGTAGAAGTAAATGATACACACTCTACACTTGCTCAGAAGCTCTTCTAAGCATACTACCAGGCAAACACACAAAATATACCAGAGAAGAAGGGAAGGGTGATATGCAAGGAAACCAATGCAACAGTCTGCAGAGTGGCAGACTGCTGCAGTGCAGGACAAACAGGAAGACCAGCTTCTGTACATGCTCAAGATCTGTATGAGCCTGTATGACACTTAGGTGTCAGTTTCACTGCAGAAGTCTCCAGATAAAGAAGTCTCCTGGTATTTTATATTTCTGTGCATGCTCAGATTAGGACTTCACCTACAGCTTGTGTCACCAGATCTATAGGCTAGAGGATGACTGTATTCTCTATACTTGCCAGGGAATATTTTTTATGAATTAAGTTCATATGCAGAAAAGAGACACCCAAGCAAAACTTCAAGCTCAATTTAAACATTTCCTCCTTATTATGTGGTAGGCTTTCCATGGAAATTTAAAGATGTCTATCACCAAGTTCAGATTTTATCTAAATTGACATATCTCTATTAAGGGCTACGAATTTATTTTCACTTCTGCAAGAGCTGCAATTTTTGGTACAAAAGGCAATGTCACATTTGTACTTGCTACAGAAGAAAGCATTGAGATGTCAAAAATCGTTGTTTGTTTTCATTTACATTTTTTAAGAAAGGGGGTTTAAAATACCTTTATTGGGAGGAAAAACAGAAATATAAATAACTTCACAGCAAGTCTTTCAAAATCTAATTTCGTTTCCAACTTCAAATATTTTGGCTGGCAAAATCTGAATGCTGGGGACAGAAACGAAACCTGTACTTTGGCACAGTGGTCTTGTTAACAGGTGGGCTACTTTAACATGTAAAAGGTACAGGTTTCTTCAATAGCATAAGCATTCCAATGGTTTCTTCAATAGCATAAGCATTCCAAAATATTGGAAGCAAGATGATATACATATGATCCTGTAACTCTTTAAAATTCTTTCTCATACATACCATTTCTTTGATAACCTTTTCCACAGTTTCTTTCTCCTGAAGGTTGAAAACAAACCTGGATGCTGGGACACTTGCCAGCAGCCGGAGCTTGGCAGCATTGCTGACCTCCTCAGCCACTCTGGTCATTCCCATTGTGAAAAATACAATTCCTTGGTGTTTAGCATCAGCTATAGCTGCAAAAATATCTGGGTTTCTCGGATGGTCCACTCCATCAGTGAACAGCACAGCTACTTTAACACTACCTGGAGTCCCTTCAGTCATGTAGAGTTGTGTGAGGTTAGTTATAGCATAAGTTGTGTAGGTGCCATGACCTATGTAGGTGATGGGAGCAAGGTGAGATTTGAATGCTTCAGGACCTTTCCAGTCATGGAAAGTTTGCTCTATGAAAACAGTGCTACTGTACTGTAGTAAGGCCATCCTCCAGCTAAGGGTACGTCCAGAACTAAGCTGCAGACTTTTCATTCTGTCTACTGTTTCCAGTACAAATTTTTTCTGCTGTTCATGATTATAAACCTTAGCACTTTCGGAGCTGTCCAGTAAAAAAGAGATTTCCAGAATGCAGTCTTCATCTAGAATAAATAGAGGAAGTAGGTGAATGGAGTGATTTCATACTAAACCCCATTCTACCCCTACCCTTACATGTATTTCAGGCTTCAAAACCGTGAGTGAAATTATTTTAAACATCTGTCATCACAAATGTGAGACCCTCATGAAGACAGAGCATATAGAGGCTGAGGAATTTGATCCAGAACAGATGTCCCAGGGAATAAGAAACTGAAGGTGAGGTTATGTCATGTAGTATAAAATGAGGAGCGTTGTAGTGGTTTTATATATTCATTATGTCCTCTTGCCTGACATTTCACTGAACATCCTACCAGGATGAGGATTGGGAAGGTGGATGTCATCTACAGGAAAATGAATCTTACTGAATAAGACACTGGAATGTAATTTGATGGAGCTAGGTTTTGTCCCTGATACTGACACAGTGACATAGAAGTTTTCAAAAGTAGGATCTGCAGAGTATTAATTTTCTGAACTACTGACATTACTTCTATAGGCATACAGTTATATGGGCTATTGACAATAAGAGGCTATCAGCCATACCACAGTAAAGCCCCAAATCAATCTCTTTTTCTGAAATACACAAAAGGGGACGAGACAGATGGGAGTAGAAAGACAAAAGTGCAAAAATAAGGCATGTGAAAATGTAGGATGAGGTGAGTGTGGCTGATTATAAGCAATATCTTAAAGGGCCACATAGTCCAGAATCCAAATCAATGAATCGGGGGGAGGGACGGAGGAGGGGAGAGAGATAGGCAAGGGGTAGAGAGGAGGGAACCAACCCACACTGTTTTAAAATTGCAATATTCACCTTGATCACTTGGGCTGGGATATTTTTCTACAGTATTTGACAGAAAGTGTTTAGGTTTTGTTCTTCTCAATCCATATCTTTTTTCTTCCCTGAGATTTTCTGCTAAAAACTCATGGTGTTCAAGTATCCACAAAACCCACCAGAATCTGAAGAACATCATTTGTTTGGTTTGTTTCCTAAACAACACAAATAATAATACAGAAGTACAGTGGTACAAGGGGAATAAAACATTTCATTTTGCTGCTAAGCAACCTTTCTTCAACAGGTTGCTTAGCAGGCTGTATTTTAAAATATAGTCCTTAAAACCCAGCTGATTTTATTTTCTTTTGGTAAGATCTTTTCCAAAATATGTAATAAATAATAAGCAAAGACATACTGGGGTGATTTTCATGCATTCTGCATATCGTTCTAGCACATGACAAACTGCAGACAGACATTTTGCAAACACACTTCAGTTCTCTCTCACTGCCTGGTAGCTGGTTGTTTGTACAACCAGCCTTTCTCTGAATCCTTAACCTTGACTGTACCCATGTGGATGCAGTGTGAATCCCAAGTCATTCATAGGAGTGGTTCTATTTTACATCTGCTTTTTCCAGAGCTGGCATAGAGAGAAGGAGGTACAGAAGCAGACACAAGTTTTCCCCTGCTCTCTTTACTTAAGTACTGAGTGTCATGCATATGTCTTGCTATCACAGTCCCCCTGTCCTCAGCAGTCCCACAGAGGAACAGTCAGAGATTCTCATCCAGCCAGTACCTGCTGCACAGCCCTGGAGGCATGTGGGCTCCACAGCTACCTGCCAGGCAGGCTCCCTGCTGCAGGGACAGGGGATGTTTGTCCTGGCCTCACAGACACACCCGGAGCAGCTCACAGGCTGCTCAGGGACTGACAAGTCAGTCCAGCCCCACTAAGGTTTCATGGTCAGCTCCCTGCAAGCTCTCCCCAGGAAAGCACAACACATAGCAAAAAGGCAACTCAGTGGCAAGAATGAACCTGCTGGAAGTATCTCATAGAAGTCCCTAACACGTCCGTATCTGCAAGGTTTCTCAGCTTCTACTAGTTTAGGGCAGGAATTCTAGTGCCCACAGCCACTGAGAGGACAGGGGATTCTTACCTTGATGTTCATAAGCAGAAGGCTCTGTGGATATGCACGATGCTGCCCCGGGCTTGCTGGCAGCTGCGCTGCCCCTGTGCCGGATACTCTATGAGGAAAGGAGGGAGAAGCTGGGCTCCAAGCTCCTGTGAGAATCGGTATCATGTGTCAGGAGGGGCCAGCAGACAGAGGCACAGAGAAAGGGGAAGAACAGCAGTCCTCGCTCCCCCTTCTCAACTCCCACCCACTCCTCTCTTCTTCCCCAGGTTATGCACATGCATCCTAGGTTTTGTTCCCCACAGCCATTTCAACACAGAAATCCTCATCCATACTTGCACATGCATGCAAGAGGACTGTTCTCACCCCAACAGATTTCCCTACACACCAGTCCAGCTGTGATCACTCTTTGATCGCTACCACACATCTTTCACCCCTATACTTGTGTGCATCTGTCATGCTTTAGCATGGCAGCTTTTGGTACTAGGCATCATGCTTTCAATATCATCATAGCAGTCCATGTCTGGAGGATCTCTTTTAGACCTAAAGACAGATTCCCACTACTGCTGGAGTAGAAAGATACTTACTGTCCCATGGACTGGGCCAACTGAAATGTCAGTTGCTGGTGAGATTGCCCACCGTGAGGATGTCAAAAAACAACTGAGCAGTCTGAAAGCTGTACAGTTTCTCCAGGCTTGTCTGCCACACCAATTCTTTCAAAGCCTGAAACAGCTAGAGAACAAGGACTGGCACATACATAGTATGCTGCCTTCAAAATCTAAGCTGGGTGGCTATAGATCCAGAAGGCTGTGTCTTTTACCAGCATTTGCCGCTTGTCACCTAATTCTTCAAATATCTTTGGAAAGCTTTGCATTACAAATGAACATACTAAACAAGTTACTCTTCTTCACAAAAATACATACCTGCATATTTTTGTTTGTTTGTTTTGTTTACTGTGGACCCATCCTTTTCCAGCTACATGCACACTTAGAAGCCCCAGTGTTAACTGCTGTCTGCCTTTCCCTCTTAAGTGTCCATCTGCTCAGCCGACTTAGGACAGTCACAGCCAAGGAGGCAGAGGTGACTGTAAGGAAAGGATACTGCTTTGGCTCCGAATTAAATAGGTGGGAGAGACTAGTAGGACAATGCAACTGGATGCTGAAGCCATTTGCTATGGTTCTAACCCTGTTTTCTATTTTCCATCTTTGCTAGATATAATTAGTGCTAAACTGGTGAACTGGGATGGCTGAAGTGCAGATCTGCATATTGTATGGCTGCTCATCCTTACCTAGGTGAAACTAGCTCAGATACAGCTAGTTATGCTACAGTTACAGCTAAGGAAGAATCTTCTTTCAAGGCTGGGAAGAATTGATGCTTATTTCTCTTCAGCCACTTTTATTTTTCTATGCTTACACTGACATATTTAGATTTTTATTATGGCAAGGAATGAAAAGGCATTTTTTGCCCTTTAGGGAATACGAACAAGTCAATGTTTAACTGAAATAGATACAATAAATCTCACATAGCCCCTAAATCATACTGAGAAAAAAATCTAATTCTAGCAAGAAAAAGCATGTTGACTATGGTTGGGATTACGTGCCTTCCATAAGCAAAACATTGTCATTCTTTCATTTTTACTGCTAATTCCTACCTTAAAACATAGCTGGTAATAACTCCCTAATTAAAAACTATTCTGCTTGTATGTTTAGCAGCAAGTTCTTGGCTTCAGGGTATTTTCTTTTATTAATGAATGATGTTTACCCTCAGGACAATTTTTAGGTTTTTTTTTCCAGGTGCAATTTTAAAAGCTTAGTGGGGCCTCCACATTTTTATACCTGTTTTGTGGGATGCATGGTATTATTCTGTCCAGAATTCCAGGTATGTGACATACCATACAGTACACTTCTAGACTTGCAATCTTCTGAAGTTGTGATGTTCTCAATACCTGCACTGTTCTTATGGTGACAGTTTATCAAAACATACATGATATCAATGTAAAATATAAATGCATTGGTGCATCTAATATAACTCCTAAAGGTAAAAATTAACAGCAAGCTTTCCTGCTTCATTTTCGACAAACTTTAGCAACTGCTTATTTAACGTTCTAATGGCATTACACTGTACGCATTTTTAAATAGAGTAAGTGTCTTGAAAACTAGGATTAGGAACATTCACCCTGTCATTTAAATGTTATAAAGTTATTGCTAGAATTCTTTTTTGTTTTTTTTTTAAGGAAAAAAAGTTCCATATTTTGTCTTAAGGAACCTAGACATCAGATGCTTCAGCACAGAATTCCATTTCTATTCACTGATATTTAAACATATTTAAGTATCTCAGATGTCTCTGAGAGATGATTCTACAGACTTGTGTATTTAGTTGACCAAGTTAAGCCCACGTACCCGAGCTCACACATGCTTCCAACATGACACCAGTTGGCAGTAAGATTGGTAAGCTTTGCAAGAGTCAAGTACTGAAATGAATATAAAGGCTATGTTGTAATTGCATCAACAGAAACTGAGGTCACAAATATTACTGCATATCCAGATCTTAAGATTTTTTGCATCACTGTTTGAAATCCAAGAGTTCTCAGCTATCTGCTCTCAGCATTTCAATCTGAAAAATGAGGCCTAACATTTTTTTCAAAGAATAAAGGGCCATATGACAGCTACTTAAAACAATGGCTAAATAGGCTATACTCAACCAAAGGGAATTTCGTATCATTTTAGAACCATGAGTAGAGATACCATGTAGAAAGATACACTCTTTCTGTGACTGAGTGTGTTTAAGTGCTGTTAAGAAGGGAAACGATAGTGATATTACACCCTTTTGTCACTGCTGTTATCACTGGATATGTAGTGACAGCTTCAGAGCTGCAGGAGGTTGCAAGGCCACTTTGAAGGGACAATGACGATTTAGAGTTTACAGATGCCAGTTGCCACAGTGTAGCATGACCTCTCTTGTCAGCAACAGCCCTCACTATCACTTCCCAATGGGCAGAAGTAGCAGCAAGCCTGACAGTTCCAAACATCTTTCCTGGTACTCTCTTCTTCATCTGTACATCCCCTCTCTGGGTGCCTAATCTGGCTCAACTGTGACCAATTAATCCATTGTTTTTGCAAAATTCAGTACATTACCGAGAAGGCTTGAGTAATTTCTGATAAAATGGATTAACAATGTCTTCTAGCATGATATCATGTCACTAGAATGTGACAGAGCCCTGAATAGTGTTACAGGACTGGAGATGGAGTAATCATGAACCAGCATAGCTGGCAAAATATCATCTGAATATTTCTATATGCTAAAAGAACACTCAACAACCAGGGAGTCTGCTTTTTGGAGTAGTATAAAGCAGACAGAATATGCTTCTGATTTTCCTTTGCTCTGATGGTAATTTTTTTTGTCACAAATAGCTTGACATGATGCTTCTGAAATGTGTTTCCAGTTTTTTGCCACCTCAATGTGAATAATGCACATATCTTGTCTGCTGTGAACTGTTAAAAATAATGCACATTTCACACAATCTTCTTCTAGTGTTCCATGGCCTCAAGACAGTCTTGACCATTTAACCTGACTACATCATGTTGTAATGGTATTTCAAGACTGTTTATTTCATTATACTACACACGTCAGTACATGACCAAAGTGCCCAGAAGAAACAAAAACCTACCTGACCTGAACTTGTAAAATAATGAAAGCACACCATTTACAGTATTTTGAATCCTGATATTAAAGAGCAATGTTATAAAGAATGGGGTTCACAGTCCTGTAAGTTATATCACACATATGAATTTTAGGAAAAACAGTTCAAAAGTTCAAAGTAATCAAACTGGAAAACTTAAAAAAGTCAAAGCATTACAAAAATTTTGATGATTGTAATGGAAGAAGGATAAAGTAGAAAACTGTACCTTTTGACTACAAAATGTGTTCTACTGGATTTGACAATTCAGGATTCAAGTTGAACAATCAGCTTGGTGTGGTAAGTCTTTAGAAATTGACTCTTATTTATTAACTGTTACTGCTGCAGTTTTAAAATGTTTTTAATGTGGACCTATGTTCTGTGACAAAACCTGATTGTTGTATGTATATGAAAATGATCTCTTAACAGCACAGCCTGTAACATACTAAATATTTGACTGAACACTTGATAATATTGAACATTTAACTAGATCAAGAATACTCTTAAAATGAAACCTAAACCAAATCTTAAAAATTTTATTTGCTACATTGGTGCCAATGTAAATGTACTTAGACAAGTAATTCTTTTGAATTTACTGTTGCATCTCAGTTATTTCCTATTGTAAGGTGTACTTTGCACAGCCATTTTCTTCCACCTGCCTGATTTTCAACAGCATGGTAATTTAATTAGCAATACAAAACTCCCTTACATTATTCCTTTTAAATACAGGAATTACATTTTTCAGGAGTGGAAGCTCACATATTTTGATGGAGTTGCAGTAAAAAGCACATGCCTTAATCTCACCCAGCACATTTGGAGAAGATATTGTCTGATAACTGGAAGAGGAATTACTCTGCTGGAAATATATTTGGCAAGTTAAAGCATGTTGCTGTATGTAGTACACAGTATTTTGCAAATTAAAATGATATTTGATAGAAAAAGTTGAGTTCCATACAGTTCTGAAGTTGTAATCCTTTTAGTATTGGGAATAAGATTTTGTCTTTCTAACAGGCAATTATTTATAGTGTTATAAAACCACAAACATTTGCCTTGCAGCCATTGTTGTCAGCTGTCCTGGGTTCACCTGTAACAGTTATTTTTCTCCTCCTAGTAGTTGGTGCATTGCTATGTTTTGGCTTTAGTCTGAGAACAATGCTGATAATACACCAATGTTTTTAGTTGTTGCTAAGCAGCACTTATCCCTATCAAGGACTTTTAAGTCTCATGCCCCTCTCTGCCAGTGAAGAGGGGCACAAGAAGTGAGGCGGGAGCAGAGACAGGACACTGACCCAAACTAGTCAAAGGGGTATTCCATACCACAGTAACCCAGAAGGCCCAGATTGCTGCTCGGGCTAGGCTGGGTATCAGGCAGTGGGTAATGAGAGAATGGCTGTGTGGTGCTAAGTTACCAGCTGGGTTTAAACCATGACACCAATGTAATGCTAAGCTTGCGTAAATGCCAGAATTTGTATCTTTTGATCTGCAGATTGTATAAAGTGCTCACAAAAGTATGCATTAGACTCTGAGCTCATAGTAGTATTGGGCTAGTAAATGAGCACTCAGACCCCTTAATACACTAATAAGCTTTAATTGTCCTGACCAGCCCCCCCTGCTATCCCTACCCAAGTCCCTTCTCATGGGTCTGAGACTCCATTTCAGCTCAGCCTGAGGCCATTAGTCTTAGCTCTAGTGGTGCTGTGGGATGTTGGTCACTGGCTCTGCCACAGCCCTGCCTGGACATGCTGACCTGTGGTTAATGTTCTATCATGTCTCCATAGAGGTGCCTGACGCCCTGGTCTGGGGCCAGTGGACACCGGCTGTGAGGCCCTGCTCTGCTGTCTTGCTGGGGTGCCCTTGTGCCTCCCACCCTGGGGATGCAGCTGCCATTGCTGCTCCTGACAGAGCTGGTGCCATTATTTAGAGCTTGGCAAGAAGACTGGTGGCACCTGAATGCCAGTGGGTGTCCCTATCAAACCCATCTGTGCTCCCTGTGGGAAACATCAGCCCTGCTGCACACCATTTGCTTGTAGCTGGAACCATGGTAGGTTTTCAAGTCTCATAAATTAGCAAACTACCTCATTCAGAAGTTTTAAAAAAGATGAGTTTCTTTAAACATGTTTGTAATTGAAAATTTGTAGAATGTAAACAGCATAGAATTGCTTCTGTTAGGCGGAACCCTGATCTATTCATCCATTCTATATGGTGTTCAAATGGCTTTTTCCTTTAGGTGTGCCTGTAGTGTGCTCCATAAATATGTTTTTATATGTAGGTACGCATTAGTGCAGAAGGAATCTGTATTTTAGCTTGGCGAGTCGAGAGCTTAACGAAATGCAGCTGAGTGGTATTGCAAGATACAACAGACAGCAGTAGGCGCATTTAATCCTATTACTATTGTGAGCACTGAGCCAGCTCGAGCTTGCTTTTTAGCCTTAAAACTTAAGCTCAAAACCTGATTTTTTTTGTCTGACTTAAAACTTAAGCTCAGAACCTGATTTTTTGTCTGACTTAGAGGACTTTAGTGAAGGCATTACCTTCATTATAAGGTACCCATAAACCGAACCTTGGTAAAAGCTAAACTGCCTTCGATACGGTGAGGAAAGTGAGCAGGTGGGACCAACTCCAAGGCTTGCCCTGCAGGAGTTTGGCGCCGGGCGAGTGGGGGGGGGGACACACGCCATGATAAGCCCTTGCAGGGGCAATCCTGCAGCAGTGCATCCCGGGAGGTGTCCTGGCCTGGGGGTGGCAGTCCGCTCTTCCTGGGGTTTCCGTGAGGGAACAACAGGCGGCTTTAAAAGCGAAATCTAACCGGTTTTTTGGTGCGCTGGTGCATTGAGCTGGAGTTGCTGCAGTTCTTCTGCATGCAGCTCCTCTTCTGAGGGCAACCAGCTTGGCTCTTCTCAGCACTTCGAACTCAGAAGTTTGGGAGGCAAAAGGCAATTTAACTTGAGAGGAATGTTTTCACAGGAGTGGAGGGAGGCAATAGATACTGCTAGAGACAAAATGGCTGGTGGCTTTCTGCAGTAGAGACTTGGTTCCTACTGCAGAGTTGATTTACTAAGGTGCTTAAGTATCTGATAATAGCCATACAATCCTCTGTAGGAGTGAAAGAATACAGTCTGAGGTGTGAGGGAACGTGTTTTGAAATGCTTATGCATTAATAAAAGTGCAATGCTTATTCATTAACACATTCAGTGCTAGTATAACAAGGATTCTTGTAGTGAAGAAAAGCATTGGTTCCCTTAGGTAAGAACAGGCATATTGAAGGACATTCATAATTGTCTGTAAACATCTTCCAGTCGAAGTACATTCTTCTGTAGTCCTTTGTATCTAGCCTACCAAAAATCCAAGTAAACATTTTTTTCTGGCTCTGGTGATTGCTATAGAAACTGAGCTATTAATGATGATGGGGTTTGTTTCAATGATATTTTTGTTTCAGTAATTATTATTTTTTTTTTAGCTTATATTAGTTATGTTTGCAGCTGTCCATGCTGAAGCTCCTGAATTCGAAGAAATGTGTTAAGGTAGTTATGGACTTGTTAACTCTGTGTGCCAGAGAAGAAAAAAACTGGTAAAGCTCTGATGTATTCTCTCTCTTTATACATAAAACCATACGATTGTTAGTTCAAATGTTAGTGGAATTTAAGATGGGATGGCATGTCTTTACAAGTTCTTAAGTCAAATGTTAAATAACTTACGCAAATAAAACTTGAAGTTTTGCCTACACCTTCTTTTTCATTATTACAAATACAAGATATCAGGAAGTCTGAAGCTTAGCATGACTTTATATACTTTAATTGCCACATGAACCTTATTATTGCCAACTGTAGTCAGAGTAGCATGTACTTCAAGGCCTTACTTCATAGTGAAACTTTGTCTGCTTTACCTCTGACGTGTAAACATTTTGAAGTGTAAACATGGAAAAAAAATTTGGAAGTAATTTTTGCAAGTAATTCAAGTGCTTTCTCAAATACTCTTTGTGCAAATGATAGGAGTATCACTCTTAAAGGAGTGTTTTCTCCCTCAATTCAGGCTATGGGGTCCTTGTTGGATATCAGAAGGGGACAGGAAGATGTTCCCTGTTTCCAGAGCTATGCAGACAGTAACAAGGTGCCTTGAAAATATAACGGCTTGTGTGCTTATAGAAGTTGAGGGTACTTGGCTACTGAATAAAAATAGTGTTTCAAAATTATTTGTGTTATTTTTACATGTAATTGCTGATTGACTGTGGGATAGTGGTAGTAAGTTTTCAGCTGTGTATATTATTCAAGAACAGGGAGGACAAAAGGATAGTTTTGTGTCCTTGCACTTTCCCAGATATATATCTCTTCTAGATTATCAGCCACTGCCAGCTACAGACATGGACCCAATGCAGGAAAAGAATGACTGCTACACAGAAAGGATCTTTGCACCTTTATTGGTATTAGTAACAGGCTTCTAGCAACCCAGTTTACATATAGTAAAAGTAAATGTAACATTTTGCACCAGATACACATGGTACAGATACTAAATTTTGTACTCCAGTGTTACGTGACTGCTAATGTTTTTTAAATCCACATGTTGTTATTTTGTGCCTTTTAAAAAGCAATAGAAAAAAAAAAACCAAACAAAAACTACTGGTACTCTGAATGGCTTATTTCAAAGTGGTTTGTGTTTAAGCAGGTGATCTAATTGACCCACCTGTAGATATTTGGATGTATAGAAGCCACCACAGTACTGCTATCCTGTGCTGTTGCTGAACTGGGTATCTTTTCAGCAATAGCTCTTCTGGATTCTTCACTGGAAATGGTGCACATAATCCTATAGGCTATGAGTACTAGGATGGGGGTTGCAATCTAAAGAAAATTCTCCCAGTAGCTTGTTTGTGCCTCTGCTGCTTTCTCCTGTTACTATTCATATGGGAAGCTGACATACTTCAGGTTAAGCAACTGACAGTTCATAACTGGCATCATGTGCAGTATTCACATTCCATTTAAAATGATTTTGAGAGAGGATTTATTTGCATAATCTCCTCCAAATAGGATTGTAAATAATTTCAAGATACTATTACTATTTTTGAAACTGATACACTGTCCAAGGAAAACTAACTGCAGCTCATACTCAAAATTCAGAGACTTTTGTCTCAGACTTTTCAGGGTATTGAAGTTTTTACTGGTTATGAGAAACCTACTATCTCTGAAAGAAGTGATTCTCAGGTGTTTTAGCTGGTAAAATAGTAATGCCAATCCAGCAAAGTTGTATATTAAGAGATAAAACACAATTTTGCTGGATTGATGATACTTTCCCACCTTTTAGTGGAGAATCTCATGCTGTTAGTCCAGTATGTACTGCCTTAGGGCTTGAATGCATTTGCTAAACTGCTGATAGTGAAATAATAAGCACTTGTCATGATAGCCTAATGATATTTACATCATTCTGCCATATTGAAGGGTCATCCTGCTGAGCGTTTACCAAAGATGGGGCAAATGATAAAGAAGGAGCTTGTTGCTAGTATTGCAGAACTCATCCGTACCATCTTTGGGTAAGCTGAAAACTTAGCTATATGTGGTCATGTCTGTCAAGGCACAATGCATGGACAAAATCGTAACAGCTTGTGTTTTTGATGGAGGATAAAATAAGCCTTTTTATTTTGAAGTATCTCATAAACTTATGTGACTTACCTGTCGCTCAGATTTAATGATACTCCCCCAGTCAAAACAGACTTGTGTGGGTGGTTTATCCGAGCTGGCAACTGAACCCCACACATCCAGTGACTGTCTTGCCACCCTGGTGGGATCAGGGAGAGAACTGGAAGAATAAAAGTGAGATAAAGACACTTTAATAGGTAAAGCAAAAGCTGTGTGCACAAGCAAAGCAAAACAAGGGATTCATTCGCTGCTTCCCATGGTCGGGCAGGTGTTTAGCCATCCCTAGGAAAGCAGTTCCATCATGCATAATGGTTACTTGAGAAGGCAAACACCATCACTGAATGTGTCTCACTTCCTTCTTCTCACAGCTTTATATGCTGAGCATGATGCCATATGGTATGGGATATCCCTTGGGCCAGTTGAGGTCAGCTGTCCTGGCTGTGTCCCCTCCCAGCTTCTTGTGCACCCCCAGCCTGCTCATTGGTGGCGTGGGGTGAGAGGCAGAGAAGACCTGGACTCTGTAAGAGCTGCTCAGCAGTGACGAAAACTTCCCTGTGTTATCAGCACAAATCCAAGGCATACACACATAGTAGCTACTATGAGGAAAATTAGATCTACCCCAGCCAGAAGCAACACAGGTGTCTATTATGGTATCAATGCTTTTGAGTAAAAGAAGTGAGCTATAGAAAGTAAACTCGTATTTCTCCATCTATGATCATTTAAAATGTGTTGCATACTCTACCTCCACGAGAAAACTACTGCGCTTGGTGTTAGATTGAAGTTCAATGGCTAGAACCTGTATATTAATGTTGTGTCAAGTGAAATCGGTCATTAATTAGTCAGTAACACTGGAATCTAATACCATGCTTGCAGTTTGTAATCCTTGTAAGTAGGATTATGTAGATATACAGAAAACAGATGCCCATTTTTGAAGTAGTTAACCTATCACAGTGCTTTAATAGAAAAATTTCTTTCTACTCTCCTGGTATTATCGTCTATTATTAACCATAATGATTAGAGAGGTGGGCCTAGATTCTATACATTTTTCTAAAAGCCTGTGGTATTCTAAACTTGTTAAATGCATTTGCGTAATTGCTACAAAACGTGTGACTTGTTAAATGCTCTTAAGGAAGCAAGTAAGTTTATATATAGTGTGAGTTTTGATCTGATTTATTTTTATACTATGTATGTTATAGAAAAACTGAGGCTTTTCAAGTGGTTTTTGGAAGTGAAGGCTGAAAGACCGGAGTAGAATCTCACTGTGAAATCTTAATTCTTATAAATCCGGTCAGTGTACCAAAAACAGTTAAAAGATATGGCCACTGGGTGCCAGTCTTGACTCAAGAATGAACGTTTTGGAAGCGTTGCTGACCGCAGAGCTTTGCTTTTGACATGACTGGTACAGAAAGCTATTAGTATCAGTACTTTGACTAAAACACTTCCTTTTAAAAAAAATTTCGAAATTGATCTGTCATGTAGCAGTAACACTGCTGTGAATATGGCCCCTTCACTTCAAAAAGAGACCAAACGATGTAATGTGGTGGTTATATAGTTGTGGTTTTTCTGTAGAATGACCTGTTTGGGCATTATACTTTACCTATCAATTGTATAGATGTAGAATGGAATAGCTGATCTTTCCTCCTGGCTGAGCTGTGGAATGTTGTCATAAATTAACTGCTGAGCAAGCACGGGCCTGTAATGGACTGTTGGCTACCAGAGGTGTCCTTGAAGTAGAGGAAAAAGGGTGGTGGGAGTGGTAGAGGTAGTGTTTAAGATCTTTTGTATGAATAGCATTGCCTGCTGGAATGCCTGAGATACAGCCTTTGTTAGTTAACCTACCCTGCATAGTGTATTACTGCCCTTTGCATGCACTCTTCCTTTGTATGAGAACTTAGTCCTTTTTAGAGTTAACCTCATGTGACATACCTTCAGCCTTCTCTTCTGAAAACCACTTGGAAAGTGTCAGTTGTTCTGCAGTGCAGAAAATAAAGTGTTTTTTGAACATAACATTCTACACTCTCTTTCCAAAGGTATTCTTAATTGAGTTTTGGATATTGCCTATAACAATATCTATGGCTGTATTACATCTCCTTACATTGCTCATATCTCCACCTGACAGATGGGGAGATAAAAAAATTACTTAGACTTGGGGAACATCCAGTAATAGTAAATGAGTTTTGCCAAGCTCTGTTTGGGAATGGGGCTAAGACTATTAGTGATTCAGCTAAAATGAAAATGCTGATTCAAAATATTCTGTAATGTCTTCAGGGTTAAAATTTTCTTTTGAATTGTCTCAGAGAATGAAGACTTTCAGAAAGGTATAACTAAGTTCAAGGGAATGCATAAGGTATAATAGTACTTAAATTAATTTCAGAATCTTTCTAAAATGAGCACATTACAAGCTCAGCTTTCCTGTCTTTTTTGGAGATCCAAAGGTAGCCTGCCAGTCTGTTCCTTCCCCCGCTGCTTTTAATTACATGCATTTACTGCTTATGTTCTCACGAAGTTTTTTCCCTTGATTAAACTGCTTTTCAAGAGTGAGGCAGTAGTACTGACAAGGGTAACATAACTGGGAAGGGAGGTTCCTCACAGTTAAAAGTTAAGAAACTGCCTTTCCATTTAAGTTAAGAAACTCGATTTCTTGCATTCTTGAGACTTTACACTAAATTGAGATAACTTCAAATACATGTAAGCTGAATATTAGAATGTTGAAGTACCTTCTGTGAGCAGGTTTCTGAAGCATTGTGTCTTCTGTGTTTTAACTACGCGGGTTTTTATGTGGCTTGTCAGCTGCAGGTTCATATCTTACAAATTAGTGGATTTTTTTTTGTGGAGCATCTTTGATAGTTTCACATTGGTTTCTAGAGATAAGAGGTGCTGGGGGTGCTGTCGGACAGAGATGCAAAAATATGTTTCAAAACTCACTTCTATGAATTATATAGAGGTTGCTGAGTTCTGGGATGATGCTTCTAAGCTGTAACTGCAAATTGGGAGAAGATAGATGATGCAGGTTAGGTTAAAGAAAACAGTGATATTTTTTTATTACATGCTCATGAAGCCTGACCTAGGAATTGCAACAACCACTTATACCTGCAGTGCCTGTTGCATGTAGTGCTTCTGGTGTGGTGCAAGGCAGAGGATCTTAGACATTCTTGGCTTGAGAACCTCTTGAGAACTCTGGTCTGGAGTGAAATATATATATATTTTAAATATGTAAAATTCTAGTGGAAAGATTTTAAAATAATAATAATAGAAAAGTGAGGTTGCCTAAACTAGAAGTGCTTGCTCCTGGTTTTGATCATTGTATAATATAAAGCATGATGTGGCATAGTTAAGACAGTTACTCTGCCAAATGCAAGCAGGAGGAATTTGCAGAGTTTACAAGGATTTTGATGTAAGATCAACTACTGTGTTTCTTAACTGAAGTCTTCACTGTGTTAGGTATTTGGTCCATCTCAGCCCTGTTGGTAGTGGTTACTATCAAGAGGAAGATAAAGTCAAAAAGGAAGAAGTCCTCCATCAAAGAATGAGATGTTAAGTGTACTGAACGCATTACTGCTGTATTTGCTTTTGGAAGTCATTCATGCCATAGGCCTTCCTGAGTAGACCCTTGTAGTCAATGTCTGTTTTCCAGGTCTGTTAAATGTCACCTCAGAGATCAGGAAAAATTTCTCCTCCTCCCCTTAAACCCTTTTAGCCAGGGGCAGCTGAAGTAAAGATCACTTCAAAGGCCAAGCATGGCTTTTTTTTTTTTTTTTCACTTGGCATTGCGGTGGCAGTAGATGGTAGCCCTAATATTACTGTCACAGTCAAATGTTATGACTGTGTCTGGCTCTCTTCATATTTGTGCGTATCAGGAACATCTCTTGTAAAGATGCTAGAATTGCAGTAGCTAAAAATTGGTGTTGTTGAAATGGGATCATTCCCCATACGTGATAAGAACTGTAAGGCAGAAAAAGCATGTGACTCAACATCCCTTATCTTCAGCTGTAACTCTTTTCAGGAGTGCTTAGATAAGATTAAAAGAAACAGGCTTCCTTCCAATCATCTCCCTCTTTTTCACCTGAAGAAATTTGCTGAGAAGAGGAGCAGACTCTAGCTGCAGAATTTGAGTCAGCTTCTAGCACGTCACAACGCAGATTCCGATTCAAGGAAAATAGGGTTTGTCTGAGCTCCTTTTTGATGTTGCAATTGAATGGATAGAAAGGATTCTGTTGACTCATTTTTGTCATTCATTCTGTGTGGAAAACTCTGTATACCAGATGCTAAAAGGACCACCAATCAAAATCTGGGAGGATTCTAGCAGATAGTTTAGATAAACAAAAACTAAATTCAACAACCTATTAGAGTTGCAAACTGAAGTAGTCTGAAAATGTAAATGCTGCTATTGCCCACAAAACTTTGCCTCTGATCCTCCTCACCAATGTTTTTTTTTATATATATCTTAAGGAAACAAGTGACAGTAGCACAGATCTCTGCTTTGTTTGGCAATTAGGGCAATGCAGATGTAAAGATCAAAATGACGTTAAAGGGAATTTTTTTTATCTTCTTGGGTAAAATCACAAAGCTGATATTTAGTGTGTTCAAACTGTTCATAGTAATTTGCATTTAATTTTGGCCTCTCCCTTCTGTGACTGTTTTCTAAACTGAGCAACAACTTACGTAGGTGCTACAAGAGCAATAGTGAGTGATGGAGTCCCTAAAAATTCTGGACTATTTTGTACAGAAAGCTCAATACCTGCTGTCGGCTGATTTTGTGCTTCAGCAAGCAAGTGTGCCAGCAGTCTATCAAGAATATAACAAATGCAGAATTCCTGTAGCTCTTTAAATCAGGGGCAAAGCTTGTTTGTGAATCTGACATTAAAGTCTCTGTGCAATACAGCATGTTCAAACTGAGCACATCTGGGAGAATGGGCTCTGGTGGAGACACTGGAAAATGTACCCATATTTTTTTTCTTCTTCCTTGCTCCTCTCCCCAGATCATCTAAAATGATTATTCTATACATATTTTTTTTCTGTAAAATTTACTGACCGTGCACACTGAGTCAGTGTCACTTTTGTTTGATCTTGTTCTTCACATATGCAAAATGAATCGAACCTAATGAAGGTATTTTCAGTTAAGTATAGCTGTGTTCCTGGGTTGCCTATAGACATAATGCACATAGTAAGGGCTGCTTATGATTGTGCCCTGACCAACAGCTGCTGGGGGAATGCCATAGAAGAGAAGTAGCAAGAGAAAGGAAAGGAAGAAGTGTCTCTGATTCCTATAACCACTGTAAATCACCTTGTATCTTGGAAACTAGTTTTCTAGTAGTGATTTGATACCAGAATGAAATCTTAGTGTGTGAACTTTCTTATTCTATAAATGCTTATTTGGTTTTTAGATTCTGCTAATAATTCTTTAAAATGTACTTTTGTATTTTTGAAAGCAGAAGATGGAACTTAGCTATCTAGCAGTTGCTATGATAGCAGAATGGTTTTATCATAAATCTGTGTAAGTAGGTTGAAAGCATCAGTTAATATATTACTGTTTTCCAGAGCAGAAGATGGCTTTTAATTTTTGTATTTAGAATCTATGCATGTCCATATGTAAAACTCAAAGTATATATTAATGTCTAAACTACTTAAAAATACTGGAAATATGGGAGGTCCAGTGTAGTTATTATTCAGACTTTAGTAATTAAACAATTATGAGAATAATTTTACATGCTTCTTTGGCACCCAAAGATTCAATTAGGAGGAAGAGTTAATTGGATGGAAGAGTGTAAAAATATGATTAGTCTCCTAGATACTAAGTTTTAATGAAAAGTATTGCTTAAAATATCCTTATGTCCTCTATATTTAGAAACACTGAAATGTGAGCTGGGATGATAGATTCTTTAGCCTGATTTTGGAAATATGACCCATGGAAAGATACCTTTTGTAATGGGAAAAAAAAGGCATCTTCTGCAGCATATGATTGAGGGCATGGAGTGCAATCATGTATCTGTGGAAATGGTTCAGTTGTGCCAAGTTTTTTAACCTCCAAAGCAGTAATGGTTCTCTTAGGTAGTCTAGAATATGGAAAATACCTTTTTCTTTTTATATTCTAACCCTTAACTGAATTCCAAAGAAAATATTTTTAATAGCTTTCTTCTAATTTAACCTGATTATTATACTTTTAAAACCTAAAGGTCAAACTGAAATGGAAAACTGCCCACAAATCCCTAGTCTTTCACTGTGTTTAACTTGGGATGAGTGTGAGATGATGACAGGTGGCTTTAAAGTACCTTTTGTCCTTTCCTAATCCTGGTTTACGGGGATTTAAACATCACAGGCATAGTAAGTACTCAGCGAACTGCACTGTCTCATACATAGCTGTCCAGGGATCACTGGGACCCAGGAAAATATAGAGGCTATAGCATTGTTCCTTCATCACTTCCTGGTGTGCTCTCCAGTTGTGGTCTGGAGTAGGATCTGATCTGGTGACCCTAAACCATACTCAGTTTGTATGAGTTTTTTTTATACTGGTAAGTTAGTTCAAACCAACAGCTTCATTGTTGTGAATATGACCTTATATCTTGTACTGTAACTTTATCAGTATGTCGGTTTACATAAGAAGTAATTGTGTTGTGCTATAAGAAGAGGAGTAAGAACTACTGCACATATTGATTACATTCTTTTTTTGCTTGCAGTCCTGTTTGCTGTAACTTAATCTTTAAAGAAGCAGATTAATGCCTGCAAGGAGATGTTAGGAAGATAAGAATATATTGGTAAGGAAGGAACAGGCAATTTAGAAGAATATGTGGTCCATACTGGGACAACTGAGGGTACAGTAACAGAAATAAACAAATGAAAAGCATGACATCCATTGGAGGAACAGCAAATATTTTTGGTGCTGTAGCTCTAAGAGCAAGATGTGGCTTTAAAGTTCTCTTTCATAAAAGAGACCCTGCAGAAATGGAAGAGTGCTGGCAATAACATTATATAAAATTTGAATCTGCTGATTGTAGTCAGTGTTTCAGTATTTGAAACAGTTGTAGTCTGATGATATTTGGGAAAGTTGGATGATAAGTAAAACATGAGAATAGTTTCATGTATCTTGCATGTGTTCTGTTTTATTAAAGCTCACTTACCCGAATTGATTTAGAATGTGAAAAAGCTTGTATAAAGCTAATAGATTGCTACATTAATAAGACTTGTCAAAGTGCAAGCAAGATTATTATTGGCAATGAGGTGCATAAAGGGACAGATATGACTAAATCACATTAAAAGGATGACGTGGGATGCCTGTATTCATTACTAAGGATGTAAATATTTATCATAAATTTTCACTAGGTTTCTCTGACTGCTGGATATATGGAGAGCACTACGTACTTCTGCTGGAAAAGGTGAACATGGATCAACAGAGTTTCTATTCACTAGTCTTTACCTCAGCATTTCTTAGGATCATCATCTGCCTGTCAGATGATGACAGCTTTTTAAATAACTTCACCATTCATATAAATATGCCTTTGCTCTTCGGGTTAAATCACTTTATTACACTTGAAAGGTAACAAGTCTCGAGGACCACTTAGAAAAAACAGCTAATAAAAATTCAGGGAACTGATTGAAAGGTTGACTGGAAAAACTGACTGTTGACTAGGATGAGTTTCTGCTTGTATCTAGCACAACTAGATACCTAGTTTCTAAAATCAGGTATGGTTTTTTTGTCAGCTTTTTCTTGAAAAATATCTTATTTTATTCCCGCAGTAGATCCAGGCATCTTGTATTTCATTTGAATAATGGCTGTGGGGAGTTGGTCACCAACTGCTGATGAATCTTAGCTGAAACTACTGAACTTTGGAGTTTCCCCTTGTTAGTCTAATGGAGCCAGAATTTAACCTAATGTCTGGTTTTATTTATTTATATATTTTAATCCAGAAGAAAGCTTCGTAACTGTGACATGTGAAAATCATGTTTTGGGAATTAAGATACACTTACTGGTGTGCACTTGATCACCCATCAGCTTTTCACTGGTAGGTGCAATAGTAACATATCAGGACTGCTGAGTCCCCACTCCCCTTTTTCCATTGTGCAATAATTAACTGGGTATCCAGCTTCATAATTCAAAGGTCTAAGGTTTGAGGCTTGTCCTTTTAATTATTTCTGGAGTTTTGACTACAACACTGCAATATGAATAAAACATTACTTGCAGGTCAATATGAGGGTTCAAGCTCATGGTCTTCAAATTAATGAAGTAACTTCTACTGTACCTAATCAGCCACAAAGGATTATGGGGACCCAGGACATTTTCATTAGTATCTGCTAAAGTGCCTGACACAAAGTGATATAGCTCCAGTTTTTATAGAAAGGCTAAACATTAAGCAGTCATTCTTAAGGAACGAAAGGAGTTTTAATAAATAGGGGAATGTGGTATGCAACCTCCTATTTACTTTAATAGCTTGTGACTCTGACTTATAATGGCACTTCAGCACAATTGTTTGTCTTAAGGAGGAAAGAAAAGCAATGAACAACCCCCCCCAAGCCTTCTAAGACACAGTAATTACAAAGGGTATGTTGCATAGCTGTTTTCATACATCTTTTTCAAACTCAGGAACTAGTGTTCCAGTAGAAATTCAGGGAAAAAGGAGTAACGAATGTGTTCCAGTTTCTTGGATATGCCTTTCAGCTTATGGTGCAGTGCAACTGCACTCAAGTGTTGCGTATCTGAAATTTCTTAAGGTAAGCACCAGAAAAGTAGCTTTCCTGTTGGTTTTAATGTAAGATCTCATCCTGAACAATATTGATCATTCTGTATTCGAACCAGTGGAACAGCAGGAGGTACCCTTTACTGTACTGAGGTCGTTAGAAGTATCCTTATCAGGAAAAATCTTAAATTTTGGAATTGGTTTATACAATAATAGCTTCTGTATGCAAGACTGAGTGCTGAGAGAAAGGAGGAATTCACATTAAAAAATACAAAACACACCACTGGGCTGAATTTTGATGACAAGTTTCCACCTCAACATTTCTCTCTTCTATGAAGTGGCTATAAAAATAACATTGTATGCTGTCCTGATGGTAGCTCAGGTGGATCTAGCTTCCCCAGGCATGTTACCCTTTTCCTCCTGGATTGTAAAGTGCAATCTGATGAGATGTTGGCATGAACAGTAAAGTTGGTTGAACAGGGGTTGTGCCCCCTGCTGCCATTTGCAGCTCTATCCTGTGTTTGTGGTGCTGGGCTGTAAGGCAAGCATAATGCTCAGCACTCTCTCGAGGACCTGTGCAACTGAGGGGACAAAAGGGAGTGGGATTTGCAATGTGGATAAATGCAGATTGCAAAGGTGGATAAAGGGGGAAGGGTGGACTTCTCAAGCCGGTCACCCTTCTTACCGAAGTCTGTGCTCACTGAACTGTCCTACATCTCATTCCTCTGAGCAAGTCCTCCAAGGAGGAGAGAGGTTGGGTTTATTTAATTATTGTAATCCTTTTGACCTCATGCATTCATGAGCTTGTTCTCTCCTTGTCAAAGTAGTTTTGCAGGTTGGGTAAATCAGGTACTGTTTTCAAAGCAAATATTTTGGGTATTGTTCCTTAGTAGTCAGCTAAGAATTGCTAAAATGTGGGTTAACTTGAGCTATCATTTTCTTCATATTTTCCTATTTAATATAACAATATATTTGTGCTATAAATATCTTGGTATACAAATCAGTAGTTGACATGAACAGGGTGTTGCAGGGTACCTATATTTTAGTCATACACTGAGTAACTTTGTTCTCGGACTGTTCCATAGGCTTATTGCTGCCTGGTCCTTTTTTTTTTTTTTTCAATAAACATGAAGGCTCATTCACAAAATTGACTGAGTAAGACTGTATTTTCATCTTTTCTATTAAGTAAGCAATGGTTAATCTTTGATGCTCTGAAATACATATTAAAACTGTGAGAATCTGTCACCTGCAATCCCTGTACTGCTAAACCATATTCTCTTTTACTTATTTACTTACTGTTATTATCCTGTATTTGACCTGAAATTCTAATTAATACTACTGATCTGAAGGCTTATTATTTATCTTTTCTCAGGTGCTTTTGATAGACTGCTTTTGTGGTCTCTCAAGCATTTCACTGTGCCTGTTGGAGGAATGAGATGTAGCAGTCTTAATATGTGAGAGTCCCACTTACAAAGGTGTTTATCCTGAACAGAACTCAAATCTGTTATTAATAGGAATGTATACCAACAAAAATAGATAATGCAACATATGACATATGGTAGATACTGTTGCCTATTTGGCAAGTAAATTTTTACACCAACACTGTGGGAAGTGAGAGGAAAAGAGATTTGTAGGACATTCTAGCTTGAATGATATATAGACGAGTAGTAATCTTGCCTCATACTAAGTTCACTTAGTGTTATCTCTTATCACATCTATATTTTCTTGTAACAATAGCTGAGATAGATGGTATAATGTTTTCTCCTGCTACCTTTATACTACTTACTTTTCACACAAAAGAAGAAAACGTTTCCTCTCAGATTTTTTCCTAGTTCTCATCTATAAAGTGCCTGAGAGATTGATCTAGTTTTGTGCATTGGGAATTGATGCACAGACTCAGTGGTTACAATATTCTTTGGGTTTTGGTTTGGTTTAGTTTTTTATACCTAATTTAAGATACAAAGGACTTAGTTTCAGAGTGCTTGGTATCACACCTTTAAAGCACAGCTCTCATCAACTTTGGTTACAGCAATGAGCACTTCAGGTTTTGCTTAATAGGCCCAGGTGTCTTAAATCAGAAAATTAGAAATGCTTCAGAAGCTTGAAGTGACTTCCTATCATATAATAAAAGACTGTGGTCTAGGCAGAGCTGAAGTAGTTCTCCTTAGTGTGGTAAACTTTCTTCTTTCTTCTTTCATTTGCTATTGTGTTTCTGTAACACATCAGGCAGGGGCTTTCCTTCACTATTTTATCCTCATCATTTACTCAGGAGCCACTAAACTGGAGCAAAAATTAGGACCTCTGGTCCTCAGTGGTAGAGAAACTGCCAAAGCAGTCTGGTTACAGTAAGGTAAGTACTAAGAACTTTGGTAACTAGAGATAGAGCTGAAGTAGAGCATACTTGTCCTTACTTTGTTACTGTGTCTCCAGGTTAGGGCACAGGGACTTGCAGTGCTGATCAAAGTGGGGACCGGACAACTGGAAGCTGTTGAATCTTTCTCCACTTTTTTCTGCCTTCCAGGTAAACAGACTCTCTCATCTCTGTACTGTTATTGTTAAACTCGATCACAGGCCCAGTTCTGCAGGTGCAATACACAGGGGGTGTTTTGAAGCTTATTTAATGACTGTCTGTCTGCTAGTCTGAAACGTTCTGTGACAGTTACAAAGAAAGTGCCTATTTCCCTAATGTGTCACTAGACCTTAAGAAAACTTCTTGCCACAGTGCCAGCTGCATTGTGCAATCCTGACTGTGATTTCTGTTCTAGCCCAAGTCACATCTCAGTTTAATGTTTCTTACATTCATGTGGGCTTGGGGTCCACCTTTGATCCAGTCTTCTGGAAATCTGTGCTCTAGTTATGAATATGCATTAAATGTTTGGGAGCAGTATCAACTAAGGCTCTCTTTTTCTTAGTTTGAGATTAGGTGGGGTTTTTGTTGTTTAAATCCTTGGGAAAAAATACTACCCTGGCAACTAACTCTGATTGGTATAGATACTATGAAATGTGATGTGGCTTATATCAGAAACCTGATGAATTTGGGGCTGGTTTATGCTTTTCTCTTCCATATGTCATAGAGTTGAAATCAATATTGGTTCTCTGTAGAAGATGCAGTTCAGTTCCCTAAAATGTGACTTTCCTGTTTATGGAAACTTCTGCTTGCACTACATGTATTTGGAAAGATTAAGTGGTGGAGTCCAAACATGCATTGCTACTGTGGACACCCATGAAAACAAGTAAGGTTGCTCCCCTGAAGTCAGATGGAAACTGAATCGGGCTTTAGGTGAAATAAATGCCTCAAGAGTAGTACCTCTAGAGAGACCTTTGCCATTAATAGCCTTGTTGAGAAAGGAGGTCTGTAACATGCACAGATATTATTGTTTGCTGTAAAACAGAAGTTCAGTTAAAGAAATGGGGCACTTTAAACTGTAGAACAGCAAAGATGGATGAAATCTGAAGAATTAACTGCTGCTGTTGGATACTTATGTTATTACTCAGGCAGAGATAATCTTTAGTTTAGATTTGTATGACTTGTCATTACCAATGTTCTCTAAAAAAATGAGCATAGCTACAGGTAGGCTTGCTTTAGTATTATTAAACAAAAATAATAAAACTTGTTATGATAAATGCATAGGATTTAATGATGAAAATTAAATTTGAAATTGGGAATACAGCTTGTAACGTAAAATGCTTTCTATGTGGCAAAACCTGGGTTTATCCAAGGACAGATTTGCCACAAGATTACCGAATGCCACTGGCAATTACAGCTTCATTGGATAATGTTCTGGGCAGATCCTGAGCCTCTGTGAACTGTCCTAGCCCTGAGAAGTTCAGAAGAGACAAATTTATCTGAGCAACTATTTCTTTCGGTGAATGTATCCTCTTGGTTTGTTTTTCTTTAGTCATCAGCTTTGTATCATTACTTAGTCATACATCAAGCCCTGGTGTTTCTATCTGTCGGTTAAGAATTGGATGAGTTTGAACACTAAATTAGAACTGAAGCCTGGTCAAAAATCAAGCCTTTTAATTTTTAACTTCTGTGCTCAGCATGCAACTTTAATGTGTAAGCAATGTGGCTGTGGTTATTTATTATAATTTACACCTTTAAAAGCTTTTCTGATTGCTTGCTTACAGCAAAAAACAAGCAAGGAAACAATCCCATACTGTATTTTAATTAATAAGCAGAGTTCAATGAACAACTGCATTGCCTATGTTTTTTTCCCTCTAATCTTCTAACAAATATAGTCTGCATCTTCTTAAATCTGAAGTCAACTAAAAATCCCTAGTTCTTTCTAGTTCAGTCAGAAAACAATTGGATGACATTTATTCACCAGGAAGCTGAGAGGGAGAGGTCTAGTTACACTGTGAGGGATGATTTTGGACGTAGTTATGGGAAATCCTTGAGGTGTTTTGAATCTGATCTTGCAGATCTCATCTCACTGAAGTCCTATTTGGTGGTATCCAACAACACAGGGTCCCTTTGGTTGAATGATGAGGTGCCATGGTAAAGTGAGAGCAGAAAATTCTAGGTTAAGTAAATGGAGACAGCATTGTCCTATGCTCCTTAGTGTATACTTAAGGTAGCATTTTTTAGTGACTGTCATTCTTCAGCAGTGAAACATCTGGGCTGATCAGTACGTTTGTCTCTGAATGCAAATTATGTCTTTTGAGGGTGAAGAATAATTGGTAGGGAGGGCTTGATCCACTGGCTCAGCACAGGCCTTCCCCTCACTCTCAGTAGTGTTTCCACCATTCCTGTTTGAGAATCCCTCTTGCCCAGCACCCTGTGGGAATAGATGTGTAGAAATGGTGATGGTGAATGTGGCAGAAAAACACCTTCTGGCTGCTAGCTCTGTGGGAGTAAAACATAGGTAGGTGCTTCACAAAGGTCACCTCATACAGAGTGTCAGAAGAATGCACATAACTCCCAATTCAGAGTTGCAGCTCCCAAGCACTGTTTGGCCTGTCTGCGTGTTGCTGGGGTGGGAACTGCTTTAAACAATTCCCATTCTAATTAAGTACGGTGAATCTGTGTGTTGGCTTTTCAGGCACCCATCTGTACAGAGCAGATCTGCTTGCTCCCCTGAGGATCCCTTCCTTTCCTCCCCATTGGCGTTGTTGGGGGATTAAAGCAGCGGCAGCCCCATACACAAACGCAGCTGGTTCCGTTTGGTCAGCCTGAGCCTTGCTGTGAAACCACGACAAGAATTCCAGTAAGTTGGCAACACTGAAACACAAAGAAAACAACAATAGGAAAAGTCCTTCCGTGCAGAAAGGAATGTTTCAAGCACTGTTCCCCTACAGTGAAAGGAGAGAGGGTGGGAGGGCGGAGAGAGATTTGAAGAGGGCAGGTCCCCCCTCCCCCGGCAGCTCTGGATCTTGTGATGGAGAGATCTTATCCTCTCTTTGTGATTCAGAGGTGCCAGGAAGCTAATTGAATATTCTGATCTGCCCCCAGTGTTTCTTGTGGCTTGACCCCGGTGCTGTGTCGTACCACTACACCAAACAGCCCTGAACCTGCATAAATCACAACCTTGCAAAAGCCTAGGCTCCACATCTTTTCCCCCTTCTCACCCCCACCATCATCTGTCTTTATAGATAGAAAACCTTTACAGAGAGGTTTAGGATTAGTGTCCTACAGGACCTGGAGAAAAATCACAACTTACTAATAAGAAACATGTTCCTCCACAACTTTTCCAAGAATAATGCAGCCACCTCTACCCCTTAATTGAAATTGCAGTCCATGCCAAAAAGAAGAGTTAATGCTTTGAAATACCACTTAATCTCTGTTTTAGCACCAACAAACACCAATTGCAGTATAATGAATGTAGCAGGAAGCTAATGTAAACAGTATATGAAATTTATAAAGGTGGTGTCATTAAAATTAGTCAGACAAAGTTTCTTGCAAGACTAATAACATCTTTCTCCCATGGTATGGTATGCACAGTAGTCACATGCACATCTATGTTTGCATGCATACTGAGAAAGGAACAGCTTGGCATAACTAAGTTTTCTACATGGAAGACTTTCCAACTAATATAAAACAAAATAATTAATTGAATTCGCACAGTTTATGCAGGGTGCTTCTGATCCTGCAAGCAAAGCTCTAAAATATTTTCCCTTTTCCCTAGACTGCATTCCAGCTTGAAGTACTGGGATAACTTTATCTTTCCCCTGTGATACTATGCACTGTTATACCCTTGTTAGTACATACATGATTCCTGAAACAGCAGCAGTAAAATTCAGGCAGACATTTCATGTGTGCTGTGCATGCTGTTGGAAAGTTAGAACAAGAGTAAGGTGTCTCTAGCTGGGATCCTAAGCATTCACAGTGAAAGTACGAGTCTGATTTTACCTGCTTAGTAAGTGCAGTAGTTTTCCTTTTGCAATATTCATTTGAGGAATAATAATGATAAAAAAAGTTATAAGCTTTACCTTCTGCATTGGTAATATGGTGTTATGACTTTTTCAAAGTTGTCAAAAATACTTTTTTTTTTTTGTTTGGAGTGTGCCTTTGGGATGCTAAAACCCAGGACATATTTCACTCGCTCTGAAATTCACCTGATCAGTAAATCAAAACGTGCAATGTAGCACAAATGGACTCTGATATACAGCCTGCAAAGTGCAGGCACTTAGAAGCATCTTGCCTGTCCTGCAAAGCGTGGAAGGAGGGGCAGCGGCAGCCTGTGGCTGCAGGGCCTGGAGCGGTGCCTGATTCCCTCATGCTAGTTCCGGGGCCGCCGGGTATAAAGAGCTTTATGCAATGTCTGGAGGGTGGGAGTTTATAGAAAACGCGATGTCTCAACAGGCGAACACGCCTTTCTTCTGCAACTAGCTGGATAAGAAAAAGACACCAGGCTCCCTGTGCTGCTGCTGTGCAGATCAGCACCCCGGAGCGGAGGAGCCAGCTTTGAGGGAGCTGGAGCATCCCAGCCCAGATGGGAACTCACCGTCGGATGGATGGAAGAGCAGCAACTGCTTGCAAACTGCTCGTACTATTCACTGCATGCATAATGCAGGGCAGTTGCCAAGGTAAGCGCTATGCTGCAGCCTCTCGGGAATGGGACTTGCACCGCAAGGAGCACATCCCTGCCCTGGGGCCTTCTGTGAGAAAGACCAAAGTGGCTGAGAGCAGAGGGTTATCGGGAAACGGTGCAGGAGCTCTTTCAAACTGGGGAAACAGTTGGCCCTTTCCAGAGTTATTTGATGGCGTTGATACCTGTTGTGGAAAAGAAAGTAGCTCCTTAAAGAAACACTACAAACACCCCTGTCTCTTTAGATTCGCTTCACCTTGGTTTTAAATTATTCCAGGATGTTTTTTTTCCTGATTGTTTCTCTGGTTTGTACAAACTTTTATTTTCTGGTTGTACAGGATTGCAACATGCTAATGTTGCTAGAACTGAAGGGAGAGCTCAGACTTTGCAACTCCGTGCTCCACACTGAGTTGCACAGAGATGCAGGAGGGCAGCTTTTCCTGCACTGATTACTGGCCGTGGGTAAGGTGGGGGAAAAGAATCGCCCTGAAGCTTTTGCATTTTTTTCCTTGTGATCTTTGTGCCCTTCTTGCTACAGAAGTGCGGGTGGTTTTGCAGAGCAGAGTTCACCTGCGTTCCAGGAGCAGGTTTGGTGACCACTGAAGTTGTACCTGGCGTTGTTTTTGAGGAGCGGCAGGGTGCACGTACACAGGTTGTGCGGGGAGGTGTGATGGGTGGACAGGCTTGCGTGCGTGTGGTATCTGCCGCCCCTTGGAGCAGGCTGCCGGCGCGGAGCAGATGCTCAGTCTGGAGCACAATAAGCTCCTCTCAGCCGCTCTCCCGGGCAGACTGGGAGTCAGGAGAACTTTTCCTCCGGGCTTTGCCGTTGCCGGGCGACGCCGGGGCGCACGTGACGGGCCGGCCGGCGCACCGCGCCGTTCCACCGCCACCAGCCGGGGACGGGGTGGCCGGGCCGCGGTCCCCTGCCGCCCGTGGCTGCGGCTAGCCTCTGCCCCAGCCGCCTCTGAGCATGGTGCAGCTGCCCTGCGGTGTGAACGAAGCCTGTCTTCGTGGAGAAAGAGTGGCCGAAGTTCCATTTCCTTGGTCCCGCGTATTGACCTGGCAGCCTTAGTGGTTGTGTGTCTGTCTGTGCATTACGTGTGCGTTCAAATTGTTAATCTGCTTTCTTTGCTCAACTCTTAATTTAAGCTCCTTAGACAGAATCAAGTAAGTAATTATATAGCAACTGCTGCTAGCAGCTCCCACTTGCGAGCAGGGAAATAGGAGATAGCTAACGTGCAGCAGGAGACCTGCAAAAGCTTATTATTTTATCTTGGACAAAGTGGAAGTTGCAGTTTACTTCTTTGCTCTACAGCCACTTTTGACTGTTCAGGATGTGCCTGGTAAATGGCATGCCACGATATGCAGGGGGAAGCTTTCAACTAGCATTGGTAGGCAGTGGAAGTGCAGAAGTTTTTAACTTCGATGGTGTGTTATGTCCTGCCTCCCCCACCTTCAGGGTAGAATAACTGCAAATGAAACAGTATAGTTTAGTAATGGGTAACTGATACTAGTAAAATCTCAGGGGAGCAATCTTGGCCACGCTGTGATGATTATTGTGAAATATTTGATATTCTTAGGTTCCAGCTCCTTGAATGTTGAGATATTACCAGAAAACATTTACTTGAGTGTTCTTACTGGGTGGCAAACACTAAGGAAAATGTTGTTTGTTCCGCTGAACAGACTAGCTGAAGGTGGCCTGCAAATAAAGAAAATCTAACGTGATGGTTTAGGTTTTAGTTGGCTTTTTGGTTTGGTTTGGTTTTTCCTTTTGATAAGTAATAGAATTCTTGGAGGGATTTTAAGGGGAAAAGGCAAGGTAGATGAATGGTTAGACACTATTTCTGCTTGCTTTGTACCACAGGGATGTCTGTCCTTTCAGCTGGATTGCTCCCTGGACTTGCCCTTTTTGGTATGTTTTAAAGAAATAAGTTGGGTAAAGAGGTATCTGGATTCTGAAGAGCATTACTCTTCATTAGGGACTGTAGTGATAGGACAAGGGGTAACAGGTTCAAACTTAAACAGGGGAAGTTTAGATTGGGTATAAGGAGGAAATTCTTTCCTGTTAGGGTGGTGAGGCACTGGAATGGGTTGCCCAGGTAGGTTGTAAGTGCTCCAGTGTTCAAGGCCAGGTTGGACAAGGCCTTGGGTGATATGGTTTAGTGCGAGGTGTCCCTGCCCATGGCAGGGAGGTTGGAACTTGATGATCTTAAGGTCCTTTCCAGCCCTAACTATTCTATGATTCTATGTCAGACTATCATAAAAAAAAAAAAAAATAATGAAAGCAATTCCAAGGCTTAGAAGGAAAATGGTGAAGATCATATTATCTTGCCTAAGTCTCAGTGTTTTTGGAGGTGCTTCTGTGACATTTTTTTTTTGGAACCTGAGTGTTCCTCAAATAAACTGGTTGTTTCTAGAAGCTGTTTCACCTGAGCACTTGCTCAAATGATAGTATCACAATTCTTTCTTGATTTATCTAATTCTGTATTTACTGGAATTAAACACACCTCTTATAAACCGAGTAAAAATACAATTGCTGGCAGTACAGGGCCTGGTTCTGCAACCTTTACTCTATAAGCCTTGTTGCCTGCGGGTAACTGTTGAGAGAAAAAATTGCTGCTGGAATAGAAAAGACTACCTCAGTGAAGATGGTGTCAAGAAGGAGCATCACGGGACTAAGGTTAATGTTTGTTTTGAGGAATCTCAAAGTGCTTCATGCTCATAGTCATAAACTGCAGCCACTGGATGGATATTGTACTCTCAGCAGTTTAGCAGAGGGCAAACGGGATCAGTAGGGCAACTTTGCATTTGAATAATGAGCTCTTTAATGTTACTGCAGAGCATACCAGATCTACACACTCAAGCAATATTCCACATAGCATCTGTTACTAGGCTCACCTTATCTATCATGGAAGGCCTGCTATACTTTTTTTGGTGAGGATTTAGTAGCTGAAAGTGCTTGGGTTTTTTTTTTCTTGTTCTTAATGATTCAGCACCAGAGGAACTGTTAGTTTAGTTTCTTTATAAAATAATTCATATATATAAAATCATATATAAATCATCTACAAAAAGCTGCTTTTCTTTACAACAAAAAGGAGCTCTTCTTTCTAGACACAAAACATTAAGAACATTTTTCACCAGTCTAAGTATAGTTAATATTTCCATAACCTGTATATTACAAATCACTTAGATTTCCTTTGTTGCTTTTTGGTGTCCCTTAGGTTCCGATGACCTACTTTCAACAGAGATTCTGTCAATCTTCCAGAAAATAAATGTGTATTAGTACCAGAATAATATAAATTATTTAATAAATTACATTTGCATTGATTTTTTTTTCCCACCAATTCTATTAAATTAGTAGAAAATTAGTAAATTAGTTAGAAAACAGTGCTGGCATCAGGCTTGTATATACTTACACTGAAGTTCCGACTTTGCTGCTGTTTATTGCAAAATACCAACTTGCTATGTGCAGGCCAGGTTTTCATTTTATTGTGTAGTTTTACAATGTTTAAATTGTTGTCTGCCTCACCCCTTGTTCCAGTGGGTACTTCTGAGGATCTTTTTCTTCAGTGTGTTTCATGTATGGAATCAAAGATGGCAAATTCACATTGCTATGCATTATATTAGATCAATGATTGCTTAGCCAGGCTGTATATTTTCCTTGCTGATAAGCATAATATTTGTGTATCACCATTAATGGCCTTTTTCTCTACATATATGCTAATTGTTTTAATTTCTGTATTCTGTATTGAGTTAAAAGGCCTGAAGATCACAGCTAGGTTGACTCCTAGTATTTTTTTTTCCTCCTCTGTTCAATAACTCATGTTTTACTGATATTTTTTTGAACGTTTCTGTGGTTGAGCTCAAGATCAGAAGATTTTTCATTTAATTTAATTTTTTTTTTTTTTTAGGGAAGCTGCTTATTCTTTATGTAACTTGGCAAAATCTGTGCGAAAACTTTGCTGTAACATAAAAAGTAGTGCATTGAGTTTGATTTACATCCTAAATCTCTTTAATGATTAATCATCAGCTTAAATGTGTTCCAAGCGAGTATGACTAAAATTTGTTACCACTATAAGGTCTTTATTATCCTGAGAATGGAGGCTATTCTGAAAACAAATGTATATAGTGTGATACCGTATCTCAGAAATCACAATGAACATTTGCATGAAGTGAGGCCAGTAATAAATAGTTATGGTAAGACCAAGTATAGACAAACTACAGTGGCTCTTTCCAGAATGGTGTGGAAAAACATGCTTTTCCATCAAGTTTTTCCATTGTAATAACTCAATCTCCAAATTAATGATTCAGTATTTTTTAGGCATTGCCTTCACTCAAATCTGTTTATAATCTGTCTACAGGATGATGTATGGTGACATTGCTGTAGGCGACAGGTCAGAGTCAGTATTCATACAACCTCATATGGTGTTGTGCACATGTAAATGACAGAAGCCTGTCTGTAAGATTACACCCCTGTCAAGACCTAGTGTTTGAAGACCTTGAGTGAGACTCTTCTTGGGCACTGAGGATTTGGGAGTAATGAGAAGGGAGAAAGGATAGCAAAGCTAGTGAATATACCAATGCAATCCTGACATTTAATAGGTATCGTGCATGACCTGTGAGCTGCAGTGTTCATAATCCTGAACTAGTATAATTTTCTTGGTTTCTCTTGGAGATGTACTCACACAAAATCAAGAGCAAAATCCCACTGAGTGTCCATCTACTTGGCTCTGAACTAGTTTATTTTCCAAGGGCTGACAGTTCAAAAGTACCTATCTGTGAAATACATTCACCCATTTTAATTGATGAGTGGTGTTTCTGTGCACTGACAGTATTTTTTTTTTTTGCATAGTTCTTTTTAATGAGTAGCCCTCTTTTAGTACATTTCTTGAATGTTCTTAATTATTTACCCCTTTCCTGTATTGTGTTCAGCAAAGCATGTCAGGAATTTGCAGAGTAATCAGCAAAAGTGAAGAATGGGACAAACCCCAGAATTCTAGTTACAAATTGAAAGCGGTAATTGAATGACACCTGGTTAGATTTAGGTTCTATGCCAAATGCTAGAATTACAGTAAATAATTAAGCTACAGGAATCAAGACAAATAGACAAAGCGTCTAAGGACATTTCATCTAAGATAAGTGTGTGATGTGTGTGATGCTTCTATTTTCCTGTAAGACAAACCAAAACCTTCTTTCATATATTGAGCTGATTGGAAATTTGAGCAGTGAAATCCTACTTTAATCCAGATTTACTTTCCATGTGTTTTGCAGGAAATGAGCAAAGATTCATTTGGGGGAAAGGTAGAATGCAATTTCATGAAAGCCTTTTAATTCTTTTGGGCTTCTTGAATTGACGTGAAATCAGTCACACTGTTTGGAGCCTTTCTGCCTTTATATGCCTTCTTGTACTGTTAGATTATTGCTGGATCAAAGCCCAATGATTTTTTTTTTTTTGTGTGTGTGTGTTTTGGGGTTTTTTTGTTTGTTTGTTTTTTTGTTTCTTGGTTTGTGGGGTTGTTTTTTATGGGTTTTGTTTGTTTTTTGCCTAAATATGAATACTCTTATTTTTAGTTGAGTAGTAAACAGGCACATTATAGAGGTAATTCATTTTATCTCTATGAATATTGGATCAAATGCCATTCAGTTTTCCTAAGATACTTATTTTTAGATCTAAGAGCTTGTGAAAACTCTGCAGATAGGCATATATGTAACTTTCAGTTGCATGTTGATAGTACTATTGCATTTTTAAGCAGGGGTTTGTAATTGCTTCTACTCTTTCAGAGCTCCACTTAAAAGGTGCTGGAACCATATAACACTGGATATTTGAAAGGAAATTACACTTTGTAGAAGTTGTCATTGTTGAAAAACATTAAAGATCCCCTCTAATTAATGATCTACAGGTTGACATCTATTTAGAGGGAAGTTGGTGGTTTTATTCTACTGTGGCTAATTAGCGATGATAACCAGATGATTTGTCAGCTTCTCTTTAATAGCTTACACTGAATGTGGCAAATAAAGGATAGAGCTGTTTTTCAAATTATTTAAAACTAAAGTGCTGCTTTATATAATTTGATAATTATACTTTATTCTTAAAGATACCTTGAGCTGTCTCTAGATGAAGGAATAACAAGTTATTTTTTCTGAGTCAACTCAGTTCAACTCCATTAATTTCAAAGAAATTGTCTGAGTTGTACTGATCTAAGAGATAGAAAATAGGATGCAGTGAAGAGTAAACCTTTCTTTTAATTGCTTCTTATTGTTTGAGCTCCATTTTGAAGTCCACTTTCTTATTACAGTGTTAATTTTATTAACTGCTTTTGCTTCTTTAACTCAGCACACTTTTAGAACAGTTAAGAAAATGGAAGTTTAATGATTAAGCATAGAAATGTTGAATGGAATGGATAGCCTTTGGTGAATTAAAAGCCATAAGCTTTTAATTTCGAGGCTTTTAATGTTGTCTTTGTTTTGCAATACTTAAAGTGGATTAGAGATCTAAGGATCACTGTTACAGGTTTTGTTTTGGATTAATGAAATGACATATAAGGGTTGACTGAAATTGTTCTACTTTTATGACCTCTTCTATTTTATGCTTTTGACATGAATAAGTTGCCTTTGTTTTACAATCAGGAAGCCAGATCTTCAGCAAAAGGGCACTGTTTACATCAGCAGTGTGTCTGCCCAATTATTTTCTTGCACACGCAGGTCATGATACCACACCCTGCTGAGTAGAGTCAAAGAGTGGGGGTCTGTTCCAACAGGGACTTGCTTTGACAGGGATTGCAGGCTCTTGCTTTTGTGGAGCAAGAAGGATGAGGGTTTTAGTTGTGTTTTGTGATATCTCTTAAAAAAAAAAGATAGTCATAGTCCACAAGATATCCCAGGAACTGATACATTCAGTGATATATTTAGAATCTAGGTAATATTTTTTATCTTCAGAAACCATTAGCTAAATTGTCAACTCGGATAAATGTACCACAGAGTTGAGTTTAGTTTGGGGAAATACAGGGCTTGCAGAACTGGAGTATATACACATATCAATAATTCTCCCCAGCTTTGCCCAGAAGGAGGCTTACTGTGTAAACTTCGTATCACTCAGTACCAGTGGGAAACATTTCAATCTGATAAAGCCCTTGTCATACCTTGTAATCTAAGGGTATAGTTTCATGAGCCAGGTGAACAGGTTGCTGCTTCTGGAAGCAGGAAGCTTCATTTTCCATCCCTCTCTGCTCCAGTGTCCCATACCATGTTGCTGCTAGCCTTGAGATCTTGCTGCTTGCTTTGTGCTAGCACCACTGCTCATTGGACTTCTCTGTGACCTGCTTTCAGTTACAAACCTGAAGGAAAACTAAACCAGGACTATGGAATTAGGTGGTTTCTTGGTGGCCTGGTGATTTTGAGTAGCATACAGAAAGGTCTGGGAGATACCAGAGTCTGGGAAAAACAGTGAACTTTGGCGTCAAGTGGTAGAAGGAGGTGAGTTGGAAAGAGAGAAAGAGCCCCCTTTTTCTTACAGTAAGTCAGTGGGTTGGCTCAGCTGGCCACGTAGCCACTGCTTAATGCTACTGCTAAGAGCACATAGGAAATGCTTGGCTAGCGTGCTAGTTACAAGAGCGGTCCCATCAGGGCTACAGAGAAGCAGTGTTAGCACTGCGGGAAACCCTTTTGTAAAGTTGTCTGGTGTAAACAGATGGCTTCACTTGAATGGGACTGCTCACGTGTTCACTTTTGAGCAGGATTGTAGGGCTGTTCTCAACCTGCAATGCAATAAATGAGTTGGACGATAATCAAGCTCCTGGAATCCTGCTGCAGTTTTTGTTGGCCTTCTAGCTGTGTTAATAAAAATAGCTTTTACTACTGTGAGGTCTAATAGGTTTTGAACTATTTCATGTGAAACAAATGAGCTCCAGTTTATGTCTGAAATGAGTGACAAAGTTTGTGGTGTCCTCTATGAATATATGAGCTGGTTTTAATAGCTTCGTAGTTTATAATTTCTATAGGATGTCAAACACAGAATGCACTTTAAAGCCTCACTGAAAATTAGTATTTTTCCTAGTATTCCTTAATATAACAAAGTGCTAAAATTCCTTTTGTTACCTCTGCAGTACATGAAAGGTATTTACTGAAGTGATTAAACTGCATCTACTTTAGTTGTTAATCTGAGCCTTGATAAATTTCTGTTGGCTGAACCAATAGGAAATCTGAATAGAGCATCAGATATAGCTCAGTTGTGGTTGGTCCTATTACTCAGGCAAGCTGGCCATCTGCTTCACCAGGAGCTCCACCTGGGTAAAGAGGGCAACAAGGACAATCGGGCTCCTTTGGCACTTGCAGAAGTGATATCCTGTTATGGAATTTGTGTTCTAAATCTTGGCAATTGAAAAAAAAAACACACCAAAACCAACAAACAACCTGCCATTATTTAACAGTGGAAATGCAATGATGCTGCTATTGCTAGATTTTGAGTTCTAAAGGTTTATTAAGCTTGCCACAGAATGCATTATAAAATGGTTATCTTACAGTGGAAATGCAAAAAATAATGAAACATTTGAGCTGACATTTAAATGCTTAGGAAGTTTTGATGTCTCTTGTATTTGAGGAAGAAAAAAGCTAAAAGACAAATAATTGAATTCTATAAAATAATGACTAGCAAAATCTAAATGAACTAAGACTGTGATAAAAGCTCCAACCTTGATGAAGTACTTTATCCACTGAAACTTTATCACTTGCTAATGAAACAATTCCTGCCTGGAAAAGACACTTCACCAATCGATTGCTTTACTTTTTAACTTGTTGCTCTACTGAGTGTTTTCTAATAGGGGTTGAGAATTCTCAGAGACTTAAATCCCAAGAAATTTCATAATGTAGTACAGAGAGATGTGGATTATCACCCTGTAAAGAAGAAATCTCAGTCATTACACATTCCATGTATAGATACTGACATTGTGGCCACCAATGTGCCAGACGTGGGTATGGTCTTCTTCCTGGCAGGCATTTTGAAAGACTGATAGAAACTGTTGCTATGAGAAAGGCATTACAATTTAAAAGTTGCAAGTTTGTAGACAAATGCCTGCAGTTCTGTGAGGATTGTTATTAATATGTTCTGTGCTACCACTGTGAAATTCGGCAGTCAATGTGTGCCTTTACTGTGGTTTTGTCCACTTGCTTTTGGATCTAAGTACATAAGTATGGAGGACTTGTACGCTCTTGTGTTTCCAAGGGTGTAGCAAGTGTAGGGCTTATCCAGCTGCAGAAGTTAGAGCAAGAGACCATTCTTTCCTGCTGTTCACTCTTGTGCCTGGAATGCTGCTTAGAGTAGCTAGCTAACATAATTTAAAGAGTTACTTAAAATATTATGCCTAACAGCCACCAATGAAGGGAATTAGCAGCAGAATCAAGTACCCTTAAAAAAATCCTAAGGGGTGAGTAAATCTGACAGTGGTAGAGTTCAGCTGGTTAGGGGACATCTAAGTTAAATGCTTCCACTGGGGCTGAAAGGAAAGGTAGTGTTTCAGTGGCAGATGATATTTCTTGTGTTTATCCTCTTCCAGTGAATTCAAGAACTTTGTCTTTTTGATTTGACACACTCATTAGTATTACTGTTTGGGTAAGAACTTTTTAAACTGAGAACTGTAAAGAAAATATGCTATGTTTTAAAAAATGAAAGAGCCGAAGGATGATTTAATTCTTATTGCGTATTTTCAGGTCTATTAAGATAAAGTTTATTTTTGAGTGAGCACATTGGACAATGTTGTTGTTTCAGTTCAGGTGATCCTTCCTTTACTCAGGCCTGCCTTAACACATGGGATTTCCTTTTCAAGAAGCTTGATAAGGAGGGACCAGCCATAGCTATTAGCTGCAAGCTGAAATTGAGTCACTACTGCATAAGGAGGAAATGTGATGAGTGTCCAAAGAAATAGATATAGTTCCTCATGTCATGGGCAGTATTAAGTAGCATTAGAATGTCTGACTAGGCATGCTAGATGCTTGTAGCATCTGAACTATCTATTCTGTACTGACACTTCAATTTTTTTGCTTTTCTGAAAATGTTCTTGCATATTTAGTTTGCAATAAGTAACAGTCACTATTTTTGAAGTGCAAAAGCCCTGTCAAGTTTTGGTTCACAGCTTAAATTGTCTTTTTTTTTTTTTTAATCTAGAGTCCCACTAGTTATGATGGTACTATTCAAATAGTGAAGATTTTTGTTACAGATATGGCTTCTGTGGCAAAAAAGAAATAGCTTTCGCTTAATGTGATTACTGTGTTTTTTGTCCATGTAAGGGGAAGGTTTATTTTTTGCACAAGTTTAATTTTTTATTTAATAACTTGTGATATAATATTTCAGTAAGTTAGGATTTGGCACTGTTAGATGTTGCACAGCAAGTTTCAATCTAGCAACAATACATAAATGAAATATAAAAAATTACACAATTTCACTGTAACAAACTGGATTGGAAGGCTCTTACTGAGGCTGATTTCTAGTGCTACAATGACTCATCAGCTTTCAGGAGAGCATGACTGAATTGAATGCAGCTCACCATCTCAGCATGGAGTCTAATTTTGAGAACAAACATCACATTTATTTAAAAAGCAGTGCAGCTCTAAGAATGAGAATAGCTTATTGAGCAGATTGTTTTATCAACTGCTACTGAATCTGTCAGACCTTCTCAGTGGTATGTACTGTATACTTTCTAAGCTGTTTAAGTGCTTTTTTTTTCATTTTCCACATACTGTGTAGTTGTAAATACTTCCTAGACTTGAAGATTTTCATTGTTTGGTCATATTCCCCCCTTACTGTTACCCAATTGTTATTCTACAGCAGCCTTGGGGCCATTAGAAAGGTTCATTCTTGTGAAAATGCTTGGGATGCTTCCTCCTGTGAGTAACTGGAGGTGTCTTTATTTATACTGTTTGCTTGTTCTGCTTCCTCCTTATATCATTTTGTCAATTAGAACACATTTACAAATTTAATATGCCATTCATGAAAAAGAAGGATTTAGGACAGCTCAAACATGTAGTCTTCCCTATAGCTCCACAGTGCTTGCTTTGCTTAACCAGCTAATGCAATTGCAGTTCCTTTGTGTGGATTAAGACATCTAATGTCAAGACAGCTGGTTGAGGTTATCCAGTTTAGTCCAGAACATATGTAATGTGTCTGAAATACATTTTTATATTGTAAAGTCTATTCTTTTAGTACTTCAAAGCCATGCTGATAATGTTTACTAAATACTCTAAGAAGGGAGTACACATAGTTTTTGTTGGTCTCACCTTGGAAAATACTTTATATACAGTTGGGATTAAAGGAAGTGTCAAACAAAAATTAATGACTAATTCTTAGTTATCTCTGAAGGAGAAGAAGTTTCACAGTGACTTAAATGGAAGAAGGAACCTGATCTGTTCAATCTAAGGAATATTTACTTTATCAGTGGAAAGGTGTATCACTTCCTGTGTATTAGAATTAGCTCTTGTTTAAAAGAATTATTTATTATTCCTGCCTTATTATAGGACTAAGAAGATAGGAAGAGTTTATTTGTTGCTTTCTAAAAAGTGTGTGAGTTGAAGAAAGGCTATAAAGGAACTTAATTTTGATTAATTTGCTTTTAGTTTTGCATTTGTAGTAAAGATACATAGTATGGATATGTGTTGCTTGTGAACATGTATGGTAAGTGAACTGTCATGATTTTAGATTCAAGAAGTATGGGGATTTTCTATGTTTAAGATCAATGTGAATAATTAAAAATATTCTATATATTATTTTCTTTTTCTTTTTTTTCTTTACTTTTTCCAGAATGGCTGGTTTTAAAGTGATAATGTAGGAGCTATAGTTATTTTGTTCTGAATACCAGAACTTAAAGAAAACATTAGAAATGAGAGGTTTTTTTCTAAGAGGATCCGTATATGGTCTATTAGAAAATTAGCGTTGTTCTCTTCATTATTACTTGTCTTATACTTGAAGAAAATAAAATTGAATAGGTTTGTTAAAAAATAATTTAGAAACTATTTCTATTTTTATCAGGCTGTTTGTATTTGTTGCTTTTTCAATAAATAAAGCTAAAGTAAGGTAGAGAGGATGAGGATTATGAATATCTTTAATGTTGCTAGGAGGCATTTACAGTGTCATTCCTTTGAACTTTTTGTCTGCAGGAGACTTGAACTCTTTTTTCTTTGCAGGAAAGCTTTCCTGCTTAGTTTCGGTAGATTAAAATCCTGAGTTTGTTTAATTCTTGGATTTATGTTGAGGCATTAGTGGAAATGAATCTATAGTCCTTTTATAATTGTATTAACTGAGAACAAATAGTTTAACATACAATACACTAATTTTTAGTATGTTCAAAAAACATTTTGCATGTGAGTATTATTAAAACCAGATTTGATGCTTTAGTTTTAACAATGGTTTTGGTTGACAAATGTCTGCATATGCAGGAACATGCACACACAGATTACAGAATATAATACATATTTTGCTGTCTCTGGGCTCCCTTAACTACTTGGCAAGCAGTTTTGAAAGAGAAACAGTAAAAATCTGCTGTCGCTGCCTTGAAACATGATTATTTCTAAGTCTATTTTGAAAGGCAAAGTTTTCACTTTTGTTCTTGAATTTTAAGGTGCTTTTTATTAAAAATCATTGAGTAATTTAAAATGTAGCATTGGGTTCTAGTCTGACAGGCAAGATCCATTTATTACAGATTCTGATACCCATCATTCCACTGAACTCAGAATGTGGTTTACTCAGTCTCCTCTTCTGTGAGTATGGAATATCTAGCTCCTAAATCTGAGAAATAGATTCTGCATATATGGGTAGACTTACAGAAAGAAACAAATAATTAAAGATTAAACTTAAGTTTACCTTCTATTTTCATTCCTCTCACCTTCCTGATATCAGTTTTATTTATAAGCCAATAATAAAGAGAGTTCTACATGTGAGTGTATTTTTAGGGAGAATGTGTAGAAGTATCATTTTTCTGCTGTTTGGGTGAGTAAAAGCTATTTTATTACCACAGAATCATAGAATCATAGCATAGTTAGGGTTGGAAAGGACCTTAAGATCATCAAGTTCCAAACCCCCTGCCATGGGCAGGGACACCTTCCACTAAACCATATCACCCAAGGCTTCATCCAACCTGGCCTTGAACACTGCCAGGGATGGAGCATTCACAACCTCCCGAGGCAACCCATTCCAGTGCCTCACCACCCTAACAGGAAAGAATTTCCTCCTTATATCTAATCTAAACTTCCCCTGTTTAAGTTTGAACCTGTTACCCCTTGTCCTGTCACTACAGTCCCTAATGAAGAGTCCCTCCCCAGCATCCCTAAGGCCCCCTTTCAGATACTGAAAGGCTGCTATGAGGTCTCCATGCAGCCTTCTCTTCTCCAGGCTGAACAGCCCCAACTTTCTCAGCCTATCTTCATACGGGAGGTGCTCCAGTCCCCTGATCATCCTCGTGGCCCTCCTCTGGACTTGTTCCAACAGATCCATGTCCTTTTTATGTTGAGGACAGCAGAACTGCACACAATACTCCAAGTGAGGTCTCACGAGAGCTGAGTAGAGGGGCAGGATCACCTCCTTCGACCTGCTGGTCATGCTCCTTTTGATGCAGCCCAGGATAGGGTTGGCTTTCTGGGCTGCAAGCGCACACTGAAGCCGGCTCATGTTCATTTTCTCACACCACACCCATCCTAGGTCCTGAATTCTCTCTGCCCACCTGTAGCTGCTGATGCTCACCCAGAGACCTTGCACTTGGCATGTTAAACTTCATAGTTGCATCAGCCCACTCACAAGCTCAAGGTCCCTCTGGATGGCATCCTTCCAGCTACACAACCACACACCAAAACCACACCACCACCACAAAAAAAACCAACAACCAACACACCCCCAACAACCAACCAAACTCCACCCATCAAATTGATGTCTCTTCAATTTAGAGACAAGGATGTCGTGTGGGACAGTGTTGAATGCTTTACACAAATCTAGGTAGATGACGTCAACTGCTGTACCGCTGTTTCTCAGTTCTGTAGCCCCATCATAGAAGGCCACCAAATTGGTCAGGCAGGATTTCCCCTTAGTGAAGCCATGCTGGCTGTCACCAAGCACCTTGTTGTTTTTCATGTGCCTCAGCATGCCTTCCAGGAGAATCTGCTCCGAGATTTTGCCGGGCACAGAGGTGAGACTGACTGGTCTGTAATTCCCTGCGTCATCCATTTTCCCCTTCTTGAAAATGGGGGTTATATTTCCCCTTTTCCAGTTGTCGGGAACTTCACCTGACTGCCATGATTTTTCAGATATGATGGCCAGCGGCTTAGCAACTTCATTTCCCAGCTCCTTCAGGACCCATGGTTGGATTTCATCAGGACCCATGGACTTGTGCACGTTCAGATTTTTAAGATGGTCTCAAACCAGTTCCTCTCCTACAGTGGGCCCAAGGTCTTCATTCTCACAGTCCCTGCATCTGCCTTCCATGACTTGGTTTCTGCTATTTTTTGAGGGAATTGTGCAACTGGGACTTGGGAGCCAAATCTCTTAGTCCACTTCGTGTCAGCAGAGAACTAGATCTGTTGCTTCAAGTTAGTCCTTTATCATTTCCATATACCCCCACAGTGAAATAATCTGAAATAATCTGTATCATCTGTGTACCAGAAAGTTTTCTAAAATGCCCATATCTTAGCTTGGAGGCTAGGGGTTGCATAATAAAACAATCAAATTAAATAAATGAGGTGCTTCTGCACACACATCTCATGATGCATTGTTGGCATTCAGATGAATAATTGAATTTAAATGCAGAGTAGACAATTTTTGAAGAGTAGTGCATTGATTACTGTTGAACACACTAGAGTCAGAGGTGGAGTCTCTGGCTAGGAGCCCTTTCAACACCAATTGATAAAGGCTTCCTGTGGAGGCCCCTCCATAGGAAGGATCAAGGTGCATGTTCCTTGTTTCTTGTGCTACCTAATAATTATACCAGCAAAACTGAGTTTGCCTCTCATGTACTGTGACTTCCTGGATTGCTACTGGAGACACAGTAGCACCCCAGATTTTGCGTTGCAAAAAAATGGGGCCATTTAGCCTTTGCTAGTTGACATTGGGCCACCCAGGTGAGTTCAAGCACCTATCATCATTTATCCTGTAAACTGTCTAGGATATGACCCTTTGTTTTGTTAAGGGTTTGTACAGTGCAAGGCACAAAGAGTCCTTGATCAACTACTGAGTCTATAGAAGCTATTTTACTAATAATCTCGTTATAATGCCTAATTGGATGTTAAATCAGGAAAAGAAATCCTGTGCTTCCTATTCACATTGTAACTCTTGCTCTTCTGCTTCAGATTGTCCCTTGACTAGTCTCCTGTCTACCTGTTAGTCTGTATACAGTGATCTTTTAGTCATGTGAAGTGGGTGCAGACTTACATTTTTATTGCCTTTTTATTGATATTATAATTTTGTTGATATTGTTAGATTTCTCCAATATAATCTGATTTAGAGACATGAGGTACAAAAGATGTTCTCTGTTGCAATGTCTTGAAAGCTGAAAATAAGCCTTGTACAGCTTTCTGTAATACCTTTAAATGCATATGTGGTCTAGTGGTTTTTTCATCTGAACAAACTGTATTAAATATAAAGGAGTTTGCACAGTGTAGAAGTACTGAAGTTTAAATATTGATATATGATATCTAGCATAATTATATCAGACTATTTTTTTTTTTACATTTACCTATTTTAATTACTAGCAGAATGCTACTTTTCAATATCACAGCACATTTTACAATAATAAGCAAAGGTTTTTCCTGAACTATGGATTTTACTTCTTTCCTCATTAGTGTGGGGGAACAGAGATGGAATTTCCAGAGTTTTAGCTTCCCCTCCCTGAGCATTCCGAAACCTCAGGCTGTTTGACATGTAATTAAGCTAGGCAAAAATCTGTGTATGGAAGGTGATTCTCCAGGATTCTTCTACTTGCAGTGCCACTGGAGTGGGCTGTTCTGTTTGGGGGTGAATGGGAAAAAAAAGTACTCTGTCAGAAGGCAGAAAGGGAGAAAAGAGAGCTTATCACTTGGTTTTCTTTTTGTAAAATGTGTGTGGAAGACGTTTGTAATGTACAGTTTGTTTGCACTTCCTTGTTGAAAAGCTGCAGATGTATTAAAGGTGGAACTGTTCAGTTGGAAAAATATTACCTTGAAGAATGTTACTCTTTTAAATACAAAAAAAAAAACCAAAAAACCTGTTGAGAAGGAAGACTCCTGAAGTGTCAAGTGAGTGTAAGCTTCATTTCTGTGTGGACAGTTTGAAAGTGGTACAATCTAGCCTGGTCTTAACGTGTTCTTTATTACTTTAAATCTTTCATTCAGGCTTAACTGGTAAAGAGGTGTCAGCAGTTCTCAAAGGTATTGTGAACATGAGGAAGAAAGAAGAAATAAGGGGGTTTGGTCTGTTCTTTATAGTCAGAATGTCATGGTGCCTTTAATCTGTGGATCACAAATGTTAATTCAAAAGCTCTGTAGTCAAAGTTAGAAAAGTTTGAGAGACTTCAAGGTTGAATGGGCAGGTAGAAAATTTATTAAAAGAATTGGAAAAGACTAGAACTGTTCAAAGAAGAACTGAAAGGAGTCTGGAGTAATGCAGAGTGACAGAGAGTAAGGCAGTATAGGTTTCCATTATAAAGTGAAGATAACATTCTGATTTTAACACAAGAAGATTTTATTTAAGCTTTAGGTCTCAATCTCAATATTTCTACACAAACATATTGGGGCAAATGAATCACAGGAGAGTTTGAGGGCTGTAATAGCCTGCCTTCCTGTTGAAGACTGTAACCCTATGGGTGCAACCATTGTGTTGTGAAATGCCTGAAGCTATTAACCTCTTTCTCTTCTGCTGGAGTTCCATATGACCTAATGTGACATTGAGTAACATTCATTAGTGTTGTGAAGGTTAACTACTATCCTCTAGTGGCAGTGGGATTTGTTGTCAGCAAGGGTTTAGCTTCATTCCTCTTCAGGCAACACTTGCTGGGCAAAACTTGTCTTGAAGAATCTGAGCTAATTGTATGGAATAGTGCTTGTATCACATTATTTCCATTGCTAAGAGATATGTTTAATAAATTAAAAGCCACCCAAATGATTCTATGATTCAAATGTGGTTTTTTTTGATCGGTATTTTGTTCAATCTTTGGTCAGACAAAATCACTATTATGTTTATTTATTCCAGTGAAAAATGACTACATGGCACAATCTTTGTGAAAGTAGCTTACCCAGAGCCAGTAATATTAACCGCCTTCTTTTTTCAGAGCAAATTGTGAACCTAAAACATCCACTCAGGAATCTTTTCCAAGAGAATCCCAGACACAGAGGACCACATGAAGTCTAGTGACAAAGTTAGCATAAAGCTCAGACACAGGAAATATATCAAGAAGTTTAGAAGCAATGCTTTGTGCTGTACTTTTCCAGTGACGCTTCTGGTCTTTGGTTTGCATTTTTCAGAACTAAACTGGTTTGTATTAAAGATGATACCATTCATTTGTTTTTACCTTGGTGTTTTCCTGAATATTAGGCAGTTAAAACAGATCTTACCTTTCAAAATTACTTTTGTTAATACCTAGAGATGCTTCTTTATATATATTCTGGTGCGATTCTTAAGGACTGCCATGCATTCGTCAGTCTGTATTTTAGTAATGCTTTAATCACAGTCAGAAGACAAAAACTGAATTATAGTTCAGGTAGAGCAACACCAAAAATTTGATCACTTCTGAATTTTGAACTTTCAAAAATCACCTAGATTATTTTATATTAGCAAACTTTAAGCATGACAGTGAAGACTAATTATTTTACTGCTTGTTTATAAACTCCATGGTTATTTTGTCCAGGAATCCTGCTAACAAGATTCTGCTTGCCTGAAAGAGGTGTCTGGTTTTATCAGCATCCGTCAGAGTAAACCAGAATTTCTATGGAAATTAGCTCATTAGTATTAATTTTGGCTGCCTTGACATAAAAAAAAATAATTCTTATTGAAAGCACAACCTTCCATAAAATTATTAATGACTAATCCTTCAGTGAATTGAGACTTCAGATAATGGCAATAAACAAGTGGATACCCCTTGTCTTCTGACAGTCTGCCTTCTTGCTGAAACCCAGGTGCTGCAGGCTCACATTGTGTAGCATGTATCAATGGAAATAGTCCTTTTGGTCGCATATGCTTCCTCTGTGGATCATTGCTAATCAGTGTGAGTAATGCCTGCAGCATTTTTACTTAATACTGTTAAAATTTATAACTAAATTCACAGTAACTAAATCACAGTTCTTCAAGGTAGGTGTCCAGTGCTTGGTTTTAGCAGAATATGTACACTTAAGTTTTGAGAAAATGGTCTCTATAATTGTCCATATTAACAAACCTGGTTATTGCTGACATGATTATTTTTCTTTCATTCGGGACATTTCTCTTGGGTATTCATAGCAGTAATCTTATAATCATGCATTTTCCCCCTGATTGCTTTCTCTTTTATAAAACTTAAAATTGGGTTTGTTCCCAGTTGAAACGCAAGCTTTTTTGAATCGTTGTCAGAAGTGCCCTTGATACTCCATATCACTTTTACTTCTTCCATATTACTTATTTTCAAGGGTTGTCTTTTGAATGAATTAGCATCATTATCTGCTATGTAATTTTTTTTTGTTCTAAAGATAATATAAAACAGTGGTAAGTGAAGTATCAGTCTTTTTTTTTTCTTATAGGTGTTTCAGAGCTCTTTGCCTTCAGTTATAAGTAAGCATGGAAGATAATACTTGAAAAACCTAATGACGTAATTGAATTACAATAGGTCTGCTGAAGAACTGTATAAATGGACATTGATACAGTGCTTACTGTATGTAGGTGTGAGCAATTTAAACTGTAATTCTGCAAAGTATTACAGAGTGTAGGAGAACTGCATGGTTTGCAGGTTTTCTGTTAACATTCAGTTACCATTTCTCATGCTGTACAAAAGCTATGTTTATAATGCTTTCTAAAAAGTTTATCAATGTTATCTCCTCATTTTTATCACTGTAAGGGTATGTTTAACTATAGCAATTTAATACAAGTAGGCAAAATAAATTAACGGTTGCATATAGTGCTTGACATTTTTTTTATCTAGTTACTATTTAGAAATAATATACAAATTGCTCATATTGCTTGCTTATAAGTGTATTTCATTATAAATTCTTCTAATCATGTGGATGCAGATTTAATTCTGAATTGTAACTTCTTTTTAAGTAGCTAGCTATGAATATTCCAGTGGTTTTGGATATCAATAATATACTAAATATAAAAGCAGATTTAGTATTTGCTTTGCATAGTAATTCCAATTGATAAGCAGTGGTTTGTGTGTCGTGTTTGTTAGAGCTTTAGCTACTAATCTTATATGGAAATGTTGCTTTGTAGGGCAAAATTCATCAAGAGGGCCTGGGATTCCAGAGTGAACTTGTACATTCCTTCAGGGCATTTTTGCAAGGGAGGTTGTTGTGTTTTAAAGGTAGTTGATAAGAGACCTGCACCACCAACCCCAGACCTGCACCACCAACCACCATCATGCATTAGTCTATAGAAGGTATTTGGGTGAACATACTCCTGTACCACTCCGTACCACCATTTATCCAAGTAAAATTTTTGACCATTTGCAGGATACATTATAAATCAGGATGTCATTACCAGACAATCAGATTTGAACATTCCTTGCATAAAGTAGCTTGCCTATATCCCTTAGGAATACATCACTTAACTGTGTTTATGTGACAGTGTTGATATGCCTGGTTTTACATGAAAGTTAGGGTAGCATGTTATTTATGTAATCATGAATTAAAAAAATAGGTGGTTGTGCTTTATGAATACTGAGGTTATCTTCTCTGGACAAATCACTCAGAATAATTGAAAGATGTAGTTTTATCATATGGCTATTAATTGAATCAGGAAACTGGATTTTTTTTTTCCCTTCAGATTTGTGCTTTGCTACTACCTCAGGTTTTTTTGTTCAGTTTTCCCTTCTCTGAGGTGCTGACAACAGATTAACATGAAACAGAGCTCTGTTGAACCTAATTATGTTATAGCTCATTGTTTTGGGGACCTATAAAACTGTTCACTCTCTTTTTATGAGGCTGTAGTCAGCGAAAGGCCATAAACAGTGCATTTTCTCTTTCCTACGGGACTGGAGATTTCATTAGTTGACTCTAATAAAGGCCTGATCCAGCTGCATTTACACCTGGAAATGAATGCTTCTTTATCAGGTCTTAATCCTTAGTAGGCTAAGCAGGAGGGAATGACAGCAGGATAGCGTTTGATCAGCCATAAATGTCTGAGAGCTTAATTTCTTTTAAAATTATTTGCTATTCAAATGTTGACTGAAGACATGCTTTCCTGTACTTCAGAGGAAAGATTTCAAGTATTGGGGCATTATTAAAAACCAAAACAAAGCTGAGGTCTCTCTATACTTTCAGGCGGTCACTGCTGAAACAAGATTTCCACTTCAGCTAAGGGGATTATTATTATTTCTTAAAATCCTTAGGGACTCTGGCGAGGACTAATGTTCAGCATGTTTAGCCCATAGAAGTAATGAGGAAAATAATGCCCTACCTTTAGTTAAGTCTATACTGCTTGTGAATTTAAAATTGGTACATTTTTGCTAAATAAGTTTCTGCAGTATAAGTACTACTCTGAGACTTGTTTAGGTTATTTTTCCTGTGGTTTTTTTCTTTATATTGTTTGGTTTGTTTGTTTGTATAATATACAAATATTAAAATAATGGGAATTTTCTAGGAATTTAACTGGAAAATGCTCTGTAAGGTTGAAAACTACTTTTTGTTTGGTTCTTTGTTTGTTTTGGTTGACTGGGTGCTTAGAGATCATTTATACATATATGTATATGTATACACACTTATATTTTTGTATTATCATGATATTTTCTGTCATTTTCATGTTGTAAAGTGATTGATAGGTAGCAGTTGTTTGACAGGAATGCACTGCACTGTCTGGTTTTATGTGCTGGTACTGCTAGCCTGCTTGTTTCTCTGCTTTACCACAGGATGTGAGCGGGGACAGTTTCAATGTGGAAATGGACGCTGTATTCCTGCAGATTGGAGGTGCGATGGGGCTAGAGACTGCTCGGATGATACAGATGAAGCTGGTTGTCGTAAGTGAAACAACTATAGAGCAACTTTTTTGTAATATAAAAAATACTGAGATCCCAGTGTGCTCAACTGTACTTGTGGTACAGGATGAGTATTGGAAGGGGAGAAAACTCCTAGTTGTCTTGAGAAGACTGCAGAATCTGCTGTAGAGTTCTATGCTTGAGTCCATTGGCTTAGGTAGTCGAAAAATCAAGTAGGGCTACACTTCTAACGTGACTTAGTCTTCTCTTAAAAATCTTAGTTTCTTTTGATGACTGTTTCTAAGTAGATGTAGAAATCTACTGTATTGTATCATTGCAGTAGTCCTAAATGTTAGATGTACATACAGCTACCATCAGCATCAGTTGAGCTAGAAATTTTTGATCTTTCAGGCCCTAGACAATAACCTGTACCTACTGCACCTTAGGTAGAGCCTTGGTTAACTGTCTAGAGTTGGTTGTGTTACCCTTCGTGCCAGCAATTCAGGGGCAACAGTTGTATACAGATGGGGTGTTATATCAGTGCAGAAAGATTCTCTCAAGCTGAATGTTAAAAGGTTGTGAAAATGAAGAAATGCCCTCCACAGTCTGTTTTCAGGAACTCGCGTGCATTTCACCTTCTCGGTTCTAGTATTATTTAAGGTTTCGTGGGCTGGTGCAGTTACAAGCCCACTTATAGGTTAGGTCAGTTTTTGCCCCTCAGCTGACAACTGAGAAAGACTGATTTATGTTGGATCTTTTCACGCTGTATTGTTCTATTGCTGCTTGACCCATATAATAATTGGAGGTCATTCACACAGCTTGGCAGTCTGGTTTGTTGCTTAGCACTTTAGTTAACTCCAAAAGCCATTGCAGTTCTGGATGAAGAATGATTTAAACTGGAAAAACAAAATGGTGGTGTCTTATAGCCTGTTATTTCAATTAGTTCTGAACTGCAACTGGAAAGAAGTGGTTGGGCTTTGAACAAGGAGTGGGTAAAATTCATGTTGACTTTGTGAAAGATAAAAAATAAAAAGAACCAACATTTACTACAGTCGTCATAGTTATAAGCATGAAGTTGAGTTGTTCTTGTTTTCATACATGTGATAAAGTAGGAAGGTGAAAATTAAATTTTTTCAGTTAACTGCTTTTAAAAACAACATGTTAATGTGTGATAGGTAGTGGGACATCTAAGTGTCTAGGAAAATAGTTTTAAAATGTTTGAAACTGGCCTAAGGATTAAAATTATATTGCAGTGTTATTCTTTGGTTCTTAAAACAGGAATCAAAGAAAATATGCATGAGGTGCATTGTCTGTAGCATATGATCCATTTTATCCCTCTAATTACTTTACCGCTGATGTAATTTTGTACTTCTCAACTCTAAATCTACAGAGTGATTTACATTTCTCCCTTGATGCTTTGTTTGCATTGGTAGCTGTGCTTGCATATCATCCCATGAGTGCAAGTGTTTCTAGTTGATTTTGCAATACTGCAATAACATAATCCTGAGAAAAAAAGATGGTGAAGACCAGAGTCCTGTCTACTGGACTGTGTTGTACTAGTAACTCTTCCCAGGAGCATTAACTAGGGATAGAATCAGCAGTAATACAGTTTCAAACATTATCTTTCTCTCTAATAGCTCCCTGTTGTTTGGCTATTTGAAAAGTACAGAGTGGAGCTGGGCCAACAACATTCAGGTTGTTCTGACCTGGCCCTTACTTTCATCTCATGAATTCATGGAGAAGAGTCATGAGCTTGTTTTGAAAGACCTTCTTCCCACCAGGGATAGAGCATCTGAGGTAGATTGAGAGCAATCGAACAGACTAGGGAAGCTAGTGTTGACTCCATGTATAACAGACTCTGCCATAAGAGGGCAATTCAGAGCCCTAAGTTTTTCCTGTAACCTGCCTTCAAGAGGAGCTTGTGTTTCCATGGGAGAACACAAAACTTGAAAATTCATATGCAGGAGTTCACTAATCTAAATTTTGCCTTTGAGTATCCTTCTGCTGGCCCACTTTGCCTTCCTTGCTCTGTCCATTTTCGTTGGTTTGTCAAATGCCTCCTTAGTGCAAATTACAGCCAACTGACACTTGAACCTTAAGTCTTCTTTTGCCTTATTTAATTGTTTTCTTTGAAAGTTCTTTCCCAGATGTCTGTGAAGTCATGTTTTTTTTCATTGCTTACACTAGCACAACCTACCTGTGAGGGAAATCAGTTTCAGTGTCTCACTGATGGTGAATGTATCCCACACTCATGGGTTTGTGATGATGAGGAAGACTGTGAAGATGGCTCAGATGAGCATCAACAGTGTCGTAAGTATTTCAGTTCTAATGTTATATCAGCTTTGTGAAATGAGGTAGTTCACATACCAGCATATTAAGGACATACAGAAACAAGCCTGATTTAGGTACAGCTTTTATTAGAAGAGTCTCTTTAGTTTCTAGAAATAAAATAATCTAAAATAGATAAAATACTGAAGGTGTGTTCAAAAAGACGTCTCTAGGTCTTGAAATCTGAAAATTACCAATGTTTCAGTTAACTAAAAAGAGAAAAAAAGGAGAAAAATATACAGTGATATTAGTTTTATAGTTTATATGACATTTAGTAGTTCCAAAAAATCAGAAATCTGTATGTATTTAAAAAAGGAGGAAATATCAGTCAGTTGAAGTAAACATTGCTGAAGATTCTCGTACCATCTTAAGTGATGCTATTTATTTGCATTATTATTTAAAATGACCAGAGTTGTTCTATCTCATATTCAGAAAGGAAGAATATAAAATGTCCTGGTATGGGGTGAGAGTCGAGTCTTTCGTTATGATTTGGACAGCTTAAATTTAGGAAGTAATTTGTATTAGTATTTCAATTTATTATGCTCTACAGTATATTATTCACAAGTGAACTGCTGTTTTAAACTAGTGTTTAATTTTTTAAACTAGTGTTTAATGTTATTTGTATGTTTTAGACAAAGAAATCATTTAGCAGCCTAACTGCCATAGCCCTAGGCTCTTTCTTATTTCAGTATTGATAGCAAGATTGATAAAATACGTTACTCTGATTTTTTAATTTTGTAATTAAGCAGTTTAAGGACTACATACAGTTAAGTACATGATGAACAGTGGACTGAGGTGATTATCACACCAAATTACATTCTCCGTCTTCTTGCATAAGATAAGAAGAACAAGTGTAGTGTTCTAAGAAACTTTTTCCTGCTACTTCTAGTGTTAGGAGTTACTTTAAGTGATGAGGATAAGATTACTTTATGTTTCTTTTGATTCTATGTATAGTTTTTTGATAACTTTTTAAAACTGAACAGCTCTGGAGCTACTCGCTAACCCCCTTGAGTCTGAGGAGGCTCACAGGTATGAGTTTTGTGAGCATTTTGCTCACAGACTTGGTTTTCACTTTTATCTCTTGATAGGTGTTGCCAGTGCATGAAAAAAATTGAACTAACGTTAACTACTTTTTGTTCCACTCTTCCTCTGAGAAGGTTCAGCTCAACTGCTGGTTATGTTTTAACTAAGATAACTGTAGACACAAAATGCAAAATGAGCAACACCTCTGAGTTGACTTTTTAACTGGGTCACTGTAACATCATTTTCCATATACTGGTTAATCTTGAATGTTAGTAACTATAGAATGGTGCTGCTGCTGTTTTAGAGCCATGTCCTGGTATTTGTCCTTATTCTTTTAAAGGGACTTCATCTTTTTGCTTGGGAACCCTAGAAGAGTTTTTCCTTCCTGAAACATTAAACATTTTTCCTGAGGAGAATGGCTGACAGCTCTGGGAGTCACACATGCAGAATTAAAATGTATTTGTTTTATATTACTGTCTTCCTCTTGTTTTAACTCACGACACCAGTATCCCAGTAGTTGATCTTGCTCTGGAAACACTGCTGACAGAAGGAGGAATGGAGAGCCCCTGTAATACAGCAGACTTGATGCCAGTGTATAGACTGGGATGGTGATGAGATATAGCATGAGTTTGAAAGAAAGAAATGTGCAGGTGGCAGAAGGAAGGAAAAGTCAGCAGTAATTTTGGCCTTCAGCTATATCTTCTCAGATTCAATTAATTTCCCTAGAACAGAGAATTGAATTTAGCTGTAGTAAAATCAAAGTGGAATTGCACAGTTTTATGTGGTTGCTTTTTACTGACACAGCTGTCATGAGAAGAGATATAATTATTCTTCATCCTCTAGTACTTAGGAATGTAAAATAAACCTGACTGTTGAGGCCCGTGCTGTATTAGAAAGCAGTGCTTTGCATCTAATTCTGATGTGTTTACATCGTGGCATTCTAGTTGACCAAATAATGGAGTTACTGGATGATTTTGATGTAGTAAGTAGAATAATAGAGAAAACTTTAAAACATTCAGAATTAGTAACTTAATCTTTTAGCCAGAACAATTATAGGGAGGTAATTTTTAACCTAGAGGTCAACCCTTTCAGTGGAGAAAAGCAGTGACCTTGCAGGCTACAGAAGGCCTCATAGAACTATGTTATCTGCCATGTGTTTGTCAAGTGCTCTTTAACCTCCTTGAGTACACAGAAGTACAGGGGAAGAAAGTCTTGTGCTAGCATTTGTGAGAAGGATGGAGTAGTTAAAGAGGAAGTGATAATATTGTTCTGCATTAAAAATCTTAGTTGATGGAAAATATTGATTGAGTGCCTGTTTCTTGCAGCGGGAAGGACATGCTCAAGTCAGCAGTTCACATGTTCAAATGGACAGTGTATCCCGAGTGCATACTGGTGCGATCGAGTGAAGGACTGCACTGATGGAACAGATGAAAGAGTCTGCCGTGAGTCTTAACTCTTAGCACTAGATCTAGTTTCATCTCATCTCTCTGTGGCATTTTATTAAATTTGTAAGATTAAAGAGCTTGTTGATGGACAGGATGACCACAATATGCTGCTTGTTATGAGAGTTTCATTTCAGATTCTTTTATGTATTAGAGCTGATGTTCTGATACAGATCCATTATTGGCAAACTCAAATGCAGACTGCTGCCATAGGACCAGGGCTTCATGTCTGTCATCGTCTGAAGGATAATGAATATTGTATTGGAAAAAAACAGCCATGTTAAAACGGCTTAAAGCCTAGGGAGTCTCAGACCTAACTTCACACAATTTTTTTGTATCCTTTTTGCATGCTTCTTATGAAATCAGTGATAAGTATAACCTGTATAGGAAAGCAGAATTTGAGCCTGAATCACTTCTTTGAGTGACTTGAGTGACTTTTACCATTTCAAAAGCATTTGGATTCTAGACTGCAGTTTCTTGTGGAGATGAAGCAGCACTGGGTGATATTGTATTCAGACAAGCTGTTTATATTGTGCCAACAAAATGAAGATGGACAAGTAGGTTTTTTTCAGCCTAATTTCCGCAAAGTTGAGGCTGCCTGACTGACTGGTGGCAGCCTCCCTAGATCCTGGCCTAAGTTGACTACTGTTGGAAAGGACAGATGGCTACAGAATGGAGGCCAGATTTTTCAGAGATGTTTTTGCCTACTACTTATACAGCAGTGTGTAACAGCATGCCTGTTCATTGTTAGTATTAAGAGAAAGCTTTACGTTGTCATGAGTGACATGTAACATATGAGCTGCTATTCCAGCTGTTGGAACTTAGTGTGCCTTTGGGAAAAAGACATAACTGTAAACTTCACTCAGAACTAGAATTGGGGTGGACACTGGGGATGCTAAGTGTCATGGGTAAAGGAGCAAGCAAGAAAATGTTGTTAATGGCTGTGATTAGAGGAAAAAAGGGCACATGCACATGCTCTGTAAAAGAAAACCAGCATATTACATGGTCAGCCAGCTGTTAGTTTATTTTATCCCTGACTTACAAGTGCCTAAAATGTACACTCTGTAGAATGAAAGGTGATTTAGAACTATTTGGTACTCTGGAATAGAAGGTTGCTTAGACAGCCAGCTTGGAACTTTTCCATGAGATAGACCCACAGCCAGTTCTAAGGTCACCAACACAAATGGCTAAAAGCCAGGATCCAAAGTATCCCATACCATTGCTGGAAGAATATCTTCTGTAGCTTGGCTTTTTTTTTTTTTCTCTTACAGTTTAGAGAAAGGAAAGAGATTGGTAACTTAATTTAGGAAATCCACAGCACATAAAAAAATCCTGGAGAAAAGATACTTGTTAAAAAAACCCACATTATTAGTGAATTAAAAAAGAGGAACTGCTCAGAACCTCTGAGAGCACTCTGTGAGTAGTCACTGAAGGCAGTGTAGAACAGCCAGATAAAATGGTGTGGTCATCATAATGAAGTGAACCTGTGCACAGTGGGAGTGGAGTCCTAAGGACAATACTTACAATTCTTATTTTTCAGCCTAGAAGTTGCTGTGATGTTTGAAAATGGAAGTGCTCATTTTATTTAATGTTTAACATTCTCAACAAAATAAATTAAAAAGGCAGTTTGGAAAGGGGCCTCTAGATAGCTTAACAGTAGCGCTTTACTGCTGTGTGGGAAACCCAATCAGTGCTGCATCAGCCAGTAGGCCCCATGACTGTTGTGAAGGCAGCATATTTAGCCCCAGGGGGAGGGACTGCCTCATATCATTCAACAGCCTCTACTCTGGTTTATTAGAATATGTGTTGACAGTCCTTCTAAGACAGAAGAATGACTGTGACTTCGAATATTGAAAGGAGGAGTGTTTGACTAGTTTAAAGAAATGTGATGGTGCTGAAGACAAGAGAATCGAGGAGAATGTAATGACAAGACCCTTCCAGACAGGCTAGTTAATTTTAGCTGCTCTCTGTCTTTGGAAGGTGTAGAGCTTTAAAACAGAAGTCATAAGACACAATTAATAATTTGGGGATTTTATGTTTAACTATACAGTAGGGCTTAATGTAAGTCTTAAAATTTACTGTTTTGAAGCAGATTCAAATATTTGCTTTGAATATTAATTTTTCCACTATTTCATCCATTTCCTTTTCCACGCTGATATAAAGAAATACAAGAGGAATATAACTTTATGGCCTTTTCCTTTGTCATTAATTTCCCATTATTTAATTTACACTAAAAGGTTTCAAAAATAAAAATGAAACATCCATGAATAATGAAAGAAAAAAGCTATTTAGAATGGATTCTGTTATTTCACGAAGCAAAACAAAATACAAACTAAGCATGTCCGTTTACTTATGCCTTGCGCTCACTGATCTGTCTGGAAACAGATTTAGATTGTAAAGAAGATAAAGTTTTGTTACTGAATAAGTTACATTATTTAAGAAACTAGTCAAATGCACAATGTCACTGATACGAAGTAACTCAGCAATTACACATGTAAAAAAATAGAACAAAGGAATTCAAAGTCTTAGTCCATTTTACTGCTAATGGGATTAACAGAGAGAGAAAACTACCCATGCAGAGGCTAAGATAAACATCAGAACGATGTTTCAGCTGCAGGTCACATAATTAGTGCATTGAAGCTGCTTTAATTTAATAAAATTATAGTTTTTTAAATTTTCTTTGAATATATATATTAATTTTCCCCCACCTTTTTTAGTAATCAGCAGCTAGCAAATATTTTAAAACTTTAGAAATGAAGAATGAAACACAGAGTATTTTGGGAGTAAGCAGCCAATACTGGTTCCATTTTTCTGTACTACATACTTTGCTTCTTTCAGTTAAGGGTAGAATTCTCTCTCCTGCCTCAGCTTAGTTGAAAACTGAAAATCCCAGCCATTTTGGTTTGCTGTGACTAACAGAATAACCTCCCTCATACATTTCTGCAGCTAAACACTGCACTGAGGCCATCAGAGATAAAGGGGAAGTATTTTAAAGATGTGTTGTTTGAGGCTGATGGGCAGAGAGCAGACCCAGAAACTCTGTATTTTTTATTCTAATTTTTGTGTTGAGTTGCTGCCATGGGTCTACTGCCTAACCTGTTAATTCCTGCCTTCTCTTTGCTTATGCTAAATAGCCGATGTGGTCAGGAAGCGAGCAGCCAGGTCTGGGATGAAATTGTGGAGGTCAGGGTGAAAGTGAACAAAGATTAAGAACTGGAGGGATCACAAGGGATACAGTCCAAGAAAGAAGAATATGCCTGTGGTCAGAGGCTGATGTTCTTGATGTTGAACAAATTACATGTAACAGCTTCAGGACTGCAGAAGTTCAGGCTGGGGGAAATATCTCTACCAGGGAGAGTTTGAAGCAGGGAAATATCTCTACCAGGGAGAGTTTGGAGCAAGGCAAAGGCAGCCAAAGATTAGAGTGGCAGGGATCAAAATCAGGAATTAAGGCCAGAAATGAAGGTATGGTTAGTCTCCTAGCTCTCAACGCATCTCTGCTATGAACACTACCTGATAAACATGTAGCTCGTAGGACACTGAGTCTTTGGTAAATCCTTCTCCTAGTGTCTCTGATAGGCTATAAGCTGACTCATGGCAGTGAGTCAAAGGGTTTTAATTAATTCTATTTTGCAAAAAGTTTTGAAATGCTGCTGCAGTAAAGGAATGACACTTGGAAGTAGGAAATAGCCCATTTTAGTTTCTCCTTCTTGTAACTTGGGTTAGGGATAACAGAAAGTTACACTTGCTGACTGTGTAACATAAATCAGTGCTGCTGAATCAAATACCAGTTGCAACTGTTTCCTCTTACTCTTTTTTGCATGGATTTATTTTCAGCTTGCAGAACTGAAGTGTTAGAGAGCAAAATAATGTGGGCCTAACAATTCCTGTGACATAGCTTTCAAGCATCTTCCACATGTGTACATCGAAACATGCCAATTTAAATGTGTTTCCAGCTGTTGCCCCAAAATAGTTTGGGTTACAATGAGCAAGGTGCCTTGTATGTCATTTGTGCTGGTGTTTGCCAGTTGTTCATAGTTTGCAACTGAAGTGCGGGCATGCCACAGGGAAGACGGTTTGTGGAGAAGTATTTCAGCAAAGAAGAGATGCCTGTGAAGAAGGGGAGAGAAAGAAGAGCTCCCTCTCTTTCTTAGCATCCGATTGAGTGGACCTGGATTTCCCTTTGTTTGCACAAAACTTGTGTTATCTTCTAGGAACTGTGATCACTAGGAAGAGATATCTTCCGTTTCCTGTAATTAGCCAAACACTCTTGGGAGGAAAAGATAAGGAAACAATGTTCATGTTGGAGGCTCTTCACAATTAAAAGCAAAATGAAAGAAAAGTGTTCGTATTTTTCTGTCCCTTCTCTTTTCTCTCCTAATCCCATGTTCAGTCTTATACTATCTCCTTTCTCTCTTTCCTCTTACACAGCTGTATTCTTAGATGCAAACTACCTGCCTTGTCCTTTTAGTTCAGAATCTTATGCTTACTTTTTAGCTTGTTTCCAATCCATCTGTCGCTGATCCATTAAAAACAAAACATTTCCAAGTCTCTGAAAGAGATCCCTTACTTGGGTATTTACATAGTTCCTGGACACTCACAGAGCATTAATACTTTTTCCACGTGCCCCCTAGAACAAAGACAGTATGATCAGCTTCTCTGATCACTATCAGCTCTTGTGTAGCTGTAGGTTTTTATACCCAAATGCATTGCTCTGGGATCAGGTGTGTACAGAGAAATTTAACACATGCACATGCTTAATTTGTTGGATAGTTCCATTGAATTCATTGATTGCTTTATGCATAAGTGTTTACAGGATTGTTTCTAAGTTCTTTAAAATAATCCCTTATGTTGGTCTGTAAGTCATTTACATAAGTAAAACAGCCAGACTGGAAAATCTCTCATTCTGCAGGATCTTTTGTTTTAGGAAGGGGAAAACTTGTAATAAAAAACAAAGATGCTGAAGTTGATCATAGCCTTGAAAGTTTAACATCCTTGGCTTAATTAGAACAAAACCGTAACACTGTGAAGTTTCTGAGTTTGAGAATACACAACATCCTAAGAGGACATAGGAACTGTAAATTTCAGGAACTTCTTAACTACCTAAGCACTTTTAAGATCAATAAAGTATAAAACTGAGGAACAAGTAGGTAAAATAAATGTTCACCACTTGCTCTCCTGTGTTGCATTGTTTTCTATCATATTGTAAACTGTTTGGGCTGCAGATCTTTTCGGGGTGTGAGAGGGCATCTAATTTTCCCCTTTTTTCTTGTGAGGTTTTGTAGCATCTGTAAAAAGCATATACAGGACATAATAACCTAATTATAACATAATACGTGTTGGAGGAGACAGTGTAGTGATTGTCAGTAGTAGTCAGTAAATAGATTTTGTCAGTAGTAGTATGGGAAGTTGTGTTCCTGCTTTGTTTTCCTATAGATTAAGATAATTTGTTGACACTGCTTATGTATGACTCATTATAAGCTGTAGTCTAACATTCTTGCTAATACTGAGGGATTTCTTATTGTAGACTATCCAAGATGTGAACAGTTGTCGTGTGCAAATGGAGCATGTTTCAATGCAAGCCAGCGGTGTGATGGCAGAGTTGATTGCAGAGATTCTTCTGATGAAGCTAACTGCAGTAAGTTCCATATGCAAAGTGATCCCAAATAGATATGCTTTATAGACCCTCTGTTACAATTCAAGATTGATGTTTTCTGACAGATTTTTTTGTGTGTCTTTCTGTGCTAAAATCTTTCAGCGCATGGATGCAGCAGTACGCAGTTTCAGTGTGCTAATGGAGAATGTATCCCACGAGCCTTTATCTGTGACCATGATGATGACTGCGGAGATAGGAGTGATGAAAACTCTTGCAGTATGATTTTTGGTTTTTTTACTCTCTTTAACTGTTTTACTAAGAACTGGTTCAAGCAGATGGCAGGAGGTAGACTGCTTAGCTATACAGCCATCAAAAGATACTCACTGTTCTGTGACACAATATTGCTATTTCTAACCTTTTAGTCGTTTAGAGTGATTTGATTTTCTCATGTTTCTTTCCATAGCTTATGCAACTTGCAGAGGCAACTTCTTCACCTGCCCAAGTGGCCGTTGCATTCATCAGAGCTGGATATGTGATGGAGATGATGATTGTGAAGATAATGAAGATGAAAGAGGATGTGGTATATAATAATTGTAACTTCTAATGGTGACATTTTCAGAGGAAGCCCTCACTAAGTACTTCTATGGAGTTTTGACCAATCAAGATGTTCTGAATCTATTTTAATTCTGGGAAAAACCTTAGAATTCCATCTTCACCAGTTTCTGGGTTTTGTTTGTTTGTTTTGTTTTGTTTTGTTTTTAACTTACGCAGTGTTTTTTATTGTTGTGTGTGTGAGAGTTATTGAGTTGTTGTTGTGGTACTGAGTATGCTGCCAAGTAAGTTAGCATATAGCAACATCTGTTTTTCTTTTACATTTTCTCTTACATATTTTGTGGTTTTTTTCATTCCTATGGAGATTTTTATGTCAACTGTTAAGAGACATGAAGTTCCTAATAACCAAAATCAATTGGTTGAAAATGAAAATAACTCAGTTCCTGCCAAGATCTGTCATGCAAGAAACAGAAATTTTAAAGAATGAAAGCATGGGCTTTTTTCTCTTTCATTGGCCTTTTCTACAATGAGCATTATTCTCTTTTTCCAGAGAGCCTGTGTGTGTTTTGAAACCACAAAGCTATAGTTCAATTTCTGGTGCACCAGTTTGTCTAAAGCTTTTAGGTTTAAAGGTTTTAGTGTTTCTTACAACACAGGAAACTAGAAAGATTCGTGGGTCTCACAAGTATTGTTTGCATTGTACTTAGAAGGCAAAAGAAAGCATAACAAGAAAGTATAGATGCTGTTTCTTTTATATTCTTTCCCACCTGTGTGCAAGAACCAGAAGCTAAATAATGAAGGATAGAGATGCTTAGGAAGCTGTTTGGGAAGAAATTCTAAGTATTACTTGAAACATATTTCTCAGTTGTTCTTGTTTTTCTTTCCATAGAAAGTGGTCACCATGAATGCTACCCAGGAGAGTGGGCCTGCCCTGGTTCAGGACAGTGCATTCCGATTGGGAAAGTGTGTGATGGGGCTGCAGACTGTCCTGCAGGAGAAGATGAAACTAACATCACTGCGGGGAGGCACTGCAGTACGTATTAGAATCAAAAGCACACACAGAATAGCAGAAACATCAGCACTGACATCTTTTTACATTCACCTTTTCTCCCCTAAACAGTGTTGAAATTTTGGAATCTCACTATTTTTGTTGGTATTCTTTTGAGTGGTTGGTCTGAAAGAGGCATGTATGCTGTGAACAGACCATTTCTTTTGTAAATCTGTACATGAAATTTCACAAATGAGGATTTCTATCTCACGCTCCATATCCTAAATGTGTTCAAGAAGGCAGGGAAAGGTGTGCTATGTAGAATTTTTTTGTTTAAATGTTGTATACTGGTCAGAACACAGGACTGAATTCCATCCTGAGCCTTGGCTAAGTCATTTTTGCGTTTCACCTGAGATATCTGGTTCTCCATTTAGTTGTATACTGGGTTTTCTCTGTTGGTGGCAATGAACATGCATAGTTCCTGTTAATTTCACTCTTATGAGCACTGATTCCTTCTGAGAATCAGGACCATGGTATTTTACATTTTTAATGTCCAGGAAGAGGAAAATTCCTATTAATAAAATTCTAGCTTTTGGAATAGGAGGGCAGAAAAAAAAAATAGGAAATTACACTTCAGTGTAAAAAAGCGTCTCTTGCTTTGCTGAATGGTTTAGTAGTAACATCAGATATCAGCTGCAAAGGAAAGCATTTAACAGAAGAAACTGAGGAAAAGGAGGTGCAAGTCAGCAAGCACTTTGCCATCATAATTTGATCACCTATCACTGAACTTCTTATTGAGTAGTAGTAAAAGGAAAGGGAGAAGTGGTGAAAGAAAAAAGAAGAGAAAAAAAGAATAAAAACAACCCAACCAATATACTCGTAATATGTTGGAGTTACATATATACTCTTCTTAATATAATATAGTAGATTTTTTTTCTGCATGAAACAGTAAATGTTGAGGTTAAATGCCAATAGATAGAAGTTGAGGATGTGTTGCTCACAAGTAGGTTTGGTGGAACCAGTGAAAGGTGTGGTGCATTGCAGGTAGCTTCCTCTGTGCAGCTTTTTACATGGCACTTACCAGTGATGGTTCATGTAAGACTGATGCTTGTCCTTCAGCTCTGTTCTGAAAACCTGTTATGCATAGTAGCTTATGTTCTGTCTTCCATTTCCTTGCCTGCATGAATGTAAGTGTATGTGATTTAATGGAATTTGAGACATACTTTCTTGTGCAGGTATGTTTTAAGAAGCTGTTCCTGAAATTATAGACCCTGCATAGAAAAGATAGTAGCTTTGTAAATGTTAGGCAAAAAGCTGTTCTACTGGTAATATGAGTAATTGTATTTCTGAACTATTTTATTTCCTTTCCAGACATATCACACTGTGCTGCTCTGAGTTGCCAGTATCGCTGTCATTCTTCTCCTTCAGGAGGGATGTGTTATTGCCCTGCAGGATATACCATAAGTAACAATGACAGTCGTACTTGTATTGGTAAGTGAAGTACAGTGATATCTAGTAGATACCTTTTACCTTCTCACATTTCATTGGGGAAGTTTGGATTCCAGGAAGTAAGTTCCAAATGGGTGGATGGAAAAAAAGAGTCAGCAAAAGAATAAAAATCTAAGAAGTACAGGGACAGCATGGTAACACAGAAACAAGCTAGAGAGATACCCTAAAGATATCTTCCAGTAAGACCATTAAAGACATCATCAGAGCATAATTATGTTTAAAAATATTCACTCTTGGATCCCTGTTTTATTATAATTTTTTTTACAGGTCTTTTAGTGGTTACATGGGAAGAGTTTATTTCTGTTCCAGGGATGTATGGTGTTGTATGCCTGGAAAAGCTGTTACAGATATTGAAGTGTTTGATGTGTTCTGAAACTACCTATATATAAAGACAGTAGAATGTTGTACTTTAAAAATGAAAAAGGTGTTTTGTATTTGCACTATGAAATTGCTGTATCGCCTATAGGATTTCAATATACGCGTTATTTACATGAAAATGAAGAATACTTGCAGGAATGTAAAGGTAACAGGTATTTTGGTGTTGCTTTCTATTCTGTAGCTGCTATAACTTCAAAGAACAAACGTGTGGTAGTACAAATGATTTATCTTGGTAACTGGAAATAGAGTAACTTCAGAATCATAAAAATTAGCACTGCCTAATAAAAGAAACTGGATAAACATCTGTTGTGGGTTTTCAACCCAAGCTGTGGTGTTTCTGCTAGTAAAAGTATTCCAGGGTGCTCAGCCTCTAATGAGCCTTTTTGGAATACTGTGTGACTTAGGACTGTATTTGGGAAATACATAAAGGACACTTGCAAGCCTGGTGCATTCTCAGTGAGTCTTCTATTGTTCTTTCACTGCCTTGTAGACCTAGCAGTCTCATTCTGGCTTGTAAATCTGAGTGAATGTGTTTTGCTTTGCCAAGATTTAGGCATATATCTTTAGTGGGAGCAAAATTTGTCATGGAGGAGTGGCTCCCAGTCAGCAGTGTATAATTCCAGATCTTAGTTTGAATCAATGCTCTTGGTTTAAGGCCAGAAGAACGAAACTATAGTATTAGCAGAGTGTATTACTTTTTGAAACCATAATGTTTTCAATTTGTCTTCTTTTGCTTCTGGCTCAGTATATAATGAAGGTTTTTAACACACGTGGAAGCTAGAAAGCCTCTGAGATTTTTCAGTACAAAAATATGCTACCTAGGAGATATTTCAATTTCACTTACGTGTTAATAAATGTTTGATAACAGAAGTTCCGGTAAGAAGAATATTTGAGATCTCATTTTCTACTTTATTAACAGTAGAATCACCAGTTTCCAGCAGTGTAATATACTGATTCTACTCAGCTTTTCATGTGAAAGTGGTGAAACTTGTGATGTCAAAACCATGTATTAGTAGTATGAGAAATCTCCTGGGTTTTAAATATCTGCAGATAGGATGAAACACCAGAAAGTGTTCAGATCTGGTTATTTTGGGCCTTTTTTTTTCCTTTTTTTTAAGAGAAAATCGGAACTTTAAAAGTCTCTGTTTCTAAAAGGTGACTAGTTAAATATTTCACAACTTTGAAATTAAAGATTCTGCAGCAACCCTGAAAATTCCTTGAAGGGCATATCTGTGAGAACTTGCTGGGTTGTCTTAGCTACTTAGATGGTATTTTGCATGCCGGAGTGAACCTCTTTGTACTTTTTGATGGCTGGTTCTGGGGCACAGCCAGCTTTTAATTGGAAGTCAGACACCTGTTAGCATGGTACCAAGTTTGAGCTAATAAACACTGCCTTTTAACAGAACTGATTAACTTGAGTACTGCACTAACATCGAGCTAGGGCTTTCCTTCAGAGTGGGCAGTGGGCTTAAATCTATGTGAGTGTTTGTGTGCATTAATGTTCAGATCTCTTGCTGGAAGAGTACTGCATAGACATATTCTTTTTTTGTGGAAAATAGACTATGACACTCCTTCCAGTGATTTTTTTTTTCTCCTGACAGGTGTGGGTTTTTTTTGCCTGGTGGAAATATGGGGATGGAGTGGGGAGGGTGTGGGTTGTTTTCTTGGCAGCAAACATCAATTGTTTTGTTATTCAGAAAAAGAAAATGGAAACATTTGGGGAGAAAATACACAAAACCTCTTTTCCCATGCCATAGTATTGCAAACTGATATAAAGCAAGCAGATATCACTTTTATGGAAAGCATTGTTTCTAAATGTGCATTACTCATTTCACAGATTTTGATGACTGCAAAATGTGGGGTGTTTGTGACCAGCTGTGTGAAGATCGTGTGGGACATCACCAGTGCCACTGTGTGGAAGGTTATTTCCTAGAGCATCATCGATATTGTCGGGCTAACACTTCAGGTCAGTGTGCAGCAGCACAAATCTCTTGTAGTTGTTGGACTAATAGAGTTAGATAAAATGGGGCAGTTCGCATGGCTATGCTGTACAACTGTGTTTGATTTTAACTTGACTCTGTCCTTAAGGACTTCAGGTTAGGCCGGCATTCAAAACATCAGCAAAGATCAAGAGACTGCATCTGCTGGCGTGTGTAGGCTGATGGAGCTCACTGCCTCATCAGGGCTGCTTCTCCTCAAACAGTGAATTTCTTCTGGGTTCCAGTGTTTCCTCATAATTCCTGACTTCCACAGAGTTGGGAGGTTGTTGCCAGAGCCTTCCTTAATAGACAAAATCTTGCTCCTGTGGATGGCAGTTTCCTTACTTGCTGTCTGTGGAACTTGGTGGGAACAAGAAATCAGGAAGCCTCACTTTTTCTAGGACTGTGCCATGCCAGAAGATGGCTTTGCTGAATGGTGAGCTCAGACACTTGTCTGTGAGAGACACCATGCTCCTGGCTTCTAGTGTCCCGGAGTCTGAACTCTGTAGGAATGCTTGTCTCACACAGAATGTGTCAACTGTAGGCAGCTTCTCCTGGTTGTTCACCTCCTGCTCTGTTCTGAAAGCAGGCCATGGGAAGCCCTTCTCTGTGGAGACATGATGGCCTAACACACTTTTGTGTGAGGCAGGTGTTACTGCCTGTAGGAACTCGGTGGGAATTGGAGTCCCTGCTTGGCATAGCAGTCTTCTTAGAAAAGCATAAACTGCCTAGTTCCCTCCCCCTTCCTTCTTTCCTCAGTCATGTCTGAAGAGCAGTCATCATCTTGCAGTTTTCTAAGTTTGTCTTCAAGAAATAGGGATTTATTTTTTTTTAGGTAACAAAATATGCTTGATGGTACTAAGGGAAAGATTGCCCTGTTTCCAGAAAAAAGTCTGTATCTTTCACAAGAAGCTTTCTATTCAAATCAGTGTGACTTTTCAGCCAGTGAGTGGTTTGAGTATTGATTTTCTATCTTATTATGGGGGAGTTTCATACCTGCTCTAATTCAGTTTTCCTGGATTCATTTTTGCTTTGACTGGGAAAGATTTTATGTGTAGGGTGAATAGTCTTGTAGAGTTTAGATGCAGAGGGGTTTTGTAAAAGTTTTACCTGGTAGGGCTTTAAATACTTGAAATACTTTTAAGTACTCCTGCCTGCTTTGCTCCAAGTCTAGAAACCAAAGGCAAATCAAAACAAGTTAATATTCATATAGAAATGTTTATACAGACTGTAGTCTAAGCATCTACTAAAACCTTTGTGTCCGGTGTGTAGGAACCAGCATGTGTATATCTCAACGTTTGTTACCCCTGCTTTTAGCTGGCGTTGCATCAATTATTTTTTCCAATGGCCGTGATTTACTGATTGGAGATCTTCATGGCAGAAGTTTTCGTACTTTGGTGCAGTCACAGAATCGTGGGGTTGCAGTTGGAGTGGACTTTCACTTTTACCTGCACAGAATCTTTTGGACTGATACAGCGCAAGATAAGGTAGGTAGACATTTCAAGAAGAATATGTTGTTCTGTATGTGGAAGTAGAGAACTGCAAGAGGCAGAATGTGTTGATAGGCCTTCATTTTTGAGAGTAGAAACTGGCCATATTTTTGTTTTCTAAAAAAAAGCTCCTTGAAATGTTTTATGTTAATGACTGCATTTTTCAAGTTATACTATTACATGTGACATATTAAACAAAGAATCCTATTGTATGGGAATGTCTTGAGCAACTTTTAATTTTGCTCGAGATGGAGTCCAAAAAACTAATTAAGAGAAATAGTAGACATTCTTTCAAAAGTGAACAATTTTTTCTTGGTAATTTTTTGAAATATGATCGTTTAAAATGTAAAAGCTGTGTTTCTTCCAAGATGATAAAGATCAGATGTCTTCATATACTTCAAATGGCACTGTAATTAGCTTGGGTAACAAATATTGACAGTATTTTGTGTAATGAGCCAATATTCTGTTACCTTTGTTTTTTTTTATTTTTTTAAAAAGTAGATATTTTAGCTTCAAGATACAGTAATCCAGAATAATTTTAAAAAGCAGTCTGGAGACCCTTGTGAAAGTTGGACTTTACCTTGTTCTTTTTTCTGTTAGTGTAACTTAGCATTTTACGTGGACCAGTTTTGTTTCACTAAAACTCCACAATCTTCATCACTATGCTGATTGTCACCCAGAGTGGAGGAGAATCCATGGCCTGCTTTCTGTTGACACCGCTACTGGATCAATATGGTGTCACTGTCCTTATTCTGAACCTACACATAAACTGTAGTTTGTACTACAGTGCCATGTTGCTTCTGTTGGGAAGCATACTGCGTGGCTACCAAGTAGGATGGGATCTGTGTGCACTATTTTTGACTTGTTCACAATTCTGGCATTCTTATTTTCACTGCTGTGGGCTCCCATTACTGCAATTGCATTGACAATGGTTGAAGCAATTCAGCGTCAAATCTTAATTTTGATGAGACCAAAGATTTATGCTGTCTCTGTAAAATGTATAAACAGATGATAATAAGGTTTTTTTTCATTGCAAATCCCAGATGTCCAGAACTACCTTTTTATCTGCCCCAATATAGTTAAATCCTAATTAATTAATCTAATTAAGTCCCAGCTCGAATACCCAGATTAAAACAGAGACATTAAGAATGCTCTTATGTACTGCATATTTCCACCTGATGTCTTAAAGATATAATTAGAGGATGTGGTTTGGTTGTCCCTTTTGTTTTTAAGATTAAGATTAAAACTAAACTAGAAAATTGTAGGTAGTGTTCTGTTTCATCTTTATCTCATTTAGTGTACTGTCTGATAACCTAATGCCCATAAGCTCTTCCATCAGCAAGGTTTCCAAAGAACAGAATAGACAGTTAGATGATTTGCTTGATTATTGTTACCTGGACATGAAGAATATTTAAAATGATACAACTATTTCATCTGTTAATTTTCTTGCTTTTATTTCCTTGTGGTGATCTGTATTTTCATTTAAATACATTCTAAACCTCATGCTGTTGCTCCAAAAGGGATGATTCCTAGCTTTTCATATTACCCATTGTTATAATCACAACCGTACCTATGAAATTGTCGTGCTTCTGCTGTTTGCTTCAGATACCTGTGAGCTTGATTGTAAGATAACAAAATATTTCTTCTTAAGCATGATGCTGTTTAAAATTAGCCTTAAATAAAGAAGACCAGAGGCAATGCTGAGCTTTCTCCTTTCTGGCAGGGTGGAGAGGACTCCCTTTCTTCACTCAGCAATTTCCCCTTAGTGTGGTTGGTGCAGTAAGAGCTCCCCCTCTTGTTTCTAGTCACTGATGAGAGCTTTGCTAAAGCATGTTCATTTGTTTTCAATTAATGATAATTTCTAGATTCCAGAAAAGCAGATACGCTTTCCTCATCTGTTTTGGTGCATGTTTTTGCACAAGGCTGTTTTAGTGTGTTACCTTGTCCATTTTGCAGAAACAGTAGTTGAAGGCAAGTCTCCTGTGGTTTTTGCGTTGTTTTCCAAAGTTTTGCAGAAAACCCCAAGCTAAGTAGTAGCTTAGTGGGTGACTTGGTTTTATCTAGTGGCCAATTGTGGATCTGTGCTCAGTGCAGTAACAGAGGACAAGTGCCATGTGTGTTGTGATTAACAAAACATCATGTGGGCACTCACAATATTTGTATTGTTTTCAGGTTTTTTCTATTAATATTGATGGCTCTGATTTCCAAGAAGTTTTAAATGTTTCAGTTGACACACCTGAAAATCTAGCAGTGGATTGGGTTACCAATAAACTATATGTGGTCGAGACCAGTGTGAACAGAATAGATATGGTTAACTTGGATGGAACAAACCGTGTGACACTTATTGCTGAAAATCTTGGAAATCCTAGAGGAATAGCACTGGATCCAACAGTTGGGTAAGTGATATACGTCAGGTAATGGTCAAAGCTGTCAGAAATTCCTTTATTCCCATGCAAAAGGAGAAGAACTAAGAGGTACCTGGGGTTCTAAAATTCATTTTAGATATAAGATGCTTTAAATGTTTGCATTCTGTTGTAATCTGTTTTACACCTTAAATTGTTATAGGAGGGCTGACACTGCTTTTATTCCCAGTGCGTGGAATCTGTTTTATGGCTGGAGTTGTATGTTCATGAGCAGCTCTGAAAACAGAGGAACAGTGGAATTGGCCTGCAGAATAGTTGAAGTTGTACTGAAAGATATGTTGTGGTACTACTATTTGAAATAAAGTGGTGGAGTTTAGCCAGGGAAGCTAGTGCCTCCCAGCCCAACAAGCTTTAAAAATGTATGTGAGCCACGAAAAATTGGATCCTCAGAGAATGGGAAGAGGAATTTCATGCAACTTGTAGTGATGGATGCTGCTTTCATGATGCATCTATTTGTCACTGATTTATTTCTGGCAGTACACTTAAGTATAATTTTAATCAGGGAAACTCAGTATTCCTGAGGTCTTTTGGCTGAAAGCATGTTTCTTTCTAAATTAGTTCTATAAAAGAAAATGCAGATTGCTTCTTGGGCAGGAGGTATAAAGTGTATTCTCATAGTATGCCAGCTGAGAATCAAGCTCTGTCCTGAATTTTGCAAATTCCATGTAAAAGGTAGGTTGTTGGTTGTTTTTTTTTTTTTTTAAATCTCAAGGAAACTTATTTTTTTCTTTATAGTTATTTATTTTTCTCAGACTGGGATAGTCTGTCTGGTGATCCTAAAGTGGAAAGGGCCTTCATGGATGGCACAAATCGTCAGGATTTGATAAAAACAAAATTAGGCTGGCCTGCTGGAATAACTCTGGATATTGTGATGAAGAGACTTTACTGGGTAGACAGCCGGTTTGATTACATTGAGACAGTAACTTACGATGGACTTCAAAGGTAGGAGAAATACTATTCCTTGGAGGTTACAGATACACTGATTGTTTTGTATGTAATTCAGAAAAAGATTTGTCCAACAAAATGAGATACACGAAGGATGAAAATTACTATATAATGAATGTGATGCACTTTGATAACTGTGGTGTCATGCTATTTCTAGACAATCCTTAATTCCTCCATCATTCTTTGTCCTTTTTCAACCTCAGATACCTATTGCACTTCTTCCATAATGTACTTTTTTATAGCCCACTACTACAGCATAGTTTTCTAGCATTTCTTTATATTATTTTTGATGTATATATGTAGTCTTCCATCATAATTTCTTTGTATTTTTTTTGTGAATGAGCTTATTTGAAATATTCCCCTCCAAAGCACCACTTTGTGTAATGTGTATTAAGTGCTCTTCTTGCATTTTATAAATCTTTGCTGTCAGAAATTAAGTCATCGCTCACCCTATTGTGATGCTGGGGAAACTATATCACAGCATGCAAAAAAGGAGTCTTTCAGGTTTTATGGGACTTTGTCGTATAAAACAATGTTGAGAAGCCTGCTTATCTCTGCATCTGTGATTAGTGACTGTTACTCAAGTACAAGAAAAAATTGTCCCCTTTAGCATACCTGCTGCATATTGGCTTGAAAAACAGTCCTCTGCTCATTTGACAGGTTTATTGCTCAATGTGTTTTTTTACTTTAAAAATTATAAAAATAATGCTGTTATCTTTGTTCCTTTATCAGGGTTTAGTAAGGCAAGAATATATTTAGTAAAATCTCTGGTTTTTGGAGATAAAAACTTGCCACATAGAGCAACACCAAAAATCTTGTAGATGTTGTGCAAGTGGGCAAGAGGCAGAAGCATAGTCTGCGAAGAATGTTAAAATACAGCTTACTATCTACTTGCGTTACATCTTGCATCCCTAAAGCATGAATCTAAACTGCCTGGGAAACTCTTATAGTAGTGCTGTAGAATTAATCTGATTTTCTAGACCTTCATAGAATCATAGAGGGGTTTGGGTTGGAAGGGATCTAAAAGATCATCTAGTGCGAAAGTTCCAAGCCTCTGCAATGGGCAGGGATACCTTCTACTGGCCAGGTTGCTCAAATCCCCATCCAGTCTTCCTTCACAACTACATTAAAATGGTACTGTAGTGTTATTGTTATATCTTGTGTGAGGACTTGAATGTCTCTCTTTATCTCCTACTATTTAGGTAAAAACCCCACAATATCTTGCATAGAATAGATACTGATTTTTAGCATTTGTTTTTCTTTGGTTTTGCATGGGTGAGTAGTTTAAGTCAAAGTGGTGGGGGTTCCTTTTTTTGTTTTGTTTTCTTTGTTTTATTTTGTTTTTTTTCTTTTACTGCATACATAGGACTTTATTTTTTACATTCAAGGTTTTTTGGCTATTTTGAATTCCTGTAGGTGTCTTTGATTTCCCCTTTCTCTAATTTTCTCTCAGTAATAATAAACTCTTTACTACCTTTTGAGATGTTGTCTTTACTCACTGTGTTTTCTTGGAAATTGCTAACACTGTTCATTGCTCTGTTTTCGCTGTTGTGTCTTTTAAGTTTATGTGCCCTGTACATTTACCTTAATCTCTTCAGCTCATTTGGTCTTTTTTATTTGTACTTTTGCAGCTTCTATGTAGAAGCCAGTGAATGAATTAATAATCAACTTTCCCTCTAGTAATAAAATTATTTTCTGGATAATATTTTGTAAATAATTTTAAAACCATCTTTGTGACAGGAGAACAATAGCTCATGGAGGCTCACTGATTCCTCACCCATATGGAATCACTTTATTTGAACACAATGTTTATTTCACTGACTGGACCAAAATGGCAGTGGTGAAAGCTAACAAGTTCTCAGAATCTAACCCTCAAGTCATCTACCAGTCTTCACTGAGACCTTATGGAGTGACAGTTTACCATGCTGCCAGGCAGCCATATGGTAAGACAGCAAGCAGATTATTAAGGGAGGTGTAGAAACTGTATTACCAAAAAAGTTGGTAAAAATCATAAGAGGTGATTATTTTGCTGTAAAGAACTAATAATTATGATACATAAATTTGTATTGTAAAACTAGACTGGGTTTCATTCAGCTCCTGCAGCTAATAAACTGTCAAATGCAACATTTAAGAGTGGAGAGGCTTATTAAACGTATGGATATGTGATTATGAGCAGTATTGGTGTTTGTGACATTTTTTCTTCAACACAACAATGAGGGTGCAGTTGGAAAAGGCTAGCAGTGTGAAATAATTCTGCGAGATATAATTCTGAAGTAGAACTATATGTAGAACATTATAGCCCAGAACTATATGCAGAAAACTATAGCCTCAATGCTGTGTGCCAAGTATCTCTGTACAGAATGGCATGCTTGAACACCTGTTAGCTCTGATGTGGTTTTGGTGCATTTTAGGGTAGAACTGATGGTGTATGATTTCCATGTGATGTAATTCCCACAGAGCTCACATGATTTATTGTGGATGTTTAAAAAAATCCTGAAAAATCAAGATAATGATGCTGTTATATTAATAGACAAAGTTCTAATCCAATCTGTATTATTTTCCAGTGAGAAATCCTTGTGGAAGTAACAATGGGGGATGTGAACAGATCTGTGTTCTCAGTCACAAAACAGATAATGATGGACTGGGTTATCGCTGTAGATGTATACTGGGCTTCGATCTACACGTAGATGGAAGACATTGTGTTGGTAAGAAAATGCCTTATGATCGCTGAATATAGCACTGTTCCATATAGCTCTAGAGTTATTTCTAGAACACCTTTTCTCTTTCCAATAGCTTTGTGGGGTTAGTATGCCAAAGACTATGTTTTTTCATCCCAACTCCTGCTGACAGCTTTAAATGTAATAATTTTTGCTCAAGTTAATTTCAAGAAACAACAACTTAAACTCGCCACCTTTTGTGAGCACTTTAAGAAAATTTGATATGGAATATACGTAGACAGCTGTATGATTAAGATCTTAATCCTGAAATTTAGCATGGATACTTGCTAATATGCAGATGTTGTATTATTTTGAGCACATAAACCTGCTTTCTTGTGCAGTAACACATAGACTAGGTTGGTTTTCTCACTTGGGCACATAAGGCAAGAATAAAAGATTGAGTTTTGGAGCTGTGAGCTTCCATTAGCAATCTGCTGCTTCCTGTTTGAGAGCATACTTGTCACTTATGGGAGGTTTGGCATGTGTATCTGTTGGCAAATTAAGCCAGACATGTTGTCTGTAGTTTTACTGTGTGACCATGTGTTTATCTGGATAGCTGCAGTATGGTTTGGTTATTTGGCAGCTCCACAAAGCCTGTGACTTTGTTTGGGTTTTTTAATAGATGATTGTAAAGGGATCACAGAAAATAGTTTCTGCTTTTATAGGACCAGAGTGACAATGCAAGAGGAGTACCTGACCACGTCACCTAATATTCTGCGTTGGGTCCTGGTTTTCTTCTTCAGTTTTTAGGTCTGCGTATATTGAAATTTCTATTTTCTCAGTCTTCTTTTTTTTCTGTTTCCAGCCTGTTAGTATTGCCAAAGGAAAATAAAACTTTACGGTTAATTAATGCCCACTTTGTCTCACTTTGTGAATAAGTAACGACTGAGTCTGAGCTCTTGTTTTGCAGCTGTACAGCAGTTCCTGCTGTTTTCATCCCAGCTGGCAGTGCGGGGGATCCCATTCAATCTCTCCACCCAGGAAGATGTGATCATACCTGTAACAGGGAGCCCTTCATACTTTGTTGGAATTGACTTCTCTGCTCAGGATGACACCATTTTTTTCTCAGACACAAGTAAAGACATGATCTATAAACAGAAAACTGATGGTTCAGGTGAGAATCATTCTTAGGAATTGTAGAGTAATTGTCGTAAGGAAAGTAGAATGTGTATTTCTAAAAAGAAGTACAAAAAGTCACATAGTGAGATATGCAGATAAATCTGTGTCACCCCATTAATCTGGAAACTGTCAGAAATGTTTGTTCAACTCATATTAAGCTCGTTGAAGTATCCTGTCCTTTGACAAACTCGCTGAATGTGTTGGGGAAGAACTACCTGTGGCATTTTTCACGAATAATATTTGTCATCACCAGTCTGTTTAAGCACACAGTAGTATGAAACTGAAATTCCTTTCTAATTTCCCTGTCTGGATAGCAGGATGGTTGTTATGATATTGGAAAAAGAATATTATAGTTGTGAGATTTTTGGAAGTCCTATTTGTGGTAGTGTGAAAAATGTTTATCTCCAATTTATAATAATGATTAAATATATATTAAGACAGCATATAGTCTTCTGAGCTTACTTGCTGCCTTGGGTCAGAGTAATGGTAGACTGCAATTGACAGTTCCTATGCAAAGAGTAAGTAAGGTCTGGCTGTTGGGCAAGATGTCTTTACCACATTGACCTTCCTGACCTTCATTCATAAAACTCCTCTCAGTGTAAACTTAGATTTTTCTCTCAGCTAGTCTTAATTTCTTCTCTACTGGGGTTGCGCTCCTGAGCATATACCTCCTTTGTCTGGAACAAGGTGCATCTCTCCTTTCCTTATTGATCTTTACATAAAATAGCAGAGAGGCAGCATTTTTACTGAGTAAAACCAGTAGGTTTATGAACAGAATACTGCATTCATGCTATTTTCCTTGTTCCTAAACATTTACAATTGTTATGTGTATTCTGAATTCTAGGAAGAGAAATCCTGACGGCTAATAGAGTGGAAAGTGTTGAAGATTTGGCCTTTGACTGGATCTCAAAGAATCTATACTGGACAGACCCTCGGTACAGGAGCATTAGTGTGATGAGGCTGGCCGATAAATCTAGGAGAGCTATTGTTCAGAATTTAAATAATCCTCGCTCAATAGTGGTTCATCCAGTTATTGGGTAAGTTTAGCTTTGATTCTCCCTTGAAACTATATGAAAAAATTGGTGGGGTTAAGTTTACATCTCATTCTGGATTTCTGTTTGGGTTTGTGTTCTTTTCCATCTCTTCAGTCCTCGTCTTTGTTTTATTCTTGCCTAGGATTCAGCACCCAGAGGAAAGGGCAAATTGATACACATTCCATGTGAAAGCAGCACTCAAAAGAATTCGCTTTAAAAGCACCATTTTATTTTTTTTTTACTCCTGTGTGTTGATAAACAGGCAAAGAAACTTTGTTTCTGTGTATCACTTGGATCAGAAAACTGTTTCTCATAGTTGAAAGATAGTTTTCTAAGTTATTTTTAACATGCTTTAAGGTTCCAGAATGCTAACCTTGGTTCCTTTTTATTTCTATCTGTATTTCTTTATTTGAAACATATTAGATACTACTGTCTGTGTTTGATATAGACGTTACAGGATGTGATTCTGTGTACATAAAAGGAAGCCCTGCTTTTCTTTGATGCAAATGCCTAACCTCAAATTCAACACTGTTATTTGGCCATGCCATGCCAGCATTTCTTTCACAGCATAATTCAGCTTCCTGCTGCCATACTACTGAATTTCTTGATTCTTGGATATTGAATTTTCATGTTTGGTAACCAAATCGATTATTTTTGAAGTCATCTCATGAGAATAATGTTGAATTTGTATCCTTTTTTATTTCCTACTTGGTAAAGTTATTTATCAATAGCTTCAACTCTGACTGTAGGCATAAGTCGAAAGGATCAGGATAAAGTTATTTGTAATATTCATGCTTACAGATGTTACAGATATTTTATGTCTAAAGGGACAAACCACTTAGAAAGATTTTGAAAGCTGTTGTAAGAAGGATAAATACTACTTGTCAGTGCCACTACCAGTTGAGGAGAGGGTCAGCATAAAACTGTGTTTTTTTAATATATGTACAGCTTTGCGGTGCAAAGAAGAATGTTAATACTGTTCAAATGCTTGCTGTGTTTAATTACATTGTATCACTGGGTTTTTGTCTTATGACATGTATTTTCAGGTATATATTCTGGACAGATTGGTTCCGTCCTGCAAAAATCATGCGGGCCTGGAGTGATGGATCCCATGCATTGCCAATTGTGAATACAACGCTAGGCTGGCCTAATGGCCTAGCCATTGACTGGAGGTAAGGACAACACAGCAAGCTTTTGTGCAGATGTGTTTCTTCCTCAGAACTGTTAGAGCTTAAAAAGAAAGGAATTCTGTCAGATTGTGTGCACTGGTGTTTTCATATTGAAGACCTTATATTTTGATTTCTTTAAAAAACAGTGAAAGGTAAGATCTTCTCAGGATCCCTCTCCACATGGCCCAATAGTTTTTTGTCAGGTTTAAGATTATTATTTGAGAAAATGATAGTGCTTCCTAATGGAAATAATGTCATTTGAAGAGATATGACATTTTTGTTGTTTCTAGTTCTTTAAGGCTGTATTGGGTGGATGCCTTTTTTGATAAAATTGAGCACAGCACCTTTGATGGGCTGGACAGACGGACTCTTGAACATATTACTCAGATGACTCACCCATTTGGCCTTACTATTTTTGGAGGTAAGTCTGGCAGTGGAAAATATTATCTATTATTATCACAGGTTGTTTTGGTTTTGTTTTTAAATATGATGATCTGTGAGTATGTGAGATAAAATATGGCCTTTGTAATACTGCTTTTCCTATAAGAAGCTCTCTTGCAAGTTTCTGTAAAATTGTCTATTTAGTACTTTTTCATTTTTAGGACTGTTTTAATGTATGTTTGTGTTTGAATACTTTGAGGCAGATCAGATAACTCAGTACAATAAGGCAGATTTTGCTGTGCTCCCAAGGTGGGCTACTCATGCGGGAGAGATGAGGTAAATCACCTCCCTAGGGACAATCAGCAATTTCAGGATTCTATTAATTGCATGTAGTGTCTTATCACTGGATTTATGTTGTATGTGAAGAAGGGTGTCAGCATCTGACCCCTTTTGATTTTGGGTAAAAATATCTTCAAAAATATTCTAAAATTTTCTTTAAAGTTGTCTTACTGAATGACTTTTAAAATTGCCTTGGAATTTGAAATGCCAATTGAGTCAGTTATGTCTCAATTTAAGTGAAATCTGAGAGCACTTCTTTTTCCTGAGTTATGTCTGCCTAGGACTGGAGGACTCTAACTACATTTAGTGATAAAAGTCCTTGTATTTTTTGAGAAACAGTTATCAAAAAAATGGAAATTTACATGAGAAGTCTTTCAGTTTTTGCTCATCATGCTTCATCTTTTATGTCATACTGCTCTGTAATTGTTATATGTTAAATGTCTTTCAAAACAGGTTATGCCTACTTTACTGATTGGAGACTTGGTGGAATAGTTCGAGTGAGGAAGTCTGATGGAGGGGAAATGACTATTATTAGGAGGGGCATAAGTAACATTATGCATGTTAAAGCATACGATGCTCATTCCCAAATAGGTGAGCTCTTTAGTTGCACAGATAGATTAAGAAACAAAATATCAGTACTCCAGGTTTCCATTTGCAATTTTAGGAATGGCTTTACTGAATTGTAACCGCTGGCAGGCAGCACAGGCACTTGCAGTCACACGTACATTTCACTATTATGTGACTGTGTGCAGTTTTCCTCCACCACTTCTTTTACTGTATTTAATAACCTTGTAAAATGAAATTATGATTCCGTTGTATCTTGTGTAATTGTATCACTGATTACAATTTTGTATTTATTTTTTTCTGGTAGAAGTTTTAGTTAAACTGAACTATTTACTTTGAGGAGTTGGGTAAAAATTGATTGATCAAACTACTCTTCTTAAAGGAATCACTGTGCATAAATCACTATTTATTATTTTCACTTCTCATTTCTGTGCCATTCTATGACCTAAACCAAGGATTTGGTATTGTAGTTAATTTAGTAGAACACCCAATACACTTACCAAACATATGATCAAACTATGTGCTAAGGCTCACCATCAGTTTGCTGTCCAAAGATTTGATCAGGTCCCTCAGTCTTGCTCTGACAAAAGTGCGTAGTGTACTTGTTTCTACACAGTTGCTGAAAATTGGCAGAAAATTGGATGAAATTTAGTAGTATGTTCTTGGCTTCCATAAACATTTGTGTTAATGAAGAGTATATGGAATGTGGGACTTATGACTTACTACTACTGTTTCTGTCAGTGAACTTGACCCTGTTTTACAGTGTATACAAAACAAGGTTTGCTACTGCATCTTTTTGTTAAACACTTTCACAGTTACTATACACTTTTAATACTTCCCAAGCTGCTATCAGTAGTGTATACATTGATCTTCTTTGTCACTTTTGAAGGCTCAAACTACTGTAATAGAGGAACAAATCCCAATGGAGACTGCAGCCACTTCTGCTTTCCAGTACCAAATTTTCAAAGAGTTTGTGGTTGTCCTTATGGCATGAAGCTGGCTTCAAATCAGCTGACATGTGTTGAAGACCCATCCAATGAGCCACCCACTTTGCAATGTGGCTCCTACTCATTTTCCTGTGGAAATGGAAGATGTGTGCCTCGGTACTATCAGTGTGATGGTGTTGATGATTGCCATGATAACAGTGATGAACAAAACTGTGGTTCTTTAAGTAAGTAATCTCTGTAATATACAGTTACTGTTTGCGATTTGCAGTTCAGAAAGCTTGGGTCAGTCTGATTTCATTGGAATAAACCCTAGTTTTTTAGGGTTGTATGTATGGATTAAACCTGAAATCTAGCTGGGAGATTAGTTACTTTGGAAATTATATGGATAACTGTTGGGAATGTGGGATTCAACACTGGCCACCTGAAAAATGCTCAGAAGTACTCATATCTCACTAGTTCTCAAAATTCCGTTTACAGAGTAACAAAACCTTATCTTCTGAAGAAGAAAGTTGTCTTTATTCTTAATTTTTTGTGAATTTTGAAAGATATTGGGATATCACTTGTCTTATTTTGATGCATGGGGAGGGACAAACCATCTTAATAAGGACGAAAAGATTTTAAAAATAGCACCATAAGAAAAATAACAAAGCCATATGTACTGTTCAACTTTCTTCTGAGTTTAGAGCAGCATCTTTCATTTCATTTAACAACTGAGTAAAAATTTTATTGTGTTCATTATATTTGGGCACTTCTGATCTACTTGCTACATGTAGATTTTTACAGTGAAGTGGATTAAAGGCACATTGGTTCATTTCCCAGTTTTACTGTTAAGTGTCTCACACAAAATAGTTTGTTGATCAAGTAAAGTGGGATAATTATAGTTGATAAGATATTGTAAAGCAAGTTCTTGGCTTTTAAGACATATTTGGTGCTTCTTTATTCAAAGTTAATACTTTCTTTTAAATCACAAACATGAAAATAGGTCACAATAAAATGTGATCCTTAATGTGTAGGACTAACTAATACGACCAAGACACAAAGCATTTCTTATTTGTGTTCTATTTTAGAATAACTAGAATGTTGGGGTTTTTTTGAGGAAACAAAAATATAAAGCAAATGGCTACTTGAAGAAGATACTTTTCTGTTTTTCTATTTTTATTGATTCTTTCAATGTAAAAAAGCTTGTATTCTGTTCAGTTCTGCAGCATGTTGGCATGACAAACATTTTTGTTCTAAGCAATGTACATTTTGGAATTTGATTAATATTTTAGACATTCTGTAAGTATATAAAATGTACTGAATACTCTGGCAGGGAGGGCAAGTTTTAGAGATCTTTATCACCATGTTCTTCTGTTTTGTTTTTGATTTAGACAATACTTGTGCTTCATCAGCTTTTACCTGTGCCAGTGGGCAGTGTATTCCAGGTCGATGGCGCTGTGATAAACATAATGACTGTTTTGATGGCAGTGATGAATTGCATTGTCCTACACAAGGACCCACTTCATGCCCTGTAACCCTGTTCACCTGTGATAATAGAAGATGTGTTCCTAGGATCTGGCTATGTGATACTGATAATGACTGTGGTGATGGGTCTGATGAAAAAAACTGCAGTGAGTATCACAGCTGTCTGTTGTTTTTCTAAAACACTCAGTATGACTACATAGATATGTCTATTGGTGGAAGGATAATAAATGAAATTAGGAAGAAAGAACTAATATTTTGCAGTCTGGAAGATGTGAAAAACTCATTTAATTTGAGCTACCAGAGGCAAGTAGAATGCAGGAAAACAATTAAAAAAACATAAAAAAGGGTCAAATGTGATAATTATAATCATGGTGCTGCATAATGCATACTTCATGAGTGATCTCATTAATGACTGATAGTGTAATTAGCTAATCTAGTCTGGAAGTTTTTACCACAAGTAAGACAGTAGTATTTCCATGTACATCCTTTAGTGCTTTTACCACCGAGTGGAGTCTTCTGATTATTTTCTATGAGTCCAAGCCTACATATGCATAAATAATTACGTGATACTAATGTATTAGTACTTGTAATTTATATGATTACTTGTTGCCGCATTACATCTTACAATTTAGTGATAGTGTCTTTCTACTGCCTCAGTATTACGTTGATTTCAGAACAGAGAAAAAGAAAGACATCTGCATTTATTGTCATTCTTAATAGCTTTCACAGGTACTTGTGAACCTAGGCAATTTCAGTGTCCAGACCATCGCTGTATTGACCCATACTATGTCTGCGATGGAGACAAAGACTGTGTAGATGGTGCTGATGAGCATGACTGCAGTAAGTGTAACTTTGTTGAATGCCTCTTTATTGTTTCCTCACTATTGCCCCCTGAGGGGTCTTTGGTTGCCTCATATTATCAGCTTCAAGATAGCAGAATGCATAATAAACCTATCCATAAATTAATCTTGTTTATGATACTTGGTTTAGCGTTTTAGTAAGCCCTTTGATCTGTAGGTTGGTTGCAGGGGGCTGAAATCTGTTTCTTCTGTTTTCTGTAGATTCCAAGGTCACTACATTTTCTGTATCCCAGGGAAATCATGGTATCCAGTGGAACTGGCCACCTGTAGAAAAACTGGGTGCAGTCTAGCTCTGTGAATTCAATAACAATATTTTTTCTTTTGTAGTATATAACTGCAGTGCCACAGAGTTCAAATGTCTCAGTGGAGACCAGTGTGTCAGCACTTACTACAAGTGTGATGGTGTTTTTGACTGTAATGATCACTCAGATGAAACTGACTGCCGTAAGTACATTGATGCTAAAGGCTTCGGTTATTATGTGATGCTTCTGAAATTTTCCTTTACCTGCACTACTGTTCTTAAAACTTCACAATTCTTTTTAGGGAACTTGTCTGGAAATATTATTTTCTGAGCAGAAATTTCAAGCACAGTAGGACCCAGCTCAGGAATAGATTTTTCTGGCAAAGAGTGGAGCTTGCATTCCTTTTGGCTTAATGTTTTGTCTTACTTGGCACCTCAGCCCCAGGGTTTAAAAGTAAAATTAGTAATTCTATTCATCTAGAAAACTGAAAACCTTTTATCTGTTGAGAGTTAGATTGCAACATTTCCTAGAGTAATTTTTTACATTTAATTTTGTTAAAATGTTGCAATACAGTGTGATTAAAACTGTTTTCAGCATGTAATTTCTTTTTTGCTGTGGACATGTGCACAGGTATCTTTATCTGTAGATATAAAAATTGCTTGCTCAGAATGGAATAGCTGAATTGCCTTGTTCACCATATTACAAAGTAGGAGTTAAACTAATCAGATTCTGAATTGTGTAAATTGACTGACTTTGATTCTATGGCCTGTTCTAAAAGCAACACAGTTCTTAATTGTATTGTAACTATTTATGCAGGAAATTTACTGAACATAGTGATTTTGCTTCTCTGTCTAAAATTGAAATGGCTTCTGAACTGTTGAATGTTACTTTTTTAGCTACAAGACCACCAGGGATGTGCCACCAGAATGAATTCCAATGTCAGTCAGATGGCAATTGTATTCCTGCTAACTGGGAATGTGATGGGCATCTTGACTGTGCAGATGGCTCAGATGAACATCACAGATGTCTTCCCAGGACCTGTCCACCATCTCTTTTCCGCTGTGATAATGGCAACTGTGTCTATCGAGCATGGATCTGTGATGGTGATAATGACTGCAGGGATATGAGCGATGAGAGAGATTGTCCTACTCAACCCTTCCGGTGCCCCAGCTGGCAGTGGCAATGTCCAGGTCACAGTATCTGTGTAAATCTGAGCAAAGTATGTGATAATTCTGCTGATTGCCCTAATGGAGCTGATGAATCTCCATTGTGCAGTAAGTTACTGTTCAAGTATCTTCTATAGCCTACTGTGTGCTACAGCTTCAGAAATAAATGGATTTCAGCCTGCTGTATTTAGTGCAGCAACATTCTAGCAGAAATTGTAAGCATATTGAGATTAGAGCACAAATTACTTAATGTAACTTGCTTGCAGTGAAAGGAGACTGTGATAATGACATTTATTAGCTGTGTCTAGTCTTGTTCCCTGAATTCAAATGTGACTTCCACTGACTTCATTATAGGTTTTTATATAGCAATATGGGAATGAGCTTTGTGTCCCTGAACATGTTCACTAAAGCATGGTATGCTTTAAGTTCAGGTGAAATGTGATTCAGTCCTTAATATTTTCTTTTAAATTTCTAACTTCAAAAATCATGAAAAAAAATCTTAAAAGTTCATGTGTAGCTAGAATTTGTGTTTATGTTGATTATGAGCTGATTTGAGCATAACCTTTTTCTTTCTTTCCTTCTTTCCTCCCTTCTTTCCTCCCTTTTAATCAATGCACTTTCTCAGATGAACCCCAGCCAGGTATGATTATAAATGATTTTAAATTATTGTTTAATACAATTTTAGGGTTGGATTGGCACACTGATTTTTTTGTGTAGTTCTAGCTAGTTTTGAAAAAATTGTTATAAATGCTAAGCCTTCTGTTTAGCATCCATTTAATGGGATTCAGTAGTACATACTGCGTTGTTAGTTGCTTTTATGTGCATTGCGTGTGTTAGATTTTGCATAAGTCTCATATTGCATAACTGATGATCGTGCAGTTATGTTTTAGCAGCAGTCTTAGGCTAGTAATGCAATTGCAAAGTATTAAATTTAGCATAAGAAGCTTTTATTAACTGTTTGCTGATTTCCTTCCCCAATGCCGTTTCAGATCAGGAGAGCTGCTCTGACAATAACGCTGGCTGCACTCATGAGTGTATTCAAGGACCCTTTGGAGCTCAGTGTACCTGTCCTTTTGGATACCAGCTTGCAAATGACTCCAAGACCTGTGAAGATATTAATGAATGTGACCCTCCAGGCTTTTGTAGTCAGCACTGTTACAATGAGAGGGGGTCTTTTAGGTGTTACTGTGATGAAGGATACATTTTAGAAACCAATGGGAATGCTTGTAAAGCAGCAGGTGAGGAACATTGATGTCAACCTAAAAAACTACAACAGTGTCTGGAAAATATCCAGCTTTGTCATTTTCATATTGTTCTTTTTTAAAAGACTTGATGCAAACAGCCACTTAAAGTTGTTCAAGACAGATGACCCAGAGTATTAAGACTGTCATCTGAGGGTTTTATTGGAAACTATTATTTCCTTGAAATTAATGCATTTAAAGTAAAATTTAACCCTGTATTTTTTTTTTTAACCCTGGAGTTGTTAAAAATAATACTCTACAAAATAGCAGTGCCAGGCACGTGTAAGCCATAGATTAAAATTTGCTCTTTACGAAGTTCAATGTTTAAATCCCAGCCTTTCACAAAACTTACTTAGTGCCTATGCCATACTTGCTCGCTTCTGAAGAGTAAGCAACACCTCTACAGCCTACATGTCTGTTGTTCTGTATCTCTCACATAGTACACTGACAGTACAAAGGAGCTATATACTCAGCGGAATTTGTCACCACAGGTTTTCTGGTTTAAGGATACACTCGGGTTGTGGAAGACTCTTGCAATTTACCTGCAAATATATTTAGCCTTTACTAACAGGGAGATTCTCATAGTTTGCTGTCTTCATGTTGCTATTCTTCAGTTGTTTTTCAGCAGTTTACCAGTGTAAACTGCTACACAGCAAGCAGCTGGCTTTCCTGTAATCTGTTTACTCTCTTTCCTGGTCCCCACGCAGTCAAAAGGTAGGAAAAAAAGAGCTGGCTGGCTAAAAGGAAGCAAGAACCAGGCCAAGTAGAGTAGCTGGTAGTACAAAGAACTTAGGGGATTGAGTCAGGACTCGGAGCTGAGAGTAGCTTATGGAGGAATGAGTGTTGGATGTCCTTATGGCATCCAACTAGCAAACTGGTTGGACAGTGGGGAAGGAGACCTGAAGCCCAGATATGAGACTCAAAAGGAGAGTCTGGTAGAAAGAGTAAAGAATGGAGAAATGGTGGAGAAGAGCCAAGGTATATGCAGGATGGACAGACTGGATATGGTCAAATATTGTTTTGGAGGTTGTGAATACTCCGTCTCTGGCCATGTTCAAGGCCAGGTTGGACAGAGCCTTGGGTAACATGGTTTAGTGTGAGGTGTCCCTGCCCATGGCAGGGGGGTTGGAACTAGATGATCTTAAGGTCCTTTCCAACCCTAGCTATTCTATGATCTTTGCCTAAGAATTGATTTGAATTTGACCTTTCAATATGTGTACCTAGATACAATAGGTTTGATGGTATGAAGCCATATCAAATTTCTCAGTGTTTCTTATTCTCACAGAATTACTGTTGAATTCATTTATTTAATTTTGTTCTTCCTTTGACAGAGTCTGGAAATCTTCTTTTGCTGGTGGCAAGTCGTAACCAAATTGTTGTGGACAACATCACCTCTCAGTCACACAGTATTTATTCTCTGGTTCGGGATGGGAAGAATATTGTGGCTATTGATTTTGATTCAGTCACAGATCGTATCTTTTGGTCTGATATAACAGAGGATAAAATTTGGAGTGCTAATCAAAATGGGACTGACAGAAAAATAGTAAGTTTTGCCATTATTCTTGTCTCTCTATTGCGGAGGGAAAATGAAGAAACTATCTCCAGTTAAGAAAGGGGAATTCCAGCATAGTTAAAAGAAAGATAACACAGACAAAGTGAAACAACCTCGTAGCTATTAAGTCAACATTTCATATAGTTTTTTGAAAAATAAAATTGAATGCTTTCAAGAAGCCTTTTTTTAACATCAGGCTATAGCTTGATTTTCCTATTAGTAGGTGCTAACTTCTTCAATAGAGCCACTGAAGTTAGGAGTTTTGGGGTGTTTGTCAGCACTTTGGATGTGTAGATTGTGACTCATTCTGCATAAGAGATTCAAAAGTGTTGGAGATGTCATTCCCCATTTTCCATATCTATCAAAATGCAACAGGTAAAAAATTAGTATCAACCAGTTTTTGCTGTCTCTCCTTTTCTGTTTTTAATATTTTGTTATTAAACAGGTGTTTGACAGTGGTGTCACCGTGACTGAAAGTATAGCAGTAGATTGGGTAGGTCGCAATCTTTACTGGACAGACTTTGTTCTGGAAACAATTGAAGTCTCTAAAATGGATGGGAGCCACAGGACGGTGCTGATCAGTGAAAATGTTACAAACCCAAGGGGACTAGTGTTAGATCCCAGAACTGAGTAAGATTCTTTTTTTTTTTTTTATGTTTGGTTTTGAAAAAATGCATAATTTATGATGTGACAATATTCAGATTTGAGATATGCCCAGATTTTTTTATAATTGCAAGTGACAAGTGCAAGAGAAAACTTAAGATTTTTTTAATTAGTTTTTGCAGAGTTGATTTAATTTTTAGTCATATGGTGATTTTGCAATCTGTTGCTCTGTTGACTGTAACAAGATGTTATTTTTCCTGTAAAACAGATTTTCCTACATTTGCTTCCTAGAACTATTAATTCAAAATTCTGACATATCATTATGAGTTGATGGTATACCACACACTTATATGTAACATGATATGGTATGCCTACCTGGCAAGGAAACATGTTCCTTCATAGCCCCAAATCTAAAATAATTATCTGTACTATATTAATGTTATCACAAAATCACTTTCCCATTTCAGGCAGCAAATGGCATAGAGTAAATCAAATATTGTGGTTTGAGCTGTTCATCTACAAACTTCTACTGTTTTTTGAGCTTTTCAGCCTGTAAAAATACAAACCCATATTGAATGATTATTTAGGAACTGGAGAATCAGATTATAACCAACTTTGAAAAGCCATGATAGCAGTAGCTTCTATATGCTTCTATTACTGAGAAATGAAAACAGCAATAGAAGTATTAAAAGACTTTAGAACAGAAATTATGGCAATATCTTAAGTCAGCATATTGCTGAAATGAATAATCATTATCGCTGTATAGGACTTTTCTTAAAAGGTTGTTTCTATTATTTTGAATGAGTTTTTGTGTGATGTTTCTCAATAGGCTGCTAGTTTCTTTTTCAGATTGGTAACCACAGGTTACTTTTTTCAGTGCTCATGTAATGTTCTGGACTGACTGGGGCCAAAACCCTCGAATTGAAAAAGCCAGCATGGATGGCAAAATGCGAACAGTGATTATTAACAATAAAATCTACTGGCCCAATGGACTCTCTATTGATTACCCAAATAAGCTTCTTTATTTTGCTGATGCTTATCTTGATTATATTGATTTTTGTGATTACAATGGAAACAACAGACGACAGGTGATTGCAAGCGATCTGGTAAGACATTAATAAGAAACCACTGTTTTCCCATAGCCTTCCAGGTAGTCCTTAACCTATTTCCACTGTCATTGCACTGTCAGAGCCTTGAATGTATTTTTCTTCAGAAGACTCGGGTGAAGCAGATATGAAGTATTTAAGCTGCTTGCTGCAGCTGTGCATATCCTATTCACAGTCTCTCAGATCTGACAGAACCTGGAGTTGAGTATAGACTTGGTGCTTTAGAGTATTCTGGTTTTCTGTCTGCATGCATGAAGTGTAAAGGTTACATTTGACACTGCTATAGACAAATACAGCACAAAAAAACCTGGAAGAACTCCCTGGTCACCTTCTGTATTTTATGGTTGCTGCTATTCTTGGCAGCAGTGAAAGGTTTTGTGCTGCCAGGACTTGCTGTGTGCAGGGCACTTCATAAAGACCATCCCTTTTAAAGGCTGTCTCTCAGTAAACTGCTTGTAGCACTTTCCCTGTACCAGCACAACAGTTCAGATGTTCAGTTGATACACATAAGCTGGTATAAATAACCACATGTATATTCCCAAAAACTGAACCTTGGAGCTTTTATTTTTAGCTAGAGAGCCAATTGTGAAATAGGAGCCAGTGCAATCTTCTTGTGTTTTTCTGAAATTTAGATAAGCCACCTTCTTTGACCTTATGGGCAGCTTATCAGAGATACAAGGTCTTGACAGGTCCATAACTCTCACTAGAGGTTTCCTCTTATGCCTGTGGAAACCTAGAATTTGGTCTTATCTGTTGTTTCCTTGTGCTCTGCCCTACAGTTAGACTGCTTTGTTAATTCCTTATGCCGTACATCTCACAGGGTTTATTTAGCATTTTCATTTTAAAGAAAAAGTATATTTCCCAGATAATTAATGCCTTGTTTTCAGGCATTAGGTGGTATTTCATGTTCTTTTGCTGAAAAATGTCTTTTGAGACACAGCGACGTTTTTCTTATTTTTTAAAATTATGCTTAGCTCTGTTGTTACCTCATTGCAAGCTTTACACAAAAATATCTCCAGAACTAAATCGTTGAACTTCCTTGCCTTTTAGATATTGCAGCATCCACATGCTTTAACTATCTTTGAAGATTTCGTGTACTGGAGTGACCGCTATACTAATAGAGTAATTCGGGCCAATAAATGGCATGGAGGAAACCAGACAGTTATGATTTATAACATTAATCAGCCTTTGGGGCTTGTGGCAGTCCATCCTGTAAAGCAACCTAATGGTAAGTTCAGCAAAACAACTTTAGTAATGACAAAAATAAGCCATGCAGCAGTGTCATGCGTAAGCTCTACTGGAATCAGTCTTGTCGGGAAATGGGCTGTGTTAAACCAAGCAAATCATTCATACTATTGACTTGCAACAGAAGGTCATTTCAGCCTGTACAGCCTCATGTTTAGGGAGAGTAATGTGGGTAGCGTGTAGTTCTAATGACTAGCCAAAAAGAGTAGTAGGGAAGTAGTATGTACCATTTGCTTGTGCGTTGTTTTAAGTGTTATTATAAGAAAACTGGAGCATTTTTGGAAAACATTCTAATTGTCAAGATTTGTCTCTAATACCAGACTCAGTTCCTCAAATGTTAATGAAATTGTTCTTTTAAACAAGACTACTGTCATTAACCTTCTGTGAAAGCACTTTTGTCTTATTTTACTTAATGAAATAATAATAAGAAATAAAGTGCTTCATTGCATTCAGGATTTCTGCTAAATCCTGAATTCAGGGGATTTTTTGCAGATGAAAGACACTAAAAACCAATTTGGGTTCTTTTCTTTCTGTTAGGTAGAGTTATCTTCTAAATCAGACTTTTTTGTCATTTCATGGTGCGACTAGTAGAGGGGGAAATATTTTGACATGAATATTGTGTTTCATTTTCTGCTCTATTTCTTGTGTCTGGATTAATAAATGTAATGATGCCTGACTTTTTTTTCTTTAAAACTTTCATACTGGGGAGGGTAAACAGTTGCGTCTGAGTAAGTTGCTAGTAATTTTAGGGTTGTGTCTGTTTTGCAACCAAACCTTCCTTAATCATGTTCACAGCTAAAGCCTCTTAGCATTCTCACTACAAATTGTTCAGCAACCAGAGGGTACCATTAATTTATACATCATAGTTCTGGTTTAAGAGGTTTTATTTTACAACCCAAGGTACAAAAAACTTTCTACCACTGGTGGAGAAAATTGCTTATTTTAATTCATTATATTAAATTAGTACATTTTATGATTTTTCACTTAGAATTGTTCAGTTGTACTTTATGTGGCCAGACAAAGAAGGAGAAAAGAAAGCACTTACAAATTAGCAGAACACGCTGATTATTTGCAGATTGAAATTCCAGATGCCATATTAAAACTGTTACTCGCTCTCCTTTTTTGTAAATCATTAGCTCTTTACACCAGCTAGAGTTTAGATTTAATATATTGATGAGATGAATAATTTTCTTACAGTTTGAGTTTATGCCATTGTTTTATTGTCATCTTGTTAATTTGATTTCATTCCTTGATAGTTTTTATATTAAGAACAATTGTGTATTTCCTGGAATTTCCAAGTTTCTTAGAATGCGCCCTGGTGCAATTGTTAAGGACATACTCAAGAGCTGATTTTTATTTTCCGATGATGATGGGTCATCCTCAAAAATTCTCATTAGCAGCAATTTTGTGGAACTGATCTAAATGGTTGTATATTTAGTGCATAGTAATAATAGCAGTCGGTAGTGACCACCTTCATAGTGATCCAAGAAATTCTGCATTGAACAGGTGACTATTTTATGGTTTTAGTTTTCCCAAAGAAGCTTCAGTAAATAATTTAAATCCCTCATTTAGGAGGGTTATAATGATCAAAGAGTGAAAATCTTGGTGTAGTTAAGTTTGAAAAGGAGTCTGAAAGGTTTTCTGCGATGCGTAAAAAATGAAAGAAAGAAAGAAAGAAAAGACTGCTGTGATAATGGTACTGGTTTCACATGAAAAAATTATATCTTGTTACAAGTGCATTGTATTACTTGTGGTTCTTGGAAATAAATTAGTTTTACAATTTTAAGGAAATAGCCGGTTTTAGTACTGGGTTAGTATTATCAGTAGCAATGAGATTGAATATTCCTTCTAGTCACTCATATTGTTACAATTGCTAATACTTTCTTTTTTTCTTTTCAGGTATCAATTCTTGCGCAGCATCCCCCTGTAGCCACCTTTGCTTGCTTTCTTCATCTGGACCGCTATTTTTTTCCTGTGCTTGTCCTTCAGGATGGGTGCTTTCTCCTGATAACAGGAATTGCATGAGAGGTAGGGCAGTAATAGCGAAAGATGAAAAAATAAGACCTGACACTATCAAATCCATCCCTCTGTCATGCAAAAAAGGATACTTCAGATCTGTGGGATGTTGCTCATGAAATCAGAGTTTGGGGCCATTCCAGGCAGTAGGACGGATGGGACGTACTTGGCCTAAAGGTTTGAAGCCAAGGTTCTCAAAAGAAATCAGAGATTCAGATGTTCTTTTAGCATGTCAAAGTGCTTTAAAGAAGCTATAGTTTAAAATTTCTGAACACATTGAATAATTTGATGTTGGAATACGTCTAAAAGGAGTTTAGTGTCAGTTAAAAATAAAAACATACTCTGTCAGAATGTTTTTCTCATGATAAATATTCAGCCTGGAAACCTGTTTTTAAAAGTTGCAATTCTAAGAATGTTGGGATACAGAACAAGAAGGGACTTTCTTGGTCACTCAAGTCTGTTTCCTTTTTGTCCTTGACTACCATATCATGTTGTCTTTCACCAGGTGAGCTGCATTTTAAGATTAATTTGGTTTCTTGCCCCTAAAACTCACTGAACTTCATGGTTTTGATATTTGGAAACCTGCTTTTCTGCTCAAAAATAGTCTTTCCCGAGTTTGTGCCCATTTCTCATGCTATTTTTGTCCTTCGGGATAAATAGTGTCATTAGCTCTCCTTCAGCCCTGGTACATGTTCTGTTGTGGAAAAAATTAGTATGTCAAATGCAGGAGGTCTAGAAACACAGCCTAGAATTGCAGATGCTACAGGTGGTGCAGCTGTAACTGAAATGAAACTTTGTATCAAAATAAAATAAAACTTTGCAAATAAAAAATTTGTATCAAAAGTACTGCTGAACCTTCTTTGAGCAGTCCACAAACCTCAATGAAAATGAGAAAAATAATTTAGCCAACTGATTAGAAGTCACAAAAATGCTTAAGTATTGGTAGGCAGTTTGTGAAAATTGACCTGATTTGTTTTGTCAGATAAAGCATCGATTATTAATTTTTCATCAGTGGTACAGATATGAAGTATGCTTTGGTGCCTCCCTGATAATGAAGCTTCAAATCACTGAAATTTAAGTAGAAAGTGTGTTTGGGAGGAGCTAACACAACAAATCTCTGTCAGTCAAATGATCCTTTCTTTTTAAACTACCCTAATTTTATAAGCCATGTGATGCTGCTTTCCTGATTGGTACTTAGCACTGTGTTCTTTAAAGAGCTGTATTGCATTCACATTTTTTCACACCAACAGTAAGAGAATTATCATTTATATAATCTGAAATGAAATGAAAATTTGTTTGATGTATTCAAAAAATGAGGGTTCCCTTTAGAAATCTGTACTGGTTTTAGTATGCGCAGGCTTATACAGATATCATGAAAGAAACAGAACATGACAGTGACAAAATGCATGCGCAGAGTTGGACCCAGTTCCGCTGCTGAATTGAGCTATTGACAATTTTTATCTTTATTTCCCACATTTTGCAAAGTTCCCAGTGTCTATTTAAGTACAGTTGTGGCCCTTTTATAAATTGCATAAATGCTGACTATAAATTGTGTAAGAGAAATAGAAATATCTTTTCATGAAGCACAGTTCTTTTATACTATTGGAGCTTATTTTTTCCTTTTTAAGTGGAATTTATACATTTAAAACAGTATGTAAAAAAAGCTACAGATTTGGGAATAAAAAAAAATAGTTGCTGAAGGTCAGAAAATATTATAAAACATATGCTGATTCCTTTCACAGTAAAAGCTTTTAATTATTGCTAGTGATTGCAAAGGATTAGGCACTTGCCATTTCTTTTCTAATATTTCTAATATTATGCTTACCTTTGCTGTCATTGTTTAAAAGGCTAGCACAACCTTTCAAAAAGAAGATTAAACTGAGCTGCATCCATATGATTGTCCACTGTCTCTACAAAACAATGGTGTTGATGGTCTCTGCCTATTTAGTTCCCATATTAAATGCTGCTGACTTTAGGTTGATGGAAAGGCATTGATTCTAGGATTGCACTATTTCTACCTTTACATAAGAAGAATGCTGATAAGATTGCCTTTGCATGTATTTTACTTTAAGCTGCATTTCAGGTTGACATTAAAGATGGTGAATGTATCAAGCTGGCTTGGAAACAAAACAAGGATTTTGTGTATGTTAAAATCTGTTATTAATATGGCAAATTTGCATATTTAATATAACAATATATTAATCTTCTATGGATCATATTTTTAATGTAAACATATATTAAGTATTACATTTAAAGATTGCAGAAGTTATATTAATGTCTATCTGTTGAAGCTACACAGATTTTTAGATCTGTATAGCTCAGCAAATTTGCTCTTTGTCCATTAATGCAAATGAGAAATAATGAGACTGTATAGATTTGCATAGGTGGGAAGCTTGAAGAAATCAGCAAAAAATTTGCTGTATAATATACTTGTTTTAAATGAGATTATCAAACTTGTAAAGTACAAACAGTGTAGCCCAGAGAATTCGCATATCTATATCTCAGCTGGATTCAGTAGTGTTGTAGTGTATACAATTAGAAAGGGAATAATGACTCCAGGGTCTTGTATGCATTGGAACAATTTCACATGAATTTAGCTGATCTTTGCAAATGTTTTATACAAGAGCACTGGCATGCCGCATTCTTCGGCAGGGGGAATGGAAGTCCAAGAATTTCACCGAGCTAGCTATATGTCTTCAGGCAATTATTGGCCCAAATGTGATTTTTCTGCTGAGACAAACAATATCTAAGTTTATGTCAAATTTGACAAGTAGCTTCAGCTGCAAGAGAGAAGTATGGAGAATAATTTTTGAGAAGTGCAATGATGTGTTGGCTTGTGTTTTCTACTGTCAAAATTTTTACACCGAAGTTTATATAAATATATTAAGCAGCCAGTGAAGAAAATAATAATAAATAAATAACCACCACCCCCCCCCCCCAAAATAAAACAAAACAAGTCTTTCATCTTCCACCAGACCAAGTTGTTCAAAACCTCATCCAACCTGGCCTTGAACACTTACAGTATAATAAAGATCAGTAATTGCTGCTGTGACATTGTACCTTGCTTGCGAGTCCTACTCAGTAGGCATTAGAACCCATTATCTCAGGCATGTCCTGGAGAGCCTTGGAGCTTTGTCCTGCTGATTCCTATTCTCAGAGATTGGTCAGCAATGATCCTGCCTTATTTACATTCTTCTTCTCAGAATTTGCTTCCTTGTGCATTGTGATTGCACAGTGCTGAAACTTTAAATATTAAAACAATTACAGTAACTGATAACCACACTTCTAGTGTGGGCACAACTTGTAGTTGTGTTTTGAAACATCACTGACAATATTCAACCATTCTGAGCATCATGAATCTTTTGGGTGGGAGAAGGGAAGCATATTGTAATGCCATTTTCTTGATCAGAAATAACTCTGAACTACATTACATGTTTTCACAGTTGAACACCCTTTCCTTATTGCTGTAAGAGATAATATAATTTATGGAATTTCTCTGAACCCTGAGGAAAGGACAAATGATGCGATGGTTCCAATAGCAGGAGTTCAAAATGGTGTTGATGTTGACTTTGATGATTCTGAACAGATGATTTATTGGGTTGAAAATCCGGTAAGTGAGTATTTGTGTTCAAATGTGCACTGAAATAAGACTCCTTATTTTAAATTAAAGTTTTTGACTGAAATATATTAGAATTGCAATGAAGAATTTTGATGCATATAATTGCAAAGAATGAAACGTGGGGTGTTTGGTTTGTTGTTGTTTGATTGGGGATTTTTTTTGCTTTGTTTTCCCTCCTAGGATAAGATAAAGAAGCTTAATCTCTTTTGTGAGCTAGTTTTCAGCTTTGTCAGCTGAAATACTTGATTAAGTATTTCTTAAATATTTCTATTTCAGCCAGAGATATGAACAGGAAATATCAGAAAGCCTTGACAGAACCATATTCTCAGCCCCCCTTTGCTATAGTCCACTCTTTCCTCTCTCTTGATTTAGGATTTAATTCCGCAAACACAGCCAGAATAGCTCTCCATGTGAGCAGTACATGGGACACAGTGGTACTAAACATTAGAACGAAGATACACATATCTAGCCTGAGCACCCTAATAAAGTAACATAGTAGAGAGGCAATTTTTTCTTTAAATAGAATAAATTGATTGCAAAGTCACAACAATTTAGAGGTAGCACATTTAAGTTTTCTAGATCTAAAAAGTAGTTTGAGCTGATTTTTAATAGTTGATCATAATTGTTTGTCAAAATGATTTTAATACTTGTCCTGAACTAAGAACTATGTGTTCTCTGACTTGTTACCTTTCACCCACACAAGATTTATGGTTTTGGTTTTTGTGGGTTTTTTTGTTTGTTTTTTTCCCCCAACTTGTTTCCTTTACATTTTTCAGATTAGAACTACAAAAACAAAAACAAACAAACAAACAAAAAAACAAAAAAAACAAAGCACCACTTACCCTAAAGCCTTTTCTGTGGCACTTTAACAGGAATTATAATTTATTGTTTCTTCTTTGGAAATTAGGATGGCTAGTTCCCGTGAAGTGTTGAAATAGACCTATTTAAGCAAACCTTTGTCAAGGGAACTAGATAAATTCTTAGGAATCTGTTTGATCCTCTGTGCAGTTTGAAAAAACATGTTTGACAAATCTCAGCCAGCAGATACAGCTGACATTTACAACAGGTTGAACAGTTGTGCTGGAGGTCATGGGCTGATGTATCTATTAACAGAGCTCACAAGTGAAATGGCAGTTGCCTCAGCTGGCTGAGTGTGGGTTAGCGCTGTATGTTAGTTAGGTCTTGAGCTTCAGCTTGACAGATGCATGACTATGCACGGTCCCCTGTTCTGTACCCCCGACTTGCAGGACTCAGGCTGCTGTTGTTCACAGCTGACACACATCAGTCATGGCTCACTCTCTGGAAAAAGGTCTTTCTCTAGTTTCTAATGTCAGAAACAAATTTGCTTACTTTCTTAACTGTAGCGCTTGTCCGTTACCACAAGGCCTCTTCCTTAGTACCCTTTTTTGTCTCCGTCTGTTGCAAGTTTGCGTTTTCCTGGGGTTTGTCTACATTTGACAATACTGGCAGAGAAAGTACAGCTAAAACTGTGCAACAGTTCAAGCAGTAGTTAGTGCTCAGGTGAACATCTGTCAACTTCATCCTGTCTGAAGCAAACTCGGGAAACAAAGATAAACATGAGAGTTCCCTATTCTACTTGAAAACCATTTCTGGAGCATTTTTATCTTCAGCTGCCATGTTCCATAAGTTATTAATTGTAAATGCCAATAACAGGTAGAATTTCTCACTGTCTTTACAGTGCCTTTCATACTAGACACTGTTGTAAATATTCAATATCCATCAGGCTCTCAAAGTAGGATTTTTATAGTACCAAAAGTTATTCTACTTTCCTACTTTTTTTATAGGCCTAAGGATTCAAGCACAGGTTAATTTGTAAATAGCACTACCTTATTATGATTCAGCAAGCAGCACACTAGTGATGTCTAGAACTTCTATCTATTTATGCCACCTATTAATTTGGCCTGGAGTGCTTGTTCAGATTTTTACCATCTGATATGTTGGTTCCTTTCTGAAACACCGTTTTCAATTCTATACTGATATATTCAGACAGTATACTGATATCATGGTAACAAAGCAATTAGGAATATGCATGGACTACATTATCACTGGGTGCTTTTTCTAAAGCTGATTCTAACTTGTTTCTGCTCTGAGATGGCAACTGCAACCTCTTCTCCATTTTTTTACTGCCTGGGACTCATCTACTTCTGCCTCTTCCCTTCCTGGACTGGGCGTTAGCTGCACAGCCTCTTGTCTTCAAGTAATGCAAAGTTCAGGCTGTAATGGTGTTCTGTATGTTCCGTCCCTTTGAGATGTCAGTGCCCCTCTGTCTTTCCAGCAAAGTGCCAAAGCAGAGCAGACTTACTGCACATGTTGCCTCAGTAAAGAACTGGGGTGATGAGTCCCAATGCTACCTTGTCTGGGAGCCTGCACTACAGAGCCAGATCTTCCCTGGACATGGTCAGCATGTCTGCATGCTTGTTTATATCGTGCTTTAGCATCGCACACTGTAGCTAGTACCATAGAATTTGCAAGTCATAAACTTATGCAGCTGGAATAGAACAGTGTTTTCTCCTCTTGACATTTTTTCGCTTTTGTTATCTTTTTTTCCAAGGGTGAAATTCACAGAGTGAGGTCAGATGGTTCCAACAGAACAGTTTTTGCTCCAGCAGCTATTATTGGTTCTCCCATTGGTCTGGCATTGGACTGGATATCTGCAAACCTGTATTACAGTAACCCAGCGACTCAGTCACTTGAGGTAATTATTTAAGGAGGGCAATTGGAAAGTAAGAGCTTAGAATTTTCACTGCTAAGTGCACAGGTTGAAATCAGTAGTTTTGCTTTGTTTTGTGAAAAACTGAAATTAGATTAATTTTAAAATGCAAATTGTAGAAAACTACTTTACAAACTTGAAGAAATAAACCTAAATTTGAGCATAGTCAAAAAGATTGAAAGCAGTGTATTCTGGGAACTTGATTTCTGCTTAGATATCCCTCCTTCCCCCCAGCCATTCAATCATTAGGCTTCTGGTATTTGGCACTAAACCTTTCTGATCACTAGAGTTATTATTATTATTACTGTTCTTCCTTCAAATCAGTAATCCCAATGCAGTCCATAGGATAGTGAAGAATTTTGCCATCAAATGCAGTAAGAGCCAAGATCCTCTCCCAGATGTTTTGATATGATATTATTTAGCTTTCTGGAGACTAGGAGTGTGATGGTATGTGAAGGATAAAATTGCCATTTAGTGTAGGAAAATAGAGGATAAGCAATATGTAATACAGTAATGACTGTGAATAAGCCCAGTCATTGATCTCCTTGTCCCAAAATATAAATACATACTATTAGATTACAAGGCAGCTAATTTAAACAAACAAAATCGAATATTTTCTAAATCGGCGTTTTTATCAAGCCTTTCAGCCTGTAATACATTGAAGATATTATGGAACTTGAAAGATTAAGTATTTATATAGCAAAAATGCTTACTTGTTAATACAGGTTCTGGGCTGCAAGTAGCTCTTTCAAGAGATACATGTTAGAGAAGGGGGATGGTTGGAGTACAGAGCATCTTTATGACATAGTATTTGAGAGAGTATTATGCAGTTTCAATCCCTGCGGATTTAACCTTTCTTCCTTTAATTTGAAAATGTATCAAAGTTCTATATTACGTACTCTGATGAGTTCAATGTTTGCATAGGTCCTAAAGCTGCATGGAGATGTAAAGTACAGGAAAACACTGATTACCAATGATGGCACCTCTCTGGGAGCTGGCACGCCAATTGGTTTGACAGTTGATCCAGCAAGAGGGTAAATTTCCAAAATTGATGTTGGTTTTGCATGAGAATATTCTCCACATTTTCCTTAATTTTTAGGGTCTTCAGCTTCCATCCTAAATTTTATAGAATCACAGAATGAATTGGTTTAGAAGGGACCTTAAAGATCATCTAGTTCCAACACCCCTGCCATGGGCAGGGACACATTCCTCTAGACCAGGTTGCTCAAGGTCGCATTGTTGGACATTTCTAGGAATGGGGCATCCACAATTTCTCCAGGCAACCTGTTCCAGTGCCTCACCACCCTCATAGGATTTCTGATTTTGTTGTTTGGTTGGTTTTTTTGTTTGTTTGTTTGTTTCTTTCATATTTATGCAGAATTTATTTATTGTTTTTAAGCCCTAGAAAATACTTGCATGGCTTCATGAATTGTTGCATAGATGTTAATTCTTCTTCATTTACCATATACCTGTATGCACTTTCTTTACTCAAACATATTTCATAATATTATGACTGTGAAAAAAATCTCTGAAAAATGGGAACCCAGAGTAAAGAGAACTCTGAAGTGTGTCTTTATAGTATCTTGTGATGTCTATCTTGATGCCTTCTATAGCGGAAAGACACACTACGTGGGAAGAATGTCACATGTTAAAGAGCAGAATACTAAATGTGATTATACTGTATTCTCCAAATCGCAGCAGAATTGGCTGCAATTTGTTTATTTTTCCAACAGAGTACTTAAAATTGCAGTATGATGCTTTTTTCCTCAAAAAAAAATAATTAGTGTGTTCCATAGGACCATATTAGTAGATAGCTCTGCTGGTGACTTGGCAGGCTTTCAGATGAATTGAAGCCTGATGTTTTGTCCCTAGGTGGGAGTCTGGTTGCCACGTGCCCTAGGTGTTCTTCAGCAGCTGAGTCCAGAGCAGCGCACATATTCCACACAGCCACATAGTGGAATTTTGTTTAATACAGATTTTTCTGAACTTGTAGTTTTATTTACAAACTGGAACTTGACTCACTACTGAAACCTCAGCTATCTGGAAAACAGAATTATTAATCTCCTGCTTTCTTGTTACAGTCCTAGTGCTCTACTTCAGTTTACTTGATGGTACTGTGGGATGATACTGGGAGAGGTTATGGGTTTCTAAAAATGATGGAACAGGCACTATTCTCTTTTTCAAGACATTTCTTTTTTATTTCTTTCTTTTTTCAAATGAAGTCTCTTTACTGTGGCCTGATTCAAAGTGATGGTCTGTTCAGATGTGCTTGAGTACTTGGCTGATGAAGGAGATGGATTTAAGCATATGCTGAAGTGGTCTATTGATCTCTTATCAGCTTTGTTAGCAGATGTGATAATGTGTGTTACAGGAAGCTGTACTGGACAGACCAGGGAACTGACGGTGGAGTCCCAGCAAAGATTTCCAGTGCAAACATGGATGGATCAGGCATACAAACCCTCTTCACTGGCAACCTTGACCATGTAGAGTTCATTACCATTGATATTAAGGAACAAAAGTTGTACTGGGCTGTTACAAGCACAGGAATGGTAGGAGATATTTTGTAAATAGTTGCTTTTTTACCTGTTCATCTATCTCTATTATTCTGGTTCCCATACATAATTCAGTTACTTTGGTTTATTGTCTAACTGGGAGTTGCAGGACTGAGCAAAATTGGGATAACTGTTGTTACTAATTACCATTTAAAACACATTATGAATATGAATGAAAAAACAGAAATTGTTGGCATCCTGCTGACGCTTTCCTTCCGAACTTGTACATAAAAATCTCATGCATAAGAAGATTTTAGTAGCATACATTGCATTTCGATTTTGTATTGTTACATTGAACTTTTATTGTAAAAAATGTAATGTTAAGCTTTAAACTGATTTCTTAGATTGAGAAAGGCAATGTGGATGGTACAAATCGTGTGACTCTGGTGGTTCATCTTTCTCATCCATGGGGAATTGCTGTGTATGATACCTTTCTGTACTATACTGATCGAGATTATGAAGTTATTGAACGAGTTGACAAGTCCACTGGAGCAAACAAAGTAGTACTGAGAGATAATGTCCCAAGACTGAAGTGCCTGCGTGTGTATTACAGAGACAGTGAGTATTTGATAAAGGGATATTTCAGGATATTCAACTTGTGAAAACTCAGACCCTTGCTCAGAGACAGAATGCATGCTCTTTCAAAGGAAATTGATTGGGCTTTCAGAAAAAGTGTCAGAAGCATTTTAACTGAATTTGATAGAGATATTCCACCATCCCGTTAAGGCATCTGTTGGCCCATGTAAATTTACTAAAATATTATAATTGCAATATTGACTGAGTAACAAATGTTGTTACTTTGGCTTAAAATTTATGTATCCATTTTATTTGCTTCTTGGCCCAGTTTATCTTAGATGTCAAGAAACCAGCAAATCCCTTGCTAACACTTATGTGCTAAAATGTACAGTGATTAAGTTCTTTATTTTTGCCAGCTGGTTGTTAATACTATGCAAAGATATGAATTTGGCTATTTATCCATGAGAGTTTGATGATTAAGTTCAGATTTTTATATCTTGCCCTGTGTATCTTTCACAGATTCTGCTGGTTCCTCAAATGGCTGCAGTAATAATATTGGAGTTTGCCAGCAGCTTTGCCTACCTGTACCTGGTGGATTATTCTCCTGTGCCTGTGCTACTGGCTTTCAGCTAAATCCTGATAACAGAACCTGTTCCCCGTACAGCTCATTTGTAGTTGTTTCTATGCTTTCTGCTATTAAAGGGTTTAGTTTAGAGACATCTGATCACTCTGAAGCCATGGTACCACTGGCAGGAAGAGGTATGTGAATATTATAGTAGGGGAAAAAATTATGATTCCTGCACTTTGGCATTTCTTGCTGGCATAGCACATGTTTTAAGTAAGTTAGTTTATATCAAAGGTAATTAGTTACTGTTTTTCAAAATATTTCAGGACGAAATGCGCTTCACGTGGACGTTCACATGCCTTCTGGTTTCATTTATTGGTGTGACTTCAGTAGCACAATTTCTTCTCAGAATGCAATACGTAAAATTAAACCTGATGGTTCTTATTTTAGAAATGTTGTTACAAATGGAATAGGACGAAATGGGATCCGTGGCATTGCAATCGACTGGATAGCAGGTAAGAATAGATGAATTTAGCAGCATGCTATTCTTCACAGACTGAAATTTTTAGACTTGGGTAAACAGATCCTAAAGGAACTATTTTGAATGGGAGGAACTATTTTGAATGGGAGTCCTATGATTCTAACTTATGTGTCTACAGACTGATTTTAAAACAAGTAGTGAATGGCTCTTATAGATAGGTATGGATAAAAACGGAAGTTTATCAGAGCAGATGTATAGAAACCTTTTTCTCATGATGAGTTCGTGTTTGTCTTAGGTGTCTTGTCTTGTCTGAGTTCCTAAGCAGCTGTTGTCCACTTTACCTCTATACTTTACTACCACAGTGAAAAACATGTCCCAGAGAAGAATGCACAAATGTTGTCTGATGGCACTGCTAATAAGAAATGATGGCTGTTCATCTACCCTCAGGCATAGATGCTGTGTACAAATCCTATAAATTGTAATGAAAAGTAAAGAAAGCAGAAGAAATACTTTGTCTTTGAACTTTGATTTTCCCACTTGCACTTCCTGTTGCAATTTAAGCATGTTAGGGATTAATTCAAAAATTTTTCCTGTTGATTGATAGCCTTAATTGCAACGAGGTTTAGAATAATCCTCTGCTGTATACTCTTAATTTAGTTACTATATACAGTGCTGTGCCAAAATGTGGATTTCACAGTTGTGTGTTCTAAAAGGTAAAGTGATAAAATTATGGAATGGCAAACCAAAGGCTTAGATTAAAAAAAACCCGAACAAATATACCTAAAGAGCAATTGTAGTTAATGTACTTTTAATCTTACACCACTAATTTTCCAAATGGCAATCAGTGAGGTTTTAGAAATAAATTGACTGTTACGACACCCATCAGTTTGGGTGCCTTTTTCCTAATTCCTCAAAGGGTAGGTAAGTATCTTATGCTTCCAATTACTACAGTGTTTATGGATATTCATTTTATGGTTTTGATTTTTTATCAGCTCATGTTTCTCAGGTGTCAATGCTAGATATTAACTTTCTGGTTTTGTTTTTGTTTTTGTTTGGTTTTTTTTCAATTTTTTCTTTAAACACAGGAAATCTTTATTTTACAAATGCATTCCTGACAGAAACTTTTATAGAAGTTTTGCGTTTAAACACAACTTATCGCCGTGTTCTGCTTAAAACTACTATAGATATGCCAAGGCACATAGTAGTCGACCCAAAAACCCGATACCTGTTCTGGGCAGATTATGGGCAAAATCCGAAGATTGAACGTGCATTCCTTGACTGCACCAACAGAACAGTTCTTGTGTCTGAGGGCATTGTCACACCTCGTGGGTTGGCCATAGATCACAGCAATGGCTACATTTACTGGGTGGATGATTCCTTAGACATGATAGCAAGAATTCAGCCTGATGGTGGTGATGTTGAAATTGTGCGTTATGGCAGTCGCTATCCAACTCCATATGGTATCACTATCTTCGGAAATTCTATGATCTGGGTGGATCGAAACCTGAAAAAAGTCTTCCAAGCCAGCAAGGAGCCAGGCAATACTGATCAGCCAACAGTAATACGAGACAACATTAATTGGTTAAGGGATGTTACCATTTACAACAGTCACTTCCAGTCACGTGCACCCCTTGACGTCAACAACAATCCTTGTTTGGACAACAACGGAGGCTGTTCTCATCTGTGTTTTGCCCTGCCTGACATACAGACACCCAAATGTGGTTGTGCCTTTGGAACACTAGGCAGTGATGGCAAGAGATGTTCCATTTCAACTGATGATTACCTGATTTTTACTCTTGAGAATGCCCTCAGAAGTATTCACCTAGATCCTGAAAATCACAGCCCTCCCTTCCGCACAGTCAATGTGTTAAGAACTGCAGTGGCCCTGGATTTTGACAGCATAAACAACCGTATATATTTTACTCAAAGTTATCCTTCAGGGACAGGAAGAATCAGTTATGTTAGTATTTACTCAGGAATTAGCTCTCCAACAGTGGTTGCAACAGGTAAGTGCAGTGTAATGTGGTACAGAGTCATTTGATATTGAAAAAAAATGGGCTGCAGCTCCTAGCACTAGCCCAGCTGGTACTTTTATGTTAATGGCCAAGGTAGACTATTTAGTTAAGGTATCTGGTGAAATGTTTCTTTTGACTCTTCTTACATATATAATTATATATAATAAATTATATATAGTAAATTAATATTATGGAGTGAGGGATGATTCCTGCTACTTGGAGAATAGCAATCAGAACTGAAGTCTTTGTGTAGAAAAGGTCTTCATAATCCTACTGCATACACAGGATTGCCTAAGTCCTAAGTGTTAGTTCCTCAGATTTTTAAATGGACAAATTTATATTTATACCAATGGCATTTCAGAGAGATCTTTGATGTTGCCACATTGTAAGTCAGAGTGTTGTGATATCTTTGGTAACTGTACTGAACTTGTGTGTGTTTGACTGCATGTGTTGAAGACCTGGGAACTCCAGATGGCATAGCCTTTGACTGGATCAACAACAGAGTTTACTATAGTGAATACCTCAATCAGACTATCAGCTCAATGGCTGTGGATGGATCAAACCGCACAGTGGTTGCTCGGGTTCCACGACCAAGAGCCATCGTATTAGATCCCTGCAGAGGGTATGTGTGGCACTTTGTATACTTTGTAGGTGAAACTACTAATTAGACTTGGACAAAGACTGACAAATCCTTCCTATTCTGAGCCCTAAGTTCTAGCTGTGCATAGCTGTCCTAGACCTAACTCTTAGGTTTCAGATTTCTAAGCTGATCTCAGCCTCAGAGATTTGATTTTTATTCTGAGATTTTTAGAATATTGATGAATGTGTAGTGCAGGAGGCTCCACTTAGTGATGGTGGGAGGCAGATTCCGTGGGTAAATGAGAATGATGTTCAAAGCAGGTATTTGTCAGGCAACTAACCATCCTCCATTTGCTGTGTAAGGCAAAACCTTGAAGATTTCTTCAAGAATATCATAGAGATCTCTCTATGTAGAGTCTTTTCTATTTTCTGTTGTATTTTCTGAGTGCCTCAGAAGAATTCTGGTTTCAGTATCAAAACATTCCCTGAGAGGCTGGGAATATTACTGTATTTCTGGTTTCATTGGTAATTATACTGTATTTCAAATTAAGAAAGATAAGAGAGAGATAAATTGACTTTATTGGATTCTCATAGGAGTGGGAAAAGTTTTTCGGAGGGTTGTTCCAGTGGACCCCAATGATCCCTGCTAGAATATTCCCTTATCAACGTGTGGGCCAAAATGGAGGAATTAGTTATTTTCCAGTAGTTTTGCAGTGCACACTTCAATGAAGGACAGCAGGGTGGAGATATCCTGGAGCAGATAAGAGCTTTGTGAGCTTCATTTCCTGAAAGTATAGCCTTGTAATCATGTTATTGACAGGTATATGTACTGGACTGACTGGAGTTCAAATGCAAAGATTGAAAGAGCTACACTTGGAGGAAACTTCAGAACACCTATTGTGAGCACCAATTTGGTGTGGCCAAATGGGCTTACCCTGGACTATGAAGAGCAGCAGTTATACTGGGCTGATGCAAGTCTGTATGTATTTTAACATGCTTGTTGGTTTATATTTGGTTAATTTTCTAGTAGATCTATTATTTATTTTTCCTCACCTTTAAAACTGTTTTTTTCAGCATTTCAGTTGAATTTGGTACTTTGTATTACAGAACATTAAATGTATTACTCAATAGTAATGCAATGTCAAGTCTTGATGTGGAACTACTGTGAAGTAAGAATTTTTGTTGTGCCACAGTGTAGACTTAGTCTAGTGCTTTATGACACTTGTACCCACTGGCAGTTTGTTGGTTTTATGTGCAATTCAGGACTTTTATAACCATCTTTGCTAACAAGTAAAATCTGAATGCACATTTTACATCATTCATTGCTCATGGTTAATTCTTTTTGGTTACTTCAGCATAGCAGTCCTTTTGCCTGCTTCTCCTTTTCTGTGCCAGAAAAGTGATGTCTGTAATTTAATAACTATTATGGTCAGTTCCTCTGTTGAATCTTCTGGGAGGAAGGCATTCTTCTTTGGATTCATCCGTGTGCAGGAGGACAAGATACCTGTAATGGGACCCTCTATTTTAAAGGGAATGCAGGGTGTCTAATGAGATATCTTTAGTCCCATGGCTTCCTTATCCTTATCTTCTGAGGAGCCATTCTGGGATTTTTATTAGCTCATTTTCAGAAGATTATGTGTGAAAGATGCCACAGCCTCTTAGAGAATTGTTCTGTTCCACTGACATTGCAAAAACACCACTCTACTTCTTAGGCATTATACCTTTATATATAAGCATACTGTACTACTTCTATCTGCTCTTCAGAGATGAGTAAGAAGAGCAGTGCAGTTGAATGATGCCATACTTGATTACGCAGGGACAACCCAAAGTGGTTTTTTCTGTCAATAAGCATTTGGCAGTCCTCTCATGTGGACATTACAGTGTGACTGAACAGGAGGATGCTTGGAGCTGCAGGCAAGCAACAGCCTTTATCCATGCTCATTCTTGTCCTGTCTTCAACTTGCTGACACTGTATCATCTCGTTTTCAGCATTTAGTGAATATCTTGATGTTTTTCTGTCAAGCTCTTTCTTTTCTTTTGAATAATCCCCTCTATTCCTTGATAATCTTTCTCTTGTTGTCCTCATTGCAAATAACTTTTGAACTTCTTTCATCTTTTCTTCTGTCATGCTTCATTCTTGTATGATCTGTCTATCAGACAGGACTCTGTGACAAAAGGAACCTCTAACATTATCATAATTTTATAAACAATGCTTAGAAATAATATTCTTGCATGTACAGTGCACATTGAGTCTCCTGGCATCAGTGTATCATCTTCTGCTTCCCCACTGACCTCTGCTGAAATAGTCATTGAGAGTGGGAATGGCTGAATGGGAGAAGCAGTGGCAAGATGGTTGAGGGTTAGTAGTGCTGTCTGTGCAAGAATGGTTCACATACAGCGGGACATGTCTATCAAAGAACTTGGAGTTGGAACACTGATTTTCTGTGGCTCCTTGAAGTCTTATTTGTTGGAATTTTGCTTAGCATTGCTAACACTCTTCATAAGGTAGAATAAAAAATGGAAGATTAACTAGGAAAAAATGTTTATCATATGCTATCAAATTCATCATTTGTGTCTATTACATGTTATATATATAGTGGTTATTATATATTAGAAATATTTTCCGCTCCTGTGTTCTTATGTGAGAAATGGCAGAAAATGCATGTTTGTCATCTCGTGAATTTGCTTGTGTTTCCTGATTGTGTAATTCTGGATCTGCAGAAGGTGAAACTGAAATGAAAGCATGTCCCATTTCATGGGACTGTTGGTTTTCTCCTGTTGTAAGAAGTCATTAACATCATACCTATTCCAAAAATGTATTCTCTCATGAAATTTTGCGTTCATTTTAGCAGTCACTAGCGCAGCTGTCTAAACATTTCAATCTTCAGACTGATATTTGCTGTACATTATTGTGTCAGTATTACAGAGCTGCTACTATGCAGCTTAGAAAATTTGTTAGAAAATTTGAGATTTTACCTCAAAACAACACCCTACATATTGGTGCACATTATTGACATGGTGGGTACTGGTTGCTGGACTAGTTAGGACATGGCTTTATCCATGAACCAAAATAATTCTTTCTTTTAAGATGTAATCATTTCTTTGTTATTTTAGGCAGAAGATTGAGCGATGCACTCTCACTGGTACGAATCGTGAGATAATTGTTAGCACTGCTCTGCATCCATTTGCAATGACATTGTTTGATCAGCACATATATTGGACAGACTGGAACACACAAAGCATTTACCGAGCTAATAAGTATGATGGTTCAGATCAGATTGTGATGGTCACGAACCTTCCACAAAGACCAATGGATATTCATGTCTGGGCAAAAAGTAAGCAGCAACAGTGTACCAACCCTTGCAACCAGTTTAATGGTGGCTGCAGTCACATCTGTGCACCAGGTAAGTTCTTATGCTTGATGACTGTAAGGTATTAGTGTTGCCTTTGTGAGAGTTCATAATATAATATGTTTAACATTTATTTTATTTATAAATGCAATCAAAATGGTTGCAATTCAAGGTCTTTTGCTAACACACCTGAGGTTTGTGTCTGAATCCTCACAAATAAAAATTATAGATTTCTCTCAATATAAACCAAAACACTGTTTTCTGGGGTTTTAATGTGGGTTTTGGTTTGTTTTTTGGTTTTTTTTTTTTTTTCCTCTGGGATGAGACATGAAATGAGCTCTGCAGTATATGCTTACCTTAGGAATACATACTGATGTGCTGTATATTGAACAGCTGTTTCCTACTACATATTTTAAAAGTCTTTATGATCACTATATCACATGATAATCTGAAGTCTTTACCTAATGTTTAATTTCCAAAATAAATGTTTCTACTGTTTTGTTTTAAATGTTGGATAATTGGTAAGAAGTTGGCAGAAATTGTTTTCTATCTACACTGTGAGACAGGTGTCCTTTTGAGTCATGGGCTCCAGAAACATAATCTACCGTCAGCTGCATTTTGGGGTGAGACCTGAGTGACATACGTCTTCCATCCTGTAACTTTCCTTGTGCATATTTAAGGAGAGAATTAAAGTGTGCCAACAGGTTACCAGTCCAAATGGCCAGGAAGCCAGAATAGCAGTATACCCCAAAGAGCATATTCATTACAGAGCTCTTTCATGTGTTGTGGAGTTTTGAAAGTGATGCTCCTTCACTTTGAAAAGCTCATTCAGTGCCTGCTTGTAGTAATTGTTTAAGTGCCTTTAAAAATCTGTCTGGCCTGAAAACAACTGATTAGTTTTGAAAGAGCAGTTAGTCTAGTGCAAGGAGTTTTGAACATCCTGTTTTCATTTTGAGGGATAGAGGCTCATCAGAGCTGCTGTAGCTCTGATATTTGGAAGCATCAGATGGCATCTTGCAGCCACCCAAAAACTATTTGGACAACAAGAAAATATCAAGATACTCCAAGTTCTCATCTCAGTTTCTTTAAAGAACTCTGAAATAACTCCTTTGGGTTTTAATGCGTTTGCTTATGCTTAACTGAGACGAAAATCTGGCTGAGTCACCAGACTTCTAAGTAGGTCTTATAGGAATTGTGAGAATTTCGGTGTTACAGCTGTGAACAGTTTCATAGAACCCTATCTAAAGCAGCAATATTAAATTTGTGGGTGGGTTTTTTTCAAAAGATTTTTTTTAATTTTTACTGTCAAACATAAATTTAGGTCCAGCTGGTGCAGAATGTCAGTGCCCCTCTGAAGGTCGCTGGTATTTAGCCAACAACAACAAGCACTGTATTGTGGATAATGGTACCAGGTGTGATACTGGTTTCTTCACGTGCCTTAATGGGCAGTGTATCTCTGAGCGATGGAAGTGTGACAATGACAATGACTGTGGTGATGGCAGTGATGAATTGGAAATTGTGTGTGGTAAGTGTTTAAAATATCTTCATGAGAAAGTGATGCATACTCTTTCTTATCTGTACTGTATTCTCACTTTTATGTCTTTATGATCCTGGATCCTAATGGCTGCCATTAGAAACAATCTCTTTTGCTCTAGAATCCAAAAGCACTGTGGTATTGAACTTTTGTCATGTATAGGTAATTTCTACTTTGTTTAATTCAAATATGTGTTTTACTTTCCATGCAGTCCGTTTTGCAGCTGTGTTTGCCCTGGCAGGTAAAAATATTGTGATTTTACTCGTTACTTTGTCACAGAGCTTAGATTACATTTTATCCATGTATATTCTTATCTATTTCCTTATTTGTTTATCCATTTATTTTCTTGGCAGCTTTCCATACTTGCCAGCCAACAGCTTTTACCTGTGGTAATGGGCGATGTGTGCCCTATCATTACCGCTGTGATCACTACAATGACTGTGGGGATAACAGTGATGAGGCAGGCTGCTTGTTCCGAACTTGTGACTCCCACACAGAATTTACTTGCAATAATGGAAGGTGTATTTCTCTTCAGTATGTCTGCAATGGAGTGAATAACTGTCACGATAATGGAACATCAGATGAGAGGAATTGCCGTAAGTTTCCTTACCTAGTGCCTATTTGAGTCTGAGTCTTGAGACTGAAGAAGAGGTAGATGTGTTTGTGTGTGAAGAATCATGACAAAATCAAAGAGGGTAAAGGATTTCTGTATTTCCATTATAGATTCTGCTTCATGTTATTTGAAGGAAATAGAATTGTTAATAGATATTCTGGAGTATCCTAAGATGTTACATAATAACAGTTGTTTTAAATATGATGTGACAAATGTTCATGCAGTACTTACTATTAAGTCTTGTGAGTAATCACATGGATTTAAAAAAGATTATTTTGGATTCATTGGATGCAGGGCTCATGTTTTTTGCAGGACTAGCCTTGAGTTTGACAGTGGACTTTTACTTTGTTAATTATACTATATTTAATCATCGGGAGTGTATATTGTGACACAGTTTATTCTATTCAGAATGATATGCTTTGTAGCTCTCAAAGTTATCAGTAATGTTTGTTTTCCATAAGATGTAAATTATGATTAGGTCAATAGTGACTGCCTGTTACAGTTAATCAAACTCATAATGTCTTTGCACTAAGATTACATTTTTCAGTGGAAAACATAGCTGGATAGCTGGAGTTAGAGAAATCAATGAAAATATATTTAGTGGATATTTAGTGGATTGTTTTCTGATGATTCATACAGGACCAGCTGGTTGCAAATGCAGGCATTGCAGTGTGAATACATGTCAATTTACATTGCCTCTCACACAAGTATTGGTGTGTGTTTCTTTGACCATGTTTTTGTCAGGATTTCTGTCAATAAAAGCAATTGCCTAATTGTTTCCATATGGCACAAGTAGTATGACTGCAGTTTAGCAAGTGAGTGAGGTGGGACTTGTTAACAATATTATTTATCTTTTAATGAGATACAGCATAATGGTATTAAGAAAAACTCTAAAGAACTTTTTGTTTGTCCCTCCTTAAAGCGGAGCGCACTTGCCAATCTGGTTATACAAAATGTCAAAGCACAAATATTTGCATTCCTCGAACATATTTGTGTGATGGTGATAACGACTGTGGGGATATGAGTGATGAGAGCCCTACTCACTGTGGTAAGTTACTAGGGCCTCTGTTATTTTTCTTATACTTCAGTAATTTATTCCACTGCTCTAAGGCATAACCCCAACTGTTCTTAAAACATCTACTCTTGTAATACTGAAGAGTTATGAGGTGTATGCGTTTTATTTATTAGCTCTCAGTTATCTCAGTCATGCTTTTATCTAATCAAGAAGATTGTAATTTTTTTCAGCATTTGAGGGATCATTCCTTTTGCTAATTTTGCACTGTCTCCTTTATGGTTTTACAAGGTGCTTCAGTATTACAGTGATTTGGCTTTTTGTAAACTTTCACATTGCAATATTTTTCCTTCTAATCATAATGAATAGCATACAGTCTCAAATGTAATTTCTTTTAGCTCTTCCATGTACTTACGTATGTCTTAGCTTATGATTTGTTGTTCATTGTAGCTTCCAGTTATTGTATGGAAGTGTCTAGTTTTCAAACAGCCTTAATTACAAAGCAGCTTTTCTTTGCTACTACAGACATTTGTATTAGGTAATAGGTAGTATTTTTCCCGTATAAGATGTTTTGGGTCAGTTTATAAAACGTAATGGATATTTTCAGATACTGATTTATTTTCAGTATTGTCTAAGTGGATTGCTTTTTGCTTTCACTAGTTTCCTTAAAGGTATCTGCCTTGAATTAATCAAGCTACAGGTTTTCTAAAATATGAGTTCAATTTTTCTAGCCAGAACATGGCCACTTTTATCTATGGAGCCCCTGTGTGTCAAAAACATGTGGCTATATATACTGACATAGTGACTCTTGTGCTGCTCCTGAAAGGTGTGGTTTGTCCCTTCTGCTTTTTATGTCCCAGCACTGCTGAATTATCTCAATTGAGAAGCAGTTAAATGCAAGAAAGAAGGAGAGAACGGGAGAATGGGAGATCAAAGAAGCCCCAAGACATTAATGAGCAGTTAATTGCCTTTGATTTCTATCACTGAAGGCACAGAGAAGAGCAAGTTAAAAGGCCAGATTAGGTCCTTTTTGGTATCTTGAAACGATCAGAGGGTACAGGAAAGTATCTGTAGCTACTGAAGAAATTATCAAACACACTCTACATGCCAGGGGGCTCAGCCAAAGCGCAAAAGGAATATTTGCAGTGTGCTTAACTGGAACGATTCAGGGTTACAGTTTGTTTTTGTCTGACATTAAGAAAAGATCCTACCTGCAAGTGAAGAAAAATTGGTGGGGAAACAAGGAAAGCAATATCTGCCATGAGCTATTACTTCCTTACTACACATTTTGATTCCTTGTAAAGCATGAAGTCCGCTACTGACTGGTTTGGGCACTGGAGAAATGGGTATATTTGACTGTGCTTATTTTCTTGTGCACAAATCTCAAGTACAAATGTAGAACATATTTGCAGTTGCTGCATGCAATCCTGTTTCCAGAGCAAATCTTGTCTACTTATTAGCTGATATGTACACCCAAGGAGAGAATTAAGCCCATTTTTTGCATACAAAGATCAAGTTTGTACAATGAACTCATTGCAGATAGGCTGTGAAAAGACATCCTTCCTAGCATAACTTTTTCTCTTTCTTTTTTGGGGTCTGTAATATTTTTGCATAACATGGACTCAAAAGCAACTTAAAACAAGTTGGAAAGGTAACAGAAAGAAAGAAGTCATACGTAGGTTTTTTCTTCCAGTCTCACTGACTTGCACAAATAGTGAGTTTCGTTGTACATCAGGACGTTGCATTCCTGCTCATTGGTATTGTGATCAAGGAATAGACTGTACTGATGGCTCTGATGAACCTGCTTCTTGTGGTAAGTTTACACTCAGAAGATACAATACAATGGGCTATTTATTTTTTATTTATTTATTTATTTATTTTTTAGCTTGAAATAAGTATATTCTGAGGTTTACTCACTGACTCTAAATAATATGAGTCACTGAGTAATTCAAGTCTTAAATACTTATATCTATGTATGGAATATGAAGGCTTTTAATTGCAGCAATTGATTGTTCTTAATGTAATTACTGTTAATGTATAATCTCCTGTGTCTTTGTAAGACTGATAGTGGTGAATCAAGTAACAAAAAGTAACAAATACTTTGGTATTATATTGGATGTAAAAGCAGATGCTATGGTATCCAGAAAGTGTGTGTGCAGTATTGCATCTTTGGGAAAAATGGGATGCAGAGAAACGTTGCTGACAGTATAAGGTATCATAGTATTGCAGTAAGCAAATCCTGTGTTTACAATAGAAACTAATGGTAGTAAGCAGTGTGTCAGGGAATAAGGTGAAAAGAAGTAGGTAATCTCTAGGGAAGAAGAAAAGGGGTTAACATAAGTCACTGAGAATTGATATTACAACATTCTCATTATTCTCACTATAAAAGTTGGCTTAACGTAAAGCAGAACAGATTCTTCTATGTTTTAAGCAGGCCTAGTAGCTTACTTTGCTGGAGTTGCACCTTTAGCATAAGAAAATGTCTTGCAGCTTTTACCTTAACTAACTGTCTTACATTTAAACTTCTATATTACATGTCACTATCATAAGATTCTCCCTAAAATATGTTTCTTGTTAGATTTTCATGGCAGTGCAGGTTAGTTTAACAAGCAGAGTGATTGTTTTAATTTTTAAGTACCCCAAGTGCGGACTTGTTCAAGCGACCAGTTCAGATGTGATGATGGCAGATGTATCCCAGCAACATGGATCTGTGATGGTGATAATGACTGCGGGGATATGAGTGATGAGGATCAAAGACATAATTGTGGTGGGTGTTTCATGCAAATACATACTGCTCTTTGTCCTGCAAGTACTTATTAGAAAACAACCAACTGCAGACTCCCACCCTCTGCCAATTTTTCTATTCATAAAAGTGCACGTTAAGATAAGGTGCAGTCTTCCTGTACTTTCATTTTCATTATAGTGAGTTAAAATCAAGTATTTTACTGTGGGAGGGTAATTGTTCTAATTTTGCAATTACTCTTCTTTGAATTATTGAGTTCAAATGGAGATATGATTAACCTGGGTTGTTTGTGTGATCTGGGAAGCAATAACAGGTTTGTTTGAGATACTTCCTGATTGTCATGCACTGTGTCTTGTGTGTGCATATTAATAACCACACGGTTCTGACTTAATTTCTTTAGAAATTGGTGAGTAAAATAAGCATGCCTGTTTAGAGGGTGAATGCAGGGATGAAGGTTCACCAAGCCTGGTCCTGCTCTTTGAATCTTTTAACAATAGATGGATACACTTGCCCTTCTTATTCTCTCTGAATGTGCAGCAGAGCATGGCTTTATTGCAGATTAAGGGTAGATAACTAGGCTGTGTGTGTGTGTAGTGGGAGAGGGTGTTACAGAATACAGAGTATAACTTGGTGTCTCAGTTAGCATGCTTTTCTTTCAGCAAACCGCAACTGCACGGCAGCAGAGTTTACATGTGCCAACAATCGACCTCCGCTCAGGAGGTGCATTCCTCGGGCATGGGTCTGTGATGGTGATGCTGACTGCAGTGATGCACTTGATGAGCACCAAAACTGCACAAGAAGATCTTGCACAGAAAATGAATTTACTTGTAGTAATGGCTTGTGCATCCGAAACACATACAGGTTTGTTACTACCTGAGCCACTGCAGGAATACTCAAAATTTGCTTAAAGTGAAGAAGATAATTCAAAAGGTTTTTCATACTCTTTACTTGTTAAGTAGATCTACATGCTGTATTGATACTGTTTATCTGCTCTGCATTCATGCATTAGTTTTAACTTTAAAATGCTCAGAAATTTTCGATGTTAATATTCCCAATACTCACCATTAGCATTGCATCATTTTTCTTGTGCCTAGTAATGTCTCTTGGGGTGAGCCTGTTCAGCTTGTAATGCATATAGGGAATACAAGCAGATCTCAGAGAACCAGATTCTATATAATATGAACCTAATTTCTGAAAACCTCTTCCATTGGAGCCAATACTATCTGGCTGCCTTTGGAAATCAGGGAAGAGTATCTATCCATCTGCCCTAAAGGCAGTGATTATCTTCTTATATTTGTTCATCCTTTTTCAGGTGTGACAGGCGGAATGACTGTGGTGACAGCAGTGATGAAAGGGGATGCATCTATGAACCCTGTCAACAGCACCAGTTTACTTGTCAGAATGGGCGCTGTATTTCCAGAGCCTACATCTGTGATGGGGACAATGACTGTGGTGATGAATCTGATGAGCTGGAACATCTCTGTAATACACCAGAAGCAACTTGCTCTCCTCATCATTTTAAATGTGACAATGGAAACTGCATTGAAGTGGTTAAAGTCTGCAATCGCTTGGATGATTGCTCAGATAATAGCGATGAAAAAGGATGTGGTATGTGTCGATTGATTTGTATTGTCTTACTTAATTTGAAATGCTTAGGCAGCCTTAAAAGAAAGAATTTTTAAGACAGTTGCTTAATTGTAGCCACAGTCTATCTTCTGTCAGAGGGATTAGAAGAAATTTTTATATCTAATTTTTTGTTTTAATTAAATAATATTTCTTATATTGTTTTAATAAACCATTAAAATCAGCTAATTACATAAACTAAATTTAATTGAGACATTATGTATTGCCCTTTCATTTGCAAAATGCACCATGCATAAGTATGCATTTTCAGTTCACTATGTTTGGTGACAGACCTCTAAGGTGTTGGAATAATTTCGTATTAGATTACATTCTTTTCCTTGTTCATTTATTACAGCAGCCCAGATTCATATTCAGCATTTCCAGGGCCTAGCAAGGAGAGAGAGGGACAGAAGAGTACATTGGAAAGTGACTGCACTATTTTCTCTGCTATCTGGTTTCTTGAATAGAGCTCTTCTCCTTCCCCAGGTATAAATGAATGCAGTGACTCTTCAATCAGTGGATGTGATCATAACTGTACAGACACAAAAACAAGTTTCTACTGTTCTTGTCATCCCGGCTATAAACTTATGTCTGATAAACGGACTTGTGATGATATTGATGAGTGCAATGAAACTCCATCAGTATGTAGCCAGATTTGTGAGAACACAGCTGGCTCCTACATCTGTAAGTGTGCCCCAGGCTATATCCGGGAGCCTGATGGAAAAAGTTGCCGGCAAAATAGTAATATCTCCCCATACCTTATTTTTAGCAACCGTTACTATCTGAGAAATCTCACAGCAGATGGCCAGTCTTACTCTCTCATTTTGCAAGGACTGAGAAATGTGGTGGCACTGGACTTTGACAGGGTGGAAAAGAGGTTGTATTGGATTGATGTGGGGAGGAAGGTCATTGAACGAATGTTCCTAAATGGGACAAATAAGGAGGCGGTGATAAGTGATGATGTGCCCAACGGGGAAGGTATCGCTGTTGACTGGGTTGGCAGGTAAGAAAATACACTTTCTGTCTTTCTGGGCTACTAAGAAAATGATGTGTGAGAAAGTTTATCTTAGGGTTTTCTCCTACTTCATGTGAAATTCCTCATGAGACCTGAAATAGTTTTGTGTTGTGGATGCAGTGTTATATAAGTGGACCGGAATTGTTTATCACCATCTAGTATGTTACATGACATTCTAACAGCTGTCATATTAAGTATACTGAGATTATATCAGAGTTGCCCTTTTATCAGTAATGAAGTAGTGCCTATGACCCTTGGGAAAAACTTGTTAGGAAATCATTAATGAACAGACTAGGCAAGCTGCCAGGTGGGGTGTTATGTGCAGCTACAGGGTAGGGATTCTGAGGTTAGGCTCTTTATTCCTTCTCTAGCATTTTCTGGGGTTGGGGTGCAGGCCTCACTCTATACGTAAACAATATGTTGCAACAGGTAACTGGATTCCAATGAAGTAAGTAATAACAAACGTTAATGAAATTTGGCTCCTGTGCCAATGTGAAGAGCATGTTTCTTTTGCTCTTGAAAAATGCGTCTTTAACACTCAAACAACATGATTAAAATCACTAGAGCTGTGAGGGCAGTATAAGGGTGATGTAACTGGAAATCACTTTTCATCATTTTTTAATTGCATGCTCTGTATCAAAAAGTAATCTGATTTACTTCCATAGAAAGGGTCCTTATGTGGTGCTCTTTCTGACAGTGCTCTTGGCTTTGTTTCATCAGCTTTTGCTTTCTGAGTGTTGTACTATCAGTATGAAAGGTTTAAATATCATAGAATCATAGAATAGTTAGAGTTGGAAAGGACCTTAAGGTCATCTAGTTCCAACCCCCCTGACATTGGCAGGGACACCTCACACTAAACCATGCCACCAAAGGCTCTGTACAACCTGGCCTTGAACACTGCCAGGGATGGAGCATTCACAACTTCCGTGGGCAACCCATTCCAGTGCTTCACCACCCTTACATTAAAGAACTTCTTCCTTATATCCAATCTAAACTTCCCCTGTTTAAGTTTTAACTTGTTTTCCCCTTGTCCAATCACTACAGCCCCTAATGAAGAGTCCCTCCCCAGCATCCTTATAGGCCCCCTTCAGATACTGGAAGGCTGCTATGAAGTCTCCATGCAGCCTTCTCTTCTCCAGGCTGAACAGCCCCAACTTTCTCAGCCGATCTTCATACGGGAGGTGCTTCAGTCCCCTGATCATCGTCGTGGCCCTCTTCTGGACTTGTTCCAACAGTTCCATGTTCTTTTTATGTTGAGAACACCAGAACTGCACACAATACTCCAAGTGAGTTCTCACGAGAGCAGAGTAGAGGAGCAGGATCACCTCCTTCGACCTCCTGGTCACGCTTCTTTTGATGCAGCCCAGGATGCGGTTGGCTTTCTAGGCTGCGAACGCACACTGAAGCCAGCTCATGTTCATTTTCTCATTGACCAGCACCCCCACAGCTGCTCTGAATCTCTTCTTTGCTCAACCTGTAGCTGTGCCTGGGATTGTTCCAACCCAGGTGTAGGACCTTGCACTTGGCATGGTTAAACTTCATGACGTTGGCATCAGCCCACCTCACAAGCATGTCAAGGTCCCTCTGGATGGCATTCCTTCCCTCCAGCGTATCAACCGAACCACACAGCTTGTTGTCATCGGCAAACTTGCTGAGGGCGCACTCAATCCCACTGTCCATGTCAGCAACAAAGATGCTGAACGAGACCGGTCCCAGCACCGATCCCTGAGGGACACCACTCATTACTGGTTTCCAGCTGGACATTGAGCCATTGACCACAACTCTTTGTGTGCAGCCATCCAGCCAGTTCTTTATCCACCGAGTGGTCCATCCATCAAATTGATGTCTCTCCTATTTAGAGACAAGGATGTCATGCGGGACAATGTCGAACGCTTTGCACAAGTCCAGGTAGATGACATCAACTGCTCTACCGCTGTCCATCAGTTCTGTAGCCCCATCATAGAAGGCCACCAAATTGGTCAGGCAGGATTTCCCCTTAGTGAAGCCATGCTGGCTGTCACCAAGCACCTTGTTGATTTTCATGTGCCTTAGCATGCCTTCCAGGAGAATCTGCTCCAAGATTTTGCCAGGCACCAAGGTGAGACTGACTGGTCTGTAGTTCCCCAGGTCATCCATTTTCCCCTTCTTGAAAATGGGGGTTATATTTCTCTTTTTCGGGAACTTTTCGTTGGGAACTTCACCTGACTGCCGTGATTTTTCAGATACGATGGCCAGTGGCTTAGCAACTTCATTCGCCAGCTCCTTCAGGACCCATGGATGGATTTCATCAGGTCCCATGGACTTGTGTACTTTCAGGTTCTTAAGATGGCCTCAAACCAGTTCCTCTCCTACAGTGGGCCTAAGGTTTTCATTCTCACAGTCCCTGTGTCTGCCTTCCAAGGCTTTGGTGTTGTGGTCAGAGCCTTTGCCAGTGAAGACTGATCATGGATCAGACTCTGCAAAATAATGAGAATAATTCAAAATGCCACGTTCAGAGCTTAAATGAGAGTGGTTATTTGAATATATCATAGAATCATAAAAGGTTTAGGTTGGAAGGGACCTCAAAGCTTATCCAGTTCCAACCTCCTGCCATGGGCAGGGACACCTTCCACTGGACCAGGTTTCTCAAGGCCTCATCCAACCTGGCCTTGAATATTTCCAGGGATGGGGTATCCACAGTTTCTCTGGCAATCTGTTCCAGTGTCTCACCACCCTCATGGTGAAGAATTTTTTCCTAATCTCCCCTCTGCCCATTTAAAGGCATTCTGCCCTGTCTTATCACTACATGCCCTTGTAGAAAGTTCCTCTCCAGATTTCTTGTAGGACTCCCTTTAGGGACTGGAACGCTGTTATAAGTTCTCCCCTGAGCCTTCTGTTCTCCAGGCTGAACAAGCCAAAATCTCTCAGCCTGTCTTCATAGGAGATGTGCTCCAGCCAGCCCTCTGAGCATTTTCACGGCCCTCCTCTGAACTCAGTCAATGTCACGATAATATTTTCTATTTTGTCTCTAAACCTAACGATACTTAATGTTGCCTGCAGTCCCAAATGCTTTATGATTCATTGACATGTGAGGAAGGAAAAGCCTGTTTTTAGCTCAGGTGGTCCTACTGCTCCATTATTAATACAGTTGCTGAATTATTTCAGCTACCATTAGTTAAGTCATCAGTTGGTTTTTGTTTAGGTGTTTCATAAGGGCTAGAGGACAATACAGTAGTTGATGAGTTTTTCCACTCATTTTCAGCACAGGGAGAGGACTGGAGGATGTCATGAAGTTCAGGTTGGGAAGAATATCTTCTCTTCCTCCCTGGTGGGAATGGTACTGCTTAGGGTGGTGTAAACAGATTCTATCTGTCAGGCTGTGTCTGGAAGGGCCCTGTGGATGCTGACCAGCTGTACAAACAGTTTCAAAATAGCTGCTGTATTTTTAATTAAATGCTTTGTTTTGTTGCAGGCTTTTTAAAATCATTGCTTCAGCTGCATGATTTCATTGGCTGCAGCTGTGTACACTTCTATGCAAAGTAATAGAAAAGTTAGAAAATTTTAGGTGGAGTTTAAATTCGGCACTTGAACTGTTTTTTTAAAGGAGAACCTGCCAGGTGTTCTACCTGTTTGATGAGAGCAGAGGTGGCAGCATGGAACAGATGATCCTCTCCAATACCTCACAGCCCTGGTCAGAAACTGTTCCACTATGCGTCTGTTTTGCTGGCCATTGTTGGTAGGAGGAAAAGGAAAGAGAAGAGGAGTTTAGGGATCTATAGGCAAATGATATATTATTACTCAAATGGGCAACTGCATGTTTGAATTTGGCATGAATGACTGTGGATCCAGGAACAGTAGGAGTGAAAAGGACTGTCTGGAACACTGTAGAAGAGATGTCAGTTCAGTATGTGTATTCTTCCTTTACAATGGATATATTGCTTTTAGGATAAGAAAAAAAAAATCAAAATCTGAAATTTTTAGGTGCTGTGAAGCAAAATAAATCAAAACAAGCAAATAAGAGTAAATAACTCTAAATCATTTCAGAAAATTGTACTGGGTGGATGCCTACAAAGATTGTCTCTATGTCTCTGAACTTGATGGAAGATTTCGGAGAAAGCTAGTGGACCGGTGTGTGGATGCCAACAACACTTTCTGCTTTCAGTACCCCAGAGCAATTGTTGTTCATCCAAAATATGGGTATGACATTTCACGAGTGCTTTTCCTTTCTTTTGCAAAGAGTCTTGCACTGTCTTTGAAAATCTGAAATAAATTTTGCCTGCCTGCACTTAAATTTGCATGGCATTAGATCTTAGTTGCAGCTTAGGAATCAGATAGCACTGAAAGTTGAATTTGTTTCCATGTAGACAAGGAAGTTTTGATTGCAAGGCTAAAAAGACTGTTGGAAGTGTGTGTGGTTTGATAGATGGTGGGTCTGCCAGTTCCATTCTTTGAAGATGACTGATCATTCAGTTGTCTGCTGTAGCAGAGTAGCAAATCGTAGAATCATAGAATAGTTAGGGTTGGAAAGGACCTTAAGGTCATCTAGTTCCAACCCCCCTGACATTGCAGGGACACCTCACACTAAACCATGCTACCAAAGGCTCTGTACAACCTGGCCTTGAACACTGCTAGGGATGGAGCATTCACAGCCTCCCTGGGCAGCCCATTCCAGTGCCTCACCACCCTTACAGTAAAGAACTTCCTCCTTATATCCAATCTAAACTTCCCCTGTCTAAGTTTTAACTTGTTTTCCCCTTGTCCAATCACTACAGCCCCTAATGAAGAGTCCCTCCCCAGCATCCTTGTAGGCCCCCTTCAGACACTGGAAGGCTGCTATGAGGTCTCCACGCAGCCTTCTCTTCTCCAGGCTGAACAGCCCCAACTTTCTCAGCCTATCTTCATATGGGAGGTGCTCCACTCCCTTGATCATCCTCACAGGCCTCCTCTGGACTTGTTCCAACAGTTCCATGTTCTTTTTATATTGAGGACAGGACACCAGAACTGTACACAATACTCCAAGTGAGGTCTCACGAGAGCAGGGTAGAGGGGCAGGATCACCTCCTTCGACCTGCTGGTCATGCTAATATAAATATGTTAACTTTTTTATTATCTCCCTCAATCTCTGCTTTAGTTCTTTTGCAAGAAATACTGTATTTGAGTGTGACTTATAATATTTACTTCAGCATATTTTTACCACAATCCTAACTATTCATTATTTGAACAGACAGATCTACTGGACAGACTGGGCAGATCGAGCCTATATTGGACGAGCAGGCATGGATGGCAAGGAGAAGACAGTGATTATTTCTACAAAGTTGGAGTGGCCTAATGGACTCACCATAGATTACACCAATGACAAGCTCTACTGGGCAGATGCCCATCTAAATTACATTGAGTATGTATGCAGAAAGAATAAAACAAGTGAATAATTGCTCATGTCAGATTGCAGTGGTAGCATTTAAAATGCTGTAAGCATCATACATATTTCTACCTACTGACTGTAGGAAATGAGAGTCAGAAAGTATGGAGTAGTAGGTGACACAAATTACTAGATGGCACAGTAATAAAAATTATAGTGAAAAGATTCACAGCCTGTACTCAAATATGCAACTTCTCTATATCTAGATGTATGACCTGAACCAAAGCAAAACTGAGTATAAAAATTACTCCTTTTTCCAACTTAATCAAGTAGTATACAAGTAGTTAGATGTCTGAATGTTTATCCATAGGTACGACATAGAATTTCCTGTTAGCATATGGGGTATTTTTATTAACTAAGAAAAATCTATTAATTGCTTCTAGTGTTAGAAAATTTCCACTGAAATAGCAGTAAAAATGAGTAATTAGCATTTGTGATTCTTGTCAAGGCATTGAAATACTTTAAACACAAGCCTTTGTATTTATATTACTATTTATATTTGTATTCATATTTATATACATATTTAGATTCATCTTTATGCTTCTTTTCTGGCAGACTTTTCTATGCTGAAACCTTAAAACCATGTTTTTAAAAATATATATTAATTATATAATTTGCCTCTATAGCAAGGTGATTGTAAAAATATAAAATGTTATTAAAGATGTCAGAGAGGATTCTAAATCAGAAAGACATGTATAATTTAGAAATATAGGAGGCCAGTTATTGTCTTACGTGTTCCATTAGCAGTTTGAATGATCCAGGCAAGCTAGTCTCCTGTGTGACAAAAATAACTTGATCTAAGGCAGCAAATGTGCAAGGTTTCATTTATCTAGATGATATGCTTCTGCTGGAACATTTTACATTTCAGTGGATGCTGTTCTATTCCATTTATTTGCCTAAAATAACCCATCATACTTTCCTGTGTGTTTTAAAATGAGTTCATTGAGGACAGTGATCGCTAGGGACTAAATAAGCTACAATTCCACATTGCATGGTCCTGGACACCAAAAACGAAGTACCATAAGCATACATAATAAAGATGTGAAGATGTTTTAGCATTCATCTGAATGTTTTGCACATATTTTCCTTTGTGTAGATATTCTGACCTAGATGGACATCATCGTCACACGGTATATGATGGGACTTTACCTCATCCGTTTGCAATAACAATATTTGAAGACGTGATATATTGGACTGACTGGAACACAAGAACAGTTGAAAAAGGAAATAAATATGATGGATCAGGAAGGACTGTTCTTGTGAACACCACACACAGGCCATTTGACATCCATGTTTATCACCCATACAGACAGCCCTTTGGTAAGAAAAAAGATTTAGATTTGCATTTAACTGTTATCCAGACACTTATCGTGAAAGGTCTTGGGAGCATTCTGCTTTTGCCTTTTCTGGGAATAAAATGCACAGAGTAAATATAGACCTTCACAATTATAAATTGCCTTTTATTTCAATGGTGATGACTGGAAATGTGTAATTTTAAATTAATTTCTGAAGTGTCATAGCTTAATAGCATACATTTCCTGTATATGAAATCATACATTTGTCTCCCTAGTTTCTGGTATTCAACTTCCTACATTTAGGCTTTCAATACAGTATTAGAGGAGTCTATTGTACATGGAGACCTTTGTGTCCTGGGATTTGAAAAGTATAGTAATATTTATTCTTTTATTTTACCAGTAAATAATCCTTGTGGCACCAACAATGGTGGTTGTTCCCATCTTTGTCTGATAAAAGCTGGTGGTCAGAGTTATTCCTGCGAGTGTCCTGATAACTTCATGATAGTACAACTCGGCAACACAGCTCACTGCCTTCCCATGTGCTCTAGCACCCAGTTTCTCTGTGCAAACACTGAGAGGTAAGTTCACTGCTCACTGTCTATTTTTCAAAGCTGTAAAGATACATCTTGCAGTTTGATCTGTTCAAAATGACATGGAGTTAGAGATCCCTTTTGCTCCCACTGTGAGTTTGTGGTGTGTGTGCAAAGTAAAGACCAGACAGACTTCCCTTTTGGAAAAATACTTCCAGATTAATTGTTTAACTAGTACTTTTTACTTTTCTTCCTGTTATGTGGCATTGCTAATGTAGCAAAGGTTGGGTGTTAGAAATGTGTACCTCTATGAACAATCTCCAGTTGAATTCACAAACCTATGACCTTCTCTTATTTTTTTGTTCATCTTTTACAATGTATCTGTTTCTGCCAAATATATGCTGTCTGCGAGTGACCCAGGAAAGCAATTTAGTTGATATGGGGGTGCATTTCCAAATCTTTTTCTGAGACAACTGCAGTAGAGGGAGAGAAATGGTGATAAAATGTGGTGACATTGTATCACTCTGGAGCCTATGAGGCAGACCTGCTTGTTGGGTGGCCTTTTGAAACAGTGTTACAATGATATTCCCTAGTGAAATTCTTGTGCTAAAGCTCACCTGAATTAAAATATTACATTAAAAATCCAGTTTATAATTGTTTTTAAAAGCATGATAATAATGATAAATATGATAAATGATAAAATGATAAATACACATAAAAATTAAAACCTTCTTAATTTGCTGTTAAATTCCTTCTAGAGACCCACCAATATAATCTATTTCAGGTGATAGTATTGTGGTTATATAGCTGCAGAGACATGTCAAAGAAAACACTGTCTTCTCTTTGTAGATGTATTCCTATCTGGTGGAAATGTGATGGACAGAGGGACTGTCGAGATGGCTCTGATGAGCCCCCTACCTGTCCACACCGATACTGTCCTGTTGGTCAGTTCCAGTGCAATGATGGGAACTGCACAAGTCCACATTTCCTGTGCAATACCCAGCCAGATTGCCATGACAGATCAGACGAAGATCCTGTACTTTGTGGTATGTTACAACTAATAAATTTAAGTGTTTTGCCAGTACAAAACATGTAAACTACGTGTAAATTTTGTAGTGACAGAACAAGGGGAAATGGTATTAAACTGAAAGACAGTAGATTAAGATCAGCTATTAGGAAGAAGTTCTTTGCTATGAGGGTGGTGAGACATGGGAAGAGACTGCCTAGAGAAGCTGTGATGGCCCCATCCCAGGAAGTGTACAAGGCCAGGTTAGGCAGGGCTTTGAGCAACCTGGTCTAGTAGGTGTCCCTGCTCATGGCAAGGGTGTGGGAACTAGATGATCTTTAAGATCCCTTCCAATTCTAACCATTCAATGATTCTGTGATTTTACAGATGGAAAGGTGAGATAGACAGAGGCACTCTTTATTAATCTTGCACTTGCTAGGGCAATTCTCTGTGCAAAAGCAGGGTACAGGAGAACAAAAGTATCAAAACAAATCAAAATATCAAAACACAAACATTTTCTACACCTTTGAGATAGATTTGAGCTGATGTAAATCTCAATCTGAGGTATAAAATACTAGAAGCAGGACCTACTTTGTTAAGTAAACCATGGTGAGTATGAGGAATCCAAGACTTCCTAATGGTAGGTCAGTCTACCAGCTATGCTAATTTTCCCTGTATTGTAGAGCTTTGTGATGATGGGACAAAATTATTTCACCTTCTGCATTGCAGTGCATGTGGGAAGATTTGTTTTGGAGGGTTGTGATTTCTAAAATACTGCTTGTGGTGGCAGTATTTTAGAAATGTAGCCTAACTGTGCTTGTGGAATTATGTTATTTCCTTAGAAACTGTCTTATTCCACATACTTATGTCTAATTTAAAAAAGCACATCCTTAGTTCTCTGTTTGTAAATAATGTAGTTCTGGCACTTGTAAGCTCAATAATATAAAGGGGAAGTGGTGGTGGGGAAGCAGTGTGGTTGTGTAATTGATAGTCTCATTGTTTTCCATTAGCAAAGTGTTTCTGACAATGACAGAAACGTCAATTTTACTTGAGTTTCAAATAGCTAAGCTCTTGAGTGTGGCACAGGGGAATATCATATAAGTAGAAATGTGTCAGCTGGATAATGCGTCACTGGTTTTAACGTACTGGGTACAATAAAAGTCAGTTTAGGTCTATATAATTTGTTCTGCTTATCTTGTGCATGGGAATAGAATCCTTTAGTCTAGAAAATGTACGGAAATTGTAACATACTGTTTCTTCTTGAACAGTTTGGCAGTGTATATAAAAAAAGTAGTAGGGTGGTGTCCAGTGAGACGTACAAATTCTGGAAGCAGAGATCAGTGTTGACTCCTATTTTCATAGACCTTCAGAGCTCCCCCAGTTTGCCAGCACTGCTGACATTAGATTACAGTGCTTTGCCTTTGGGAATAGAGGTTGTACATCCATAGGTTGTGGAGCTGATATTATCATGGTCTTCTGTTTTCTGAGCTGTTCATTCATAGTCAGAGGAATGGGCTGATCAGGCAATGTATATCTAAGATGCTAGTACAGCCAGTGCCGTCACAACATCACTTAGCTCCTCTGCAAAGTGATGGGAACCCCTGCCATGTCATGTTTGAATGCTGGCTTTACTCCCCTATGCCTTAGGAGAAGATAGTATCTGTTCCACTCCTAGAAAAACGTAGATTCATAGTGAGCTTGTCTCAAGACGTCTGTGGGAAACATGACATGTGACATTAGAAATCTGTACCTTAACTTGGCAAGTAAATGTAGTTTTTACTGTCTTTCTTTCTAACTTTTGGGGTAGACATGATAACTGCTTAATTGACATAACAACAGCTGACTGCTCTGCAAGTTTCAGTATCCTAACAGCAGTTTTGTATTCTTTCAGCTAATCACCAGTGTGAAACTCATCAGTGGCAGTGTACAAATAAACGATGCATCCCAGAAGCCTGGCAGTGTGATAGAGAGGATGACTGTGGTGACAACTCAGATGAAGATAGTACTCACTGTGCCAGTAGAACCTGTCCCCCAGGCCAATTTAAATGTGACAACGGCCGCTGCATCCCGCAGTCATGGAAATGTGATGTGGATGATGATTGTGGTGATAACTCTGATGAGCCATTTCATGAATGCAGTAAGCACACAGCTGTAGTAAGCTGCCTACATTATAGTGCACCAAAAGCAGAACAAACTGCATTATTTAACTTTCCTGAGGCTTAAAATTCATTGGAAAGGCATGTTTTCTGCAAGCTAATTGCAGTCATGTAGTAAAGAGTGTTAGAAAAAAGAGTATGTGCTAATTCACTACTTATTCTTGAAGGGGAGAAAGCTTACTTATGCTGGCCAAATTATCAAGAGCCAGTAGTGTCTCACTGACTTGCTTAATGCTAACAGCATCCTTTGCTTGGTGTCTGTCAACACGTTGTAAAAAAGGATATATGCTGATCCATGGCATAAAAATCCATTGATATTTACCTTGTTCCATTTTGGAGTCTGACATACGTCATACTTACTACAAAATCAAAATGAATTTTCATTTTTTTGAAGCTCATGTTTTTTGAAGCTCATGTTTCTCAGGACGACAGGCATATGAATCAAAAGCTTACAGGGAGAGCAAACATAGAGCACAATCTAGCCTATATTTAACAGCAGGGTTTTCCTCTGTGCTCCAGCATCTCTCTTTGAGTTACTGGCCGTCTGGAAGAACTTGTGACCAAGTCTGGGCACCTGAGGACAAGCTGCCTCTTCTGGCTTCCAGGCTTGGGGCTTCTATTACCACCATTACCAGCTCTAAAGACTTCAGGGAAAAACACACTGAATGGCGTTTGAACCTTTCATGGGTTTGTAACGTATGCAAAGTACAAGCAGCATAGGTTGAAAAAGACAGTAAAATCAGATACATTTAACGCTTTCTCTTTACAACACTGACATTAGCAGATAGCTGTTTTTAGTAGAAATAATGACTATAAATTATAACAGATTTTGAAGGGCAAAACAGCAAGGAGGAAAGTTTAATGTCTAAGTAATGCAACTGCCTCTTTCAGTGGGCCCTGCCTATCGGTGTGACAATCACACGCAATTCAGCTGTAGAACCAACTACCGCTGTATACCATTGTGGGCAGTGTGCAATGGGAATGATGACTGCAGAGACAACAGCGACGAACAAGGATGTGGTATGTTTGGAGAAAATAATTTCATCATAACTTTGTACCTAAAATATTTCTTTAGTTTACAAACACCTCAGTTTTCTCAACAGCTTCACTAACAATGTACTTAGGCACATTTTGCTTGATATCAACTAATTATCTTGGTAGCTACTTGTCAGGAGAAATTCTGTGTGCAGCAATTCATTGTTCAGCTCACATGTTTATGAACTCTAAAGAGCAAGATTTGATTATTTTGTCTAATATGTCAAATTAAACTGAAAATACTGTTACTTGAGCAGAACTATTTCAGACAAAACTGTCAGTATATTTTACATCAACTTAACTTACCTCCTGTACTGATGAAACTATCAGTAATGACAAGCATGATAATGCATTTGCAGTCCCTTGCACCTGTGTTAAAACCTTATACATTCATGCACAAAGCTTAGAACACATCGGATCATATCAGAACCGGAAAAGAGTTGAAAATGCAACACGCCATGAGGCCAAGATGCCTTCCTTTGTCGGTAATAAGTTTGTCTCTTTTTGTTTCCATATCAGTTCTATATACTTATTTTAGCTGTTTCTTAATCACATCTCTATTATTTGGTCCAGTTCATGGCACGAACATCTCTATTTCAATTATCTTCTGTGCATTCCAACTTATCCAAAGGCTATGCTAATGTGCTGTTTCATTGGGAAACTGTCTGCATTGCAGAGGAGATGACTTGCAGTCCTCTTGGAGATTTCCGTTGTGACAATCATCGATGTATCCCACTGCGCTGGAAGTGTGACGGAGATAATGACTGTGGAGATAACTCTGATGAACACAACTGCAGTGAGTTATTTTTTGGCTGTCATGATATAGTCCAGCTTGTGACTTAACTATTGCTTTTCTTGTGAGAATGGGGCAGACAGCTCTCAACTGCAGCCATTCCCTTGTTTCACTCTATAGCATGCCTCTGCTGAAATACCATGATGTCAGAAGGAAGTCAGAATTGTGGTGGCAGAAGGAAACATTCTGGATACATAAAAACACTGATAAATCCACTCACTGTAAATCACAAATTCCTGTTTTCTGCTAAGAAATGACATTTGAAATCTGCCCTATGTACAAATGTACTATTATATAATTCCTCAGACATGAAAGCAGGTCGGGTTTTTTCTGATTTGAAATAAAGGTTCTTGTATAATTCTGTGATGAAACAAAATCCAGTGATTTTCCTTTTTTCTGTGTCAAAAGGGGCATAAAATGTTCAACATACTTCTAGAGTATTGGGGAGAATGCTGTTTTAACATAATTTACTTTTAAGTATTATGCCAGAGTATCTGCTCAAATTACTTTTGTCTAATGAGATAGGCATGGATGTTTACATCTGGGGAACTTTTCTTATTTGTACATTTGTTTTAAATGCAGGTCCTCGTGAATGCACAGAAAGCGAATACCGTTGTGACAACTTGCGCTGCATACCATCCCGGTGGGTCTGTGATCATGATGATGACTGTGAGGACAATTCAGATGAACGTGACTGTGGTGCGTATTGTCTGGATGCTACCTCTTACATGTTCAGACTTTACATGTCTAATGTGATAAATTATTCTGCATAGTCCTTCATGGGAAGCATCTTTAATGAAGTAATGTTAACCATATCACTTCAGTCATTCCACCACAAGTAGAGGATTACCATAGTTTTAATGGTCTTGGATTTTGCAGTCTTTTTTAGGATGCTGTTCTCAAAAAGTAAACACTTTATCTGGATTTGAACAAGATATTTCAACAGTCACTTTTTAATCTTTTCAGATCTGAGGACCTGCCACCCAGGTTATTTCCAGTGTGATAGTGGACACTGTGTTGCGGAGCGCTTCAGATGTGATGGAAATGCAGACTGCCTCGATTTCTCTGATGAAGCAACTTGTCGTGAGTTTCTGGCTTTGCAATTGGTGCTCATTGAGCTCACTTCCAGAAAGATCTGTCCTTTCTCTCTAAATGAGATGACTCCTTAGAGTACAGAATTCTGCAACACTCAGTGATGTCAGTAAAAATTCAGGATAAGTATAATATTTTGAATCAGCTTTTTAATATAATGATGGATTGCCATCATTTACATTGATTGTAAACACATTCCTAATGCTAGTAAACTAATGTGTTTACAAGGTCCAGTGGAAGATCTGCATGTGTTCAAATAAAATTTTTTTATTATCCCACAGACACTGCAGGATCCACTGTTTAAGTTGCACTGTTTTCCAACAAGGTTCTGTAATAGGATTTTTTTGTATAATGCTCAAAGGTGTGTATAGTTACCTAAAGTATCAGTGAAGCCAAGGAAATTAAATATTTTCCTGTTTCTGTCTTCCTTCTGTGTATTGATCTACTGTGAAAAGAAAGATGCCTGTATGCTGTAGCTTGTGTTGAACTCCAGCTCCAGCTGTTTCCCAGAAAGTATTGTTCCAGTTGGAAGGAAAATATCAGCCCTGTGCTCTATCTCTGTTGACTGACATTGGTCTTTTAGATGATATTGAAGGGTTGGTTCTGACTTACGTGTTGAAATGATTTTAAGGTTCAGTACTCAGGAGAATTCCTTTGTCTTTATGTTGGTATCAGGGCAGTTCTATACACCTTTCTGTGTACTTGACACTTGTGCTTTTGGAAAGAAGGGGCATCTGCACAGTAGGATCTTTATTTTTCTGATGGTAACTACATCGTGGAATGTGCATTGCAACAGTTAATCTTTCAGAACCTAGGTTACACAACATTCGTCTGTCCTTAAAGGGAGGAAAAAGTATTTGAGAAGCTATTGAAAAAGCAAGCGGGTGGTTTATTTATATAGGTTGGAAGAGTCATATTTTTCGTTTCTCTTTGCTGTAATTAATTTTTTTTCCACAGCTTTTACAGAATCTATTTTGGGGTTAGGGCATTTTTTGTTGTTGCTTTTACATGTTCTGGGTTTGTTGTTGTTGTTGTTGTTGTTTACTATGCCAACATGAGTTGTTTTGGAATTGGATATCTTAGTTCTTAAGTCATTGTATTTGGTGTCAGTGACATTATTTTTCTTTATTACTGAACTAGATTTGTGAGTAACAAATTCAAGTAGCATTTGTTAAATTAATGATGGTTTATTTTCAAAATCTTCTGGGCATACCTTATATTGTTTCACTACTTATCCAAACATGAATTAATTATGTTATAGCTACCAAGAAGTCCTCAGTCGTTGCAGTCTGTTGTTAATGTAGTGCCTCATATTTCCTACTACGGAGGGAAGGACTTTGAAAAAATAATATAGGCTGAATATTTTTCAGGAAAACCTAAAATTTTTGTTGTAATTGAAAATGTCCTAATAATTTTCTTTTCTTCAGCAACACGGTATCCTAATGGTACATACTGTCCACCCATGCTGTTTGAATGTAAAAACCATGTCTGTATCCAGCCATACTGGAAATGTGATGGTGATAATGACTGTGGAGATGATTCTGATGAAGAGCTTCACCTTTGCTGTAAGAGAGAAAAATTATATTAAAATGAATATGCATAATAAAATCTAATTATAATAGAACAATTAAAAAATAAATTTTAAATATCTTCTTTTCACTGGAGATTCTCACAGGCTTAATTCAGGGTGAGTGCTGAGAATTCTGCTTCATATGCAAGTTCACTTATCCTCCTGTAGTATGTTTCTCACTGCTTTGCAGATGTTTGTATATGTGGTCATAAGAGTAGGGAGAAACATGTCAAAGAGAGAAGGACTCTATTTCACATTTTTAAGTTGGTTATGTAAAATAAGAGCATCAGTTGGTGATTAATGATTAGTTCAGATAACTTATATTCTCAAAGGTGCTGACATTTTAAAGCTATCAGTGTAGGTGGGACATCTTTGTAAATACAATTGAGGACTCCTGGCTCTGTTTCTAAGAGTGAGATGTTGGAGGTGCTACTTACTTAATTTTTGTCAGTTATGTACTATATAGCCACTTAAATAGCATTTGTTCATAAACAGATCTAGAAACCTCAGTGTTGTATGTAGAAACGCAGGATGTGTCTTTGGCCAAAGACGGTGTACTGTCTTCTGACAAGAAAAGTGTAATGTCTTAACATGCAATCACAAAAAAGTGGAGAAAATGTTATTTTGGCTCTGAATGCCTCCACACCATCTGAATATAGGAAACATACAGATGAAAGTGATTAGGTTAATTTGTGACTCAATGGCATGAAGTGTCAAAGTGTGACTGACTGACTTGATCTCTGCGGTTTCAGTGGATATTGCCTGTGAATCTCCATTCCGTTTCCGATGTGAGAACAATCGCTGTATATATAGTCATGAGCTGTGCAACCAGCAGGACGACTGTGGAGACGGGAGTGATGAGAAAGAGGAACACTGTACGTTTACACAAAATTGAGCAGCAAATTCCGTAACTGTGATGTTCTTAATGTTTAATGATACCAAAGGACTATGGAAATGTCAACATTAAGCATAAATTATGAAAACTAGAGCTCAGTAGGAACTATTAGTATGAACTACTTTGAACTATGGTTATTGATAGTACTATGTATTCGTAGCTCTCCATGCAAGTAGCAAAAATCAGCAAACGTTTGTCTAAAAAGTTCAGAGCATGATTTTCAAAATAATAGCTTTCTATTATGAGCAGCAACTGAATTGTATCAGTTTATTATGAACTCCACTGAAAATAATGAAAAACAAAGTTTTACTGTATTATAAAATAAGGATGGGATGGATAGTTGGGACTTTTAAAATAGAGAAATGGGTGCTTCTGAACTTGTGGAGCTGTTGTTCACATAGTAACAGTGTTGGTATTTATGCCCAAATCCTTCAGAAGCTCTATTAATAGGTTTTTGTCCTCAGGTATCTTATGTAGTTTTCATTGACTATGTTGATTTTTATATTACCAAGTATAATCATATTGCTTAATGATATTATTTGCTAGCTTTATTGTATGATATCCTTAATGTTAATTGTTTACTAATATCTCAATAATCTTTTGAAGTCTGCAGTAGATATAGGAAGGGTCTTGTTAAAGGATATTAATAGAATTGCACTATTAAGAAGAAAGCTCAATCAACTGTTAACAAGAGGAATTTACCTTCTGTCTTTATAAAATGGAGGGGCTCCTTTCAGTTCGTGGGGATGTGGCTAGAAGTCAGGAGGCCATGTTTCTAGTTTCAGCTTTACTACAGACTTCCAAATTCTCTCAAGTCATTATTTTACTGGATTGCATGAGCTTCCTCATTATCAGTGTTGAATAGTAATGTCTGTTGGTACTGTATAGCTGAAATTGTGACAGAGGAGTGTTTCTCTTCTTGACTATAGGTAGAGAACCAACCCCAAGACCATGTACAACTGAAGAATTCAAGTGCAGTAATGGAAATTGCATTCCTCTACATTATGTCTGTGACAATTATGATGACTGTGGTGACCACTTTGATGAAATGGGCTGCAGTAAGTAATAATGTCAATAGAATACAAAATTACAGTGCTATTGAAGTAAAAATTTCTGGAACTGATAACAATACATGTTTCTTTTTGACTAGCATACTAAGAAGTGTTCATTTTTAATCAGCCTGTGCCAGCATTATTGAATTAGCCATGACGATATCTCCTGTTTTCCTTTTGCAGTATTTAAAAGGCGTGTAGATGTGGCACCTAAGGGACATGATTTAGTGGGAGTTGGCAGTGTTAGGTTTCTGGTAGCACTCAATGACCTTAAAGGTCTTTTCCAATTTAAATGAAATTCACTGCTCTGAACAGTCAGTTTTAGGCTTAGAGTATTTATGCATCACAAAAAATAGTATGATCTTCTTTCTGATCTTGTTTTGAAATGGGCTGCATTATGGAGGTGAGCATAGCCAGATATTTCAATCATAATTGTGACAGGAAAAACCTAGGGAATTATTCATGGGCACTCTGAACTGGCATAAGTTCCTGCAGCCCCGTTAAAAACTGAAGTATATTGAGATGCTTGCATTTTCCTGTTTACAGATATGACCGCAAAATTTTACAAAGACAGCCAGTTTTGGGCTGAGGGCCTTCTCAGATCTGCTGCACAACTTCTGTTAACAATGCATTATGCATTTACTAGTATCCATTTAGACGTAAAAGCTTTGACTTGAACTTTGAAGTAAGAGCATATATTCTCATGGAATCTGTTAAAAAAAAAATCCTAACTTTTTATATTAATATATAGACAGCTGCAGAGTGATAGTAGGAGCATGTACCTGCAATTTCAACCAGTCAGGCTTTGATGGCTTCAAGTGACAGTGTGCAAAATGATGCCCTGGCGATTTAGAAGCCAGCATGCTTGCAAATCGCAAATAACTCAGAAGCCTACAGTGCAGTCCATTCTGAAGCAGCTGTTTTCTCTTTTTCACATACCATCCCAATAGTCTTTAGGTAATATAACCTGATGCAATGACTGAAAATATTAAAGTGCAAAAAGGATATGAAACAGTGCAAACCAGACACCTGACAGCCAGCACTCTCCCATCTGGGGACAGATGTGAATGCAGATCAGCTGGTAACATTTGTAGCTTTCCCAACATCAAATACCTGTGTTCTGGAAAAAATAGAATATTTAAGTGTGTGTATGTGTACAATGAATTTATGCTTTACATGTATATGTAATTGACCTGTTTAAATTTAATTCAGTTAGCACTGGGATGTGTATGTGTAAAGGAATGTAATACCTTTGCCTTACATCTCTTATGCTGTGTCAATAAGCATGTTATTTCTTGTTTCTAGTTATATAACAAAATTGAGTTTGAAAGTACTTGTGTCTATGTAGAATATGTCAGAAACAAGACAATTTTGAATGTACTTTGAGAAGAGTATGATTTTCACTATCTGTTACAGAGTATCTGTTATCCTTGACTTGTCTTTTCCATTATAGGCATGTTTTAAAGGGCAGTGTATTCTGTGCAATGACCTGTATTGACTTCGGTAGGCTTTAGATTAGGTACGGCATGAACAAGCTGTCATCTTCTCTTTAATTTGCAGATATAAATAATGTAGGGCCTGTGTTATGTATGATAGCAACTGAGAACATTTTTTGCTTAGCTGATAATAAAGGACTGGGTGAGAAAGAGACAGGTTGGCAAAGACAGGAGGTAGAGTCAAGTCTCTTAAATAGTTGCTGCAGATTGGTGTTGATGTAGAATGCCATGTCCCTTAAGGAAGGTGAGCTTTGATTGTTATGGCTCTTATCCTGGCCCTGTTCACTTCTAGAGGCTAAACTTCTTAACTGACAGCCATCTTGACCAGCATTTACCACCATCTTCTAGTTAGTTATAGAGAATAGATGCTCACATTAATTGAGTTTCAGTTAGAAAAAAAGGAAAGAAAACTAATGTGAAAACAATTTCCAGTTATCATAATGCTAAAAATTATGACACCCCCCATCATTTTGTTTTTTAATTATAATTGTATAATTTTTTTTCCCCCTAGATCCTGGAACACAGCGAACTTGTGCAGAAAATATCTGTGAACATAACTGTACCAACCTGAATGAAGGAGGCTTTATCTGTTCCTGTAGGCCAGGGTACAAGGCCAGTGAAAATAACAGAAACTCCTGTGATGGTATTTTCAGTCTTCTAAACATCTCACTGTTAAGGATTCAGTGACCTGTCACTTCATCCAAATGCGACTGCCTATTTTTGCAGTCTAACAGGGCTGTTATACATTGAGCAGATGCTTCCAAAATTGTTTTGCTGATGAATCATGTTTTCTACCATTGCAGACCTCATTCAACAAAGAACTGGCTCCACAGTTCAGACTTGTTTTAAGCTTTTGCTGGCTGTAGGTGTATGTTTTCACTTTACTGTATATAGGTTTTGTCACATCTTTGCAATCTGAGGGACAGAAATTTGCTGGACTTTTGTTTGTTTTATTTTTTTCTTCTTGTCGAAAGAAAACTTACTGAAGATTGTGCTGTCCTTCTGCTTCCAAACAAGCCTACAGTAAAGGTCTATTGTGCCATAATTTTGCACTGGTAAAATATGGTGAGGAGTTTACCCAAAGGCCATTGTACATGGCCATGCAATGTGGTACCTTCACGGTAACCATATCAGTGTGTTTAGATGTGAACACTTCAGTTTGTTGCTTCCAGCCTTTGTGGACTATTTGTATGGTTTTATCAAATATCATCTAAGGCCTCCCTTTCCTTCCTGATGCTGATGTTTCTGAGGACTAGGTATCTTTGCTTCAGCATTTCAAGAAAGCTTTGCTCTTGCATGTCATTGTAGTCATGCCCCATTTTTGTCTTTCCTTGGTGGTATAACATAAAAAAACATGATTAAAAATGTCTCTCTGAAAAGCAATCTGATAAGCAGGAGCAATGCTGTTTCTATCAATCTGTAGTTAAGACATGCTAAATAGTATATCAGTTCTGTTAGATAACAGATGTGGATGTTAAAGATCACAGATTAGGTCACTGATCTTTTAGAGTATGTGGGGAAGGGACAAACCGACCACTTCACACAATAAAGATGACCAGCATGTGTAGGAAAGACATTAACCTCTAGAAATTTTTTCTCTACCTGTGCCTAGATGTCAATGAGTGTGAGATCTTTGGAACATGCACCCAGGACTGCAAAAATTCCAAAGGAAGCTACGAATGTTTCTGTGCAGATGGCTTCAGGTCTGTGGGTGATCAACAAGGGAAACAGTGTGCAGCTAATGGTATGTTAACTGATACTAAGATTGATTGCTACCTGGAAAGAGCAAGTGGAGTGTAGCAACTTAATGAATATAATGTTTGGGTGTTTTTACGGAGGGAATAATGAAAACCAAACTTTATTCTGTAACGTATTGTCTATGTATTCTACCCATTCCATAGTCAGCAATAGAAGTGTTCATCTCCGCTGACAACTGTAAACATTAAAAATAATACCTTGATTTAGATGCCTGCCTGCCTTTCTGTTGAAATTTTCTGCAGAAAAAAAACCTGTGCTTATGCAGTGGCTGTCATCAGTAGGAAATTAATGTTGCCTATTCCTGAAGTTTAAGTTTTCTTAACAAAATAATGCATCAGAAGAAATTTGAATTAAACCATTAAAAGTCAAAGACAGTTTGATGACAGATTGCCATTCATTGTTCATGGACTGATGCACACAAACAGAAGGGCATTGGCCAATGTTTAATGTCAATCATTGGCTTTTTATCATACCTCACTGCAGTGCCTACATTGTGTGACAGTCATTGAATAGGTAGAGTTGATACAGAAAATAATAGTAATAGAATACTGATAATAGAGATGAAGAAAATAGAAAAAAGTGACAATGCAGCAGTATTATATAAAAGAAACAATATTGTATTTAGAAAACTACTTCCACTTTGTATTTAGAAAACTACTTACACTTCTTACACTTTAGCAGCTTTAAGAGATACATGATAGAAACGTGATGTACTTAATCAAATAGTAAAATCTTCAGAACGGAATGCCTATGGGCAAAATTGCATGCTGCTAGAGGTTTTGAAACCTAAAAGTTATTTATAGTATGAGAAATGATACAAGAAAATGTGGTCTCCAGTTTCCAGTCCAGGTGCTTAATTCAGCAAATATTTACTCTTGAGCATGTGACTAGAAATACAGATGAGCATTTACACCTCGGTTTCTGCCTGGCTGTCTCTTCATGTGCCTGTGTCAGAGAGATAATTCTTTGAAACTTTTCTTCATAGGCTTTATTCAGGAAGCATCTAGACACCCACATTTTTCAAGGATAATTGATAGAAGATATTGTGATTTTAGCTGATAACATCATGAAGTTTGTTGTGCCTAAAGTTCCACTGCTGTTTATGCCCAGCACTCTACCACTCTTTATAGGATAAGCTCACAGCACTTAGAACTGAGGGCTTTTTTTGTCTGTGTTTGCTGTAGGCCTGATCAGTAGGCATTTTCAGAACACACATAGAGTATTAGGTTCCCTTTTCCCTGTAACACCACATGTATTGGGAATGCTGTCAATTTCTACACTGAATTATACGTTGTTGAGAGAATAGTCACTTGCCTTATTCTCCCATAGTTAGGTGTGAATTAGAGTGAAAAGGAGTGTGTTCAAATGAACAACTCATAGGAAATTTGAGCATTCTTAGCTGGAAAATGCACTGGTAAATGAGATTTTCCTTTTCTTGATAAAGGACTAGTCATTTCTTACCGGCTCTGTGAAGATGTGATTGATGTAGATCTTCTCTGGAAGGAGAGTGGGATTTAAGTCCATGACTCTCAACTTGCCTATGTCCTTAGCAAAAGGGCCAAATAATTAAATTTTTCTTGCCAGCAAAATCAGCCAGGTGGGACTGATAGTCCCTATAGTCAAGTTAGAGTATTGAGGCTGCCCCCAGATTAACCTGTGGGTATGAGAACATTCACGTGAATATGGAGACATTAGGATTTAAAGTCTTCCAGGTAGAACAACTTGGGTCATGGCTCAAGGTACTGGTACTTTGAAAATTGTGTCCTGTACTTTGGTGGGGGGGAGCTGAACTGCATAGCGTATAGCTGCATTCTGGTTTTGAGATGAAGTGGTGATATGCCAACACCGTAATGTTTAAGAATTTTTGAGGAATTATTTCTTAATGATTACTACTGCACAAAATCTATGGTGAGAAGGACAGTGCTATCAGTAAGCATTTCCAGAGTTTTAATTTTTTTCCAAAGCTAATAAATTTGAGTACCTCTGAAGCTTGAGAAGTAGCCCTGCTTTCCTCCTGTTTTTATGCAGACAAAACTTGTGAAAACCCAGTTTAGTTTTGACTAGAAGTGACTTTCATCTGTTTCTTCTAAAATGAAATACATTAAAGTAAAATTCGTGATTGTTTCCCAGGTAATCCTCCGTTGTTACTGCTGCCAGATAATGTACGGATTCGAAGATACAATATCTCATCAGAACAGTACTCTGACTACATTGATAACCAGGAGCGCATCCAAGCTCTGGATTATGATTGGGATCCTGAAGGGATAGGCCTGAGTGAGTATGTGTAGAGCATTAATACTCAACCATGCAATCACTGGTTGAAAAATATACGCCTGCAGTGTGGCTATTTAATTTATGCTACAAATCAAAATGAAATTAGATAAACTGGCCAGGTCTTGCTTGCTGTGTCCCTCCCCTCATTCTTGACCACCAGTGTGGTTCCTTTTAATGCTTTAATTTAGTACAACTAGATTTTGTTCAGGTTTTTTTCCTTTTGTTTTGGTGTGAGTTTAGCTGTGGAATTATGGGTCTTTAAGATTATGCAGTAATAGAGGATTCCTGTAAATGAACTGCTTCCTTTTCTTCAGCCTGTGACAGTCCCCAGACCTGGCACAAGTCTTGAATTCCTTATCCAAAGGATTAGGGGCCAGTAGATCCCTATATTAGCTTATATCTTTGTCTCTTTATTGGATTCCCTGCTTTTGCCTTTTTCACAGGGCAGCTGCCCTGGACCATGCTTGCTCCTTAGGGTCATGAGAGTCTAAATTACTCTCAAAATGATGTGCAGTGGCTTCAGAGCTAAGATCTACTCTTGAAAAATGCAGTGCATATTTCTTGATAATCCAGATCAGGATGATTCTAGATGGTGTCTTACCTATGAGGAATGGCTTGATCAAAAAATGGCTAAAAAATAAACACCCTGACACAATGTAATTTAATTGAACAGATGACTTCATGTTATTTATAAATAAATGGATTTGGTATCTTCACATAACAACTTCAGAAAGATTAGAATTTTCCAAAACTATGGAATAACTAGACATTAAAAATTATCTTTGTAATCTTTTTTGAAGGTATTGTGTACTTCAGCATACTGGGACAGGGTTCTGAGTTTGGAGCCATCAAACGGGCTTATCTGCCCACATTTGACAGCAGTAGAAACAATCCTACAAAGGAAGTTGACTTGAATCTCAAATATATAGTTAATCCTGATGGGTTAGCTGTTGACTGGGTTGGAAGGTAAGTGCACTGAAAAGCTAGAAAAATATTGCATGTTGAATGTATCAAAGGTCTGATGAGGCAGTGCAAAATCCACTTTTCTGTTCTTTATGAACTTAGATATCTAGTCTCAAGGTAGTTCAGAAGAACACCGTAAGCTCGGTTTACCCAGACAGCAGGTTATTAGGTCAAATGCATGTTGCTGACGGCACCACGTATTCTTTGAAGAAACTGGCATTACTCCACAACTGGCAGATCAGTTGTGCATCAGTAAAGTGATAATACTTTCTGACACGGCCTTCAGTTTCTAATCTGACGTGGCCTTCATGTCAGATGAATTCTACGAGTTTTGGGAGTTTGACTCAGATGTTGCAATGTAACTGTTAAAGGATATGGTGGACACTCATAGCTGCAGTTAATTTGACATACTGTTGAGAGGATCCTGGTGTCTGTAGATAGTTATAATTAAATGTAGTCAGATTCTGTTTGAAGCTGAATGAACAGAGGTTACAGAGGTGAGTCAATCCTCTGAACACTATCGACAAATTTTGAATGTAATGCAGTCAATAGGGTGAAGAGGAAGGATGTTAAGATCATAGTAAAGCGTGATGTTTCTGGAAAGCTAAAAAATAAAAGAAGGAACTTGGCTATCTGCTTCGCCTTTGTCACATCAACTAAGTGGATGAATAAGAGTCCAGATGCGATCAATGTAGCTTCATTATACTAATTTTCTTTGAGTTTGATTCAGCTATTAAACCTTATTTTTTTTTTTTAATTTCCTCTCTGATTACGAAATATTTACTTTTGGAATGTTTTGTGTTTTCTGTAATTCAGGCATCTTTACTGGACAGATGCAGGGACTAATCGCATAGAGGTGGCAAAATTAGATGGACGGTACAGAAAATGGCTTATCTTTTCTTCACTGGATCAACCAGCAGCCATTGCTGTAAATCCAAAGCGTGGGTAAGTACTACGGGGCTTCCCAGAATTATTCTCAATGCTATTCAATACCAATCTCCCCCCCCCCCCCCCCCCAAATTTGCAGGAAAGCCTAAGGGAATGCTTTCTGAAGTTTTCCTTTGCAAATATTAGGAAATCTGTGTACATGAGAAGTTATTTTAGGATTAGATTTCATATAGGTGTTTGTAGTGGTGACAGTACCAGGTAGGTCAAATAAAAAAATTAAGATGTCCTTTCTACAGTACTGTGTGCCCAGAGAATTTCTCTGTTACTACTGAAATACGGAACTAAATGGGAATGTCTCTTTACCAGCTCCAAGCAATACAGACATAGCCTCCTTCAAAATGCAAAGCAATGTAAAGCCACTGGTACATTCAATAGCTGTTCTTGCTACATCTTGTATTATTAGCAGATCACCAGATACCATGATAATGTGTTTCTCTCAGCTGGGAGTAAAGCAACATGGCTCCAGCTGACTGGAAGTCACCTGGGCTCTGCAGCTTTCTTATGACTGATGGGATGTTCAGTGTTCACAGTCATTTTTCTTTTACTGAGAATAAGAAACCATCATTAAAACCACTCTCTCTCCAAATTAGGAGACAAGATGCAAACATTCTTCTTCTAGTGTTCATCTTTTCTACTTGAAACAAGCTTGTTCAGTGAACTTAATGATTGCTGAACAGCTTTATGTATCACAACTGACCTTTCCATGAAACTCTAAAAGATAGTCATGGTGACCAAATTCTGAACCTCTTTAAATTCTGGTTCTGTCCTTCCAGGCTCATGTATTGGACTGACTGGGGAAGACAGCCAAAGATTGAATGTGCCTGGATGGATGGACAGCAAAGGCAAACCCTAGTCTCTGAAGACCTTGGCTGGCCAACAGGTCTCTCTATTGACTATTTGAACAATGATAGGATCTATTGGAGTGATTCTAAGGAAAATATCATTGAATCCATGAGACACGATGGGACAGACAGAACCATAGTATTGCATGGAGGTAAGAACTTAGATGCAATTAATGTAATAGTAACCAAGATGTATGCTAACAAGCACTTGGGCTCCACACATGGGAGTAGCTTTGGGAGCTTTTCAAAGACTAAATCTTGCTAATGTTTTCTCCTCCTTTGTACAGGGCTAAATGTCACATTAGGTTCAGAGCTCATGGTGCCTGGTAACTTAATTCTCTGAAAGCAATTTACATGACCCAAATAGGGGACAATGTGGGAAATTGTATTCTTGCTTTTTTAATGTATAATAAACAGTCTGCAGGTATAGTGATGTGAAGTAGTCAAGCACATGAGGATGTATATATACCTGCAAATAAATACCTGCCTTAAAATGAAAGGATTGGGTGATAAGCTGAAGAATAGCAGTTTTATTGCTCCTGCTAGAGATTTGCTGGCTAATAGTCTGTTGTTTGGTTCCTTTGAGAAGTAGGCAGTCCATACAGCCTTGATGTCTTTGAAGGCCATTTATATTGGATAGCTAAGGAACGAGGAGAAGTCTGGAAGAAAGATAAATTCGGAAGTGGAGAAAAAGTGAAAGTGCTGACTGTAAATCCATGGCTTACCCAAGTGCGCATCTATCACCAGCACAGATACAATCAGTCAGGTAGGTAATCAGTGTCCTGGTGAGCAATTTCTTGCTATAATATCAAAGTTGGTATTGATGCCCTCAGAGAGCTTAGTAATCTGATAATGCATCTATCAGTATGTGATAATATTAATTTCTGAAAACTAAAAATGGAATAGAGGCTGTCAAGTGTTTTCTGCACACCCAATGTGAAAGCAACAGTTGAACACCACACACTGCTCTTTAGAGTCTCAGTTCTAAATTACAACCCTGTTCTTTTCTTCCCCTCTATCATGGAGTTGTCATAGAGGTGGTAGTGACAATATGAATTTATCATGTAACATACAAAGTGCTGACCATTTAATGCTGCTCCAAGGATTTCAGCAGTGACATGTCAACAGTAATCACAGGGGAGGATGTCGAGAGGAACATCCAGCATACCCCTTAGTTTTCAGAATCAGAAAGTTAGAAAGCTCTGTATTGCTTGGAGGCGTTCAGTTTCAGCTTAGTGTTACAATGGCTCCCAACAGCCATGGTCTCTCCCTTAAGAATGTAAGAAAGGGCAGAGAGAAGGTTTTAAAACAAATGTGGTATTTGGGCATCAGTTGTTCTAAAAATGGATATAGACTTGTTTAGATTTTTGATTTGTGATATTGAAGAGTTACACTACTGACTATGGAATTGCTCTGCCTTACCTCAGGAATCTGCTGTATTGCTTCTTCAGCTGCCTTATCACCTATTTATTTTTTCCCCCAGTGCCTAATCCGTGTAAAGATGTCTGCAGCCACCTCTGCTTACTGAGACCAGGAGGGTACACCTGCTCTTGTCCTCAAGGGACTCGATTCATAGAAGGCAGCAGCACAGAGTGTGATGCAGGTAGAATAATTTGTGAAATTGGAAATGTAAGAAAATGGAGGCTTTTCTTTAGGAATGCAAATCCATTCCTGAATTACAAATATGGAGAGATGAGCTAACTGATATGAGAGATACTGTTAAGTCAGGACATCTGGCTTTTATTCTCAGCAGTCATTGATTTGTGGTCATCTCTTTGCGCATAATTTGTAAAATGGTTATAGATGCATCACTCGAACTGACCCAGACCCAGCTGCAAAATTGCCACCGTTTCTGATTCTTGTTTCAAAATTCCAAAATGTTTGACTGTAAGTTTTTTCAAATTCATTCATTTCAGAACTAGAGATTTTCTGAAAAATTATGGCTTGCAATTATGTTTACAATTCTGTACAAGGTTTTATTTGATCAGTGTAACAGAATACAATAGAAACTTGAAACAATACTTACAGTACTCACAGCATGAACAGAGGTAATTTCTAGATAATGATCTAGTATCTTTTAAGCACTAGAATTTAGTGCTTGGTTGTTGCATTGCAGCACAGCCCCCACAGTGCTTCCTGGAGTGCCAATAACATAGAAATGCTCAGCCTTTCTTGAGGAGAAAGAGCATACCACTGCAGGATTTCTATTTCTCTAGCTGAGAGTCTGCATTCTTAGCTTACAGTGATGAGGGTAGTAGCCAGATGTCCTTGTACTTGCCCTTCCAACATATCTCTAATACATTATGCTTTATAACATTGTCTGGTATCTTTTCCATGGTTAATCTTTTCTGAATGCTCTCCTTTTTGCATTGCACATGCTGTGAGCTGCAGAAAGATTTGCTAGTAATATGATGTAATAATTAATAATCCTATGTAGTAGTGAATGGAATTATGAAATACATGTTTAAATTAAGGTTCAGTAATGCTGTTGATTGCATCTGCTATTGGCTGTTTATTGCTCTAAAGACACTACATTTGTTATTCTTTGCTGAAACTGATTTACATAAAATGTCCAGGAATTAACAAATCTCTGCTTGACCTTATTTTGACAAAAAGATGGATACAGTAGATAAGGTATTCAGTACTGTTCCCATATTCGAACTTCAGTTTTTACCTTGACATTAACCAAAGTGAGCTGTGACAGCCATAATTGAAGGTACTAACCAAACATAGCTTTTATGTATAGCTTTGGTTTATTTGGTCCTTTCCCCATATTGCAGCTACTGAGAAACAAAGCCTGTAAGATTTCTGTATTTTGCCTTTTTGTGTTCCATTTACTTGAATGGAGTTTTACCTGGAAAGAACATGTAGCAACAGATTTCCTCTACCTCTGGCGGATAAAAAATTGGTGACAAAAGTATTATGATCTAATTTATCAGTGTAAGACAGTCAAAGCTCTTACTGAAGGCTAGTACAACTTTTCCCTTTTATCACACTTTTTTACTTTTTTACTTGAGTCAGCATTAAAATAACATCAGAACCTTTATAGCTCTATATTTCAGCCAGCTCAGGCAGGACTGGTGCTTGAGCACCTCGGGGCTCCTGGAGCATAGCTGAGACTGATGTGATGAAGAACAGGCTTCTGTGCTACCTGGTTCCAAGCTGTCAGCCTGTGCTCTGTACTGGCAGAAAACTTGAGGACTTTGGGTTTCTCTCTTGTTCTCCCTGTCAGGATGTATGATAGTTTAGAGAGCCCTCCTGCATGTGCGTTTCCAGCTACTGCTTTTCTTCATAAGTAAATGTATCACAGGTTTGCCCTGTGTGCAACTTGCAGTTGGTTGGATGGTGGAGTCTGGGAAAAGGGGATAAAATATTGCTGCTTTCTGAATGGAATTTTGAAGGGTAGTGGTGGGCTGCATTGCATGGGCAAAAGAAGGTGATGGGACATGCAGCTTTTAAGTTGTCTGTGCTTGATTTTATCAGGTAAGTTTTTATTTTGTGAGAACAGTTTTTACTTCAATTAAAACAAGCTAATTTGTCAGAAAAATAAATGACAGCAACAAATGCATGTGCTATTAAGAGCAAAGCTTCTGAAAAGTAGCTGTGAGTTTCCACACACAAGTTCTGTAAAGATAAATAAAATGCTGTATGGTAGTATTTCTTTTGTTGAAGGTGTCTTGATAACACATATGTGGCTTTCAAATTTTGCAGCTATTGAATCCCCTCCCACAATGCCACCAGCGTGCAGGTGCATGTATGGAGGAACATGCTATATAGATGAAAGTGATCTTCCAAAATGCAAGTAAGTCAGTATGTTGTTAGGGGAGTCCTGGATCAGATTGTGCTGATTTAGTCTCACAAAACAATTAAAATCTTTGAAGTGTGTTACAAATGCTTTGGACGATGTCATACATCTGCAGTAGCATGTGTGTAACAATCACAGAAAAATGCATATATGCATAAAAATAGCAGCAAATAAGCAGTGTAAATGCATCAGTTTGGAAAAACAAATAACAAACACAAACCCCCAAAACCTTGAAAGGCAAACCTTTGAAGATTCTAGCAATGGGCTATACCAAAAATTTAAGTGTAGTGCTCAGTGGATGTAGCTTGGAACAGCCAGTAGGTGCCACTGATGTTTCACTAAAACCAAATCTTTTGACTTCAGTGGCTAGTTTTCTGACTCAGTGCTTTCTATTTCCACTTTTAATTCTATGAAGATAACAGACCTACTATATTTACAGTCAGTGAAATATATAATTACTGATCATGTTAAAAATTACAGCATGTAGATAAACATTACAGAATATAATAATAAAGCTGAGATCCTAGACTTAATAAAAGCCATTCAGTCAGCTATCCTTCTTACATTTACAGGTGTTCTTATGGATACACTGGGAATTATTGTGAAATAGGATTGTCAAAAGGAGTGCCTCCTGGAACAAGTAAGCTTCAAGTATATATTACATTTGATATTTTGAGCTAAGAATGTATCATATCTCACTATGATACTTGTTCAGGGTCAAGCTTATAATTCTTTGTACTCTTTTTTTGCACTGAACTATGTTTGCTTGAATGTTTGCTTATTCTTCTGTCTTTGATAGCAGCAGTAGCAGTGTTGCTGACAGTCATACTAATCTTAATAATTGGAATGTTAGCAATTGGAGGCTTCTTTAACTACAGAAGAACAGGCTCCCTTTTACCAGTGCTTCCCAAACTACCAAGGTATGTTCTAAAGGCTTTCGTAGCTGGAATGTCTGTGCACCAAAAATATATGTTTGTTCCTAAATATTTCTGAAAAGTCCAGTTTATTTGCCATGTGCCTATTCTGATGGAATATGGGAAGTGCAGTGTTGCAGCAATTCCACTGGATTTTGATTCTGAATAATATCATAGCTGATCGTTACTTTGTAACAAAAGGACTATTGTAAAACTCTTTTACCTTCTAAATTAGCTTTTAAATAATGTGCAGTATAGAAGACTGTTTACCAGATCTGAGACTGGATATTCAGTTCAAAAAGATACAAAGCAACATAGTTACATGTGTTTCAGCTTTTTATGAAACTTGTCAGAAGATGATTCTGGCAAAGAGATCTTAACATAGTAAGGCTGAAGTCATCTGCAACACTGTATTTATCTGTTAAAAATACTATGGGGCATGTATAGTAAACTTCTGTTTCCAATGCCTGAAATCCGAGTTTTTTGCAGGCTCCTGCTATCCTGGCATTTTGTCCTGTTTTGAAAACTAGCTTTGTGAAATATCCATCCAAAATACTTCATGCTTTAAATCAAAAGAAGATGAAGAAAAATATTTTTTATTATTTTATTAAAAAAAGAAGTCAGAATATGATGCTTCAAATATTTTAGCTTTAAGTAAATCAAGTTTTTTAACACATAAAGCTGTATCTTCATGATCTGTGCACCAATTTTGCAGTAATAGCAATTAAATCATTCTAATCAGTAATGTGGAGGTAGCTATAACTGCTTCCTCACTGGAGGATCACACTGAACTAAGTAAATTTATTTATAACTGTTGTTTTTTGTTTTGTGGGTTTGTTTTTTTTTTTTTTTCCCTTCAGTTTAAGCAGTCTTATAAAATCTACTGAAAATGGCAGTGGGGTAACTTTCCGATCTGGAGCAGATGTGAGTATGGACATAGGAGTCTCTGGCTTTGGAGGAGACTCAGCTATAGACAGAGCAATGCAAATGGTAAGGGTTTAGTTCTGAAATAATTTTTAAAAATTGTGTTCTTTTAATGTCATTTTCAGCTGATAGAAAGAACTCTTTTATGTAAAAAAAAAACCCCAGTGACATGATAAATGTGTTCTAGAAAAAGAATTGAGTGATAATTTCCTGAAATAGATTTTTGTAAATTGAAGGCAAGGACAAGTGTAGGCTATTCTTCAAAATAATGTTACTTTTCTCAAGATTTATATGGCAGAATATATATTTTGGCATATTCATGAGCTATACAGGGTATGAATAGGCAAATGAAAATATTGCAGCAAGGAATTTTTTGAGGGACTTTGTGGTCCATAAAACCATTTAAAATAGGTGGTTTTCAGATCCAGACTGTATGTTAGAAACTTCAGAAGTAAAACTCAGGCTTAACCAAAGGATACACTACTTTGCAAAACAAATTATAATGTGACAGTGGTTTATTTTAGAAAGTTTAAAGAAATAATGTTTAATAGTTTTGGGGACATCATAAAGTGTAACTCTGCTTCATCTATACAGTTTTGAACAGCTGAGAAATAGTATATGCTTCTTTTTCATGTACTCTGTAGCTTTTCCACAGAAAAAATACTTTCCTTTTCACCACAAATACAATGTACAAAAGGTTTTTGCTTTAGGAAACAGATCACAAGTATTTTTGAATAATAAACACTTGCTGCAAAGTCTACACTGGAAGCTCCCTAAACTTTTAAAGATAAGTTACAGACTTAACTGACAGTAAATTAATATAAAATGAAACAGGTAGTGAAGGTAAGCTCACAATATATGTGTATGACCTTTTTCTAGATGAAGAAACACTCTGTTAAAAGTAGACAGCTTGTCTAATGAAACTACCGTATGAACATTTCAGTAAATACTGGGAAAATAGCTTTAGGCTTAAATATTACCTCAAATCTTTTTCATGCATGAAAACTTAATGGTACTTTCCATTTTCTGGCCTAATACTGATATGCTCGAGTCCAAATGATGCAATTTATGCACTGCAAATAACAGGTGTGGAGGTCTGGATAAAGGCTATTTCTACATAAGTGGCGTTAATTCTCATGTGTCTGGAATATAAACAAAAAATTGTATAGCTCACTGGAAAAGAATTCAAAGGGTTTAGTATGGCAGCAAAGAACTCTAGGATATGCCTCCTCAAATTTTAATGCTGCATGTGCATTTGTAGGTGCCAGAGGGCTATTTTTCAGTGTGGCTCTTCTTATCCAAGATAGGCTAATTAGAGGAAGCTGACATGAGTTCACTGTATGGTTATGAGCTATGCTCTGATAGCACGAAGTGTGAGCTTTATGGCATGAAGCAATAGCTTGTAGAAATGAGGTAGGTTTAAAGAACTAGCCGATGTACTATTCCCGTGTTATTCCCCACTATTCCTGTGATGGAGCTGTGACAAGGAGCAGGGCAAATGGGTCTGGGTGGGGTTTTGCTTTCATTATGCTTGTACCTGTCGGTGCTGGCTAGCCCTAAGTGGCTGTCCTTATGCAGCACAAAATATTTTCTGAAGAAATACTTGGTACCTTTGCCCACTTGCTGTGGGGGTAGCTGCAGCTCAGAATTTGGCACAATGTGTGTGAAGCAGTTGCTACTCACACAGTCATCTTCATGCATGGGCAAAATATTGATTTATAATAAAAGATATGTGAAAAACTCTGAAACATTTTACTTCTGACATAACTCATAATTACTGCTTTGTCTCAAAAAAATATAGCAGTCTCCCTGCTGAGACAGAATGAATAAATCCCATTCTGTTATATGTCAGATAGTGCTTATTAATTTGTATGTCATTTTGACGTCTCTAAAATGAAATATTTAATTTAGGATTGTGCTTCCTTTGATATCTTGTCCCTGTTGAAGGTGTGATTTGTGAGTCATCTTTCTTCATCACAAAGTACTTCAAGTCAGATATTGAAATGCTGGGAGTTTTTTGTCCAGCTAGGAAATGGGATAGTATTGGAACAATCAATAGCCCAGGCTGCCAAGTTAGGGATTAAAATAATGGATGGTAAACTAACAATATGATTTTAACAGATGCTAGATTTTGTCTAAGCCTATGTAAAAGTAAACATGCATTTCTCCTGAGATGAAGAATTGGACTAAGACTTAATTTTTAATTTTAATATAACTCTTTTTTTTTTTTTCCTTTATAGAATGAAAACTTTGCAGTGGAGTCAGGGAAACAGCCAATCACGTTTGAAAATCCAATGTATGCAACCAGAGATGGTGGAGCCAGCACAGCCAGTGCAGTTACAGTTGTTCGGCCAACACATGTAAGAGAAACTTAGGCTTGACTTGCACCTTTCATTTTTCTTTATGACCTTCTTTTCTCCTTTGAAGAACGTCAGATTTTTTTCTCCTACAGGCGGCAGCAGCTGGGAGTGAGGAAAATGAAAATTTTGAAAATCCTGTGTATGCCTCTGCGATATCTGCCGGTCTGAAGGAACCTCCTCAGTGTACAGATGCACCTCAGGTAGGACAGAGAAATGCTGTCCTGTTTGTTTTGTATTCTGAATCGGGGAAATTAAATTGTTAGGGAAGCTGCAATATAGTTTCAGTTCTCTTTAAATAGCGCCATAGAGCTGCACATAATGTGCATCAGGTCCGACTAACTGAATCACATTTACAAAAGCTCATCAGGAACAGTTTGATAAGAGAATAGCAGCAAAAACCATAGAATTGCCCAGGGCACACAGTAAAAGATCTATTTGGACTAAACCCTCTCTTCTTCCTGACCCACCCAGTTATTTTGAATTGAATAGATTGAAATAGAGTTACTTTTCACTGTTTGTTGTGCTTTGTTTTGAGGGCAGAAACTGGTCTGAAAATTGTAATGTAATTGCTGTAAATGTTCATTGGTCCACAGCAGAAATTATTATAACTAAGGCTTGGCTTCAGACTTTCAGCAATTATTTGTTAAACAGTTATTGAATTACACCTTGATAGAAGCAGCAGAGGGCGTGTGTGAAAAGAAAGCCCAAGAAAATTACAGAAAACTTGTAGCTACATTACATTAAAAATGTAGTTACATTTTGTTTTAAAACAGGGAAAACACAGGAGGCCTTTTTGGTACAGAAAATTGAAATAAGACCTTTAGTCAGCATACTGTCAATTTTCTTTTTTTTTTTTCCCTCACGTTTATTTGTAACTTTACCCATGTTTAAAAGTTCTAGCAATGACATTTAAGACACTTCTTCTGTGCTATGTGTTCTTGCAGGACATTTTGAAATAAAAGCTCTGCCAACCTGTTGTAGTTTCATGTCCCTCAGTAATTTCTCTTGCATTGTTTTCCAGACATTTTTCCTCTTTGGCCTATTTGTCTGGAATGATAGGCTTCCTTGAATTAATTTAGTCACTTCTGGCCTAGCTTCATGAATACTGCTTTGTGTGAAATCCATCAGGAAAAAAAAGTTGGGTCCCATGCTTAGAATTACAACATAGTAATGTAAGAATATCCAGCTGAAATCACTGAGTCAACAGGCTATGCAAGTGAAATCAAATCCAACAACAGTGATATCTCTTTCCAAAGAAGTTGTGAGAAAGATGTATGAAGTTCTAATAATTTTTATGTTACAGGAATCAAAGTGGAGTTTCTTCAAGAGAAAAATGAAACAAAACACTAATTTTGAAAACCCAATATATGCAGAGGTATTCCTTAATATTGTATAATTCTATTTTTCACCTAATATACTGCTGGACTTTGTTGTTGCTTTCATAGGATAAAGATTATGGGTAGATTCTGCTTGTAAGTGAAGCAGCACAGAAATTCCAGCCCAGGTCAAGGTAGGACTGAAGTGGTTTTGAGAAAAGTTGTAAGGTCTCGATCAGAAGTTGCTCAGCAGGCAACCCTCTCAGGCAGCACAGCTGCATTGCCCACATCTCTGGAATCCCAGCCCAAGCACTGTGGCCAGCTCCTGCTCTGGGATCTCAGGTGCTGGTTTCAGCTTTCTGGTGCATTCTGGCACAGTTTGGGGTCCAGTGCAAGTGGGAGGTGATTGCATTGCAGTAGGAGTGAAGTATCTGTTTCTGCCTTCTCAGTCTTGGCTTCAGCACCGCACAAAAATCCAATAGCTCTGTGTACTGCAGCCATATTTCTATACCAGCCCTATTTATTTTTTTTTATCTACATAGTTGGATGAGGCAGTTGTTTTAAGATGGTGTGTCAGTGGGTGGTATGGGTGCTGGAGGAATTCTTCCCTGGCTTGGGCACAAAGGTTTGGAATTCTGCTGACTTGACCAAGTAATTCCAGCCCTTTTGACCTTACAGTTTAAAATTTCCAGATGGCCTAAGTGACTTTAAAACCTCAGTGACTAAAACTAGCTGTCATTTGTGAAGAATTTAGGTTTCTAATGCTGGAACAAGGTGAGAGAGAGAGAGTTCAGGAAGCCAGAGGTTCATTTCTCTAATACTAATTAATGTAATTATTTGCAAACAGTAGTAGTGCCAGTGTTAATCTGTGTTCATGTATGTGCATATAGACATACCAAGCTACTCCTGTCATTAAGCATTAAAGTAGAAGTCCCAGCATATAGAGTAAGTGTGCAGTAGTTTATTTACTCAGCTGTACCATCTGAGGTGAAATTAGCATTTGATTTTGTTACAAGCAGTGATATGCAGAAATAACTTATACCATGACACTTGACTTTAGCAGAATAACTTGGATATTTATTTAGCATTTCTGAAAGTTAAGTTTGGATATTTTATACATTAGAATGTAAACTTGGATTTTATTATTATTGTTTCAGATGGAAAAGGAACATCAACAAGACACAAAAAGTGTCCCTACCCCTTCTCCTTCCCTGCCTCCCAAGATTACTCTGAGAAGAGACCAACCATTATCTTACACAGCGACAGAAGACACGTTTAAAGACACCGCCAACCTTGTTAAAGAGGACTCTGTGGTATAACTAGGTAACTGATTTAGGGAAAATTAGACACATCCATTTGCACATATATTTTTTATAAACAGAAGAGTAAGGTTCACATTCAAATGCTTTATAAAAATATATATATCTCTTAGCCAATGGCTGGATATGTATGTTAAAACTATGCCTTGTTTTTTTGACAAATGCCAATTTCTATTTTTATGAACAATTATCGTGATGTACTATATGTATATCTTTGCACTGAAGCTGTCTGAAAGTAATGTTATAAATATATTGTACATTTGTAAATTTTTGAAAGGTGATCTTGTTTGGTGATGTTGCTAGTAGAAATCTGTATGGAATTGGTTGTGTCTTTAGGGATAAATTCATAATATAAATGCTTAAAGTAAAAAAAAAAAGAACCAAACAAGGCAACTATAGGAACATTACTGATTTACAGGATCTTTAGAGTATATGTTTATAACAGCACCTTTTGAAACTTCTGCTGGTGCTTGGGGCATCTTTACCACCTGTTTTATATACTACTCTACGTAAAAATGGATGTCTCTGTTTATCTTGTGTTAAACAAATGATGGAAGAGTCAAGGTAGCATCATTTTGCTGAAGGTGCAAAATGTTCTTCTTCCAGTATTTTAACTGCTGTAGATAAAATAATTTCCTCTCAATCCACAAAACACATACTTTTTCTCAAGGTTCCAATTAACACCATTCCATTAATAGTGTTCCTAAAAAGATCTGATATATTTAGATTTTAGTGCCATGAGTACTTAATTTAATAAAATTTTCTCTTGCTCATCAGTGGAATAGCTCTGTTCTTGGCTTGAGTCTCTGGAAGTAATTTGGACTATTAAATGAAGTAGCTAGATTTCTGTAGCAGCTTATTTCCAAACAGCAAAATACGAAAGATATTGGTTCATTTAAGAAATTATGCAGGTGTTTTAATGTGAAAATTTAATTTTATTGACTATTTATTTCCTGAGATGAACATTAATAGAAAGGGAAACAATTTATACTAATAGGAGTCCTTGTAGTTTTTTAGTTATTTCTATACCCTTCCACCAGAATACACTGTATATCTTATTAGCTTTTCTATTAATCAGCCAAGGTAGTTTCCACAACATGAACCATGTGAGGAAACTTTGAATACTGCTTCAGGAGCATGTTATTCAGCATTCCTGCCTAGCTACTCATATAACTTAAAGATTCCTGAAGTTATAATCACTGAGACTTCTGCTATTTGATTGTTTTATATCTGAGTTCTCAAAATATTTACTATTTCTAATTAGAATGTTTATAATTACTTTGTAATGTACTTTGATTAGAAAAGACAACTGGAAAATGATGCTGCTGAATAAATCTAATAAATGTATTATTTTATCACATTCTTATTTCATAATTTTTGTCAATGTACTTTTTTCAGTTGTGGAGACTTCAGTGCACTCTGAGATAAAAACAACAGTGCTTTAGATAAAGTCAAATAAGAATAGTGCTTACTTACTGCTTCACACAACTGTCTAAAGTTCTTGATATAACATCACTGACATCATATCCCAGTAAAAACTGCCCCATTACACATATTAATAAACTGGCCTTGAAACAGGAAACTCTTATTGATTGTAGGAGACTGACTTTCAGTATAGTATGGACACAAGCAATTGAAGCCTTAGTTCAATTAACTTGCACATCTAAGTGCTTTAAAAATTCCTTAGAATCGGAGACACAGCTTACATATGTATAAGGCTATGAGAAAGGATGTCTTTGAAAGACAGGTTCCTGTTCTTAAGGAAAGAGTTCACAATGTTTTTTAAGGAGAGAAGGCAGGGCTAACATTTCCACAAGTCTTGCCCCCAGTTGATACCATAAGAAAAATAGCATTGCTTTTGTGAACAGTCTTTGTCAACAGAAAGATTTGGAATAATTTTTGGAGAAAACTGCTAATATGTCAGCCATATATCAGGGTTACCTTCCCCCCCCCCCCCCCGGTAATTTTAACTTTTCAGGTGTGGAAGAAAACCATCCCTGGGATATTGTATAGATAGGTAGAATGTAGATTTATTGTTAAACATTCCTGATGGTGAAGGATTCCTAAGCTTCAACTGGGCCTCTTCCTCTTAGTAGCAACCATAGCGTACCCATCTGCTTATCTAATATCTATTTTTTGTACTTTGTTCAACAGAAGCTTTAGAGTCTATTCCTAACTTTGTTTTCTACTTGTACTCTTTTCCCTTACGAGGACTGTCCCTGCTTGGATTCTTGAATTCTGGACTTATTCTGTTTCAAAGAGGGCTGATTTTTAGGGATTTCAGCAAGTCTCATAATCTGCCACTATATGGTTGATAAATTAGACCATTAAGTTTTTTCATGTACATTCTCTTTACAGCTGTCAGGTCAGATAGAGAGAACTATCTCTCTTACAGGTATTTATCATGAAATAAAGTAGAATAAATTTATTCTTGAAGCCATTTGGCAGAGAATAGAACCAATGAAATACTTAGAGGTTACTAAATACTTTTTTCTATTCTGTCCCTTTCTTGTGCATGTACAAAACACCCCTGCCCTGTCCCCTCTTACACACACATAGAGTGATGAAACTCCTTTTCTTACATTTGGAGTTCTGACCTACGCATGGTATTTTTGTAAGCTTAATTGAATTGCACATTAATGATTAATCACCAGTGCAGGTCTTCAGCAAATAAAACCTTTACCCCTTCAGTTTTAATATCTCTAGGAACACCAGTTTGTGAGCCTCTGGCCAACAGCTTAACAGATAGAAATAGTGTACAAGAGGCACAGTAACCTCAACTAATGTTTTGTTGTTCTTAACATAATCTTTGTACAGTTGAACTAATTTGCCATAGCATACGCTAATGATCCTGTTTCATCTAATGAATGAAGTAATCATACGTCTAACTTGCAGAGCAAATTGAGGATGAAAGAAATGTAAATGTATATTATTTTTAATATTTTCCTCATATAAGAAACTATTACTAGGGAGAAAGTTTAAATACAAGTTTGGATACTCTGCATATTAACAGAGTACAATGTAGTTTTGATTCTTCTCTGTAATTTCGTATCTGTAAAGAACTTGTTTTATTTCTACACAGTTGAATAATCAGGTGATTAGATGTGGTCAAATACTGCAATTGTAATTTTTGGAATACGTTGCAATAGTTGGGCTTTATCGTTTGTTTTCATGTCTTGTGTTCAGCAACTTGTGAAGTTTAACAACTCCTGAATAGATCAACTGCCCATGAAATAAATGACTAAATCTGACTAAATACATTCTGTAAGGTATATGTAAAAGGTATATGTTCTGAAAGACTGTTGTTTTATTTCAAGTTCACTAGCAGCCTGTATGTTGATGAAGTGTACTTGAAAACCTGATTCTTTTAGTGAATTTATTTCCCTTAAATTAAAACTTGTTATAGAGTGAGTAGTATTGACTAGCTTTGTAGCTGAACATCTTAGGAATGGAGATCCTACAGAGGTGTCACTTCTGAGCATAAAAAATGGTCTTCAAAACCATGCTGGATTTACAAGCCCATCTGCAAACTCAGAAATTCCAGGTAAGGAGGGATGGGAGGTGGAGAAAGTGTCTTCTGAAAAGAAGTCTAGTAACTGATTAAGAAAAGGATGTCTGGTTCTGACAGGATTAAAATTTATTTCTGCAGAGCTGATACCGGTTTAATGCTAAATGTTAATGAGAACTCCAGGAACTGATCTCCCACTAGCTGCTGGAGCTGGCAATGTCTTTCACAGCAGCATGTCAGATAAACAGCTTGGGGCTTAGGAGAGAAACAGCAAAAGAACTTTGCATCCAGCTCTGTATTATGTCCTGGGGTGCTTTGCTATCAGGGCATGTGCCATGCATTATATGACCTGAGAAATATCAGAATCATGCAGCCTTTTTATGGATGATCTTTGAGCTTTTATATCTGTGAAGAAGAAAATAAATCTGAAAGCATTTATATGCAAAATTCTCTGTGAGAGGATTCTTTATATTCAAAGGTTTGGCTACAGCTTCAGCTTGCTTTTAAACTACTGGCTTGAGTACTGAGAGCAGTTCAGCTACAACAGAGCAGAGACCAGAATGCCTGCAGAACACCCAAGAACCCAGTTCAGCTACAACAGAGCAGAGACCAGAATGCCTGCAGAACACCCAAGAGCCCAGCAAACAGAAACTTCCCTGGCCTGTATTGTGAGTCAGATATTCTCCACGGTAAATGCAGCATGACTCAGCATGACTTTTCAGATATCAGTAAGCCATAAACAGCATATGGTCACTCCAGTTCATTCTACTTGGGCATTCTACCTTTTAGTGTGGAGGGACTAAGGATGGTGGCATGACATCACATCTCACCAATCTCATATGTAAACTAATAGCACAGGCCTTATCTAACATAGATATAGTCCAGGAAAATCAGCAATGGGTTCTTAATGAATGTTAATGAAGTCCAGCAAACATTCACAGAATCACAGATTGGCTGAGGTTGGAAGGGACCTCTGGTCCAATGCCCCCTGCTCAAGCTGGGTCACCTAGACCAGGTTGCCCAGGACCATGTCCCAATGGCTTTTGAGTATCCTCAAGGATGGAGACTCCACAACTTAACTGGGCAACCCGTGCCAGTGCCCGGGCACCCTCACAGTAAAAATATGATTCCTGATCTTCAGCAGGAACATCCTGTGTTTCAATGTGTACCCATTGCCTTGGGTTCTGTCCTGGGCACCACTGAAAGGGACCTGGCCCTCTGTCTTTAGAGCCTCCTTCAGATATTTATGTAGTCCAATACTAAGTGCTCTGGGCTTTCATACAGTCTTTTTGCTACTTACATTCAACAAAGTATTTTTCTCTGTAGGAGTCCCTGATCTCAGGAGTCAGTCCCTTCAAACGTCTTAAGAGGTATGTGTTGATGACATCTGAATTAACTATTTCTTCCTTAAAGAAACCATGCTCAACAATGCTTACTTTCCCTCCAAACTTCTGCATCTCTATCATAAAAGAAAAAAAAAAACAACAAAAAACCAAAAACCAACCAAAACCAATGACCATTCCTGACCACTCTAAAAGAGTATTGGTAAAGTATTAAAGGGAAACTATTTCACTTGAGATACAAGCCACCATACCGGGCTTTATTATCCAGATGCATTCCAGTATGTGGGCTCCTACTATGCACTTATATTCTTGTGAAAATCAAGTAGTCTGTATAAAAGCAGAGAGTCTGATTTTTGTTGGTTGGGGTCTAAAGGTCTGAACGTGATGTATGAAATTAGTCAATGCTTCTGAAGATATTAGCTTAACCCTGTGTATTGATAATACTGCTTTACTACGCTATAAATTACTTGAGAAACTTTAGATAAATAGTGACACTTTCAAGAGTTTGCTGAGGACAGCCTGCACCTGAAAGGCAGAGGCCGAAAGTCCAGCACTGATATTTCATAAAGAGTTTCTCAGACTAAGGTGAGAGCGCCAGCAGTGGTTATCCCCACTGAGAGTGTGCAGCTTTCCACAAGCTGGAAGAAGGGACCTGCCAGAGGAGGTAAGTTCTAATAATTATGTTGTCCTTGCCCTAATCACTGGGTTTAATAAGTGTCTGGAATCCTCCTGATGAGGCCAACAGTGTTTTACAAGCTTTGAGAAGAAAGTCCTACTGGTAGAAGATACATGTTTTGTCATTTTAGCTACTTAATTAATTAACAAGCCTATTGAATATTTACTGTAGCTGTGTTACTGATGGTAGTTGCAGTGCTGCAATCCCTTTTGGCAGCCCTTAACGTCTAGTCTGACCTATCAGTGCTGAGAAGGAAACATGTACTGCCATGGCTTAGCATGTTTACCTTGCAGATTATTGACCACCCTTTGTCAAAGCCAACACTTAATTCTTGTTTTTAACTCCACTCAAAGTATAACCCCAGGGACCAACTTCCTCTTTAAGACACATTCACAGAGGTGTATGATAGTACCTGTGTAGCAGCTCTAAGAAAACTGACTGAAGTGGCGAGTGTTTAACTGTTGCAGTCAGTGCAATTGTTGCATGAACTGCAAAATTTAGACTAATTCAGCCATGCAAAAATACTCTTTTGTTTGTTAGATAAAGGCAGAAAAAAACCCTGCCACCAGCCATTTTTAATTGTGTGGGCTGGATTTATTGTCAAGAAAGTACTTTCTGGTACTAGTTAGCATCTTCCTCCTCCCAGTGATGTTCTTCAACTGCACTAAAAAGAGTCTGATAAACACACCTGGGAATGATCTGGTTTTAACAGACTGAGAAACTAGATTTTTAAGAACCCTGTTGGTGAAAGCAAGGGAAAGCCCAAAAGATTGCTGGAGAGAATCTCTGAACTTGAGAAATGACAGAGTGAATGCTTTTCATCAGGGAGATGAAACATGCCTCTGTGGAGAGACACCAGAACTTTTAGCTAGACCAGATTTGGTTATATTGAATAATATTTTTCTTTTTTTTTTATTACCTTGCCACTTACCCTTGCCAGCTGTCTTTTTGGTCACAAATGCCACAGCCCTGGCAAAGCCACTGGGGTCAGCTAAGTTCAGGTTCACTGTCTTCAATGAGAATAAGGAGCAGGAGTAGCTCTTGGCCTCCTTTTTCTGTGGCACATGCAGCAATGACACAAACTCCCCTTTAGTGAGGCCATTTATCAATAAGTTTCCAAGTCCACTGTCAATACCTGTCATGAACACATGCTTTCCATTCAGGTTTCTCACTCTGTGACTGTCTCTAATGAGCCAGTACATGGTAAGGGAAAGTATGGAAGCCAGAATTGCTATGTGCAGAGAGTCTGAGAGCTACAAGCAAATAAGTTAATGATCTAGAAACAAAGTGAAGCAAATGTGCTCAGCCAACCCACCAGCTTCCTCAGACACAATTCCTGTAAGGGCCTTTTTTTCTGATTGCTGCCCTTCCAGCTCACTGTAAGTTAGAGGAAAGCAGAGGTGGAAGATTTGGCACAATGTGATCGGTATCAATAAATAATACGTGCCCTGGCAAAACCTTCCCTACTTTCCAATAGATTTACACTGTTTTCAAGCTTTGCTGACTAATCTTTCTAGTCAGCCCTGTCCTTTCAGGACATTTCAGACTGAAGGGAATTACTTCATCAGTTCTCACAGTAGCATCTGGGTTTTTTTGTAGACATAGTTGATTATTTGTGCTGATACTGGAGAGAGGAATTCCTCTGTGAAGAAAAATAATTCTTTTTGACTGCCTTTATGATGACACCAAGGCTGCTCTTCTAATCTGTAGCATGGAAGCAGAGTGACCCTATGAACAACCAGAAAAGCCTAAGCTGTAGTGGTGGGTTTGATGACTCATTTGTTGTGTGACGGTCAGCGATCTGCTCTCTGCCCATTAGAGAAGGTAGACTTCGGGGCAATGCCCAAGTCTTTTGTCTCTTCTTTCATTGCCTGTTTAGGCAGCACACCAGAATATATTATGTAGGGTAGTGTATTAGGCTTGGTTACTAAAGCCTGCCTGGTGTTCTTGTTCTTACTGTGTTCAGGGAGTGATTTGGATTTATTCTGATTCTAAATTTTGCTGTCACCTCACCAAGTAGGAATGGAAGGAATCTCAGAATCTGATAGTGAATGAATGTTGGACTCTCATTAAATGATTAAATCAGTCACATAGCTGGTAAATGATAACAAGTGACAACATTCATTGATACTTACTGATCTTATTCTATCTACTTGGGTGGTTCAGTAGCCATCAGTATGGACTTCTGAGCTACTGATTAATACTCTCTGATTTTAAAATGTTAAGCAAACATGTACAGGGAACAGTTTGCTTATCCTTCCACTACAATCTACAGGGAGGCTCCCACTGATTTTTCTGGGAGTTAGACTGGTCCCTGCACCAGTTATTTTAACAGTCCACCTCACTGTTGTTCGAAGGCTGATGTAATTATCCCCTCTAGTTCAGGTACTTCACTTAGATACTTAGCTTATTTTTTGCAGTGAATGCCCCTGTTAAGTCTGACAAAGATTGCAGTGTTCCTGAATGTGTGCACTTTGGAATCATCTTTGTAATGTTTCACTGAGTTGGTGACATTTATTTTGTGAGAGGACTCACAGAGTGTGTTTTGACAAAGTGCCATTAAAACTGTGTGAAAGAGCTCAGGCTAATTCAGGCTTCCATGCTGTAAAATGAAGTCTGAAAACAGGATGTTGCAGCAGCCGATCATAAATACCCCCAGTCCATTTGCAGAGACATGCCAGGCAATGACATTTCCATTGGCTGCTGACTTAGAATTTGGAGCTGAGCTAGACACACAGAAGTTGCAACCAGCAGGTGTAACTCCGTGCCAATAAATCTCAGCAAGCTACTCAGCAAGCTAGTGCTGTGATACACCATTATAGGAGTCAATTCACCTTTTCCCACTACAAAATTAAATTAATTAATTAGAGATTTGGGGAAAAGATTAACCTAATTCAAAACAGGAGCTGCAAATCACACCTGCCTTCCTTAGCTGTGCTGTAGGAGGAAGCACTGGGCAGTGAGCTTGCACTCCTGGAAAGCAGGTAAAATTAGAAGCTGGGCTCTGTGCAGAAGTCCTGGAGTGTTTAGCCAGGATGCCTACTTGGGTCTGAAAGAGAAACACCTGGGACTGCTCTGGGTACTGTTAGTCCCTATGTTTAGGTAGCAATAATTAGCACAGAAGTGGTGTAAGACAAGTGGCTCTAGGGGCAACAGCTGAAGGGGGCAGCACTGTGTGTGAAGCCTCCACTGCTCTTCTTTTCCCTACCAGCCCTGCACCAGTGTTCCTAGGCCTGTAATCCCTAACTGCCTAGTTCTCCCTGAGTACCAGTGCTCCTTCTCTGATAACACATGGACATTTGGTGCTGAGCACCATGGTGAGTTTTGCTCTGTTGGAGCCTTCTGACAGTATTCATTCTGCTAAATGATGCCATTGCTGCTGGAAGGAGTCTGGGATCAGGATCAAAGGGAATAATCTCAGTTAAAAGTTTTCTTCCAAGAAAATTGTCTAGTTCCACAAATGTACAATGTTATGCAAAATATTTCTAGCTTGATAATTGCGGGGCACTGAAAAAGCCACTTGTCTTCCAGGATCATATTGATTTTGCAATAGCTGCCTGGAGTGGCAGAGTGTGCTTCCATTGAAAATGTCAGCATGATATTTCAAGAGTATTGATATATCTTCATAAATATTGAATTCTGATTATTAACGTAGCCAGTAAATAGCTAAAGGCAAATTCTACTTCCCATTAAAACTTTGATATTTGCCTGGCAAATTGAAAACTCTCAGGATAGAGCTTAGCTTCTTATGCCTAGACAAGTGCCATTATACAAGCAATTGATTTTAGAGAAAAGCAACATGACTACACCAGAAAAGCAGCATGAGTGCGCTAAGAGCCCTTTTAGGATCCTTAGACAGCTACAAAATACAACATCTCTCTGTTTCTCTGCACTAAAAGAAACTGAAGCACATAGACTGTATTGAAGTGGGGTGCTATTGTTCTACTCCCACAGCAAGTTTGCTTTGGTAGTTGTGCCAAAGAACACCAGCTTGGGGTGAAATCTGGGATCTGGGTGTGCTTTGGATTCCTTCATCCGCCCATTTGCTGGCAGTGGAAACCTCCAGAAGTCAATGCTCTGCAGTGGGTTAGAGCAGCCTGCCAGACATGCTGAGGAAGAACTGTCAAGGGAAAATTTAGGGACTGGCATTCTTCAGAAACAGCACACATGTAGCACACATTGAAGGTTTGGTATTAGACTGCTTTGACAAATCACTTACCAGCTCTGCAGAGTCTAGGAAGTACAAACTTTAACAGTCATCCTGCCAGAGCTACAAAACCCCTGGTCTTCGGTTAACAAATTGAACAAATCAGCAGTCACAAACACAGCAAATCTCCCACTCTTAGGAGAACTATTCCTGCACATGCAGGGCTTTGCCCTTCTGTTTCATGGGAAAGGTGTGCTTTTTTTGTATGCTGTGTAAAAATGTCAGTGTGATAATTCAGTTTGGTGGCCAACAGATAACTGAAGATCTTCATTAACACTTCACCTTAAAAGAAATGCCTCTCCAAAATCTCCTACTTAGCATTTTGCAGGGAGGCAAATGTAGTCTGGTATAGAGGGAGATGATTTTTTGGCATGATTGTATCTTTCCTTGTATGGTTTGCACTCTAGATTTTTACCACAGCATTGGTAAAAGACTCAGCAAAATAAAACCCTGTAAGCTTATATGTAATTGAAAATAAAAGAGTAGGGAAAGATTCCAGATGTCAGGAAGAACATTTGAGTTAGCGTTTTGTTCAGACCCTGTAGGTGCTTAGATAAGCAACAGTTGTTCAAATCACTTTAGAAAGGAAGGGACAGCACGTTCTCTTGTCTGTGCACTCAAAACCAAATGCTTAATTTGTCCTCTTAGCTATTCTGCAAATGCGTATAATGGGTACTGCTCACTATAGCAATAGACACGAGTTCTGTTTTTCTGCTATTACATTCTGAGAAGACATCTGCAAGCTCCAGGTGCTCATGAGTTGCCTTCACCAGTATTTCCAGTGTCATAATATAGAAACAGCCCAAGTCAAACTCATAAGCTTATGCACCAAGACCCACATGGTGATAGTTTAAAAAGAAATTTCACTGTAAATTCTGTATCTGCTAGTGCTTTCTGATCTCTGTACATTGCTAGCTAGCATGGCCCCTCTCCCTGCTGTTGATAATGACTTCTGCTGTGATGCTTCTGCCTTAGGCACTTATTTGGTATTAATCTTCTGTATATCCTCTATGCCTGCCTATCCTTCCTAGGTTGTATAAGCACTGCTGGCTATATTTAGTAATCTACAGAGTCTTGGGGAATATCAAGACTCATTAGGGAGAACTGATCTACTCAGCTGGGAAGGACTGATCTGTGCTTTGTCTTGAAACCAGCAGGAGTCTTTCCATTAATTTAACAGAGCTTGGTTCAGACCTCCACCTTTTCTCATGCATGTGAGCAAGTTGTTACTGATATAACTTAATCATCCTTCTGTATGAAAACTTTCAGGGATGAAATTATTTTTTCTAGTGTAGTGGCAGCTTTTTGATACCAGAAACAAACCAATTGTCAGAGTAACTAAGCTATGTTTTTCAAATAAAAGCTCAAATTCTATAAACTGTGCAAACAGAAGCTCTACAGTTTGCATGGGAAAAGACACTAACATACGATTGCTAGGCTGCTTGGTTGTTTCCTGACTCAGAGTCTGCTGGGCACTTCTGATCAGCTCTGGGTGCTGTTGCTTAACCATATAAGCAGAGCTGCTTTTCCTCACTCATCATGCCTTCCCATTCACAGAGCACTGTGGTGCCTGATGCTGCAGGAAGTGAGGGGGCATGGGCAGAAACCATTCTCAACAGCAGAATGAATAAATAAGCATTTTATGAAAATGGATTTGGGACTAATTAAATGAGAAAGAATTTTAGACCATGAAAACCAAGTAATGTTATGCTGGGAGCGGCCCTGTTAAGTTGAGCAGACCAGGGTGATGGCGGCCAGTCCCAGAGTGACATTTGCCAGGAGCTGCTGAGTTCTTCCTCTGCTTGATAGGCATCTCTTCTCCCTTCAGTTTCTCACCCTGCTCATTTTGGCTTTGGCCTGGAAATTCTTTCTTTTTTATCACTCTGAGTGCCACACCAGCCTGAGTGGCAGTGTTAGTTGTTACTGCACTTTTAGCACTCTCAGGGTAGTTAGGATTGATATACAACTTGCTGGAAACTTGGGGATTCAATACGGTGGCTGACAGGTTTCCTCTCCAGCACAAGCCTGGTACATGTGCCTGCTGGGCCTGCCTAGTCCTGCATGGCTTGATTCTAATGGCAGGTTCTGCAATGTGGTCGAAACAACCACAAAACAGCACTCCACCAGAATGCAAAGCCTATTGTAGAGGAGAATTCCTCTGGCAGTGTCAGGTCGAGATCTGCTGATCTAAGTAGCAATCCTTTGCAATAGAAATGTATGAGAAGAAAGCCTAAAAGGAGTTTCTCTACTCCTGATTTTTTCTCAGCAAACTGCTTTCCAACTAAAGAAAATAATTTCAGAAAGCTGAAGAAATCCTGCTTAGCATCTTGAAAAACATTGAAATGGGGATTTTTTTCCAATAAGTTCCCTTTCTTACAGAGGATCCTCTGGCTTTTTCAGAAGAGAAGCCACATAAGCAAAATGTAAGCTCCATATGTAGCTTTCCATTAGAGGTGTTGGCATGAGACAGTTCCATCTGCAGAAAGTAGCACTTGACTCTCTGATTTCCCATTGACTCCTTAAGTGTATTTTGTAATGAGATCCCTGGCTTCTAGAAGGGATAGGGAAAAATCACCCTGCTTGAAGCATAACAGTGGGGAAGGAAATTTGATTCTCAAGTGAAAGGCAAGAAGGTAACATTATTCCTGCTGGACAAGTGAAGGTTTTGAAGCACAGCTTTGTGTGCTGGATTTAACAAGCAACAGAAACCAGGTCCTGGGGGCGCAGTCCTCAGGTTGTTCTGACCTTGTGGATGTCATGGGTCTTCTTCTCAACAAATCTCTTCTGGTCCCTAAAAATGTATGTCTAAATCTTCAGCTGACTCATACAGTCTTGTGAGCAGGATGGGTTTTGATAGCCATAGCAGTGTGGTTTACTCATTTCCAGGAGTTACTGGCTTTTGTTGTTGACATTTGAGCAAACGAGGTATCTGGGTCCCAGGAGAGAAAATGCCAGCAGAATCTGGCCCTCCATAGGGTGAGAAGTAATACATGGAGCATATTTTTCAACTGTAGACATTTTATTTCCCTGCATTTCTAATTTAAGTAATATATTCAAAGTTAGTGCCCTGTCCCAGATTCTGCTTGTATTTTCCTTTAAATGCTAACCTTCACAGTGCTAGGGTCATGCAGCAGCTGATGGTATACTTGCGGTTTGACAGGGATTAAATTAAACCAGTCAAACTGTAATTTCTAAAGATAAAGATCATAATAAGTGGTGCAATTTCATACTTTGTTTGTTTTCCTAATCACTTTTGGCTGTGTAATCTTGATGGGGGGGAAACAAAGCCCCAAAGCTGCAGCTTTCTATGTGAAATGACACCAGGGTTGTCTTCTAAGCTCAGAGGACAAGATTCACATCTCTAGAGCTCAAATCTGCCTGTTCAGCAGGGTGGAGTGATGTCTTGCCTGTAAAGCTAACAGCTCATGGAGATTGGAACAGGGGAGCTATAGCTCATCAGACTGCTACTCACACAGATTACATGTCAGCTAAAGTAAACTTGGTTTTCTATCACTTTCATTAACAGAAAGTTGATCTAAAGATAAAATCTACTACAGCAATGCCATCAATATTTTAGTAAGAGTAGCCAATTGAGAAGTACTCACCTCAAACCTGCTCTAGAAGAAATAACTTTTTCAGATAACAGATATAAATTTAACGACCCCACTGGAGCCTAAGCATAAGCTACACGGAGAAAGTAGAATTGATGTTTTGCTCCAAATAAACTAAATTGAAAGCCAGCACCTGGATAGCCACCAGGTAACTTACTCTTTAACTCAGTCATGTCACAGCAAGTTCACCAGCATGAGGAAAGCATTCATTTCATTGCGGAGTAGTTTCCATGACAGTGGGAAATGGCACCCTGAGTAATGTGCAGTTACAGACTTGATGTGGGGTCTCTCCAGTTCTCAAGCACCTTGCCATGATTAATTCCAGTGGAGCCAGGTCTGAACATGCATTTGTGTCAGGAATTGAACCAAAGCAGCACCTCTCCACAGGAATTACTCAGCACCTTTTTACTCCAAGAAATAGCTCCCAGACTTCAAGTCTTAGAAGCTCAGATTTATTTATTTCAATTAACACTCCATTCTCTCCTCCCACCTATGGATCCTTTACAACAGATGAGTACAGATGGACTTTAGAGATCCTCAAGATTTAGCATGTTGACCAGGAAAATGCCTCACCTAAGGCTGGCAAATCTCTCTGAGCAGGAACGGGTGTGCCAGCCAGATCCTCAACTTGGGCACTTTATTTTGTTTTCTCCTTGGTTAGGACTGAACCAAAGAAAGGCAACCAGAGTTTCCTTGGCCTCAATACTGGAAAGGGTTGACTGCTAAAGAAAACAGTATCAGGAAGAGGATTTTCTGTCCTCCTTCCTAGTTCATATTGCTAGAGTTCAGTTCTCCCAGAGGAGGGCTCTGTTGCCATTCACTCCTTTGCCTGAGATGAATGAATTCCTGCTATAGGGACTTAAAGCCATGTTCCCTATTTTTCTAGGATATTTTTGTGTTGGGGTTCTTTGTGGAAACTGGAGCCTTCAGTGGTTCAAAAATTAATTACCTTCAAGGTGAAAGAACTGAAAAATCAGTGATTTCTGAAAGTTCAGTAGTTCCTTTGCTCTTTCTGGTTTGGACATAAAAAATGAAATAATGTATTAATAATAGCACGTATTGGAGAAATAGATACATTTCTTACATTTGCAGGGAATGTGTGTGTATTTCATGTGTAGTTTGTCCCATGCCAATATAAAGGACAGATCTTATGGAATCAGCCTTGTCTCTGATGGGGGAGATAGTGGCAAATATTTACTATGCATGGGAAACTGCAAGCTTTATCCTGTTTCGCAGCAGTAGAAAGTCTTGTATAACTGCTGAAGTGGGTGAGCTTCCAGGACAATAAGGACCAGCTCTTGGTAACAAAAAAATTTAAGAACTCCTTCTCAGAGGTTTGAAAACTTCTGACAGTTTCCCCCCTACAGTGACATCTTTGTGGTAGCAGAGAACAACGCCTCACACTGACTGACATATCCCAACATGAGGTGGAGGCAAGGAAAAACCACCAGGTTGATATGAAAAACATTTCTGAGCCCTCACAAGTGAGAGGGGAAAATACAGAAATGTAAAAATGGTTCTCTTGTATCAGCTGTTAGAGTTGTGTGAATGAATATTTTTGATGGTCTGACCTTACTCGTAGTTTTTCTTGGGGGGGGAGGGGAGGGGGAAGATGAGTTTTGGCCTGAAACCAAGCAGACTTTTTCAAATCAAAGCAATTTGGCAAGTTATAAGTCATTTTATGAAGAGATGAAAGGTCAAACGGAGATTGGAATTTAGCAGTAATTGGTACTATGGCATATCATAATACATCAGATTTAAGACTCAAATATAGCAGAATCCAGTCCCTAGGATCCTGGGCCTTTGTAAACTCTGCTGCAATACCACTCCTGCTGAAATCAGTTAGCATCAGTAACAGCAGCAGCATCTTGTCTTGCACAAATCAGAGATATAGGATATTTCTGTTTTCAGATGGTCTGCAAGCAATATTCTGAAATAGTTATATTCAGATTTATTCAACAGAGCTCATATGTAATTTTTGCTTTTGATAGAATGGGTAATTACTTACAAGTGATTTATTAAATGTATTCAAAATATATGAACTCTTCAAACTATTTAATTTGCTCCCTATCTGGGTAACATAGGAAGGGAGGTGCTGAGCACTCGTGCCATAACCCAGATAAGCATGTGAGTGCAAACAGTCCCAATTAAGGTTCCAGGAACTGCTTTCCTGTTCTGACAGTGATGTATCAATAAGCCTGACTTTTTGAGCACATTCCCAAATATTTACCTACTTCTAACTAGGTGTATAAAACATCCCTCTAGTGAGATCTTCGATGTTTCTGGAAAGTGACAAGACATCCACATACTCTTGTCAAATGCCAATTATAATAAGCTGTGAATGTAGCATGGTATTTTTAGGAAAACTCTTGTTTTTTCTTTTAAGACAGACATCCTGGGACTCACCTTCTGACTGAGCTTCAGCTTTGACCCATGCACCCATGTTTTTAACGTTAAATCTCTCACATCTAGCAGCACTGTTTGAAGCTGCTTTGAGTTCACAGCTTTTAACTCCTTTGCTCTTGTTTCAGTCAGATGGCAAAAAACATGGAATCCCTCTTTATTAAAAATCTTTGCTGCCGTGTTTCCAAATACTGTGTCACATCCAGTGATTAGTATTTGTAATCATCCTGTCTCTTGCCCTCCAATGCCACCACAGAAAGATTATGCCAAGAAAGAATAACACATAGAAAAGCATTTTACTGAAGTCTTCTGGAGATGATCTTCTGAAATGAAAATATGTGAAAACATCAATACTGCAACATATGTTTGTGAAGACCCTTCGTATCTGGGATTATACTCCAGTTGACTTTGTAGTGAACTTACAAGTAACTATTGATGACGAATGAAATTTGCTCAGAGAAAACAATTCGGTTATACTTGCTGAGTGCTCGTGCCTGGAAAACAGGAGATGCCTAATGCAATTGACTAAAAACTTAATTCTAAATAGACATAAAGAAGTACAAATCTTTTTAGAGATTGTGTGTGCCTACAGACAACCCATCTCTGCAGGGCAGATGAAGCTGCATTTACTATGCCCAAGTTCTCCTCTGGATGAACCTAATTTAAACAATTGCAAACACCTGACATGATTTTAAGCATCATAATGGGAACAGGAACACTGCATTTATTTTCTGCATGCAGAACTGCTTTCTGCTCTGATATGGAAGGTTCAGTATATCTTCATTATTATTGCAAGCCCATGGATGCTTGTGGTGCTCATTTACATAAACATGTATGCTGGTAAAATGCAACTTCTTGTGCTGGCTGGAAGTTATGCAGGGTGTTGGAAAAGTTGCAGTGCAGGGATGCTGAGTTTTGTTGCTTTGCTTCCTCTGCAGCATCAGTAGTGAAGAAAGTATGAAGAAGTGATCATAACTACCTTCCCTGTGCAGCATTTCAAAGTTACTTTAAGACAAAGGAATTATTCTTTCAGCATATGTATGCATATATAGCAGACCCAGCACAGCAGCTAGCTTTCCTTCTCTTGCAAATGTTATTAAAATTACCATTCTATTTGTAATATCCCTTGCTCTGCTTGGAGTTGCCATATTCCTTCACAGCCTGCCTTTGCCTGCAGCTAACTAGCAGCCTGGGCAGTCCCTGGCTGTTACACCTCAGAGCCGGGTTTGCTCCTGGAAGCTGCATGAAGACTTGCCCTGCTGGGCACAGAGACACTCTTTCCCTGCCCCTCCTGCCTTCCCACATCTTACCTGCCCCCAGAAGCCAGCCATGCCAGATAGCTGCATCTCGTGTGTGCTAAAGTCTGTGCACGGTCCAGCCACAGTGGCAAACCAGGGGGCCCAGGAACAGGGAAGGTTTAAGAGAAGCCCTTTTAAGAGGAGATAGAACTGTGTTTCATCAAGCCCTATGTCAATTATGAAGTAGATATAAAATATAACTAGTAAATTGACAAAAACAAAGTTTGGGTCTGATCTGTAATCTGGTCAGTAAATACAAATTAAAGTTGATTTAGATAGACTGAGGGAAAATGCCTGTTTTGCCATGGCAACAGGTATGTCTGCAAACATGGGTTAGCTTCTGGTCCTTGTGCTCTTTAATGCGTCAGTGGGACCTTATATCAAATTAATAAAGTATTGAAATCACAATGTTTTCAGTTAGAGTGCTTTGTACAGGCTGTGTTTCCAACTCCAGCCTACCAAGGAGACTGACAGGTTCAGCACCTGCCCACAGTAGCCCAAATTTCCAATGTAAAGACCAACCTCCAATTTTTTATAGGGAAACCAAAAAAGGAAAAACCCAAAGGACTCATAGATAAAAACTGTGTTTTTCTCTAGTTTCCAGGTGGAGAGTGGTAAGAGGCCCTTGATCAGAAGCCCCAAAGGGGTTCAAATAGGGGCATTTGAGAGTGGTTGGGAGAGGGGGAACAGGCTCACATGGACATGCCAGCTTCTAATAGGAACAGTTGAGGTAACTGATGGGCTGGTTGCCCGAAGTGGGGAGTTGGCAGTCTCAGAGAGGTATTATTTGACAGAATTTTTGAATTTTAACATGCTGGGTCACATAAATTGGATATAAAAGTTATAGTTTGTATTTAAAATTTGCAGGGTTGTTGGGCTTTGGTTTGTTTCTCTTTTAGAATTGTTGTTGCTATCTCTGCTATTTTTATTTCCACAAGTATTTCGAATGGAGGAAAAAAACATACCAGCGGCCAGACTTGGGCAGGATCAATGGGATAAATGAGTGCATGTCCTGCTTCTGGTACTTTCCAAGAGCAGATGGTGAGAAGCTAACTATAGAAACAAGGCAAGTTAACAGTTAAGTCCCTTGATGCCCTTCTCCCAAACTCCTTGCTGGACCTACTCCAGAAAGTATTTTGCAGTTTCAGTATAGCATGTTTTTGTGACCAAGAAATAGATACACCAGGACTTAGTTTAGACCATGCTAGCCTCCCACCTGGAGAAGATCATGTTCACAGAAACACCCCCAATGTGCCCAGAGGCACTTTCCTTATTTCACTGTAAGGAAAGAATCTGCTATTCCCCATTTCATTATGAAGACATGTAGTTTGATTATTTCTTATCAAAGAACATCTATTTTGCTTGCAAGAAAAATGATAAAACCCTGCCATTAAAAGAGGAAAAAACAAAAGAGGAAATGAGAGGGTACAAAAAGATTTCTGTGTAGAATACTCGCTAAAGATCTTTGGAAAGGACAGCAGCTTTTTCAGAAGTTATGGTTTGTTGAAGGGAAAAATGTACGTGTGCACCTCACCGGATTGACATAAATGTATTTTTAATAGCATAAAGACAAATCAGTAAACTCAGTGTAAAATTCACTTTGGATTTGTGGCAACAAAAGCCCAAAGACCTGGCAAAGACCCGCCTCCCACCACAAACAAAAGCCATGTGCACAGCGCTTGTCCCTCTGCATGGTGGCGGTCAGCAGGGACAGGGGCAGGAAGTCGGGTTCTGAGCCCGTGAGGGGGCTACGTGGTGCCCACCGAGCAGCCATTTTGAGTCGGTCCTCCACAGCGGTGCGTGTGCAGCCGAGGACACTCCCCTTGGGTCAGGATGCCATCCAAGGAAACCACTCGAGGTCGAGAGGTTGTGAGTGAGAGCAGGTGAGTGAATGCGCAACAGAAACTGAGTTTTCCCTTCCCAGGACCAGAAGGATTACACTTAAAGAAATGGGATGGATTTGGTTAGGCTTTGGTTAGTTTTTCCGCTAGCAGCTGTAAAAGGGGAAGTAGGATCAAAACTGAGTGCTTTATGTTCTCCACTTTTCTCTACATGGATGATTTTTCAGCATAGATTCAAATTTATGCCTCATGTCAGAAAGTCAAGTCAGAATTTATTGATCTTCAGGATTTTTTGGTAAGGATAAGTTGAGAGAAAAGGAGGTTTAGACGGAGCAGAGCCCTTCAGAAGGGTGGGGGTCTCAGCTCCAACTCATCACTGCCTTAATCTACCTTATTAGCATAGTGAAACAGGCTCTGTGCACACTTTCTGAATGCTTAGATGAGTGAAAAGACTGAAGTAGTTTGTGTAATGCTAAAATGATATTCTGTCTCTGGCAAGCCAAGCCTTGTCTGGAGGGGTGGGACTTCCTTGTGTGCCAAACGTGAGCTCTGATCAAGAACCATAAAAATCAAAGGCATTGCATGACTTTTAAGCCATCTTGCTCCTGAAGAAGCTTTCAGGGGAGGATGAAGCAAAGCAGAGTTCTGCTCCACCATCTTTTTCTCCCAGCCTTTAAACACCTGGGCCCTGCACTATAAGAAGCTGTTTTTCCCCTCTGGCTATGTGATGAGGTGGACAAGATGATTAGCACTGTGACATTGTCTCACATAACATTATCCTTAAAGCTGTGCTGTGTACATTAGTATATATGTAGCTGCCTTTTTGTTAAGAAAATGGGAGAAGACCCCAGGTTTGCATTTGGTTATGCTGTGACTGTGAACACCATAATGATGCTAGGCAAGGAAAATGGATCTCTGTTTATCTGCACTTTTGTGCATGAGGCTTTTTCATGGAAAATTTGAGAGCACACAAGGCTTCAGCAGAGCTGACAGTCACTAAGATTCATGCACTGCATTTCTATCCTGTTCTATCAGTCAGGGCTCTCTGTAGTGAGAACTGATTTCAGAGGAGAACTAAACCATGTTTGCCATTTCCCTCTAAACTCTGTGTGACATTGGCTGAGGTCATAGCTTTATTATCACCAATGTCCTTTATTGAAAAATCCATGCAGAGCTCCTCTCCAACAAGAATGCACTACTACTCAGGAGCTTCCAGGTTGTAAAGTCTTCATTTTGTAGGAAGAATGGTAAAATATTAGAAGCTATAGGGAGAGGTATAGACTGTGGGTTAGAAAACAAAGCTTTTGAGCAAGCGTTTAATCCAAATTTAGCTTAATCTCTGAATCAGTTTTCATATTATTCTGCTGATGTTGATATTTACTGCAGGGACAGTAGTGAACATTGAACTATTGCATGGCTAATAAAGTAATCGTATACTAATGGTGATAAAGCCATAATAATCTCTTCCTCTACATTCGTTGTGAGTTTGTTTGGTTTTTTTACCCCAGAGAGCCATCTGGTCTCCTTGAGTGTGATTGATATCCAAGTGCCCTGACTTCATGTTGTGAGATTACATTAGTCAAATTTAAACCCTCCATTAGATGTCAATGAACTGTAACCATTGTGACCGCATGGTTATTGACCCAGGTGCAAATAGCCAGTGCTCAATTTAAAGATTCAGTTCTCACAAATGGGTTAGAATAATGAAAACATGATGGGAAGTGGTTGGGTGCTTCACTGACTAATTGAACAGGATACTTGCAGTTTGTTCTATGATACACTATTTTTCACAGCCACGGGGTGAGTAAAAAATCTATCATGTTTAATGTTTCAGAGTTAACTGATGAAACCTCCTCAATGGAAAGATCACCTATGTTTTTCTTTCAGAACAAATTAAACTGAATGCTGAATTCCCTTTGCACAGTTAGTGTTTGGTTTTGGTTGGTTTCTGGTTTTAATTTTATTTTTTATTTGATTGGGACTGTTTGAAGATTAAGACTTTCAACTTCTATTTTGAGTCATAATGTCTTTCAGCATGTATGCTGTCAATATCTGAGGAACCTATTTTTTAAGGAAAAGGAAGGATAGTACTTTCATGAGCAATTGTAATTATTGGGTTGTTTTTTCGTTTTTGTTGTTGGTGTTGTTGTTTTTTAGGTTTTTATCCCCCTTTATGTTAAACAAAGATCTGATCTAAATAGAGATTCATCTTGAAAATGATGTCTAAGGGCTTTGGATCAGGTCCTAATGTTACTTCATTCTACAGGATATGTTCCTTTGTTAGCATTTTCCAAGTATTACTTGTTTAAATATGGATTTTAGTTCCTTAAAGATGTTTATTTATCAAAAATCCAGCAGCCATACCTTAATACTCTTTCACTTTTGTGCGGTTTCTGGGGCACTCTCTGCTGCTCCTAGTTTATATTTTGAGCACAGGCATAGATGTGATGATCTGATGTCTTCTATGATCTCTGCTTTCTATTATTTAAATAATTTTTAATGCAGACATCAGCCTCAGTATTTTTTAAGTTGTGATCCCTGGTTAAACATTCAGACACTGAGAAAGGCTGTTTAAATATCCTAATACAGCATGCTAATCTGCTTATACTATTGTGTTCAATTCAGCTAAAGAATGATGCCTGCTGGACAGGATAGTATGTGGATAGTATTTGATGTGTTGAGCCTTAGAAAATACAGGAAAAGCATGTTTTCTTTCAAAAATGTGGGACAGTCAGTATTTTATTGGACAACTGACATCCTTCCAGGAAGTTTGGTTTTAGCAAGTGTTTGGAACTAGAATCCTTATTCGAGTCTATCAATTATTGGGGTTTTTTTTTCCACTTTTCCTTTCATTTAAAACTGCATCAGCGTTCAGGATTAAAAAAAAAAATCAGTTGCAAAATATATTTCATAGTGTTAAAATACAAAGTCAGAGCAAACACTGAAATAAGACTTCCCAGCGCGATGTTCTGCACCAGCACTTAAAGGATAGATCAATTTTTACAGTGTTCCATTTACAAAATTTTGTGTAGATGTTATGATTTCAAAGTCAAATGAGAAGTAGCTGATGGAGAATGACCTTGCTTTCCTTATTTTTGCCTTCTTCATCAGCTTACTGTATGATATTATCCATTATCTTTCTGAAGCAGAAATGCAGTGGGGGTGTTTTTAACCAATTCGTAGCTTTTCACTGGAAGCCACATTCAGTGCTATGGTTCAAATGGTTTCCATCAGTTAATTTCAATAGGTTATACTTCTGTGAAGTTGTAAAGTATTTTAAAGCTCTGGAATGTGTAACACCACCCTTAAAGTTTGGATTTGATAACAGAGGAAGTAGGAGCATTGCTTCTTGACTGCACTAGAGCACATAATCAAGGTGACATTTCTAATTACACTAATTTCAGTGTAAAATTGGGAGTTGATCTATTAGCTCAGCTTTCTTTATACAGTACCGTAACTTGTTCAGCCCATACATCATCTATCTCAGAGAATGGAAAAATATGATTAAAATTGTAAATTTGTTTCACTCTGTGAGGGCATGAATTAAAAGCACCCATGTTTTTATGTTGTAAGTAACCATTTTAGTACTGGCCAGGCATTTTGCTGCTGCAGTGGTGATTTGGCTTTATACTTAGGAAGAGAATTTGAGTTACAGTTTAAGGGGTTGCAGAGTGTGAGGGAGTCAGAATTTACCAACCAGTGGATGAATAAATTGGCTGTACTCATCAGAAACTTTTAGTCAAGAAAAGCTACATCCATAGAGTAGCAAGCAATGAACCAATTTCCAAATGAATGGCTCTACTGATAGAAGTTCTGCAGAGGTCTGTCTTGCTTCCGATGTAATACAGTAATACTGATAATGATGTGAATTACACAATGGAGAATATCCTTAATAAATTTGATCATGACATAAAGGTAGGACAGACTGTAGGTACCCTGAAGAACAGTACTAGGAGTTGAAATCCCCTTAATAAACAGGTAAAATGCACTGAAGTATGCAAGGTGCTATTATATATGGACAATAGCAGGCGGGATTAATCAACTGTAAAAATACAGATTGGAAAAGAACTGGCTCTGTAGCAAATTGTTTGTGAAAAATGAGTGATATTAAAGCACTTCAGATGCCCTGCATTTGGGGTGAGTTGGGCATGCTTCTGTGAGGTGTTTTTCTACTCTGGGACATTGCCTTGGGATAATGAGGGCAAAACTGAGGTAAACAGGAGTTTAATATAATAATGTTTTATGTTCACAGAAAAACATTTGCTGGTACACTCCTCCCTGCCCCCATGTCTCTTCAGAACTTTTGATATAAGCAACTAATTATCATGTCTGACCCTGTTGTTCTGCGTAGTATCAAGAGATTGGGAGAGGATAACTGTGCTTTTGACTTGGATGGCAAAGGTAAGAATTTTATTCTTCAGTCATCTCCTTATTTTATACAGCATGTAAAGTAGGTGGTAAGTGGCCTAGGTGGAGCAAATTGTCTACAGAATACAAGGCAAAGAGTCTGTGGAATAAGTATAGCATTGTGTGGTACCTGCTGTTACGCGCATGCTGCCTACAAAACAACTTTTCTGTAAAAACTGCATGTAACAATCCCTACTCATGGACAATGTACAAGTTATCAGCCTTTCAAGTTCATGGTATCTACATGGGTTTTTATACTCAGCACTTTGGTGTACAAGTAAAAGGCCATTACTTGGGGAATAAAAGAAAAAGTCCAATCTTCCATTATTTCTAGAACTGCTTTCAACAAACACATCTATCTGTAGTCATACTTCTGTCAGGCAGAATTCTTATGAGCCATTGCTATGCGAAGACCTGTATTCCTTCTCATCAGATCTCCTCTTCAATTTTTCCTTCACAAATAGCACTTTTTGATTTTTTGAGTCAAAGAGAAACATGAAATAAAATTGATAAATACTTTGAGTTCTGTTTGTATGACTTGAGAAAAGCCAGCAGAAGGGGGTGTTAAATATTTATGCTAAAGGTAAGGTACAAAGGAAAGCAAAACTGTGGCACATAATGGAAGATAAATTGCAATACAGTGCAATGTACATGCTCCTCGCGTAGAGTAAAAAGGTTTCACAAAAGAATTCCAGCACTCTGATATCACCAGATTCCAAAAAAACGTACACACTTTTTGTGTTTTCAAGTTCCCTGACAGCTATAGACTAATCCTTGGAGTATTTAAGCTTTTATTAAAACATTCTCCTAGGACCAAATGAAATGCTTCAGACCATGTGTGGAATAGCCTGTTTTCTAAACAATAATAATAATAGTAATAATAATAATAAGCAAAACTATATCAACATGTATTATTGGACATCATTGTTACTATTATTATTATGTTCAGTAGATTCAAAGGTCTGTTATTGTTAGGAACTTCAAATCTATTTTTCCAGATGGTAAGAAGATAGTGTAGGAAATTATTTTCCACATAGCTTGAATGTATCCTTAAAATTAAAACTGGCATGCTAGACTCTGCAGCTGATTTTAAAGTCTGCAGCATAGTGCCGCAACCTCAGCTCCATGACCTGTGAGAGAAACCAGTGTGAATGTTTTCTGAAAGACTGCTCTCTCCCCCAGTATATTGCTGTCCCTGCACACTGCTATGCATCCTGCTGGAATGAGCAGCCGTCTGTGTGCTGAATCAGTACAGATCTCTCTACTCTCCTGCTGTGTTTTGTTTTTAAAACTTCTCACTTAGGCTGCTAACTAAAGACAGTTTCAATGCATGGGGTTACTGTGGGCTCTAATATTGGTGGAGGAGTGAAAGAGAAAAGGGAGTGAACATCTTAAAGCAGTATGTCTTTCTACTTGTTGGTTTGAAAACTGTTTGTCCCTTCTAGCCACTTAGAACTCCCAGATTGCTCTGATTTATCTAGCTGGTTTGGGAGGTTGCTTTTGTCTGCTAGTTTGTCTTACCTATTTGTTGCTTTTACTTGTTAAGGGGTTTTGGCAAAAGACTTCCTGTTGGGACCAAAGCTGTTCCACTTTTCACAGTTAGGGTTTTTTTTTTTTTTTTTTTTTTTTTTTTGTTGGGGTTTTTTTTTTTTTTTTTTTGGTGTGTGTGTGTGGGGTGTGTTTTTGGTGTTTGGTTTTTTTTGGTTGTGGGGTTTTTTTTTTTGGTTCCCCCCACCCCCCACCCAGTGTGTTTAGTTTTTTTTTTATTTATTGTTTGTGTTTTGCTTTATTTTTCTTTTCTTTTTTTTTCTTTTTTTTTTTTTTTTGGTTTGTCAGATGAGTTTGCGTCTGGTCTCTCAGTTTCCTTGAGAATAGACTTGCTGGCATTCTGCTTGTTGATTTCATCTCAAGTGAGTTTTGTTTCAATAACATGTTTTGTACATATTAACAAGAATTAGCCCTCCACAGATCAACTCTTGACCACCACTACACTAGGAGTAGTAAAGAGCCAGCTTTAGCTGGGAGCCTTTAGAGAACAATTTTTCGTCACTTGAATCAAATATCAGGTTTCCCCAGGCTTAACTTTTACTGTGTTTTCACAATACCAGTAAAATCTCATTTTCTTGACAATGGTCTTCAGCGTTTCCTTGATTCTGTGCATTTTTCAAGCTGTAAAGTTTCTTCCCTAAATGCCTTAATTCCTCTTTCAAAATTTTCTGAGAATTCAAAGATTACTATAGCTCTTTTCTTTAGGGTTAATAAATTCTGTCAATTTCCCTACATTATTTTCTATAAAAATTATGTTCTGTCCTCTTTTTCTACTTTTTCAATTGTAGCAGTGTGAACTGTTACTCATCTCTTTCTTTCTTTCAAATTAAACATAGGTAACATCACTCCAGATTCTCCTCCTGCTTAAAAACTGCTGGCCTTCAGTTCTTCACACTCTTGAATAGCATTGATATACTCTTTTTCCTCCAAGTTCATAGATTAGGATTTCTTCACCTTTGGAGAATGCTTATTTTGCTCTCTAAATTGATATGACTCAGAAAGCTATTTCACCAGACTTGTTCTTCCCACTTTCTTGCCAGTAGCCAATTCCTTCATTTTTTGCAAAACACATTACCAGCCTGCAGAGGAAGCTTTCCCTAAACCTAAACTTTTCTGATAAACCCTGGAGAAACTTCCAGGAATGGTTACAAACCACTACAGTTGTTACCAGCTGCCAAACTTAAAAAAACTGAAATCAGATGTTTCTTTCTCCTTTGTAACCAGCTCTCTTCTAACATCAAGTGAATCTTTGTAACAACGATTTTACACATTAGAACCTTTGTGGAAAAGGTCTAGGATTCTTGGGGTACACGTGTGTCCTTATTGAAAGAATCTTTTCTTTTTACCTTCCCCTAATAGATAACAGAGCAGAATAAAACCAATAAAGTCATTGTTAGCTGAAGCCAAAGAAGGTTATCTTATTAACTCCCAAAAGGAGATGCAATGAGCTGTTCCCTCAGTCCCAGACTTGGACTGCTTCCATCTATCATGGTTGCCTTGGGATATGCAAAACCCTGAAGACAGTGGAAAAGCCTTCTTCCCTGGGGTAGGAAAATGATGTAGGCAAAATTCATGGTTGCCCACAAAATTTGTCTTTACACCCTCTGTGAACTGTGATGCAAAGTTCCTCTGTCTTTGCTCTGTGAGATGCCTTTGCCTGCTCAGTGTTGTCACTAGACCTGAAGAAAGGAAGGCACTGCTTAAAAAGCATACTGTGGTTCTTAACCTGATGCTGAGCTGCCAAACACATCATAAATGAGCAAGGTGCATATGCCCAGTGCCCTTAGATTATTCAAACTGTATTGTATACATAAAACTAGCTCTTTGTCCATTGCCATCTCAGGTGATGTATAGCAAATATTTTCTTCATTAGCCCTTATGATAGCACTTCTCTGGGGCCTCTGCCAACACAAACTGTGCTTCAGGTATGATGTGTTTAACAATATCTCTTGTAATGGAGCTGTTCTGGGGACTCAGGAGTTGACCTACAACATAATTATATTTTGTAGTATAATTCAATTTCTCTAAACTGTGGCTCTTTAGAGAGTGTCCAAAGAATAGACATCAGTGTGAGAAGTTCACTGTACCCTTCAGGGGAAGAGCTGCTTCTCTTTCACAGGATTTGCAATCTCTGTGTTGTTGGAAGGCAAGATAGAAGAGCAACCTCTCCTTCTGTCAGAGATCATGCATGGGCTGCCAGTAGAGTAGTATTCCTTGATGGAACGGTGTCCAAGAGAAATAGTTGAATACTAGGACTTTGCAATGAAAATGTGCTCTCTTTAGCAAATGTTCTGAACAATATATTTAGTGTAAACCATTTTGTCATCTGGGAGATTGAAAACTTGAAACTACTTCTTCAAGAGAAAGCAGGCATAAACTGGTGTAAAATTACCAAGGAATTTTTGGACCCATATCAATTTCTGCCCCTAGCTAGATCTGTCAGTGGAATAAGATGCTTATAACGCGGGAATGATCAGTCTTATCGGGCTCTGGGGTTTGTGTTTTGCATCTACAGAAGATTATGTACTTTAACAATAGTTATTAACTAGACTCTGCATTTATGTTCCCTAACAGGTAACAGCTTCAAGAAATCAGAGTAAGTCATGTACACAAACAGGACAATCAATATTTTGAGGAATATTCAAAGAAGTGAATGTCATTGAGTCAAATTGATGCATTTATAGAATGTATGGTATTTAACAAAAAGCTGTTCTCTAGGAGTTGAATTGTCTTGTTTGATACAACTGACAAAGGTAGACCAAACCAGACCAAGAAACCTTTAAAAATATATAAAATAATGGCAGAAAAATATGGCCTTTCTTCTGAAAATATTTTTGACATTCAGATTTATCTTTCTTTGGTTCTTTTAGCTTGAGAAATGAGGGGTTTTTTTTCAGAATTTTAATCAATCTTGATTAATTTCTCTTAAAGCTTTACTGTGAGGCTTTCAAATAAATGGAATTAACTCACCTCATCTGAGTTTAAATATTAAGATTTAAACATAGAATGCTGGATAGTTAAAAACTGAAAAGATTTAGAGACCTTGACCTTCAGCTATAATGTGAGATTTAGTTGGGGTTAAAAGCTTCCCTCTTCCTGGATCTTGGAGCAACTCTGGTAGCAGACTGGAAATCTGAATGGGTACTGTAATTTGTGTCAGCTTTTTCTGACACATTATACACAGTCTCAAAAGTATTCTTAAAATGATGATGCAAAAGCATCTCTTTAATTTTTGCCTTTGACAGGTTGACCACATCAGAAAGCATCAGCCCAATATTCAAGGTCTACCATGGTCCTTGCACATATCTTGAAATCCAAGTTCTCTTGAGCTTTCACATGTAATACATATATGGTCCTACCTACTACACATATGAAGTTTCCTTCAGGCTTTCTAGGATTTGGCTTCTAAAAAGCTGTTGACAAATAGAGCTCAAATTCATTTGTTTCATTAAAAAAAAATAAATCCAAAATAAAATCTCTACTCATTCAACACTGAATGTACACAGCTGATGATTATTTGCTATAGTATGAATAATGGTGCAACTAGTCCTTTAGATTTTAACTGATCATACAGAATAGCAATACATAATGTGAGCACTGAGAAAAGACACTATAGTAGGATGAGAGATTTTATAGCTATTATGGACATATGAACACACAGGCAATAGAAAAGGGAGTGGAAACGGGACATTTATCTGTCTTAGAGAAAGTATTAGCGCTTGACCTCAAAGCACCCACATAGCCACATTGCAGCAACAGTGTTTTGAGGATCTACTAATGAAAGAAAGCATAATCCTTCAGATCATTTTAACCTAGCCTCTGTTCTAGTTAATGTCTGAAATTTAAATGAATCATCAAATCACTGGTTCCAAATAAATCTGAAAGAAACAGCTTGTCTCCTAAAATTTTGGGCAAAATGTTTCAAATAAAATGGAATATTAGTGAAGCAACCAAGAGAATAAAAGAAATAATGTCATATCTTACCATTTTTGCTAGGAATTTCCATACATATGAAGAACCTTTTAAAGAGAAGAAAAGTGAAAAGTGAGTGAAGTTCAATTCTGTCTACTGTCTTTGCATGTAGAATGAAATATATACTAAGATTTTATAATTTTATGTTTTCTGTTCTTGAAGGTCATCAGAAAAGAAAGAAAACAATATTCGTGTTGGCTTCTTTCAGCTGGTAATCAAAGCAATGGCTATAAATATTTTATGTGTCTTGTGCTGCAGAAGAAGTGACAATAATCTATATGGAATAGCTGTGACTAAGCCAAACTTTAAAGGATTAAATCATTTGGCATGAAGTCCTGCCATTAAAGTCAATGGGAATTTAATAGAACCCTTTGTCATTTTGTCAGTTTGGTATTGATTATCAGTATTTGTGTCATAATTGAAAATTAAACATGTGATATTGAGATATGTAGATATGGGTAAAAAAGTTACGGTGCACAGCAGGGATTTAGGTGACCTTTGTTCATTCTTCTTTCTGCCAGAAATTTCCCATGTGATAATCTGGCAGATAATTTAGCTCCCTTGTAATAGCTCCATGCATATTAGAAGATCTTGTAGCTATAGAAACTTGTGAATGCACAATACTGTATGGTATGTCTAGCCTTTGATGGGTTTGGAATCCCATAGGGTGCATCTAAATTTTAAAATTAATGTAGTGGAGAGATGTCTAACACAGCAGCATGCAGCTAAGAGGTTTTATTGCTTCTGTTCTGCATGTAGTCTAGACAATTAGCCTGTAATGTGTCCAAACCAATATGATCCTGACTGTAGTACTGAGCTTGCAATCTATCTGGCTAAGATTCTCAGCTCTTAGTTGGGTGGAGAGAACAGTATGTCCACACAGAGAGCTCTGCCTGTCAAGCAGAGTGGTTTGAGTTCTGTTTGAATTCTGTAGCCTGTTTTGCACAGTTGTTTAGCTACTAAAATTCAGTTGGTAAGCACAGTATGTTTGCATCAGATATGATGACAGATAGATGTCACATATCTCTCTGCCTTTTCTCTGTGTTTATGGCTTTTTCTTTTTTTTTTTTTTAATCAAGGGAATTCCTAGAGTTCTTATAAGTAAGGTTTGCAAAACAGTGGTAGTGGTACGGTTTTCTTCTTTTATTGTAAGAAGACCTTTTAATTACTTCTCTTTTATGTTAACTGACTTTAACTGACTTGTTTTTCCCTTTATCTTGTCTCTGTCCTAATGTTTTCATATGTGCTCCAAATTCCCACCCTTTCTTCTCTTAGACACATTATAGCACCTACAGAACCTGGACAGGTTCATCAGCAGGCTATGATTCCTTTTTACACTCCTATTTCAAAACATACAGCATTTGATACTGATGTTCTATATGGACAGTTTAATGTATATATTTATGCATGACTTCAACCTGAGAATCAGACTTCACAAAATCACGGCAAAGGTAACTTAAGTTGCTTAGACACCAGCTGCACGTGTGCGTGCTCTTGGCCCATGGGAAATGTAAGGTAATAGGTCTTAGCTCAGTCCTTTTTTTAACTGCATGCTATGGCATATTTCTATACATTCTCACAGATTAAGAACAAGTGCACAATTGCCTGCCTAAGCCAATGCATTTTAGGATATTAACTGTGAGAACTTGCTCTGTGACTTTAGTTAGCTTTCTACCACAGTACCCTAGGCTTTTGAGAAATTAGCTAACTTTATTCAGTGGCTCTGTATAGTGCCCTGAGGCTTTTTCCTCTCTTCCCTCTTCCTCCACCCCCACAGAAAATCTGCAGAGCAGACCATATATATGAACTATAATTACTATTCTTAGTCTTTTAGCTAGTTTCTGGAATGATGATAATGTGGAATGATATTGGGCTATTAATGTTATATGATAATACATTCATTCACATGGGCAGGTTCTGCTGTCAGCTAAAAGGGAGCTCATAATTTATAATACTGTAATCACAGGTGCAATTAGACTAGATTGGAGAGAGAGATTTGTCTTCTTTCTGTATTGAAGATAATTCTGAAATTTAAAGACAATGATTTTGTATGTGATCCACCTGATTGATGATTTATACATCATTAAGACTGCCTCTCAGCAGAGACCATATTTTTTTCCCATCTCTTTAGTTTCGATTTTCCTCATCTACGGAAATCTTAATGATGGCTGTTGGTAGTTTCTGTGCTATTGTTCATGGAGCAGCCCAGCCAGCTGTGTTGCTTGTGTTTGGTGCAATGGCAGACACATTTATTGAATATGACATTGAAATGCAAGAACTTAAAGACCCAGGCAAGACATGTGTAAATAACACCATAGTCTGGATTAATGGTACTATTCATCAGAATGAAAAGAACACCACAATAAGATGTGGGTAAGTGGCAGATGTATTTATTTCCATTCCTTTGTTATTATAGCTTGTCAGAGACTGTACTGCTAGTGAAGGTCCAGTTCAGGCTTTAAACCTCACATAAGGCAGAAAATGGGCATAATTTGTTACAGAGCTGGAAATACTACCTGGAGGGAGAGAAGGCCAGATTGGGTCTTGGTCTTTCAGCTATAGATGTCAGCAAGGATATTCTTTGATGATTGTTCTGGTAACAGTTGCATCTGCTACACATCCGAGTTAATTAACCTGTTTTCTCTGATGACACTGTAAGTAATAATGACTTCTGGTCATTTTGGTTAAGACTTAAGTACCTATAGGTACCTGCTGATTTCCAAAAAAGTTAGGCAAACTTTAGTCATTGAAGAGAAATGAGCACTTCTAGGATGCAATTAATCTTAGTTTATGGGAGATGTCTAAGGAAGGTCAGATGAAATGCCCTGTAAGAGTGCCTGTTTCTTTCCATTAACAGTAATAAATGGAGTCTAGATGATTCATTCAGGTACAGATACCTGTCAAAGCCAAATCTGAATCCGTAACCTTTCCTAATGCTCATTTTTCAGGGCATCATTGCAAGAGCTTTCTAATCTCTGAGTGACATTTAATTAGATAATTAATTAGAATTAAAAGTTACTTGTCTAAAGGTCTCTGAAATTCTAAGCACATGGGAATTAGTTCACATTTGTAGATGTAGGTGACTTGGGCTAAATGATTTTGCTCCAGGCTGTCCAAGCCAGCCCTCTGAGATGGGACCAGCACACGGAACATAGGATTTGCTATAGACTTCTGTTCTTCTGAAGCAGCAGCTATGCACCAGGCAGTATACATTCGAAGAACCTATTAGAATGGTTTGGGTTGGAAGGGACCTAAAGGATCACCTAGTTCCAGCCCCCTTGCCATAGGCAGGGACCAGATTACTCAAAGACCTGTCCAACCTGGCCTTGAGGTTGGATGAGCAGCCACAGTTTCTTTGGGCAACCTGTTCCAGTGCCTCATCATTCTCACAGTGAAGAATTTCTTCCTTATATCTAAGCTAAATCTACCCTCTTTCAGTTTAAAGCATTTCCCCTTGTCCTATCCCTACATGCCCTGTTGGTTGCCACCAACCACCTCCTTATTTTCTATGTACATAGTTTCCAGGAAGATCTGCTCCATGACGTTAATTAAAGTATTAACAATTATACTGTGTATGTATCAGGCACATGAGTTGTTCCTGTGATTGTTTTTTGTGAGGGATCAGGTCAGGTCTATAGTGTCCCCTTTTGTCTTAAAATGTCAGCGTACCAAATTCAGGGTAAACAGAATAAAATTTGCTGTCTTACAGGGTGTTCTAAAAAAAATGTCTAAAAGCATAGTGAATAAAAACCTGAAATGCTTATTTCAAAGTAATGTAAATTCAATAGCAGCAACTCAATGCCTTTCACTGATATTAGGAGTAATTGAGTACTCCTACTTGAGCTAAAAGAAACTATCATTTCAGATTAGCAAGCTTATGGTAATACTCAAATTGACTTTAGTAGCTTTCATTTCTCCCCATAAAACACTGCTTAAACTGAGTGTTGTTAGTTGGTATAATGGCACAAAGTAAGCACATTCAATATGTAGTGAAATTTTTTGGGCAACTCTTACCTAAAGCACCCTCTCACCTGTGCTGTTTTGGAATATGCAGCCTGGTGGGGTTCCTCAGAGACTGCAAGGCTGCTCCAGGACGGTGGGGTTTCCTGGTACTTGCCAGTGCCCTACCCCTGTGCAACAGGCAGAGCAACAAAACACCCACTGCTAGACAGCAGTCTTAGTACTGGGAAACAATGTCTCAGCAAAACAAGCTGACTTTGCCAGCTTACGTGACTCTAACTCAAAGAAACCCCAGATTAGCAACCCCTGAAAAATGTAAAGCAATATTGCTAACTTTTTTTTTTCTTTCCCCTTCTATTTATTTATTTATTTATTTATTTATTTTCCCTTTCAGGCTGCTGGATATTGAACAAGAAATGACCAAGTTTGCAGGTTACTATGCAGGAATTGGTTGTGCCATACTTGTGTTAGGCTACCTTCAAGTCAGTATTTTGTTCCACATTTGGATTTGAAAGTTTAAATCACTAAATAATTATTTTCCTTTTAACTGCTTAGTCAGCTGCCAAATTGAGCAGAGCAAAAGCTTTTTGTTCATATTTGGTTAACTTTGGCATTCTGAGGCTTCCTTGGATTTGTGCATACATACCTTTGTATAAGGATATAATCAGTAAGATGAATGCATGCTGCTTCTTTCACACTGCAAGAAATACATGCTCAAGTGTGGTTACTATGGGATCCACATGCCCTCCCAATGTAGCTGAAAGGCATGCAGTTTCTCAGTAGGCATCTCAACTGTGTTGAGCCTTGTGTTTCTATTATAGAGATATTACAGAGTAAAATACTAGTGTAAAACTGGTGTTGAAGAATCACACCCTCATATTCTGTAGTAATGGTTCAGTCCTTATGACTGAGATGAGCTGCAAGCTTGGATGACTCCTGCACAACCAGATAGAGTCCACTGCTTTTGAAGTTTTTATAATTTCTAATATCACTTGCCATTCTCCCTCCTGAAAACTATCCCAGAGTTTTGCTGAAGCAGAATGGCTGCTATCTCTCTATTACTTGTAGCTGTAGATGGAAACATATTTGTCTGTATGGCATTCATGTGACAACACAATCGAACTTGCGTCTCCTCTCAGCCGATCAGAACTGAGACAAATGCTTGATCCAGAGGCTTCATAAGATTCTTGGATTCTTTAAAGACCAGAAGCATAAAACAACTGCCATGTCTGTGTAGCTTAGAATGTATTTTACCTGAATAGCAATTTTATGAATAGCCAAATTGCTCTTTCCAGTTTTAGCCAAATTGCTTTTTGTGCATTTGTGGGGAGCACAAAGAATTTATCAGCCACATTATGCTCTTCCCAGATCTGCTTGTGGGTGATGGCTGCAGCTCGTCAGATACAGAAAATCAGGAAAGCTTATTTCAGGAAAGTAATGCGAATGGATATAGGCTGGTTTGACTGTACATCTGTGGGAGAGCTGAACACCCGAATTTCTGAGTAAGTAATCTAGAAAAAGCATATGCTACAGAGAACATTTTGCACTTCCTTCCAAGCACAACAGAGTGCCAATAACTAGGCATTTGACAAACACCTCCTAATATAAAATATAGCTATGTTCCTGCAAGCAGGAACCAGGCTGATCATATCCCCCATCCTTGAAGTACCATAACTGTTAAGCCACAATTATTTCCCTGTTGTGCCTCGACTGTCAGTAAATGTGTGGGGTTTTGTTGGATTTTGAACTGGTTTATTTTTGCCAGCTTGTCCTATCCTTCCCTCCTCCTATGCCCAGTCTTTTCAGAGTGATCTATAATTTGGTTGCCAGTGCACAGTCCCCTGAGCCCAGAGACAAGAAGATGTGGATTTGAACCCTCTCTCACTTCCCAGAAAGGAAAAAAACATTACATTATGGCTACTCTTTGATTTTGTTGGAGAGATATATATACACACACACATATATATATATTTAGAGAGCCTTTCTTAATCTTCTGCTAAAGAAGGCATAAAAACCTGCCTTTAGAAATGGACTCAAGGTAAATGGAGAGACCTTCTTATCCTGGGTAAACGTTTAGCCCTGAGAGAAGTGGAATTTAAGGTTTGCTTCTTTTCCTAGTGGTTCCTGTTTATGCACTGAAGTTAGCTGTGACATGAATATGCTGACTCTAGATGGCTCCCTGTTCTCAATTGTGCCTGCATAATAGTAGTCACATTTGCAGATTTTTCTGTAGTTGAAGGGGAATTTATATGCCTTTGCTCACTGCCCATTGGTATCTATGACTTTCTGTGGTATTTTTTTTTAAGAATAAACACCAATTGTAAGTCACTGTAAAGAATTTCTCTGGCATAAAATAGGAACTGAGCATGTATTTAATAAATAACACTTTGTTCCCTGGTGTTTTGAACAACATTGTTCTGTGCCTAGAAAAAAGCTTCCTGGATAAAAAAACCCCTCACCATTTACCAGAAGAAATATAAACATGTTTTTCAACTGAACACTCTTACATTTTTTCAATAGAGGACTCTAATTTCACTTTATGTATCAATGAACTCACAATTTTACACTTTAAACCTCAACACCATTTGCTCCTATTTATTTCAGGAGTTCCCAGTTCTTCTAATCTCAAAGGTGGGGTAGTAGCCGGGAGTGGCAGGAATATAATGGCTTTTGCTTTAAGACATTGTGTTGGCAATGCATAAGAGAGAACAAATGAACTCTGCAGCTGCCTAGAGGTCAAATGATGTTGACCTCTGCTCTACTGTCCCCCTTAGGATAGAGTTGTCATGTTTTCCCATTGCCTCCAGTGATAAAGTAGCCCTCCTCAGTTTTCCTACTCTTGCTCTCATTTAAAGTATAAACTATCTGATAGAGTGCAGAGAGGAACCAGGAGGTGGTGGAAAGTGGAACTAGAAGGGAGTTACAGCCCTCCTCCCTTTCCCACCCTGTTAGCAGGGGCAGTACAGTACATTCTCAGTGCCCCATGATGGGAGGAATGCCACATCAGCTGCACTGTTTTTCCACTGTCAGGCAGCTGTATCCTATTGGGATGTGTCTGCCCCCTCCTTCAAATCAATTGGGGCACAATAGTAAGAACCAGCTAGTGAATGAGTCTGCTGGCAGGCCAACTTTACCTGCGAAAACAGTATCTTCTCTGCTGTATTCTGTGCATAAAATCCTTCTGCCTTTGCAAAAGCACCAGGTTTTCTCTCTGTAGCTCAGGGTCTTTGGAAGGGATGATGGTGGAAAGAACAGAGGTGACAAATGACCCTCTTCAAGGGAAAGCAACTAACTCAAATGTGTCCAAGACCTGCAACACAAGCAAAAGATATACTCACCAATCTTGTGGTGTTTTCTTTTCTTGTTTTGTTTTTTTAGTGATGTAAACAAAATCAATGAGGCTATTGCTGACCAAGTAGCAATCTTTATCCAGCGCTTAACCACCTTTGTGTGTGGATTCCTATTGGGATTTGTCAGTGGCTGGAAACTGACCTTGGTTATCATCGCAGTCAGCCCTTTGCTTGGGGTTGGAGCAGCTGTCTATGGCTTGGTAAGTGGATTGTGAAAAGTCTGTGTTGAGGTATGAGGAGCAAGGAAGGTCATGCCATAAAGCTAGGAGGATTGGTGGAAGAGAAGGCTATTACACCCTTTTAAAGTCAAGAGGGGTAGATTACGGTCACAGCAGCACCCAGGGGGCACGGGAGCGGGGAGGCAGCACCTTATCACTGTCTGCCAAAACCCCCTCCTACTTTGCTTATTCTGAATCCTATAATAATATATCCTGCTTCTAAGATGGGAATGTAAGCATACATTCTTTTGCATCCTGTGGATGGATATTACAGTTGCCGAGATCAGAACCTGGCCTACACCTTCTTTTACTACACACCTATTTTAGAAGGTTACTAGACATTGAGCTTGATTTCTCTGTGTAGTTAGTGGCTTTTAGAGATGATCAAGTTTCAGAGCTATAAAATAGTTGAAAACAACTGCTCAGACTTCCCTCGGCCTGTCCCTGCTCCAGGCAGCTGCTGCATCCTTTCCCTGTTGTTCTTGTTCTGCTCTGCCGTCCGTTCCCTATAAACTTCATGTCACTGTGCAGAGGAAACGCAGTGAAGAGGGAAACAGCAGGGTCCTCTGTCCTCTCACCTATTCTTCCACATCCATAAGGGCTGGGCAGTTCCTGCTTCTTCTCTGCACTCTTTCACACTCTGTTCTTTTATTGAGTTCAGCCCTTTGGCTATGCCACTTCTTCTATGTCAGGAACATTTTGCTATCAAACCTGTAATGTAACTGACTAATTTCTCGTCTTCCTGCTTTCCTTTAGCACCTTGTGCTGGCTGCTAGCTGATGACATGAATAATGAGTCAGTGTGAAGGGGGAGAGCAGAATCCTGGCAGGAAATAAAATAAACCCTCGAATGTCTCTTTCCTTCATTTTCAGTTTTTTTCTGAGCACATTTTCCCCCTTTCCATTATTTCTCTGTCCCCATCTCTTTCCTTTCACATTCCGACTGTTGTTTCCTGCTTATGAGCCTTTCCAGCCCAAGTCTTTGCTTTTTACAGTAAAGAAAACAGACCCAAGACCAATCTAGCCTGATTTTCTGTCTCCAAAAGTGGCTAACAGATGCCTGGGATAGGGTATTTGAAGACAGAAAGCAAATGTCACTTTACATTTTCTAGTGATATGTCATTCCCAGGCCAACGTAGTATCTTTGTGTAGAATTGTACAGGACTACGTGTCGTTCCACTAATTTGAGCTTAAGAAGCTTTCGGCATCCAGCGCTCTCTGTAGGGACCTGTATGCTGTCAGCCCAAGAAACAAAGCACAGTGGTGGACAACACCTGTTTCCACCTTCCCACACCACTACCATTACCTCTTATTCCTGAAGCTGGGCTCTGTCACTGGCTGAAGGGCTGCTCTTGCTACTTAAGCTCCCCTTCCTTCCACCATGCACAAACCCACAGTCTGCAGTCCTCTTAAGCAAAGAGGGAGAGAAGAAAGGAAAGCATTTGTTGCCAGATGCTCTTTCTAGCTACATGGAGCAAAGTTGTTGGCCAAGAGGATAACTGTTCTGCAGAACATATGCTACAGTGGTTGTTCTGCTGACAGACAGGGTACACCACAAAGTGACCACACACTAGCTGTATAATATGCAGAGTTTATTAAATAAGCACACAAAAGCCAGTAAGCACACTAAAAGCAAGCACACTAATGTGAATTAGGTAAATATGTCTCTACATATATACTGAATAAGTATAATAAGGCAAATCAGAGATATAGGTATATTAGTAAAGTGCCAAAGAAAGTTAGCAATGCATTAGATCATTACTGTATAGAGAGAATAGAGATTAATTAAGAAGAAATACATCACCAATTACCACTGAATCATAATCCAGGCCCACACTTCCAGCTGAGAAACCCCGCTGCAGCCGATGCCAGGAGTCTCAGGTAATTGAGAACATTCCTATGTGGTGCATCCACGCATAGGTGAGGTTACTCTCATGGCCACAAGAGGGTCCCACTTTTATACTCTTATCAAAACAACTGGCTTTATGCCAGATCTCTAATCGGTTACTCGTGGGACTGTGCAGTTTCTCATGATCTCAGTGGTCCACTCTGAGAGTGTTAGCCAGGCGCCCCAGTGCGGCAAAGTATGAAGGTCATAGAACACGTGCACATATATGATTTCCTGCATCTTTCTGACAGTCATGATGAACACAAACATATACACTCTGCTGAATACACTGTGGCAAACAACATCCTTTGTTATGGCTCTCAGTCATGAGAGGGAATCAACTCCCAGCTAGGTTCTAATCCATTACAGAGGTATACACCCTAAACAAGAAGAGAGAAGTCTTCTAGTATGCAGCATGCCTAATAAAAGCCTGCTTGGAGTGGAGGAGGTGACCTCAAGCAGAGCAGACAGCACAGTGTTACAGCCAGTACTGCTTAACACTGTTCTTGTCTGTATCTACAGTTCAGGTGTAACCAGTATTTCTTATGCTTTTGTAGGCTGTGGCAAAACTAACAGGCCGAGAATTAAAGGCTTATGCAAAAGCTGGAGCTGTGGCTGATGAAGTGCTCTCATCCATCAGAACAGTGGCTGCTTTTGGCGGGGAGAAGAGAGAAGTTGAAAGGTTTGTTTGGATAAATTGTAAAGTCTCTGATTTCTTTTTCCTGTAGTAACCTAACACTGTAATGCTCTACAGCGTCATTGCAATTAATCTCTAAGTTGTACAATGGTGACTATCTGTTAATTTTCAGCATTGTATTCATGTTACAGAAATGTAGGTTACAAATAACACTGTATGCACAACCAGTTTCATAATTCAGTCAATCAGTGAAATACAACATCAGCAATACTATCTTCAAGTCATTCACTCTTGTAGGAATGTACTGTAAAGTTTTCCCCTAAATGTTGTGTGATATATCACTTTTGCAGCACCACATCTGAAAACTCTGGGTATTTTCAAGCTAAGTAAGAGAATTAGTTCCAGCAAGACATAATGAATTGATGATGTTAAACTGCAAATTTCTTTTAAATTCATTTAAAACATAACACGACTGTAGGACATGCTCTGAAGCATTGGCAATATTCTTGAATCCTCTGTCACTCTGATAAAACCTCGAACCCTGTGGCAAAGTATCTGCAGTGAGAGTGGGTTTTCATGTGCCTATTGCACTAGATCATACAAGAGTTTCATGATCTGGGAGCATTTCTGGTTTCACCAGTGGTCTCTCACTTCAGAGTAAGAGGTACAAGCCTTATGTACACCCTCTGTTAACTGTAGTGTAGCCAGTAATTGGAGAGGACTCATTTTGTTGGTCTTTGCTGATTTTGAATTTTCAATCAAATTAATTTCATCCTCTTTCATTTTTTTTTCCTTCAGATATGATAAGAATCTGGTGTTTGCTCAGCACTGGGGAATTCGAAAAGGAATAATAATGGGATTATTCACTGGTTACATGTGGCTTATAATTTTTCTGAGTTATGCATTAGCTTTTTGGTATGGCTCTAAACTTGTCCTTGAAGAAGAAGAGTATTCACCTGGCACTCTTCTGCAGGTACCCATTTTAGCTAGATGCAGCTTTTCTGGACTTTCTTAAAACATGAATTCTGGGATACATTTTTGTAGTGTTCTAGTATCTAGTGGCTCAATGTTAACACTCAGTGTGGTTTTTCTTCAGTATATGTGTTAAAGTATATGAAAGAATTGTGTGAGATTAAAAAAAACCCTAATTAATGTTTATTTTAAAGATTTGAAATGCTGCCTACTGCAGTGATCATAATTCTTTTGTTTGAGAGCCTTCTACACAATTAACAGAACCCTTAAACTAGCTTTACCATTCTGTGGGTAAGCATGTGGCTTCTGGGATATTGGCTTCTCTGAAGAACTTAATCTTTATGATGAAAAACCCCATTGCGGTGAAGAGAAGCCTAATCAAAGAAAAGTTTTATCACATCTAAACTCTATCTCATGAACAGCTTCTGTTCCTTTGAATCACCATTTTCTGTTGCTAATTGCCCACCCAGCTCTATAGATGATAAAGAACATTTAAACATATATGCTGATTAAAACACACAGGGCTGTGGCTCCTGCAGTGTATACAAAAAATTTACTCACCTCTACAGCGTTCATGCATCCACTTTTGCACAGTTGATGCTTTAGACACTGATGACCTAAATGCAATAAAACCAGCATCTGCTGGTATTTTGGTAATTTGCTTTAAGCCAGGACTGCCCAAATGGCAATCTCCAGTGCAGACACAGAGTAAATTTTTCCCGAAACTTGATAAATCCTGGGTGTTCTGATGAGACATCTCTTTCTGCTCCTTCTCTGCCTACTGCACACCATGAGAGCTCCCAAGCACCAGCAGCATGCAGTGCAAAGCTTCCTGCTAAATAGAGCTTGGTAAATTACTCTGAGAACATTGTAAAATTGAGTCATTCTGTTCAAGGAGGATGTTCCTTACTGGAAATCACTTGCAACTGCTCTTGACATCAGTAGTTGATAGAAGTTAATGCAGTGAAAAACAAAGTGAGCAATTTTCTTGCCTTACCCATGATAACTATAGTTCAGTGCTTCCAAATGACAAGTGGCAAATAGTGGGGAGCTACCCTGTAGCTGAAAAATTTGAGCTCTCAATGGAGAGACTCTCCCTTATGCTTCCACTCCTCTTTCAGTTTCCAGTCATCTTTCTTGTGCTTCATGTTTTCTACCATGTACTCCTAGTCCGGCAGGGGAGAGGAAGGGAGGATTTGTAGATAAAAAGCATTTAAATACACTTTTCTTGGTTTCTGAAAAACTGTAATGTTTTTCGTTACATGATCAGCCATACTGAACTGAGATACACTAAACATTGCTCTTCCCTTCTTCTATCAGACATACAGAACCTGCTCTCTCTTAATGTTTGCGATTGATTGACATACATATAACCTACTTACTTGTGGAGCTCTTTCATATAAGAAAATTAGATTGTAGTAAAGCTGAGTGTGAGCTTACAGCATGATCTATACATCACAGTATAGATGTTTGCAGTACACAGTATGTATACAGTAGTTTCTTCCACTTTAGCCATGGGATTATTCTCAGTAAACATCACCAGGGTGCAAAGGAGAACTGAGTCCCATGTACTTTCCATTCTTTCTTAACAGTAGCATTTCCTTATACACTTTGCCCATTTATCCTGACTACTATTTGTGTTGTATTCAAAAGGCTAGCTGAGACCAAATATATATATTTGTATGCATATAAAATATTTGTAAAAGTAGTATTTATTCTCTTTTATGGCAGCGGCCATCTGTGCCTTCACCTTTCTTTCTACATAACCTAACAGCATCCTTGTACTTTTCATGGGGTGACAACCCCTTCTTCCACAGGTGATAAATTCTTTTTTTCCCTGAGTTCAAGCAGTATCTCCCTGTTCACCCAGGCTGGTCTCTTCCCTGCTAGTTTGATTTTCAGCACACAGGGACTGCCTGCTCCTGCACCTTAAGGATTTCATTGTTGAAGGGTGTCTAGCCTTTCTGGACCCCTTTCTCCTTCAGTAATGTTTCCAAGGAATTCTGCCAATCAGTATCCCAAACAGGCCAAAGGAAGTCTAAGGTGAAGCTTTTGCTGACCTTCTTCCTGACTTCAGCAAGGGTTGAAAATTCAGTCATTTTGTGATTGCTTTGCCCAGAACAGCCTCCAACAAAGGCTGTAACACAGTGGTTTAGGCTTATTTATTTTTTGAATTGTTGTAGCTTCCCATCTGCTTATTGGTAAAAGACATGCCCAAAATAATCTACTTGCCACTGATGATCAGTTCCAGCCCTTGCTTCAAGCCACAGACACCCAACCAAATTGAGGTGCTTTAAAAATACATCAGTGGCACTTCAGTAAATATTTGGGTGCACACATTTTTAGGACAGAGCAAATATGAGCTAAGTTGATTTACTTCAGCCTGGAAGCAAAGTTGTAAAAGAGTGAAAATCCCTCCTAAGATGCATTTGTTTGCTTTCTTGTGGGCTAATTATGCTCATATAGTGAATCAGTGCAGCTGAGCTGATCCACAAGAAGCCATTAAGCCGTTTAGTTTGATTTGCCTCTCTAAGATCTAAACTGTAATAAAAATGTGATGTCATATTTTGTTAATTTCTTTTTGCACTTCTTCAGGTTTTCTTTGGTGTTTTAGTAGGAGCTTTAAATCTTGGTCAGGCATCTCCCTGTCTGGAAGCCTTTGCCACTGGCCGTGGGGCTGCAGTAAACATTTTTGAAACAATAGATAAAGTAAGTAATGCATTTCTAAAATGTGTCACTTTGTAATAGAAAAAATAATTAAATAAGCCTCAAGCAGTAGTAGTTTTATGTACTGTGTAAATGAGGAAAAATTAGTGCAATTAAAGAAAAATTGACTGCAATGGACAGGTCTAACAGCATGCACATGGGCTCAAGACGGTTGAAAACCGATTCCTTAGTGTTTCTGAATAATGAAGTTTTACCTCAGCTACTACAGTTCCTTACTCCCATATCTCCTTATATACAATTACTGATCAGTGCTGGCCCATGGGAAGTGTACAGGCAGGCAGTGATAGACACCTTGCAGCCAAACTTGCAGCAGACATCTAACCCCCAGTCTCTAGATGGCATCAAAAGATGTAACTCTACTGGCATTAGCGGCAAAGGTGGCCTCTGTCACCTCTCCAAGAGTTACTCAGGGTTAAAATGGGACCAAAGAAACACAGGTACTGGTCACGAAGCAGCCATAAATGTTAACTACAATTTTATCCAGACAGATATTTGAAATAAGGTTGTATGAGAAAGTCTGAGAACCACTGGCATTTATTGATGATTCCTTTTTTATCCGTATAAATTTAGCGGTTGGCAGAATACCACTGATTTGTTAGCAGTATGTAGTATCCCTGGTCATTGGCAAGCTTTATATTGTGCTAAAGGCTCTGTAAACACATTAAAATGCTGCTTGTCTTTTACAGAGCACATAAGGATATATAAAGAAGGCTAGAGGGGCTGTGATAACGCTAATGAGCTTTTTAGTAACCCATCAGTGTTTTGTAGTAATGCTAACACATGGATTACAAATGTACTTCATGAGTTAAAGCTCTAAGATAAAAAGAGATTAATAAGGGAAGTGGGTTTTAGGGAAAAAATTAAAAAGCACGAAGAGTTGCAACAGTTAGAATTAATCACAAAATTCAAGATAAGGCTGAGTCAGGTAACCTTAAAGTAAAAAAGGCAAATTAAAGTGAGATTTTATCTGTCTAGAGAAAGGGTGACAAAAGTAGATCCATCTGCTTGCTGCATTTGTAGATTTGTGATTAGACAGTACAAGCACAGCTCTGCCCTGATACAGGTTTTTTTTTTTTTTCTGGCACTACACTCAGTACTACACTGTACTGAGGTTCTCATTTGCAGAATCAGTGAAACTTTCTTCATAGCTTAGTCTATGAATTTAAGTAAGATATATTCCTAAAGACGAACCAGTCTTCTAGCTGCTCTTAGCATCTTAGAATATACACATTTCTTGTATTAAAATTCCCTTCAATCTGATAGGCTACATAAAACTCATGCATATTTCAGTTATTAAATATTGGTGTTGCTGTAGTTTTAGCTCATTCTCTATATTTTGTGCTTCAGAAATCTATCCTCAGAAAATTTTATTTCTTTGGGAATCCTCAAATTTCTCTTGGTTCTCTGCTCATGTCTAGCAGTCTACCATAATCAAGGACTAGCCAAAAGTATATGAGAGCCAAAGCCGTAATGGGAAAACATCAAATCAGGATTCCAGCTCTTACGATTGCATGTGCAAGGATGGATGTTTCAAATGCAAAGTGGTGAAGCATGCAGATTTGCAGCAGTGAACTGGTTGTTCAGTGCCATAGGAGAATGTGTGTATGAGCAAAGTAGTGCCATTTTACTCCTGAGGAGACAGTTAAATTAGCTTACTCAAAATGCCTCACTCAAGTCTTTTGTTCCAGCAAAAACTAGCTGAGTGGCTGACTCTGGTAATTGCAGTAAGCTTAAAATGATAGAGGGCTGTCCTGGGTTCAGCTCTATCAGTCATTTTTCTCTTTATTAGTAGCTGATGACAAGGGTGCATTCTTCTTCCGACATTACCCCCTAGTGAAAACTCCCCCATCACTTTGACTTTCAATTTCATGTCCATTGCCTGCTAGCCCTGCGGCAGATCCTGCTGTTGCCCAGTGCAGTCAGTTGCTGTTAAAACAGAAGTGCCATGGCTTTGTATGGTATTGGGAGTATTTTTCTACTGCAGCAGTGCTGGCTGTTTAACAACAAATAACACAACAAATTCTATCCTAGAAACCTGCCATTGACTGCATGTCAGAAGATGGCTACAAGCTGGATAAAGTACGGGGTGAAATCGAATTTCATAATGTAACGTTCCATTATCCCTCCAGACCAGACATAAAGGTAATTATTCATCACCCTCCTGTGCACACAATTACTGTGAACAAAATATCCCAGTTCATCAGTTCAGATTTTCAGTAGAATTTGTTTCCCAGAAGCTCAGCTCCTGTGTTTAAAAGTAGACTAAATAATCTTTCCATTAAAGGGTTCTTCTATTTACCATTGTGCTTATTTTACCGTTCTGACATAGAATCATAGAATAGTTAGGGTTGGAAAGGACCTTAAGTTCATCAAGTTCCAACCCCCCTGCCATGGGCAGGGACACCTTGCTCTAAACCATATTACCCAAGGCCTCGTCCAACCTGGCCTTGAACACTGCCAGGGATGGAGCATTCACAGCCTCCCTGGACAACCTATTCCAGTGCCTCACTACCCTAACAGGAAAGAATTTCCTCCTTATATCCAATCTAAACTTCCCCTGTCTAAGTTTTAACCCATTACCCCTTGTCCTGTCACTACAGTCCCTAATGAAGAGTCCCTCCCCAGCATCCCTATATGCCCCCTTCAGATACTGGAAGGCTGCTATGAGGTCTCCACGCAGCCTTCTCTTCTCCAGGCTGAACAGCCCCAACTTTCTCAGCCGATCTTCATACAGGAGGTGCTCCAGTCACCTGATCATTCTTGTGGCCCTCCTCTGGACTTGTTCCAACAGATCCATGTCCTTTTTATGTTGAGCACACCAGAACTGCACACAATACTCCAAGTGAGGTCTCACGAGAGCAGAATAAAGGGGCAGGATCACCTCCTTCAACCTGCTGGTCACGCTCCTTTTGATGCAGCCCAGGATACGGTTGGCTTTCTGGGCTGCAAGCGCACACTGCTGGCTCATGTTCATTTTCTCATCGACCAGCACCCCCAAGTCCTTCTCCGCAGGGCTGCTCTGAATCTCTTCTCTGCCCAGCCTGTAGCTGTGTCTGGGATTGCTCCGACCAAGGTGTAGGACCTTGCACTTGGCATGGTTAAACTTCATGAGGTTGGTATCAGCCCACCTCACAAGCGTGTCAAGGTCCCTCTGGATGGCATTCCTTCCCTCCAGCGTATCAACCGAACCACACAACTTGGTGTCATGGGCAAACTTGCTGAGGGCGCACTCAATCCCACTGTCCATGTCAGCGACAAAGACGTTAAACAAGACCGGTCCCAACACCGATCCTTGAGGGACACCACTCATTACTGGTCTCCAGCCGGACATTGAGCCATTGACCACAACTCTTTGTGTGTGGCCATCCAGCCAGTTCTTTATCCACCAAGTGGTCCATTGATCAAATTGATGTCTCTCCAATTTAGAGACAAGAATGTTGTGTGGGACAGTGTCGAACGCTTTACACAAATCCAGGTAGATGACATCAAGTGCTCTACCGCTGTCCATCAGTTCTGTAGCCCCATCATAGAAGGCCACCAAATTGGTCAGGCAGGACATATTCATTGCCATATATATTCCTTGCTGCTGAACATAAACTCATAGTAATTTCATTCAAATTGACCTGCATACAGCTTCTCTTGACAGTCAATTATGTACTTGTATCAATATTTGCTAGAGTAGGACACAATGTAATAAGATGAATGGTGCAAGGAGGCTTTGTAACTTCCATTCCTGGGGATGCACCATGTGATCCATTAAAGTCTAGGAAAAGATACAGGAGCACTGGCTGTATAACCCACTATTTCCCTACTACTGTGTTTGAATTGGTAAATTCTCCTTGGAAAAGCATATTACTGGGCAAGCAAATGAGTGCTATTGCTTCTGAAGCAGAAGTATATGAAGTATCAGAATTTTCTACGTAATTTCACTGTTACATTCTTAATATTTATCCTTCAACAGGCACTTATAATACATGCACAGTGTTCTTTAAAGGGGATTTTTTGCCAAGTTCTGCAATGATATTAACTTGACTAGTTCTTAATGATGAAAAACAGGAACAAAGATCTGCCTGCCTGACACACAAAACAGGGCTTTGCATTTATAAGCTCATCAAACAATGTAAAAATATTTGGCTTTCTTTTTCCTCTTCATAATATTTTTCTAAGTTTTATAAAAATTCTTTGAATCTCCATTTTAAGAGACAGAATATACCCGCTTGGTTATATGACTGTGAGAAAATTGGAATGGATTGTGTCTGTTTCTTTTTCCTTTTTCTTTTTTTTTTTCCCCCAGATTTTGGATAACCTTAATATGGTTATTAAAGCAGGGGAGACAACAGCTTTTGTTGGAGCTAGTGGAGCTGGAAAAAGTACAACAATACAGCTCATCCAACGTTTCTATGATGCCACTGATGGCATGGTGAGTGTACCAGACTAGAATGTGTTTCTCTAGTCTTAGGAACTTCAATGAATGACATGGTTTGTTCTACACAGGTGGAAGGAAGACTCCTAAGTTTATTTCCTTTTTTTTTTTTTTTTTTTTAATCAATGAAATTCCTCTTGTGCATTTCTCGGGAATGATGAACAGTCTTCTAAAAATAATTACATGAAAGAGAAAAACTGTTAGGAATAAATAAAAATTCAGTACTAAATCTGAGTAAAAACTATACAGGTGATCATTCTGGAGTAACAAATAATTTTCCATTCTGGAAAACACAAGCCCAGTATTGAACGTTTAATCATTAGCCCCTAATATCGCTTTAGTATAAGCAATTAACATTTAGTAATGGAATGGCCAAGAATATGAATTACATCTATAAACACTTTCATGCCATTTATGTTTTACTAGTTGACACAAATCACATATATGGTGACCTATATTTGAATGTATAAAAGACAAAGGACCAATTTATTGTAAAGATATAATCATAATTTTGATGTTACTTTTCATCTGGTTTTATTTCTGAGGCCAAGCAAAAAGAGGTATTGGGTAATGAAATCAAAGAGCACAACTCCTAGGCCCAAGAACTAGCCTATACTACTGTCACTGCACTGCATTCTTGTATGTATGAAAGCTGTTTTTTATACTGGTCATGGAAACACTATGGAAGGGCCACACAGGCCCTTTATTTCCTTGTGTCTGCCTTTGTCTCTGATCTGGAGGGGATAATGTCCCTGACATTTTTTCTTTCTTCCTTTCTTTTTTTTGTCCCTGTTTTATTTGGCTTCTGTAGATTACCCTGGATGGCCATGACATTCGTTCCCTTAATATCCAGTGGCTACGCTCACAGATTGGTATTGTTGAACAAGAGCCAGTGCTGTTTGCCACCACAATTGCAGAGAACATTCGATATGGTCGGGATGATGCTACCATGGAAGACATAATCAAAGCAGCCAAACAGGCCAATGCTTACAATTTCATCATGGACTTGCCACAGGTATGCTGTGTTTTGTAATTGTATTTGACAAAATTTGATGAAAAAATATAAAATCCTTCTGTCCCTTCCATGCAGCCATTTGTTCTCAGGACAGAAGATCTATATAGATAGTAGGCAGCAAACTTTTCTTTGATTGACAGGATTCAAGTACCATTAACTAATGTCTGTAGGTACTTTTTAACCTCCATATATACATTTCCACGCTTCCAGGAAACTAATCATAGACAGACTATGTAAAGACCTCTGTTTATTTCCTGGAAATGGAGGAATAAACAAGATTTGACTCTAGGTGAATATAATTATCCTGGCTGTCAAGATGCTAGGCTTTTGTGTTTGCTTAATCCTCTACCTGAACCCAGTACCATCAGAGTATGATGTCATGAGTCACAGACCATCAGGAAACAAGTTGTTATGGTATAACCCCAGTCAACAACTAAGTTCCATGCAGTTGCTCACTCCCCCTGGTGGGATATGGGAGAATAGTAAAAATGAGAAAACTGGGGGTCGAGGTAGACAGTTTAATAGAATCATAGGATAGGGTTGGAGAGGACCTTAAGATCATCTAGTTCCAACCCCCATGCCATGGGCAGGAGCACCTCACACAAAACCTCCCCATCATCCTTATAGGCTCCCTTCAGATACTGGAAGGCTGCTATGAGGTCTCCACACAGCCTTCTCTTCTCCGGGTAAAGTAAAAGCCACATGTGCCTCCAAAGCAAAACAAGCAATTAATTCACTGCTTCCCATGGTCAGGCAGGTGTTCAGCTAACTGCAGGAAAGCAGGGCTCCGCCACGCTTAATGGTTACTTGGGAAGACAAGCGCCATCACTTTGAATGTGCGCTCTTTCCTTCTTCCTCTCACAGATTTATACGCTGAGCATGATGCCATATGGTATGGGATATGCCTTGGGTCAGTTGAGGTCAGCTGTCCCAGCCGTGTCCTCTTCCAGTTTCTTGTGCACCCCCAGCCTCCTTGCTGGGGGGGGGGGGGGGGGGTAAAAGGCAGGGAAGGCCTGGACTCCGTGGAAGCACTGCTCAGCAGTGACAAAAACTTCCCTGTTATTATCACCACTGTTTTCAGCACAAATCCAGAACATAGCCACGTAGTAGCTACTATGAAGAAAATTAACTGTATTCCAGCTGAAAAAAGGGCATAAGTCCAGCTCTGTGGAAAGTCTGCTGGTGAATCATTTGATGTGGAGTAGGCAGGTTTTTCCTCTCCATTTCAGCTTTTGCTAATATATTAATTTTGAGCCAAACCAAAACATTTCACCTTTTTATCAGTACCTACTTTTGTTTTGGATTTGCAACTTTAATTCAGACAAAATTACATTTTTCATTATGAAGGAAGTTATTTTGTCAGCTTTCCTTTGAATCTGGTGCACTCACGATGTTTTTGTCTTTTGAAGGTAGTATGTTTTGAAGTCTTCCCCCAGAACAAATCAGAGAGACAATTTACCCATGTCTTCACCAGGAGCCTAACAGACCTTTTTGTTTTTTTTTCCTTTCACACAGCAATTTGACACTCACGTTGGAGAGGGGGGAAGCCAGATGAGTGGAGGTCAAAAACAGAGGATAGCTATTGCTCGAGCTCTTGTGAGAAACCCCAAAATCCTGCTGCTGGATATGGCTACATCAGCACTTGATAATGAAAGTGAAGCTACTGTCCAAGAAGCACTTCATAAGGTTTGCTGTAGCATAGTATAATTCAGACTTAAAAGGATAGAAATTATTTTTAATGCACTCTGCAGAGGGTGCTGCTGAATTGCAACAAAGGAGTGAGAAGCTTTTCTTAATAGCTGGTTTGTATGCACAACTAGAACCTTAGTATTAGTGAAAAAGTAATTTCTTCTTTTATTTGGGCATTAACAGACATCTATAGATCCCTCTGCTCAGAAACAGGGGCTAATCTATGGTCTATGAATGGAGTTCAAGTCAAAGTCTGCTGAAACCACTAGAGAGACTCCTGTTGGTTTGACCAAACTTTAGATTACATAGTGTGGGCTCCAAGCATTTGTGTTTGCTGTCCTGTGACTGGGACTGTTGTTGTTCTGTGTCAGGCTCGCCTTGGCCGCACAGCCATCTCCATAGCTCACCGCCTGTCAGCCATCAAAGCTGCTGATGTCATTGTTGGCTTTGAGCATGGAAGGGCTGTGGAGAGAGGAACTCATGAAGATCTCCTGAAGAGGAAAGGGGTTTATTTTATGTTGGTGACCTTGCAAAGTAGTGGAGACACAGCAGTTAACAGAGAAGCAACAGAAAGTGAGTATTTTGTTTTCTTTTATAAAATGATTTAAAAACCACAGAATGCAGATTATTTGTTTATATTTCTGCCTTTCTGGCTGAATTTCAGCATTCATTAAAGTAATACATTGATAGCCCTCAGCAAAGTATTCTTACTGTATACACACTGAATGATCTTCCTAATATAGGTCTGCCCCGGAACATTAATCTTGACTTGAAATACCCATCATTTTATAGCTCCATTTAGTGCTGACATTCCAGCCGTGCTGCATTTGGAATGCAAGCAAATTACAGAGTATTCTGAAACCACCCTATTTGATTTACTAGAGGCTTCTGGAAATGGAGATCTAATACAATGATCTGTTGTAGTTTTGTGAAACATCATACCTTGGATATTATTATCTTAAAAGAAGAGAGCAATTACAGTACTAAAATAGGGAAACAGCCTTTAGCAGTCACAATCCAAGTGAGATGGTCTTCAGGTTAATATTCAGTCAACTTTATCATGTCAAACAGAAATATAAAATATGTGGTACATGTAGGTTTTGTAGCAAGGTTGTATTACATCCTTTGCCTTCTACAAAGTATTCCAGTTATGACTTGGAGTAACTGCACTTTCTGGCAGAGCACAGTGGACTTAGGTTGTATTCAATTTTAGCACAAACTGAAGAGTTCCATCTACTATATTTTACAGCAGCAGAAAATAATGTGGTTGAGCCAAATCTTGAGAAAGTGCAGTCATTCAGCAGAGGAAGCTATCGGGCCAGTTTGCGGTGAGTCTTAAAAATGACTGTAAATCTCAATGTTTCCAGCTCTATACTTCATCCTACTATTCCAAAATCTCAGTCGTGCTAATGAATCAATTCTCTGTTATGTTGTGTAAAAGCGACTGGAAAGGATACAAGCATTTTACTAAGACAGAAGTTCATTTGGAAATAAATTGAACAGCCTTGGATAAATAGTAAGACTCTAAATTTTTCTCCCCTTTCTATCCATAATACCTTCCCTCCAGTTCTGGTCTCCTGTGTTAATGTTCCATTTTTAATATTATTACCATAAAGCCCCATATATTTGTATTGCTTAATGCACTTTCAGTGCAGTCACTTGAAAAATGACTTGCTATGCAATTACTTGAGAAATCAATGCAATATGTGAGGATGATTTTATTATAGCTTCTACTTGATGAAAGTTAACACATTTTACAAGCCAAACTGTTTTGTAGCTAGACACTTAATATTTCTTTCAGGCAAGCCTATGACAGGCATATGCAAATGAATGCTTGTCTCCTACATTACAGGGTTATTTTTGTCAGGGGTAGAGGTGGGTTTTGCTGGACTGAATTAGTTCATAGTGATAATGCTGAATTGACGTGGTGTCTTAAGGGCTTGTGCAAATATGGTAGGATAGACCGTGATTTTACTTAGCAAATACACAGGGCAGGGTTCTGCTCTTGTGAGACCTCACTTGGAGTATTGTGTGCAGTTCTGGTGTTCTCAACATAAAAAGGACATGGAACTGTTGGAACAAGTCCAGAGGAGGGCCATGAGAATGATCAGGGGACTGGAGCACCTCCCATATGAAGATAGGCTGAGAAAGTTGGGGCTGTTCAGCCTGGAGAAGAGAAGGCTGTGTGGAGACCTCATAGCAGCCTTCCAGTATCTGAAGGGGGCATATAGGGATGCTGGGGATGGACTCTTCATTAGGGACTGTAGTGACAGGACAAGGGGTAATGGGTTAAAACTTAGACAGGGGAAGTTTAGATTGGATATAAGGAGGAAATTCTTTCCTGTTAGGGTAGTGAAGCACTGGAATAGGTTGTCCAGGGAGGTTGTGAATGCTTCATCCCTGGCAGTGTTCAAGGCTAGGTTGGACGAGGCCTTGGGTAATACGGTTTAGAGCAAGGTGTCCCTGCCCATGGCAGGGGGGTTGGAACTTGATGATCTTAAGGTCCTTTCCAACCCTAACTATTCTATGATTCTATAAAAGACGATGTCTAAGTGGTGGAGGTGCAACATGACTTTCAAAAGTATTTGTCCCTATTGTGGGATATTTTCTTCTCAGGAAGTTGAGAGAATGTAGAAAAAGAAACAAAAAGTCCGTGGGATTCCTATAATTTGCTTCAATGAATTCTGGTCTAGTTGACATGAAAACTGCACCTGCTTTGCAAGCAAGTATTGTGTTACTGTGCTGTGAATAACAGCGCATTTCTGTCCTCTTTACAGAGCTTCACTTCGGCAGCGCTCCAGATCTCAGCTCTCTAATGTGGTCCCTGACCATCCATTATCCATTGCAAGAGATCATGCAGAGTCTACATATCTTACACCTTCTTATGGAGAAGATGATGGACAAGCAAAAAAGGTCAGGTCTATAGCTTGTTGTTAAGTTTTTAACCCAACATTACTTGGTAACAATAACCTGTAGATTTGTGCCTCTATTATAGTTGTTGTTAGCAGATACATCTTCTTGGATTGATCTTTTTTCTCAGACAAAACCACAGCTTCTATTCTTAGCCTCTGTAAAACCTAGGCTGCATATTTGTGGCAGTTATGCTTTCTGGCCCTTTTTCTACCAGAGCATGACCTGTTGGTAAACTAGTATATCCTGTCAATTCATAAAAGCTGAATTAACTGGCAAAGAGCAAAATCCTCACTCTGTGAAATGTAATGGCCACTCAGCGGTACAAGTAACACTGCTTCTTGTTCAATAAACAGTAAATTCACTTTCATCTCAAAATCATCTGAAGACTTGTAAAGAGACGCCTTCACTGCAATCTAACTCAGAGTCCTTTCACTGATACTGTCCTTGTGCAATCAACTTGGCATAGAAAACAAAGATAGCATGCCTTAAAATCATGCAGAATACGTAGGTATATACAGTGGGTTTCCAAACTGCTTATGAAGCTCCCTGCACCAATTTGCATGGCTATGATTGTTCAGTGCAAAAAGCAGCAGTTAGAAGCCGCTAGTCTTGCTATTGCTGAGCCTATTCTGTGGATACAAAGAGGGCTTTACTGCTCTCCCTCTGGGAGTAGCTCAGAAGAAAGAGAAAATACAAGATGCTTCCACCCAATCATCCTTGCACCTTTCCAGCAGATAGGTCTTCAGAGTGCCTGTTTTGTCTGGGCATTTCCAGCCATATGAACTGAGGGAGATGAACAGGGCTCAGCACACCGTGTGTTACAAAAATTCCACGCAAATCAAGCTGCAGGGTTAGGGTAAGTTATAATTTGACTATGAATATTCTGCTCTTGCTGGGCCTAATTACAGGAATTCAGCATACAGTCTCAGGATGTTCTGCAGAAGGGAGGCGTAATTAGCATGTGTAAAGCCTGAATCCAGCTATTGCTCTGAGATTTTCCTTGTTTTAGTTCTATAGCATACCTATTAATTTGATGTAGAGTCTGATCAGTATGTTCACCCACAATACTTTAATATTTCTTAAGATTCCAGTAGTGACACAAAACGCTGCTTGTGAGGAAGAAGTTTAAGTTTTGGCACCGGGTATTAAATCACATCTCATTTGAAGGCAGCCAAAAGGGAGCAGCCTGAGTTTCAGTGGCAGAAAGTCTTAAACTGGTCATAATCAACCTCTTAAGTTAGAATCAGTAGAGCTGCCCAACATACGAATCTCTGTTTTTCTCTAGGGACAGTAAAAGTGACTTTCCTTATGTGACTCTCTCGTGACTCCCCAGCCCTACAAAAGAGATTCAGATAGCAGCCAAGACCCATCATTGGACCTTCCAGTACAAATCTGGAGCAGCTGTTAGGGCACTAGATGGCCATTTAACAGACTAGGCTACCTATTATCTCACTGTCAAAGGGAGAACATCACTGGGGGAATTCATTTGCTTCATAGATATAACTTGTTTTTTTAGGAATCTGTTGTGGAGGAAGATGTCAAGCCTGTGCCATTTACCAGAATTTTGAAATACAATGCCTCTGAATGGCCATACATGGTACTTGGATCTCTAGCAGCAGCTGTGAATGGAGCAGTCAGTCCACTCTATGCTTTGTTATTCAGTCAGATTCTTGGGGTAAGTTATGTTAACATTTGAAAGTGTATTTTAGCTCTGAAATAGAGGGGCGTGAATGCATGATGCAGAACTTTACGTTTGGGGCAAATCTTTATATCTCATCAAGTAAATGGGGTTAGACGTCTTGCCTATAAACAGTTATTCAGTACAGATATTTATATCATTGTCATAATGTTACCATTTGAGCTCTTTGAAGGGGTAGGCTCATTAGCACATGTGAGACAAGATGTACCCCACATGTAGTTATAGTGGAGAAAGAGACATGCAGAGGTTCTGACCTGGAGAATATTATTCTAAAGGCTTTGCGAAGCATTTGAGAAAGTTTTGGGTCAGATAAAAAAATATTTCACTATTTTGTTCATGTATTTCAGGCAGCTCAATAATGCTCATCCCCTGCAGAATGACCAGGGAGAGGTAGATAATTGTGATGGGGTTCATAGCTGCCAGCAAAAAGTAGTCATGTATCAACAAGTTTGGAAGACAAGGAGGAAACAAGAATATGCTTTAAACCTTGGCATTCACTAAAGAATGTATTACTATCAAAATCCACAGCCTTGCTTGAAAATTTGCAAGGGCTCAACCATGATTATTTTTTCCTTCAAACACCAGTGGGGAAGCTGGAAGGCTGCCTGGAGAAATTCAGTGCTGCTCTAACTAATGCCTAGGAAAGTGTCCTAAATTTCAAGAATTAAGAGGATAGTGAAAACTTCTCTATTAATATTGTTTCTTACAGTCAAAGTAATGACACATTCAGGGGGAAGAAAATGGGAATGGCGCTTTTGGTCTGTGGTTTGTGTACCCACCTGAGATAGGATAAAACTTGTGTTGTGATTACCAGTTACTTGCTTAGGTCACAACAGGTACATATGCATACAAGTAAAATATGACCTACAGGGCAGATACTCTTCTAGAAACTGGAGGTCCAAAACCTTTCAGGTGAGAAAGAGCAAACAAAAGAGCCTCAGCATCTGAGCTACTGATGAGAAAAGGGTTGAGAAAATGCTCCTGATAGCAGTGCCAGCAGTCTATCAAAAGAAAGATTAAGCTATTGCTGTTTGTTTTGGTTTGTTTTTTTGGGTTTTTTTTTGGTGTTTTTTTTTTTTTTTTGTGGTGGGAGAGGGTGCATGTTTTGGCTTAGATAGTTCTCTCTGGGAAGTTACTCGGGACTTTGAACACATTTACTTACAGTTTGATGTTTGCTAGTTAAGACCCAGGGAGGGGCAGAACAAAAGGCCTTCCAGTCCTTGCTGATCAACTTAGTGGCTCCTGGCCTATGTGCTTGCCTTTTTAGCCATAGTTGTGCAACCTCCAAACACTTTCTGAGTGTCTAGACCTCATGCCAGGAACTGAGGTTTTCACTAGCAAGCAGGTGAGACACTGCTATGTGCATTATGCAATGAATCTACTTTGATTCCTTTTGAGAGAAAGTTTCTAAACACTAGGAGTTCTGAGGCTGACATATTCCTGTGAAATGCTAAATGCCTTCATTGCCAAGGATGAATTCCTTCTCTTGAAGGTCTCAGTCCATCAAAGGAGAGAGGCTGCAAGAAAAAACCAAGACACAATGAACATGAGCAAAGTGCAACATCTGTGTTTCATTATTCATAGATTTAAAACATTTCTGCCTCATGCCAAGGCAGTCAGGCAGATGGAATATGCATCTGCTTACCAAGCTGTCTGAATATCTGCAATGATGTGACAGACACGTGGGCTTGTGCTGTGGGACCAGTATGCTGGGGAAGTGAGGGGAAAAATCACTCCAGCTATGAAATGGAAAGATAAATTTAGCAAAGTCTGCCTTGAAGGTTCTCAGAAATTAGTTGTTAAAAGTGAATGAAGAACTGGATAATACTGGATATATGTAACGGTTAGACTTGATGATCTTAAAGGTCTTTTCCAACCCAGTTGTTTGATTCTATCAGTCTTCTGATCAGTTCAGATCAGCAATGTACCTTTGGAACAAATATATCAGTGGTTTTGTTCTTATTATAACAGATTAAAACATACCTGGTGATTATGTTTAAACAAAGATTAATCTGAGAAAGTAGCATGCCTTGCTACTGGTATGACAGCATGGCAGTGGAGCAGATCTTGTCCCGTTTTGATATCACCATTCTTGATTTTGCAGGATTTATTTTGTTGCTAAAGTACAAAGTTAAAGTACTTGAATTGGGAATGGAATTCCCACTAGAGAACAACTATTTATTTTCCTCAACTTCATGCTCTAATACCTCTGTGTTACTTTGATGCATAGCTCACTTTGAACCATAAATAACTTGGGTTGACCTCTTAAGACTAGTACCTAAGTTTATTTTTGTTTCTATTTTGCAGCTGTAATGAAAATTCCTTCCTCTCTTTCTACTGTTAAATACTTACCTAAAAGAATTTAAGCTGGTTTCGATACAAGTCAAATACACAGGTTATTTATAATTACACTTTATGATAACAGATTGAGAGATTAGTCAATTAATAGAAATTTTTACCTGTGAGATCAAATTAGAGTTAACCAAAGGTTAGTGGAGAAGTATAAATATGAGTTGTGGCTTATATCTGCTAGGAGCAGAAGAAGTTTAACAACCTCAGATAGGCTAACTGACCTACATATCAACTGCTCTGACCAAAAGGAATTGCTAAAGAATGGCAACTTAGATTTGGACCACTATTTCAGCAGCAGCCAGTAGCACTGGCAGTTGTTGAAGAGCAGATATTCAGAACAAGAGATAAAAGCAAAGTACCATGGAGACTGGACCAGAATGGGGTGAAGGGGCTGTACTTTAAGCACTACTGCTTTTTCTCAAGTACCCAGTAGTAAGCAAATTCTTTATATCCACACTCCTTCAGTAAAGACAATAGATTCCTCTTGAAGCCTAGCTATAGCAATTACAGCACCCATTAGTGTTGTGCTGGGAGAATCAAGCTACGTTATAATTATTTACACAGACTTTGTTTTGTATGACCCAATAAAGTTGTGTTTGGCACAGATCAGAGAGGAGGTAAGAGAGCTGCTGCACTCTTGCTTTGTTGCTGTTCTCTGGTTATCACACCAGCTCTTGTTTAGAGTGAGGGAATGATTAATTACAACTAGGGATGGGCAGCAAGTAATAGAAGTGTGTGCAAGTACAATAAACCTGTTGTTTAACAGGAGTAAAAACATTATGTTGTACCCAGGCTCACCTTAGGAAAACAACGGATAGGGCTTTTGCAAGGGGTGGGTTCTGTATTCTGGCTTTGGTTCTGGGGTGGGCGATAGTGAGTCATTAACAGACTTCACAAACACCAAACCTGACACTTTGAATATGATGCCACCTTTTTTTTTCCCCAAGACCTTCTCCATTCTTGATGAAAAAGAACAGAGGACACAGATCAATGGTGCCTGCCTGCTCTTTGTCTTTGTTGGAATTGTTTCCTTTTTCACACAGTTTCTACAGGTAATAGCAGTCCAATACAGGTAAATTTTGTTTCTGATCCCTTACTCTGTGTGTATTTCTTTCTGTACAATGTCTGTGTTTATTCTTGTGCACCCCAGGGTTACACCTTTGCCAAGTCTGGTGAGCTGCTTACAAGACGGTTAAGAAAAATTGGTTTCCAGTCTATGCTGGGGCAAGACATTGGCTGGTTTGACGACCGGAAGAACAGCCCTGGTGCTTTGACTACAAGACTTGCAACAGATGCCTCACAGGTCCAAGGGGTAAGTAATTTAAGAATTGGTTTACTATAAGCACTGATTGAATGTGTGTTTCGGCAAGGTCAGTGTAGAGTAGTCCTTGGTCAGTCCTTGGTCAGTCAATTAATCTATTTCCATTTATCACAGACTCTCAGTGTGGAACTATTATCATCACATTTACCTAAAAGCACAAACAGGGGCACAATATACTGCCCATTATTCCTGCCTGTATTACCAGAACAAGAACACAAAAATCAATAAGATACCAACCATCAATGGAACAAGAAGGAGCATTCAGGGCAAAAGTTTTAATTTTTATTATTTTTTTTTTTCCTGGAGATGAATTAGTTTTTTGCTACAATGCTGGAGTGTTTATTTCAAAAGAATGTCACATTAGTATTTTAGTGACATGCATCACTATTCATGTTTTCAGGTTTCCAGCATGGTGTTATGCTTGTTGTGACAGTTTGATTTAATCTGACAGTCCACTGGTACAAGTGAGTCAGATGCCATTTTACTTGGCTTCAATGCAAGCAATTTTCATGAAACCAAGAAGGAAACAGAGATTCTTTTGTTACAAAAATTGTCCTGTTTCAGTTTGACTGAAGACGGTAGGTTAGTTTTTCCAACCTATTAATGGAGGTTTCAAGAGTTTAAAAGACAAAATAATTAAGAGGTTCCCAAACCCCGTCAGCAGCAGTATTTACAGAATCAGAGATACCAGCTGCAAACCTCTTGGGCTCCAGCTCTCACAGTCACTTACAGGGCATATTTTAATTGAAATAAACTTTTAAAACACTGACTGAACTGTTTATATCCTCCTAAAGGACACTTTGTTCTAAGCACATGTAGAGAAGTGGGGCACAACCATTTGACCCACAGCTCCAGGGTTAAAAAAACAGAGCCACTTGAGCAGCAGTGTCCTCCACCTTTCACTGCCTGGCACAGAGTTTGGCCAAATGCTGCTGCTATTGCAGAGTGAGCTGTAGGTGAGAATATGCACACAAGTGTCCAAGGTCTGAAAATGTCTATATTTGCACCAGGAGTAAGAGTATGTGTGGGGTGTTAAGAGCTGCAGCATCCGGGAAAGAGGAGCCCTGTGGCTGCTCCCTCTGCAGAGCTGAGAGGTGTGCCTTCCTTTATGGCCAGGCTCTGCTGCTGCAAGTCAGAGGAGTAGGTGATGGGCATTTTGTGCTGCAAGCTGAGATCCTGCAAATGAATTTGGCTGAAAATGATCAGGGGTATCAAATTCATGTGTGTTTTTTTATTTCCCCTAATACATAGCAACCTGGTTCCTATCCAGGGCTGCTGTTTACTGCTAAGAAAGAAAATAACTTCTGAGTAAATAAATCAGATTTATACAAAGAATAGTGTTAAGTACATAAGGAGAAGGTGAATGCATTCAATAAATGTGATGTCAAAGGCACATTTAAAATATTTCCTTATTAGAGAGACAGGCAGAAACGCAACTTTAAAGTCATGCTTTCTTGGTGCTGTTTCTTACTGATTTTAGCACAGGTGAGAATTTGGTGTTAATGGGTAACTTGCAGGTGGTTCTGTGTATTATTTAACTGTAGATGGATGAAGTATCAGAGTGTTCAGATGAGGAATTCCCCAGGGAACCAAGGGAACTAATGAAAATTGTTAGATGATCTTTCTCACAAACACTAGAAACAATTTTCAGAGTTCTCAATAGAAAGTTTGGTGGGTGAAAGGAATAGTGGACATTTGTAGTCCTCTTGATACAATTAACTGGAAACAGGATATCCAAACTAGCTAAATTGCACTGCAGTCAGCAGTCACTGGTGCTTTATGATATTTTAATATCATTTAGAGTTTTCTAAAGTTTTATAGGAAAATTTACTTAAAGATTATTGATGTTACTATTGAAATACAAGTCAGTCATCATGTTATCCGAGTACAGGTCAGTCGGTTCAAGATCCTTAGGGTGGACAGCAAGCTCACTATCCTGGACTTCAGAAGAGCAAACTTTGGCTTCTCCAGGTCTCTGCTTAGTAGATGTACCATGGGCTAAAGCCCTGGAGGGAAGAGGGGCCCAACAAAGCTGGTTAATATTCAAGGATTAGCTCCTCCAAGCTCAGAAGTGATGCATCCCGACAATGAGGAAGTCAGGCAAAAATGCAAGGAGGCATGTGTGGTGGGTGAACATGGAGCTCCTGGACAAACTGACATGCAAAAAGGAAGCGTAGAGATAGTGGAAGCGTGGATGGGTAGCCTGGGAGGAATACAGAGAAATTGTCCAAGCAGACAGTGATAAGGTTAGGAAAGCTAAAGCCCTGACAGGACTCAGTCTGGCCAGGGATGTCAAGGGCAACAAGAAAAGCTTCTATCGGTATGTCATTTATAAAAGGAAGATGTAGGGAACTACAGTCTCACCTCAGTGGGCTGAAACTAGATGAGCTTTAAGGTTCCTCCCAATCCAAACCTTTCTATGATTCTGGGATGTTATGATACTATGATCTGTTTCTTTTCTTTGAAGGCAACTGGATCGCAGATAGGAATGATTGTCAATTCCTTCACCAACATTGGGGTGGCCATGATCATTGCTTTCTTCTTCAGCTGGAAGCTGAGTTTAGTTATACTGTGTTTCCTGCCATTTTTGGCCTTATCTGGAGCTGTGCAGGCTAAAATGCTGACAGGATTTGCTGCTCAGGACAAGAAAGCGCTGGAAGCTACTGGACGGGTAATGTTATTTAAAAGCTAATTTATATTTGCAGTCATGGGTAGTTGAAAAATCAGGCATTTGGGGCCATTAGCAGTTCAAATGTCATGAAACTGGCAATGGTTTCTGAATAAGTTGTAATATTTCAGCTTGTCAAATCATCAAACTGCCTTTGGGAACTTCCTAACTGCAAAAGCACTTGCTGCGTGGAATGTGCCTGACTTTTCAGAATTGGTGGTCAGAGATCTCTCAGCAGTCTGCCCCACCTTTTTGGCTTTTATTTAAATACCCATTTGTTGGTTTCGTCCTCAGAAAGCACTGCTGCTTGTTCAGGTAGGAATCCTTCCACATGAGAATTCAGCACTGAACCCAGGTCAGTCTGTGCATCTTTGCCCTATGAGTATACCAGCTCTCCATCAGTGAGTGCTGTTAGATCACAAGCATAACTGTGTTATTGGTGTGGATTGTAAGAATTGAAGTTTTGTTGGTTCTCATTCATCAGTGTCCTGAGTTCAGCAGTAGCAGCCGTTTTTCTCTTTCTTAGTAGCTGGTGCAGTGCTGTGGTTTTGACTTTCAACCTGGGACCAATGCTGATAACATCGATGTTTTTAGTTGTTGCTCAGTAATGTTTACTCTGACCAAGGACTTTGTGAGTCTCATGCTCTGCCAGGGAGGAGGGGAAGCTGGGAGGAAGCAGAGACAGGACACTTGACCCAAACTAGCCAAAGAGATATTTCATAGCACAGCACATCATGCCCAGTATATAAACTGGGGGCAGTTACTTGGAAGGGTGGGATCACTGCTCAACCGGGCTGGGTATCGGTTGGCGAGCGGTGAGCGGTTGTATTCTCTTCCCTTGTTATTTCCCTTATCATTATTATTACTGGTGGCAGCAGCAGTGGTTTGTGTTATACCTTAGTTACTGGACTGTTCGTATCTCTACCTGTGGCAGTTACATTCTTTTGCTTCTCCTCCTCATCCCTCCAGGAGCCTGGGGAGGAGGAAGGTGGGGAGTGAGCAAGTGGTGTCTGTAAAGAAAGAGGCTAAACAGACACACACACACACACACACACACACATACACCCTGCTTTCACAAGTAGTTCCAGGTCAGTTCCAGTTCTGTTCTTCTTTATTTGCTATAACATGGTAATATATAGCATACAGATACAGGTCTGAGCTATGAAACCAGAGACCACATCAATCCCAGTGACTGTCTTCAGTCACTATAAATCCCATTCTATAAACAATCACTCCCCAGGCTCTTTCCCAGCCTGACCTTGCGCCCATGCACACAGACACTCCCTTGCTTGCTCAAGACCCAGGTGCACTATCAGCAATCATTATTCTTCTTCTTTAATTATCCACGTAGTGGGAACAGGACAGCTTGCAGTTCCCACAAGTTCTTCCACAGTGATTGCTCATCAGCCATGCTCAACATGGAAAAGCACAGCCTGAACAATCCAATTCATAGCATCTACTTATCCACTCTCTTATATTGTGTCATGATGCAAGAGATTTGACACTTGATTTTGGTCAGGATAAAAAGCCTTGAATTTGGATGGAACATTTTTAGTGATTTATATTCAGATCTCTTCCTACATGCTGAAAACATTCATAAGCCATACAACAGCCTATTGCTTCCCAAAGGAAAGTTTTACACTGTGAAGCTGCTATCAAAGTCCAGGCAAACCACAACATTTAAAAAAATTTTCTTAATAAAACTGGGATAAGTAGTGTGAAATTAGAATCAGACAGTCAATTTACTTCTATAGGTGAAGCTCTAGTGCTATTTTTTTGGGGACCCAAATTATGACCAGCAACGAAGCCCAATATAAAGCAAATTATTAAAGCTCCACAGAAGTTTTGATGGTGATGATCTCATTATTTCCTGTGTTGCATTTTCCTATACATATAGGCAATAATTAGCTCACTTTTTGCTTATGTACAAAGTAACAATCCTGGAAATGGTGTGACCCTCTATTTAGTTGTTCCATCTCATCAGGCTTTTTGGACATAAGAGGGATGGTGAGCAGGTGAGAATATGTAGTAAATTCAAGTGGTTTTAATTCATAAACCAGAAGTTGGGGGTAGCATCCCTTCTAACTCCCTATTGCTGTAAGTAAAACAAAATAATTGAAATAAACATCTTTTCCTAAAACCATGTTTGCTTTTGTGCAGGTCCCATTTATTTATACTATGTGAAATAAGTCACCAGTAGAGCTTGTAACTTAGCTCTAGTGGAGGAGACAGAGCATTACGTGTATGTTAATAGGTAACTGCTTATAGGAAAATTTCTCTTTAGGTTGGCTGGTATTTGGACAGTCGGTATCGTATCTAAACCCATTTATCTGTGGCATTGTGCCCCGTGTTCGTGAAAGAATCATGCATTTGTTAAAGAACCCACTCTACTTTTACAAGTAAAAATTAGGAGCTTTCATCCATTTCCTTTCTTTCTCTCCTCCAGATTTCCAGTGAAGCCCTCTCTAACATCAGGACTGTAGCTGGGATAGGCAAAGAGAAAATGTTTGTCAACAATTTTGAGAAGCACCTGGCTATGCCCTACCGAGCTGCCGTCAAAAAAGCACATGTTTATGGACTGTGCTTTGGCTTTGCCCAGAGCATCGTGTTCATTGCCAATGCTGTCTCCTACAGATATGGAGGGTTTCTAGTTGACACTGAAGGACTCCATTACAGCTTTGTGTTCAGGTGAGCACCTGCCTCAAGCCAGGAACAGGCTCCTCCTCAGAAGCCCTGATCTCAGTGTAGTGGTCAGTTTCCTGATGGCTTTCCGGGAATGACCATGTTCCTCTTCCCTACAGGGTGATCTCTGCTATTGTGACCAGTGGAACTGCTTTGGGAAGAGCTTCTTCCTACACCCCAAACTACGCCAAAGCCAAAACATCTGCTGCACGCCTTTTGCAACTCGTTGATCGGCTTCCTAAAATCAGTGTTTACAGTGAAAAAGGGGAAAAGTGGGTAAGTGTGGAGATGAATGATTTCTGGTGTAGTTCAGATCAACATAAGCCCTGACGTTGCAACAGAGCTTTGTAAGTCCATGAGGATAACTGCTTTACAAGAACATTATGCTGAATGTATAACTGTTACTTGTCTGCTCTTTTGGAAGCAGTGATCTCTGTACTAGACAGCAAGAGGAATATAAAGAGTGGCTATTGGGAATTTGTCAGTGTAAAACTTCTGTAAATTGGAAGAGGACCGGCCTAGATGACTCACAGGATAGGATGTTTTTTTCTTTCAGCTCTACAGTTTGCATGTAAAACTATTGCTAGCTTGTAGTGGAGGCTTTTCTTCCATTCACATCAAAATGTTGTGGGTGTTCATGAGGAGGCAAATCACCTCTGAGTCAGACAAAATGAAAATGCTCAAGTTTTGGGGAACTGAAAAGTCAGACACAGAAAATTCAAAGAGTTGGTTTATTTCTCATCTAACTTATTTCAGAATTAAATGAAAACTTGAAATAATTGTTATGAACTAAATACATTAAGTATTTTTGTGTCAAACAAGGAAAATTAAGTATCATGATTCCTTCAGATTTTTTTAACAGAGCTTTTTAAGAGTTCTGGAAAAAAAAGACCTGAATTCATGTATTAGTTAAATGTTGCAAATTTCAATTGAATTATTTTACCAAATCCAGCTTTTTGCACGGATGTATTTGGCCTATCACCAGATTTACACTTACACAGTGTCTGTATTAAAATAATTTACCCATTGCAAGGCAATGCTATTTCCAGTTGATGCCTCAGGCAGTATGGGGAAGCAGAGCTACAGTGTTCCGATTAATGGCTTCATCTCTAGGACAGCTACTCTAGCATTGTTTCTATTGCTTTCTGGGCTAATTTCACAAGCACAAATGTCGTATTTTAAGTAAGAGATGCAAGAATGAGATCTAAGGAACAGTTCCTTTGTACTCTACAGCTCAGTTTTGAGCTCGAGCTGATTGTAACCTATTTCTCATTTCTTTTTTTCACCAGGATGATTTCAAGGGAAGCATTGAATTTCTTAACTGTAAATTCACATACCCTTCTCGGCCTGATATTCAGGTCCTGAAAGGACTCTCTGTAGCTGTGATGCCTGGACAGACATTGGCATTTGTTGGAAGTAGCGGCTGTGGTAAAAGCACCAGTGTCCAGCTTCTGGAGCGTTTCTATGACCCTGAGCAAGGAAGTGTGGTAAGCAAAGGAAATGTGGTTTGCATGCTTTGTTTTCAGCAGTGTTGGGACTCTTCTGAATGTATTCTACTGTGCAGCCTAGCAGTGGTGGCATGTACATACGCACCTTGTGGCTTCAGCTCCTTCTCAAACATGTGGCCTACAGGGACAATTCCTAAGTATTGTCTTAGATGTATTCAGGAAAGGTCAGAATATACTGCAAAGCCTCAGGTGTACCCCTGTGTATTATGCAGGCCACAGGCATTTACCTTGGTAATTCCTGTATGAAATGTACAATGTGTGGTGCTTATTGTGGAAGCACAAGCAAAAATCAAGTCAGAACGGAACAACAGAGTCTGGAACACCCCTAAATATACAGCTTCAACATGCAGCCTCCTTGCAGGTTGAGACTGTCTACATTTGCCTTCTAGTTCTTCAATTAATGGTAGCTTAAAAAACTTCTGTATTTTTTCCTTATGTAAATACTTAACCATCTAGTTTGATTTATCTTTCTTTGGAAAATATAGGCGTGATTCCTATGCCAGGAAGGTAACAAAGCACATACCTAGCCCTAAGCAGTTAAATAGTTCACTTAGACTTAAGATTAAGCAAATGGTCTAGTGCCTGGCTGGATCACAGGCATACACAGAAAATGCATGTCATGCACAAAGGAGTCAAAGATAAGCAGATTCTTCATATCACTTTAAATCAGCTGTGTATTTTAGTAATATGGGTAAATCACTGAGTTTTGTTATAAACTGTTTGGTTTTTGCAGGCTGTTGTTTTGGAATAATGTTTCAAGTTTTCTCCTCTTTCCTGGTAGTTAATAGATGGACACGACACCAGGAAAATAAATGTACAGTTTCTTCGATCAAAAATTGGAATCGTGTCCCAGGAGCCCGTGCTGTTTGACTGCAGCATTGCTGATAATATCAAATATGGCAGTAACACGAAAGAGGCAACGATGGAAAAAGTCATAGAAGCAGCCCAGAAGGCTCAGCTGCATGACTTTGTTATGTCACTGCCTAATGTAAGTACCTGCAAGGCCTCAGCTGTGAAGCTACAGCTTGTCTGCTCAGTGTTTACTGCAGTGGGAGCTGTTCCAAACCCAGCTGAAGTTGCTCCATACATATACCTTTTATTTACTTTTACAGCTGTAACAGTAGGAGCAAAGAGGGTGTCATGGCCATTCCTTATGTTTGAGGGCTTGCCCATGAGTTGCTACTGGATTTTTACACAGTAAACAAATATGTATAAAACTGAAATCAGAGATTACAGCTCTGAAATAGGAGAAAAGATTTTTCAAAGCCACAGACAAGAGAAAAAGCAGCAGCGCAGCTCAGCAAAGTACACTTGGGTCAGAAAGTACAAATCCTGTTCCCTACTGTGGGAGATTTGCCTTCTGATCAGGGCATGATACTTGGACAGAAACATCTGATGGTGGCTGATTATGTGCACTTCAGGAGTATTGAAATGCACTGAAATAACATAAATATAAATCAAAAGATAAAAGGTATGGATACAATTAAGGCACCCACATGAAAAACTTGTCCAGAAAGCCTTTCTATCGCTTTCAGCCTCTTCTGCCACATCTGGAGTGGGGGATTCCTTTTGCCTTAAACAAATAAGCCAACATCCTGCTATCAAAGTTTTCTTTTAGGCTCATCATCGTGCTGTCTGTGCCCTTGGGCTCCCCGCACTGCACACCCTCTGCAGCCATGTGTACCACTCGTACAGGGTTTTTAAGGAGAAGGCAAAAATGCTCAGTGCTCTCACCTCTCTCCTGCTCTTCCTTCAGATTGTGCACTGGTGTGTTTGCCTACACCTCAATAAAATCTTCCTTTTGTGTATTTTCAGAAATATGAAACTAATGTTGGGGCTCAAGGATCTCAGCTGTCTCGTGGGCAAAAACAACGCATTGCTATAGCAAGGGCCATCATACGAGATCCTAAAATTTTATTACTGGATGAAGCTACATCTGCCTTGGACACAGAAAGTGAAAAGGTAAATGTGCAGGGATAGGCAATAAGGGAAAGTTAATACAACAGCTTACAATTTACAATGACTTTTTCTGTTCTTTAGAGACATCCCAATGTGCTCCATTGCATGACTTCAGTATTACATCCCATTGTTAATTCGACACTTACTTACACCTTTAATGGGCTTTGCAGGAGATCCAGGAAGCACAGCTATAAAAAAGCCATCAGCTGTATGAGCTCTCAGACTGCCAGTGACAGGCAGCATTTTCCAGAAATGTGCATGCTAATTCCCTGGGTTTCAGAGCATTCAGTGGGAATATCTCATAAATATAGCTTCTGCACATTAATAAACTAAAATATATTCAAGTATACCAAAAATGGGCCTTGAATGCCCAATAAAAACAGAAGTGAGGGGGCCAAGAACTTGAGCAATAATTTGCTTAACTTGGTTACACCCTGAATAGAGAAGTGGTGAAAATTTAAGAACATTCACTAGCTGACATTCATTACGTCAGCTGAATAAAGGCGTACCTTAATTTCTATTGCTGTCCATGTTTACCTCTCATAGAATCAGAATCAGCTAGGTTGGAAAAGACCTAGGATCATCAAGCCCAGCCTTTACACCAGGATGTTCCTTTTTGCACTGCTAATAAACCCAGCTAAGTACACCTAGTAACAGGAGCTTTGATTTTAGCCTCACAGTCACTTCTACAAGTGTTGCACAAATACAGTTAATTAATCTGAAAAATCACATTTCTCCACCTGAGACTTTCTTTGGCTTGCATATTTTAACTGACACTTGGTCTGCTGCCTTTAGACTGTGCAAGCGGCACTGGATAAGGCCCGAGAAGGGCGTACCTGCATTGTCATTGCCCACCGCCTGTCCACGATCCAGAATGCAGACATCATCGCTGTGATGTCACAAGGAACAGTCATTGAAAAGGGCACTCATGACGAACTGATGGCAATGGAAGGAGCTTACTACAAGCTTGTTACCACTGGAGCCCCAATTAGCTGAGCCACTGTGATTCTAATTGTGAAAGACTGCTTTTCTGCATTGGGACCACACTGTGCTACAAAATGCTCTAAAACATTGTGAGTTCTGTGTACCCTAAATGTATGTAGCTTTCTGCATCAAGCACACTTGTCAGGCACATGCAGGGGACTAAGCACAGGGTGATGTATTCAGGAAGTAGCTTAGCCCACTGCTAAGGGGAAAAAAGCCTGAAAATGGGCAAGATCCTTGCTGGGGAACTGCCACCACCTGCAGTCAGACTGCACAGTCCTGTCTTTCCTCAACTCTGCTCTACTGCTCTGAAAACTGCCACTTGGCTAGGTAAGCTATATGAGTAAGAAATAATCCTGAGAATGCTGCTGTATATCTGAAGGGATCATATATCTCCTAACGTTTGGCCTGCAGAGGACTACAACAGTCACCCTTACTGTGCTGTGGGTACAGACCCACCCCCTTACACCCCTTCAACTCTTACGTGTCGGGCTGGGCTTCTGCTGTGTGCCATGACAGCACTAACGCACTGGCACCATGAGCCTGGTCTGGCTGTGCCCCTTCAGAAAAAACCCTGTGCTTACAAAGAAGGCAGCTCCGTACAAGTAACAAAGGCAATCAAGGAGAGGAGCAGAAGCTGGTGAGGATCATTTGCCCTACACTCTCACCATTGATCAAAACTGTCAAATAGATTTTGAATAGGAATAAATGCTTTAGTTAAATCACTGGAAAATCCAACAGTTAATCATCACCGTTATTTAAATCACTTCTATAGAGATGGTCATGGATAATATGTCCTCTTTTTCTTTCAGAAGGAAAGACAGTGATGAGTATTTTTACAGAAATCAAAAGTATGTTCAGTAAAGGTAGAACAAATAGCCATAATTAGGTCTTAAACAGAGCTGATAAATAGAGGCACCATTAATTCAGAAATGACAAAGGTCAGGAAGCATCTTCTGGCAGAAGCTTGTCTCTAACAGTGTGTTATAAGGTCTACTGCATGTTTCTCTGAAATATGTTACTGGTTATTGTCTGCAGGACAACAGGACTCTTCCCTTTAGTGACATTTAGGGCCTTGGAGACAAAGCAGAGACAGAAAGTCTACGTTTCTGTCAAAATTTAAACCTTTGAATCATAGAGTATTAACTGGAAAAGTCATTCTTCATGTCCTAAAAGCTGCAGCTGGGGAGGGGGAAGGGTTCACCCATTTTAGAACAAATCCCAGCACAGTTGAGTTCCTTATAAATCTACACCACAATGCCAACTGCTGCAGACTTGAATGGAGCTGTAAGGGTGACCACTTTATTAAGATACATCCCTTAATTCCAGACAGAAAGAAACAATTTCAACTTATGTACAAGTCTGTTAATAGAATTACTTCAACAGACAAGCTGAACTCACATAGCTGACACTGAAATACTGTTTTGCCAACGAAGTCTGTTGTTTTAATCCTTAACTGCAAATGGAAGAAGCTGAATTATTTGGCTCATGGTTTAATCTTTTTAGCCTTTTTACATTTCTTAACAATAATTAGTTGGATGGCTCAGGACTGAAACTACTGACAGGGTGACTATGAATAACCTATTGACATACCTGTAAGACATTTAATTTATATTAGGCCACAGAAAAGTAACAACTCTATAAAAAATTACAGTGACCATGTACTTCGTCCGTAATTCTTTCTGCATAAAGCACACCACTTTTGTGGCCCAAATTATACCAATAAATTGTATTTTTTTACTGGCTCTTGTGTTTTAGTGCTTCACCTCTTACCCTTCAGACAAGCCGATGAGTATCTTGCAGCAGGTAACAACTATTTCTGTGATTTTGGATCATATCTGTCACAAGGGTCTGCTGTGCAGGACAGAGCTGCTGAGAAGACCAATGCAACTAGACTAGCCCCTGCCTCCAAAGGAGCTTGCCATCTCCTTGCAGGAGCACAGCTACATGGGCACCATTCTCAGTTTTAGTAATGTTTTAATAGCTGTAGAAAGAATAAGAGGTGGTTCAGACAGGAATCTGATCTTTGTTCCTTTCCCTGAAGAACTGAAGTTGTGGGCAGAATTAACAGGACAGCACTCTTCTCACATGTCTGTACAGTGCCTTGAACAATACTGCAGAAATACTTGTTGTCATCTTACATTTACAGTTATGTCTATCCTAACAAACAGAAGCACCAAGATTCTTCTGTCAGCATTGGGAAGCACAGACCCTCATGTGGTAGGAACTTAGAAATGTGATGTCTGCTCTTAACTCCCATCTTAAAATGGCCCAAGCACTGCAGCAAGAGGCAGAGACAGCTGTGCACAAAGAATCCTTACTGCTGGTCAGGAGAGAGGAACAGGATACCCAGACCAAGCTAGAGTTTTGTGACACCTCTGTAGGCCACCTCACCAGCAGGGAATAACAAAGCACACAGCAACCTGAACATGAGAGAAATCAATGTCATAGCTGTCTTTGTACTTCATTATTTGCTTCTAGTCCCATTAGCTTAATAATTTTGCTTAAGGAGTCACAATTATAGAACAGAGTGGTTTCCGGACACCTGCTATGGGAAGAAAGGTTTCAGAGAACCATTTAAGAAGATATCAGGAGATGCATAAAGCACAATACTCCTCAGACTGTTAAAACCAGATGATAAATTTTCTTAAGGCAGTCTTAGCAGGCACTTGAGTAAGGATGCCTGTTTCAGATTTGCTTCTGTAATTTGTACCATGTTCAGTCCTAAGGGCCAACACAAGCTATTCACCTATTTTCCCAATTAACTGTCTTTCAATTTCAATTATCACACAACTAACTGGAAGTCTAGAAACAATATCATGCTTACATCTTTTAAGCCTTACTGCTGTCAGATCATACATACACTGCCCTCATTACTCACATTATAGCTTTATGCTGATTGTATATTATGTCTTATGAGATGGCATCAGCAAAATACTGCTTAAAGATTCTGCACTGGAAATGAATATGCAACAGCATATGCTAAATAATGAATAAAAAAGGAAAATACTTGCCTTTATTTAGAATATCCATTTTATATAGCAAACATATTTAACATATCAGCAAATTGTGTACTCAGGTAAACAAAGCTGACAAGAATATAAACTTGCAGTGACAGTCTGCAACCACATTGTCATGATTTACGCAACTGTTACCAGCAACTCAGGTGTGTGACTTGACATGACAGAACTAGACTAATTTACCTTTGCAATACAGGAACTTGAACAACATTCTCTAGGTGCTATGCTGAGACAATTTCATTATTGACAACGTTCTTCATTTGTTGCTCTGTGCAGATGTACAGAATCCAAAGATTTGTTACACCGTATTTCAACATTAAAGGTTTAATCTGTATCAGCCATGATTCATGTGACTTCTTTCAAAAGGTAGAAATGACAAAACCCACACAGTAACGCAAAAACATATTCTACAGAATCTAATCAAAATAAACGTTCAGTATTTTTCATCATCTGGCTTAATCAGAAGCTGTTTTGCTCAGGAAGCTCAATAAGTTAACTCTGAAGTCTTCTTTCTAACTATGCTGGCCTTTTCCACAGTGTACAGTTGTAGAGTTGGAGGGGTTGTGATACTATCATACCCTTCTCTAGCAGTGTTAACACATACCTATCTGTCTATATATACATACATAAAATTAAATACTGAGTATCACTATGTATAACTGACGCTCAAAGCATCAGCCAGCTGGAGATGGACAGAACGAAAAGACCACCAAGTAGCTACATAAAACTAATTGATTATACTTTGAAACTTTGCTATAACCCAGAGTATTGGGTCATTTCTAACCATACTGCAGTGTGGTTGCAATATTTCTAGGGAAAAAAAAAATCAGCAGTTAGTATTTCTGAGCTGGCAAGGTCATTCTTGAATGCACTGGTATTGGATGCACGAGTTACTTACCAGAATCACATCAAGATGCAGTGGCATGCCCTTGGGATAAAATGAATTGGCAAAACTGCCTTTTGTTGAGGGTTCTTGACCAGTTCATATCCACACCACCCCCCCCCCATGGCTAACCATCTGGAAACTCTATCTAATTAAGTTTCTTTTCAGTTGTTCTCATTAATGAGTGGACACAGTATGGAACCAAGGCAACTACGGTCAGAGGCATAGCTGCACTCTTACAAAAAGAGAGAATGTAGAACAAATATTCAGTATGAGTAGGTATCTTAACAAAATTATACAGCTGCAGCGTAGCTAAAGAAGCAGCTATACACACCACACGGAAACTTATCTTACAGCTATTTTTACCTCTGCAGCTCGTGACGAACATTTCAGAATTAATTCCGAGACCTAAGCCAAAGAGTGCACCTAAATTCCTCACCAGTCCAGCAAATGGAGTTGTGTCAATGTTTATCCAGTCTGGGTTGGCACACCACTTCTTGGCCTTTGGAACAGACCATAGCAAGTCAATATCAAGAAGTTTGAGGACTAGATAAAAGCCAAGGGCAAAGATGAAAAGAAACAAGTTTGTCTTGATGTACATTCCCAAGCTCGCTGTCTGAATAGCAGATGTATGCTCAAATGCTTCTGCCACCAGAATGCCTGCAGATTAGAAACTCAGTGTTACAGGAAACAATTTATTTGTACTTTGAAGAAGCACTTTTTATAGTGCCCCTGCAGAACTTGACTTTGGGAGATATTTATTTTCTATATAGGTAAGTATAGATACACATACAATTTACCATTTCTGTAGTACAGTACAAAGCCTTTTTTCCCCACTCAAAAAAGAAAGAAATTCAGTACCAAGCACTACACAACTTTGGTGTGAGGCACTACTTAGGTTGTCATCTGGGAGGTGCAGTCAGGCCTATTAAAGATTTAAACTAGAACATTCCTTTTCCAAAAGAGTTCCTCACTCAAAGACTGGCACCAGCAATGCAGAATTCAATACCAGTTCCAACACAAGCTTTGAGTGCTGAAGGAAAAGACACAGAACATCCTTCTTTCTTACTCATTTTATCCTGGATAGAAAAGGGAGAGCTGGACTGCAGGCTCTCAGCCAGTGCCGCCCAGGCTGCTATGCATCCCTAAAAGAGAATGGGAGCAGGCAGCCCCCACTCAATGCTCTGCTCAAGGCCTTCCTCAAGATCAAATAAACACTAGAGAGGTAGTTCATAGTTTGAACTTCCTAAATACCAATTTGAAACATGTTTAAGTAACTCTGAAAAACATTCATTAACTTCTTAAATCACCCTGGGAAGTCTGCACTGCTAGTTTTCCGTTTTGCTCCAGGCCTCTGGCCCCATGCTTGTCCACACCGCATACATGGTAGTCTATGCCTGGACACCATTTGAAGTGAACCAAATACTTTCCCCCTGAGAGGGCCAGACAAAGATCAGGTGCAGCCACACCAGCTGGAGCTAGGCTGTGGCAGTGCGCAGCATCAAATGACACATGGTCAAGGGCTCTCTCCTGGTGTCAATTACAAAGACAGTAGGTACCTCACACATTTTACCATTAGTCTATCATCATCGCATCCTTCTAGAGAGCTGCAAGCTAAGGAGCACTACTAAAAATCTCTTGCCATCTCTCATACTTAGTTTTTCTCAGATGTTGCATATACGTTGAAAAGAAAAACCTAGCAGCATTACCAGCAAATACTCCGATAACAACTTGATGAGGGAAATGCGTTGCTATGAATACTCTTGAGATGCACACACTGATCTGGATAATCCAAAAAATACTCCAGAGGAATGACCATGTCAGTCTAAAAGGGAAAAATAAGACAAGATTTCACCTACTAATTGACACCAGGCTCCTTTCTGTCAGGCTCATGTTTTTACCAAGCAGAGGGTGACAAGTAGAAAAGTTTACAATCAGGTGACTAAAAACCAGAAGCCGATACTAGAACATTAGCAAGAGTGTTTGCTCTTGCAGCCACATCTATGGCTGCAGGAGCACACCCCAGTAGTTTTAGTTCCAAGACACCACCATGGTTTTAGTGATAAAAGTCATCAGTGGTGAGTTAAATTAGCACTAGTACCTTGAACATGTTTCTTATCATGAAGTCATATCTAAATGCAAAAGTCCAATTATCTGATGACAAAATTCACATTGCATGGGAACAACCTTGGAAAGAACAGCCACCAAACCAGTTATAAGAGCTCCCCACAGGGTTGAACAAGATGCTGCACTGACCGTCACCAGCTTTATGCGCATTTGCTTTAAAATGGGCCAAGGCAGCATCCATCAAAGCAGTAAATTTATGTATTAACCAAAAGATGCAGCACATAAAGACAACAGAATTCAAAATTTTCAACACTGAAGACATGACACAACATTTACTAGGAGCTAACAAAGACAATTTATGCTGTGACTGTAAGTTAATAAACACCAAGCAATACAAATGGATAAATCTTCTCAATATTCCTTTTCTCCAGCTGAAGCAGACCATAATAAGCCCTTGGTTTGTTGTTTTGTGGTGGTTTGGTTTTTTGGTGGTGGTTGTTTCTTTTTTTTTTTGTGTGTGCTTTTTGGTTGGTTGGTTTGTTACAAGCTGGACACAGCAGACTTTGAGTATTTGGTTAACTTAAGTCCATTAAAACCAGAGCATAAACATAAACATCTGCATGAGTTAGAATAGCAGAGACACTGACCTGTGAAGGCTAACTGCTGATTTATTTTTCCATCTAACTGTGTAGCTAAGTGCTGCAGTGACCATTACATACCAGACACACGAAGATCCCATTGCATGTCCGGATGGGCTTCCTAGTGAAAACAAAAAGGAAATATTTCCATAACATTTGTGATATAGAAAAAGTCTCCTGGCAGTTCCTCAGGCACCTCATCATTCAGAAAGAGAATGGCTAGCAAAGACTTAAAGAATATCAACTACTTCTCAAAAGCTAATTTTCAGAAGACTCATCCAAAGGGAATCCAGAGTATTTGCCTGAAATAAGTTGATAGCAACTATCTTATACTGGTGTCTTGATTGAAAAGCATAGTATTTTTCTTACTTAGCTTTGGATTGTGATTGTGCATTAAAAAAAAATCATCTGGGGTCTCTTAGGGCTCCTAAGACAGAAGCTACATATCAGGATTGGATGAGATAGGTTTTGAATGGGCTACCTCATAATTAGGGGTGTGACAGAGATTTTGCTCTTTATAACATTCTAAACTAAATTACTGGTACAACTTTAGAGGGCCCTTCCAAATTGCCTTTTGTCTGCTTTGCCAGTTACCACGGCGTTAGGAATTGAGATTATGATCTGTCTCATTCATAATATTACAGGTAATTAACATTTTAGGTAGTTTTGTAATGAACTTAGAACTGTATCTGAAGTGTGATGGAAGAACTGTGTCTTTACGCTTTACTTGGATTTATTTTACTATTTTTAAGGTAGTGTACAACCTCAAATAGCCTGGAAACATTATTAATGGAACTGGCACGTGAAATGATGCTGAACATACTGGAATAATGGCGGTATTCACAGTAGTCTCTAACAGGGAACACACTCTCATAGAGATCAACAGTGATTTCTTTTTAGTCCAGATATAACAATACTTGTGTAATTTGTTTTATTCTAATGAATCAAACTTTAAGTTTGCTGGAAACAATATGAAGCCATAGAGAAGTTCCTACAACCATGGAAATCACCAAAATACAAAGTACGCTGGCATGATGCAAGGGAAGCAATTCCTAAAATTACTTCTCTTCTGTTCACCAGGGAAGGAGAAAAAATAGATCATTGGAATCTGTCTATACCAGACTTCAACAGTTTGGCTTTCTGTGGAGACAAAGGAGAAGTAAAAGGGACAGGGTTATTTCATGGGCAGAAGAAATGATTTTGGCTGAAGAACGTGTTATGATCCAGCACTACGTAGTAGCTTGCAAAGCAAAAGAAAATTTCATTGAAGCAGCAAAGCTGGAATGTTTAGGGAGGACAAGCACAATCATTCCTGGCTCCCTGCACTTATTTTTGGTACTCTGCTTGACAGTATCTTTAGTAATCAAGCTACCAACTATATTGTTCATTTCACAACAGATGTACACTTCTAAACCTCACAATGGAACAAACATCACTTATAAGGAAACCGCAATGCTGTATATCTGCACTGGGAAAGCTTTTTTGTTGTTGTTGAGGAAAATGTAATCTAGGAAAAACATTTCAGAGCTCGTCTGCAAATTACCGACTAGAAGCAGCATCAACGCCAGTTTCAGGTTTATGTTCTCAAAAATCTTACAAAATACCAGAGAAAAGAGGGCTCTGGTTTTTTTGGTTCAGTTCATTCCAGAAGTACAAACCAAACTCGGGTCCTACATTGCTTGCCACGTAGTCATATAAACAGTTCCTTCAGCTTTGCCTTTTGTTGAGCCGCAGAATTTGGGGTTAGCAGCATTTCTCACACCTGCAGCTGCTTCTCTAATCTTTTCATGTAAGCTGCACACTTTAAAAGTGTGTGAAGTACAGCGTAGGCTCAGACACTGACAGTGTGCACCTAACAGCTGTGCTGACGGCACCTCCTCCTGTTAATGAAGGAAAGGTGCCTGAGATATTGTTGATGGTCAAGGGCAAATCTGGAGGTGGGAGAAAATGTGGCCATTATAAGAAAATCCGGAATCAGTGCGACAGTTGTACCCACTGGACAGAAGCAGGAATGACTTGTTACATCAGAAAGAAAATAATGGGAAAAAAGGTCTTCTGGTTCAATAAATCAAAATGAAACACACTGGTTCCTTAGTCAGGGCTTGGAATTACATGGTTCTGAATAGGCTCAGTTCTAAAGGCTTTTGAAAATATCTGAAGGAATTTAATACTTTGGGTTAGGTCCCAAATAAATTCACTTGAAACAGGCTGCAGATCAGGCATTACAAAACCTGCCTGGTACAAGGGATTAAGCTTCTAGCTCAATATTCCAATGGGATATAATGCAGGATACTGTTAACAAAATACAGCTCTGCAAACCCCTTAAAAGCTTGCAGTGGCCCTCACGAGGCACTCAGCACATATGTTTCCACAGTCAATATTTTCTTGTAAAAGGAATTAAACTAAATTCAGTCAGTTAGCTCCAAGCAACTTTACCTTATCTCACATTAGGCAGGGTTGCACAAGCTCACTTAACTTGAGCAATATTGCAGAGAAGACAATGAAATTAAAAAAGTGAAAATACAGCAAAAAGGTGCATTTTTTTATTTATTTATTTTTTAAGAATCCCCTTCCCCGCCCCCATATTTGTACACATAAGTGTGTGTCCTCCATTCAGTGCCAGTGTCTGGTTCTGGGGGGAGGGGTTCCATTTCCACTTGTGATATATTACATGATTGATCGTTGACACTATTATTATTTACTCTGAACACCTACTACCTCTTTATGGTTTGAATAATCATTGCAATAGCTCTCAAATTGAACAGCCCCCTGGTCTGTTTTGGAACACTCTTAGACAACGTGGTATTTCCCTTCTCAAGCTGAAGTCACTGGCACTGCAACTGTTCCTAAAAATAATCTCTCAAAGCAGGCAACTCACTCTTTTTGAATCCATGACACAGGTTTTGTAATTCCTCTCTGATATGCTGGTTCATGCTACTAGGGTTTACTTTTAAAGCAAAACTATCACATTTTATCTACTCCTTTTTCTTTTCCTGTGTTTTGCTCCTATTTTAGACATGAGCTCTGAGAATATTATTAAGTCACACCCTCTCCCCCCAGAAGCCACTATCTGTATTAAATGTGCCAATGTAATCGCAAATATTTCTTACCTGGTCCAGTTTCACATGTTATAGGAAACTGTTCAAGGCATGGGCTTGACTGATTGGGATAAATCATTGTTTCTTGCACCCACCAGTATGGGCGATGGCCAAATAAAATCCTGACCAGAAAAAAAAAAAAGGCAGATACACAGTAAAAATATTTGTATGTGAGAAGGCCTCAGTAAAGCATGATAAATATTCTTACAAGGAATACAAGCAGCTATAATGCCAAAATCATTCTGTAATAGTTCTATATGATGTTCTTGTCTTATCAAAATGTCATTTCAAACATATGTTAAATATCTTCATTGTGAATTCCTGTTTTACAATTACAGGACAAAGTCTACTAGTACATTATTCAAGCAAGTTTTCTAAGCTTGAGGCACATATATTAACCATCATTAAAAATACTGTATTTTAAAATAAATCCAACTTCTTACCATTTAAATATGAGGTTGAACCAATCACCAATGACTGCCACCCATATCATTTTAGTACCAACCACTTGGTTGAGCTGAAACCAAAGAGGAAAATAAATTGAGAATATATTCCGGGGATCACCAATGTGTGACATAAAATTAAGCAAATCCTGGTAAGCCCTGTAGTCCCTCTGTAAATGCTGAATGATAAGCACGCCATTGCTATGAAGGAGATCCATCTTAATGGATTAAACTGTACTTGAAATAGTAAAGTTCCTTTAAACTTAGGTTTCCAATGATGAAGAATAAGAACCACGGAGGGGAGCTATTAAAAAATGAGAGCAGGTGATTGACGTTGCCTTTATATTGTATCAGCGCCGTGTACCCAGCCGTGCTGGAACACGTGGCTCCCAAACAGCAGGAAAGCACATGAGTCTGTTAGCACTGGAAAGCTTTTCTGTTTGCAGGTCGTAATTGGAGGAAGCTAAGTGAACTGCGTGCTGAGCAGCAGCAAATTGTGGGGAAAGTTTTGTGGAAACACAACGTGTAACTTATGCAATCCTCTCTATGAACAGTTGGAACATGTTTGCTTGGATTTTCTCACAGTTCATTTCTCCGCAGGATGGACATCAGTGATGTGTATACTTCGTTAAGTGTTGCCTGTACAAAGGATAGAAAGAATACACAATTAATTGGTCTTTGCAGAACTGTCATCAAAGCTGTACATTTCACTTCAAAATAGGTTGGCTACCATGCTGTAACTAATACTTTGCAGCCATGGAATATTTTCAGCCATGGAAAATAAAGCTAGCTGCCATATATCAACAATGCTGTTCAGATCTAGATTATTTTTTAAAGCATCAATATTCTCAAAGCACTGAAAAACAGTTGTTTCCTTTATACAAGAGGCCATGTTAATTCAGGGCAAAATGCAGATGAAACTTAGTCTACAAGTCACAGTATCACAGTACCAAGTCATCTCATTCAGTACTGTCATTCTTGCATGCTGCTTACACGATGCAAGTCATACACACCTCTGCTAGAAGAAGCTGAAGCCCAACCTCCTGCAGGCCCCCTTCTTGTTGCCCAGCCTGGCAGAAATTGACCTGCTGCGCAAACCAGAGCAAACCTGGGAGCAGATGATAAGGAGTATCCTTAAGCATTTATGAGTGAAACACTTAGGTTCTCCAGGGCAAACAGCCAAAGGACAACTGAGAGTCTCCCAGATAGCAGGATTTTAAGAGTATACAGCAAATAACCTATTAGCACATGAGGTTTACCAATATTAGTATTAATAACTGTAGCATAAGAAAAGCTTATGTTAGTTTGTGAGGCAGGTACATGAAAAATTCTTTTCCAGAGAAGATTAAACGGATACCAAGAGTCTGACGATACCATCATTTGATATCATTGGAGCAACAAGAAGAAAACTTCAGTTCTTTATCAGGCTTCAATATTCAGACATATTAATATCTTTTACTAAAGATTATCAATGTGTCTGCAACAATTAAAATCAGAAAAACAAAAGCAGCTGTATATGTGCACTGCTTTCTGCATGGCACTTTAACTATACAAGCTGTGGAGACAAAGATACAGACTACTTAACTGGTTTTGCTGAAGAGAGACTTAGCAGCTTAACCCAGCTTTATGATGTGTGGTCAGGGAAGTCACATGGAAACATTAAGCAGATTCAGCAAATAAGGCATGACAATCAAATGGACTTAGAAGACCTTTCTTCCTGACACAATCTCACATTTACTTCAGCTACTTGCATTTACTTTAGCTATTAATAGTCTGGTTTTAGAAACTTTTTAGCAGATTTTAATCCGATATATGTTTATTGCTACCCACTGCATTGAGCCAGGTAGAAAACCTTAGAGTTAAAAAGTGATTTAAAATTATATGCATTGTTTCTGAAGAACTGCTTTAACATTCTTGCACACATTGACTGAATTATTCACATCCACTGGTATCACCTGATTTCAAGGAAAACCCTTCCAACCCCCAAATTTCAGGATATTTCAACAATCAGTTTCTCCTAGCTTTTTAGCTACAAATATTTGGGAAGATTTGTTTTATGCTAACCAAAGCTCTACAGCTTATAGCACTGCAGGGCATCCAGCAAGGAAACTGTCATATAAATAAAAGAGATGGAATTTATTTTCTCTCTCCCAGTTCTTTCCCAAGGATGTACTTGTTTAGAAACCTCTCTCTCTCAAGTAACTTTTTATAACATATTACCAGAAAAAAAAGTCTTTTTGCCACATTTTCTGTCTGTAAAAGTATTTCTCCCTTAAAGATAAACAGTACTTAGCATAACAATTAAAAAAAAAAACAACACCTCACTTTTGTGCATGTTTGGGCTTAGTATGCAAAAATGTGAAGAATCTGAGGTTTTCTTCTGTTTATCAGTCTCGATTATAAAGAATAATTTGTGTAAATGTCAAGTCAGTTGGTGGCCGAGTAAGTCATCTTCTAGTACGCAGTTAAACCAGCAACTGTAATGATGTTAAGTCTAAATAACTATTGTTTCATTAGGGAAAATATTTTGCAATAAATAAGTTTCCCTCAAGAGTCAATTTAATCTCCTCAGGAGAGTCTACCAAGTAATAAAATAGATCACTCTACAGTCTCTCTTTAATGCCACCATTGATACTCAATAGTATCAGAAAAACTGACTCTCTGACACAGGATGTGCAGAACCATCACAGGAACTTTTTGCATGTTTTTTTATTTATAAATACAAATCCACTCACCCACGTTATCCACTGGGATAGTGCTGCACCTGCTCAGGCTAAACTCTTCTTTAGACAGAGCCACTCAGGCACACTTTGGTTCTCCAGAAACAGGTTAATATAACCTGTGAAGGTATGCCTTGGCAATGTTGCATTGAAGTAACCTCTTCTAGTTTAAATGCTAAAGGCTTTCTGCTACTGATTTTCTTTTTAAAGATCTTGCTGATGATTATCTTTCTGCTTATATAGAAAGCACCTTAGACATAATGAAGACTAACAGCAAACATAAACAATCTCCAGTTTTCTCCTAAGTTATTTCTGTTGCAAAAGCTCATATATCCACATTAAGACGTATCAGAGGAGTCATGTTAATAAAAGACGTTAAAAAAAACCCAACCAAATCCAAATCTACAAACAGAAAGCAGGAAGTTTTTGGAACAGGTAAACAGGTTTCTGTGACAGCAGGAGTTCAGGTGATGCTCTCACTGTGCCTGGAAGCACAATGGATTGTGCTTCATCTAAGAGCCTGTCAGCAACTGACACGCAAGTCATCTCTAGTCCTGCCTGTGATATTTCACAACCCACAAAAGTCTGAAACATTAAAGACCTTCCTAGCTCTAATAACCAAAGATGGCAAAATGTCTTGAAGTATTAAGTAACTTCTTTAAACTAACAAAAAAGAAATACTCCCTCAAAAGGCTTCCCCCTCCCTTTTTTATGAAAAGCATTGCAAAATGCTTCTGTAATGCACTTAGTATTTCAAACTTACTTGGGAGAATATATGAAATAAAATTATCTGCTGTATTTTAGTACTTTGAATTGTGAGGAAAAATAGTGCTCTGTACAAAATGGTCAGAATGTGCATGCTATTAAGTTTCTAAATCCAATTTTTGTTTTGATATTACAGAACCAAGGTTTGACCTTCACGTAATCAAATAAATTATTAGTGCAAAGCAAAAACCTCTAAAACACTACCTGTTCATTACTAAAAAGTTTTTAATTAATTGGTATTTTCTTGATGCATTTTGTTTCCCAAGGCATACAAAACCAGAGACTATCCAAAACTTTATATATGCTTGATAAAAATTCAGGCACAAGAATCATGCTGATGATCCACTGAAGGGAGGATAAACTGTTTACTTCTGCTTTACACCTACATATTAGAGCAAATATTACATAACGGGTATCAGATGTTATTAAGCAAATGTTTGCAAGGGAAGGAAAAGCCATCAAAGCAAACATTTTCTAAAACACTGTTAATGGAGGCCTATGTACCAGGCCGAACTTTCTGGTACATTATGCTTAGTTAATTGAACAATAACATTAATTTCCACATCAGTGTTTCCATTGGCACTGGAGCAGCAACAAGGATTAAGCAGCAATTTAGTAAGTTCACAAGCACACTGTATACAACAGCTGACAGCTATTTTGTTAGATTTGATTATTTTCCAAATGAAATACTGAGAAGATACATCTTAATTTTAGATTTAGGAAAAGAAGAACCTTTCAAGAAGCTCTTTCTTTCTTTGTTTCTACATTTCATTCCCTCAAGCGTTCCTCATTGGACCCAGGTGGCCATAGTTAAGGTAAGGCTTCTTTACGGTTGGACTGGCCAGTAGAGGTTTAGCAAATACTAACCTGAAACAGCTGCCTTCTGTTCTTCCATCTTAATCTAATCCTCCTAGTTACCACACTGTCACCATCCCTTGCTATAAAGTTCACTATGCAAATACAGGAAATTAACAAATCTTCTGTTTGCAATACAGTATCTGCCACACCTTAATACTTGCTTATATTTGTGTGTATCTGTATGCATAAGCATAAATGATACAAACAACGCATAGAACACAATTCTGGTATGTTCACAGAAAAGTCACATCTAAGGAATTCTAGTTACTATGACTTTTTAGAAATCACAGGCAACCTAGAGTTCCAACAGTGACTAACAATCCTTCAAGCTCCATAAACTGCAAGCAGAAATGGAGTTTGGACCCACAAGGGCAACACTGTATCTTTTTGGTTTTGTTCCTTTTTAGTTAACATCACTGCTTTATTGCCATTCTCTAATCCCTGAAATTAGCCTCATGCCAGCCTTAGCGCAGTGAGGTCAGAAACCTACCCAAAGAAGCTGCTGAGTCTGTTTATTAGCACCACCTCTTCAATTTTGTGTTCCCTTAGCAGTTTCCACTGAAGCTGCAGTAGCTCTCCAATCCTGAACTATAGTTCTCGGTTACCCTTTCACCCAGCTCTGGAACAGCCTCATATGGACTCTGAGGTAGCAATAAAATAAAGCAAAAATCCCGGTTGGCAGTAGCCTGCCCTTAAGCTTGACTATAGGTTCTCACTCTGCTGCTGAACTTGTACTCCAGACCTGAAGTTTAACTGAGTACCCCTGGGTTACAAAGACACCCCTGCACAGCGGGCACATGCACAAAAGGGTTACACAGTACAATTACAGTATCTGCAGCAAAGCTTTTAGCGCTAAAGAGGCCAAATTACTACGGAAGCTTCATACATCCATGACCACTCTGTGGCTTGCTAACAGGAATTGAGGGGAAAAAAAAAAATCAATCAGAACAAGCGACTGGGCTAGAGTTACTGCAAGGTTAGGCGCTAGTGTTTCTGATTACAGACCGTTCCTAATCGGACCTAACGGAGGATTTCAGCAGCATATGACCTGTGCTAGTTTAGGTCATGAGGCTGTATTTCTGTTTATGTATTACGTTCATGACTAAGTTACCCAAATACGTTCTGGGAATAAATGTAACGTTAGAAACAAGTTCTAACTTCACAGGAACGTAAAGAAGCTAACCTGCTCCCCGGTTCAAGCCTGACTTCGTTCAGTACGGAACCGTAACCCGCACAAACAGCACCAAGCTTTCCCCATTGACCGGCCTCGCTCCCCGCCGCGGCAGCCAGCACAACCGCCACCCTTCAGCAGTCCCTGAGAACACGTCTTAATCCAAACAGGAACTTCCCAGAGAAAGGTGGCCGACTTACAGCTGCTTCGCCTTTGCAGCACCAGCACCGACCCCCACCGCAAACCCCAAACGGCTCCATAGCCTAGCCGCACCGCGCCAGCCCTCTCTACTCGTCATCGCAGCTCCGCCTCTCTCTAGGATGGACCATTACCACAATAACTCCCAACACACCCTGCGCCTCCGGCCGAAACTAAGAGTAACTGAACCAATCAGCAGCCCGTTTGTTGCCAGGCGGGCAGAAGCGGTGCCCAGTTAGGAAGCAGCTATTGCGGAGGCGGGAAGGTGTTGGCGGTTTAAAAGCTGATGGTTACGGCGGCCTTGGTGTTCCGCCTTTCATGCAGTCTCAGTTCTCAGGCAGGGCTCAGCTCAATAGTGCACCGCCGTACTGCAGCACAGGGGCAGCTGCTGCTGTCAGCTCGTCGGACAGAGAAGGCGGTAAGCCCCGCGGGAGAACGGCGAAGGGTAGGAGTGCCCCTGTGGAGGCGAGGCGAGGCGTGGCGCGGTGCTGCCGGACCGCGGGAGCGGCTGCCGGTACCGCGACAATCCCGAACACAACGCAGTGCAGGGCCTACTCTTGACACGTCGCTGGTGGAGAAGCAGAAGAAACGCAGCTTCCACTGTTAACTGCTTATTATAAAGGTAACAACAAAAACATAGGGGAAGAGGCCGTGACAATCTGAAGAGATAAAACCAGTCCTGAAGGCTTATCCTGTAGTTGTAATCTTCTGCGATTGGCTTGGGTGTTCCGGTACTGTTATTTACTCACTGACGCGTTTGTTGTAGCACGATGGCCAACGTAAAGGGAGAAGATGAAATAGCTTTCTTCGAAAGAGAAATAGAAGAGTTTTGCACTGAATTACAAGGTATTGTGAGTGAACAGATCACACAGAGTCAAGCACTGAGAGATTCATGCAGGGAGTTCATAAAAACACTTTCAGGTAAAAAGGCTCTATGTTCCTCTTACCTCTGCTTTTTTTTCAAATTGTCATCATGCTTCCTCAGATAACTGAAATAATTTTTCATTGCAGAGAAATGGTCCAAGAAGCTGAAAGAAATGGACCTGATGATTGATAAGATTCAGGAGTACAGCAATGGTACTGTATGGTGTTTGATTCACTGTGTCTAATATTTCTAAACTTAACTTAATACAGCTGAATAATATGCTTAACTTCCCACTTTAAAAGGAAACAAACAACTTCAGAATGAAAGTAGAATTAAAAGCAAACATACTTGGTTGGTTACAGGATGTAAGTTGCAAGTCGAAAGCAATTTGTTGGAAAACTTCATTCCTGATGCAAATAAATAAAGGTCTAGTAGAAGTTTTATGTATACTGGTCTTGGTGCCTATGCATTTAAAACAACAAAGAATCAGAACTTGTTGATTGCAATAGGAAAAACAGGTTAAATTGCTTAGTAAAGTTAAATATTGTGAGGATTTTTTTTACACCTTTTTCCATGTTGGTAATAGAATATAGTCAGCCTATCAGTGTAGGACTAACTTCTTTGAATTTGTAGTTAAACCTCAGAACTCTACTATCAGTGTTTCTATTCCTCGCTTTCTGTCAGTTAGCCTGTGTACAGGATCCACAATCCTCATGCTTTGAAGATAATTATAATACTGGCACCAGAAACAAATTACATCCGACTGAAGTATTGGAGGAGCCCACTACTCAGTAGCTTCTCTTCTGAGTAACTTTCAGCTTTTATTTGATGCTTTTAGTATAATTATGGTGACTTCACTCTTCATCTGAGGTAGCATGCATTTAACTGACGTTTATTCAAATAAGTGATCTCAGACTACATTACTGAGTACTAAATATCAGGGATCTAATTACTCAACTGTATATGTTCATATTTACTTGCCTCCTTTTAGAGATGCTCCAGTTGAGCGAATGCATATCGGAAAATGAAGGGCGCTTGACAGAAATAAAATCTATGCTTAATCAAGAAAAGCAGCAAAACAAGGACTTGACTGACAGCATCCAAGAGCTTAAAGAACAGATGAAGAAGGAAAGTAAGCAAGCAAAAGATAAATACATTTTCTTGATTAGAGAAGGAATTGTTTTCAACACTTGTTCTTGATAGGTTTTTCTACTGTTTCAAATCTTTTTTAATGTGCTTGTTTCACATTTACTTTGGTATTTATGGTGGCTTTTAAAATTCTACCAATAGCTTCTAATCCCAAAAGCATTGAAGAGAGAAAAGAACAACTATGCAAGCTGAAAACATTCTACGAAGAGAGGCTTGGACTGGAGATACGCAGAACGCACAGTAAGTTTCTATGTGCAGTGATACAATTTGGTTAATGTTGGATTGTGCAGTGAAAACTATCCTAGCTTAGACAACTGAAGAGTTGTCTTAGTCCAGGTATTACCACTGGCTCTCAAATGGCAAAATACAGTATGTTAAAATGCATTTGTCTTTCAGAGAGACTCGGGTTGCTTAACTTGTATGTGTTCTACAAACATCAATTGAAATTATAGCTTCACATCATGATTTTTTTTAGTCATCATTGTGACTCTCCAGCAGAGGTTAATGGTGTTTGTATTTGCTTTAGATGAACAATTACAGTTTATATTCAGACACATTGACCACAAAGATCCTGACAAACCATATGTGTGTAACTTTTCCATAAATGAACAAGGAGATTATGAAGGTATGTGAATTTTAATTGTTTAAGCAGATTCTGATGCCCCTATTTGGAAAAAAGGGTGGGTGGGAGGGGAATAAAGTGCCATTTAGTTGTAGCCTTTATCTTCCAATTTCTGAGTGATAAATTTAGCAATAGTACTATTTCTTTTTAATGTATCTTCTCTTGTTAGTGTGTATGAAAATACAACTGCTTCACTCCCCTCCAATTGTGGAGTCACTGTTTACTCTTTGTCAAGCAAAGCAGGAGAGAGATGCACAGAGAAACAGATGTCAGTTGTAGTCTTGCTTCTTCCCTTAATGCTAAAGTGAGTGTTTATGCTGACAGGCATAGTTCAAGTTGGTCTAGAAGGCAGGAGAAACTACGTTCCCTGTTAGCTGAGGGGAGCCCTTACAGTTGTTTGATGTAGGAGAAAGATTAAAACTTGAAATCCACCATTCCCCCTCTGTAAGGGGGCCTTTTAGCTCTTAAAGCTGTTTTTGCAACATGGATCTTACTTCAGTTATGAGTAACAGTAGCAGGAATTTCAGTACTGTGCTGAGTAGTGCCTAGACAAATAGTACTGTTGCTTTGCTATGCCCTGGACTGTATAGATTTCTGGTTATATTAATTCAAGTCTAAACTGTGATGAAGTTAAAAGTTTATCACATGCTGGGCTACACACGTTTCCAATCTGCCTTCCCGCAGAGCAACAAAAATGTTTAGGAATGTGTTTCAATTTTTGAGCAGGCTATGGATTACTGGGAATTGCTTTAACAATTCAAGCAAGAGCATGGCACTGGATGGGAGGCTTAGAAATAAAAAAAAAAATAATGTGTGGTGTTTGAGGCTTAGTCTGCTGAAAGAAAATGATTTAATGGGCTAATAAGGAAGCTAAAAATACAAAAATAAACTGCTTTTGTATTTCATAGGTGTGGAAAAACAGTAATACAGATACTTCTTTTTTTTATAGTAGTCTAATCTTTGGAAATTCATGTTGTTTTAGTGACTTCCTGTAATCCTCCTCTGGACTGTATTGCAGAGCTCCAGGTCAAAGTGAGAGAAACTAACAATTTTTCTGCAATGGTTGCCAACATCAGAAAAGCTTTTGTTGCTTTATCTTGTAAACAGTCTACATAAACCAAGCATATATCTCTCTAGATGTACAGCAGTCTTTTCTTCCTCTATCGTGAAAGCATATCATTACTTGTGTCTAATTTCTCAATAAAAAATAATGAAAATGGTATTTTAGTCCACTATTATGGAGAGACATGTTGGATCATTCTTTGAATAACAGTATAGTTATTTGCCTTACTGAATGGCTCCAGTCATGTATGTTTTGATTCAGTAGCAAATAATGATGTAATGACCTCATTTAAGCTAACCCAGGAAGACATTAAAAAGTATTTTCTGTAATATGTGCATTAAAAGCGTCTTTCAGGTTTGTATGTGGCTGGATAGGCCTGAAACCTACCAAAACGATGCAGTGGAGCTCAGCCATTAGTTCAGTTACCTGTGTCGCAGGTAGCTAACTTAAATTTTACCATCTTGTACTCTCCAATGTTACAGCTCATTTTCATGTATGTAAATCATGGTTTTTATTTTTTTGTCTGTCAAGCTATATATTTTATTGTGTATTCTTGTCTGGGTGCCTGTTTATGTTTTAGTAACAGAACCATTTGATGTACATGCTATTCTTGAGGAAAAAAACCCACCTAGCTGGGCAGAAGAGCTAGCCTGAAACTTCAGCTGCAGTGGCAAAGTAACACTCATAAGATTACCAGCCCTAGCATGTTTTAGAATAGACTATTCATTTTCCTTTACATAAAGCATGTTGCAGTGACAGACTATTGTCATCGCAAATCTTAAGGCAAAACCTGAAGTATAAAATATAGTAGTTACAAATAGATGCATGCTTCTTGCAGCTTACAAAGAAGAGTATTACTGCCATAGTACTCAGCTTTGATTAGAACTGTTCTTTTTCTATTTTCTTTGTATAGCTTTTTCCTTTCCACAGTTAAATAGATAACTGCAACATGAAAGGAAACTACTCTTAAATTGGTAATACAACAGTTCAAATAAAATCTTACTAAAGTCAGTACTGAAAATTATAGTGAAGTAGAAGACCACTTAAATGGAAAACTAATGATGCAAAGAGTTAAAAATATCCAACCCATAGAAGATCCTGTGAAAAAGTACTTAAATTCTAGCACTTTTTAAATTAAAATAACTCTTAAAATATTGAAACACACCCTGAGTAACAAATACAAATGCTCAGGCTTACTGCCATTTTGTTTTCTTGTTCATCCCAGGCATGAGTCTTGGTTTATTGATTCTAACAAAATTACTCTGCCAAGACTGCTATGTACAGAACATAAACTATCCGACAACCACTGCACTGGAATTTACATTCCTAGGGAGTATTTGCTAGAAAAGATAGTGTGCCTGGTTGCAACTATTCTGTGCATATGCCAAAGGCAAGAAATAAAATCTGAAATGTTTATTGTGTGTAGTTTAAATGTATGCAACTTCCTTGGAATTTGAACAGTAAACCTGCTTATGTTTGCTTAGAGATGCAGCTATACAGATAGATACAGTTATTGGGACCCCAAAGTACTGATTAGCAAACAAATACCAACTGCAATGCCCCAAAGAGCATATGGGAAAGCTCTTGCACAAAAAAGGAATATGCAGCTTAGGACCATGACACACCATCAACCAGCCCCCTCCAATTGGTGCTAGCGCTCTATCAGCAGGATAAGGTTTATCTTGAGGCAGTCATCGATTTTAGTCAAGGTCAGTAAAGGCTTTTTTCATAAATCAGTTTATCCATTGAACATTGCTCTCCCTTTCAAACTGCTGATCTGTACTTAGGTCAAGCCTGAAGTGTGTGGGCCATCAACTAATGCTGCCCATACAGAAAACTGCTGTACTTACTGGTGCTCAGCACCTCAGCAAATTTGTCTTGAAACATAATGTAAACAAATAAAAGTTTGAATTTATTAAATATTGGCAGTACACCCTGAAATAACATTAATAATGTATGTATTAAGTGAATTTAATCACAATTGCTGTTTGTATGCTAGCCAGAGTCCTTATGGCTAACCAAACAGTTGTTACATACCTACTCAACCAAGAGTGGAGGTGGCTAAGCGGAGTTTGTTGACATTCTTCCTAAATGCTGTTGGATGTTGCTAGATGTATTTTGAAAAGCAAACAAACAAGTATTGGCTACACTGGTGAAAATTAAGAAAGACATAGAACTTACGCTGTGCTTCTGTCATATTCCAATTGTGCGATGTTACAGTCTTCTCTAATGCTCCAATAAACTATTAATTTATTCAATACCTTGAAATTGTCTAAATTAGTCCTGTAATTGCAACACTCAAACCACTGAACTCAGTTGTGAGTGATTTATAACTTTTTTAAAGCCCTGCTGAACCCAGTACAACAAACACATGCACACATCAATCACTTGGTCTCACAGGCAGATTACAGTGCATTTTTTAACAGTATGAATAAACTATACTAAATAATTATGGTAATACTCTTACCTTTTTGAAAGCGATAGTTGTAATCGAATTACATCAGGTTTTACTGCTGAAACAGGATCGTATGCCTGAAGGACTGGGGGTAATGACTCATTGCCAGACAGTGAGAGTCCATCTTTCTGTCCTTTATTATCCTGCATCACTAACAATTATACACAAAGAACCCTTTGAGTCTTGAGTTTAGAAACAAGTTGTTCCAGCAGAAGCACAGGCAATAAAGCCTGAGTTCCTACAGATCTGTGGTTTTGTCCTTCAATGGTTCCATTCTCTTCACTGCAATATCCCAGCTCTTCTTTACAGTCTCCCTCATGGATGAGAGCCAGTGCCACTGCTGAGTTAATGCTAGTTTAGTCTCTGCTTGGCTGCTGCTAAAGCCTACACTTCTTCCAGTACGGATCACTGATTTGTGCTTCTCCCTTTTACCTGGATTTTACCTCTTTTTCAAATTTGGGCTAACTGAGCAACAGGTTCAGAAGTTGTGAGGGAGACTGACAACACTAAAAATAGTATTTAATCATAGAATGGTCAGAAAAGACCTTAAAGATCAACTAGTTCCAACCCATGCAAATGTGTAGTAGGTTTTTGTGTGACCTTATGTATATGTTAAGGTGGCTATGCACTGAAACGATGAACTGAAAGAAGATAAAATTAGTGTTAATTTGATTTCCTTTCTCTTCAGTCACAGCATGTTGAACAATGCTAACTGCTGTTGACATGCCTCATTTGTGACTGTTAAATGGACAATTCTCTACATGGAAACATGTTCTTTGACTGACTTGCCTCAATGGATTCTTTTGCACTGGCTACTGGATCATGGGCTCAGTTCTTCACTCCCCAGTATCTTCTGCACCACAGCTCCAGCTGGACTAACTGGCTTGACAGAGAAATAGTACTGTTGAATGAACACCAGTTATACATCATTATTGTTTTGAGTTAAAAGCATGCTACACTTATGTTACACTAATGGCATCTATCATAAAGGATTCCAGGCATTTAAGAGCAGACTGCATGCATGAACTTTTTGGCTAAGTAGGTAAAAGTGGTAACAGTGGTGACCTCAGGGGTGGTAGATATATTGTCCAAGTTAAAGCACAATACTTTCACATACATGTTTATCTGATAGATTAAAGATAAAATATGCACGTAACTAATACTTAACTTTCCAAATGAAGCTAACAAGATAAACTTGCTTGTCTAACTCTCTGCCTAACACAGCCCCATTAATGGAAAAATAATGCATCAGATTGGTAATTGTATTCTTTTAACATTAGTCTTCAGTATCCGCATGACTTACTAGCCTGCATTTTCCTCTACTCAGTGCAAAGGCAGACAAGTCATCTGGTAAAATCATGTTTCTGAAGGAAAGAGGGAATACCTCTTCTGATATGCAATCCTCAGTGGTATCAACTGTAATTCTGCAGCAATTACCTGTCATTTTAGGCTCCAGACTTCTCTAAGGATCACCCATAATTCTGAAAAGTCTGCTTGGGACTGTATTACAGTAGGGACCACTTTTGCAAAGTAAGTACTCTGCTAATGGCATCACAATGAATCAAAATACCAAATTTACAGCCAATGCAATTTCTCATATAGTTTACATGAGAAAGCTGGTTTGCTTTCCTCAGCTGCTCCTGCTGAAGTTTCTCTCAACTATCATCTCTCAACTGTATCGTCTGGTGCAGAATAAGCATTAAAATTTTTCATCCAATCTTGCTTTTGATCATGCGTTAATCCTATCGTGGTGTCAGCTGATGTCATTGTTATCAACCCATTTTTCCTCTCCTGAATCATGTAGTTTGCATTTTATAGTAGCTACCTGTCAAATCTTACAGATGAGTTCTTATATAAGAATTCTCCCATGCAAAATAGCTTGTTTGTGCTGGATAATTGGACTGGTTACTAGAGTAACGCAGCCCATCATATCTTAACTATGAGAAGTATCAATGATGCTCATGCTCTTTCTTTGGTGGAAGCTGCTTCTAGTCTGAACAGCAGTCCTGGCTCCTTTTTCCATTCAGCCGGTCCAGGGGGTACAACTTGGGTCATCACTTCCACAACATTGCTGAAGGACCAAACGTTGGACCTTTAAGCAATCTGGACTACTAATGTGCAAATCCTTTTCTGGAGCTCACATATGGTTTAGGTTGTTCCATAAAATAACAGCTGTGGGCACTCATCTCACACAGAGATTGTTCAGTGAGAAACTGCATATAAAAATGAGATACACTAACATCTACTATGGCTGATTTAAGTTCAAATTAAAACTAGAAGAGAGACTACACAAATATAACCGTAAAATAGCAAGCCTCTTTGGTAAAAAGCAGCTCTTTCAAGGATACTTTAGGAGAGCAACAGTAATTCAAATCACTATTACTGGGATTTAAAAGGGGAGGTTATCTTTAAAAGAAGCTCAGACACAGGACAGAAAGTTGCTAGTTAGGTTAATGCAGGAGGGATCTGATGCAATTTTATTTACAGAAGGTTCACATTCCATCTTTGAATTTTAGAATGATTTTTTTTATGTGGGGAGATTACATAAAGTTGCCTAAATATAGCAAAAATGCTACTGTTATGCAGTTGTACAGGAGCCTTGCTCAGTTCCATTTTGGAAGGTGTGAAAAATAACCTGTGTCGTATTTTCTACACTTTGATCGGAGGTACAGTGCTGTTTTTCAGATGTTTAGGAAAGGGTATTAATTTGGGAATATAAATATATGTTGCCAGCAAGCAGCATTAAAAAGTACATTACCTTTTCATCTTACTGGTGAACTATAGCACTAACATTGTAAGTTGATCATGCTGCTCTTGCAGGTAAAACTACAAGAATCAACTGTGTTGCAATATCTAATTTTATATTGCACTTTCAAGTGACTAAAAGCTGATGGTGCTGTGTCACATCTAAACAATTGTATTTGAAAGTCAGAACCTTACAAACACCTCAGTGTTGCACACAACTCTGCATTCAGGCAATCCCTCTACAAGAATCATCAATGGTTTTGCAGACTCAGGGCTGAAGACTGGTATAAAACAGTTTCCTTAAGTGTATTTTATCCTATAGTGATAAAGCTGCCTTCTAAGCTACTAGCTGGAAGGTGCATGAGCCTTATCCTTGCTCCCTGCAAGAGAGCCTCCTGTGGGCACTGTTGTCTTCTATTGGCAAAGCTCTGCACAGATGAGCCTGGCATGGCACACACTTTAAGTATACCATTATTCTGCCTAGTTAATGAATACTTACCATTCTATCAATTTGCTTTTCACAGATAGGTTTTGGATTATTGGAATTCACTTTTCACAGAACTGTAATCTCTGGATTTTATAGCCTACAAGGAAGGGCAGCAACAGGTAAGAAGTCTAGACATGGCATGTTTGCCTAGTGTGCATTCCAGCCTCACACCTATTCCACATACCAAAGTATATTCAGCATCACCCATACTTTCTGTGTTGACATTCTAAAATTCCCCAGCATGAGAACTCTGTGGAAAACAATCTACAACAACCATACGACAACCACCCTGCACTCTTCTATACCTGAGCACAAATTGGCATCCTGCTCTGTGAAATCCACTGAAGAAGGTAAGCCAATGACAAAGGCAGGCAGTGTAAAATCTGTCAAGGGACAGGACTAACATCCTGCAGAACAGGGCACAAAGGTGACCAAAAAACACAGCAGCAATTGTGGAAACAGCAACCCTTCACCCACACTAGCAGAGCCAGGACTAACAGTATGGAATGAGAATCCCTCCTACACAATCCCAGCCTCTGTTCATCACAGCATGAGGAGCTACCGTGCCATATGGCAATTTGCCCATCTGGCACAGTTAAAACATTTGGATTCCTTCCACTCACCTTCTGTACCACAGTAGACTGTGCCATCACCTTTTAGCTCTTCTAAAGCAGCTCAGACCACCTGTCGTCATCTTCTAAGAGCCACTGTTTCTTGTACAGAGGGACCTTAACAGACTTAAAGGCAGTACATCAAAAAATTCTTGCTCTTTTTCACATTATCCCAAGCCATCTTCTGTACACAGTGGTTTTCCCTGTGGTACATAAGTCGAGGGGTATATGCGGAATAGGAAGCAAAAGACATTACTACATAATTAAATCTCATCATGTATCTCTTCAATACAGAATTTAAATGCCATATTAAATGCACTACAAGCTTCTCTCTATATACTATGATTGAGACATATTAATAACTAATTAGTTTTTAAACACAATTCAAATGCCCAGGTTTACTTCTCTTCAGAACAAAACTTCAGCTGATGAGTGGAGATTCTTACATTATCAGTATTTGCTTTATGAGAACTGTTGCATCAATTTTCTGCTGAAGCTGCAGGAATGTTTTAATGCATCCCATTTCTAAGTGCTTCCTTCATCATCTCTGAATGCTGCATCAGAGCCCTACTGACAATCGTATTTTGTAGGCTTTACTTTGGCAAGTGTACGAAAGCAATTCCAGCTCAGTGCATTGCTACACATGGATAGCTCCTTGTTTATAAAAAATACAAAGCAAAACCTGTATTCCTTTTCATAGTAATGAAAAAACATAGAATCCTATCATAATTAAGCAAGCAGATCTGGTCTACTCTAATAGAAGCAGTCTGAAAGATGCAGCTCTCTTGGCAAAATCAAGAGCTGCAGCTTTTCCTTAGGAGAACCACTACAAGAGTGGCCCTCTTCTCTCGCTTCCAGAAGTGATTAATAGGTGCTGCTTTGCAGATGGAAGTTTAGCCAGAAACATCTAAACGAACATTTACTTTTAAGAAACTCTGACCACTCTGTAACACCTACTGTTACAGTTTTATATAAGAAATAACACAAAATACTGCAGTGACTAACTCAGACATACGTGGATCTGCTCCAAAAGTGCTGGAGTCTGCAATGTGGATAACAATCTTTCAGCTACAGCAAAGGAAAACATTGTTTGAATTTCATAGAAATAAGAAAACTGACACTACATTCCTAATACTTATGTTTATTATGAAAGTGTCTCCAAATAAAAATAGCCCACAATACTGATTGGTTCCAGATATTTCATGAGGAATCATTATTTTCCATATTTAAAAAACCAAACCAAACCGAGTTAAACACAAAATAACTCCCAAAGTTCTACACAACAGCTATACATGAAAGGACTTCTAGTTAGCACATCACTGTGTCTGGGACACTTGAATTCCCATTCACTACATTTCTGAAAGAGTTGCTCAAGCACAGGATTGTCATGAAAACACAGGTGAAATACTGTCATCTGCCTCACCCTGACTTGCAACAGGCAGTCAACATGCACAGTATGGTATGAGAGCTCATGTATAAAAGTTAAAACCCTGGACTGCAGGAAGCTGAAGCTCAACAGAAGCCAGAAAATGTGTTTCATTTCACAGATCATTTTAGGTCACGTGAGACAGTAATTTTTATCTTTTGTCTGACATGTGTAATCATTGACACAGCTCCAAAACATAATTTCATCATTTTTCCTCGTTTTTTTTTTTTAAAGCTATTTCAAAGACTGAGAGTTCCGTGCAGACACAAACTCTGTGTTTTCATTGCAACTACAATCAGAAACCTTTACAATTTGAAGGTCATACACCTACACCTCTTTTCCAAACTTCCATAAGTGCTTTTCCAAAAGAAAAGAAAAAACGAATAAGGTTGTCTTACTGAAGCTCCCATTAGGTCCCTGTTCCAAATCAAAACCAGTCAGAACAAGTAATACAAACTGGTTTTAATCTATGGTTTGAAGGCAACTGTAGTTTGCAGAACAGTGCACTTAGGCCTAATAGGGTCTACATTACAGGAAGGGTAAAAAGTATTTGATAGCTCCTCTTGCACAAATGTCACAAGTAGACAACAAGAGACATACAAAAAAGAATTGTAGCAAAGAGATTAAAAAATACCAAAGCATCAACTGTAGAAAATAGTGGCAGCCCGTATTTCTCTGACAATACAGAAGGCTGCAGTAATGAGAAGATGAATGAAACAGGCATTAGGCTTCCTACTAGAATACCCCGTATAAAACACAAACGGTGTCTAAATGAACCAGTGATGGTCATCACTGACATTTACTGCAGGGTAACAGCTTTCGCCCCTGTGTCCTGTTCAGAACCAGAAAGTGATTTGCACCTGAAACAGATTTAAGACAAGAATCACTTCACAGTAAGCAAAGCTTTAGTGCACCTACTTGCACCTCAGAAAAAGGATTTGGCATTGATGGTTGCACAGATTGGTCACAGGCTGAGACAGAAACATGTGAAGCTGTTACACCTGTTCCAATTCTGCTGGAATAATTAAATAACACACAGAAAAAACCTACAAAACGGCAACAAGGAAAGAGCACAGGACACTTTGGTATTTTAGAACTAGCACTATTTAACATTGATCAAGATCCAAAAGACTCCAATGTCCACCCTTGTTGTTTGATCACATATTCCTACCATTTTCTGCAATGTTTGTTTTTAGCTTTTACGAAAACCAAAACAACAACAAAACCCAAAACAAACCCCAAACCACCAAAACCTCATTTTTCTTTTTTTGGGGGGGGAGAGATACAAAATATTCCAATATGGGAAATACTAAACAAAGGGAGACTTGAATCTTACTTTATTCTGGGCTGGTTAGGGAGAGTTGACAAATTCTTACTATTTGCTAATAAACTCTACATATCATGTCTTACTTTTTCTACTTCAACATCTCAACCACTGTATCATGTACTGGACTATTAAAAGGGAGCATAGAATTTGAAGACAAATAGGTTATAGAATAAACCCCCTCATTTCTAAAACGACTAAAATGACAATTCTACAAAAGGTACAAATACACAGAACCTTTTAAGATCTTGCATTTAACATGAACCATCACAGTAATTTCAATCAATTGCCTGGAATACATGTAATTATCCTCTAAATACTTGATGGCCTCCAAAAGCACCTTGCAAAGCTCTTCGGCAAAGAAGCACATTCAACTGAAAAAGGAAATAGTTGCACAACATTCTCTCTGCAGACTGGAAGATGATACCAAAGTTTTGACATCTATTGGTTAAAACAATGAATTGAAACACACTGCCACTTATGATCACTACAACACTTGGTCCTTCCTACTGGGAAAAAAAAAAAAGTGTGATTTTTAATATTCATAAGCCCCCCTGCAGCTTGAAAGTTTAGTGAAGTTTAGTGCTTCCTCACTCTCATCCCATTTCCCCAAATGTGCTTGAATCTCCCACCTCACCTATTTTCCAGACATACCTGTATTAGTTTATTCTAGGCTGCTAAGAATGGACTCCGAAAAGCCAGGTTTCTAGGAGATAAGTCACTGGGAGTCAGATGAACCATGGCAACTGTATACATGCTTTAATGCATCATAAATGCAACTGAATTTAAACCTCAAATAAAGAGTTTCAGTTCAAGTTGTACTATGTAACAGCGAGGACACACTAAAAGCATATGTAGCCAGCAATGGTAAATCATCTCAAGGGTTGTAGCCTTGACTGCACATCTGAATCGACACTATAGAGCACAGCTGGGGAGGACTGAGAGGGACCAAAGGTCTTGTGCCTCTTGCACACAGACTGTAATTGGGAACTGCTCTCTGCCCTGGTATAAACAACATGGTAGCACTATGTATTGTATGTTGTCTAAGTTGATACTTCAGAACAATATTCTATCCCCATGTAAGACAAAATATTTTGCCAGAATGCCATTTTTGTAACCAGTTTGCAGAAGGGAAATGGTCCAGTGGAATTAGTAATCAACATCATGAAAGAGGTGTGTTTAAACTGCTATTCTCAATTACTCTCTTAGCAGGTCATATTTCAGAAATTATAATGTTCATCCACTAATATCCCAGGATGGTTTTGGTTTAAAATCTTGGTATCATCTTGACAATTAGGAAACAACTGCCACTTTAAATACTTTCCATGACAATCAGTGTATTTTCACATGTATAACCTGCCCTGCAGAGATGAGAAAAAAAATAGACGCAGAGAAACTTCTGGGGTAGACGATTTAAGAGCCCCTTGCTCAGTCAGATATATAAGCTATGCAACTGTTGAATTTCAAGTTTACCTGGCTTTTTCAAAAGATGCTCTGTAGGAAGTAAAACTGACAGCTCTTCTTCCATGATTTACAACTTCTCAGGTTTTTTATCTTTATCTCCACCTAAGTGTAGGTACATTTTTCATTCATGCCATTCTGCCCTTACTTTTAGCACATTTTTGGTAACACACGAGGTCCCTATGGATAATAGAGGTTTCAGTAATATTCAAGAGTGACAAATCTCAGTTTTTCAAAAGCAAGAAGTGGCAACACAACTTTCTTCAATGGAGTTGTACAAAACAGAGCCTTCAAACATGTTTTATGGCATCAGAAACCATCTTCATTTTGCTATTTGCATAGGTGGAAGGAATCAGAAAGATATCCTGTCTTAGACTTCCAGCTGAACACAGCACTCCAATCCCTTTGTATATAGAAGACACATTATTACACATTAATGTTACATTTATTTCCTTCCTTTTTTTAATTTTTTTTTAATATATATACAGTCTTTGGTCTGTAAGCACATTGGTTCTGTGTGCACATACACAATACTGTTGAACAGTAGGTTGCATAGAGTCTGTTACCCAAGAACCTCACCTACTTTTGGCACTGCTGTCACAAATCCCAGAAAAGCGTCCTGCAAGATTTGCAGGATCCTTAGCATCCTACATCAAACTTTGATCTAGAGACTGGAAGAAGTGTGTATATAATGTTTAAAAAGACGTTTATTTTGGGTGTTAGTTTGTCTTTTTTGGGACACAGTTTGTAGATCTTGGATGAAAAAGGAGTGCAAAATTATTTTACAGACACCCTTATTTTACCTGTAGAGGTGATGAAATTCTGCTGAGTGTTCAAAGTTTGCTGTGATTTACGTTAAGTGAATTTTGCTCAAATTTCCACGAATTTAGACTAAACTACTTCCAGTAATGTATGACATTCTGCCTTCTCTCTCGTTACCCTACCAAGAAAGTGATGTAATAACAAGAACGATACCTAGACTGAACTGTGTCCAAGGAAGCAATGAACCTGTCATCTGCTGGTTTTTCTATTACACCCTTGCTCTCATCCATCTGAACATGCAAGAACAGTTACAGGAGTGAGGTCTAGATTCACAGTGGTGCACTTGAACAAACAACTTTCAACATGGAATCTCTGCAAAAAGACACTAATATCTGCAGAGGTGAAAAAACATAAGGGAAAAAAAAGGAAGAAAAAAAAGAAGAAAGTGAGAATGAGTTTATCCTAACTGTTGACATCAATGCTTTTGGGCTTGCACAATAAATCAAGTCTACTTCTAATGCAATTAACCACCAAACTGAATTTTAAATTATGCTAAAATAATATCCTACAATTACCACAGTTTTTCTTCCCCAAATTGCTAATTGACCACATTACCTACTACTTAATATATCAATCAAGTGTTCAAAAACTTTATGTTGGAGGAACGGCCACTGAGATTTGATAGGCAATTTCAATACCAGCACTTTTAAACACAAAGATAGCAAAAATATCTGAAGCAGATCTAGAATATATAAAGCTATGTTCTATCTTACTGTAAGTAACAAATCAAGCAACTATTACTTATAGCAGACTTGGCAAAAGCAACAGGGATGCACAGAAGAGATCTGAGCGTAATGCTCTTTACTACTGAGAATCCCAAGAGATAAAGTTTGAGAATGGATATTCCTTTTTGTCCAGAAGTTCCCAAAAGAATACAAAATAAATAATATTTCAAAGACAGTACAAGTGAAAATACTGCTCCCATTGTGTCAGTTACATACACATACAGCATGCCTACGTATACAGAATGGCGTGTTGTCTTCATTCACAAACAGGAAATATGGCAGTGCGCTACCAGAATGCTTTGATATTCCTAATTTTTTCTGATGCTGAGATATATGAAGAAACCGCATTCACAACTTATAATTTACTTCCAGTAGCAAAAAGTTCTTTCTGTTCGTGTCTCATGATTGAACTCAAGGATTAATGCTCCTCTGAGCAAGTGCCACCAGTGAGATATCCGTTTGTACCATTGGCACCGCTGGTCCCATTAGTGGAGATAGTGCTGTGTGGGGTCTTTGAACGAGGTACTGTTTCTTCCTCATCTGAGCTTGACTCAATGTCACTTCGGTCATCCTTTGCTACCTGTAGAATTTGTCAAAGAAGCAAGGAGTAGGTCACTGTAAGGAAACAACTGAGCTCTCTTGTTCAAGAGAATCTGGGAATTCAAACATTTTTCAATTTGAGCTTTGAAGGCAATCTCAACTTTGATGCACTTCTCTGCGTTTGCCTGGCTGGACTCACTTCATACACAGATGCCTGCACACACATATGCTATATGCAAAGGCAGAGTGAGAACTTTGCACTGGTGCAGTAAGTCCCAGCGAGGACACAGCGCTCAAGGAAAAGGCTTTTGAACAAGCTGAAGTAACCAACAATCCAAGCTCCTAAGTTCAATCTAGCCCTTGTCTCTCTGCCCTTCTATTACAACTTTATTTCTGGTTCTTTCTCTGGGGTGCTTCTTTTTGCCCTGGTACTAAGAAATATTAAACTCAACTTCCTCCTTGTCACCTCCCAGCTCATTCTCTAGAGGCCACATGGCTCCAGGAAACAGTGCTACAGGTGGCAGTAGGAGACGGGAATACTGGTTGAAACATAACCCACCACACCAGGTAACTGCAGTCTCCAACTTCAGGCAAGTGGTAAGAAGGGGGCTTGGAAAACATGGACATAACATAGTCCACTTCAGTCCCTATCACAGGAACCACAAACATACTTGAGCAGTGTAACTGACTGCCCCATCATGTGACTGGAAAACTGCATCAGAAACAGACTGACCTTAATTGCTAGGGATTTCCTGCTACTTTCCAGCTGACTTCTTTCCTGCCAGTTTATACCCATTTACTAGATGAATGCTGTTCCTTAGGTTGAGTCCACTCTCCAACTTTGTCAAGCTCTTTGAAGGTCACAGAGGAAGTTCACTCAGTTTGAGAGATGAGTCCCTTTCGAATCCCTGAGGTGACTTTGCTTCACCCCATTCAGTCAGAGGCACCCAAAACAAGCAAAAACATGAGGGAGCCAACAACAGTAAAGTTAAAGAGAGCTAACGGGGCAACAGAAAATAAAATCCTGCAAACAAAAGGCCCTGCCCCCTGCCTGCCCTGTTTTTAATGTGATGTTTTCCCCAGGGAGGTAACAGTGGCACTGCCAACCTATAAGATTATCAGATAACTCAGGTCAGAAGAGACCTCAGAAAGTCTGTGCCCAGCATCCTGCTCAAAGTAGGGTCAGCTGTGGAGTCAGGTACCATTACCCAGATCTTCACCCAGCCTGATCTTGAAAAACCTGTTAAGAGTGCGTCAGATGAACTAAAAAAACCCCAACATAAATGGAAAGAGGCCTAAAGTCTAAGCTACAAGCAGCATTAAAAATGCAGCTATCCATGCCTGCTTCTACCCGTCTGTATAGCTGAGCTTCTAATTCATTCTGAATTTGTTCACATCCATGCTCTGCCAGTTGCCACAATGGGCAATTACAACTGATTTTAGCAAATGGACATAAAGGGGGCAAAACACACAGCAAGTCTTTTTCCCAAAGAAATCAAACCTCTTAAAAGAACAGGGCCACTGCACGTAATTTTTTCTTACAGTAATCCTCCTCTACTCCTGAAAGCCCTCGTGACAATTCTGCTCTCCAGCTCTCACCTCAGAAACAGCTCTTTGCTTTGGGGTTCCCAATGTATCCCTGCAATATTGTAACGCCTGAGTGACACTGTTCTGCTTGGGAACAGAGAAAAAAGGAGCACAGAGTTCCGTATCTCTCCTAACAAGTAGTTTTTAATGTCAATGTCTAGCAAGTCTGAAATTCTGGTAATATGAAACTACATTTCAGCTGGAGATCAGAAATTTGATTCCACACTTACAAAGCTTCAATTAACAGATTACTTCAGTCTCTTTCGTATAAAGGGACTTCAATATTGAAACTGTTGGGGATATACAAATACACTGATAATTATACTTTTATCAGACAGAAGAGAATGGGCTGAGTACAGGGTACTGAGTGTTGGGGCAACACATATGCAAGAAGTAAAAATGGATCAGCATGAGGGCAGACCAGATGACTGAAAAATTCTGTGTCAATCTTAAATTCTCTTAATATATCAGATTCACTGCCAATTCTTCTGCTAAGGTTCTGCCCTAAAGCCAAACAATCCAAAGAAGATTCTATGCTGCAGCCACTTCTTTTAAGTATCTGATCCGCTCTCCTTACTTTTAAAATGCAGCAACACACCAGGGTCTTTGGGCCTAAAACCTGGTGCGAATGCAACACATCTTGCAGTACTCAGTTCTCTTTGTTTATCCTCAAAAGAACCCACTGGACTAATTTCTACGGGAGTCGAGAAAATACATACCTAGGTTTATAAAACTCCTAAGCATAACAGTGAATAAGAAACAGATGATCAGGATTAGTTAACAATTTCATGATAATTGCTTTATCAGCTGAGCTGTTCCAGAGGTGGATACTAGCAATACAAAAATAAAACAATAATTTATGATGAAGACCTACTGTAAATTATTTGTAACGTGTTGCGAAAACACTGCTTATTTAACTGCAGGAATGAAAAGAATGGGGCTGCAAGTGAGGAAGTAAGTTAAGATCTGAAGGAAGAATCTTCAGTGGATATGTCATACATCTGCATCTTTAACCTGGTCACTCTGGTCCTACTCTGAGTGTCTCACTACTTTTGTACAACCTAAATTTTCTCCTCTGCAATTGTTTGAACTACAAAGCAGAGGACTTATGCTCTGAAGTATGCTTCCCACATGGTGACAGAGCAGCTGTTGCCGATACAGACCTGTAGAAAGATTTGTAACATAACAGCACCCAAATGCTACAGATAAAATGGGTTTGAATGGTATTGGGCAACATATATGCAAGAGGTAAAAATGGACTTTAAAGACAGCCTTCATTTAAATATTTAAGCACAAAAAAAATTGATAAAAATACCAAGCAGAAACTACAAATTAAAACCAAAAAAAGCAACAAACCACAAACACCAGTATTGAGCATAATGAATTTTTAGCATAGTAAATTTAAAGACACTTACATGCAAGGGGTTCCACTTCCCAGCCTTCCAGCACAGCACAAGGGAAAGGATAAACAAGCAGAGTAAGAGAGAGTATGAAGCACCCTTTGAAGTCACTGGTGTAATTCAGACAGGACAGCTGAGGCTAATAATTGCTAAAAGCAGAGGAGAGTGAAGTATGGCTTCCAGGCAAAATACAGTTCATGAATGCACTGTCTTCCATACAGAGTGAGTGGCAGACTCTGGGCTCCATCCAAGGCAAGGCTGAGCTCTCCAGTACATTCATAGAAAGCAGTTTTCTGCAGAACAATCCCATTCACTTCAGGGATGGTCACATGTCTAAAACATCTACTCATGTGCTCTAGCTCTGCTCTTTAAGGACAAAATGCCCTCCACTTCACGTGACCTGTTAAGTGTTAGTGCTACCATCTAAATATGAGCATCATATCTGCATGGCAAGTGTAGTGGGGCTAGTATTTCTGTGAATTTTATCTTCCTGACAAATGTAACAATGGCAGCAAGACACTACATTTTATCCCAAATAGTCTTGCTGTAGGACTCTTGGAAAAAACCACATGTAGCCCTTCATAGAACCTACCATTACCATCAAAACCCCAAAGAGGCTGTGATTTGTAACTTTGCCACTAGCAAAGGAAGCAGATTTTCAACTTGTAATAGTATTGCTATCACTACCAGCTGGAAAACTAACACTTTGCTAACAACTACTATAAAGAATAAAACCAGAACTGGCAGCCCCAAGAAACCAGTTTGCTTGGATTTTTTTCTTTTCTTAATCCAATTTCCCTAATGTAGTTTGGTTCAGTGTACCGGATTATAAAAGAGAAGTGTGGAAGCACATAAAATACAATCATTATAAAGAGTATAATCTTGCTACAAGAAGTGGAATAAAGTTACCATGAAAAGAAGGAAGAGTTCACATAAAACATGTCTCTTCAGCAATGTGTTATGGATTAGAAAGAAAAAGTAACCAAAGTGAGTGACCCTGTGTTGGTATTGAAAACACTGAAATCCTAAACGTGAAATTAGCAGAACCATGCTGTCTTACCTTGCCCTTTGATATAGCTTTGTAGGCTGCCTTTATGATTAGGTAAGACCAAAAACAGTGCAGAATTTGAAGAATCACGAGCAGCATGTTGAAGACCCACAAGGCAGGAAAATTGCCCAGAGCTTCATACAGTTCAAACAACGTTGTGTTTAATATCCTAGAACAGAAAGGGACAGAAAAATAGTAACACTTCCCTTAAACCAACAGTGTAAAAGAACCCCTTTTAAAATCAAGACAAGTACTTGATTAGATGGGATCCACACAGTTTGTTCTCAGAGTGACTCGGACTGAATCCCATGGGTGTCTCGAGAGAGAAACAACATAAAAATGTTGCTTTCAGTGTTTAATTTAATTTTCCAAACCTCAGAATGATCCTCAGAGTGCTCGCATCTGAACCCCTTTCTCCCAAACCCAACCTCAAAGCCAATGGGTTTATTTCAGTGTACACAGGTATGGATGTCTTTGCCCTCTTGGTATCAGTAATTTGAGTGATGTGCTGCGTGGAACTGAAAACAGCCTGAGACTGTTGTTCAACTGAAGTGAAACTTCAGTGGCATGTGAAACAATGGCACATGTGTGTCAGGATTCAGCCTTCTGTGGGATTTTCTAACAATGGGAGACTTTGGCTGAGTAACCCCACATAAACACTTATATAGTGAAAACCTCAGCACCAACATGAATACAAAGTCAAAATAATCAACTGGTAGAGGTGCTGAACCCTGGGTACATGCACTAACCACTGAAGTATTGGATAGCTCTGGTGACCATTTGTCCTGGGTTCAGCAGTAGCAGTCATTTTTCCCCTTCTTAGTAGCTGGTGCAGTGCTGTGGTTTTGACTTTCAGCCTGGGAACAATGCTGATAACACCGATGTTTTCAGTTGTTGCTCAGTAATGTTTACTCTGACCAAGGACTTTGTGAGTCTCATGCTCTGCCAGGGAGGAGGGGAAGCCGGGAGGACTTCAGGACCCAAACTAACCAAAAAGAGGTATTCCATACCACAGCACATCATGGCTAGTATATAAACTGGGGGCAGTTGCTCAGAAGGGCCAGATCACTGCTCGGGTCAGGCTGGGTATCAGTTGGTGGGTGGTGAGCGGTTGTATTCTCTTCCCTTGTTATTTCCCTTACCATTATTATCATTGGTGGCAGCAGCAGTGGGTTTGTGTTATACCTTAGTTACTGGACTGTTCTTATCTCTACCCGTGGCAGTTACATTCTTTCGATTCTCCTCCCCATCCCTCTGCAAGCAGATGGGAGGAGGGAAGAGGGAGCAAGCAGCTGCATGGTTCTGGGTTGCCAGCTGGGCTTAAACCATGACACCATTTTTTGCACTAAATCCAATTTTCACACCACTTAGGTACAAGCAAGAGCAAGGTTTAACAGAAATACAAAGGACAGGTGGACAACAGGGATACATGGGGGGCAGCAAGGTGTGAGAGACCTTATTGTGGCTTCTCAATACTTAAAAGGTGCTTCTAAGAAAGATGAGAAAAAACTTTTAAATAGGGCCTGTTGCAACAGGACAAGGGGTAATAGTTTTAAAATAAGAGGGGGGATCTAGTGGTGAAACACTGAACAGGTTGCCCATAGAGGTGGTAGATACCTCATCCCTGGAAACATTCAAGGCCAGGTTGGACAGAGCTCTGAGGAACCTGATCTGGTGGAAGATGTCTCCACCTGTGGTGAGGGGGGTGGAACTGGATGATCTCTGTAGGTCCTTTCTGACCCAAACCATTCTGTGATTCTAGGAAATTCTGGCAGTTCTAGACGTTTGAACCGAAGTTTTCAGAAACAACATTTCAGATGCAGGCAGTAACAGGGACGTTGCAATATGACTTCTGAATACAACATTAACTACTCCAATTCTAATTAGCCCAAAGACTTTGCCATAGTGGATGATTTCAATCTGGACCTCAGCAAACAGCCTGAGAACAGAGAGTGGACAACAGTTGAAACAATGTTATTTTTGGAAACAAATAATGACCTATGAGTGCCTATTATCTGGGGAGAGAAAAAGAAGGCAATATAAGGATTTATCAGCCTCCAATCATTTTCCCTGCTGGTGTAAATATGCATTATAAAGTCCATTGGCTTTGGGTTTTTTTTAATTATCAACCGCTAGCCACTAGATGGCACATTTAATCAAGCAAACGACTGTACAGCTCTTAAAACTGCACCAGCTTTGTCTGAAGGCAGGAGATGTAACAGGTCCTTCAAGGGCTTCAGAATAGCACAGCTCTCATTTGAAAAGTTAAGAGACATCTGGCTCAGCTTCTCAATGAGCAAACACATTCCCCACAATCCTTTCCAAGGACACAAAAATCAGCTCAAGTAGCATTAATAAGTATTTGCATACAGCAAACCCAGAACATAATATTTAGTGGTAATGATTTATGTGTATGAACAGCATTGGTAAAAAAAAAATCAGAGATTGCTAATGCACCAGCCTTAATACTTGTAGGACATTTCGTAATAAATTTTCTACATTTTTGTCTTCCTACACTAAACTGCCTGTTTGCTCTGTAATTTATTGCGAAGTAGATGTTTTATAACCTTACTATATAGCAGTGTTTTTACACTGTCTTCTGCTTAATGGAGTGAACATTAGAAAAAAAACCTGTTTTCCAGTTTGCAAAAACTCCATCACAGCTATAAGTCTTCAGTCTCAGCTTTGTGTAATTTATTCTGCCAATGGTAGCTCTACATGGCACAGCGATATCCCAGCTTATAATTCAAGTAGATGCTCTCATGCATATCAAAACACAGCTGTCATCAGCACTGTTTTACTTCACCAGTTCCTATTTCAGTTCTAAACACTATAACAAATTCAAACTTGAAATCAACAACTCCTGTGTGTAAAGCTACCATTGTTTAAATCCACAACCTGTGGTTTTTTACATGTAAAATTTTATATGCTTCAGAATTGTAAATGCAGTTTTTATAAGTTTCTATTTATATTTTCATTCACTGAACCAAAATGACCTCCTGGGACTTCAACAGCAGGCAAGTTAAAACAATAGCCTTAGAGATGCAGATGTCTGTTCCCGCAGAAGTCCAAAATATCAGGAAGACAGCAAGGCCAAAACCAGTGCTTCTGGTTCCAAAAGCAGTTTCATTGTGCAAATAAGTCATCTACTATGTATTAGATATGGCAAATAAGCCTTCAATGAAAAAGCAGATATCTTTCTAACCTGCTCATACCTGGCAAACTAAGGGCAGGACTGGAACTCTCCATTAAAGCTGCACAAAGGTCCCAGTAATTGCTCAGCATTCCTAACAGGGGTCAGTGACCTGATGTTCAAGGTAGGTGTGCAGATGGAGCTAAGGCTATGTCTAAGCATGTGGGGCTGAGCAGAAACTGAATGAAAAATACAGATAACTGTAAAAAAAATGGAGGAAAGTAAATAATCTTTCTCTCTCAGAATACATCAATTGCTTCATGTCAAGTCTGAACTGGGGGGAAAAATCCTAAGGTTAGTAAGCAGAATACAGACAAAAATTCTTATAGAGATGGAGGAAGGGAAGGAGGCAAGCAAGGTTAAACAACTTTCCACCAATTCCACTGCTGAAAGGATTTGACAGAAGCATTTTAACCAACTACACAAGTAATAGGAAAAAGCAGCATGAGAGTGAATTACATGAAGAGAAAGTGTGTATATGATGTATATGCAAACAAATCTTAGGTGCAGATACTCAAAAAAGGTAATAAGGCACTTACATCTGCAAATGTGCTTGTTGGAATTTTTCAAAGCTCTCCAGTGGTTAAAACCCAGCTTTTCATAATGAATGGTGGAAACTGACTCTTGGCTATCTGACTTGAAACAGCTGGACTTGATCTCACAGGAATAAATTACTGTCAGCCACAAGTGCTCTACCTCTCTGAGCACCGGTCAGCATTTCTTGGGTCTCTACTATTTGAAACAAAGTGTTAGCTTCTGGTTTTGAAAACAGGTTCTGGACTGTAGCAATTTTTCTGAGGTCCTGAGAGATTCTGATATCTGGACAAAACTATATAATCTCATGGAAAGTATTCTTCCCTTGTTAAATGCGTCCCAAGCAGGGTCATGCACCTGGCCACACAAAGATCTCGGTTTAGTGTCCTGAATGAAGTAGTGTGGTTGATGAAGGCAAATGAAAAGAAATTCACCACTTAAGATTGAATCTACTCTTAGAGAACTGTGGGGTAGACTTTCAGGAATGCTGCCACAATGTCTGAGCCCCTGGGGGAGGTAATTCTGTACTTACTTTACTGCAGCTGTAATTGAACACTCAGAATAAAATTAACACATTTTCAACAACTACTACACAATGAGCTGCATCACACCAACAATAAAGAGGTTTTTCTTTTCTCTACTGTCTAAGTATCTAGCAAGAAAAGCAGTACTTGGAAGGCTATCAGCAACAGGCCCATACACCGACTCAGGTAAGATTACATTCCTTTCTCTCAACTTAGCTGGTACAACTCTGGGCTCTTGGATAACAGTTTCTAATTCTTGGCAAGTTGATCACTTGTCTTCCACCAGAGACAGAGGGAGAAAAGAGAGATGAAGGAAGAGAGATAAAGAGAGACGGACGGTGGAAGAATAAAATGCTTATTTACATTAGTCTGAGCATTGCCAAAAATGTACTGGGTTTGCTTCTGAAAGGACCCTGAGAAGAGTGAAAGGAGGTGAGAAAGAAGGCCATGTGGAAAGAGTAGGCAATCTTCCAGACAGGCAGAAAATTCATTACAAACTCTGCAGAATGAAGCATAGCAGGGTGATGGCACTATCATCACATCCAGTGAGAGCAGAAACTGTGCAGCTGAAATGAGCTACTGCAAGTTGCCTTAACTTCTGCATCACTATGCAGTGACCAACATATTATGCATGCAACATGCTGAATGAAAGGCATGTTTGTTACCACAGTGCAATAGTCAGAAGTCTCAAAGTATAACCAAGGACAGCAAAACATGATACTAGTATACCTAACTAACTCAGAATAAATGTCTTTATCTCTTTTACCGAGTGTATATTAGACAAGAATATTCTATACTGCACCATAACCAGCTGCACTGGGACATCCTTCAATACTGAAAATAGATAATTACATCTAGGTGGGAATTAATAAAATTCAGATCCTATTTAGTGCAAGTAATCTGACAATACTGCTGCCAGCAGTGCTTTAAAGTTTCTGCTTTTTTTGAAATTTTCCTTTAAAAAAATAAACAATTGCACTTCCTTCTGCCCCAAAACATAGTAGTCTGTTCTCCATTATATGTGGTAGAAAGTGACCAAGACCAGAGAACAAATAGTTAGGAGTTCTAAATTCTGGATTTAGCTGTTTCATTAACTTACTATATGATAAAAAACAAATCCAAATTTCTCTCCATAGTTCAGCTTTTGTTAAAGATGGGAATAAGGTATTGATATATCTCATCTGCTACATAAAGATGCTGGGAGAATTAATTCATTACCTTGTTTATAAAACACCGTGAACTACTTGCTTAAAAGATGCCATAAAACTGACAGGTAGAAAAAAATACCACTGAGATTCACAGATAAATGAAGAGGCAGTGAAGTGTGAAAGCACACATATGCGCACATGTTGATTGGCCGTAGGATGATAAATCAGCTACATTTCATCGCTAGTCAAGATTTATCCCTGGGATTTAGACTTGACTGGAATCTAAGAAGACTTCATATCCCAGGCTGTCCTGACTACTTACAGTGACAATGCCGAGCTAACTTTACACAACAGGTGACCTGATACACAGATGTTTCTGCGTAACAGGCTTCAGATGAGTTACCCAACATTTTACCTGAGAAGAGTATGAGATGATTTCAAGGCCAGGTTGGACGAAGCCTTGGGTGAGATGGTTTAGTGTGAGGTGTCCCTGCCCATGGCAGGGGGGTTGGAACTAGATGATCTTAAGGTCCTTTCCAAACCTAACTATTCTATAGTTCTATGATATCCAAGAGAGTCATTAAATCAAGGAAACCTTGGTTTACATCACTTGCATGTCCTGGAGCCCTCAAGCTGCAGCACAGCTAAATATTTAATTATAGCAAATCCAGTACATAAAGGGCTGTACTGCCAACTTTGCTCCTCTTCTGAGTTTCAGACCAGCCAGCTGCTGTTGTCTGTATCACTGTTCTGCTCTGAACAGATGCTTGGTTCTTGCTGAGTGGTTCTTGCTTTTCAGATCCTGCTATCTCTTAGGTTTTCAGTATCCCAGAGCAGGATTCTTGCTACTAATCACTGCACAGCAAATACGAGGGCAGCAGCAGAGACCCACTGTGAACTGAGAAGAGTCAGATGAACTGCATCAATGTAAAGTGAAAGAAGGACAGGGAGGCAAGAGAGATGAACTTTTAATGCCTCTCAGACTGATTTCTCTAATTTTTTTGGTTGGTGATGCTTATTACCCTCTTCTTTTAGACAGTTAAGGAACGACTGCCACAAAATGCAGCAACAGGAAAGATAAACTCTCACGTCAGCATTCAGAAAAACATTAAACCTACGCACTTCAATTTTGTCAGTGAGATCAGCCATCATGTGGAGTTCTCACTCATACCAGCCCCACATCAGAGGATTTCCTGACATGATGCTAACACAAGCTCAGCTGCTGTAAAGATGGGTGGCTCCTGTCCTAATACTAATCAGGAACAATACCTTTTTACAGAAATCACAGCCCTGCCACTGAAACTGTGTTATTTTAAGCCCTGTGTAGATCAATAGGCTTTCCAATTACTTAACTAAAATGATGGAACAGGCAGGAAATTATTCATGTTTGATGTACTGTAAAAGAAACCATTCTGATCAAGCTGTCACTGTCTTGGGTTCAGCTGCGCTTTTCACTCAATTCTTTCTCATCAACAGCTACTGCCCATTAACTGATTTTGCAGCCACTGGTACGAATAATAGTATTTCCACTCTTGTGGATAGGGAAAAACAAGAATACAAGGTCAGAGATACCTTCACAATCTAAGCTCAAATCTCAAGAGAGCCTTTCAACAGACATTAGGATGTGAATAGAATTCTAATTTCCTAGCAGAATGTAATTATACTCAGCAAAATGTTGTACCAGTAATGTGTTCTGGCAAAATGCTTGTGTAAAGGCCTGTGATCGTAACACACAGGCACAGGGATACTATGTTATGCTTAGAATGGCACTTCCAAATATGAAAATCTCCAGGCACACATGAAACTTTAATATGAGCAACAGAGAATATCAAGATCCATTTGCCTAGAGTTCATGTTCCAAATAGGAGAGGCATTTGTTGTAAAACTACAGGAGGCCAGTTTCCAATCTTTACAAAACAGGGTATCAGAGAACAAAAAAAATCCTTCCTCCTGCCTCTTTCTATTGACTAAAAATAAGTACAGTACCTCTGTTCAAGGAGTATTTCTTCCCTTTGCTTTTGGAGCACACACTAACACACTGCCTTGTGTTTAGTTATATGCTATGGCAAACATTTCAAGGGAAAAAAGATTACCCAGACTTTCTGTAAATGCAGGAACTAAACAGAACTAATTCAAAAGCCCACAAAACATCACACAACAGCTGCAGCCAGTTCTCTGCCAGGTACTCAATGTCTTTCAGGTGGCTTACATCCCATCAATAGCAGGGGTATCACACTTCGGATTCATTGGTCTATTCCTGAGAACTGCCCCTCCCTACAGTAACGGAATAGTTTTAAAACCCATAAAAATCACACTGCTTAAGGAAATGTGGTGGAGCAGTGTCTGCCAAGGACTCACCTTTCAAACAAATGGCTTAAATATTATGGTCCAGTTGTAGAAGAAATGCTAAAAGATGTGGATGGGGAGGGGAAAAAACCTACCACCAAAAACCTTTGCCTCCACAAGCATCATAAAAATTTCCTTCACACCAAAGTCTGGGAAATCAGCCTTAAACAGTTTTCAGTGTAATCCAGTGTGCTTAGTAATGATATTTGTTTTCATAGCTACAATAATGATCTCTATTTTCGTAGGTATTATGGGTCAAACTCTGCCATCGTACAATGCGATGAAACCAACGGAATGTGCTCGCTTACATGGTTGCTGGGTGTCTTCCATAGTATAATGACCTCCTCCTAGCTGAGCACTAAAGAGACCCTAACTGCATCACAGCTGTTGATCATGGTGTTCAAAAGCCATTTACTATTTCAAGCTGGTAAGTTAACTATCATACTCCCATGCTTTTGTACAGCTATAATTTTTATGTCCCACATACATCAGCAGCTTGCAGGAAACCAGTTTGTCTTTTGTATCAACTCTGTATCACCAGAGAGTATGCTCCACTAGCAGCAAACCCTGGTGCTACAGATACAGCCTCTAAGAGAAAAGCGGTTGAGAAGAGGCAGATACTGCATTTGCTCAAACTACCTCCAGCCACATAGACTGTCAGCATTTGTATAGGTCGTCTGTGTTACTATATTACCAGCACAACTCTTCCCTCTACTGAGTGAGCAACACATAAGGATGTACTCTGGGGCAAAGTTTCCTCACATCCCTCTCTTTTAGAAAAAATAACAATCTCCCCCCAAACCAACAGTCAAATGCAAATTCCTATGGTCTGCCTCTTTTGTTTTTCCCTCCTTCCTGCAGCTTCAGAGGAGACTTGGAGAACTTCAGCTGACTACAAGGCAGCTTATATGGGAAGCTGATTACCATGGTGAAGCAACTTTCAGTTCAGCCCTTTGGGTCATCCATACTCTGCAGTCACCATGACTTGCTGAGCTGATTTAAAAGCAGGTAACATGTCTGGCCACAAGAAGAACACCAATGTTGCTTCCCTTCCCCTGAGACATTTACAGTCACCAGAATAATTCTGAGCAAAAGTACCACAGCACAGGTTTCTGTCCTGTTTTCAATCAGATCACAGGTTTTAGAAAGGACATATTTCATAATAAAAGGAGGAAAGTGAGCACACTCGCTGAACAGCCTATCCCTGACAACAGAAAGCATTATTACAGCCACAGGGTACAGTCTGTAGAAACTAAAAATGAGGATAAGAATCAGCTTTGAAAGCCTCATGAAATCCTTTTTCTTTTCTTTTTTTTTTTTTTTTTTGTGATCACAAGAAAATCTTAAAAAAGGAAACACTGAGCAAATGCCACATTTTGTTATTTACACTGCAAACCCACAGTGGTGAATAACACCTGTAACCTTTCCATTTCTTACAGCTTCTCTGTAAACAGCTGGATCAGTATTAACCTGGCACACCAAAGACTTCAGCTTTGCTTCATATAGCACTCAGAAGCCTGAGTTCACAAGCACTGTAAACAATTCGAGGAAATAAAATAACCAGGCATTAGAAAGGAGAACATCAGATAACGTTTTGACAAAAGCAGATGGGATGACAACATCATATATATGCTCTGCTCAACAGCTAAGACAAGAGTTGTGAGTAAATTTATGGGGAATTAGTTAATGAAACCTTCTTCTTAATCTATAAATTAGTCTATGAGTTCTTCAAATATACTGTACTTAGCTTGCCAAAAACTTTTTATTAAATGCTCTTGATAAACTGATGGGTTATAAATTGGCTGCTGAAACTACAAACAACTTGAAATAAAAGCACATTAGATAATTTTTGTTAGCTCTACAGTCTTCACTCAGTAACAGCATAAATAACATCATGAATAAAGTATCAAAATCATAGTTTATTCCTTCAGTATCTGCTACACACAAACAACTTAGACTGTGCTCTGGTTTAGGTAATATTCTAAGCAAAATGAGCTGAGACCATATTGGAAGAGATTTCATTTCGTAATAAAAAAGTTATTTTTCTGTGAAACAGAGATGTTTGCCCAGCTCTATTCATAAAATGTGTAAGGCTAGAAAGGTTTTTGCTGACTTCACAATTCAGTGACAGTAACTAAAACATCATAAAACATTGTGTTCATTCAGAGTCCAGACAAGTTCTGGGCAGTTGGGATTTATCTGGCTACTTACATTCTTGACATGCCAAGTAACTGACCAGGATTCTTGCTTTAACTACTGCCTACATATTGCTTCAACATCGCAGGATGCTTTTTAAGGGTAGGTTTGAGCTTTCTGTTTTACCAATTTGTTCAGATGAATGAAATAGAGTGATTCACCCATGGTCCACATGCTGCCTTTCACAATTCACATGCTCTAAGGGCCAAACAGGAGGAAACATGCCAGGAAAGAAAACCAGTATGGAAGATGATGACTCAACTTCCTTGCACGTTAAGAGCTGCACAAAACCAGTCAGTATCAGCTAGAGAAAGAACAAAGCTAGGAAAAAGAGAGGTTCACCAAATCTCTGCAGTAGCTGCTGCCCATGGGGGCTCTGAGCTACCCTATTTGTAACTCAAGCTGCAATTTCGCTCAGAGAGAAGCTGATTCCAGAAGGGAGAGAGAACACTGTAAACTGGCAACACTAAATCAGTATTTGGAGACCCAGTGTGCACATTAACAGCATGGCTATATTCCACACTACTGCTCAACCAGTGATGAAACTTGGGAAGAGCTATTCAGCCAGTCACGTAAAGATAAGAGAAAGACTGGTAATAAGTAACTAGGGCTCATTACAGCACACCATGGTGAACAGAAGTTAATTTTAACTCAGTGAGGATGATGCCATGCTTGCCTGGTTCACGCAGATACTCACTGCCATGAAAAGGCAATTAGAAATCAGCCATGAGCCAGACTGCATGCACTCTCATGAGCTTTACAAATGAAAAAATAAGAAGGAACAATGTTGTTGTTCTTAGGACTGGCTGACCCATGCTTATAGAGGACTTGTTAGCATAAAAATCCCACTTAGCAGTTGGTGAGAAGACACACAACTGAAACATCTTTGAGTTCCAACAGTGAGAATTATTTTTGCCGTCTTTTTTTTTTTTTTTTTGGACAGAGCTTTTCCAAACAGCCTTGCAAAGAGAAGATCCAGTTAAGACATACCTTCAAACATTAAACTAGGCTATACCAACTAATCAAAGTGTCTGTCCTCATATTTTCTATTGCGGAACAGTAGTCTGGGTGTTGATAATTTCTGAAGGGATCAAAGACAGGAAGGCATATAGACTACCCGGACCATACCAAAATTGCCTACATGAGAATCTGGGTTAAAGCACATGCAGAACATAACCTCTGTTATTTATAATCAGCTTAAATCAGGCTTTCATTTACATTTGCACAGGTAAGCCACTGTTTTGCATTTTTCAGTGCATATATGTAATATCTGCATGCTGAGACCTCACAGGTCACATGAATGCAAGCACCATTTCCTGGCTTCCTCAACTTTTGACAGCAGTACTTTGTCAGGAACACTATGTTCTACCTTCACAGCATTAGGAGATATATTCAAACTGATGTATCAAAAAAAGCATCAGGTCCAGAAAAATATGCAAACTAAGTGAGTAGTTTTGGATCTCTTACACAGCCCAGACTTGAGAAGTTTCATGGTTCTCACAACATGAGATCAAAGAAAGCAATGATCAAAGAAAGACCAGAAAATGCAGCACATCACCTCTTAACTCACATCCCCTGGAATGGAAGATGCCTATTTATCCTCTGCAGAGCTCAAAAAATTATTCAGAAATATTACACCCCAATGGAATTTCCCTTCCTGGACAGTGAAAGAAAAACAAAACAACACAAACCAAACCATTCCTTTACAACCAGATAGAAGAGTATGACCATATAACTATGGCAAAACCAAGCATTTGAGGCCTGGGGAAGAGGAATTGCAAGGCTTACTGAAATAAAGAAAGGCCTGCAGTAACTACTTTGCCCAGACTGGTTAGACTAGACAAGGCCTCATGTAATTTACATCAATTCTTTGGTTTGAGATTGCTTTTATTCTCCCTACAACCCTGTATCACCTGAGAAGGCATCATGTTCCCCCTGACTCATGGAGAGTTGTGTTTTATGTTTTAATTTGCTAGAACAGCGATTATGCACAAGTGGGAGAATTTCACAAGCAAAATGTCTTGTCAGTGAAAATAGCAGCTTTACTCCTACATTCACTTAGAGGCAGGAGGCAGAAAGTATCCTGGGGCTTTTGAATTATTGTTGAAATGAACTCCAGATGCCTGCAGAAAGACTGCTAACTAGATACCTAATTGCCAGTTTCTTTTGTCTTAGCTACACTGCTAAACAGCCTTCAAACAACAGCATTTGATACATCCTGAATTCTTTATTAGCACCTTCATGCAAGATTAAATGGCACTTGCGCAAAACCAGAGCACAACAGCATGCCAGTGCTTATAAGCAATGTTTCTGGAAGCCTGTCTTGGGTATTCGTCTTCCTATGTGTGGGAAGTTTTCTTATAAATTACAGTCTTCCTTTTACATTACATGCACACCAATTTTATATCTCTCAGTTTTTATGCTAGAAAAATTTGCATTTTTATGTAATATTAATCAGGCACCACATTTTCCTATTTCGAATATTCAGCAAAGGAGAGCAAAACTATGCTTCCTGGCCTGCTGCCACTCCAATGACTCATCTTTGCTGACATGTAAGCTAATGGGGGTGAAGATTTAGAATTGCTGTTTCACAGAGAAAAAGGAATTGGACAGACAAGCTTATATGTCCCATACTTCATCCCTGCTAACCCTGACTCCCAGAGGCAATGCCCACAGTACTGAGAACTATGAAACTGCCTCTGGACTGTCTGTGTTTATAGGTGTATGCAAAGGTAACAATTAGAAGTACATACATCAAGGCTTTGGTCTGGAAATAAGTCTTAAAAAATCAAAGATCACATACACAACGCAGAACCATTTACATATTCAAATAAATAAATGGGTCCTTTTGTTGATTAAGGGAGAGGAGAGGCAGAGGGATCGCCAGTGTAACCGCTCCATCTCTGACACAGGAGCACACAGCACACAGTCAGCTGCTGCATTACTGTACTACACAATCCCTCTGCCTTCACTGACTTCAAACGTCTATGCTGATCTTTTCCATCCCAGCAGCAAACCTCACCCATGGCTGTAGCTTGCTGCCCTCATTAACCCAACATTCAGTACCAAGGAAGCCATCATCAATACAGAAGATACTGTGCAGCACTCTTTCCTTTCCTTTTCCCCCAGATCTACTTGCTTGGATTTTTACCCTGCTTTCAGTACACACTGGGCCACTGTTACTCTGTAAAGCAGGATTCAGACATGATTGAATCTAAAGTGACATGGAAGTGCTGCTGTCACCCTAATGTATACAGGTACAGGTGGGTACATCCAGAACACCAGCACAATGCCACAGCTGTAAAGCAGGGCTCATGATTTGGCACTTGCTAGATAACTTATCCCTGTGACAGTAATCACTTCTGGGACTTTGCCAGTCAGATGGCATGAGATGTGTATTAGGGACACTTGCACAGGTCCATGATGTCTGATTACCACTAGCCATGTCAGTCTTTAATCCATAAATCGCCTAGTCGTAGGCAAGGACTTCCTGCACAGTGTCACACTTGGCTGCAACACTTCACAGAAATGACTTGAGACAGCATGAACCTCCAGTTTCAGAGTTTCAGTTCCATTTATAAATACAGTGTTATTTTAAACATTCCAGGTGGAAAGTGTGGACTTTCCAAAACTTGAATACCATAGTAAAGATGTAAAGGATGGAAATATCTGGACCATGCTGATTTTTGGGTGTCTTAAAAGAAAAAGCACATTGGGCAGCTGGTTCTCTTTTGCTATTTGAAATAATACAGAGTAAGGTTTAAATGCTGGAGTCACAGCTAAACACATAAGGCAACTCACAAAATCACAGAATGGCTGAGGTTGGAAAGGACCTTTGGACGTCATCCTGTCCACTCCCCCTGGGTCATCTGTAATAGGCAGCCCAGGACCATGTCCAAGGCTTTCGAGTATCCAAGGATGGAGACTCAACAACCTTTCTGGGCAGCCTGTGCCCGCGCTCAGTCACCCACACAGTGAAAAAATGTTTCCCAATATTCACACAGAACCTCCCGTGTTTCAGTTCATGCTCACTGCCTCTGATCCCGGCCCTGAGCACCACTGAAAAAAGCCTGTCTCAGCCTTCTTTGCACTCTCCCTTCATGTATCTATTATATACACAGATAATATCTACTCCAAGCTTTCTCTTCTCTCACTGAACAGTCCTACCTGTCCTAGTCTTTCCTCAAGTGAGAGATGTTCCAGTTCCTTAATCAATCTTAGTGACCCCTTTGCTGGACTCCCTACAGTAGCTTTGTACCCCTCTGGTTCTGGGGAGTCCAGAACTGGACATGATACTCCAGGTATGGCCTTGCCAGGGCTGAGTAGAGGGGAAGGTTCACCTTCCTCAGCCACCTGGCAACACCTCTCTTGTTGCAGCTCAGGATACTATTAGCTTTGTTTGGCACAAGGACACATTGGTTGCTCATGTTCAAGCTGGTGTCCACTGGTTATTATAGAATCAGAATAGTTAGGGTTGGAAAGGACCTTAAGATCATCAAGTTCCAAACCCCCTGCCATGGGCAGGGACACCTTACACTAAACCATATCACCCAGGGCCTTGTCCAACCTGACCTTGAACACTGCCAGGGATGGAGCATTCAAAACCTCCCTGAGCAACCAATTCCAGTGCCTCACCACCCTAACAGGAAAGAATTTCCACCTTATATCCAATCTAAACTTCCCCTGTTTAAGTTTTAACCCATTATCCCTTGTCCTATCCCTACAGTCCCTAATGAAGAGTCCCTCCCCAGCATCCCTGTAGGCCCCCTTCAGGTACTGGAAGGCTGCTATGAGGTCTCCACACAGCCTTCTCCAGGCTGAACAGCCTCAGACCCCAGCATATACTGGTGCAGGACTTTACACTTCCCTTTACTGAACGCCATGAAGTTTGTATCAGCCCATTTCTCCAGCCTGTTGAGGTTCCTCCTCTGGATGACAGCACAACCTTCTGGTGTATCAGCTGCTCCTCACAGGCTGTAACATGAGCAAACTTGCTGAGGGTGCACTCTGTTACATCATCCACTTCATTAATGAAGATGTGGAATGGGACTCGACTCAGTATTGACCCCTGGGGTACGCTGCTAGTTACTGGCCCCCACCTAGACTTCATACCACTGATCACCACCCTCTGGGTCTGGCTGCTCAGCCAATTTTCAATCCACCTCACTGTTGCTCATCTAGCCCATATGTTAACCAGTTTCTCTCTCAGGATTCTCTGGGAGGCAGTGTCAAAAGCCTTACTGAAGTTAATGTAGATTATATCCACTGCTCTCTCCTCATTCACCAAGCCAGTAGTTTCATCATAGGAAGCTGGGCAAGTATGACTTCCCCTTTGCCTATCCCTTTGTGAACCCATCCAGTCATCATCTGACTGCCCTTCCCTGAAGCAGAGTCATGTATTGCAGTCTCTAGTGGCAGAACTGTGCCGGTAGAATTGGGTTGTCCCTCCATTTCTCAATATAAAACAGAATGCAACAGGCAGATGAAATCCTATGAGCAGGAGTGCCACCATTTTTCCTATGTGAGATGATGTAAGTAAAAGAATACCATACTTCCTTTACAAAAATTCAGTGAATGGTGAAGTTAGCTTTAAGGAAAGACTGAGGAAAGAGATGCAAAGATGTTTAAAAACTAAATAATGGCTCACAGGAAAAAATAACAAGCGTTTTTAAACACGCAGTTTGTTTGTCTATCCATTTTGTCCTTTTGTCATGGTCTTTTACCAACTTACAGCGCAGAAGGGACCAGGCATTTCCACGTTACCTTTGGAATCGTTAAATGGTAAATGAGACTTCTACATTGTATTGTTTAGCAGAGCTGATGATGCAGCTCCATAAGGGCACCTTGGTCTCATCCTGTTTGCATTAACAAAACCCCAGAGATATCACTATAGAGGATTTGAAAGGAAACTGTGCAGAGAGGTTGATACTGGCATCTGTAAATTCTCTGTGTGCTTAAATAAGGAGCTTGGTGGTAATCTCTCTAAATAAAACTCTGCAAAGGATAGCATTGGCATTCTCGGTGCGTCCCTAAACCTAAACTGTCACTGTCTTCTGATGCTCTCATAGGGATATAGATATTTGGGTTAGTTCTGTTCATATGAAACAAAGGATGCATCCAGAACACGAAAGAGCAAGGCCAATGCCTTCTTCCAGCCCTCCTCATATACAGGGAACAGGTTACAGAGAAACTTGAAAGGATTTTTACAGTGAAGTACACCAGTATATTTCCTAACTCACCAACTGCCTTCTGGATGTTGAAGAGCCTAGCTAAATGATCAAACTTCTATGTCCTGTTTGTGTCTCAGAAGAGAGAGCATGTGCACATGCAAGCAGCTGCCTTTGTCTGGTAAGAGATGAGAAGACAGTAACACCTAACTATCTTATAGATGTATTACAGAGCTTCTTCAGGACCCCTAACTTAAAGGGGGCATTGAAAAGGAGCAGCTTGAAGCAATACAGTCTGCATGGCAGTAAAATCCTTATACTGATTTCAGCGGGCCAGACTCTTTTTATCTGACTATGTTTTTCTTTAAGCTGAACACGTTTATAAAGTGTGCGCTGAAAGCTAATGAGAAGATCCTACCTTCAAGCTTAGCCTCTGATCAGTGCTGTCAGTGACTAATACGTTATTTCTTTTCTAACTTCTTGCCAACACAGGCAATCAACTGCTAACCTGGAGCTATGTGATCTCCAACCCACTTCTACTTTAAAAGCAGCAGAAACCCGTATGTTTCTTGCCTAGCACACAGTAAACACAATGGCACTATAGCAAATAGGCTATTTCAGCACCTGGTTATGCCTGAAACTCTCCTTAGCGCTTTGGGACACAGTAATTTCAGTGAATCATGTTCAATTACAACATAGTTATCTCCAAGCTTGTTTGATGCTTAGCATTTAAGGAAAACTATATGCTTACTCACCACAAGGGATATATACCAAGCCTACTGACAATGAAGACAATGGCAAATGTAAGGAACAGAAGGTCACTCAGTTTTTGACACTTGCAATAGTTTGCCATTTTGGCAGCCTGCAAAAGAAAAAAACGTTTGTTTACTTCTGTGAGGACAACCACGTTCTCCTGTATTGTGCATAAGCTGTAAGAAAAAGATATAAATTTTTTATGAAATCACTAACATTTTCATTGAGCCACCTCATAGGTGACCTTGTAACTCTTCTCCATCAAGCTGCTGGAAAATGTCTTCTTGGGTAAAAAAACCAGGCTGCATAAAACCAGAATACATCTCTCATTTCTTCCTTCCCCTTTAATTTCCTTTTTGAAATCCTACAATTTCAGATTCACAAAACTCTTCTAACCTTTTCTTGAACCCCACTGTGTTTATGCCATCCTTGCCCCCAGCCTCTTTACCTACCCGTGTCTCACCTTTCCAGTATGCTCCACTTGCATTTTCAGCATTCGTTCATCTTCCACCTGCCCTATGCTCTCTGTCATTCTTGTCCTTGCCATATATAAACTTTGTCTCAAATCTCCTACATTCTCCTACAGCATCTCTTCTTCTTTTCCGGCCCACACAGAACAGAGTCCACCTCAAAGATGATACCCCTCCCCTTCAAATATTTTTCCAAGTCTCTCTTCCCCTCTCTTTCCAACTTTTGCTTTCCAACTTGTTCCCTATGCCTATTTTTACATGCCTCTCTCATTTGCCTTCATGCAGTCTTCTGACTCCTCCTCAGCGAAGGAGTCACTAATTACTCTTCACTCAAACTGCTCATTAAAACCCCAGTCTTCCATGAAGTTTCTTTTCCCTCTTCTCCCTGAAGAAAACAGTATGTACAAGCAAAGCTGTTGTAAGACATCTGTGCTGTTTCCACAGCATTCATGTACGTAAGCAGTTACTTATTTTAAAACACCTGCTTCCAGGCAGGGACAGTCTTTATGCTTTCTGTCAGATGTATCTAGAGAATCACTGCACATGAAGTGAAGTACATGAAGAACCCAATTTAGTGTCCACTTAAGTAATTGGGAACTCTTTCAAAGCCCCCCTCCTAGGGGACCTGTATCCATACTGAGAAGATACTTCTGCACAACTTCCAGAGGGCTAGGAGGGAGAAAAATTACCAGAACTATGCAGACAGAACGCTATTCTGAATGCAGAATTCAAACCAGAAGATTACCTAAAATGGCGATAGGCACTATTGCACTCTGATTTTTTTTTGGTATGAACACTGAATCTGAAAGGGCTCAATGCTCATGTTAGCCAACCTGGATGACAAAACTAGCCTGCACTGCTGGATGTTACCTAATTTCTGCAATATTTCCACTGAAAACCTGAATATAAAGGATATTTCTCACTAGCAGAAAACAGGTTAGGAAGTGGGAAGCTCACAAAACATGAGGAAAGCCACCACTAGTGCAAAGAAAACATAACCCTTTAAAATCAGCCCTATATTCCTGTGGACACAAATGAGTTTAAGGGAAAAATAACGCTTTAGTGCCAACATGCAAAGCATAACAGTCACTAACACTTTGATTTTCATGTGACTGAAAGTCCACATATGAATTCTGGATGTATTTCCCTGGCAGCAGTCACAGTAATCTCAGCAGTGTATAGGAGTACATCTTCCCCCATAAGGCACCGGGGCTACAACCCACTGCCCTAGCAGAAGAAAGCCCACTGAGTCATAATGGCCCTCCTAGTAAATGTTTGTCAGGGCTTGTGATTCTCTATTTTACACTTTAGAGTAGCGTTAGTATTTCCAGTCAGAACAGACTGAACAAATAAAGACCACTGAAGTATGTGCCTCATGGAGAAGCGTATTTGCTGAACTTTTGTAAATCATGTGAGAATACCAGCAATTTGTCCTTGTCCTAGCCAGTGACTGAACGGAGGAATTGAGCAAAATATGTATCTCGCTGTGTTCAAGGTCAGGTTTTAGCTAGCCTATTACAGCTGCTCTCCAGTGGTTTTATAGTTCCACAGATACCGGTCTGATCTGGAATGAACTCTTTTGAGTATGTCATTCTGCTGGTAAGAAAAGAATCAAGAAAGTTTGGGTAAACCCACAGCTAGCGCAATGGATCTACACACATTGCTAAAACAGAAAAATAAACCTCTAAAGATGTAATTATTTCCTAGAGGAGAAATCCAGATTCTCTGTTGCTTTCAGAGGCAGTCATGTGCCTTCTAGATTAAAAAAAGATTAAAAAATAAAACCAGATTTACAGCCCTACCAAATCAGAATGTCAGGATTTTGATTCTGCAATAGGTGACTCACACACTGAGGCTATATTCTTGCATAACAGCATCTTTGCAACTACTTCAATAAAAAGTCATTTTAGATTATTTTATTAACTTTGCGTTGATCACAGACAGCCCAATCTCATCATTACCCAGAGCTGTCTAAAAACTGATGCAGGTACAGGATGACACCACATCTAAATTGATGCTATGGAAGTTACAGACCATCCTGACTTAAAATAATTCCAATCATCCCTTCTCCTCCAAAGCCAGATGCTTAATACTGCTATCTGGTTGCAGAGGCATGGGGACCTGGAAAATCCTGGGGACCAGAGGTCAGCTCACTGCCCATACACAAACCGCCACCAAATTGTCCAGCACCCTCTACCCAGCAAAGCACAGCAGCAACAAACTGCAACACCCTAATTCTCTTGGAGATGATGTTATTGCTCCAGACACTATGTCACAGGGGTCAAGAACCAGAAGCTTCTATCCCCCAGTCACCACCTTCCAGATTTTGCAACTTTTGACTTTACCATGTTATATTTCATATTTGTGTAACTCTCCCTGGCATGCAATGCATTATCAGTCTCTGCTCTTACAAGCAACTTATCAAAGGACAAACCAGCCTGAAGTCATAAATATGCACAGCTACAATTGTAATATATTTTAGCAAGGAAATACACTATATAAATCACCATTACCATCTTGATCTCGACTCTTCTTAGGAAATACTCATTCTGCATTACAAATAGATTCTACCTAATAACACGCTAGCTCTCTGAATAGTGAATGCCATGTACAGATGCTGATAACATAATTTTCTCACCTCTAGGACAACATAATTTTCTCACCTCTAGGACAACATCAGCCGCATCATGGAGACATAAGGTCAAAGTTCCCACTCGTGTCAAGTTGGTTACATATGAGAAGGTTATCAGGGTGACTGTTACAATGTGATGTGTAAACATGATGCCAAAATCCTAGAGCAGGGCAGGGGGGAGGGGAGGAAAAAAAGAACAACCAATAAAGCAAACAGTGAGATTCAGTACTTTCACAGAAAAATGTATGGATGCTTTTTAAACCCAGCATTACGGTTATGTTACATAAAGATCTTGTTACATAAGTGCATTAAATACCCAGATATATACTTCATTCACAGTGAATAAAATAATCATTGTATGTTAATAAAATGCAAAGACATTACTGAAACTTAGGCAATATTTACATTTCTCAGTTCACAGTAATTTAACCTAATTAAGTAAACATTTGTGGCTGAAATTACCTTGCAAATGCAAATATATATATACAGATAAAATTACACCATATTTTTTATACACCAAGCAACATACAATATGAAAAATAATGTGGCATTCACAAGAGTTCTAATACCAATAAAGAAATGGGTAACACATTTCCACATCACTAGGAGTTACCAGCAGTCACCTGCCAAGCACAACTGAGAGCTTTCACAGAGCCGAAAATGCCAGCACCATTTTTTTGTTTGTTTTTAACAAAGCTGCTTTGTCTTCACACTGTAACAGGGTCAGAAACGTCTTCAAACGAGCTGGTGTACTTCCTCCTACTCAAATCTAACCTGCTGCTTCCTCCCAAATGATGCGGGTTAGCTGGTCTCTAGATCAGTAACTCTGAGCTATTTGGCCCATTGAAAAATATAGGGAGCGACAAAACTCCTGTAACATCACATTCCCAGATACATGCCAAGAGGCAGGAAAAACAAGGAACAGAATGCCTCCCTGGCCTAGATTCCCAGAACGGTTTCTGAGAGAACACAACCCACAGAGATGAGACTCTCCTCTGCAAGGCACCAACTCAGTCAAAAAGCCGTCTTGCTGGAGTCTGCTGAATTACCTGCACAGCTTTGAGGAAGTGGTATCAAAACTCTGAAGGTAAGATCACAGTCATCATTTGACATGGGATTTCCTCCATACACAGGGTGCAAAGTTACTACCACAGCTCTCAGCAGAACTAGTAGCTCTTATGTAGAGCTGTCCGCAAGGAGAGAGATCCACGCAGCCTGCTCCGCAAGCATTCTGGAAGGTGGAATTTAGCTTCTTAGTAGCTTTCATGGGCCAGTCTTGCTGAGCTAAGTGGCCCTCAGGACAGAAACCAAAACTGAGACCCTGCAGTCTTTAGAGGGGCAGCACCTGGTTTACAGAGGGACTGAAGGTACACGTGTCAGGCAGAAGGGCCTTATGGAAAGTGCTGATGAGCTTCCACTAACAAGAGAGTCAGCTCCAGAAAAGCAGCAGCTGCAGCTGCTGCCTGCTCTGTCTCTCCAGTACTGGGAGGAGTAACTGCCCAGTGTCACCATACCTCTTTTTGGGAATGCAGCAGGCACACAGCAGGCCACATTCATCACATTCAGTGATGCGCAGTGCCATTGCCCCTCAGTACCAGTGCTTGGCTTCACTGTAATGTACACCTGGAGTCTGGAAAAACCTGCATCTTGAGCAGTCTCACTAAACAAATAGGGACAGGACCTGCTTTCAGCCTTTCACTTTACATTTAATGCTATCAGGTGCTAGAACACAAAGCTGAGGGGGAGGAAAAAAGAAAGCTGAATAAAAAAAATAATAAAAAAAAAGAGTAAAAGCAGTGAACCGTATCCTATTTTGGTATATGCTCAACGTTTCTCAGCCAGGTTATTTGATCCCCAGCAGTGTGGAGCACAAATACATTCATCAGTTATATCAAGCCACTGATTTAAATCCATTTTCTTAAAGCAGACTGAGCAAAAACAGAATTAAAGGCTGCTTCCCCTTCTAAGAGTCTTAAGGTAAGGCAAGAGTGTGGCATCTTAGTCATTTCAGTAACTACAAACCCATACATGGGGACTATTTCACTATACCATAAATCAAAACAGCAAAGTACCTACCTTAATCCCTGGGATCATAAATAAGCTGCTAGCATTGCCATATGGCAATACTGCAGACTAGCTCTTTACCTGCTTCAGCTGCAACTGCTCTTCATTTTCCTTCTAATTATGTTAGCACATAGGCAGTCCAAACAGGGGAAGAAGTCAAGTAGAAAATCTCTGTTTTTATAGCTGACACATTAATGTTCTACAAATATGAGATTTCTAGTCCCTCTTGGGAACTCTTCAAGGCACTCTGACAATATGGATTATTCTAAGCAGCCCTAATGCTCTTGGGCAGCAGTCTTCTGCACTTCTGCATGAAGTCTACTTACAGAAATGCTGCCCAGGGAGCTCCTTCTCTAATAATGTTTCTTGAAAGACACAGTTATCTGACTCTGCCAGCTCTGAAAGAGAGATGCTGCAATGACCTACTGAAAACTGCTAGATAAAAGTAGCAGTGATATGAATAAGACTACTTTTGTAATTCTGGTCCTTTATTTCCTGTTTCCTCTTTAAATCAGTAACTAATATTATGCTGTGAAGATGTGACCTGTTAGATTTTAATTATACGTAAGGGTGATGAATACATGGAAACTAATGGTACAAGTCCCCATAATGTCAAGTGGTACTTGTGTTCCCGGATTATTCAAGCACTTTCACCCATACATGGCGGAAGAGCAGCTGTAGAGGAATGGGCTTTTTCTTTTTTAAAATTTATTTTAAACTGTATGTTTGCGCAAGTTACATTTATTTACAGCAGATTTATAGCCTCCAGTTGTAACTGCTGAAGGATGTCATGTGCCTGTGTCATGAAAATACATGGCTAAGCATAGGAGAAAGAACCTACTCTTGACACCATCAGTGGGAAGAACACAGATCAGACAACAGAGAAGCCCCGTGGGTCTCAACTTGTAGACAAACCTTCTGGGATCAAGGCTTATGCTGCCCACATTTGTTTAACATGTCACATTCACTGACCAACTGCCAAGTGGCTATGGAGCATTAGTGTCACTGAAGAGCAAAACATCTTCATTAGTCACCCCAGCTTCTGGAAACAGGCTATGTTTGAGATCAGCAAAGAAAAGGAACATCATCAGCTAAAGGTCGCAACCATTACAGTTCTAGTGAAGGTCTGCAAAATGTACACAATCTAAATTCCTTTCCTCTGAAACAGAAGAAATCAGCTCTATGAAACTTTCTTTTCTACCAAGTTTGAAGAAAGATCTAGGATCCAAATTCAATGGAATATAGCATACATTTTCTAGAATCAAAATGGAATATTCAAGAAAATTAGCAGCTATAGATTATTTCATTTTAGAAATGAATGAACTGTCATTTAAAAAAAAAGGTAAAACACAGAAGCTGTAGGAATTGCCAAATGCTTGGAACTGAAAGGTGTGAACTGATAGAAAGGTCTCCCAGATCTTCTACAAACCTGTTAAAACACTGTATAGAAATTTTATATAGACTCATAAATATACCCACCAAATATTTTTCTATCAAACAATACTTCAAGTATCCAGAAAGCATGTAAATAAGCCTCACAGCTTCTAAAAGTCATCAGGATCTTGTGAGAGTAACAAAGTTCCCTGATCTACTTTTTTATTCTGTATTTTACAGGAGTATGGGAAGCTGGACAGAGATGATAAAAAACCAAATTGTATTAGGTTGCGGTCTTTGAAAATGAAAACCCTTATGTGTAGAGCATCATTACAGCAACATAGTATTTATGAAGTAAACAACATGCCATTATAAAACCATAAAAGTTAATCTACTCAATTCACTGCCTTAACGCCAATAGTAGGTATGGGCAACAGCCTAAACTGTTTGCTCACACCTCTTCAGCCAGGCAGAGATAATCTGGTAGAATTTATAATACCTAAATAAAGAGGTATTTTATAGTCAGCAAAACAATTGGAAGTAATTTTAAAGTCATGAATTTGCTATTAGAGAGGAATAAAAGATGGAAAACAGCAAGCACATTTATTTTGAGCTACATCGAGTAAAGGACCAGCGCTGAATGCTAGTGCTTTCAGAGAGGACCTACAGCACCTCACCCTGAGAGAAACCTGCCTACATAAAAGTGGTTGGCTGAATTCCTGCAGTGCATGAGGCTGCCAGGGCACTTTTGATCATCCTAGACTACAACACTGCTACTGATGAATTTAAAGTATCTAAAATGATAATCAAGATTTACATAAAAGTATTCCTCTAGCTATAACGTTAAAACATCAACAGGTTTCTCAGGCTGAGAACTGTTAATCTGCTTTATATAAGCTGTCATGAAGTATTACAATAGTACCTGATATTAGCTGGCAAATTTCCTGCTGCTTCAGTTAAACACAGCCTTATTTGACAGGGGCGCTGTTTCACAGACTGCACATTGGGCACATTAAGAGGTTTCCACATTTTTTAAAAGAAAACCTATTCTTTAAAAGAGAACTTACGGTGTTGCAAGAGCTGGTGTCTGTCAAGCTTGTACTACTTTTTATCCACTACTGTAAGCTCCCAGTGGTAACATTTTTCAACTCATGGGTTTCCTTGACAGCTTGCACTTGCCCCTGGCCACAGAACAGTTTTACTATGTGACATCAGCACATGGCTGCATTTCTCCAGCCTGATCCTCCTAGTTAGCAGTTTTGCTTACGCTACAGAAAGAGCTGCCTCCACAGTCCAAACTGGTCAGTGATCTAATAGGTTATTTATAAATATGGCATCTTCACTGTCTCCTGCAGGGTACTTATAATGAAAGGCTCTTGACTTGCTATCATTGCACTGCAGATATTGTGCTCCTGCTCTCTGCTGGAGTTGGATGTTCTTAGACACAGCAGATGCATGGGTGTCATGGTGTTTGTCCCATTTGTCTCTCTTTCACCTGGTGCCCTGGGTTCAAGCACTGCAAATCTGCAGCAGGGATGTTACTTAGCTGCTTGTGATCCACTTTCCCCACCTCCATCTCCCATTCTATTTCCACAGTAGGCTGCTGTAAAGTCTTCCTGGTAACAAGTACAAGCTGTTTATATATTACTGAGAAACAGGCTTGCAAAAGGTAGTTTACTTGAACCTGTACTACAGACAGGATCAGGATTTAGTTCTGTGCACCTCTCACCAGTGGGCACAAACTCCCCAGCTCATGAGCAAAAAAGCTACAGCATTTGCTCATGAGATGTGTTACATGAGAAGGGTACTACCAACCCTCCCAATGGCCCTTTTCAGAAGTGTACTTCAGCGCTGAACCTAGATGCTATTCAGGTAAGCCTCCAATTACTGTCCAACGTGAGCAAAACTGCTAGTCAGAACAAAAATTAAATATTCTTTAAAGATGTATTGTGCTCCAAAATTGCAGTACGGTGGCAATGATGTTACACTTTCCTCTCCCACAAGAGGTACACAAAGAAAATTAAATATAATCAATAGCACAGTGCAGAGGGCTGAACATGAATGTAGGGGGACTGATTAGACACGGTACATTTCTGCACCAATAACCTGAACAATTCTGTAACATCGCTCCAGAGGTTTGGTTTTGGTTGATAAACCCACAAATGGCCATTCAGTATTTCTTGCACCCGCAGCTGATATATTAGTCAATGTTACTCTTGATTTAAATTCATCTCCTGACCACAGCAGAGGGGTTGGAACTAGATGAACTTAAGGTCCTTTCCAACCCTAACTGTTCTATGCTTCTATGATTATACAGCTCTGTTGAGCAGTGGCTTTCTGCCGCGCTGTTTTATTAAACATTGAAGTTGTACTCATGTCAAACTCATGATGAACAAAATATTTAGCATCTACAGTTGATGTAAGCAAAGGGTATACATGCACATGTCCCTCTACTCTGCTCTTGTGAGACCTCACTTGGAGTGTTGTGTGCAGTTCTGGTGTCCTCAACATAAAAAGGACATAGAACTGTTGGAACAAGTCCAGGGGAGGGCCACAAGGATGATCAGGGGACTGGAGCACCTCTCATATGAAGGCAGGCTGAGAAAGTTGGGGCTGTTCAGCATGCAGAAGAGAAGGCTGCGTGGTGACCTCATAGCAGCCTTCCAGTATCTGAAGGGGGCCTATGGGGATGCTGGGGAGGGACTCTTCATTAGGGACTGCAGTGACAGGACAAGGGGTAGTGGGTTCAAACTTAAACAGGGGAAGTTTAGATTGGATATAAGGAGGAAGTTCTTTCCTGTTAGGGTGGTGAGGCACTGGAATGGGTTGCCCAGGGAGGTTGTGAATGCTCCATCCCTGGCAGTATTTAAGGCCAGGTTGGACGAAGCCTTAGGTGAGATGGTTTAGCGTGAGGTGTCCCTGCCCATGGCAGGGGGTTTGGAACTTGATGATCTTAAGGTCCTTTCCAACTCTAACTATTCTAGGATTCTATGATTTATCCTAAATTGGTTGTTTTGCTTACATTTTACCTTTCAATATGGATTTAAATTTTGTGGATTTTTTTTCAGACGTAGAAATCTTGAGAATATTTGGAAATTCAAATAGAAGGGTGCTTTTCTGTATATGTAGCTCTGTGTGGAAGACAACTTCCTTTTGCAAGTAACAGAGGAGCCGACAAGGAGAGGTGCCATGCTTGACTTCATGCTCACCAACAGGGAAAAGCTCATTGGAAATGTGACGCTCCAGGGCAGCCTTGGATGCAGTGGTCACGAGATGGTTGTATTTGAGATCCTCAGGACAGTGAGAAGAGCGTGCAGCAAGCTCACTGCCCTGGACTTCAAGAGAGCAGACTCTGGCCTCTTCAGGAACCTGCTTAGTAAGGTTCCATGCGATATAGCCCTAGAGGGCAGGGGGGCCCAAGACTGTTGGATGATATTCAAGGATCACCTGCTACTAGCTCAGGAGTGTTGCATCCCAACTAAAAGGAAGTGCAGCAGGAGGGCCAGGAGACCTCCTTGGATGGCTAAGGAGCTGCTGAGGAAAATTCAAAGGAAAAAAAAAGGCTTATAAAAGGTGGAAGCAAGGACAAGTGGCCTGGGAAGAATACAGGGATGCTGTCCGGGAAGCTAGGGACCAGGTTAGGAGAGCTAAGGCCCAGTTAGACATGGTTTAGTGGGAGGTGTCCCTGCCCATGGCTGGGGGGTTGGAACTAGACGATCTTAAGGTCCTTTCCAACCCTAACTATTCAATGATTCTGTTCTATGATACAAGATTCCCAGGAGCACATTGTGGTTCCAAATAGCAGATAAGCTTAATCAGGACATCCTGGACACTTCATTTACTCTTTTCAGACTTACACTTCTGCTAAAATTCTAGTAAACAGGGATTTTTCCATTAGTATAGCCTACAATCTATTTTATGATTCTATGTTTCTAATTGACAGGTGAAGGAGGCACATAAAATATTATAAAATCCTTCCAAATATTTTAAAAAAATTATCTTCCAAATTTTAAAAAGCCTGCAAGAATAGGTCAATGGGCTGTTGTTACAGAATGACTGTTGTGCTGTCTATTCTGCTATGGACTAGCACCTTCCTTGGAGGAGAAAACTTGGATGAAGGAATATAACTGGGTGAAACTGACACTGGAAAACTCATTTTTAACAGGCCAGAACTTTATTTTCTTCACTAATAGCTCCTTAATAGCAAGGATCAGCTACCTGAAATTTCATAACAGTAAAGGCCATATTAAATGTAACATCATTTTTTATATTAAATTTATCCCTGTTTATACCATCCTTTTGCAGAATCAATTAAAAACCTTCACAGATCTTCCCAAAGTGGTACTGTGAATTTATGAGGCAGTCTTGCTCTGTCATTGATATTTCATCCTTTAACTCTTAGAAGAAACAGTATACCTACTAATATGTGTTCAATTCTATTCAGATCACTGTATAAGAGCAAAAGGGGCTTTCAGCTGCTATTTCCCCTTGAATATTTGATTACTCCAGGTTGTTCTTCTTCCCATGCATACAAAAACTCCACATCATAGTAAAAAGAAATAGAGTAGACAAGCACTTCGACACCAGTTTCTCAGCAATGACTATATGCAAGAGGTGGTGACTAGAAAGAACTGTATTTCCAGCTCATTGCACAGGTAATACAGGTATTCCTCAAGTAAAGAAAGAGACGCGTTTAAAGCTTTCAATGATTTTAGCCTCATTGTTCTTACCTTTCTTTTGATGTCAATGAATTGAGAAAACATTAAGGACCAGTAGAATGACAATTCAACTATGTAGTAATAATGAAGGTCAGGCATCAGTGGCTGAAAGATGGAGATGAGAAAAGGTTAATAGAATCTAACTGACATTACAGGCAGCTAAGGTCGATGTGGGACATGTTTAAACACAGGGAGATTACTGAATTATACGTAAGCATCCTATGCAAGAAAAATTATGATGGTTGCCTCTTTCAAACTTGGATGCTCTGGAAAAATAAAGCTCCCCAACCTACCCTCCTTTTATATTTTAATCTTGACAGTATTATAATACTCTAATACCAAAAATTACGATGTTGTCCATTAGGAACTTAGAACAAACTAAATTCTGAGTGCTCCTAAGTCTGTTCTGAAAGATCACTTGAAACATCTTGCTGTACATCAGTAATGTGGGTTTAAAGCTCAGAAAAAGAAATAATGCTAGAGCAGATTAAAGTAATGCTACGAGCATATAATCGCATCTGCTTATGATGAAAATGTCAAGCTTTAAACAGGGCTCTAATACAAAATCCTGCTTTTAAACAATGTAACCTTTTTGTGTGAACATGTTAAGATTTGGAAAGATGAAAATAAAATAAAATTATCCAGGCATCCTGTTTGATACACAACACGGCTACATGGATGTTTAAAAGTAAAATAAAAATAACAAGACACAGGAACTTGTGCATAACCAAAACCAACCTGAGGTAACTTTGAAGAAGGTAGCTGGTGGCACATGTAAACTGTTTAGCCCCTAGCCTAAGAGAGACAATCCTAGGACCTTCTCTAATTTCTGTGTGATTGTGTCTCTCTGCCAGTCATGCCTTCCATCACAGCGTGAGAGGGGCAGTGGCACAAGAGAAGCTCCTGAGGACACCTCCGAAGGGATTAAATGAACCATCTCCACAACAGTTTGCACTGGCACAATCATGCACCTAATCAGGGTACGAGCTGTTTCCACTGGCAAGAAGCAGTTCAGTTGCCTCTCTTGTTCCCATTCTCCTTTGCAGACCAGTTCTTTTCAGCTGAAAAACAGCCTTTAGGTTCCTACTGAATGCTTTATGTGGGTTATTTAAATAGAGGCATATGCTTACACTTTATAAAAAATGCGTACACTCAGAATCAATCTTTTAAAGCCATTTCTTGAGCCAATATAATATTTTTTTCTGATTTAGTGAGGCTGACAATAAGGTTTTAACTACGTGTAGTTAAAAAGGGAGGAGAGCTAGCAATGAACAACTATTATAGCAAGAGAACTCACTGGGGAACATTTCTAGTAAAACTATGAAGATTGTCAGCTTCTTTATTAACAATATCATTAGTATTTCTAAACCCATACATAATGATAATATAGGGGGATTCTAAAGATATAATGGTTTTCCTCCATGAAAAGGTGAAGGGTGAAAGGATTAGGTTTCACCCTGTATGCAGTACAACAACTATAAGAACTATACTGGTTTTTCCCAACCCACTGAACCCAAGGCTTTACTCGGGTATTCTCAGAACCTTTTTTAAAAAATGACCATTCTACCACTGTTACAGATTTCTGCTTTCATGGTTAGATTTCTCAGACCTGTTTTCAGATCCCATGTTTTATTTCAAAACAGGTGTGACAGCTAGATTCACCTTTCCTGTCTTGAACTCAAGCAAGATGAAGAGTGTCTAGCAATATTCTGAAATTACAAGTAACACATTGACACTAACATATTGACACAAAGCCCCCTCATCATAAAAGCAGAGCTCTGCAGAGATGTCATATTTGGTTTTAGGTAGCACTGTAACTTTTACCTGATATGGATACCCATTCCAGCACTGTCTGGTATTCCAGAGCCAGGGTGTCTGAGAGAGAAAGAGAAGAAAGAAAAAAAAAAAAAAGGGTCAGTGCACACCATTTTGGGCAATGTAAGTGTATACAGTTAACACAAGTGAAGGACGAAACTACAGAAACAGCTTAAAATCTGCAATTTTTGATAGAAGCTATGAAAACTGAATACAACAAGGAGATTGCTCAAAGTTTCACAGCACGAAATAGAGCAACCTCCCTGTTCACAGAGATTTTTAGTTGGTGGCCCATGACCTTAGTTTTGCAGGAGTACAGGCTGAATATAATCAGCTTGTGCTCAGGTGGTCAGATCTCACATTTCCTTCCTAATAGCACAGGAAATTTTTGCCTTAGGCTGCTCAGACATCCTAAAGAATGTTCCTTGCATGTGTTGTTACATATAAGCATCCTACCATATAGGATCCATCCTTCATCCCAGCCACATCAGTTTAAAATAGCAAATCATGCCTTTTGCTTTCCTGACTGAAGACATGACCATCCAGAGATGATAGATCTTGCTATCACACAGAAAAGACTCTGATATCTTAGGGCAACATGGGAAGTTCCAGAGAGAAATCTACTTTAGTGCATCTACAGATTCTTGCACTGCAGAAAGCTGGGCAAACTAAAAGACTTGGGAACATGCAGCTTTGTTACGCTTCCTGTTTCTTTGCTGCTTGCACAAGATTTATTTGATTATTTACCTTTCAATGCTGCAAAATAACTTTTTAAATCTTTCTTTGTAAGCAGACTGTTTCTTTCAGAGTTTTTTACCTCTTCCTCTGTGCAACTAAAAGAACTCAAGACAGAAATTACCATATGGGCAAGCTCTTCTGCCCAACATACCCAACCATTAAGTATTTCCATATTGGGTAATAAGAACATGACCAAACCACCAGCTACCAAGGAGCCACATTTCTCTTTTTGTGCATGAGTAGGAACAACTCCTTTCAGATATGCACGTCTTGCAATGCACAGATGCATCTCGGGTTCTGACAGCATCTGTACTCTTTGAGAAGCATCTGTCTACAATACAAGTACCCACCCACAGGTTATCTTGTTAGAAATATGAAAGAAAATTGTGGATTCAAGATCTTTGTGCAACTCTTTTACATAACATTAACTGCTCTACATCCAGTATAAAGATGGCAGAAAATCATTAGCATGTCTCCTGGATAAAGGCACACATACCCTTACAGCATTATATACTTCCATTAGATTACATTTTTTTCAGATACATCCTCGTCGCATGAGATACAGCCTTTTCTTGTTTCCACCATCAGGTGGAGCAGTTCAGCTCAGGCAAAACAATGACAAACTCGTGCAAAATACAACGGGTGAGCAAACCAAATAAAATAAATGCTAGGCAAAACGTTAAGCCCCAGGCTGAGAATCAGGCTAGGTAGGGAGAATTTGTACCATATCAAAAGCGAGGATAAATGCTACTCAAAACTATAGGCCAATTCCCAACTGATACTTTAAAACGAATTGTGATGTATCTTACAGAAGCTTGTTACAGCCTTTGTTAACAGTGATGCGATATGATCACTAAAGGCTCTTCCTATTTCTTTTTTTCAATTTTCCTTCACATGGAAAATATGATAAAATAGAACTTGCACACCCAATGCTCCTGAAATGGCAAGAAATAATTTTTAGAGTAACCTGAGTAACATACCAGCATTAAAGTGACAGACCTCCTACGCCTCTCACAGGGATGTTGTAACAATGGTTAAAGTCCATCCAAGCTTCTCTTCCTTTCTATTAGGAATAATTATTTCATGCAGACAATTTTTTTTTCAAGTATCTCCATAGTAGTTACCATGCTAAGTGAGTTCCTCTCATTTCATGCAACAAAAAGGGTCTTTGGAAAGAGCGACAGCTCCTCTGCAACTGTTACTAATATACAGAAGCTAAAATATTTCTGTCTGACAGCTGCCTACATTAGATCTATCCAAATATTATAGGATAATTCATAGTTTTAGCCAGGTTTGAAAAGCTGTAACTGTCTTTCATATCAGATTCAAAAAGAGGTAAGAGTTGCTTCCTACCCAATTATTTTGCTACCTAAATTACAGGTGCTAGCAAAAAATGCATATTTTTCTCTTTCAAATATTATGACATCTTAAGGCTTCTTCAGAGAGTTGCCTGCTGCAGGATCTGCAGATACAGAGGTTTATGTGTAATTAAAATGCTGAATGCTAAATAAAATAGGCCTCACTGGAGGAACCCATAACCACAAAGCCTGGAAGGATACCACAAACTGATAAACAATACAATACATGCAATTAGGCCTCAAACAGAGAGAACATCTGCCTCTTCTGAGCCGCATAAGGCTTGGAAAGCCATGCTGCCTTCTCACACAAAATGCTTCTGGGTAGCTATTTGGAAATTTAATGGATCCTATGTGGGCAGCAGTGGTTAAGACAGCAGGACATCTATACCACCTTCTTACACCTCTCTCCTCCCCAGTTTCCCCCTCCTTGACTTGACTTAGCATCTCTTGAGTTGACTCTAACAGCTGTAGCAGAAGGGGCTTTAGTTATGCTTGCCCTGCAGGGTTTTAAGAAAGAGGCAGAGAAAGAGCTTGGTTTAAATACAGCTTTCCCCTCTGACCTCTACAATGAACACAAGTCCTAGACTGAAACTAAGTTCTCCAGGTAGACCACGGCTGTAGTTGGACCAAGAAGCATTGCTTAGTCATCTGTGAACCTCCCAACTGTGGGATATTCTGTGCAGGTTTCAGCAGGAAGGAGAGAATCCTAAAAAAGCCCACAGTCTGCAAAGTGAAACTGAAACACACTAAGAAAGGAGGATTAATCAGAAAGCACGTAATACTGACATTCTCAGGGCTCAGCTGAGCCTGCGGATGCTCACAGGACACACTGACGAACTTCCTCACACCAGGCAACCTCACTGTGAAGCAGAGCCCAGCCCTTCCTGACAAGTCCCACGATGGACAGAAATAAAAGGTCAGTGACTTGGCTTTGCAACAGATCCATTTTTGATGAACATAAAGTGTGCTGTTTCCACTGACTGTTGAATACCCAAATTTCCACTTCGCGTTCTTGGTACATACTCTCTTGAGGAAGGGAGGAACCTGAGGGGACTGGAGAAGAGAGGAAATGCAAAAGTCCTGATAACAAAAGGCATCCTTAAGCTGGAAACAGAATACTAAAAACTTCAGTTCCAATTACGTCAGGCACAAAACACCAGCCCTACAATGCTAACAGCCTCCCTTACAGAACATAAAGTAGTTAAGAAGGAAACTTAAGCTTTACCACACTTTGGTGCGGTGCCTAACAAGTGAAGTGTCAATGACAGAGAAGGATGATAAACAGCTGTTGAATCTGTTTATTAAGGAACAAATCCTATCATTTTTGGTTCCTTACAGGAATATCTGTCAAAAGTTCCATCAAACCTCTCTCCAACTCTGTGATTAAAGGAAGTAATTTTAAAGAACTCCTTCAGAAATAAAACTTCTCTTGAGACAAGGGAATGACTGAGGATTTGGAAAAAACAAAAAAGCAAATTATCTGAGATGTCTGAACACTTAACCAGAAGCCTCAGGTTGTTTTGCATCCGCTGTCCCATTCATTTATCTTTAGAGAAAGCTTCTGATTGGGCTCTGGCTTTCAGAAGCCCCAAAGCAATGAAAATCTGCCTGTCTTACTCAAAGTGCTCCTAATACCAAGCATGTGAAAGGTCAGTTTTGATACTAAATGGGTGTGTGTGGGTGGTAAAAAAAAGTAGTACAATAAAAATCTCCCACTTCTGATCAGTTCCCTTGCAGCAAATTTGGCTGAAACGTGTTTTTATGTGTCCTTTATCCATGAGGAAACAGATGCACCTGATGAAGTATTATAATTTTAAAATAAGAAATTTTGGTTCATCATACAGTAATAAAAATAACAATGAATACTCCTCTTCATCCTTATCTACCCAGCAGAACCTACTAAGTATAAGAAACACACAAAGGCCACAAGATAGGTTCTCAAAGAGACGGACAAGAGCTGTACATGTCATGAGCAAGTACTTTGCCATACTGTCATCAAGCCAACCATCAGATGTGTGTATCAGGCATATCATGGATTTAAAGTGAATTCCACACCCATTTCGTAGAATCAGCTTATGTCTGTAAATATAAATATATTACATATAGGTCACATAAATTTGCAAAGTAACTGCTTTTGGGCAGCTGGAGTTAGTTCCACAGTTTGTGTCACTTCAAGCTGTTGTATCAGCAACTGAATCATTTTGCCTTGCATCCAGCACAACTAGAAATCCCAACATGCAAGTTACAACCACAAGCACTGGTGTTGCTTTGCCCTTAGAAGTGTGAGCCTACAGATAAATAAGAAGCGTGAAAAAAACCTAATAAATACAGTGTTGCTGGCACTAATGTTTTCTTTCTGTAGTCCATAAACTTGAAACAAGTAGCAAACTGAAGAACCACTTCCAGAAATAACAACAATAAACAAAACCCAGGTCTCCACAGAGCAGCTTCTGCCCTAGCAGTCTGGAGTATTAGAGAGAGCTGTTATGCATCTGATTTACTCCTGACCACATAGGCATGTTGTAACTCCCAAAGGGGTTCTTCCTAAATTCTCACATAAGTAACAAAAATCTTCTGACTTATCCAGCAGATGAAGAAATACAATCTGCCTGTTTTTATCAGAATACAGCATGCAAAAATCCAGGGACATCACGACAGAACCCCCACATTGCACAAAAGCACAAAAGCATATTTATGCTTAAGTCCACATTTCAAACCAAAATGAGACAGCATCAGTTCAAGAATAGATTTTAAGTTGCTTTTGAAAACAGATTTTTGACCCTGTCAAACAAAATCAGCACAATACAGAAATCCTGAGTGTTCCCTGTGTACATGCTCACTACTCTGCAATCTCAAAAGGCAGATATTATCTCGCTTGGTTAATACATTTGGATACAGCTTTACATAATTTGTCTCTCATAGCTACAAGCAATAATAAGTGGAACTGAAATTACCACTATTAATTAAAGTCAAGATAATACATACTTTTAGCAAAGTTCTATCCACCTCATTTATTTTGGGCTGATATGGGCAAAGATATCTCTCCATTCATCAATCTAGAGCAGGTGCTTGCTCTTTGGAGAAACAAGTGGTACAACTGGGGCCAGACTTCCTCTTGATTAGCATTTACTTGGCCCCTAAATGCTGTGTGCAATTTGATCTTATCCCTAAACCTAATGTTCACTGTCTGATACATAAGTATAACATAAGACATATGCAGTCTTTTCCTCAACAGCAGCTGCCTTCTCCCACTGCAGGCAGAACACCACCTCCTGCTCATGCAGACCAACACCTCACCATATTCTGAGCTTTACAGCTTATCATCTCTCTAAGAGTGCAATTGTAACAGCAGGTGAGGAAGAGACTAGAGCCCTTCTGTTGACTACAAAATATAGACATACTTAACACTTTCCACCTGAACTGAAAATTAAAAGGCTTTTAGTAACCACACCAGCAGAAGGACAATTATTAATAATTAACATGTGTTTTGGGGTGTTGTGTTTTTGGTTTGGTTTGGTTTTGTTTGGGTTTTTTTATTTATTTATTTTCTATGTGCTTAAATTAAATAGTATCACAATGTCCGCTTTTTCCCTCTCAATTATGGCAAGGCCTTATAGCAATTTTTTCTTTTACAATATATTAATCAGCATTCCTCTTACACATCACTTGGCTGAACAAGCATTTGCTTAGAGGGGAATTACATAAATTCCTTGCTTGCTGTTTCTTTCTCCAACACCTGCACTCTCTTGGAATGGTATACTGAATGGCTGCTGACATTAGAGTCAGATTACCAGGCACCACAAAAAGCATCCTTCAGTAGTTTCCCATCCCAGAAGCTTTTATTCTAGTGTAAAAATAACTCCACCCATTAATGGCAAAATCAAGAGATTTTTCAATAAATTAAGCTCTTAAACGCAAACTCCACAGTGGCCCTGAGTTTCATTCCCCATCTTCTTACTTGGCTCTGCGGGGATCAGTAGAAGTGTAGCCTACTGCAGTCTTTCTCTGTTAAGGTGAGCATACATCCATGAAAACATTTGTTTCTGCATATAATGTACAACTGAAAAAAATCTACTTTTCTTCCCGATCACAGAAAAACTCCTTGATGTTAATTGTTTTACAAGTCACAGAAAGTGATCTTTCCTTTTTTTACAAGTAGCAATATTTTGTAGCATTTTTCTCTCCAGCAGAATGGAAATGAAACTCTTCCTCATTTTCCTTGATTTTTAGAAGAAGATTCATAAATGAACAGCAACAAAATTCTTAGTTGGCTTTTCAAAGTTTCTATCGTCTTCCACTGAGTTTGACAGGCCTCCAAGGACTTGAGATTTATGATGTCTTGGAAACTTTTCCTGATTACCTAGAAACGTAGGGTTTTTTCCTTGTTATCTTCCAAAAAATTACCCTGGATAAGAAAGGATCTGAACCATGTCAACACCATCATTTGCTAGTGTTGTATTTGTTTTGCTAGTGCTTAGAGTATTTTTCATACTAAAGTCTCACTGATGAAAAAAATACATCAGTTTCCAGTTTCTACTGGCCACGTGCGACAGGCATTTTGGGCACAACCCTAGCAGCAAAACAATGCCAACAACACAGCATTCAGTTACCTACACATCAAAATTAAATCTATTTCCCTCTACCCACAGAAGTCACAAAAGTCTGATAAAACATCATGTTGATTTGCTGATGAAGAGAACTCAGCAAAATTACAAAATCCATGGCTACTATTTTGCATCAACTTCTGCTTGTTCTTCCTTTCAGTGACTGGCAATTTGCTTTGTGATTGCTTCTCACGCCAAGAACAGCATTTTAATAAATTCTTCACAAACCCAAGCAGTCATTCCTATTTCTTGGTAAAGCTGGCAATAGAAGCGAAGACAATGTGACACATTGCTGATGAGCCTCCTGAGGTTCTCATCTCATACATTGTGACTAAGCAAGCTGTTACAATTTCTGCAGATCTGCTTTTTTTCTCTAGAGCTTAGTGCTTTTTGTCTGCACAAACGAGTTGTTGGGGGGAAACGCTTTTGCAATGAAGAATGCTCAGCCCTTCCTCTCAGCAATCTGCCCTGCTGATCTCCAAACATAATTAAAAATGATACTTCTACTAATCGGAAACGAGAAAATATACAGAAGGATGCATAAAAGGCCAAGATTAACAACAATCGCTGGGAGATGCACTTGACATTTCAAATGCAAATATATGTGTGAGCACAAAAATATTCTTAGAAAAAATGTGAATTCAAGTTTCATTTATTTACATAAAATCATCTCCAGAAAGGCAGAGTGAGCTCCATGCACCACACATATTTAAAGCAAAAAGTGGATGTATGATGTACAGAGATCTCATGTTTATGTCTTGTGCTGATAAATGTGTCATTTCAACTTTCAAATTATGTGGAAAATGAGGTTGGAATCTGGAAGTGTCCTAATACTGAGGCATCACATGCAGTGAACAGAAGTGAAAAACACATCATCTGGAAACACTGGCAGTTTTAATGCCTCCTCCCTCTGCTCTGACTCTGACTAGCCAATCACCAGTCCCTTTACCAGGCCCAGCCATCAAAACAGTTCCTCTCATACATGCACCCTTTTCCTCTGACACTTTGTCTGTTAGTTACTTTGTAGTAACAGAATCACAGAATCCGAAGGGCTGGAAGGGACCTCAAAAGATCATCTAGTCCAACCCCCCCCCCGCAAGAGCAGGGTAACCTAGAGTACATCACACAGGAACTTGTCCAGGCAGGCCTTGAATATCTCCAATGTAGGAGACTCCACAACCCCCCTGGGCAACCTGTTCCAGTGCTCTGTCACTCTCACAGTAAAGAAGTTCTTCCTGATGTTAACGTGGAACCTTCTATGCTCCAGTTTACACCCATTGCCCCTTGTCCTATCACTGGATATCACTGAAAAAAGCCTAGCTCCATCATCCTGACACTCACCCATTACATATTTGTAAACACTGATGAAGTTTTTTGTGTTAGTTTTATCCACTACGTATTTGAAGAAGCCCTTTCTATTGTCCTTAACTCGATTTGCAAGATTAAGTTCCAAAGAGGCCTTAACTGTCCTAAAACTTTTAAAACTTCTGCCTGCATGTGTAGCGGTACCATTTTCAAGAAGTTTTGTCAGGAGCAAGTTGGGCAGCCAGTGGTGCTATGATGGTTTAGAGCAGCTGAAGGTCCATATTCCATTCTAGAAGCCAGACTAGAGTTCACTGTTTCCCAGTGACACTACTCAGTGTATCACATAGTTGCTCTATCTGCAGTGTAAGAAGAGGTCATAAAAAGCAGCAGACACATTCAGCTGAATCTGCTAACACTTTGGTGAAGCAAAGCAGTTGTCAACCTGTTAGCTTTACAGCCGCCTTATATTTTTTGACTGTAGAGCCAGACCACATTTATTAGCCTAGAATTTGCAGGTATTTATGAATTTATTTTATTTAAAAAGAAAACTGTAGGTCTGGAATTAGTTTGTAGAGAAAGTGCGGAGGTTTACATTTGCAAACCATACCTTGGTAGCAGTGTGACTCCAATAAAAATCATACATTTAAGAGACCATCAATAGGAGAAATGAGAAAGCCCAGAGAGGTGTAATGAGGTAACACTGAAAGGGAATACAATATGGAAAAAAAAATAATCTCACCAGTAATATATTTAACTGCCAAGATTATTTTCCTTACTACTTTAAGGTTAACATGAAGCAGCTTTATGGCTCAAAGCCCTTACAGTGTAAAAATACGTATTGTTACTCTACTCCAAGTCACTGCCTTGATAGTAAGTTTGACTAAATAATGGCAACTCAAACTACCAGCCGGGTTATTAATAACCTGCTCTTATACCCAAACACGCATTCTGCTTCAGGTTTAATTAGCTGCGGAAAATAGAACAGCTTCATTCATCTGAATAGCAAAACATGAAAAGCTCCTGGCAATACAGTAGTGCTGTGCTAAATACTTAGCTACAGGTATGAATGAACTATGTTCATTTCCTGACGAATTGGAATGATTTTTATCATAAAACTGCACAAATATAAAGCTTTGGGCAGTATTTCTCCTAGATTTGCCATTTTTATATATAGGTAATTGAAAAATTTCTTTCAGAAAGCTGGGTTGCCAAGATGATGAATACTGTGCTTAAGTCAAACCTGGCAACCAGTCCACAGTGGGACACAAGGTCTGGAGGCCCTTCTTTTACTGTCCTAAACAGCAGTGTAATCTACAGGTAGTTAGAGATGCTGGTAGGGCTCAGTACCAGCATAACTCTCCAAATTGCTCATTACAGAGCATTTACTTATTACTCTGATGTTACTAAATACCCCCAGCTGGATTCCAAACAGCCAAACTGAAATTCAACTCTAGATATATTTTTTAAATCAGTGCATTGCTTTTCCTCCCCTTACTTATGTAAAATTTGTCCCCATTGTCTACGTTTGAAAGTCCCATTGCATCAGTGTCCTACAGATGAATTAGGGTATTTCAATATTCTCCTTTTGCTTGTTTCTTTGAAAAAGTTTCCTTTTATCCACAGATAAATTCTGCCAGCCAGTTTAGCTTTGCCCTCTTTCACCTGATCCAGTTATTATCTTAAGTTCTAACAGCTTACATAATAAATTATTTCCTACGCTGACAGGCCTTTTTTTACAAATCCTCATTGTCCAAAATGCATTCATTTTCCTTGTTGATGTACACTGAAGGGTTGGAGTCATTTAAAATTAAGTTTCTTCACTGACTTTGATCTTTCTCACAGCATGACTCATGATCTATATCTCAGGCATCCAAAGCACTATTAATCTCTCCTAAATGCCCTCAACAATTTTTATGCTATTTTGAAGACATATCTGAAAGAAATTCCTTTTCCCTTAGATGAAATCTAATTGTGGTCTTATTGGAAACCTTTAGTACACATGATGCTTATTTAAAAATGTAATGTGACATTTCCCCTTTTCCACAACAGGAGACTCTGACAGGAGAGCTCTTTCCTGCTCGCAACAATGAACTAGATATTGTTTTATTTAGCAGCTAATGGTCAGCCCAACTTTCACAGAAAGGAATGAGTATGATTCCATTTTAACATCTCAAATTATTTTAGCTTGACTATTTTTATCACTTATCAACTTGTTTTCTGATTTAAAAGAAAAAAAAAAAAAGTTATAAAAGACCCAGAGTGCCCAAATCAATTTTAAAGCAAGTGCAATCTGCTAAAGACAGGCTTCATTTCCTCTCTAAGTGGCATACATATCACATTATCCCTCTGTTAATAGCACAGTAAGGTATCAAATATCAGCATTGTGTTAAAAGGGCTCCAGCGTGGCCTCCAACATTCTTCATTTAAATGAGAGTATTTATCCAGTATTGGGCAGATAAGCTCACTGAACAAATGTAATTACAAGGTTTCAGTAATAGGTAATACAACAACCTTTCAGGTGCAATATGGGAAGGAAACATCACAACAGGTGCAGGATGGACTAAAAGTGCCCAACTGAATGCCTGCTTCCAGTAAATCGAGAATGAAGGAGACAGAGGGCACCAGCATAGGCTCTGGATGCAAACTTCCTGCTTCAAGCTCTTGCCATATTGTTTTCTAGAGTCAGTTCTCATCTAAACCAAGGTGGCAGATATTTCACAAACTCATGCTTCGGTATCTCAGCATTAAAACCAGAAAAACTTAGCCTGGTTTAAGCAGTCAAGAATCAGACAGTCAGACATATTCCAAACAGCAGTATAAGTATTTCCAAGATGCTGTGTTTCTTGCACTATTCTGTTCCGCAAAACATCCAGAAGCATTAGTTATAAGCAGCAGGTGCAGCAAGAGGAAATGATAAATTTCTGATTTCTCAATCCAATGCCAACTAAGGAAGTAACATAAGCTTGTCTGGAAGCAGTCAGGGATCTTCTCTATTAGCAGCTTCATTCCACTGTAGACCTCACAGTATCATGACTTGATGTGCACAGTAACCACAAATGCAGCACAGCTTCCCAAGTAAACGTAACAGTTGAAATGTCAACTGCAAAAATTATCATCAATCTTGAAAGAATCCATTTCAGCAATATCTATACGGAATCAGTGACTTTAGGAAAAAAAAATTATTTCTGGTTATGCTCTATTTTAATATCTGAACAGCTCTTTGCAGATGCTGTCACCTTTGCTGCAACACAACTGATCTCCCATGAAACTCGCAGGATGACTTCAAAAGCATTCTTAAAAATCATGCTCAATAAAACACTGCAACCAGCATGAGGTTTTTTTTGAAAAGGCCATGTGTATCTCCTGTTGTGTGACTACACTGAAGAGTCACTGGACAACTGAGAAAGATCAGCTGGCTTCAAAGCAGCTGCACCCTGGCTTGCTTTCTCTGCACCTCCAGAGCTGCTCTATCACAATCCCAGCTGCCCTCTGTCTTACTGAACCACAAGGTGAGAGAGCAGATACCAGTAAGGGAGGCAAAACCCCCACCCCTGTTCTCACTAGCACTTTGGAAATTGCAGTGTACAAAGATAAAGCTCCTCATTTAATCTCTTCATGTTTTAGAGAATTGACAGGAACAAATAACTTCCAGAGATGAAAGATCCTGATGCAAGTCTAATGGACCACGACTGACGCAAGAACTAAATCAAGGCCATAGCTATCTTTTTCTTTGGGAAAATGTGTTGATACTGGATAAAATGAACACTGTAAAAAGACAGCAACAAGTGAGGAATGAAAGAAGGCCGCCTTTCTGTAGTCCACAGGAACATACCTAACTTGCAGACTTACAGAATTCTCAAATCCACTCCCCAAATTAATAAAGTCAGTTTTAAGAAGTGAGGAAAAGCAGTGTAGTGATCTGACAAGGAAAGATGAAAGTAGGAAATACTGACCTATGAGGCAGCTGAGGAGTATACAGGAAAAGAAAGACTATGTAACATTATGTACAACTTAGTTTCTTCCCAGAACAGTCCACTCCCAGAGCCCAACAAGCCCTACATTGTACAAAAAAACCCCAACTGACCAGAGGGAAACTGACCACTATGACAAACTAGCCTTTCCAAGGAAACTCCAAGGATAAAGCTGTATCTCCTCCCAGCTACTCATCTTCAGACAATCCATGAAGTTTCCCACGAGCATTCTTGGCATAGAGAGGTCAGAAAACAAATGCTGTACAGCACGTAGAAAACTATCAGTGATCTCTCTCATGTTGGGCTTTCCAAGGTCAGATCAGTCTTTGCAAGGCTACATAAACCAGGTCAGGAAAACAGACAAGCAAACAAGTAACCAACCAAACCTGTACCTTCCCACTGCTCCATGAACATACAACTTAGTTCTAAGAAGAACAACTAAGAAAAAACAGCACCAGTGTCAAAACAGACTTACATAAAGCTGTGAAACTAGAACCTTCCTTGTGTATTAGATAAAGCAATTTGTGACTGAATTAAACTACCTTACTGAGTCAGTGTAAGGAAGCATTTATAATGTATGCTGAGCAGCCCACAAGCCCGCTGAGACCCTATACGGCTGAGAAAGAAACAGGTGAAGAGAGTACAATGAAATATGTCTTTCATAATAGAGATAACATATACTTGCTCTTTAAAATTGTTAAAGTGACTCAATTCAACTGTAATTTTCCAACAATGTAAATAACTTTGGAATAACACCAGCAGTGTGTGGTTTTCATCCACTTGTCTTTTTAAGTAGAGTTTCTATTTAAAGGAAAGAAGATTAAATAACATAAACGCACACAGAAGTGCTGTAGCAATTTTACACTAATAGGAACTCCTCAATTTCCAGTAACTTTCCAGGAGCATCTGCGCTGCAACACTACTTTGGACAAAACTAAGAGCCCACCACCTCTTGGAAGTCCTTCAGAACATCTTATTATGACTAACCAGAGCAAACAGAGTGACAGCAGTTGCGTTTTAATTAGGTCCTGAACCTGACTAAAATAACCACCACCAACTTAGCAGCTTACTGACCAGAAACTGAGACACACATTTAATTTAATCATAGAATCATAAAACAGTTAGGGTTGGAAAGGACCTTAAGATCATCAAGTTCCAACCCCCTGCCATGGGCAGGGACACCTCGCTCTAAGCCATATCACCCAAGGCGTCGTCCAACCTGGCCTTGAACACTACCAGGGATGGAGCATTCACAACTTCCCTGGGCAACCCATTCCAGTTCCTCACCACCCTAACAGGAAAGAATTTCCTCCTTATATCCAATCTAAACTTCCCCTGTTTAAGTTTGAACCCATGACCCAGCTAAAATAAATGGAGATGTATTTGACGACGTCTGAATGTATGATCACAACCAGAACAGACCTTCAGTGAAGAAAACTGAAGAAGATGTATCAGTGAAAGAGATGCAAGACACAGCATACAGTGAAGCTATTAAACAGTTGAACACCAAAGTAGCTGCAAAATTAATAGAAAGAGAAATAGCAGGAAAACTCCAAAACAAGAATGGCAAATGAGACTCCATTTCAGGTAAACATCCTATTGTTCCTGTGTCCAGGTCTTATTTCCCAAAGGGATATGAACTCACAATCTTGAGATGCCTGTTTCCCCAAATACAACAATTCTTTGAAGTTTCTATGCATATCTACAACTATTTACTTCCTCCAAGATTAACAATCTGAATGATCAAGAGATAGAGATGAAGTGTAACACAGAAACAATGTCAAAACCCAGTCACCACACAATGGAGTAACAAGTTCTCTTTTTGTATTTCAAATGAATATGGTTTGACTTTAGGCTCTAAAATTCTTGACTACAAGTAATCCAAAATGGAATTTGCAAATGCTATACTACTCTCCCAGGGCTGTAACATCTGCATGTATCATTGTTGCCATTTTACTCCAAAAAGAGGCAAAAAACATGCCAACTCAGCTGAGCAGCAGAACAAAGCACCCTCATTCACAAAAAGTGTTAGGAACCAGGTTCTCTCCAAGTGCACGCAGAAAACTGTACGCCACTAACAGAACATCTTCTGCTGTCACACAGTAATTGGCTAGCTCGGTGGCTAGTGCACACACAAGGACAAGCATTCAATTTTCTTCTTCTGAAACATTCTATAGTTTCAAGAAAGAGGTACTTTATAACAACATAAGTGGAGCTCTGCCTCTCGGGGGGGGGGTGGGGGGGGGTGTTCCTCTATATTACTATTTTTCTAGGTGCCTTCCATACATTTATGCTACTTGAGTAGGTTTTTGGAGTCAAATTTACACTTCAGTATGGTTTTCCTATTGTTTTGCAATCTATCTGCAACACCAGCAGTTGCAATTGCATGGCAAACAGTTCTGTTGTATGGGATGACTCCTTAGGAAGGGAGATGCAGAACTGACATTCCACAAGCCACATACAGTATGTGTTGTTGCACCCAGCATTTTTTTAAACATAGCCACAGCATCCTCATATCATCAGTCTTACATCAACTCTAAATTTGAAAACGAGCAAGTCACAAGTTACTTGTTTATCCAGGCAGATGGTCCTTCCCCAGTAGAATACCTACACTCAGTTTTAGGTTCCTAAGTCTCAATTTAGTCTTCAGAAGACTCTCACTGCAGGGAATTCATGCTCTTTCTTTCTTCTGTGAATTTGTAATTCTCATGGGCAATTAAAGGAAAGGAACTGAATGTGAAAAGCCACCATATGTCACCTGGAAGATTTTCTTCCAGATGTTTGTAAAGTTTTTTATTCTACAGCATTTTACAGATCCTGCTCAGTACCAAGGATCAACAAGTAAGCAACAATCCAATCCTGAAATTCATACTGTTTCTTTATCACTGAAGCAAATGCTATTTTTTTTTCCATTTAATGAGAGCACAATCATACCATTAACTCTTAATGATCCAAGCCGTTACTGATTTAATTGCAAGTATTACTGAAGAAAACAAAAACCTTATCTTGTTCCTGTGTTAGTGATAAGCAAAACAGTAAGTTTAATGTCACTGGACTTAATGTTCTGTTGGCATCAATACTAGTGTGGTGCTCTGCAAGGAAGTGTTTTGTAGATATGCAAATTAAATAAATGGAAGTGCTGAAAAATCTCAGCTGCAGTCAGAAAGGGGAAGAAATTGCATATACACGATCAGAGTGGAAATATAATTGGTCAGTTATCTTTTACACTTCAAATGTTAGATATTTACAAAGATACAAAGAATGCGGTAGTAGATTTATTATCATGATAAAGACTTAGGGCCATATCATATTTTCATAATCGTATTTCACAGCGATGATGTCACTTGAGGCCAAAGACCTCTGTGCAAGAGTCCATGTTATTACATCCCAGACTGATTTGGACACAGGTCTTCCAAGCCACTAACTAGCGCTATCTTGTCACTCATTACCTACGAAGATGAAAATTTTCCTAACACTACTAGGACTCTGGTACACAACACCTTCCGCCCCCCAAATTCTAGTTTGATAGACAATGATTTCTTATCACTGTCTCTACTGTTAGGCTAACAAGAGTAAATATAGAACTTGTAAGTTCTACATTTAAGATCCCCTAACTCTAGGCTTTTACAGTTTTTATCTTGTAAGAATATATATCTATACATCTCATGGAATAAATTAAATTCACCTTTTTCACCACTTAATGTAACAATAAGAACCATGGAAATAAGCAAAATTAAAAGCAAACCCCACACTCTGTTTTTACACCTATAAATGACAAGTAAAGTGTGAAAAATAGAAATAAAAAGAAGAAAATAAATCAAAGTAAAGATTTACTCTGGAGAGAGTCTCTGGGTGTTCTAAAAGAAATACAAACTTATTTCTATTTGGGCTTCATTTCAGATGAAGCACTGAAGCACTTAGGTGAAAGGACTGGCTTTGTTCCATGTTACCAAAAAGTTGTGAGGCTTGACCTAACATCTCTTTCAGAAGCTTGAAAATCAATACAGGATGGTCATATTTGCTATTTTGTCAGGAATGGGGGCAATAGGAGCGGGTGGGAAAGTGAATGCTTTGCATTAAATAATTTTGTGGGCCACTTACTCTTTAGCCCCAATTCATTTAAAAATCATTTAAATCTGCTGTGGAAAGCAGTGAGTAATGGACTTGGCAGTGAGTAATGAAAGAAAGCGTCATCTTCTCTTTGAAAGTTGTGTTTCAGTCTGTTTCTTCACATAGAAGAATATTCATGATCAAATCTGCCCTTGAAAATGGTAATATTTGAGGTGAAAAATGAACCGGTTTGAACTCTAACCTACATTCACATCAATTCTCTCTTCTCACAAGGTATCAGAAACAACAGAGGTGATTTCAAATCCTAATCATGATCACCTATTTCACCCCTCAGTGCATTAGCCACCACACTGCAAGGCTTGTCCTGAAACACACATTGCTATGGGGTGCTGGGGTGGACTGACAAACCCATCAATCTCCCAAAATCTGTTTTCATTATCTAAGAAAGTTAAAAGTTCATTTTCATCTAATTGAAAGTTCTGGTTTGGAAAAAGAGACAAACATACATTTCACTTTAAAAATGAGAGACTCTTGTGAAGCAGAATCAAAGATGAGCAGAACTCATCCCACTATTACACCACATGGTAATATGCCTGAGATAGCTACGGTTGCAATCATTACTTTAGAGAGGATTTGAAAAAGCAAGAATTAAGAATTTATATGGAACATTTAAAAAAGAAACCAAGACCAAGGAAACAATTTGATATTTGAGATGCTTTAACATTGACATGCCATTAATTACTTCACTAGTTAAGAGACTGACAGCAAACCCCCTATAAGAGTAAACCAGCTATGTAATATTGATTTACTTATTTTGATGCAAAGGAGAAAAAAAAAAAAAGGCTGACAGCTGGGGAAGGGAAAAATGTCTAACACAATAATTAAATACTAATAAATATGGAAAACATTTTACTGAAGTCTGTTGGTTTCTTATACTCACATATTAAGATACAGTTTGTAAGTGATGCAATGGTTTGGCTGAGTATCTGGAAGGCTGTGAGCTATTTCTCTATGTGTGCTCCATTTTTTGAGTAAGAGAGCAACTGTCTTGCATTCCCTACTCTCTTACCAGACTTAGTTCTCTCTTGGAAGAGAGTAATACTTGGAAGAAACATGTATTTCCTTGATACTACAAACATTTGTAAAACATACCAATGACACAGCTGCATCCTGCAGTTAAAAATCACCTCTTGACTGAAGGTGGTAGACACTAATGGTAAAAGTTTCACTTTTACTGTTTCTTTAGGCCCAAGAAACAATCAAAGCAGCGGGATATGGTGTATGCCATCAACAGTACATTTTATGAGAAAGAAATTAATTCTTACAATGTCACTTCATGAGTGACATGATGTCACAACAAAGACCAAGTTGACAACATACACCCATTTGAGTTAGGGGGCACTGAGGACAAGACCAGCACAAACTCTATACCGGTCTGCTGCCTCGAGAGTTCAGTGGTGGAGTTGGCAAGATGCAGGAGAGAGTGTATGAAGCAGCTGTTACGATCCAGAGGCTGTGGGAAGCAGATGTCCATATGGATAGAGGAAGGGAGAGAGGGTGGAAGCACAATTTTTTGAGCACTTTACATTGATAAAAACATCATATGCAATGTCAGTGATCACGATTCCATGGCCTACAACTACAGACACATGCAGGACACCCTATTGCCAATCCTCTGCCTTCCCAACTTAAAGGGCTTTCAGGAGTTCATGGTGAACTTTAGTGAGCAAATGGCCCAATCTAAGTGTCCTGCAGACACCATTAAGATAAAAATGTATTTAAAACATACAGATTGACAGGTTCTGTTGCAACAGAACAAACTTTGAAGACAAAGCTTTATGTCAGGCACTTCTCCCTGCGAATTGAGATTTTTTTTGAAAATACATTTCAACAAAAGTAAGAATTTATTTTTTTGATACTTTATTTATGAATCAAGAGAATATATCTGTTACTGGGAAAAAAGACAAAACCCAAGAGAACAGTTTGATAAAGAGATACAGCTTTCAGTGAGAAGAAAGTTTTTACATCTCCAGCAATGTACTCAGCAACTATAGCATGGCAAAAGAATTGACAGATTACATCACGTGCAGTGTTACTACAAAGGCTTACAGGTTGCTTTAGTGAGCGAAGAAATTTCTTTATCTAGATCAGCCATTAACTGCTGCCATGGATGGTACCAAAGACAAGTTTGCCATGGCATTTTAGAGAGAGCTATGTTTGCTTTGAATGACAGCTTTATTAGCTTTCATATGGTTCTATAGGAAAGTGAAAATCAAAGCTGAAACATCTTGCAAGATGTTCTAGGCAGGCAAATGTAAAACTTTACTGCAGTTAGTTACTACCATTCTAAAAATAAATTAACATTGGTATGTATACCATGCTGACAGTATCACAATTCAACAACTAAAAGAGAGTTGATAAATCTGCTAACTAATTACTGCTTATTAAGCTTGGGCACATCTTCCCAAAAAGCTAGATAAGCTTGTCAAGATCTACAAAGCCATAAAAACCTAATGATATTCTCTGCAAGAATGGTGGTTTGCCAGAATATCCTGACTAGATATTCCTTAGGCAGTTAGATGTGAACAAGGAAACACAGACACCCACACTTCTGATACTGCACTGATGCAGTAATACTGCTTTATGCAGCAAATACAGAAGGTGACATTAGAAGATAAAGGAGCAATTATTTATGTGCTGTGGCCATTATGAGAAAAGCATTTTGAGAAAGAATCCAAAAGGTGAAATTCATCTCTAGGCAAAGGGCCAGCGCAAAGCAAAGGACCTCAAAACTAACTCAAAGTGATGATTAAGTAATTTATAGGCCCCATGCCAGTCTTGTAGGTAAAGCTAAATTTCATCCTTAAATTAAAAGAAGGAACATTTAAAAGAGCCAAATGTAATCAAAGTATCCATCAGGTTAGGAATATATGCAGCAAAGCAAAGGAACAGCAGGTTGCAAGGAGACTAGGTCAAGTTGGGGGGGAAGGACAACAATACAGAAGTCAGAGTATATTGTTGCCTGCCAATTCAAGAGCCAACAAAGAAACTGTAAAAGAGGCAATGCAGGTAGTGTAGTGTTTTAGAAGAGCCTTTTGTACTATTGAGTTGGTTCACTTTTCTAAAAGCAGTACTAAGAGTAGAAGTCATAAGACCAACTAATAAGGAGCACTTCCCACTCAAGATGGCAAAACCAGATTTCTTAAATCAGGCATCTTAACTATCCAGAAATGAACAAACCAACCACCATCCAGTGATTCTGTCCATTTGAATAGCACCAAAATGCAGTTTCTCTCGAAAAAATATAATCTTATGGATGTTTGAAAGACATACTGCATCACAATACTTTATCCAACAATCCAAAGTTATGTATCAACTAAGCATTAGTTTAGGTTTTAAAAGCCAATGTGAATGTGGTGCTATGCTGGCGGCATATTCCATTCTTCAAAACAGGAACTTCTGTAGTATTTACTCTTTCTCATCCTCTCCCAGTGAGGCAGCATATGTTGCTATGATAGTGCTGGGACAGCCACTGCACCTGGGCTTACTCACCATGCTTATCAGTCTTCTAGACTAGGTATATTAGGGATGGTCTTAAGCAGAACTTTTATTTCAAAGGGTGCAAATTTCTACTGTAGCATTAGCACAGCATGACACCACTGACATTCTCTCCAGGAAAAACAGCTTTTTGAAGCAAAGATCTTTCTATAAAATTTGTAAGAAAATTTATTATGTTTAACTTTTTTTCCCATGAGCTTCCTAAGGAAGCAATTAAGTGTTTCTTTGAAATTATTCCATTAAGAAGACCAAGACAAACTAAAAAACATTATCCATTTTGGTACTGTAGTGAAGTTCTGAAAGAAGCAACTCCTCCAGATTCTGGGGTCTAGATTTTATTCCTTCCAAACCCATATTTCCCGCCGCAAGTGGATGCAGCAAAATATTTGGTTGTTGATAAACAGCAAAAAGCCTGCACTTTCTCTTAGTTACACAATGTTGCTAGGGAGATGGTGTAAATACAAATACAATCACACTTATAATTTTGTTGATTTGCATACATTCCATGTGAATGACCCGAGTATACAAAGCAGAACACTGGAATAATGACAATAGCATAAAATGCTGCAGACTCATTTGCAACACTGTAAAAATGAGTAATTCACAATACATACACTATTACATAATGAATAAGTTCTTTTTGTAAAAATTAAACATACTGAAAGTTAAAATTGCACAGCTGATCCTTGTTAAGCAAGTAACAGTATAGGCATACCTTGTTCAAGCAACCATGCTATATCAGCCAGCCCTCCTCAAACTTCAGTTGAACTGGGAGGAAGACACCCTGCACTTTGCATGTCAGCTCAGCCTTTAGAAACAGCTCACAATGGTTTGTAATGAAGCATGCATGTACTGTATTCTTCTTAATCTTTAGAAATGCTGGTATTCACAGAGTTTTTCCTAGAACAGACATTTTCTTTGTGTTGAGAGAGATTTGCTTTTTTAATCATAAGTATGCTTTGTAGCAGTGATTTTGTGATACTTGCTAACGTATCAATGGTGACTATTTGTGGTAATCTGTAATAAAGTAAAGAAATTCAGAAGACAAAGATTCAGTGTCCTTGTGTATTACAGAACCCTATGAACCCACAGTCATGCTCTCTACACACCCACAGGCCAACAATTTAGGTTGTGACAATTGCTTATGAAAACTATTCTCATATTTCCTACCACAAACATGGATGGAATCGAAGGCAGAAAACAGAGTACCATGACCATACAGCACGTTAATGGATGAAGCACACACAAATTGTAAATGTTCAAAAAGGCTGTGAGAGGTTGCACATTACGTATTGGCTGGTCTATTTGGAGGACTTGTGCACTCACTTCCCCTGGGTCTTACTGCCGCTAAATAGCTGAGAAGGCTCTGATGTGCGCTTTTTGGACTGGCATATCATCATTCCTACTGTCACCAACCTGCCTGGCGCTTTGGACAGCCTCATTAATTACAATCATAAAAATGATGAGGATTTTTTTAATACTATTTTTGCTTACAAAGTACCAGAAACATTCAGGATACATTTTCTGTGTCTATTTCATGTCCAAAACGAAGATTGTAAGATTACGTGAGCACACTGAGACCACACATTCCCCTAATTTCACCTCTCAGAATTATACAAATAGGGACTCACTTGCACAAAAGCTCTGAGAACTAGTCACACTGTAAAAAATCATTTGCACCATAAATACAAATTACCACCTGTGGCAGGATTAACAGATCTACACCAGTGTGTTTAGAAGCTATCAACACCCTTCTCTGCTTATATCACCAGAAACACAGCATTGATGGGAAACTCCATGGAAACTTCTTTCCACAGTATGTCAGATAAAGAACAGGCAAATGGAAAGCATTTTCTGAAACATTAATGGATTTTGTTTTTTAATGAAAAGGAACCTCTGCCACAGACATTTATAAAGGATGATACAGAAATTGAGATTAATATTGTGGTAAACCTTACTGCCAGCTTAATGCTCAGAATTAAAAGTACTAAAGTAACCTAGGCATGTTGCTACACCAGTTGTGGGAGTTTTTACTCCATTAAGTATTGATAAGAACTTCTTCACCAATGCCAGTAGCAATTCATTTTACAAATGCAAATTAAATTTTATCTTTTATTCTTTGTGAACATGAGTATTATGCTTGTGCTTTATATTATATACAAGTTTATATTATATACAAATTTTTGATGTCTTACGAAAGCACAGTAATATAAATGCATACCTTTTTCAGGAACCGTACTCCATAGGTAAATATATAGAGGTAAAATGTAAATCTCCACCTGCAAAAAGTACAAGAGATTAACTGTAAGATACAGTACAACCTATGATTTTTTATAGTACTGCCAAACCACTACACCCTGTTCACAACAACAGAAGCTGAAGCAAAATTTTGGTCTGGTCTACAGCTTGTTATCAAGCACTGTGCTCATCTGCCTGCTTTTCCCACCGTCCCATCAGCCCTCTGAAAATAGTCTCTAATTTCACCTAAATGTGACAGGAAAAAACAAGATATCAAGGATAAGTAATTTTTTAAGTTTCATGAAAACTAGCAGGGCAGTGGAGGAGAGAGAGGACAATTCTCATGCCTACTGCAGGGAAGTTCACTTGTTACTAGGCACCAGGACAATGATAATAAGAAATTTTATTAAGCCTTGAACAAGTGACTTTAGCATGCGGCACATCAAATACAGATTTGAGAAAAAGCATCATCCACAATGACCTGGAAATTCACTTAGCAGATTCTAGCACATGGTTTTAGGGAGAGCATTTTTGTCGGACAGATAGGATGGATACAGGCGTATATCCACAATTTACATCCACTTCCAAAGAATTCCCTTAATAAAGATGATTCTACATTTTCCCAAGTACACATTAAATAATTGTTAGGCTTCTAGCTTTTCTTTTCAGATAGAGGCAAATTAGAAGCTAGGATAAAGATGCCATGGGAAATAAGAGAGAAAAAAACAGGAGATTTAATACAGAATCATTCTCTCCTCTTCCTCTAAGTCCTTCTCTCTTCCCCAGTAAAAAAAGACATACAGAGCATCTTCCTGTCTTTTGGACCCATTACTGGCTTAGTAAAGAAGAATCAATGGAAGTATGAGGAAATAAAATCAAAACCTCATGCAGTGTAAATTTTTAGAGGAATTCCTGTTTCATTTGTTGTTTTTTTTTTTCCTCAAAGGGTTAGAAAGAATACACAAACATGCTTGAGAAACACCAGTGAAGTGCTATTCATAAAGCTTATAGCGGGATAAGATTTAGCTTCCTTAGTGTGAGGCAATACTACAGCATGGGTCTTCTTCTATTATGTATTTTACAACACTTACGACCCTCTGTCCACCGGCAAAACTATTAGCTCACAGTTAACAGGCACTGAAGCATGATCAGACATCAACAGAATGGCTTCAAAACTGAAAATGCTCCTATGTATAAGAAAGTTAATCCAAACCTCCCTCTTCAAAGCTGCTTTTGCAAGTATTTAGAAAGAAAGTTGTGTCATACACATATAGCTCTCTGACAAGTTGAGTACAGGAGAGTATAAGAACATCACTAAGATTTAAAGTGTGACACTTCAACTGAACAGAAACTCTCTTACCCTGTAACCTCTTCAACACTGCAGAGATTAATTTATTCAATTCATACGATACAAATACCAATTCCTTCAAGAATTCATTCATGCTAGCTACATGGCTTTTAGCTTTCATGCTGAAAATATTTTGGAGACAAAAATGTTAATTTTGCTGGTAGAAATCTTCAGATTGTGCACATGGAAGAAATAGCAAGGATAACAATATGAAGGAAGGTTTTATTTGGGCAACAGTTTTCTCATTAGGTCAGTCCTACTGCTAGGAAACCTGCCATTTAACTTCAGGGTTACATACCTCATCTAGTGAAGGTTGGAAGGCTGTTGCTGAAAATAAAACTATTCGGAGAGAAAAACTGTCTAACCTAATCTCAGTGCTGCTCACTCCCAGTGCCCTTCTGTCTGTCTTAAGTGTGAGCAGTTATGATTCCTCACAAAGTTTTTTTGTTTTTAAAAATCCTTTCACTATTACCTTTATTTCACATTTCTCCAAGCAAAATGCATACCATATTTGAGGACATTTGTGGCTTGCTGTTGGGAGATGCAATATTCCATAGAGGAGTTCAAAGGCACTCTAAAGTATTTAAAATATGTTAAGTTTTAGATAGTGGATTTTGCAGTCTATACGGACATCTAAAAGATTCTGAAGCATTTGCTGCAGCTGTCTCCTCAGAGGAAATAAAAGACTTTTTCCTGAAACAGTCAAATTCAGAAACACTGATTTCCCTGTCTAACTTTCCACCCACTTCCCAAAGTGCTGCCAGTGCCATGGACTGCCCTGTAGGAGAATTCCTGGAGTTTTGGAAAAAACCCAGAGCCAAGAACCACCAGGTATTATTTGGGACTCCCAAAGACTGTTAGCCTGCTCCAGCTGTCTGAATGCTACAAAGGTGACACATGCATACAAGTATATGATAACATATGCTGTTGGTTGACTTTCCTCTTTACCTGCCAAACAAGTCTTCTTGGACTGAGCATCAGAAGGTAATAGACAAAGCTGCTCAAAGTGCAAACTTCTTAAAAAAATAAGTAATATTGGTAGGTAAAAAACCTCTTCATATTCCCACTAAACAACATCCACAAAACCTATTCAACGAACTTCTTGCTCGGTCAAACTGAAATAAAGAAAAATTCAAAACAAAGCAAAGTCGGAATTGGCTCCCAGCCTGTTTGTCATCTTTAATTAGCTAACTCCAGTGGTAGCTGGGCTACAAAGGGCTTTCCACGGCTCTGTACCAGGCTGCTAGCTGCCTTCCTGTGAGCTTCAAAGGGAAATTCTGCCGGCTGAGTACCCCAACTGGAACCTCAACCCCATGCAAAGAAGTCCAAGGAGTTTCCCACATTGTTTTACCACTAATTGTAGGTAGTTTGTTGCTGCAGTTAAGAGTAAAACATCCACTGGCCAAGGTGAAATAGATGATCACAAGAAGGTTTGAAAGAAAATTAATTTTAAGTTATTACAGTATTTATTATTATAGGGTAAGTGAATATATCTGGTCTAACTAGCTAAGTTACTATGTTCGATTTCAGTAAATGTTGCATATTAGCTGTTAACACCAATGACCTTAACAACTGGACATACTTAACTTGTAACTCACTTTTAAAATAAAATAAATAAAAAAAAGACAAAGATGTAACTAGATGCTTATTACCAACAAATTAACGTACACTGAGATCTACAAAATCCACATTAAATCAAGTAAAGACCGTGTACAGAATGAGTGACATTTATGAGGCAGTACAACCAGAAGAAATATACCTAAAACAAATGGTCAGCATTAAGTGATGTTGCTGCCATCAGCTTCAGCTACACAATAATAAAAAAAAAAAAAGGCAAGGAGTCTATCTGCAGTTGTCAGCGACATGCTGTCAGAAATTCAGTGGCAGATACACCAATAATCCTTTGCACAAGGTCACATGCAGATCACTATGCCTCTGAACACAGCAGAAATTGAATTAACACTCTGTTCTCTGCTCAGTTTCCTACTTGCTGCAGGAAGCCAGTAACCTAAAACTCTGTTGATGCTTTATCGGCATATGAGCAGTTCTCACTCCTCAGCTGCCCCTTTTACTCGGTAACCTAGCAGTAAGAACATCTGTCAGGCTTCGTAAAACATAGGTTCAATTTTGTTCTCCGCCACATCTCTCCCACACTCCTGAAGGGTTTTTTAGCCACAAAGTTCTCCTGTGTAGGACCACCTTGTCTTGAGAAGCTGTTTTGTGTAGCAGAAAATACTCCCAAGACTTGGGATGACATACAGGGAGGAAAGGGACAGGAACTATGTTATGAAGCTGCATTATTCACTCACAATCATACAGACAAGGCCAGAAGGTATGAGACAAATGTTTCATGCAATGCAGAGCTGTCCAACAAGATTACTCCAAGATGAATTCTCAATTCAATTCTCTTACAACAAGTACTCTAAAGGAATCCATCATTCACAATCTACAGCATATAATTATTCATCTATTTGGGTCTCACTGCAGCTCACTGATGAAGTGATTCAAGTGGAGGCAAACAGCTATGAGTAGGACTCAAGTCCACTTACAGTATACCCCAGTGTCCAAACCACCTTAGTATTCTGGGAACTTAGGCAAAATGTTCTTTCTCTGCACAGGACATCATAGGAGTGAAGGCCATATTTTAAGTGCGAGATTATTAAGTCTCATTCCCAACTGAATTCACAAAGTGGTAGTTGATTAAGATGTGTGTTTAATTTGTCCTAGTTCCAGCTCTCACAGTTCAAAAAAAGCCCTTAGCCTGAGCACAGTCTGAATAGCCACAGACCTCAGGGAAGGACAAATGTGTCCAGTGGCATAAACCCTCTCTAGTACCCTTTCAAGTATCCTGGTGCCCTGGTTTCAAAGTCCTTCTTAAGCATAATCAGCTCATGCTGAACATCCCCAGGTCACTGGGTTTGAGTCACAGCTGGATGTCTCCAACAGGGAGAGTAACAAATTCCTCTAAAGTAGCAGTAGCAGAGCCCAACAGATGAGGAAAAGCAAGGCAAGATCTATACTAAGATCTGTTCCCCCCAGCAATACTCGCTGCCCTATTACAGCAACACAATAGGAGCCACTAGGTGAAGCACCCCATTGTGGGCAACCGCTACATCAATTCACATTTATCTGAAAGATGACGACAGCTGAAGCTGCTCTGTTTTGTGAGAATTTGCCCTGGACCTCATACTTGAAACACTCCTCCAGTCAGTTGTATAAAGAGAAAACTGGAATGACCCATATACACACAAAGCATGCTGCTTGAAAGACTTTTTAGGTTAATTTAAATCCAGCAAACCCACATGAAAGCAATCAAGGAACAAATGTTTTGGAAGACTTGATCTGTCTGCTCACAATAGGGTTTATGAGGTTCACTTCAGTCCTGCACTAGCATGCCTATAAGATGTAAAGATTGAAACAGGCTTGCATCTGGTCTGTTCAAGCTCAGAATGAGGGAAATCAGACCTGTTTACATAAGGCCCTTCCGGCAGTCCTTCAGGTTGTGCTGGTGCTCACAAAGCCAGTGTTTCAAATATGGGCACAACACACTCCACTGAAGAGTCAAGCTAAAAATTGACTCTTCAGTAACAAAAATAGAAATCCTTTTCTAACACAGTCTTAAAACAAATGCTCTAGAGCCCCTCAGGAGTGCAGCAACAGATCTGACTGCTCTTATTCAACATGGGATGAGCGCATTCCTGATCCAGAGCAGTATCTTAATCTCCCAACCCTTTTAATTTCAAGCTGCTAATGAAATTTTAAAGATGCTTCAGCACGATACAGAGCACTAAAATGACGGAAAAGTTGGAGAGCCTTTGCCAACTATTCTGGTATATCCTATCATGCTCAATTCTGCAAACCTATTTAAGTGCACACTTGAGCAAGCAAGCACTTCACTGATTTCATGCATATGTCTAACCAGGTTCCGTTCATCACACTGACAAATTCTGTCCTTAAAATTTTCTTCTCTCCAAGGAAAGGGGCTCCTTCTCTCAAGAGAAAGGCTGAGAGGCAGTTTTTGCTTTTTTTCTATTTCTTTTGCAGGAAGACTGGCCAGTTGGGCTGCAATCAAAAGCACTCTTGCAGAGCCTGCAGCTTTACAGCATACCCTGGCAGTGCACACCTCTTGCAGCTCAGATGCCAAACCAGTGCCTGCTGCCCAGCAATGGTCTGCAAGGATCCAAACTTATTCAACTGACTTTTGACAAGCAAATGGGAAACATAATAAACGCACAATGTCAAAAACTTAACAGCCATTTGCTTTCAGAATTGCAGCCGTTACTTCCAGAAATGCTTTTGCCACTGATTTGCTACAGTCAGGGCCACAAACAATGATGCAAGATGCACTTCAAAACTGCTAATCTTAAAAAGACCTTAATTTAACAAGTGGCTATGGCCTCACCACATTGCCTGCAGTGAAAGAAACTGGCTCTGAAAACTATTTTCAGAGAAACTGTAGACTCCTTAAATTTTTCCCTATGGAAATTCACTTTGGTAAAAGTTCAGATTTGCAGTTCTCAGTCACCTTCTGCTCAACTCCTGGCAGTTGCTGACAGACCTCTGGACTCAGGCTTTGGATTCAAAGCCAAACTGAGCCTAACATGAAATCCTCAGGTGCAGGCCATGGTTCTGGAGAAGATGAGAAGTCTTTAACTGCCATCAAGCAGCTTGTTCTCCATTTTAATCCCCAACCAGATTGAATTGTGCAAGCGCGTAGCTATGCTATTGCAATCACTAGCTGACACTGATTGCCTGTGGCTGTAGAGAGTATGTTCACTGTGAGCTTGTTCAAAGGAGCATTTCTGAGGCTGAGTTTAAACAGTACTGAATTGTTTAAATTTCTTTTAAATGGGAGGCATTGCTAAGTTTCCCACATGCCCACTGCAACTTGAAGTAGTCTATGTCTTACCCTCACACTGCATTTTTCTGCTCCCCCAAACACAGACAGAGCCTTCAACTTTCTGATTCACTCAAGGGGACTCAATCCAATTACTGCTGCTCCTGACATAGCCAGAGGTACACATTCTGTCTAGATTGTTATGTCTAGGGAGGGGTATTTAGAGGATGATCCCAAAACCAATGGACTCTGAACTTTTGGATTAACTTCATATTTGTGATATTGCTTACTGACCTATTGTAGCTCCCATTTAAAGTTACAAATAAAAATACCAACAAACAGCAACCTTTCTCCCCTAAAACAACAACAAATCCATAGGAGAATAATTATTTTTAGGCAATAAACAATGCAAAAATAGGAGACAGACCACAGAAAATATAATGCTTCCAAAATATAAGACTACTAGTACCTTCAACATACAATGGTCTCACTGATTTAAATTTTAAGACTTCTTGTATTGTATCACAAGCATTGATCTTATACCAGTTAAGTTGTACAAAACTGTACTTTTATATCAGGCACATGACAATTCAAATGTTAACTGTGTTTTACTCTAAGACATCTTTTTGGATGTTTTGCCTTCCCTAATCAATGCCCTAACACATACCCCTAGTGAGCAGTACTATCCCACAGGATTGTTAGGGAACTAGTGGATGATTACTAACACTTCATAGCCTTCATCACTATCTAGAAGAGTAAAGCAACAAATCGCTACTTTCTTTTCAGACATCAGCTTTTTATATAATTGAGAAAATCAGAGTTCCAACACTTTTCCAGACAGAACTCAATATAGAACAGGGTAAGGCAATTTGATAGTTCAAGTGGCATAATTTCAGCATTCAGCCTGGTACGCATGGACGTGTTTTCACTTGCAAATGTCTGGAGATCTCTCCTGCTTAATTTCTACTCCAAGTTCCAATCTCACAATCTCCTTCACCTAATGAAGCTCTCTTAAAATAATCTTAACACTTTATTAAATCCTACATCTGTATGTGTCTAGATCATGAGACCTCTACACTGAAAACCCAAACATAAACCAGATCGGAAACACCATTAGTGCACAGGACAGCTCTATGGCATACTTCTGATCGGTTCAGAAACTGGATAGAAGTGCAACTCACCTTTGAACAGTCTGTATCCTCCACTAACTCTTTACGTATCTCTGTTACTGGTAACTAGTCTTACACAAACCTACAAGTGTGACAATATGGTTGATGGCAATAGTCCCACTGCTCTAATTTGCTGCTTCCCAGGATTTATGTGATGGTGATTTGCTGTTTTTCTGCAAAGCCTGGCAGATGCAAATGGATATAAAGAATGTTAATTAAAAAAAAAAAAAAAAATCACCTTGCTTTTTTTGGCACAATACTGCTGTTCAGTTAAACTGGAGCAACCACGCAAATGGTAAATATTTCCTGCACTGTGGTTAAGCAAAAGTTATTTGACGAAGGAGACAGCTATGAACAGCGCAGTAAGATGTGCAAAATAGCAGGTATGATAAATTGAGAAATCTTTATTGCTTTCCTCTTCAATTTTCTGGCTTAGGATTTGACTGTCATCTGATTTTCCTCTTGGCTGCAGTTTGAATCAGCTATTTAATATTTAATGTTACAGTGCCACTTGAGACCAGTCCTGCCCTAAATCTGTACGCTCAAAATGGCAGCTCTCAAAGTCTTAAGAGCAAAATTCAGCTGTGCAGAAAAAGGAAAGGAAGCAAAGTACTAAATTTTAAAGTGATGCAGTTTTATAAATAATAAAGCATGTTTATATAATTAGACCAGAAGAGATGCATAATAGAATAGGTGTTTTGGTAATTCCTTCTAGGTTACATAGCTTTAATAGTTATGCAACTGTTCTCTTCTGAGTGCTTCACAGACTATACGAAATAAAGCTCTGATAAGGCCTTAGAGATTTATCAGCATTGACAAATCTTGCCCTAAAAAGAGGTATTACTACATGGAAGGCTTATGGCAAGTGCACACAGAAAAAAACAGTTGCTGCTGCCATTTTGCTCGCTGTCTTCTGATCAACAGAACTTGTTTCCCATCAGTGATGTTCAGTGCACACAGCTGACAAGTCCTAGAAAACTGACACAAAGTCTTTCCAACCTGGACCTCTAGTCTCCATACTTAATAGTGATCTTACAAGTTACCTGGTTACAAACATGGCCTTTCAGCACCCCTTTGGATACCACAACAGCCACCCACTGTCCCATTTTTTTTTAGTTCTAGAGGAACAAAAACTTTCAGACTGCATCAGCTTTCACCAAGCAGTGCTGTCCCAGCCATGATGGCAAATATGTGTGTGCATAACACAACTTTTGTGACAGGTTTTGTGACCAGCCTTTATTAGCAGTTTCTGGGTTTTTTCTCATGCGGACTGTTACTTTCCTGTAGCATTAAGTCATCTGCCTCAGACTGATTTTTAGCCTGGTAAAGCAGATGTTGATCCCTTATGGGTATTGATCTTTCCAGAACTGGGCCAGGTGTTAGGGTTGTTTCTCCATTTCCCTGAAGAAAATGGCTAGCTGTGTAGCATACCTTCAGTTTATGCACAGCAACCACATCCCCATTTCCCATGTTCTGCCAGTGAGGAGGGGCACAAGAAGCTGTGAGGAAGCACAGCCCAGACAGATGACCCAAACCAGCCAAAGGGCTATTCCAAAGCATAGAATGTCATGCTATTCCACAGCATAGAGTATCATGCTCAGTATGTAAACTGGGGGGAGTTTTCCACAAGCAGCTGACTGCTGCTCAGGAATGAGCTGGGCATTAGTCAGTGGGTGCTCAGCAATAGTATTGTGCATCGCTTGTGTATCGTGCATCACTTGTGTATCCAGGGTTTTACCCTTTTTTCTCTTTTTCCTATTATTATTACTATTGTTATTATATTTTACTTTACCTCAGTTATTAAACTGTTCTTATCTTAACCCATGGGTTTTACCTTTATCCAGTTCTCCTCCTGATCCCACCAGGAGGCATGGAGGGAGAAGTGGGGGAGCAGCTGTGGGGCATTCAGTTGGAAATGACCTTAAGATATCTACATCTGAAGAAAATACTCGGTTCAGCTTTTGCTAAAAAGCACGAAAGTATGGTATTGGACAACTTAATGCAGAAAACAATGCATCAAATGCCTGTAAGGGAAAAACATTAAACAACATGGAAGCTAATTCTCCACTGTAACTTTGTGCCTCTGAACAAGACACACACGGTTCATGTACCTGTAAAATGAAAGGTAATAAAGTGTAAGATAAAACTGTGTAACAACATAAATACGAGGAAGGAGAGGAGTAAGGACTTGCATGACAAACCCTTCATTGCCATGTATAAAATAAAACTTTTCTGCCGCTGCTGTTCAGTGAATAAGGTAGGTTGATATGGACTGACTGGGACTAGCAACCTGTACAGAACAAGTCATACTCAAGTTTGTTTCTTTTGGTAAAAACTAAAGTAGGGAAAGATATCAGTCAGTTTTGGATTACTGTGCCTGTGCACTTTGCGGTCTCCTGTGGAAAAGAAAAACCTGCGACAAAAGGCATCCCCCGGGAGCTCCTGTTGGGCCAAATCTGTATGGATTCAGTGTGAATTTGGGAGACACAATTTGCTAGTGCTACACATGCAAAAAAGCTAATAACTCTGAAGACAACAGAAATGGGTGTAAGAAGGGAATCCTAAATTAGCGTTTTGTTCACATCTCTTTCTCTTTTAAATTAAAATCATAGTAGAACTTGATACCTGCATTTACTGAAGACCTAAAAATTTGCATCCACGTAAGAATGGAGAATTTATTTTGGATCTCTTTATGAATAAATACCTGCTTGTAATGTGTTTCATAAAGTTATTATAGCCTAAGTAAGCAATGCTCATGTCACTTTCATACTGCAAATATGTAATAGGTGAAACAAAAGCATAGGTTGGATTGGTAACAAGATTAACATCTTAGAAAAGAGAGCTTTCTAGTAAAAGACAATGCAATAAGGAGGTGAAAAGTACATGACAAAAATTGTGCAAGTAACTACTAAGGAAGCAAATGCCAAGCCTACAGGATAAAAACAATGAAAAAAAAAGCAGAACATGCTGTGAAAGGGAAGAAATGCTTTTGCTGTCTTTCTCCTCTTCCACTCAGCTTTTAAATCCAATATCACACATAAAATACAGAACTGACAAGCACCATTACTGATTTGAGAAGTAAATGCAACTTTCACTATTAATAGATAATAACTACTTTACATTATTTGCTATTCTACTTGGGCAAGAATAATTTTATTAGTGGGAAGTTTCACTTCAGAGACATTAAAAAAGCCCTCAAATGTTGGCAGCAATAAAATATGTTTAACAAGAGAACAAGAGGTATCAGTACCTGAAATCTACCACTTAGCAGAGATCAGCATCACAGAAAAACACACTAACAAATGGTGAAGAAACAGCAGCCCAATGCTTCAAAAGTAAAATGAGATAAATTCGCAGAAAACCCTGTACTGAATTCACAGAAGATTCTCCTCAACCAAGAATTGGTTCAAACCCTGTGAATCCCATTTATTAAGCATCAAGAGTAGTCTTGATTATCTGCAGCATCTCAGACTGAGCCCTTGCTTTCTCAGTTGTACATCCCTTGTACCCCTTCTGAAAAATCCCAGCTCTGTCTTCATGTTCCTTCATTTCCAAGCAACTTTTCTGCAGTGTTGGGCAACTTCCTTTAAAGCTGAGGCTGACCAAAGAAGGCAATCAGCCTCTTCCATAATGAAGACAGTTCAAGGAGTGCGAAACAAAAAAGCAGCAGCTACTGCAGCTTTTGCAGTTTTCCTTTAGTTGCCTTTAATTGTTATGTTGCCACTGTGATTTTGAACTCGTGTTCACATTATTAGAACTTAGGGAAGAATTATTTAATTTCCATAACATAAAATAATGATGAGCACACATAAGCCGCAAGAGAATGGAAACCTAGTTAATTTATTACAACCTCGCTTAATGTGCAGTGGATAATGTTAAGTCTTTGCAGGACCAGTACCTGAGTTAATTTAAATTTATTAACTGTGTTAAAAACTGTGTCAGAGAAGGCAGCAAGGGCAGGGAATTCAAAGTTTTAAGTAATCCAATTTGAGGGAAGATGGGAATTTCATAAGATGCAAAATGAAAAGTGCTTACAGCATGGTCTAAAAATATAGTGAGCATGGTCTGAGGACATGGCATGGAAATCTTTGCCTGTCTGCTCCTGCAGAACAGCATGGGAACAGCACTGTTGATTCCTGACACTTAACTGATGTTTTCATTTTCCCCTAGCCCCATGCTTGGGCACTGAGACATCCTGAGACCAAACCCAAAAAGAGAAAACAGAGATCATACACCAGATTCACACATAAGCACAGCAGATATGGTAGGAAAGGATTATGAGGCAAACTGCTAACCTTAAGCAATTCTCGGGTCTGTTTCATATTGGTCCCAAACTAACTGAAGTCTCTTGAGGAGCATACTAAGGAGTTGCAAGAAGTCTACCTTCCCCTTCACCAGACTGTTCGGCTTTCTAAAGCAGTGGGATAGCTTCACGACAAGAACAGCCCCAGAGCCTGTATTTTACCGTTCAAAATTGAGAAATAATGACAGAGTTAGATATAGATTGTAAGCAGAGCCGTAAGAGCAGCTGTTCAGCAGAAAAACATTCATTCGCACAGCCAGTGTTAATCTAAGCACTTCCAGAGCTGGCAGCAGGAAGAGATGCAGTTACATACAGCATTGCATGGCACACCATGCCCTGCTCCAGCAGTTTCCCCTCTTCTCCCCTCCACCACACCAAAACCTGCGATTTCACACTGGATGCAAGTACTTCTCATGCCTCCTCTGTTACCTGGATGCATGTGTATTTCCACCACCACAAGCAACAGTACTCCAGCGTACTTGTGTGACCACCTTGAGACCCACAACAGGAAAATCTGACTGACAAGCACCCTATGATTTTATGCAGGGTGACCTTTAACCCCAGTAAGCATAGTGTGCTGCCCTACAAAGCAGCTGTACAGCCAGCTGTCTGGCACAGGACAGGGCAAATGGGAGGGCAAGTACACAAAGGTCAGAGAGGTGGCCTTTACTGCTCACTAGAGCTGCAACAGTAAGCTGTGCTGCTGAACAGAGCCTGAGTCAGTGTGTGCAAGCATGCTACAGCACCAAAGTGCATGATAAAATCATAAAAGGATATATAAATAAGCTATTTGTCCAGCCTGGACACCAAATAAATGTGAATAGTCAGTCTAATACAGAAGGCTCAGAAAGGTGAAGCTGAAGGCATAAACCCTCAGCAAACCACAAAGTAGCAGCTGGGTGTCATTGCCGGATTCTGCCTGAAGAAGCATAAGTGCTGAGTAAGCTGTGTTTTGGAGAGGAGGTAAGTGCAAGATGTTAGTCTTGATTCATCAGAGAGCAAGTGTTAGAGCAGAATTAAAGTTGCTGTCAGTGGCTGCACTATGTTCCCACAACTTGGAAACTAGGACAGCTTGCCAGCCATTAACTCATACATGTGTTCAGGGACTCAGGTTACCAATTACCGTATTTATGTAACTCAAGGCAACTAGTGCTGTCTTACCCTCTTTCTCTTGGAACAGGGAAGCCACGAGTGAACCATCTCTGAACAACATCAATAAGAAAAAGTGTATTTACCCTAAAGAAAAAGCTTCACCAATACTCTTCTGCACTGACTTCACATGTGGCTGAGGAAAAACCAAATTCAACTCTGTCTGCCCTGGTATCAGACAAAGGAATCTGTGATGTACATAGTATTGACCTATTTACATCTTATCCTGATGTATAACTGGCCAAGATTTCAGTCTTAGCTTTATATATCCAAAACTGACTCCAGGTCTTTTTGCACAGCACTGTTTTCCCTGACATGAGTCTCAGTTTAAATTCCTCACTCTCTTTTACCTTCTATGGAGGCCTTGCATTCAGACACATCCCTTTTCCTTTTCTGTGGTATTAGATATAATACTCTTAAGGGAATAATAGGTTCTTGAATGTATCAACCCCGGAAACTAGATGTACCCCTTACACTACTGTGATAAAAATCACAGTATTGTACATGCTTACTATAGATAACAATTGCCTGATCATCTTTGCTGCTCTCTACACTTTAGTTGCCACTTGTTTGACGACTTCAATTAGTCTCCTTTTTGGCATCTGTGACTCATCTCAATTTCCCTACCACCTGCAGCTATAATAAACTCTTCTCACATTCAGTGAAGGTCACATCTTGCCTGTTCTGGAACAATTTTGCAAACTCCAACTCCCTCCAAATCTCTTTGAAAACGTATGTCCTCCCTTGCCAAGCTGCACTGCAAAACTGCCAGCACCTGAGGCCCTACTCCCTGCTACGTCCTTCATGCCACAAATGCCATCTACTCACATGGCTCTTCTCTTCCCTACCTCTGTACCTCAGCTTCTGCATGCATGATACTTTGTAGCTAAAGACTTAAGTTGCATATATACAGTATATATTCTACATGCATATACAATATATATATAGTATCCATAGTATATATACTACATCTATTTGTAAGCACAATTCCAAATAATCTGGTTGCCCAAGTAAATAAAACAACCTTTTTAATTACCTGAATTATTGACTCAGGAGAGCAATGAACTCCATAACAGAAACATGAAATCCTGTTTAATTACTCATGAGTGTGAAAAATTGTTGTCACTATTCAATTCTGAATATGCTCCTTTCCTTTTTCATTTAATACCTCCTGGTTCTTGTACAATGAGACAGGCAGATGATGTTCTCCTTTTATTTTCTTTATACACGTAATCACTTCCATATGCTTTTATCTTGTACTAAGACTACCCTCTCTCTTCCACTGTCTCTGATCTGTACAATCCTTGTAGCATCTACAGTCACTGTGCTGCTATTTGCATCTGCAAAGCACCATATTGTCACACTACATTTAATGAAAATTTGAATTAAACATGACAATGGAACAGTTTGTTCTGCTTACACCAGTCTAGCAGCACAATGGGAAATAGCGCCAGGCAATCCAGTTCTATAGGTTTCACCAGTAACAGATCTATTCCCTTCAAAGGCAGCATTTCCAAGTAGTGCAAGAGCTAGCTTTTGTTATTCCCCCTTTCCTTACACTAACACATCATCAAATCCCTATCACCTAACGTATGAATCCTAACCCTGACACTTCAGAGTTCAAGGTTGCAAGAGACCAGCTAGTTTGGATGGGCTCATATATACGGCGCTCAGGGCTGCAACACTGGATAGAACATACCCAGGATCTATTTCACATTCATATATGGTCTGAAACTTTGTAAGGATTTGTGGGTTTTTTTTTTGTTGCTGCCCTCTCCCCTCCTTTGTTTTCTTTCATCTCTGCAAGAAGGATCCACATTTCTGAAACACTAATACTAATGGCACTTCACCTTGCCAGAATGGTGTTTTTTACAGCCGGACACCAAAAGTGCTGCTTGCCCTATGGCATAATGCAGACGCACTACCTCTACTTGGATAACATGATATCCCAGCTGGAAGAGTCAGATTTGGTAAATTTTATATCCATGTCATCTGTCTGGAGGAAACCCTGAAGTGAATTATCTTTCAATGAATTATCCTTTCAATAGGGCCTGTATTCCCTTCTGGAAAGAAGTAACACCACCACCACAGAAGGGAGTCCAGCAGCAAATCAGTATTCATGAAGTGCAGCCCACAGGAGATGAGATTGCCTGGGGCAAAACAAAGCATGACAGTGACCCTTGTTTTCCAGGTTTGGTTCCACTGCGAAGGCAAAGTTGACCTTTCTTTTTTTAGACATTACTTTGTTTCAAGTAAATGAGAGCAGAGATCTTCAAGCTGCTGTTTTTAGAGACACATAGGATGCTGAAAACGGTAATAGAACCTCTCAAGTCTGATAATACCAAGAATCCAATTTTGTTATTAGCTGTTCTTTCTCTAGACGTTCTACCTTAGAAATCACACAGAAGGGTTACAGGTCCCTTCTAGTGGTTAAAACCAAAACCAAACAGGAACATACTTTTTGCTTTACGAGGAATATATGGCTATTTAAGAACTACCAATTTACTTTCACCAGCAGTTTTATGACATACTACTATTAGGATTCATTGATATGAAGGTTCCCTTTCCTTTTAGTGGAAAGATACACGTTACTTAGTCACATGACATTCAGTAAAGAAAAAAAAAATAATAGAAGTAATCAATAAAGACCTTCAGAAAACATCACTGAAGTGGTCTTACTTCTGTGAAGCCTGTCAGACTCAACTTTTACTGCTCTTTCAAGTGCAATTAGTACAAACCAATAAGCACTTCACATGGCGGAGGGGGGGATCACAACTGTGGATAGGATTCTGTATGTGTGTAATAAACAACTGTTGGTTCCAACAAAAAAAATAAATGAAGCCATGAAGGTTTATTCTAAGTGAAAGTAATTTCTCAGATAATTAATTTTAACAGAGCACACTGTTTTACAAAGATAGGTCATGTAGCATGAGCTACAACATAAAGAGTTGTTCCTCTTTCCTTTTGATAAAATAAGCTGGTCACACCTGAAGTGCACAGACAGCAGTAGCAAACAGTGACACTGAAACTTCTTCAAAGGAAAGCAGGATGCCCCAAGATTCGTTTTGCAAAGTGCTACACTTCACTGAGTGGAATTAAAGAAAAATCTCTGTTCCCACTGTTTAGCCTTGACTTGATGCCCCCCTTGGTTAAAATAAGTTAGCTTGGGCAGCTTCTCAGCTTGACACTGGCACTCAGAGAAACTGGGTCAGTCACAGCCAATCACATCTGGAAAGACAGCTTCCTTGGCTTTCCCTTTACAGGTCTGTTTTAGCACAGTGGTGTTTTGAGTTAGCAGCTTTGGGAAAACCACCTTATTGCCTAACCAGAGCCAAAGCAGCCTCTTGGCTGTAAAGCTAGCTATTGTCCTTGAAGGAATACTCTTCCTCTTATTCTTCCTGCACAGCTCCCTTTGTTTTAAGGCCATAGTGAGGAGAAAGGAAAAGAAAAAGAATTAAAATAAAAATCTACATCCAGACTCAGAGAGGCCTACACAGATGTACACTTCCCACCCCTCAATGATACCACACAATATTGCGTTCTTCAGACCCCACAATCAAATGTAAAGCAGCAGCTCCAGTATTGCTTCTGTGAAGCACCAATGAATATTTCACTCAAGTCATCGAAAGCTAATTGAAATACTGAAAAGTTGTTAAGGATCAGCAAGAAAAATATGCAAACGACTCACCTTTTTTACCTGCCTAAACATTTATCAGTCCTATTGATTGTTTCAGTACAGTGTTCCAGAAGAAAGAAATAATGACAATTATTTACAGGCTTCCAGTACTCTACGCCTCATTGCAGAATTTAATGCTGTTTCACAGTGACTTCCAGAATTTTTGGATTTTCCTTGATGCTTTCTCTTTCAGGGGAGCCTGCTGTCCTATGACTATCTGTCAAGAGAAGCACCTGTCCCAGGAACACCCAGATGCAGCACACAGCCTGCTGCAGGACATTACAAGAACGAGCAGCAGAACTAAGTATCTGCCCAGTTAAAAACATTCCAGAATTATAATAGCAAGGAAAATCTCTAACTCTTTATCAGCATACTAGTTAGGTGTACAGTTTCCCTTTCACAAAGCAGGTAATTGAGCTACCAAGGCTTTCGATCTCCTGAACAGATCAGAGCAGCAGACAAGAGGTTATGCCTCATACCTGTGAGAGCATGAGAAGGAACAGCCCTTCCTGCCCATGGAAAACAGCAGGGGAAAATGGGGGAGATTTGGTAATTCTATGGCCATTGAACAGTAACTATCACACTCGGCTCAGAGCACGTAGCACAGCTTTACAGACCTATCCCCTTGTTCTTTTTCCTGGTTGTGAAATGCTGATTGCAAGTAGCTCTAAGGCAGCTGAAAATCTGTATTCACAAATCAGAATTAAATGGACCTGCAATGCCATTTTACCACATTTTTGCTTGCATCTCAAAGATTATTGTATTCAGCAGTATTTTAGAAGCTAACTTAAGAAGGCCTGAGGCTATTAAAAATTCAGAGCTAGAAGCTTTTTGATGCCTATTTATTTTCTAGTGCTTTACTGTTACACACAAAGCACAGACTGATGAATTCCTTTATGTGCTTTGTGAAGATCTGTATTAACACAGTTCAGAAATTCAACAACCAAGCAGCTGCCTTGATTTCTTTCCACTGCATAGTTATTTTTCCAGTGCAATTTTGTAGAATTACACTGCTAGTTGAGAGAAACAATATGGCCAAGAAGTTGTAAACTGCCCCTAAAATTTTCACAGAAATGTGCATGGCAAGCAAAAAAAAAAAAACCACAAACAAACCCAACAAAGTAGAATCTGTATACATTGGTCTCTTTCTATACACACACGTGCATATGCTCATATATATACAGCTATAAATAGATAAAATCTCCCTAAAAACATCATGCATAAACACAATGAAACACAATTTCAGTTCCTTAGCAAAACCAGTATGCTCTAGCTTGGAGATGAGACAGAGACTCTTTTCTCCCCTACATCAAAACTAAAAGGCATCCCACTTACAGATACTTCAGTATCCAAGCTTCTTCTAGAGAAGAATGAGGGAGGCGGGAATAAATCTTTGGCTCTTCATTTGGCACATTTCCATGCTTTCAACATGCACATTGTTGCATAAACTCAAAAAGCTCTCTCAGGCACGTTTCTGTCAGCCACTCCTTCGAAACCACATCTCTGATAATCTGCTTGCTTAAATGTATATAGCTGTAGGACGGACCAGTCATGATCCTGATGACATTCCAAAGTCCCAGACTAACAAATTAGGGCATCGCAGGTTCTTTCACTTTGCTCTGGACAACAAGGGAGAAGAACAGGTACACACTCATAGCATGAGCAGAAGTGCAATACACCAAAACTGGGAAGAAACTGAAGTGGTTTGAAAGTCACTACTGCATTGGCCTTCTGACTCATCAGACATTAACAAAGACATTCTTGGATCCTGTATCCTATCTGGCCATCAGCAAAGTCACCATTCATGGTCTTCCAAGAGTTATATACTTCCAATTGCCTCCAGCATACCTTGAAGCCCTTTCCCCACTAGATTTATTCCATGTTTGGAATTCCCCCTGCACTAAATTAAAATGCAACATTCTTCCTTAAGGCATTCTTGGGAACTTTTTTGTAGTCAGACGCTCCACACAACCCCCCCCCCCCCCCGTGCTATAACTATTCTCCAGCATAGTTGGTAGAGCATTTGATCCAATTTATAACACCTGCCTATAAAGACACTGATAGTCCTCTCCAGAAACAACTTTTAGCATTGCAAAGTACTGCAGACACTCTCCATGAATAATGCAGAAACTACATAGGCTTCAGAAAAGACTCAAGATAGTGCCCCTTCTGTGCATTCTCATGCTCTATATAGAGAGCAGAGTACTACTACTCTCTTGCTCAGGAGACAGCTTGTCTTTCCTTGATGTTAGGCTGTATCATGGGGACAGAGAGAAAGGAATAAAAAGCAACAGAAATGCATGGCAGTACAAAAGGGCTAATTTGCACACTCAGTTCACCACTTTTTTTTCCTCCATTATGCACCTTGGATCCTTCAAGTTGAAGGAAGGAGCAAACTGCCTATATTCCCACAAGAGAAAGAAAAGCTCTCCCCTGCAGCTAATAAGGTAAGTGCTTGGGCATTACAATCTGAGGTTATGCTAGGTGGATGCCTTTCCTAGCAACTGCAAACACTCTTCTAACTCCAAGCTTCATGTCAGAATCACCAAATCCTTGAGGAACAACTCACTAATTTGTTAATAAAATAACCCTCAGCATCCCATTTATCATTGTCTTTCTGACTAATACTGGATCATGAGTCATCACCCAACAAAATTAGCTATTGCATATAGGTACTAATAATTATAACATCTGAAATTTTAAGCAGGTATGTGATGCCATTGAAGTCTCACCATTACTGGTCTCCAGAGCTCTGACAATCAAATGGCGCTTTCAGACTGCCACACAAAACTCTATGGGGTAGTTGCTGGTGAAGGTTCCTGGCAAGTAATTTATCTTCACTACAATGCTGTGGCAAAACCAGAATCTACAAACAAGAGACTTTATTACTGCCTTTTCATTCATATACTACCATCTGCTAATGCCCAGGATATTCGACAAAAGCTGGCATCAAAGGAATTATTCCATGTTTAACTCTGTTTAGGTCCAGAATTGCCATTGCTTGAAAAGAAAAAGAAGGAAAGGTGTTGAGAAAGTGAGAAATCAGGGACAAGAAAAATCTGATCATTAAGTTACTGGTTTAGTGTGCTTGGGCCTGGATCTCAAGTGTCATTTGTCTCAGGCAAGCATATTTGTCATTCAGTTTCACTCTCAGCCTTTGTCCTATTGGAAACTCTCAGCCTTTTTCCTACTGAAGCTCCTCTACCTTAGACAGTACCCACACTACTCATTTGGCAAGTCAGACAACACAGTCAGAAATGGCCTACTGCCCTTCTGGCACAGCTGCCTTCTCTGCATCATGGAAAAGCCATTCTGGGCCCAAAGCTTACTTTTTCTAGCAGCACTGAATCATCTCCATATAAAAAAAAAAAAAAAAGAGTTGAAGTTCTTTTTAAGCAGCTCCACATTTGCTGTGGGTTCTGTCACTTTTCTTCCAAAGTCACAGCCAATCAATAAAGTTGCCAGAAAAACTGAAGCCTTCTCTGGAAGGCCAGCAGCAGCTCAGCAGTTGAAGGTGTAGGTGGGGATCACTGTCATTTTTCTTGCTCTGTGCCTGCTTATTATGTAAGGGCACATTTTGTTCTGTTGGGGCTACAAAACTCTCCACTGACACACCAGTTACTAAAGACTCAGAGTGCTACTCTTCCCACGACTGTCATGGGAACGTGTGCTTCATGTCACCCAGAGCTCCAAAGAAGCTGCCACACATAGACTCTTCATCCAAAAAGCCACCACAGTAACTTAATAGCTGTGAAAAAGCTACAGATGTCATACAGAAGGATTTCTTTGCTTAAACATACTGAAGTGAGTCCACACTTAGTGCCCTGACAGATAGACTTAACTACACAACCATTTAACACCCATACTGAGGGGGGAAAAAGGGTATTCCCCAGCTTCCCAATGCTATTCTGACTACCTGCCAACAACTCCACCCAACGTGCATGACAGGACAGCTAGTAGTACACAGCACCACTGGAAATACCCTTGGGACAATGCACATGCGGTTGGTTGAGTAACACCACATTCTCACAGCACCTTATATGCAGAGAGATGGAGAGGCAATTCCCACTACATCTTCTGTAAACCACAAGCAGACAGAACCTAACTATCCACTTATTATTTATGCCACTTTGCTTCTTTCTGGACAAGCATTACCCTTACTATTTATTACACATATTGCAGTAATGCCCAACAACTCTTTCTAAATGAAGCTGGCACTTAGTTCTATCAGCACAAGTTAATGACATTCATTACAGCTTACCTTCCAGTCTGCATGCATAGCTCTGATCTGCACGTCCTTCCACAACGTATGCCACAAAGGAGCAAGTTGAGTACCCATAACTTTCCTGTCTGAGCCTGTATTTCATGGTATGTTTAAGTTAATTCTACCTCTAGGTCAGCCCAAATCTGCTGGCACTAACACAAAAGAGTGAAGTCTTTGACCTGTTATAGAATCAGCTAAATGCACCACTCAAATATGCTAGCTCTAACAGTATTACAGTTTTAATTTTTTCCCAAGGTTTCCTACACGTTAAGCAGGCAAGTGCATACACTAACAGCTACAACCCTTGAAGAAAACAGGTTGCTCTTCATTGATCTAAAAAATTAGTAACTCTAAGACCATCAGCTGCTGGCAACAGGATGGCTACGTTTAGCCACACCACTTCCCTGCCTGTCTTTATTAAATATTAAGGTGGACTTCAGCTGTAAATACCAAGGAAAGGACTTAAGTATTCTGACAGCTAATTTCCTCTGTTTATTAAAAGACAACCATCTTCAGACAATTTATTTTTCTTCTTTTAAAATAATAATAAAAAAAACCTCTCTGTGCTAGAGATACAATATGCTTAACAGTAACTTTTCTGATTTCTCTCCTATTCAGTCCTTTGGTAAAAGTAAGTATCAGCTGCTGCTTGAATAATATTTCACCTGTGGTTTGACTATAGGGAAAAAAAAAAAGTCTTAATACATTATTTATTAAGGATCATATTATGAAGCTTCCTGTATGTCTCCACAGGAAAATAAATTTTAAGGACAATACTTAGGAAATCTACAAAAGGAAAAAGATTAAATATATTTGAGAAATCTGTATGAATGATAAAACTGTATATTCCACACACACACACACACACACTCCCCTCTCTCTCTGGCTGGCCTGCAGTGTTTTAGTGATTCCTCTACTTGCAGTTTCTTAAAAAAAATATTTTAAGAATTGTTAAGAATAAAAAAACCCAGCACCACCACAACCACCACCACCCACAATACAAAACAAGGAAAACAAGATGAACTAAGATTTGACTTCCAACTTAAGTAGCTTTCCTCTATTTCTGCTGACATTTCTACCTATCACTTCTTTCTCTGCTAAAAAAAAAGTTTAACTAGATTTTTAAAGGCAGCAATAACACAACTACATGACCAACACGTTGTAATAAAGCCAATACCTGTTTATGGTCTCAGCAAGATTTTGTGAATGCTCCTTCCCTGGCAGTATTACAGGCCAGGCTGGACAGAGCCTTGGGTGACATGGTCTGGTATTAGGCATCCCTGCCCATGGCATGGGGGTTGGAACTAGATGGTCCTTTCCAACCCTAACCATTCTGTGATTTTATATTCAGCTGGCATGCAAACGTAACTTAAATACTAAAACCAATGGAGTCTAATTAGAAAAATGACCTTTACGTAGATAACCAGCTTGTAGAGCAGCTGGGTGCTGGGAAAGATTCCTTAGAAGAAAACACTGGCAGCTGAAACTTCCTAGAAAGCATAGGAGCCTTTAGCTTCTCAGAGTTCAGTGCACCCGAGAAAATGGGCTAGTAAAGGGGACAAGCCTAGGATGAGAACAAACAAACACAGGGCTTACTAACCCAACTGACTTATCTTTGCTCCTCCATCTCAGATCTTTGTCAGGTTGTATAGCTAAAGGTGGTGCTGTGAAGATAGATTCCAACCCTAGCACCAAGCAATTTGTCTTCAAAGATCAGGCTGGCATCCTGACACTATAGAATCACAACCACCTGATTTTTGACAGCTTTTCAACATTGAAAGTACATAAAAAAGTACAATGTGACTCCTTCAGAAGAAAGGAGATTGTTTTTCCCATTCAAGAAGTTATATTCTATCCATTTGTATCATTTTCTACCCATCTACAAAAATACCCATAAAGAGCAAAGGAAGAAACTGATGAGGACACAAGCTCAACAAGACACAAGAAGAGAAAGACCATCCTTACATGCTCTCACAGAACTTCGTAAGAGTGCTGGGCTTTTCCTGGTTGCGTCTTTGTCGAAACCAACGTTGAATGCTGCGTACATCCCAGTCCAGCTGCTTGGAGAGGCCCTCCAGCCTCTTCTCATCTGGATGCTACAGAACAGAGAAGGATAAACATTATGTCTTTACCCAACTGACGTGAACCACTGTAATTGCCCCTTGATGTCTTACAAGCTGCCTGTCAGACACATGGATACATAGAAATAAAATTACTTTCACAGAAATTTCTGCTTACAGATCCACACCAAAATAACTTTACAGTGACTATTATTAATCTAGAAGGACATATGCTATAATATTGCACGCAGGTTATTACAATTAAGAACCTTAAGGAGGATAATGGCACGAAATCTTGCTTGAAACTAGGAAAATAATGAGAAGTAGGGGTTGAATGCCATGAATTTCTCAGACAGTGGGGCTTTGAAACATCACCCTACCCCGCCGCAGGACACACGCTACGGCCTGCATCCCCCTGAATCAGGATCTTTGTCCTACAGACTATTGCAGTAATGAAGATTATTTGACAGACATGGAAAGAAAATATATTCCATGTTTGTACATGTTCATGTTACAAAAATGAGGTCATTAAACAAAGTAGCAACTTCAAAAGGAAAATCACCTTGACAACAGGGAGAAAATATTTTTTTTCCTGTAAAATTTGCTACACACAATTATTCTCCAAAGCGGCAAATGTGGAACTCTCATTTCGTTAGAGTGGCTCTAAAACAGTGCAGATGTAAGGCAAAAGGCTATAGTTTGAGTAGTATACAGAGAGGAGCAGTACAGGCCACACTTCCAATCACTCAGCAATTCTACACATACAGTACTGCATGAGGACTATTTATCTATTTTCTCCTGATCACATTATTTTTTTAAGGAAACAGAAGAAGCTTTTGGACAACCTCTTTGCTGGAGTTTCAGCTTTATTTCTGCAAGCCAGTTACATACATTCAATGAGATACAAGAGCTTCCATTATAAAGACTTTTTTTAATGTCTCAAGAGATAAAACAGCAAAGCTTTTGTCAGGCTGAAGATTCATCTATCGGCTTCCAGGAAAAGACAGGAAGGAAAGGAAATGGAAGGGAAGGGATGAGAGAAGGGTAAAATATTTGCCATCCATCTCAGAAAAAAAAAGAAAAAGGTTTTCTCATCAACCCAAAGTAGCCACTATTTTATCAATGGAAGGTTAAGAAAAACCATTCTTTGTAACTAGAAAAATCTAGTCAGAGTTAGACTAGAGAGAACTGTTGAACGTGACTCAAAAAAAAAAAAAAGACAACTAGGTAAATCAGACGGTTTCCTTGAGAGCAGCTACCAAACAGCCCTACCAAAACCTCACAGGAAAGCAGATACCTCCTTTGTGAGTGCTTTGCACTTGTCTCCATGCACTGGGTGCTGGGAACTGTGTGCCAACTCCTAACATGACTCTCAGACTTTCGCTAGATCACACACCCAGGCCCTGTGTTGGACTAGCAGATTCTGTGAGGGAAAATAAATTTAAATAAATAAATAAATCCCATTTGTTCTTCCTTTAGCTGATTCTGGGCCAGAGCATATGTGCTGCAGCTTTTAGAAACAAGGTATGCGTGATTCCCTCCCTGAAAACAGGACACAAACCACAAGTGCCACAGGGATCTCAGAATAGGGTAGGAGACACGAGCAAGACAGATCCACAGCATATTTCACTGTTCCTGACACTGAACCTATGTTTGCCTATGACTTTAACACTCTCTGAAGTTTAGGCTGATGCCTTTGCTGTGGTGTGCTCAGTTGTAGCCTGAAGCCAATGTGGCACTGGGAAGTTCCTGCAGAACTTCATCTTTCTGGCCTCCACAGGCCTTCCCGCTACAAAATGACCACTGACCACTGGGGTTTTCACTGTTCCTACTGATCACTGGGTCTTCAGGACATCTCATTACTGTTCATTGCTATGGAAAAGCTCAGGATGCTGCAGAAGCATGGACAGACTTTCAGTTGAGATCTCATACAGTGAGAGTTGCAGAGACAGAGATAGCAGCAGCGGGCAAACACTTGTTCTGTGCAAAAAAGTCTGCAAGCTTCAAAATATCATTTTTTCAGGCTCCCCCCACTTTTCTACCACCCCATCTCTCCAAATTTCAAAGGACATTCAGCATAACATAAACAGCTAGGACACCAGCAAGCCACCAGCATCCTATGCTCAGGCAGCTTCCCTAAAAGGAATAACTTTGAAACTTCATGGAAAACAGTAATTTAAATCTTACTGGCTCACAATTCTCTTTCTTTTACTTAAGGGAGAAAAAAAAAAAAAAACCAGAAAAAAACCCAAAACAAACAAAAAAAACCCAAACCAGCGAAAAAAAAAAAACACCCGAAAAACCAACACCCCAAAACCAACCAAAACCAAAACCATACAAAACCATCGAAAAACCCAGAATGATATTTTCTTTTTTTCATTTTTAAAAGATAAACAGCAAAACAAAGTAGGTGGCCATATGGCACCTACATAGTATAACAACTCTCTTTTGTTTAAAAGCTTACAGGAAACATCATGAAGGGTTGCACAACTGCTCCAACTGGCATACAATAACAACCTTGACATTTCCATGGTTGGATTTCAGCTGTAAAAATGCAGCAGTACATTTAGCAGTTAGCTTTGTTTTATTCAGCTATGGTTTACAGTGCTGTATCCCATTTTATAAGGTTAATATTACAATTAAATACTCTACCTTTGTAATAGCTGTGAAAACTTTTTCCAGAATAGCATTAGGTTGAGCTTTCTGTGGTCCGTTGGCTTGGACTTTAAGGCCTAAGGCACATGGTTTAGCAATGAACCTGTGAAAAACAGAAGAATGGAAAAAGGAAATAAGCTAAATCCTTCAGTTATTTACTTCATTACTGTTATCAATCAATGATGCACGGTAAACATGCAATTATAACCCTGCCAACAAAAACAATACTTAGCCTTACAGCTCAAAAGTAGGCTCATAGACAAAATTTCATCGCAAAGTAACATCACTTTGAAGGATGAAAGAAACTCTGCGGAGCACATGAAACACAGGATTTTCTTTCATGTTGTAAAAGAGAAAAGATGGAACAAAAGCATGAGACAAATGCCTCCTAGAGAAGCATCAACTAATCAAAAGAGCAGGGCAGCTTGCAGAGATGAAGAGCACGTAATATTCTCCCTACAGAGCCTTTTTCATAAATGGGTTTCCAGAGTAGCTACTACCTCGGGACTCCTTTTGCACAGTGGAAATTCAAACCAAGTCCTTAAAGGCAGTAAGCACTTAAGCTTCCCAGTCAATACAATGTTCTAAACTATAAAGTTTAAACAGTGTTGAGCCATGCCTCAAAGACTTTGCTCTTCCTCCAAACTCTTCTGCTAAAATATGAAGCTGACACAGATTCAAACACTCATCCATAAATTCATCCAGTTTATAAACTGGGTGTCTCTGGTACATTTTAGAGATGAATTGCATAGCTTACATTACAGACACTCAAAGACCATTCCAGTTCCATGTTTATCCAGCTGAATGACCACAGGTTCTTAAAATCATGGAATTCTTATCCACATGAAAGCCCCATTTTAAGCACTGTTTTAAGCTACAACTGCTGTTTCTGCTATGTTTAAGACAGCACACTTGATTAAAGAGAATTAAGTCCTAAGCAATGTCACAGTGGTTACAGCAAAAGCATCTGGTAAAGAAAAATGGATGATGCCAGACTACCTTGTTTGTTCCAAGGAAGAATTCTTGGTACGTTGATACTATTCCCACATGAAAGCCAGTTCTAAAGCCTGAGATAATTTTTGGTGACTATATACGAGGTGGGTGGGAAGTCATATATCCAGACACATGCAGTGTATCAGTAAACTCATTATTTGATCCTCGTATGTTACAAGACGAAAAAAACAAAACAACTTGTTACTTGTTTGTTCTCATAGCATCAACCGAACCAATGGCACTGCACAAGGTATAAATTCCCTGCTTTAGGGTTAAGAGCTTTGGCGATACCAGTTTCACTGAGGAATGTGAGAAGAAAGCAGTCCAGTTTTCTGCTCAAGAAACAGAAGCATATAAGCTCTGTACATTTTATATGTACATACACTGTCATCTAGCCACACTGGAAATTTGTGTGTATGAGGTGACAAAAGAAGCAAGAATTGTGTTGCCTGGTTCAACACAGACATAACCATACTGGCCATTGCTGTTAGGTGATAACCAAAAGGTAGCTGAAGAAGCTAAGAAAATGCTTGTGGAGTTTGATTGCAGAAATTTAGTTTTTAATTCTAAGAAGTGGTAAAACACTTCTAGTCATGTAACAGAAGGGCTGAGATTCTTAGCATCTATGTCAATGCTTTGTACCAGAAAGCTGAAAAACACTCAAAAACTCCAGTCTTCACTACTGAAGAAATTAAATTTCCTGAAGAAAAAGCAACAGAGCCAAAGAGCAGAGCCTACGTCAGACATTAAAGGGGATGTCAACCAGTGTTTAAGTTAATTTTACAAAGCCTTATAGGAAACACTTAAAAGTAGAGACAGGGCAGAGGAGTGCTGTAGGTGGAACAAATAAAATAAGGACAACTTTATCAGCTTCATGCATTCAAGAAAGAACCCAAGCTCAGCCTTAACCACCACCAGCAAGATCAAGAAACATTCACTAAATAGACACAAAACAAAAATTGTTTCACATGGATTTTGTGAGCACTTGTGAAGTCAGTCTCCTCTGAAGTAAAACTTGATTTGGGAATTTTGTTTGTTTATAGGGTATGGGTTTTTTTGTTTCGTTGGTTGTGGGTTTGGGGGTTTTCTGGGGTTTTGTGTGTGGAGGTTTTTGGTTTGGTTTTAAATGCCTGTATCTTTCAACTGCTGTTTTGTTCTCCTTCTGTCAAGCAAAGGAATGAGAGAGCCATGCTACAGCTCCAAGAGAAAGGCAGTTCCCTAAACATGCCAATTTAAAAGAAAAGAAAAATAATTTAGTAAAATCAAAATCAGATTAAAAAGTCCACATTTGAAAACTTCCACAAGGAGCAATTCCAACAAGCTCCATGCTGAGCTGATCTTCATTTAAATCTAAGCAAATCAGCTAAGTTTCCTTAAATGCCATTCTTAAAATGACATGTGTCACTAATGAACAGCCTAGATAAATACAGGACAATGCACAGCATTTGCCTAGATTTTAAAAACAGAAGAGAATTGTTATATTGATATTATACTCATTACCTAAAACAAACACATTTTCTGCTTCTGGTATTTACTTAACAACAATATAATTTTTTTTTTCTTCCTTTGCTGCTTATGATTTTCACACGCACTGAAGGAATGGGCACATGTCCACAAGGACAGCAAAGCACAGTAAGTACATGTACAGGGAACGCAGCTGCAATACACAGGATGATCTTGGCCAGCTACGTTAGGGAGGAAAGGACAGGGAAAGCTTAAAAAAGCCCACAAAGGTCTGATATGCTTTTGTGATATGCTACTGATATGCTTTTGTGGTCCTTCTCCATATATGAAAAAAAAATAGAAAAAAAAAAAATTCCCTCAGGTGATTGTGATTGTAAATTCCTATTAGGACATTCAAGGGAAATAAAGCAATTTCAACAGAAACCTTTTATATGCCTGCAATACTGAGCAGGTCTGACCACCAACTCGGGTGTGCAAAAGCCAAATCCACATGACTGCCTTTGGTGGAACTGGTAAAATTTAAGAGATATTTTTTACTTTTCATACAAAAATTTAATAAATTCAAGCTATATTTTGCAATATAAAAATTGTTTTTCAAGGTTAAAATATAACTTTAAAATAGAATTCAATCAATAGGATCCCAAATGTCACACCAGGCATCATAAAAAAGCATAATTAACATAATTCTCACCAACAGTTTTCTATAATAATTTAAACAGATTCATAAGTAAACAAAGCAGAATTAATGCTTGATACATGTATAAACTACGAGCATTTTGCCAAATGTTGCACTTCTTAAAAGCACTATTCATTTTTTCCATTTCTGCTAATGCTGTGCAATTCAGTTCCCTAAGCAGTCTTACTGAAACCCATGGGACTATTTATTGCATAAGGTACTGCAATTAAGAGGGAATAACAATTGTGAAAGAGTAAAGAGAGCAAAATTGAGTACATTGCCAGCTTTTCTCTTTAAAACACGTAAATCTGAACAAAGCCACGCTAGTATTTATTTTTTTTCAGTGGATTCCAATACAGTTGGATTGAAAGCTGGTATTCAATTACACAGAAATTAATGACAAGCACTTTCTGCTGAACACAGCCCCATCTATTCTGGATCTAGAAATGAAAGACTAACATAAACAAGGGAATTAAACTCAGAATTCAAGAACCTTTTTACAGGCAGCTTCTTCATTCACAGCCTAAAGCCACATTTAAAAACAAAACCAACCCAAAAAACCCACAGCCGGCCAGTTCAGGCAATATAGGTTACTGCAGAGCATTGGAGTGGGAAGCACACTGTCTCTGCAGGCCCATAAATACTGCCCCCTCTTCCTGCAGACAAACATCTCTTGAGTGTTCCATGCCCCCTGAAGGCAGGTGCTAGTTTATATTCTGAATCTTGTCTGTTTTTTCTCAAATCCATTATTTACAACAGCGACAGCTTGACCTCACACTCCACCTCAAACTCAGAGGTCAGCTTCTCTTCTAAAAATGGGTCAAGAAACACTTTACAAAATGATCCCCCAACTCCCCTACAGCATTAAAAGAAGTACTATTTCACCAGAAGTATGCAAATTCGTTCATGGACAAGCACCATTTTGGGTTTCTCACTTGTCCTTTAACAAATGCCAACTAGACAAAGACAGTGGCTATTACAACACATGGCAGGCAGAAAAAGAATTAAAAACAAAAAAAAAAAGAAAACAAAAAAAACCAAAAACCAAACCCACAAAAGAAAATCAACAACCAAAAAAAAAAACCTAAACCATACCAAAACCCACCACCAGCACCATCACAACAACAAAAAGAAGGAAATTAAAAATTGCTGTGGTGGAGGAAGGTATTAAGTGATCACAGCAGGTGCTGTGTTGCATAGAGGGAGAGGAGGATACCCCATGGCCATCAACCCTGGCAAAAACAAAACCCCAAGCCTGCAAACTCTTCAGAAGCCATTCCCAACACCCCGCACTAAATGTCTAATTCCTCACATCCCTAAAATTATAGCTTAAAAATATGCTGGCTCTATTTCCTGGGAACTCCACACCCTGTGAAAGTTTCTCTTTAGAAATATGAATAGGTCAGATCTCCCATAAGCACAAACCATCGTGGACACATAAATGCAGTATCACTGATAAAATAGCCTTTAATAAAAGAGCACAGAAAATGCCCCCTCTAACTCACAGAGCACTTTCTGTTCTCCTTTAATGGCTATTTGAACCTTACTAATTAATTACCATGTAACCTTTTACTTTACTGCTTTTCATCTTGACAAACTACATAATTTTAATCCTGGCATTAGCTAGAAATGGTAGTGTTGACCCTCAATAATACTTGGAGGCTGATGTTTATTAGCACTAGCAAATTCTGTGTTAAACAAATATTTTTTCAAAGTATCGCATTAAGGAGGAAGAGAATCTTTGTATCTTTTTAATTTTGGTCAGAAACTAATACATAGCAACTCCTTAGTCATCTGGGGCACTGGAAATATGGGCACTCTTATGTCACACGAATGTGGCATTTCCATACCAGCAAGTCATCTTCCATTTCTGGGCTGACCACAGCGAATGCCCTTTAGCAAATCCATGCCTGAGTTTCCCAGGAGCTCTGCAGATGCTCAAACACCACAGAGCCCACTACAGGTAAATATGAATTACAGAGTTTTTAAGAGCTTAAAAGGTCTGCAAGAATTAAGGTTTTCCAAACAGGGCCAAAAAAAACAAACCACAAGGCCATTAAGCTAGCAGGGCTGATGAATATTTGATTAATGTAATTAAATATGCCCTTTTTTTTGTTCTTCCATGTAAGGGGAGATATAAAGAAAATACTCAATGGTCTGTTCTAAACTTTCAATTTAAAAACTATCAGTCGTAAAATAACTGACAATGTTAGCTGGCAAGTGCTACACGTTAACCAGTTCAAAGCAGGTTTGGATTCCTTCCTATACCCCTTGAAGTGATAAATTATACTACTTTGCAATGTTTATTTGTCAAATGTTTCTGCTTTATTTAGAAACTCACTTCATTTCACCAACATTCCTTCTAGAACTAGATAGCAAGAACCCAGAAACTGAAAATCATAAACCTTTCTCCACTTTACTGAGGTAAATAAGTAAAGGGAAAAAGATAAATCAACCCCCCAAAACAACACATCAAAACCCACAACTACCTACCCCTCTCTCAAACTAAAACCCCATAAGCTGGTAAGAAAGGGCCTCAAGAATGGGAAACAACAGGCTGAATGAACAAAAATCTGTTACAAATTCACCACCACCACTGCAGGAGGAGAACAACTTATTATCTGATCCTTGACTTTCCTATACTGTCCTCATTTAATCTGCAATAAAAGCTATTGAACTCATGTGTGAGGATTCTTACAAAAGGATAAGGACAAGATTATCCATTCAAGGTAACCTAAATCAAAACAAGGTTAACTTAGATGAAAAAGAGTGTTTAAAACCGGCATACCTAAAGTAAATCACCACCACAAGAGACAGAGCTTCAAGAAGTCTTACGCAGCCTCACACCCAGGAATAATGGCCAACAAAATAAGCTTAGATTTATTTTTTGTTTTATTTCATAGAATCATAGAATGGTTAGGGTTGGAAAGGACCTTAAGATCATCAAGTTCCAACCCCCTGCCATGGGCAGGGACACCTAGCTCTAAACCGTATCACCCAAGGCCTCGTCCAACCTGGCCTTGAACACTGCCAGGGATGGAGCATTCACAACCTCCTTGGGCAGCCCATTCCAGTGCCTCACCACCTTAACAGGAAAGAATTTCCTCCTTATATCCAATCTAAACTTCCCCTGTTTAAGTTTTAACCCATTACCCCTTGTCCTATCACTACAGTCCCTAATGAAGAGTCCATCCCCAGCACCCCTATATGCCCCCTTCAGATACTGGAAGGCTGCTATGAGGTTTCCACGCAGCCTTCTCTTCTCCAGGCTATGGAGATGGATTTCCTCTGTCAGAGTTAACACACTGCCCTGCCATTCACATGCAATGTATTTTAAATGTTGCTGTATATCGAGAAGGCTTCTGAAATCTCTTAATTTTATAAAGTAAAACTTTCAAACTATGTTCACTGAGACAAGTACCCTGTCTGCACCTTGACCTTAAACATCTCCTGAGGGTTGCACGCAAACACTAAATTCATTTCAGTTTCTACCTTGTTACTGTCATTTGTTTTGCATCAACCTTCTTGTTTCTCTCGAGTCTTGTTAAAGCAATGACTTTTTCTGTCTAGGTGTAACACATTTTAATGGCTAACAGGTTGTGCAAAATCTTCTCCCCACAAATTAGAAAACCTTTTTTCCTTTACGTGTTTCAAGCACAGAAAGCTTCTTCCCCCCACTTAAACAACTCTATTTTGTTGTCAAATTCAATATGGAAGCCCACTCACAAATTTTCAAGAGAGAAAAGCTAAGCTAGTGCATATTTCACACATTTTAAAACATGTTTGTTGATTACAGCTTGAACCCTTTTGTCTTTCATTTTTATCAAAGTAGGTCATATCATGGAGCAACAGACTGGACTAACGGTTTCTTAGTACAGTCCAAAAATTAAGAAACCCATACATCCCCTAACCAACGATCTAATTTCTAGGAAGATAAATCAGTCTTGCAAAAAGCATCTGCATAAAATCACCCTGGAGACCGATCCTACATGATTTGTGCTAACAGATTAAAAATTTCATGAAGCCATCAGGCAGAACCCTAGCTACAAAGTCCCCACAAGCACAGAGAATATGCATTTTTGCATTAACTTTTCATGTCCACAAAGACATTTGAGTTAACTGCTTGCCAATGCACAATGACAGTTTGAATCTTCCCTTCCTGTGCTGGGGATGCATCTACATGGAGAAATTTAAGCAAACTATGGTGAATGTGAAGTGTAGAGAGCATCTGTGTCATCTCCAAGTATAACGAACTCTAGTTTGAGCTAAGTGGTATACTCTGATTACATACATACAGCATGTTTATGAACCTGGTAAAAAAAAATCTCACCTGGACACAAGCATAGTGAAGTGATGCTTGCATTAAAGATTACTCATGTTGTTAACATGAGCCAACTGCAAGCTCAATAACAAAACAAACCAAAGACAAACCCATAAAAACCCCACAAAACCCACCAAAACCAACAAAAGCGAGCAAGCTATTCCTGCAAATTAAATGTGCCTGTCAAATCTCACTGTTTCCTATCAGTATATTTACAAATACCAGGGAATGCAGTTACATCCAGCACAAATCCCTCTCTGTGCTAAAGAGATGCCCAAATCTCTTTTGAAGAGTCTGGCTCCCTTTTTGAAAGACTGATGCAGAACAAATTTTCCCAGCTCATCTACTTCATGGTCTCTAAACAGAGATTGTTCCAGGGATTTATGATTACAATTGTCTAGCTTGTTGGACATTGCTTGCTGGTTTTAAACAGAAACAATCTAAATTTGCTCTAGCTACAAGGATGACTGAAAGCAGAAGAGGCTTGTTTCTAAGCAGATGCTCAACAGATTTACTGCCATGGCACACAAAAACAGTTGCTGATTTGTTTTGTTATCTTTGTATAGCTGACCTACTTAATTCAGAAGTTACTTGTATCACTAACTTTTATTTTTTTTAAAAGGCAGAAAAAATAGTCCTAGGAAAAATTCAGTAGATAGCTAGGGTAGTTGCTCTAGTATACTTATCCCAACATTGATTTTGGCATTATGTTTTCCGACACCTTCTGCTACAGAAAGCCCATCAGGATACAATGTCTGAAGCACAGGCAGGGGTCTTTACCATGGTAACCTGATCCAGTAGCTATACAGGAAAGTTAACTTCACCAAAATTTCGCAGGTCAAATAGGTCACAACTCTGACAGTGAAACCCTTTCAAAGGTAAGAAGCTGCCTGTACAAGCAAGAAGCCCAGCACACGATTCAGTAAGTCAGCAAGAACCTTCTGCTGAGGAGCATCACAAGCACTGCCTCAGAGGGCAGTGTACAGGAGAGCTCAAATGTGACCTATTCCCAACCCTCTCAGAATGACTTCAGAAAAGCACAGATCTGCACCTGAGATGTCCAATACTTTTCCTTCTCCTGCTGTTAGAGATGAATTTGTAGGCTTAAATTAAACGTTTAAGCTAACAATAGAGTGTGTGACCTTAAGCTAACATAGTAAAATACAGCAAGCTGCTCTTAATTACTGACACATAGGGAATAAGGAATGTCTGGCTGATGGGGAAAAGAACATCATGGGACTGGTAACAACTAAGGAGGCAGTAAGTAAAACCAAGGATGCTAACCTTCAAGATAAGAGAGGCTGCAACAGAACAAAAGCAAGGACATACCAACTACTAAATCTGCACTACCTTGCGAGCATGTGTAAGCACTCAGGTCATTAAATAAACATGGTGAGGAAGACTATCGGCGACCACCAGAGACCCCCCACTCAGCAAGAAAACACATGCGTAATTAGAATGCAGGTATTAGAATTAGTTCCTGGAAATCTCAAGAATATGTAAATAATTTCATGGGGAAAAAAAACCCAACCACTAAATATGCATGAGTATGCTAAATATATAGCTGCTGCTGGCAAGTAACGGGTGTGCTCACCTTTGCAAAACTATTCACATGTGCACCCAGTGCTGCAATAAAGAATGACTGCTTCCTAAAACTCCAAATGGAGTCTTAAGAGTTTCTCCAACCGACTTTTGCAATAACAAATTGGCCATTATTTTCACCCCAGCATCATTAACCCATACCTCCCACCAAATTATACAAACTAAGCACTATACTGTGGAACCCATATGTTTCTAAAACTAAAAGCTAAGCAGCTTGCAAGAATATTCAGCTTTCTGGATTAGTGACCTTTCTCTTTCTTTGGCTCAAACTGTTAGACAGCATTTACACTCACTAGAGGTGAAAAAAGATTGTTGGAAAAAAAAGGAAAATCAATGCTTTGGGGTTTGGGGGAGGTTATATGATTTTTTGTTGCTGGCTATTTTTTTGAGTGTGTGGTTTTGGGTTTTCTTCGTTGTTGCTGGGTTTTGTTTTGTTTTGTTTTCCCCCAAGGTTTTGGAAGCTTCTTATTAATGTTTTGACCTGAGAAACCTTCCCAACAAGCAAACATGGTTTTGACCTCATCATTCTACAAAGTTTCATTAAAAGACTTTGAAAAAACACAAAACCTACCAACCAAAAAACAACCCAAAACCCAGCCCACACATCGATCACCAATGCCCTCTTACTTCCTAAACACAAAGCTGGGAAACTATTTGAAATCCTCCCTAGCAAATGGTATTGCGCATCCCTCATAATAAAAATCAAAGTACATGTCAAAGTGGCAGTAGAAAATGCATCTACTACAATACTTAGACCTCAGGGAACGTGTCTGGCAGCAGCCTGCAGTGCTGCTGAGGGCTGGTGGCACTAATGGTGTAGAATGAGAAACGGTTCACCTAAGGCAAGGGAATGTAACCCAATACTTTACTGAGTGCAGGTATCTGCTGAGATCTAGCATGGGCAGAGTCCCAGAGATTAGTGGTGGCAGAAGCAGATGCATCACTACCCGTGGGCTCTGTTGGGCTTGCTCCATCAGCCAGGAACCCCTCTGGAATACCAGTCCCTAGTACTCAAGTACTGCCACACACCCTGTAATGCTCCAATGCCACTCCCATGCATTTTTCTACCTTTCAACATGAAACATGCTTTCATTTAATACATTAAAGATGGATATAAAAAGCAGGCTAAAGAACAGCATCACAGCTGTAACACTTCATGCAATGGGAATACTGACATGTACACATAAAAACTGTATAAAACTGTTCCATCTCTACTTGCAAGAGCATGCTTCACCTTCAAAAAAGGTTTTAGTAATTTTTCAGCTGGGAAACAAAGTGCCCTACAAATTCAGCATATTGTAGTAGCAAAAAAGCATTCAGCATCAATGTCATATAAGTGAAAAAAGATTTTATACAGATCAGTTTGGAGACTATTTGGTCACAGTAATCTGCTTGAGGGCAATAAGGGACTCAAGGGCTTCCATCCAAGAGTACTTTCATGTAATAGAAAGTTTCACTTAACAGTTTGTGAAGGTAGGTGTGATCAAAAAAAAGATTTAGTAGCTGTATTTCAGCTTGCAGTTTTATCACTTAGTGCAGTGCTAACACACACCATTTTAAGTAAATAAAACAAATTATCCTCATCACTCAACAGCAGTATTATTAAATGCTTTGTCCTATAGAGTTACTCTTAAGGAACTTGACTGATATGACTGACTCACACCATTCAGTTACTGTAAAACTTTTTTTTTTTTTTGCAGCTGGATTTCTCCAAAATTTATACTGTCCTGCTTTTCTGGTTTTTATTTTGACTGAAGATACGTAAGTTACACCTCCCCATTGCACAAGGTCAAAAATTCTCCCTTTTTTCCTGAGATTTTGCTTCAATCACAAACCCCACAACCAGTAACATTAGTTTGGCTTGGGCTATCTTTGCACACCCAGCAGCCCCTATCACAGGCTGCCAGGCAGACTCCACAGATCACAGCCCCAGTACCAGCCCCTGTTCACATATTCTGCTAAACACTGCTGTCTCACTGCAAACTTATTTAATCCTTTCACTCACTAGTGGAAAGATAAGGAAGGAGTTTATCTCAAGCTGCAGGTTAGTTCATATCAGGACTGACTGGAGCACAGGGTGTTCAGCCACCAATACGGTAATACTCCAGTGCAGAATCTACCAGCAGCACTCCAGCTGTTTCTCCACTTAGTAAGTTACTATAAAAATGGGGCACAAACAAAGCCAGCAGCTTGCAAACAGCAGCAGCCATGTTTTCCAAACATGGAAGCTATTTATTTATTTATTTATTTATTCATTAAATATATGCATGCATAAAGTTTGAAGTATTTCAGTTTCTCCTGAAACTGTGAGACCAACAAGCTGAAGTGGGAGGAATTGCATGCTCTCTCCAGAATAGCAACAAGAACTGCACAAATGTAGATAAACGTCACAAATAAATATTCTTGCAGCCAGCTGTCTAATGCTTGCTTTCTTTGTAATGTCTAAAAATAACTTAGTCACTCTGTAACTTTCCAAGTGCAGATGAGACAGATGGAGAAGGGAATGGAAAGGGATATGCACTGTAGTTCCCCCACATCTCACACACAGTGTCTCCTAGCTGTCCTCCACCAGCATCACCAAAGCTGTAGATGGCTTTATGGATGATACAGTGCTGAAGATCACAGTATCACAGTATCACAGTAGGTTAGAGATTGGAAGGGACCTCAAAAGATCATCTAGTCCAATCCCCCTGCCAGAGCAGGAACACCTAGATAAGGTTACACAGGAACGTGTCCAGGCGGGTCTTGAATGTCTCCAAAGAAGGAGATTCCACAACCTCCCTGGGCAGCCTGTTCCAGTGTTCCGTCACCCTCACTGAGAAGAAGCTTCTTCTCAGGTTTAAGTGGAACCTCTTGTGCTCCAATTTGTACCCATTACCCCTTGTCCTTTCATTGTTTGCCACTGAGAAGAGCCTGGCTCCATCCTCGTGACACTCCCCCTTTATATATTTATATACACTAATAAGGTCACCCCTCAATCTCCTCTTCTCCAAACTATAGAGACCCAGCTCCCTCAGTCTTTCCTCATAAGGGAGATGCTCCACTCCCTTAATCATCTTAGTTGCCCTGCGCTGGACTCTCTCCAGCAGGTCCCTGTCCTTTTTAAACTGAGGGGCCCAAAACTGGACACAATATTCCAGATGAGGTCTCACCAGGGCAGAGTAGAGGGGAAGGAGGACCTCTCTCGACCTACTAACCACCCCCCTTCTAATACAACCCAGGATGCCATTGGCCTTCTTGGCCACAAGGGCACAGTGTCGGCTCATGGTCACCCTGTCGTCCACCAGGACCCCCAGGTCCCTCTCCCCTACACTGCTCTCTAACAGGTCGTTCCCCAGCCTATACTGGAACCTGGGGTTGTTCCTGCCCAGATGCAGGACTCTACACTTTCCCTTGTTATATTTCATCAAGTTATTCCCCGCCCAGCTCTCCAGCCTGTCCAGGTCCCTCTGGATGGCAGCACAGCCTTCTGGCGTGTCGGCCACCCCTCCCAGCTTAGTGTCATCAGCAAACTTGCTGATAGTACACTCAATTCCCTCATCTAAATCGTTGATGAACATATTAAATAATACTGGTCCCAGATATCGCACTCGCATTTTTTGCACACAATAAAATTACGATACACAAGTCAGGGTCAGAGGTAAAATTCAGGTCTCTCAAATTCTAGCCCACTGCTAAAGATCTGTGGAGATAAAAATATTCTCCCAACTTTGAAAAAGCTGAAGCTTAGGGACTTTCTAGCCCAAAAAAGGCATCTCTGCATGTAGCACTCCCCAAGGAGCTGCCCCTAAGTAACTTGTTGAGCCCATACAAACTTTCAGTGCTCTGTGGCAGAGCTCCCCAGTGCAAATTCAGTGTGTGAAGACAATCATCTCCATTCTGAACTTGTTACTCAAAAATTTAATTTCTCATCCTTTACTTCTTGCACGGGGTAAAGATATGCAGTTATTCCCAAATCATCCTTTCCATGCCACTCCTTACCCTACAGGTTTGGGTCCTACTCCCCTCTGCTGCCTCCTAAAATACAGAGCTGATATATCGCTGTATTTCAGCAAGTCTGGGACAACCAAAGCAAAGAGCCAGCCACAAAACATCTTCATATGAAAAGACACATGGCCCAAAATGGGACTAAATGCTAGGCAGAGAAAAAGGAAGGAAGAAATCATAGATAGAAGAGGCAAGATTGACAATTCAATTTTTAAATTACAGTAGGTCACCCTAATAACAATGACTCTGTTCTAGCTCACCAGGCTCTGCAGCATTACTTTATCTTTTACTTTGGTCACATTTTCAATATGTGAACAAAAAAGAAAAAAAAATAAAAATAAAAGAATTTTTAAAAAGTGGTGAGCCTGTATCTAGAGTAAAGCTGCAGCCAAGACACACCATTCACTGGCTTCTTGGCAGAGACAGACACTTAATGCAGCTCCAAGATGCAACAAGAAGCTGCAGTTACCTGCTACTTGGACATGACCCAAAAGTTTCTAAGTGACTCAGAGTAACTGTCTAAAGAAGTAAAAGCTTCAGCAATTATTCTCATAAATAACAACTGTGCTCACTAGAAAGCCAGTGCTACTCCTCCACATTCCTCTGTGGTAGCTCTTAGCCTGGCCATCGATAGCTCGTCTCATCAATATTTCCTTGTGTTCTAATTTATTTTCCTTACTCTGATGTATTTGCTACCGGGAGGCAAAATAATGAAGGATGCAGTTAAAAATCCTAGTATTCACTATAACAGCAATGAGTCCACCTGATGTTATTAGAAAAGTCACAGAAAGAACTGGGCAGTTCAGGAATGACTACCTAGAAAATAGTGTCTGAAACGATGAGAAATTATATTGTTCACCTAGAACAGGAACTCATTAACTTACATCAGGTTAGCATGAGTTTTTTGAAAGCCAGCAAAATAGAAGGTGCTTTTCATGCAGTGGGGAAAAAAAAAAAGCAAACCAAAAACCACACAAAAAACCTCCTCAAAATGTTTCAGTGCTTGTCTGGCTCAAGGATCCCACTTTGCTGACTTCCTCCACGGGTTCTGCAGCCAGTCCCTAAGCAAGGGCAGAAGCTGCATGACCAGCAATGCTCAAAATCCTGCCTTTCTGCTACAAGTGTGCATCTACATTTGAGCAAATGACCCAGCACAATTTACAAGCATACTCTATTACTGAACACTGTCATCACACTACCTGGAGAGGCACAGAGTTCATGTCTTGAAAGAAGAGCGCACACACCACAAAGTGTTTAAATATTTGTAAGCTTCCTCTTTGTCCTCGAGAGTTTGGTTCCTGAACTGTGGGTGGGCTGTCATGCATACAAAATCATAGATTCAAAATCATAGGTCAGGGTTGGAAAGAACCTTAATATTAGAGAGGATTTAAGCATGTGCCTAACTTACTGACAAAGCAGCACCTCTTGTGCAAATCCTGTTTCTCCCTACATCAAGAGGTAGGACCTGTTTCAGGAACTTTCCCCTCACGCTGAATCTTTATTCTGGTGAAAACTGTTCCCTTTGAATAGAGAATAGGTCATGGATACCTCACAGGAGGACAGTTGTATTTCTGTAAGCGACTGAAAGGAGGGTCAATTTGACTTGGAAGTTAAGCTTTTATTCAAAGAGCTAGGTCACAAAATCATCAAACCTTTTAAGATGACTTCAAGATGAAGCAATTTTCATCCTGGCTGGCAGATGTAAGTCATAAAAGATGATCATAATGGTAGTTATTCACTCTATTTTTAATATGTGTGCGAGCCCATGCATAAATGCACACAGAAACACACACATATATAGAAGGCAAATGTAATGACATATATTTATATATCTGTGTATATTTAATTATGCACATTGTATATGTGTGTGTATACGCAATCAAACTTCAGCATGTTGTCAGACTACTCAAATAAAAGAACAGAGTCTTATTTCTTCCCAGATGCTTTGCCCAAACTTGGAAAAATGCCCTGTTCCTGACTGGTACAAGAATTTCGTTCCTCAGTTTTTTTCTAATTAGCTTCCAATACAAAAAGGTAAGAGATACATGTAGATATTCAGGAAACCTATTTCTGAAGAAGCATGCAGACAAACTACAAAATAAATTGTTTAGCCTATTTTATCCTTAAATTAAGATTACTTAATAATATAAGGACTGTTCAAAATTTGCAGCTGGAGTTTACAGCTGGGTCCAACTAAGATGGGACATAGCTTATCAAAAACCAGCTCAGACAGACCCTTTCTGAGAGGTAGTTTCTACCTGCATTTTATCAGTTACCACCACCCAGACTGATCAAAACATTCAACAAAGAAAAAAAAGCAACTAGTTCTCAGTAGCTCCTAAGCTCTCCTGTACACAGTTTACCTTCATCTTTCTATTTCAAATTAATTCTGAATTTTCTTAATGCTTCTCTGTTTGATTGTCACCTCAGTGGGGCACTTTTTCAGAAAGGCAGAGAGGCAATCTGGAAAGCAGCTGTGGCTCTGCATCCACATGCACAGAGCACGCTGCCCTCCGGATGAGATTACCAACCCCCTATGCACCCCACTGTCTATTGGGGAGCTGGGGAAACTAGTGCCTATTGGAGCGCAAGATACACTGCAGTGTTTGAAATGCAGAACCTTTGTCTTCTGCCTTCCATACTGAGGCTTTCCCAAAGCAAACCTCACCATCACAGGCAAACAATGAGTCTTGCACACAAAATACTCATAACACAGCTGACAGGCATGTCATTGTACTCCTAATACGCAATAAACAATTAGTGATCAGACAAAGCAGTGCAAGAACAAATCCTATTAACAAATAATGGGATTTGCTAATGGATCAACCAAACACCACTTTGGAAACAACTCCATGGGCTGCTGCAGCCAGAAACAGCAGCCAGGGAAAGGAGCCGTGCAGCACAATGTGCTGATGGGCTGCACACAGGGCTACCAGCCAGCCACGGGAGCTCACCACATGAAAATAATGCTGGCGCACCAGTTTTGGCAGCAACTGAAAATGCTGTAGTATGTATCAAACCAAAGAAATCTCATATCTTGGGTATCTGTGAATCAGTTATGCCTTGGATCTATGAGCAAGTGTATTTTGCACATCAAATTATGTAAGAAACAGTTACAATCCTATTTTCTTTTAGCTCATTACAAGACTCTCAGTAACTTGCACACTCCAAATAATCACATATAGCACACTTGTCTGAAGTGTGATTCCCTTCTAGGATTGGTATATAACTGCCTACCTCCATCAGCAGAGGTTTTAAAATAAACAAACAAATAAATTTGGGCAGGTGGGTATTAAAGGGGGGCTGACACTAATGTTTTTTCCCCAGTGGTTGATATTAGATGCCCTAAGTAGGTAAATGCTGAAAAGGTAACACAAGACGGCTCTTTCTCTATAGGAGTTGGAAAAAAAACAAGGGGACAAATTCTCAGGACTGAAAACTAGTCAGAACACTTATCCACCTCCAGCAGGTCACAAAATACTTGGAATATAATAGTTACTTCAAGCTTTTAAAGTAGCAAGTATTTGTTACTCTTCATTATTTCTGTTTAGGGATGCTATATGCCTTCTCATCTCCTTGGGATCATCAGTATTGTCTTGCTTATTTACTTGTTTTTAAACACACCACAACATGTGCTGTTTGGGATAAAAGCTGCTTCTGCACACGACAACCACCACCATATTACAGAGGAACACGACCTTGCTTTGATTTGGTTTAGTATCTTCTATTAGAACATAAAACTAGAAACTAATAACCAAAATTGGGAACCAACATGAGCTATTATAATGCATTCTGGAAGATCTTTACACAACTGTAGACCATGAGTTTTACTTTTTTTAAATGGGAAGAAATATGGTTTCTAAGATTGGTCATCAAGTAATTCCTATTAAGAAGTATAACTAAAAAGTCGAAAGGAAAAACATTCTGCCTTTAAAATAAGCTATGACCAAGCAATGTAGGGTGTGGCTTGAGCAAAGATGCAAATTAACCTAGCCCAACCATCAAAACCCACCCAGCAAAACTGAGACACAAACACACTACCTTGTTGGGCATCACCTCTGCCATAGGTCTTCAGGGCATGTCCCAATTGCTCCAGGTACTGCAGTAAACTGAGCATTCTGTTGCGCAGAGAATTACAAGACAGCTCAGTGGAAAAAGCACAAAAGCTGTTTAGCATGGTAACTAGTATGGTGGTCCGAAAACTCAACGGAGGCAACAGCCAGTCTCTCACCCAGCTGGGTTAGAGATTAGCCATGTGTAATATTGCTGCACTTGAAACTGTGGAGTGCTGTATACTTGGCAAGAGGCGGCAGAAAGAAGGAGATGGAATAGGGTACAAAAACACCTAGGCAGGACCTGTTTTGAAGACTTACCCATACAGCCTGTTTGCCCAGGCAAACAGAAGCATTTGTAGCCCACCATATGCACTTGGCCAGTGTGCTAAGACTCTTGCACTTCCCTGTTGCATACACTCAAAAACAGTCAGCATGCATGTCAGTTAAGTATCGACACAGTGCTTGAGCTGCAGCAAGGCCTTACAAGCAGTGAGAACACTTGATAATTACCAACTTTACGCAGAATTACAGATCAAACTGCCTTCTCTTGATAACAAATTAGACATGACATTTATATCCAGGATACATGACAAAGTATCACAGGCCAAGACTGTAGCTCACTTACAGTGGGACTGGAAATGTCAGGCCAGCAGATACAGTGCCTCAGAAGTATACTTGCAGCTCCTGCAAGCAGGCACCTCCTTTCAGCTCCTGGGCTGACAGTCACTTTCTTGACATACATGTCAGTCATCTTCCTCCACAGAAACGTTACTGACACAACTTGGCTCCAGATGAGCATGACCACTGCCTCCACACTTATAGCCGGGAACACAGGAAAAAACAAGTCTCCAGAATGCCCAGAACTATGGTATATCACAGATTTTACTTTAGAAGAGGAAAGAGTGATGAATTTACTCCACTGCCAAAATCAGGTTCTACCTACAGGAATATCTTTTCAGCTTCAGAGAAAAAACAGAAGGATGGAAGAAGGAGGACTGGGGCTGATGTTACACCAAAGTTACAGCATGCAGCACCATGCAGAAATAATCTTTTTCCAGGCCTAAAGCAAGTGAATACTGTGCACTGACACACAGAGGCCAGCTAAAGAGAGGGACAACCTTCAAGGAGTTCCCACAAAACCTACAGAACCTTTCCTGGTCCAATCACCACCTTTGCTTTGCTCTTTCCCTATGACTGCAGCACCCTCCTTGCCAACTGAGAGCTGGAAACTCATGTCTTCAAGAGGCTCTCCAGCTGACAACAATCAAAACTGGAGCCACAGCCAGTGCCATAAAAGGGCGGAGATCCGACAAACTGTAAGAAACCACAAAGTTACATAAAGCTGTGCTTGATGTAGCCACTGCCCACAGCACAATGAAGAGAGCCTCAGTCCAGGGAGAGTATGGAGCCAAGGTATAATCAGTAAGGATGGGCTTACAGTCTCCTGATGCAGTTTCTGCTAAATCTCAGAGCTGCTTCAGAAACAGAAGTCAGTTCCCTGTCTTTCAGTTGGATGTAATTTTCTTGTAACAGATGCAAGTGGTTCAAGAACAAAACCAGTTACTATGGAACACAGAACAGGTAAAAACCTCCATCAACAACAGAGCATTCTGCATTACACATATAGACACTGAATATCCCCCTTCAGATGTCTGCTGCAACGCTTATCCAAAGCATCTGGAGGGTCAAAGCACTGGTCATGAATCCACATGCTGTTACAGTGTTTAGTACTAATCCCTGGTCCTTCTCAGCTAAATAAGGGAATAAAAATAAACAAACAAGCAAACCAAGCAAAGGCCAGGACCACTTGATAAAAATAGAAATAAGAAGGCACAACTATTAGCTTAGAGATGTTGTCAGAAACTTTAAAAAAAATAAAATAGAGACTTCCAGCCTTGCTTAGCTTTATGTGCAAAGCAGCATCACAAAGCTATGGCCAAAGTGAAGAGTGATTATATTTCACATACTTCATAATACTGCAGGCAGAACAAAAACCCCAGCATGTAATGTCACACAGCTACCAAATATACAAAAAGGAGACCGATGGAGGGGCAGAGCAGAAAGCAGAAAAGCAAACAGCAACCCAGCAGAAGTAGGTGCCCTCCCTCAATTCCTCACCACACATGCACATTCCCATACCACTATACAATGATACCAAAATTTTATGTTTTAACCCACCGAATTTGAACATACAAAACAAATGCAGCTGTTCATGCAGGAAACAAAATGAATAAATAAATAAATAAATAAAAGCTCTTCTAAAGAGACAGATTTATAGCTGTATCTCTCTCCAGGGCCATGCAGATTGAAAAAACTAGGTCAAATCTTTTGCTATTCTTACTGCTATTTCTCCCTGGCCCTCCTCCCCTTTAGCTTTCAGTAGTTATTGAAGAAATCAATTAATGAGAATGCAACAGACCTGTCATACAGGTCTCAAATTACTTCTGCCTTCTACGTATCGGGGGGGTCGTCTGTGCAACTATAGATGCAAGGGGGGGGGAAATGAAATCATTAGTCTTTCCAGTTCACAAATCCTAATCCTAGAGCATATGTACGCCATGCTACTGGGGTCCATTATCAGCCAAACGACGATGCACGTTTCAAAAAAATTAAAGGGGAGGTAGCAGGGCAAGAAGCAGATAAAGACAGGCTAGAAAGAGGCAAAAATAGAGGAACTACTGTGCTTTCATTTTTGCTGCATTTGCAGCAAATCCATGATAGCATCTGCTGCTTTTAATGACATCTTGCTAGTGTATTTTCTACATCTTTGTGGTGAACAGTTTTAGAAACCTCATAAATACCTCCATTTTGACACTAGATTTCCAACAAGTAACTGCAATACCAGTTTTCATCTCTACTCATCACCATGTATGTGTTCTAAGCAACTCCGTTTTAAGAAAAAGGACTCACATACTGCAATTTACATTCACAGTCACAAAGGCATTGGCTTTTTTTTTTAAATCTTTCATAAAATGTAGGGACCAAGTCAGTCCAATTCAGCTTACTAATTTTTATTCATTTCTCTCCCACTGCACAGACAGAAGACATTCAGTTTCATCACTAAAAATAAAAAAAAATAAAAAATAAAAAAGGCAAGTCTGTATCAGCTGAATTCGGAAACAAATCACTTTTGAACTCCATTTCCACCATGGGCAATATGCTGCCCGACAAGTTACTGCAAGAAGCCGAAGAAAGCAACTTCCTGACTTACTGCAGTGATGGCCAATCTAACTGGTTTGACAAGACACAGTATATACCACAACCTTCATATGGTTGAATGCCACAGGATGTTATGCTGACAGCTGAAGGCTGCGGGAATGCTGGCATGCCCCAGACTGGATGGGGGGAACCTGTCCAGATTTTTAATGGCAAGCACCTCCTCTAACCATGTGATGACAGTGGTCTCAGACAGTATTCTAGCTGCAGCTTCCCTTGGAGGGAGGACTTGGTGTACCCTGTTTCCAAGCAGCCAAGGGACTTCAGTAGTGGAAATGGAGTGCTGGGGCCAGGGGGTGAGGACACTGCTGCTAGGCTGGAGCACCCTCATTCATTTGTTTTGATGGAAAATAAAAACCACTGTGGAATATTGGATTGGATATAAGGAGGAAATTTTCCTGTTAGGGTAGTGAGGCACTGGAATAGGTTGCCCAAGGAGGTTGTGAATGCTTCATCCCTGGCAGTGTCCAAGGCTAGGTTGAATGAGGCCTTGGGTAATATGGTTTAGAGCAAGGTGTCCCTGCCCATGGCAGGGGGGTTTGAACTTGATGATCTTAAGGTCCTTTCCAACCCTAACTGTTCTATGATTCTATGATTCTATGAATGTGACATTCACAGATTTGGCTGGCAAAAGATACAACCAGTCTTCAGCCATTTCAGTCTGAATTAATGGCAGTTGTCATAATTTCTCTTTCTGCACAGGTGTTCAGCACTATTATGGTACTAAAGCCTTTTTCTCTCACCAGTAAACCCAGCACTATCATAGACCACCCAGAAAAGCTATTTGGAGCACAGAATATAGCTGAGCAGCAGACTACACAGAATGCATCCTAAATTCAAGAACATGCACCAGGAGCCTTTGTATTTGATGTTTCTTATACTCTTCTCACCTTTGGCTAAAATCCTTTGAAGCCAAGACAATGCTAAACATAACTCATCTAAATCAACCCCATCTGGCTTTTGTTTCTGAGCTGGATCTTATCTGTAACAGTCATTGTTGACCTTTCAGACCTTAGCTCAGCAAGCCATAAAGAACTATTGCCCCAATACCTTAAATAAACAGCTATGGAAAACCTGAAGAAAAGTTTGGGGCATTTATTTTTGGTTGATTGGGTTTTATTTGCTTCATTTGGGGTTTTTTTTTTACAATGACAGATTTAAAGGGGGGAGACATCTTAGACCTGAACCCAGGAAAACAGTTGGAATCTGGACCAAATATGATGCAAAATGCAATCTAACAAGCTCAGCTTAATATCTCCTGGATCAGAAGGTATGTAAAGAAATGGCAGTGCTGAGATTACTGAGGTGGATCTGAAGAGCTAGACAAAGGAAGGTAGGGAAAACAAGCATTTGTGAGAAAACTGCCAAACTACTAAAAATGTTCTGGAGTTGCTACACTATCAGGTAGTAGCATCCAGCATACTTTGACTCACTCCAAGCTAAGAAAGTAAATCAGTTTTGAAGGCTGTACCTTAATGCTCAATATTTCTTCTTGAGCAGTGCTCATTCATGATGGTCTAATAAAGATCTTTTGTTTCTGTAAAAATTCAAAGCATTTTATATTAATCCTTTTAACACAGGTCAGATAGAATGACTGTATTTACCTAAATGGTACCTCTTTTATTTATCTTTCATTATTTAAATGAAAACTACCTCAGGATGAGAAACACAGTCTGACATTCAAAAGAGGGTTTTTCTCCCCCATCCTGTTCAATAGATAAATTCTACAATAATTTCAGCAGCTTCATTTGCAGAAGTATTATTTCTTGCTCTACAATAAGAACTGGCATTGTTCTCTAAAGATACCTGGCAGAACAGCATTGTCAATTATGTTTGCTTTTGATATGAAACAATGTTTATTTATACTTTTAACCTACCAGCTGAAATTACAGTGTACTCAGAAATTAAGATGGAAGTTACTTTGTCCTTCATTTATTTAAAAAGCTACTCAAGCCAATGTTTTATACAATTTAACAGCAGCTCTCAAGAACACGCAGTATTGAGTGAAGAAAGCAGAAATTTTTAATTGTATAAATTCTTTCTGTCAGATCTTTAAAGTATCTTATGACTGATATTCTAATTAGAAACTTAATGCCCATGTAAATTAGGCATTTCTCAATAAGGAAGTTTCTGGATTTCTTTCCTAAGCCTTAGCTATTGGGAAAACATACTACCAGTATTTGAGAGAACAGTTCTTGTCCTCTATTGGGTTCTTGCCATAAGGAACATCTGCTAATTCTATAAATTAATTGCTGAAAACATCTTGTGCTTCTAGACGATACACGCGATCATAGCTTTTCTGAGTTACTAGAGAATATTACCATTTTTCCTTCTCACGTAGGCACACATACACACACGCTTCCCCCCCTTACAGTACAGCATAAAGCAAAACCAATTATTTGGCATTATTTTTTGTCATAAAATAAACCTTTAGCACTAATGAAGTCATCAGAGCAGCACACTAAGTTGACCTAGATGATTTAAGCAGTACTTTTTGTACCATGACTGTTTAAGCATATGAAGGATGTCTCACCCAGCTAATTAAAAATACTTTCTATCTTGAAATGAAGAATTCTTCTATCAGTCTTGGTTTGTCAACAGCAGATTGGCAGGCAGTTGAAATAGGCTCTTTCCATTCAAAAGCTAGAGTCCACTTTTAGAGAACTCTTTGCATGTAACAGTATTTCCATACAAAATGCCCATCAGACTCAAATTTCACCTTTTTGCTCCGTCTTCAGGATGTCCCATTTTTCCTGACTATATTGACATCTCATGCCCACCTGCAATTCGTTCTAGGAGCTCTAAGTTCAGCAACCAGAAATCGGTTTTATTACCAATTTCTATTGTTTTAATACTATTTGTAACTTCTACAGATGGAAATCACCTACCCTAATAAAAGTCTTAACCAAATCTCCTGTATTTCCTTTCAGTGTTCCTGGTCTCACTGACCATCCAGGGCTCTGGAGAACAATGAGGATCCAATCTCTCACCAAGACCTGCTAGAAATGACAGTACCTATGTTTTCCAATCAAACATGAAAGATTGTTATTGACTTAATTTGGAGAGAGTACCAAGGGTGCTGTCTCTCCCAAACAGCAGATTTCTGGATGCCATCAGCAGAGATAGACAGCAGTCTGTGATCATTTGGGGTCACATTAGCCAGCTGGCATTTTTCTTTCTTATTTGTAATCTGTGTTCACTAAAGATGCTGCAAGAATGTGGGAATGGTGCCTGGGCACACTACACCCTTCCATGTGGGATGGGATTGCAATGACATAAACATTATGGTTTTCTACTGCTTACTTTAAAAAGAGTAGTGAAATCTTAATTCTTCCTCAGAATTTTCCGATCTGTGCCATGCACAGCTTGAGGCAGACTAACCACACATACATCAAGTCCCCTCCTTTCCTAGGAAGTGTTCTTATATACCTTTGAATTTAGAAGTGTTATCTGAAAGGAACAGTTGCAAACACACATTGGTTTTGGCAAGGACAAACAAATAGGCATGCCGGTTACACCACATTCCTCCCAGGGGCATGCACATACAACACGGTCTGTTTTCCCCCTCACACTCTATCTTTAGTCTCACCCCTCTCCCATGCTCCAGAAAACACCTGTGTGCTTCTTCCAACTCTACTTCTCTGCCTCATTCCCACCTCTGATCCTCACCCTCTCTATTAACAATTTTTTACCTAGCAAGTACAGGAAGAATCTGGGGAGTAATTACTTCCCTAAACTTTAAATTTCAAGTAAGCAATAGAAGTGTCAAGATACTAAAGAGCAGCAGATTGTCACACCACAAGCCATGTGGCTGCTGCACTGTATCTCCACAAAAATTATTTGCATTACTCACACACATGAGGGGGCTGACTTGTCGTGATCTGTCATCCGAGACACAAATATTTATTGATGGCACAGAAGTATTCCAACTTCTGGTTTTATTACTCATTATTTTAACACTGTTACTTAAGAGGCTTTGGAACACTAAATCACTCAGCCTGTTCTGCAGTAGGACTATTTTATTTATACTCAAAATAATCCAGCTGTAGGATCAAGGTCAAAACCTGTAACTATAGGCAGAGAGCTGAAGTACACTGCACTAGCATACTATTGTGATAAAGCTCAAAAGTAAATAAAGTCCTTCATTATAATTATAGCAGTGAGAGGACAATAACAGTAACTTCTTATACATTGTCCTAAATAGCACTCAGATTTCCAAAAGCATTACTAAAATATACATTTTAATACTTTCTGAAATTAGTACATTTTTAGCCTAACAAAGACAACATTTTCCTTTGCACTGCTGCTCACAGCAGCCCTCCCTCTTCTACTTACACAGATCTTCATGCCAAGCGTTACACTGTGCTTCCATAGAAAAACACCAGCATTTCCTTCTGCTACTTTTCACTTCACGATGCCTTATTACACATAGCCAGCTACACAGCCATCATATTATTACCCAGACCTTTCTTGACTTCATATGCATTAAGCCCCTTTACAGACCTGATCTCAAAACACCCTCTTGGAACAGGCAAGTATTATATTATCATCATTATTATTATATTATTATTATTGTTATTACTACTACTACTGCAATAAAATTTAGAGGTAAGGAATGAGGACCTTTTGGAACAGGCAAGCATTATTTAGCATTATCATTATTAAAAGTTGATGGCAACTGTCAGTCATTGGGGCCTTATTCTTACTTAAAAGGTGGGGAGGAAAATATACCAGAAAATTCAAGTGTGAAGATTAAATTTTCCATCTTCCTTCTTCCCCTCTATTGTAATATATCCCAGTCATATTTTTCAGTTATTCCACAACAGAAGCAACTGCATCTGTAAGACAGTGAACTGTCCAAGGGGAAGAGGAGTTTAGCAGTTCAGCAGAATGGCTCACCTTGCAGTTAAGTTCTGAAAACCTTTTGCTATTTGTGATGGTTCTCATTAAACAATGCAAAAATGCTTCAGAAGCAAGAAACACTGTTCTTACCCCAATACCATAAAAAAGGATCTCAAACCCTAAGACTACATAATAGAACACTCAAAGTCACCAGCAGGGAACATGAGCACACTAATTCAGTCCAGTGCTTTACTGTACCACCCAGAATTAGGATCTCCTGAGGCCAGGAGCCTTGCCCTTCCAGCTTCAACAGCAAAATCAACAACATACAACACCTTCCTATTGTGGTCAAGGTCTAAAATCAGACCCAGTTATTCAAGGGAAGCAGAGACCCTTTGGAAATTGCATGCAAAACACTGAATACGCAGGACTGAAATCAAGGTTACCTTCTCCTTGCTCTGTGAATCATTTTATGGACCACATTGCTGGCAACATCCTTGCTTTGATAGCCATCTCCTCATCTGTATACGGTTTCTGATTGTGCTGTACTTGTCTTGAGAGCTGGGAGAGGATGGCAGATTATTTAACAGATAATATCATTTTCTTAGTCAATGCACTTGGGTTATTTCTAAACCATTTTTCACACAGTATTTCCTGATATAGATACAGGAATTTGTAGAAAGAAAATATGTAAGAAGCTATGATTTTTTCCTAAGAAACATTTTGAGGGTTTTGTGATTAAGTTGACCAATGTCTTTTTTTCCACCATACTGAGAAAGATCCTTGATAAAATCAGCATCAGCTTGAAACCCCTCACCAACCCAAACCTGTCTTCCTGCACACCACTGCACATAGCAGGCCTTCCTCTATGCTTGATTTTACAATTAAATGCCATTTCAAAAACTAAGGTAGGAGAGATGGGGGCACAGCTGTAATGAAAGAGAGAGTTAAAAGTGTCATGAATCATGCTTTGCCTGGAAACAATGCATTTTTTCTGAAGCATTAATAGGCAGCTTCCATAGCAGACATGAAACAATCAGAACCCTTAATTCTAGCTGTATATTCATATAGCCCCGGTACTTCAAAGATGTGATGGCTGTCATATTCTAAGGTACAAATGAAAGCATTGTAATGAAATAAAACAAATAACAACACCCAGTCCACCCCCCAAATAAAGCCCTATACCACCACTAAATCCACCCTCCAGAACAGGGAAAACAATTTAACTACAATGCGCCTAAGTGTAAAAGCAGATACTTCAAGGTAACTTTGCAATTTTTTATTCTTTAAGGCACCTTACTTGAGTAAGAGATTTCTTATTAGCATTTAAAGCTCTAAGATACTTTGGTGTGATGCCCAAGTTATTCCAATTAGGAAACAATGCAAAACACAAGTAATGCTATGGTGATGGATACAAAGTGCTACTTTCTCTTCCAACCTTGAAATCACCTCTCAGTGGAAAAGTAAGCAAGATTAAGTAGTGTTCTTCCATTTCTGCTGCCATACTTTTCATCTTGACAACTGAAGGTAAAATTCCAGGCTAAAGGCTTGAGCTCTTGCTCCGATTCCAGCAAACCATCAACCTATTTTCAAGAAAATCAACCTGTTCAGGGATATTTTTTTTCTTTAATATAATAAAATTAAAAATAAACCACAACATAACTTTCTGTGCACCATGCATACAGATACTAACTCTTCAGCTACGAGATGGTCAAGAATGTATGCTTCTGGAGGCTGGCAATGCTCTAGAGACCTCATTTTTATCTCTACGTTGTTGTCTTGTAACCAGACCCATTTATCAGTGCTGGCTGAAAGTCAGGACATCTGTTCTTGACTAAATTTTGACATTTCTAAATTTCCATTTCATTCCAAGCTGGAAGAAAACCAGATATTTTTCACATTTCCCATAAATGCTCTAGAAAATAACAAATCCAGGTTAGCACACACAAGAGGTCCTCTAATTAGGATGTAGGGCATCTTCTGTCAAATATCAAATTGTTTCATTATCGCCCCAAGAACAGACAGTTTTAAAATATCTCATTTTTCTGGACCAGTCAATATTTTATAGTTGTTCTTAAAGATTTTCAATTTAATAATTCTTAATAAAAGAAAAAAAATATTATGGCAGTGATACAATGCCACTGTGATGTACGAATTACTGTGCCACACATGTACATATATATTTAGTACTATACATATATTACCCATATAAAAATTAGTGTATGTGGAGTTAAAGATTGTCTTCTTTTTTTTCCTAAGAATAATTTACTGTTATTATCTTGAACACAAAGGGGATAAAAGTTTTTCCAGTAATGTGATCACTATTCTCTGTCTTCTAAGCAATTTTTTTTTATATTTCCCCTCCCCCCCCAAAAAATAAACCCACAAAATTATCTTGAAGATATTGAGGTACTGCAGTGCAGAAAAGAATCAACTTAAAGGGAACAAAACTAAAATTAACCTCAAGATTGCCCTTTATAATAAATTTAATGCTGTAGGAGACTCAAAATATTGATCCTAGAAGGGAACAGAATATGTTTATACCACAGCAACTCAGACTTCATTTTGGGCACCCATAAGATAATTCCTGTCTTAGGTAGAGGAAGCCCACATCTATTTCTTGATTTATATCCTTGGATTACAATAAAATTTAAGTACCCATTCTGCAGTAAATGGAGAATCCAGATGTCCATTCAGTTGTTAAGTGCTCTGCCCTAATTAAGATTCTTCTGCAGGTTTACAGTGAACTTCAACCTATTCTCACCTATTCAGTATACAAACTTTGTACAGACATAGGATCCCAGGAACCCCTTGGAGCCCTGCATTGTGAAAGTATGCCATTTACTAAAGCTTATGATTTCACAGAATCACTAGAGGAGATCACCAAGTCAACCAGAGTAGGAAGATGCTCAGCTGTTTTTTTAGTATCTCCACAGCTGGAGACACCATGTCTCTGGGTAACCCATGCAGTATCTCACCACCATCCCAGGAAAAAGTTTGTTCTCATGTTTAAACAGAATTTCCTGCATATTGATTGTTGCCTCTTGTCCTTTCCCTGGACAGTACCAAGAAGAATCTGTCTCTGCCTTTTTTACCTATCAGGTATTTGTACACAATTATAAGATCCCCTGAGCTTTCTCTTCTCCGGAGTGAACCATTCCAACTCTCAGCCTCTCCTCACATCTCAGATGCTCCAAATACTTAATCATCTTAGCAGCCATTTGCTATCCTTACTCCAATATGTTAATGTCTTGTAGAGGAGAGATCAAAGCTGGACTCATCACTCCATCCTCATCAATGCAGACTAGAGTGGAATAATCCCTTCCATCCACCTACTGGCAACACTCCCTGATGCTGCTGGTATTTTGCTGGTTCATGTTCAACTTGTTGTTGACCAGCACATCCAAGATTGCATTTGCAGTTCAATTTGTTATCATCACATTAATGCAATCACTGCAAAGTTATTTAGTACAACAAATGGGGTAATCCTGGGGAGCATTTGGCACTGGAACTGTTTATATTTTCAGGCTATTCTCTTATCGTATCAGTTCTCTTCATTCTCTCATACTAGGTGTGTGGGAAAAGTTGACAGATAAGTATCAACCACCCAATTACAACCCAATTATTGCTTCAATATATACAAAACACGCTCCTGCTTGTGGTCTAACCACTTGCTTTTCTGTTTCTCAAAGGCTTTTTCCCAGCATAATGCCCATAAGAGGAATAAAAACACCCAATTGAACCTGATCATGTCATCAGCGGCATGCTTTGGACAACCACAGGTAGTAAACAGCAGGAAGTTCCAAGAAAATCTAATGGAAAACTGCAGAAAAGCTTGTCAACAGGCACATAGCCACTCCCATCACTGTTAAAAATAGAGCAACTAGCTTATTACAAAGAACAGATAAATCCTACTGCATGCATAAATACTCAAACATCCTCAGGAATCTAAGATTTTATGTCAGTGAATACCCTCTGGGCTCTAACCTCTGTTTTTTGCGTCAATGTAACTATGTCAGCTAGATTTGGTTGGTTGGTTGGGTTTTTTTAATATAATGTTACAGGTTATTCTTCCCACCCCTACAGGAGAAAGCGGAACAAGGAAGGTACTATTAAAAGGAAGCCTTTAGTGGACTCACACTAAGAAAAAATGCAAATTATTTAGATACATTGCTTTAACTAACCTAGTTACACTATGAGTGCAAAGAAGGCTTTTCATCATTTCAGACCAAACTTTAAAGTGCATCATTTATAATATTAAAATGAGGTTCAGATTAGTGAACCTGAAAGACACTTCATTAATACTAGGCAGCCTGGAGAACCTTAGCATTATGTTCCTCATTGTGCAAAAGATAACTTGCATTAATAGCCAGTATACAAATATATATGTATCTTACATATTATAAAGTACACCACATAGCTAACTGGATGCTATGTATTGTACAATTGTACAATTACCTTGAGAGTTAAAATTTCATTATACTACATCAGTAAGAGTTACATGAGACTTCACAATTATAAGAGGCATTAACTACTTGGAAAAAGAAACAAACGTTACAGTTTACTTTCCGCTTTTGGTGCAGAACTCACAGCTTTGTGTTGTTACAGGTTCACAGGTGAAAACCATCTCTTAAGATTGTAACTGGCTATGGTAAATACCCCATCTCTTCCACCTCCACCACAATTTGACTACTTCAAAACAAGAAAGGTATCATCCTCCTGAGAAACTGACAGATGCCAGATGGTATAGCATTAGTCTTCTGTAAGGACCATGTGCTACAACGGCTTCCCTAGAGAGGACGGAATATCTCAGCCCACCCAATTCTCAGAACCTTGCTCACCTCAAAGCAAGACACTAGCGATTCCTCATCTTTCAAGTGATCACAGACCCACACATTTCCCTCCCTTTCCCTTGACCTGGATGCCCATCCCTGCTGTACCCCCAAAATCTATAACTGCCCAACGAGTGAGGGGAATCACTGGTGTGGGAGACCACAGAGCAATCAAGGTATTAGATGAACACCTTCAAGGAACTGTTGATATGCACCATACACATCTGACTATCCATAAGGTGACAACTAGTCTTAAGCATGCTATTGAATATTATGTAAGGTTACATAACTGAATGAAAGCGACGTACTTTTATGTGGTAATTTTAGCCTTCTTGTCAAAACTCTGAGACCACCTTGAGACAAGCACACAAACCCCAAATGCTAATTAACCATCAAAACTAAGGTAGCCACAGGATATTTAACAACTGTTGGGGGGAAAAAGGCAAAAAGAAACCAAACAACAAAACACAAATATGGTCACGTAAGCACTGTTCAGCTCAGAAATCACCTTCCTCTCTACCCTGTTGACAGACAACAGAGAAAGAACCAAGGGAACAGATTTCCCCAAATATTAATATATTACATACTTTGTATGAACTAATAAGACCCTCATCTGCAGAAGGAGGCAGAATACCAGAAGTTCTTCTTTTTCCAAAAACAAATTCTTAGCAAATGCCTGTTAATCAGCGACAGAGGCAGAAGTAGGAACAACCAAAGGAGCCACAGGCAATTGGGACGCAAGTGCTCAGTTACAGGAATCCAGGCAGGAACAAAATGGGAGTTTCTAACAGTAACTGGAACCTGCACTCAGATGAAAGCCCGCTAAACAACAGCTCTGCTCTAGTAGTAGGCTTCCAGTACCCACTAGTGACCTGTCACTGAAACTCTTCCCTCAGCTGAGCTGTGGTTTGGCTGTCATACTTTTATCATCTGGATATTTTAGAATTCAGTTTAAATTGCACTCTCTACTGGAGCCCAACACATTCCCAATTTAACTCCCAATTTTAAGATTGGCACTTAAGTCCATCTATAAATGGTCCTTTACAAAGGACATTTAAGTAGCATGCATTTTACCTACTCCACCTTGTTTTAAAGGAACACTTTTAGCTTGCATCTAAACACACAACTAAACTGCACAACAGAGATGTGTACCAGCCAACAAAGACACATTCAAGGTGGGTGCGCATACACCCCACTGGTCAGAGCTAGTGAAACAGAGCTCCTTCCACGCCAACGCAGACAATGGCTCACAAGCTAAGAACAGTAATTTCTCTGCAAGGTATCTACTTGTGTTAGTGGCTGAAGCTCAAATACTGCAACAAAAACTGATTATATACAGGAAAACATAAATGAGAGAAAATTAATAACCAATGAAAAGAAACACAGAGACATGGACAGTACAATCAGTGGGAGATGAAATTGTTTTAAAGCTACTTACTGCTAGTGCTCTATTTTAAAAAGAATTTGGTTTACAGTTTAAAAACAACCTTACAGGTTATCTTACAAAAAAAATATATACACACATATGTATATAAAATATATATACATATATTAAAATAGAAAAAAATGAGAAAGTTAGCCATGCAAACGTGCATCCACTTACAAGTGAATTATACTTGGATGATCAGATTTTGCCTAACACAAAGCAAACTAAGCAAGAAATCTACAAATATTATAACCTACAAACAGGTTTTGACAGAAATAACCATCATTGCCCCACCCAGCCTCCCCAGAAGAGGTTTTGGGCTGCTGGAAATGCATGAAGTTTGTACACCCTCTTCCAAATTATGTATCCTGTCTAGCTTCCTTGCTGTTGTAAGAAAGCACTAATACTGTATGTCTTGGGGATTATGAAAATCCAACTTATATGCACGCACCACACACCAGGAATACTTGCAAGGCTTTCATGTATTGTCACCTGAATGAATTTCTACAGTTAGCAAAATATATATATAATGTGCACACACACAGTCATTGTATTGTCACCCTGATCCACTAGGAATTCTACTGTGTAATACTAAATGAGAGTCAGCTGAGGTTACCTTTGAGGCTGAATTATCATTATAAAAGCAAAATGTCATACAAAAGCTGTGAATTTTCATACACTCAGTGTCTAGAGGATCTTGATCTAAGTGATAATAAATTATGAGGCTGGCTCAGTTTAAATCAGCACAGCTGGAAGGCTGTTCCTATATATAATCAAGCTATCCCTAACCATATGAGCCAGTTCATCAACTATGGAGTATCAGCTCTACCTTTGAAAACTTGCCCCTACTAAGGCCAGAGGACAATAGAGAGGCATTATAAGCCTAGTTTGCCAATTCATGGAGTGATCTCATTAGATCTGAGACCAAACAAGGTAAGGGGAATAAAGCATAGTGCAACTGCAATGCAAATACAAGATAAGAGGAATTTCAGTAGATGAGGCAAGTGTAAAGAAAGCAGTAATCTTGGACTCTTTGACTCAGAAGACTGACCACATCAGAAATCTGTTTAGTTAGCACTTCTGAAGGATTCAACCAACTTCTCCCTTGAGAGAAGTCTCTAAAGCAGATGCGCGCTACCCTCTTGTTTTGTGTCCAACAAGAACACTGGCTGCTGAATAGACACTGTTTTCATATAACCACACACCGCTCACAGAGGACAGGAAAAGGTGCTGCTTCTGAGTGGTGAGGTAGCGCAGAGGGAGAAGAGCTATGTAATCCCGTAAAAGAAACAAGAAAAGTGATCTTTGCCCGAAACAGTAGATGTTTCTTTATCTTTTTAGGTCAATCAAAACTACATCCTGCTATTAGTAAGACCAGTTTTAATTCAGCTTTAACTTGTCTTGCACACACCAGAAATGGAAAGAATCTGCGGAGACAAGACACTGGTATTATTGAGCACTTAGGTTATCTCCTTATAGCTGAAGGCACTGTACAGTACAGGAGGGGATACTTAATTCCTTACACTCCTTTAAGCAATAGTAAGCCACACAAAGTGGATGGATACTATGAAGAAATATGTCCCCACATTACGACTGTGTTGCTGACTCCTGCCATCTTCCAAATTACTAGGCAACAGTATCTTTGCCCTCAGTTATTGTAGTTGTCTAAAATATACTTTGTGTTTAAAGAAAGAGATGAATGAGAAGGAAGGGAAAAGAGAAAAGGCTGTTAAGGCATTTTGGCACCTCATCCATAACTGTGATGCCCTCAGCAGATATATTCACTAAATCTCATGGTTATGAGATTATACCTCAAAGCAAAGCTTATTTCAAGAGCACTCATCATCAGATCCAATTGCTGAAGCAATTCAGCATACACTTCATGTTCTAATCTACTCTTTCCTTTCATTTAAGAGTGCTAGTCAAAGGATGGCAGGACAAGGAAATCAACAAAAAGCAGTTTATTTGAATGGAGAAAAAAAAAAAAAAAGGAAAAATTTGAGAAGTGTCTAGATTCTTTTCTTGACTTGGTTGGTTGATTCACAAAACCAGTAACAAAAAACAAAACCCAAGAACATCCCAGTAGGATTAACTGTTGATAACAGGTGAATACGCATAGGACAAAATTTCCAAGTTCTGTCATTTCAATTGCACTCACAAACATGTACTAATAGATATGTATATAAAATATAAATGAAGTAAACTTTTAATCCTTAGCATGGCAAGCTTTATTCTCCAGACATACAAGAACTATGTAAGCAAAGACACAAAGAAGTCCAAATCACAGCTCCCCCTGAAGCATTATTTCTTACTACTGTGAAGATCCATAAAGTTAGACAAACTTCATAGCAAGGGAAGCAAAACCATGCTGCTCCAGCAGCCTAGCATTTAGCTGCTGTGAAAGACTCTGAAAGTCATGGATATAAAATATGTAATCAGAGTCTTAACACCTTGTGGCTGCTAAGCTACCAGTATGAAGAATTACAAGAGCACCTGTATTAGGTATCTTACAAAGCAAAACACAGAACACACTGTTATAAATATTGCAGTGCAACCATGGATAAAAATAGACCTTTTTTTAAGGTATTATTTTTTCTTCAGTTGCTACCATTGCAAAAACAGGGAACTGTTACACATCTGCTAAAGCTTGTTCCAGGATGTAGCATGTACATCAGCCATCCACAACTTGAGTTTTGAAAGGAAAAAATGTTGCTGTTTTAATACACAGAAGAATGAAAAATTATCAGTTTACTAGACATTCCTCTCTTTTCCTTTCCAGATCTTGTACAGCTTTACCAATTGAAATAACTGCAAACAGCTTTTAATTGTGATGTGCATGAGGCATTTCTGTGACTCCCAACAAACGAAGCACAGAGGTCTGACAAAATAAATTACTAATGAGCATAATAAGGCTTGATCTTTCCCCTATTCAAGCCAAAGACAATCCCCCTGCTTTGATCAGTGGAAGCAGGTCCAGTCACTTTTGCTCAGCTTGCTTTAATAAAATGCTCTACATGAAAAATCACAATTGTACCATGCCGTGTGGATTAATCCCACACAGAACAGCCTGATCCTACTCTCACAGTGGAGTTTTGCAATTGACTGCAAATTAAAAAGGAAAAAATACATACCTCAGTAATTGTTAATAAAACCTCTTTGGAGGTCTCTTACCTGCTATCAGGCTAACAGAATGCTTTCCAGATCTAAATTTCAAAATTAGCCTAACAAATCTTAGAGAATTATGAAAACGTACAGATTTTCTCATCTGTATACTTAACACTTAAAAATATACCATAATGCAAAATTAAGAATTACTTTAATTGAATTTAGAAAAATAACCAGAGGAAGTGGATACAGACAAATAATGAGTAGCTTCCGTAACACTAATAGCTGCATCAGAACTAGCGCAAAAGACATGATTCTAAGTTTAGGCTGAAATGGTCTCCCTGACTAACTGCTCCTCCATCTAAACACAGCCTTGCTGTGATACATATCGCAGCTCAGACAGCAGGGGTTGCAACATCACGCAGCCAGTTTGAGTGCTTGAAAGTACACATTGTACAGACTGCAAAGAAAAAAACCACACTAACGATCTGACATCTAAATAACACCTGGCACTCAAATTGTAACTACATTATATTTAACCCTGGAAAGCATTTATATTAACTTTTGATAACCTCAGCTTTTCAGGCAGACCACAGGTTTTGCTGTCCTTTCCAGGAAATCTGTAGAACACCACAGAAGTTAACAGCAGCCCAGGACAGCTTACTTGTCAAAACAAACACGGTCCTGTCAACTGAGTTATGAAAACAGCCAAGTTTCTAAAACTCTGACATCTCAAGTGCCATATTCTAACCTGGACGAGAGAATGCTTAGGAGCTGTGGAGTGCTACCTGACAGATCATCTATCTTACCATTTTTTAAGTATCTCTATGGCTTTTCTTTGGCATGCGGTAACTACTGGTCTTCATTTATCTTTCTTGACTACTATAATAGCATTGCCTAAGAAGACAGCACTGAAAACACGTAGGTGTTCGCACTGGGAATCGTTCTTCTGTTCTCTCCAGACGGACAGAACACCACCTTTGTCAGGCTGCACAGAAACATTTGCAGCTGACCAACCCACTTCGCTTCAGCTGCTTCCCCGTGATAGGCGGCCTCTGTTGAACACCCGCAGGAAAACACCCTCAGAAAATAAACAGTGACTGCTGACCAGCAACTAGTTTGACATCTTGTGGTTAAATATATAGTATTTAACGTTTGTGAACTGTGTATTTTGAATTCAGCCATCTCAACGTCGAGTTTGGTTCAGTGATGAACAGCGTCTGGAGCGTTTCATCACTGAACTCCCACATTCTGACAAGTACTTGGAGTATTTCCGAGACATGGCACGGGCCGTTCTTACGGCTGCCACACAAACTGGCCAAGCAACCCTCCGCTCGGCCTCACAGCAGCGCCTTACCCTCAGGCTGCTGCCCGCCATCGAACTTCCCATTCCTACCTGACGCCCAGGTTTAACGGCAGCCCCCTCCCCTCAGCCTGGCGCCGCCGGCGGGCGCTAGGCCGAGTCCTGCCCCACGGCCACGCTGAGGGAGGGCAGCCTGACTCGCCTCTGGGTACTCCCTGGTGAGAGACCCCGCAGCGGGGAACGGGCAAACTTCTGCCGGGATAGTTTTCCGCCTGGCCCGCCCCCACAGCGCTTCTTGCGGGGCTTCCCTGAGCGGGGCTGACAGGACCCCGCCGCGGGCACGCAGGACCCGGGCCGCACAGGTGCCAGAGTGCCCTGTCCCCCCTGGCGCCACAGCATCGCGGCTGCCTCAGGTGGAGGGCGGGCTGCGCCCATTCCCGGGGAGACCTCGCCTCCTAGTGCCGGCGCCGGGCCGCGCTGCAGGCAGCGGCAAGGGAGCGCCTGCTACCTCCCGAGCCCCTCCACCTTCCTGCATCGGGCCCGCTACGTGACCCATCGCGGCGGGAGGGAAAATGTGAGCGCTCGGCAAGGCCGTGAGAGAAGCGGCGTCCGGAGGGGGATGATGAGCAGCCAGAGCTCCCCGGCTGCCCCTCAGCGAACGGCCCCCGCAAGCCGCGCGGCCCGTCCGGCCCCGCCGAACCCGGGCTGGCGCGGACGTTTTCGCGTTACCTTTCGAACAGCAGCCGTATCATGAAGATGCAGAAGGCCAGGGGGAAGGCGAGGTAGAGGTCCTCCGCCTGCGGGAAAGCGGCTTCCTCTGTGCTCTGCAGGTCCGCCCAGGTGACGTTGTGCGGCAACCAGAACCGTTCGTTCCAGAACCAGGCAAGGATCCCTGCCATCTTTGCTTTGTCTGTCTCGGCGCCCCTCACTCTGCTCCGCCCGCGGCGAGGCGTGTGCGAGCGGCTACCGGAGGAGAAGAAGATAGAGGAAGGCGTGTGTCAGCCCCACAGCCGCGGATGATGCTGCCGAGCGGCGCGCCGTGCTGTGCCGCTCCACGCCCCGCCTGTCACACGGCCGGGCCGGCCCCCATTGGCTCCCGCCCGCGCCCCACGGCTGCTCCGGGGTCCGCCGTACTCCTGCAGCAGCGAGGCACAGCTTTCCTCCGCCCCTCTTCCCCTTCCCAAAAACCCGGCCAAACCCTGAACCAGAAATAACGCGACCCGAGCAAGCGGGGACCCCGTCCTGGGGGCACTCACCGCGGCCGAGGCTGCTGCCGGGACGCAGGATCCGCTTCAGCGCCGGCTCGGCGCACAACAGAGCTGTCGGCGGGGCGGCTCCTTGTCACCCGCCTGGCCTCTGACGGCCGGCCCGCTCTCACGCCGCTCAGCCGGGCTCCCGGCGAGTTTGGAAGGCTGTTGCCTGATTTAAATAGGCAGATGGCAGCCACAAAAAGCCCTCCTTTACTGACCTCCTCACAGGAACACGGACCGGTATCGGCTGTCTCAGCCCGGTCCCAGCGAGGGTAACCCCTGCCAGGAGCACGGCTCTGCTCGCTCCTGCTGAGGCGTTTAAATGGGCAAAAGGACGCTCTGAAACACTCACCGGCTGAACCTTGTATGCACGTACAGCAAACAGGCGTGAATGAGGCATGGAAAAGTGTGCGAGAACACAGCACTCACCAGCAACAAAACTGAGGTTAGGACCGTGGTTTTGCACTCCCAGCTAAAGAAAACCTTTTGTCTTTACGTAGGCTTTTACTTTCGGTTCCTTACCCCACTGCCCAACCCCGCTAGAGACGAGGAAAACTGTAATTGTCTCCACTAGACTTTATCGCAAAGGTGACTAGCAGGCTTTAGTTTTAATTGTAGCTACTGCACTATACGTGTGGTGGGCTGGGCACACACAAAATGACTTCAAGTAGTAGGTGTACCGTTTATCTGACATTACTGGTTTGTCTGCCCTGCCTCACTTTATTTTAGATGGCTTCAGTTTTCTCCCCTCTATCATCATACTTTACAGCTGGTGCTGAATACTGAGACACTGACTTCTGCATGTGGCATACTCAAGCCTTTTATCACACTGCCTTTTGGTGTAGCTTGCTCTCCCTCCCCTCCCCCCCCCCGATTCTACTTGCCCTTCCTGAAAAATTAACTTCACAGCCCTTTATGTCTGTGCTGACATCTCTGTGCTGAAGAATATACCAAGTTAAACACATGACCTTGGTGCTTATGAAAAACACTATACTGGTTTTAACAAAACAAGCCGTTTGTGTATGCAGAGAATTTCCACCTAGGCCATTACAGGGAAGTTTCAGGAAATGCTTTGGCAGGATGGTTGAGGAGCTATGTGAGAAAACCCCTTTTCTGTTTTATTGCTAAGCCAACATCCTAAGTAGGGAGAGAGAAGAGAGCTGGTACCTGAAGTCTGCTCCATGGAGCACCTGGTCCTTCAAAATCACCTGAAAAAAAGCATGGGCTCTAGTACCACTACCAGATTTGCCTGTCCCACGTCTTTACTGCAGTTAGCACGGAGCTCACTGCCTGTGCTGATCTAAGCCCTCAGCTCCCCACTGGTTACAAGTCTATGCATGATCATCTCAGGATCCTACTATGGGTCTCTGACATGAGCTATCTGTCAGAATTTCAGGACTTTTCTGTGATTTCATTTCAGAGGGAAAACTGACCATGGGGGTTGCACACCTCTAATGCAGCCTTCTTCACTTACAAGTAATGGTTTTCTGAGCAGAAAAAAACATATCTTTGCTCAAATCAGCAAGACCTCTTTTAGCCTGTGCCAAAAACTTAACTCACCAAAATTCCCCTTCCTCCTTCTGATCTTCCTGCCTTGTTCTCACAACTGACCTAGAATCCCTCTAGAACTCCCCCTGGGAGCTCATTTTCCAGCGCTCTCACAAACACCTGAACTGGCTTCTGTGTGTACACATGTATCTCTTCAGTTACGATTCCCAAATCATCCAGATCCCTCAATTTTCTGAACGGACTTTCATAAGCCTGTCTTAAATGGGAGATACGAGTGTCTGCTCTCAAAGTGGACTCAGAAGCATAAGTTTTGAAATCTATTGATAAGCTGCTCTTTAGGTATCATTTTAATAGCTGACAATACACAGATGGCTATTTGCTGCATTAATGATAGTTGTGTTTAAGGCACAGTTAATTTTAATCAGAAAATTGGTATCATTATTCTGTACCTGCACGTGACCTGTCTTTTCACAGTGTATTTCAGTATTCTAATCTGTTCAGAAGTACATTCAATATTTATGTCCATTTCCAATTCAATGAAGTAGCTCTTTCCCAGTCAGCACTGAGGTTCACAGGTGCTGGTGCTTGGCATTGCTTAAGTACAGATACAGGTGTCCTGGGTTTAGCAGTAGCAGTCAATTTTTCTCCTTCTTGGTAGCTGGTGCAGTGCTGTGTTTTGACTTTCAGCCTGGGAACAGCGCTGATAACACCGATGTTTTTAGTTGTTGCTCAGTAATGTTTACCCTGACCAAGGACTTTGTGAGTCTCATGCTCTTCCAGGGAGGAGGGGAAGCAGGGAGAAAGCAGAGACAGAACACCTGACCCAAGGTAGCCAAAGAGGTATTCCATACCATAGCATGTCATGCCCGGGGGGGTAACTGGGAGTTACCCAGAAGGACAAGGGGTCTTCCAGGTCAGACTCATTTTTCGGCTCTTATCATTATTATCATTGGAGGTAGAAGCAGTGGGTTTGTGTTATACCTTAGTTACTGGACTGCTATCTCAACCCATGGGAGTTACATTCTTTCGATTCTCCTCCCCATCCCTCCAGAAGCGAGGAAGGGGAAGGGGGAAGGGGGGAAAGGGGAAGGAAAGAAAGAAGAGGGGAAAAGGGGGGGAATGAGTGAACGAGCTGTCTGGCTGTGTTTAAACCACAACAACAGGAAAGGGACAGATCTTTGGAAAATGAACCTAGCAACAGTAATAACCTGATGATGCATAAGAGGTTAATTCCTGCTGAACAGTTAGTGTAATTTACTTGTGTGTCAGACTAAAATTATGTTAAGGAACAGAACCCTAGGCATCTCTGAAAATGAATGACATTTCTGAAACATTTGGGAGGATGACCAATTAAAAGCTTTTAACTGAATTCAGATTGTAGCAGCAATTATGTAGATGTAGCCAGGACAGGACTATGGAATGAGGATGCCTGAATCTTGTGCTTTGGAGGGAGATACTACCAGAATTTTTTGTGTGCCCCCTTAAACTGTTATATCACAAAACGGAGACCAACAGAACTTTTATAACCATGGTTTCATATGTGGTCTTACAACCTGAAGCAACTTACTCTAAGATAGTGCTAGAACTTGGCAAAAAATATAAAATATATATATGAGTCCTCAAAATCCCAGCCTGGGCACTTTTAGTAACACACAAGAGTTAGTAATAATAAAAAACATATACACAAATTCCCCCAAAGTTACTGAATTTCTGTTTCTACTTCAAAAAGAAAAAGAGAAAGCTGACAGACTGCATATCACTAGTTCAAGCCCTTGAGTAACCAGCAGAGTGGAGTGGCCACTCCAAAATGAAGGACTGACTTACTGTTTATGTCTTGTTTCTTCAGCACCAAGAAACTAGGTTAGATCTCAGGCACAAAAGTTTCCTTTAGTTTAGGAGTAAAATTATTGTTCTTAGTCTAATGAAGTTCATGTATTCCAGTGAATGCACATCAGCCTCACTTCTCATGGCCACGAAATTGCAGTAGCCTTCTCATACCACATGAGAACACTAGTACTTCCCACAGATCAGAAAAAAAATACATGATTATCACTTTTCAATGCAGATGTTTTCATACATTAAAATTCAGAAAATTTTCTGGTAAATATATGTTTGTATTCTTTCAGTATTAAACTGCTTAAAATTGGCAATGGTTTATGCTGTCTTAGGCTTCCACACAGGTATAAACACACACACAAAGTAAAAATTAAAAATAAAAATGAGCAGTTATTTAGACATTACTCTAAAGTAAGAGAGTTGCTGTAAGCAGTGGTACACATAGGATGTCAGTTGATCTAGACCATGTTCAATGGGTACTGCAAAAATCGCATGGAGAAGCAGCATGCTGTTTAGCTCAGCTATGTAGCACAGAAATGCCACTTGAAGTTTTCAAGCACTACATTCATGCTGCAAATGTTGCTGGAGTTACAAGCTCATAACAAAATCTTGGAGACTTCCTTGAAGGATATTGACAGAGATCATTCCTACTGGGAGCATGTCTTGAAAGCAGCTTTACTACTTTATGGTGGGTAGTAGCCCAATATTTTTATTTGCCTGTCACAGTTTATTTATCCATCTGCAGTCAACAGGAGCATGTATTGCATCTGTTGGGGCTGTTCAGCCTGGAGAAGAGAAGGCTGCATGGAGACCTCATAGCAGCCTTCCAGTATCTGAAGGGGGCCTATAGGGATGCTGGGGAGGGACTCTTCATTAAGGACTGTAGTGATAGGACAAGGAGTAACGGGTTAAAACTTAAAAAGGGGAAGTTTAATTGGCTATAGGGAGGAAACTCTTTCCTGTTAGGGTGGTGAGGCACTGGAATAGGTTGCCCAGGGAGGTTGTGGATGCTCCATTCCTGTCAGTGTTCAAGACCAGGTTGGACGAGGCCTTGAGTTTAGTGTGAGGTGTCCCATGGCAGGGGGTTTGGAACTAGATGATCTTAAGGTCCTTTCCAACCCTAACTATTCTATGATTCTATGATTCTATCTCTAAACCACTTTGAGTGAGTTTGGGAGTGTGTATTGTACCAATGTGTCTTTGCCACACTGTTGGCCACCCAAAGGAGTTAGTCCACCAAAACAGGAAAAGCTGCAGCAAAACGTCTTGATTTTAAAAGACTGTTGTAAAATTGAAAAAAAGCAGCCAACTTTTTTATCTTATTTAGTCTGCTTTAATTCTGGAGTACTGCCAGGCTTACACACAGGGAACTGCAGTCAGACTCTGGGCCAGTCAATTTAATGGACCGCATAGTACAGATGCCAATAGCACAATCCACTGAGACTTTTTATTACCCAAATCTAAATCATGTTGTTCCTGAGCAGAAGAGATGTCTATGGCTGATCCATGAAAAAGCAGCTGTGCCAGTCCCATTTCCATAGGTCCATTTCATTAGGCCACTAATGATGTGCATAGCAGAAGGGTTGAGAACTGCACAGGTGTAAGTGTGACTGTTCTGTGCCTTCTTGGGGAGGGTGGAGGACCATGAGCATAGGTGAGGCAACTGTACAAGCACAGCCCTGAGATGTCATTATTCTAGCATGTCTTCCTACCTGCTGGTTCCAGAAGCTGTGGGGAATTCCAGTTTCTTATGCTGCTGGTTTTGCAAACTTCTCTAATAATTTCACCTAAGAAGTAAAATTGCACAGAGCAGCAATCTTAATTACAAAAGCTATGCCAGGGCAGTCAAATCAGTCCTGACTCTTGCATGGGGTGGTATTAATCTGGAGAGATCAGTCTAGCTTCACCCAATTACCAGACAATGTACTCTGAATTCAAATCACTAGCAGAACTCTCTGTAGCAGTGCTTTAAATACATCAGTACAGTAGGTGTCCCAAGGTTATATCACTTCACTGCCTTCCAAATTTTTGGCAGACAAGGAAGATATGTCACTTGGGAAGACAAGCAATGGTAATTGGCTTGGCTGTCATGAAAGGATGTGTGGACATGTAGTTCTAGCTGAAAGAGAAGTTTACAAGCCTTAGAAGAGTTTGTGCTGGGCTCCAATTAAGGTCAAGATCCAAAACAGAGCTGCTGTATGAGGACTGGTCAGAAGGTGAAGAGGAAGCCTGAGTCACTGTATGTCTCCATGCTTCATCTCCATTGTTCACTTTGGTTGGGCTTTCTGCACTAGATGTAAAGAAAGAATGCCAAAGCGTACATCCTCATTATGATACAGTCACAGTTCACTTTATGATGTTGCTTAAGTGCCCAAACTTATGCTAAACTGAACTAGGCCCTATTCAAAATATAGTAAGAGTAGTCATAATCTTCTGCACCAATTTAACTAAATTATCCTGAAAGAAAACTTTTAATGATGTTTGTACAACTCTTAGCATAGACAGGTGGCTGGAAAAAGTGCTGGTTTTGTCTCAAGATAGATATCCTGCATTGCACTTCAACTGGCACTTCAGAATCATCTTTTTCAAGACTATTCACATGGCTAGATTTAGGCTATAGAGTCACATTATAATTTACTTGGCAAAGGGACTTTTCAAACCATTAGGTTGTCAAAATTTACTGTTCAGGTTATTGACCAGTGTGGAGCTGCAGCATCCAGAGATGCTCTGGAGAACTACAGACTTCCAGTAGTCAGGCCTTGTTTCCATGCTCAGTAAAACCTGGGCACTGACAGACAGCCTTATTGTGCCTGACTCAACAAAGAACACTGCAATCTGGAGTCTCTGCCAGCTTTACGTCAGCTGTGAGGGGGACAGACAATTCCTGACCCTCTATGCAATGAGAGCTAATCTGGCATAAAAAGTCAGCTATTACAATGGTGACCTGTCACACTGTTTACAGGGAATTTCTTTTGCCAGTGTGAGCTTCTGAGAGGTCAGTACGTCCCACGTCATGGCTGCAAACTGTGCTCCAGCCCTGACAGCCTAGGAGTTACTTACTGTCTTATCAAAATACAGTCCCAAGAATTCCAGAAACTACTGGCAGAACTAAACTCACTTATGCACCAGTCATCTTCAGACAGCTGCCAAAGTAATCATATTGTGCCCAGCAGAACATTCACCTCATGACATCTCAGCCTTTTCTTCAAAGCTTTTAACATCACTGTCACAATGTCATCTGTTAGTCATGTGCTAACACCATGTTCACATGTGAATGAAGCCAAACCTATTTGGTTTAATGATGACACATAGATGTAAATTATTATTTGCATAGGAGTAGAGGACAGGTAAATTGCTGGTAATAGATTTTTATTGTCTTATTACACAGTTTTAAACATCCTCCTTATAAATTTTGCCATACTTATTCCACAGCTCTGCAGGGAGAGCTGGGCAGAATATTTTTTTTTTCCCACCAGTAATGGACACATGGATTGACTGAAACTATTGCTGAATTCATCAAATTAGAATTTTTATTTCACCAAATCAAATGTATTATTCTGACATTTTTCAAACCAAAGCATCCATTTTTTATTTTGCAATGACATTTCAAAAGTAAGGTTATTTCTCATTTTAAGTGAATTGGAAGCAAAATATAAGTCACATTTATATTTTAGATGAAATGAGATACATCATAATTGTATGATATATCTTTAAAGCTCCTCCTACTCTGTAAAGTGAGGCTGATTATAAAGAAGGTGCATCACAGACAGACAGACACCCTCATGGAATGGCATGGAAGACTGCAAAATTTGTAAGTCAGCTTAGAGAACCCCATAGGAAGTTCTTGCAAAGACATACAGCTCTAATCCTACAATGTTCATACCACAAGCTAACTATATGAGCATTCTAACAAAAAGGATTAAAAGTGGTTATTAGAAATATATTTTTAGCATAACTAATTGTATTCTACATATATATATAGAGTTTAGATAACTTATTTTTTTAAAGAAAAGATTCCAAACCTATAAGGCCTTTGTCTCTATTGATTTAGAAGCCAGAGTTCCTAAAAACATATAGTGTTGATATAAGAAAAAAACACTAGGTGTTAGTAGCTTTGTGGGTTTATCTATCTCATTTGTGTACAATCCACCTCTCAAATCAGTGGCAGTTTTGTCTCTAGTTTCAAAGGAAAACTGTCAGACTGATAGGAAACGCAAATGGCCAATCTTTTATGCTGCCTGACTGTTATCAGGTTGTTGGTATTTTGCTTTAATTAGTGTACATTTGAACCTCATACAGACTGGAAACTAAACAAAGGAGGAGGCTATTTTAACTGGTTAGAGGTACCATCAAAAAAGTTTCCATAAAACTGACCTGAACAAATCAAGTACATCAGTGAGTAACTTCCTGGAGACAGAATTTTGGTAAGAGGCACCCTTTCATCAGGCAAGAGCAGTTGTACTATTTCATTCATTTCCCAGTTAACAGCAGATACTGTTGAGCTCGGTGGTCATCATTTCAGAGTAATCAAGTCGCACTACATGCTGACAAGCACTGCTCCAAAACACTTTTTTTGTGCTACTGCTGCCTCCTTACACCTGCTGAAGAAGCCTCTCCTTGTGAACAACGAAGGGGTCCATACTGTAATCTCAGAACTTCACAAACAAATTGGACGTTGGAAACTACTTTTTGTTCATTTCATAACAGAGCAGAATATATACAGTTGCAGAAGCTCAGGAGCTTCTCTGGTGGGTGAGGTCTGCATCAAGACAGCTAAATTAAATAGGAGAACTCTAAACCAAGCAAATGAGGGTAGCTAAATAATAGCTATTAACATGAGCAGGCTTTTCTAAAAAGAAAAAAAATTCAAAAGTTTGTCAAAACAATGGCTTTTTCTTGAAAAGGGGTACTCTGAGTTAAAAAAACAGATAAATTGGTATCACTTAATGTTAACTACAACCTTTTAACTAATATGCTTATCAATGTCATTCTTTGCTATTGTTTATCAATAAAAGAGGTTTTCATTTACTAAAACCCTAAGTAATTATATCTCAGGCAGAAAAGGCTGCTTCTAGAAATAACATCACAGAAATAAACAAATGAAATAATGCAAACCACAATGCACTCATTTCTAACTATGCATTTAGGATACTGACAGAGGAGGAAGATCCAGCTGGCTGGGTCCCAAACTGTTGGCAAGGGGAGTAGGAAAGGGAATTAAAGGGACACAGTTTAAAGTAAGGAAAAGATTATCTTTCTTTATCCTCTTGCACCTTCCAGTGGATTTGATCACCAAGTACAACATATTATTGTTCTGCCCTCAGGGGCAGATGGGGGATGGAGAAAAATGCTCAGATATGATCCTGGCTGAACCCAAAACACTTGGATGAGGCTAGTGCTCTCTGTTCAGGCCCTTTAGTCTTTTTATTTGGATCTCAGTTTGCTGCTCATGAAATCTCACAGCTGTAGTTCAGAGCAGAAGAAAAGCTGCAGTCTTTAACAAATGGCAAGCAGAGCTGGGATGGGTTATTCCCTACTGTCTCACTTATGGAGTGAAATTTTCCAACACCAAAGCAGCACCGTAACAAGCTTTTTCAGGAAGTGATAGGGGAAAGCAGGCAGTGTGCTGTAGCTGCACAATTTCAAACACACAGAAACTCCTCACATGAGCTATGATTAAGCAGAGCCAGACACACACAGCTGCATTGCATTCCAAAATATCCAGTTACCGCCCAATTTGCCTGTCTTTAAATAAATGCCATTTCTTCAAAGCACATTAAATTCCCCATGTTACGTTTTTCAAGTTCTAGAACACAGCTTTGGCAGGGGGAAGGATGGGTACAGTTCTACTATTTTTATGAAAATACTGTATAGTTTCTAGCTTGAATTTCCACTGTAAAGCAAAATAGATACTCCCCAGCATGTTATTTTAGGTCATATGTTGTGCCTTCTGCTACATAGGTGTTTAGATTCTATTTGAAGTCAGCAGCAGGTAAAGTCACAATAAAAGAGCTACAATCCTTTGATTGTTGCAATATGCATCAAAGATTTTCCTTGTGCCAAAGTAATACATTTGATATATTTATTTCACTACAATAATATTTTATAAGTCAGTCTCGAAAGCAGAGGCTCCAAAAAAAGCTTTGGGATTAAATCTTCAACGCACATCTTGTAAGGCCTTACACTTGACAGTATATTGACTCAGGATGTGCAGTATTACAAAAAGTAGAAAAACCCCACTTCATAAATACTAACATTTTTTCAGCATTAGAAGCAGTCAGCATCTATACACTTAAATTTTAATGACTGTTAAAATTAGTTAGGAAAATGCTTTACTCCTTTCCCTTTGGTAAATTTAATCTATTGTGCTGAATTGCATTTTACGGAGTCTATTAATGTGATACAGAACAAACCGAGGAGGAATTAAGAATCATTACATTGAGCGCTAAACAAAGGACAAGCATCTGCGAGGATGGGCTGAGTTCATAACAATGTAGACAGTCACCATGTGAGGGAGCACTTAGTGTCAATTTGTCAGCTCCCTTCAACCACACTTGGCAGTAGCTGTTTTCTCCCCCCCCTTTTTTTCCCCTTCTACCAAGCAGTAACTGTAAAAAGACCCCATAGTCACTGCTTTGCAGGTGTTCTTTTGTAACAGTATTAATTAGGTATTTAAATCCCTAATTGATGTTTATTTCTTTGACTTTCTGCATCAACAATTTTTTTACTGTTTTCCTTCTGCAGACTTCTACTGCTAAGCCATTTTTCTTTCTTACTTGACTGCCTCTCTTTGGTCCTTTTCTGTGTATGTGGTCATTTTTCCACTCACTTATTATTCAAACTCAATATTCACAAAATCTAAGCTGTGAAAATACATATATTTTTATGGCATTATTATTTGAGATGGTTAATGTTAGAGCACTCACAGAATTATCATGTTGTTTGATTTCATGCCACCTTGATTATTAAATCGGCCTAGGAACTGAAAGAAGCCAGCAGAGTACATAGGCAGAGGCTGTTTCAAATAGGAATACTGGAGGATATGCTTTAAAAATCACTCACCCACAAATATTGGAGGTAGTTAGCATGTTTAGACCTCTTTTAAGAGATACCATGGAGTGAGGCAAATGCAAGAATGAGTAAGGATTTCACCAATACCAACTGGATTTGGAAAAAGACTGCCAGATTTTCAACTTCAGGGTGGAAAAAGGTATCAGCCATAAGGAGTACATATTGCCAAGGAGATAAATGGACTTGTGTTTAAAAAACCTCAAGCCTCAGCACTTGCTGTTTATTCTGCAGAAATCTCAGGTTAACAAAGATTGATTGAAAGGGCCATTAGAAACACTACCAGCAGTCTTTTAATAGCAAATTCTGGTTTCTTCTGTTTTTGTCTATTGCTGATGACACATACCAGGATGGATGTTGAGGAAAAGATTCTTCAACAATATTTGCCTTCCCAGATTAGCTATTAAAGCCCTTTTGTAAAAAAACCCAAACAAACAAAAAAAAACCCAAGAAAAAAAAACCATGCATGTATAATTTGGCAATAGTTGGGTGGTTTTACAAGTAGAACAAACACATCCTCATGTATGGCTCAAACTACATACCTATTCCAATCACATGACACTATTCTTCCCTGCTGCAGTAACTGATAGTGTGCCAAAGTTGTTTGTCTAGCAACCTGGACTTCTGCGTTTGCTATTTTTCTAAGCTTAATATTCCCAATTCTTAAATCCTATGACCTTCCACTTTTAATGTCATGCCATTTTAAACAGATGACTCCAGTCAACTGCTTCTCAGCACCTCTCTAATCCTATCACTTTTGCCCATTAAGTCACTAGATATGTTTCCTTCCATAGACATGCTATAGCATTGTCAGCTGATGACTCCTAGAGATCTTCTTGTCAGTGCAACTCATGGCCTTATTTCTCAGCACACTAATTCTTGTCTTCTCTATAATTTCATCTAGCTATAGGTTTCTAGCTCTCCTTGATGTCAGAACTTGGTAAAGGAAAGTTTTACCAATTTTAAGACTCCTCCTACTTAACAAAATGAGCTATGTTCAAAGAGGTATGCAAAGGAGCATAACGTTGTAAATAGCTCAGCTGGTGGAACAAGACTTCCAAGCCAAAACATAGTTTAGTCTTCCTGCAACTCTGAGCAGCAGTTGTTGAAGGGCTGCTTTTGAAGTTTTCCTGTTGACTCAGTGATGCTCTGCTGCCTCGCTTAACCTTAATTTTTACACTTTTAAAATATCAGAAATAGCATCCTGCATTTTTTGTTTTTAAGGTCAAACACAAGTCTGCATTCCTCTTTGAGACTAAAAAAATTCACAGAGAATTGAAAAAAAACAACAAAAAGAGCACTGTAATGAAGTTTTTTACCAACCTGAATCCTCACATCATTTGCCCCAGGCATCTAATGCTGGTTCTGAAGTCTCTCAAAGCCTCTCTTTAGACATCCTTTTCTCTCTGATCGTCCTGAGTTGCATGGAGATGCTAGTAGGTACATCAGGACTTGAGCAGTTTCAGATATCCTGCTAGTCAGGTAGCCACATGCATCTGCAGCTCTGCTTCTTTGCCTGGCTCTTGCAGTGACAGCTGTGTAGGCCTGAAATGCAAACCAGAAGCAAAAGATGTGTGAAAATTTATACCAGTCAACAGCAACTGGAGTCAGAACAGTAGGCTCTCATTAGATGTCTCTGGAAACAAAAGATACAGTGTTAAAGCAATCACTTCTATCCCCTTTTAAAATATTTTGGTTATCCTGTCCTGAACCATGCTTGTGTTACTGCAGACAAGGCCACAAATCCTTCCTTCTCAGCTTCTACTCCACGCACAAAAGGGCGTCTTCCATAGTCCTATACTCTTATCTTGTACCTGTGGGCCAGCAGGCAGCAAAGAACGACACTGAGTAAAGAGGAGGAGATGTAATGCATACTCAGAAATGTGCAATGAAAACAAAGGCACAAGAAATATGTGCTGGACAACTGGTTGGTTACATGCCTTAGCATTTTCTGCATAACTGGAAATTTATTGCACATATGCAAGATAACTGTATCCTGTCCCCCATGCCACCCTGTCTTATCAAGCCTGCTCAGGCAGCCCTTGCAAGTCTTATGTCAGATTTGAAAGAACCAAGAAAGCATATGCTATCTGTCCTAATTGCTTGAACAACAGAGATCCAGGACTGGAGATAAAGGATTAATAAAGAGGAAAGGCACTGCACTAGTGAATTTATGTTAATTACAGGCAAAGGAGCTAAGGATACAATTTTCAGGTCACTGCATCTCTGCTATTCCCATGGCTGGAGGGACTTAATCCTCATCTATCTTGACTGTACATTGTGCAGGTTAATTGGCATTTCTGCATAAACTATAAGATGTGATGCGTGCTAAGAAATTATAAGAGTCCTTAAAAAGTATTAACTGCTTATAAAATTAGTAATGTATGAATAACTTAGTTCTGAAAGTCATGCTACATTTAAGCATTCATTTTAAATCACTTCAGATTTCAGCAGTAAACACCTACAAATCACCCTTTCTGAGAATCAGCAAAATGACAGGCCAGAAGCTAAGGAAGATTAGCAGTTGGAGGAAAAAATAATTGCATTGCTGCTCCATTATGCTTCAGGCTCCTATGACTGGGATTAACTCAAAGATCTATTTAACTCTGCTTTTGTATTCTTCGTCTTCTGACACCATAACCTGGGGGAGAGCAGGCTGCGACTCACCAGGTGGCCAAGATGAACAGACACTGTATCCTGATTGACTTCTAGCTGCTCAGTGCCCCACAGTGGGGGCTACCCTGCTGGAGCACTCAGTAAGATGGCTTCTGTGCAAGGCTGCCCACACTGCCACATCCTCCTGGCTACCCCTGGGCTCCTGAGGGTGCTGCCTTGTTGCCTCCCATGCTAATGGCAGATACTCAGCAGGGGTGAGGTGGGGGGAGGGGGTTTGCTCACTCTTGCAACTGATGATGAAAGAGGAATACAGCAATTAGATGTAAACAATTGGAATCACACCCTTCCAAAGAAAACTGCAGACTGCAATGCCACCTGTGCAAACATGACAGGAGGGAAACGTGCCACAGGGGTGAGCAACGGTTGCAGTCTATGTGCTGCCACCCTGCCCCATGGGTCTGGAAGGCACAATGGGAGCATCTCACGGTCATTCTCTCGGGTGGACTCTTGCAGGTGTCATTACAGGTGTAAGCTTGTTTCTGAGGCAGATTCCCCAGGGGAGAAGCTGTTTTACTGCAACTGCTCTGCATTTGTTGTGCAAAGATGCAGTCTTTTCCTGGAGCATTCCTCCTGGCTTCACACTAGCAGACAATTTACTAAGGAATGTGCAACATCATCCATATGTTAAAGTTAAGCCAAGGGCCAGATGTATAGGAGTGCATTATGCAAAATTGAGCCCACAACAGAAAACCAAAGAAGCCAAACCATCATCCCTAGGGAGTCTGATAACCATGTTCTGGCAGGAAGGTATTAGGCTGGAAATGAATCCTTGGTATTGCATAAGCCCCTGGAAGTCTGAGCGAAGTGGCCCCACCTGTGAGACAAACTCTGCTCTTTGGAAATCTGGCCTCCTTGCACACATGCTGTGTGGCAACTGGGTGCTGCAAATAGTCAGCTTTCTGGCATGCAAGAATTTCAGGCAGTGGCACATGCTGGCAGCCAGATCATATCAGTCTTGCCAGGCTGGGAACTGGGAGAAAGGGATACCCTACTGCAAAAAATCTTTCAGCTCACTTGGCAGATGTTATCCTTATGTACCCTGTGGCTGTGCTTACTCCACTGAGACTCTTCTAGGGAAAGCTTTAACATGTACTGTTTAGTAACACCTTTTTAAATCTTAGTGTAAACCAAGCTGTTAAAAGCTTGCAGTCATGAGCTGGTTAAAGTTAACCCGAGCATAAAGCCCAGGGTGTAGCTTGGGAAGATAACAGGTGATAAACCACAGACTGTCATTGCACCAGACCAAAAGCAGATACTGTGTGATTGTTCACCATTTAAATGTCACATTAGGAATAATTACATCTGGATAAAGTGTATTTGTTTTGAGATAACTGCTTTGTTTTGAAATACTGCTGTAAGAAGATCAATTTTCCTGCTGATGTTTTAATCCGAGACATCCAAAACACAAATGGATTGAAACTACTTCTTTTAACCCTCAGCTAGCCTTCTCCTCCCTACAATGGACTGTTCCAGCACCCTGCCCTTCCCAAATTTGAAGCAATCTCCCAATGGAAAAAGAGCAAAGATACCTCCAAAATTCCAGCACCTATGGTCAGAGAACACTTCCCTTTGAACAAGGTTTTACAAGAGGCCTCTCCTGTTTGAGGCTACAAGACGTTTACTGCACAACAAATTGTTTGCTGGGAGAACCTCCTGTAATCCTCTTGTCCATCGTACTGCAGGGCCTGTGGGAAGACAGAGTGGAGGCTCTGGACCAGAGCAGGAAGCTGAAGGAACACAGGCTGACTCAGGCTTGCTGAGAATCAAGCCCACAGGTTCCCAGCCTTCACGGGTGGCCTGGGAGGAGGCTCTTGCAACTCTTCTCCTGACACATAGTGCAGACAGGACTTAAAGGAGATTTCCAGACTTGTGAATTCATGTCTGAAATACATCATCAGGCACATGCTACTTTAGTTTTTGCATCACAACAACTGATTGCCAATGCATTTGAGGCAATTAATACATTTGCAAAAGGTAAGGTCAAGAACTCAAGATTTTGATGTGTCCCAGAATGAACCAAGAAATTGGCATCTGAATCAGACCGAGGATTCAATTTATCTGTCAGCAGTTAGCATAAGGTATTTCAGAAGAGTATGTGAGCCCTCTGCAGCCCACAGATAAGGGATACGTTGTGTCTTGCACGCTCCTGCTACATGTGCTTTAGATTTCTTGCTGATCTAACTGGGATTTTGTGAATTTGCAAGTACCTTTCAGAGAGCTTTGTTCATAGTTACTACTCCAACTATTTCTTATCCAGTGAAACTCTGACTAGCAATTGTCATCCTTCATAATTCTCCTCATGCTGGTGAATACAAAGGTTATATTAGGTGTCCAGTGTAGAGACTCATTACTTTTGTATGTCCATCCTTTAATTTGACTGTTGCCTTGTTCTTGTCTATAAAAGAAGCACAGACAGAAAGCTTCAAGCAGGTTCATAACATCATAGAATCATAGAATAGTTAGGGTTGAAAAGGACCTTAAGATCATCTAGTTCCAACCCCCCTGACATGGGCAGGGACACCTCATACTAAACCATGCCACCCAAGGCTTCGTCCAACCTGGCCTTGAACACTGCCAAGGATGGAGAATTCAAATCTCCCTGGGCAACCTATTCCAGTACCTCACCACCCTAACAGGAAAGAATTTCTTCCTTACATCCAATCTAAACTTCCCCTGTTTAAGTTTGAACCTGTTACCCCTTGTCCTATCCCTACAGTTCCTAACGAAGAGTCCCTCCCCAGCATTCCTATAGGCAGCCTTCAAATACTGAAGAATCATTTTTATTTACCATGCTCTTATTTATCTCTGAATTAAAGCAAACAATTCTTGTCTTTTTATTTTCCTCCATGGGAGAGGTTTTTTCAATTCCCTTGGTTGATCATCTATTTCTGCTTCACAGTTTTTCCTGAAACCGCTCTAATTAGCTGTGTTACTTTTGACATGGAGTAACCAAGACCAAGCACCTGATGCTGCAGTGTTAATACAAACAATGTCACATTTCTTTTTCCCATCACAGTGTATCTGCTATTCTTTTTCTTTCCCTTTAATGACTTGTTTGCTCTTTTGGCTACCGCTGCCTATTTAGAAACCTGTTGCGATGCTTCATTTTAAGCTTTACATTAGTTTGGACTCCTATGAGATATATGATTAGTTTATTTTTTTCCCATCAAATCTACACAGATTGAGTATCAGCACTAAAATAATCTGTTCTATCTAATCTGGGGAACTTGAAAGAAACCATTTAAAGGAATTTGCCTCTCTCTTCATACACAGCTTTATTCTCCAAGATAATTTCCTAAATGACAGCCTCCTGGATAATTTCAGCTGATTTTCTATGGTGGAAGTAAACTGCAATGATAAAAAGCAAACAACAGTTTCTTTAACAACTCTCTATTCACCTTTATGCTACAGTTTGACAGTATAAAAATTGCAAGAAAATTATGAGTTTGGGGGGATTGTTGGGTAAATTTTTAAAGCTATTCTAATACAGACTTTTCTGGCACCTACGAAACAAGCCTGTTTGCATTAAGTTTTTTAAAACCTTATTTAAAAATTTAAATTTAGGGACCCCAACAAGACAAGTATATTCAATTAAGTGAAGATACTTCAGCCTTTCTACAAAGCAGCATGGAAACCCCCTCTTTATTAGTTACCTAAATTAAACACAACAATGTTGCTTTATAAATACATTAATGCAAAGATTCTGATGATTTCTGTACCACCAGATCATCTGTGTGTATCCTTCTTGTTTGATACTTCCCGGATATATCAGCCAGGACAAGTCTTCAGTAATGCTTGTGTGAACAATCTAATCAAGGATTTCTTTGACATCAAGAATTAAGTACTTTGCTCTACACAAAATGAACCATTTGGCAGCACTACTTATACAGCATACACTAAAAAATACTTCTGTGCAACAGGGTTATCAGGGCTGCCTAACAACTGGCCACATAAATACTTGATCAGAAGACTGAGTTCCTTCTTTATGTTCATTTTGACTTTCAAAAAATTACTTTGGCTTTTACTTCAGGTACGTTCCACTGGTGTTTCAAACCCTGAGATTAGTGAGCTACTTAAATGCTTGCACCAGTTTATTGCTGTGTCAGGAGGAAAATCTGTAAAAACATAGAAAAAGGATCACTTGATGAAGGTGTGAGAATAAAAATAGGGACTAGAGCTTGCTTGAGAGACAAGAAGTAAGAATTCATAACCTCATGTCTGAGAAAGAAACATGACATGGTCTTAGGTAAATAATTTCTCATTGTAGTTCTGCTTCCTCTTCAGCTGTAAAACAGAAGTAATATGCATCTGCAGAACTGGGAAAAATAATGATAATACATTCATTTCCACAATAAATAGATAGTGTGGTACAGTATAGCATTACAGAACTGGCAGCACCCTTCAATTAACTGTCATTAGCATTCTTGGTAATTAGGCCTGAACTTTGGATCCCATGTTCACCCAAACCATCTTGGTCCAGGCAGAGTTCAGTACTGTCTCTAGCTCAGTCTCTGGCATTTTCAGAGGAGACAGGACCTGGCAGTTCAGCTGTTTTGGGCAGCTCAGTGGTTCTTAAACCACTCCTGGGACCTGCCAGGAGAGCCCTTAGGTGTCTTCCTCTGACTAGCAAACTCCTTGACAGATTTCACTTGCAATATTAGCACCATGTAGTAACCTGCAACCCTCAGTCATACCAGATTCGTTTATCATGGAAAATAGTGGCCCCCAATATGCCTGTTAGAAGCGCCACTACACCAAGTGAAATTGATTCAGATAAAGGCCCCATGCTCCTCCAGAGCATACACTTTGGTCATTCTGCACTTACCTTCATAGAATCGTAGAATGGTTTGGGTTGAAAGGGACCTTAAAGATCATATAGTTCCAACCCCAATGCCATGGTCAGGGACAACTTCCACTAGACCAGGTTGCTCAAAGCCCCATCCAACCTGGCCTTGAACACTCCTAGGGATGGGGTAGCCACAGTTTCTCTGAGTAACTTGTGCCAGTGCCTCTTCCTTATATCTAATCTAAATCTTCCCTCTTTCAGTTTAAAGCTCTCCCCTTTTTTCTAGCCCTACATGCCCTTGCAAAAAGGCCTTCTCCAGATTTCTTGTGAGCCCCCTTCAGGGACTGGAATGCTGCTATCAGGTCTCTCCTGAGCCTTCTACAGGCTGAACAAGGCCAACTCTCTCAGCCTGTCTTCACAGGAGAGGTGCTCCGGCCCTCTGAGCATCCTCTGGACTCACTCCAATGAGTCCATATTGTTCTTATGCTGGGGGCCAGAGAGTCGAAAGCAATACTCCAGGTGGGCTAGAGTGGAGTAGAGGGTGAGAATCACCTCCCTCAACTGCTGGACATGTTTCTTTGAATGCAGCCCAGCTTGTGAGCTGACTCTACTGATTGTCATAGTCATTGGATCTACTGATTATCACTGTCATTGGTATCCTCCAATACTGCCCAGCAGCAGTCAGCTGCTGAGAAGAAATGTATCTCTGAGAATGTACCCTTATGCAAGCCAATTACCACCTGCTCTACACCAGGTAAAAGAGGGAGTTTTAGTTTCCTGCAGCCTAATTTAGTACATGTTTGTGCATGTCTAAGTGCTCAGACCAAGGCTGAAATAAAAGGAGCTCTGATTCTGAGTATTAAAATGAATTCATTTAGTCATCAGTAGCAAGAGGGACCATGAAAGTACTCTGTGTGTGGGTCCTCACTTTCCTGCACTTTTCTTGCACAGTTTTACAGGAGAAGGGGGGAGCTCTGGAGAGAGATCTAGAAAAGTAGCACTGGTCCTGCTGCCACTGCTGAGCATTCCAGGTGTGCACCACTTTCCTTTCCACCAGTTGATGCTTGTTGGAACTGACACCAAACAAAATGATTTTGAATAAAAAAAAATTCCTTCAGAAGGAGCTGTTTCACATCCTTCCCTTTTTTGGTTCTCACAGTCTCCCTATCGTAGCTGCAGGCAATGTAGTTGTTGGTGTAGCTGCCAAAAGTCACTGAGAAGCCTAATCACTGATTTTCAAAGCTGATTCTCCTTGGCTATAAGACGTCAAATACTCATCAACAAGCTGCAGCTTGTCTGCAGTGATCAGCACTGTGACCTGGAGCACCATTCATGCTGGCCATGTTAGAATCATAGCATAGTTAGGGTTGGAAAGGACCTTAAGATCGTTAAGTTCCAACCCCTCCTGCCATGGACAGGGACACCTTGCACTAAACCATCTCACCCAAGGCTCTGTCTAACCTGGCCTTGAACAGTGGTGTAATTGACTTAAAAAGAAAGGTGAGGGGATGGCAATGAAGGAGTTGCTCTCTGTAAGTTTGACCACTTGTTCTGGCATTTTGGAATAGGAAAACATGCCTACAGTATTGACTTAACTAATAGGAAGACAATTCCACCTATGAGGAAGCAATGATTTCTACAGTAATATGGAGGGTCTTGGATGCATGCAATCAACTGCAAGGAAACTACAGCTTGTTGTAAGAAAGACTTCCTTTCAGTGTGCAGGATGGCTCTCTCAAAGCTGGACTGCCAAGAAAACCCCCCAAAACCAAACCACATGAAACTTCCATCTGGTTGATGATACTTGTTTTCTTGAAGCTTTCTTGCTTATCTTGTTTTATTCTCCTTTTTAAAATGCATTAAAATATGGAACTCTAAAGCTTGACTTTGAGTTCCACTTGCCACGTTGTCTTTGGGTCATATACCTGTGTGGTATAGCACACACAGATGAAAGTGACTTCAGTGATGATTGTTTATCAGTAATGTGTTGATACCAACTTTATATATGCTATTTTCTAAGTATCTTAGCCAGAAGCAACACTGACGTTTTCGAACCTTTTAACATGGGAAACCAATTATAGTTAGTTTTTCCTTCCTTCATACACTACAGGACAAATACACTTCAAGTGACTTTAAATATCCCTTTAAATTCTTGTTTGTTTCTTTTGTTTGTTTATTTGTATGAAGAGTACTTGCTTTTCATGTGTAATAAAACAGTCTCAGTTTTCATTATCGAGTTGAAAAGTCAAGAACTCCAGAGATACAATACTGGTACCAGATATATATTTTTGTTTGTCAGTAATTTGAAAGGAAACTGTTATTAGAAGTAAGACTTAGGTGCAAATCGATGAGATGGTGTTATCAGCCCATATCCCTGTGTTTCTCTGTAATACTTTATGGCAACCTGGACAGTTCCTCAGAAGTCACAGCACAGAAGACATGTGGGCACTAATAATTTAGGACTCTGCTAGCGTTTTTCACCCAGACGTAATGTGATGCAAATATTAACTATGTGTCACTGTATCCATTTAGGATAGCTCAGTACTATGAAGTCAATGCCAGTGTGCCATAAAAGATGTTTTTAAAGAAGTATCTTCAGCAACTATTGTTTTGATGTTTTCTTATAATCATCAGTTAGCACTTTCCCTCTGAAGTACTGGTGCATTGACATGCATCCATTTATATTAGTGCTCATACATGAAGGCAAAAATAGACTCTGAGATTAAAACCAAATAGTTAACATTGAATATGTGAGGCAGACACCCTCCATATTTTCTGATGTGTAAATTTCCCCTATTTACTGACAGGCTCTTACAAATATATTTTATTGATTATGTTACAATGCATATTCAGGGTCCTTTTAAAATATGCATTACTGGCAATCTAATTTGGTAGCTCATGTGCTTTATTACATATATCTATCTTTTTCAAGAGCTGGGAAGGATGCCTATGCTCTCATGGTCAAATATAATCTTTCTTTGGAGCTGACACAGGTTTTTTCATTTGCAGCTAATTAGAGATGCTGGACTGTCATACTGGTCATACAGTTCATGTATAAATATACACCAAGGACACCTAAGTTAATTCATGTGTGCACTAAAAGCTGTATTTTCCTGATGACAGAAATATTTTGTCATCTTCAATAGATGTAATACTGAGCCTTATCTATGCAGTAAAAAACTACTGTATTTTGCTGAATAAGTATCTGAGTAGGAGCTTGAACTTAATGTCATTTGGGCCAAATGAAGAAAATCTCCCACTAACTTAAAAGTTCAAGGTTATTATGTCCTACAATGGAAAACTGCTATTTAAGGAAAAATCTTCTTTTTGTCCCAGTATAAAATAAGCTCATTGGTCTCAATTTAGACGTATAGCCTGAAAATGTATTTGATTTGAAAATCACTTTACATAATGTTGGCAAATTCTCAGTATTCTCTCTTCTGTGGCACTGCAATATCTGATCTATATTCAATGTTTAATATTTTTAATTAAGATCTAATTTCACCAGGATAGAGCCCAATCCAGATATGAAATGGAGCATACTGCTGGAAAGAGCTACCAAAACCACAGGAATGTGAATAGTGCTGCCTCATACCTGTGGCTGAGTTCTTCTTGTGTCTATCCTGGTGAATTAGCTTTTACAATGAATAACTTCTGCACAGTGCTGCCAAGCACACATGCACATGGAAGGGGAACTTTCACCCTGTTATGAGCAGCTTGTTATCCTGAAGGAGCAGTGCCTTCCAGTGTATTTGAGATAGAACCTATAAAAATGACATGTTTGACTTCACACATTTATAAAAAGATGTGGGGAGGAGATTTTCTATTCTTTTCACATTCAAACCTTTGAAATTACTGCTTGCCAGGTGTGACCTACAGTCAGCAGCACTACATGCATTTGGCCATCCTTCTGGAATGTCTGTGTTTATCTTAATCTCTTTCTAGCAAATAACTTCTGAGCACAGCAGGTACCAAACCCCTCACTCTACCTCCCACCAAATATGGTCTTCATGTAGGAGGACTTGATGACTTGCATCTGAAAGACTGAAGTACATGGGAAGTTAAAGCTGCATTTGCACAGGCTTCTCCTGGGAGTTGTCATTTTCTGGCCACCTTAGGCATAGAGGTTGTGGTATCATCTGATTTCCTTCTAGTTTGTAGCAGAAGAGGAATAAGGCATCTTGCATCCGCCTGCTTCCTTTCATGGAAGTCAAGACACAGCAATCATTGATTATTTTCTGTAATAGACACATTCTCTAATCCAGAAATATTTTCTTGTCAAGAATGAGAATTTTACTTTTTCACAAATATTTTTCTGATCTTATTGATACAAACTCCTAAATAACATTAACTCTACACAATACAATCAACAGGACAGGGACAGAAAGAAGGCTAATTTTGTTTCTTTAGCTGCTGATGCGCTGCTCTTGTGCTGCTGTTACCATTTACCAAGAATTAGTTGTCTTCTCACTTCTTGGTGCCACTGCACAGTTTGGAAAGTCACCACTAAGATGGTTACATACCAAGACATACTATGGAATGCCTGAAAAATATGGGGCAAGAAATCAGCATATTTAACTGGAGCACAGTTTTGAAAAAAAGGTGGGAGAAGAGATGAGAAGGCAGATGATCACAGGTTGGGCTGCTAAGGAGAGCTAGCAACAGAGGTGGCTAAATCATCCATAGCGCAGGATACTCTCAAATCTCACTGGAAAGTTTCCTGGAGAACTGTACTTCATTAAATTAATAACAAAAGTACACAAGTAAATAACAGTCCTACACCTTACACGCTGTGTCAGGTAGAGTTTTACATCACATAATCTTAAGGAGGACTTCCTGCAAATAATTCTTTACATGATAATTAAGTAGACTTTGGAAATCCACCACAAAACACCAAATGCTGCTCTTACCTGAATTTACTGTGAACTCTGTTTTCAGCTATAATTTGGGCATGAGATGTAGCCTCCAATTCCTTCAAAAATAATGAAAAAATCCTCAAGAAATCTGCATTCAGGTAAACACTCTCTTGTTTTTTGGGTTCTTTCAGAAAAATCTGTTCCTCTATATAGAGCAGACATTGGTTGAAGTTGTTGTCTTAAACCTGGAGGACAGCATTTTCTACAATCTCTCTGTCTCTACATGGTTATTAGCCAATATTTTCTGAACTAGGATGACCTTTTCTATGGATATAGAAGCATATAAAGTGGATAATCATAGCAGACAGAGACAGAAAACCACTGTTTGGTGAACAAGGCCATTTTCCTTTAAGGATGGACTGCAGTCTCAGTGATGGATGTATCAGATTAAATTGTCACTACAATTTGATTTTGCCAGGCATCTTCAAAAATTATTTATTTATTTATGTAAGGGAGAGCTTCAAGTGTAGAGTGGTGAGTAACAGTTCTCTCTCAAAAAAACACCATCTCTCAAAACTGTTTTTTCTTGTGGATGCTTTCATTCTTCTCTGAAACAGTTAAAATATTTTAATTATTCATGGAACTGCAGGGGTTCAGTGTTCCTGTATAACCATGATAATAAGTACCCAATCAAGAGCAGAAAGTCAGAGGTAGAAATGACAGCTAATCAGAGCACAGACAATTAAGAATCCAGTAGCAGTACTTCAGTTTTCTAGCCTGATTGATCACTTTTTACTATGAAGGAAGAGAAAAATTTCCACCTTTTAAATTTGAATTTTTTTTTTCTGGGAAAAGCGAAAGCTCACCTCATCTGTAAATTCATTACCAGAGACATAAAGGTTGATTAAAGCATAGAAAAGGAGGACATTTAAGAGTGGAAAAGCATACCACTGCCTCATTGGCATGTTACCATGGATCAAATAGGACTAAATCAGTCAAAACAATAGGAGTGTACACCTAAAACCTTGCCCAAGCAGTCACACAGGTAATGATGTTAACTGCCAGGAAGTAAGCAATTTGCAGTATGTGATGGCTGCATCAGTTGGCAAACTACCTGCTATTATCTGATGCAAGAAAAATATTGTATTTTCCCTCTGTGATTCCAAAAAATCATGCATTAAAAAATCTGTATGTTTTGCACATAGGAACTCTTGTGATAAATTATGCTATTCACTGTGCTGTAAAGACTGGTATTTTGCCAGTGTCCAAATAAGGGGTCTTATTGATTGTAGATTTGTCTCTAACAGTTTTGCACTGCTATTCCCTTGAGACCACTGCTTTTAACTGCATAGAACCATAATCTGAACACAGAGCTACGAATCACTCTTCAGCTTCAGACTCAGCATTATTTCTGTAAATTTTAGCACTTTATTTTAGTTGAAGCCTGCAAAACTCACTGAAGAAAGCATGTATTCCACTAAAGTTGTAACATAAGTATGATAGGACTTCTGAACTACTGGAATAGGGTTAGTAGAATACAAGAATTGTGAGTGGGGTTTGCAGAAAAAGACTAGGATCAAAGACCAATTAAAAAGAAGTTGATTCAATAAGGGATTCTGAAATGCAATCTGAAAGTACTTCATCAGTCAAGAGACTGAGTAGATTCTTCTCTTCCTTACATGCGACTATAGATTTTAAAATTGCAGTGCTTATGAAAAGTACTGTGATATGTCTGATCACCAAAGAGACTACAAGCATCCTTTTTTAAATCCAGTTTCTTGGAAAAGTCAGGAAGAAAGGTGGCTACCCTACTGCCTGTTTCTTTGTGTACCTTAGGCATGGTGTTACTGTGTCTCCCTAAATTCCTCTGCAGTTTCAACATCAACATGTAAAGTTCATACATAAAATTGTTTTACCTGATACTTTTATCTACAAGATATAAATATTTCATACTTAGAAATTTAATACATCAAGTTCATACAAACAATTATCTCTTCAGTACCATATGAAAAAGATCAGGAAACATGACAGAGATCAATTCTTACACATCTGATTGCCTGGAGAAGTGAAGAGGCAGTGAGGGAACTACCTGCTTCAGTTCCCAGGCAGTCCCTCTCCACTGCTGTGGAGATCAGACAGGTCACAGCCATCTGACTGCCACCTTCAGGCTTCCTCTAAGGGACCAGTTTATTGGTTCCCAATGGTTTGATTTTCATTGCAGAGGTAAAATGATTATTGATCTTAGAAGTAATCTGAGACCTTGGATTAGTTTTGGAGAAGAATAGCTGAAAGACAGTTATGAGATGATAGAGTTCAGGTGAGAAGAGCATCTGAAGGCATTTGGGTGCCATACAAACCAAAGATGACTGCACTGAGGTTTGGAAGGGGTAATAAGCAGGGGAGATACAAATACCTAAGCAGCAATGGGGGGAAGTTGTATTTAGGCATCAGGAATCAGGTCTGAGGATTTTAATGGGAAATTCAATAGCTGAAAGCTTGATTGTCACTGTACAGAACATAGAGAGGTTAGAAAAATGCAACTAGAACTATTGAGGTAGAGAGCATTATTTTGTTACTTAGGTGTGGAGAAGGTGAATTATATTACTGCCAAAGAAGGCACATGTGCATCCTGTATAAGAACCTCACTCTGATATCAGGCTTTGATATGTTGTGGCCCTATCTGCCTTTTTAAAATAACTGTGATATGCAGAGCAGTGTCCATCCCCAGGGTTACTTTCTGATTGCCTTCCCAAAGGAAGCCAGTGCTGATCAGGAACGAAACAAATGGTTTGGGACATGAGCTAGAACATGTGATTCCCTCATCAAATTCCTGGGACATCCCACCCCTCAAAATTGTATTCCAAAACCAAAATGCAGACAATGGAAGGAGACAGGTATTAGATAACCTTGGTGGAAGTTACAATAATGCTGATTAAAATAAATAACATGCTTTCACCTCCATGGTTTTGGAAAATAAAGTTATTTCCATTTTCTCTTCTTTCCCTCATTCTTCCCAAGACTTGTATCATAATAATGATGATTGGAACAGAAATTGAAGTATTTTTTCTATTTAAATTTTATGGCAGTCATCTAAGCTGCTATAACGACATTGCAGATAGATTACTCAGTTGATTTTAAGATTTGTGGCATATGATAACTATGTTGAAGCACTTTTACAGTAAAAGCCATAAACAGACTTAAAACATATGCCATGAAGAAAAACCGGGGACATAATTTTCAGAGTTGGTATTTCATTAAAAGTTGCTACTTCATTCTCAGGTCCTATTTTGATAGTTTATGACTTCAAGTGTTACGTAGTCAACAATTCCTGCTTTCTGATTGAGGACTTAATAAAGTCACTTAATAATGAAATTGATATACATTTCAGCTCCATCATACTAATTTAATTAGTTACTTTGCCAAAGGACTATTGGTACAATCAGAGAAAATCACAGGCCTACGCTGTTCAATAGTGCCAATCTGGAAGACTTTTCTGCTTGTGGCAGCACCTGGTGCAGGGCTGATGCCTCTCGGACTGAACAAGCTGTCTCTAGGCAAGGGCACTCAGTGGGAGCAAAACCAAGCCTGCCCCAGCCCCGAGCAGTAGCTCCCACGGCCACTGGCATGTCTCAGCAAGCATACCATAGCAGAGTGGTAACAGAAGGGCATTTTTTTTTTGTGAATCTGTATCACATTTGTCTGACTTACCTGTGCCTCATCTTCCCCTTCCCCACAAAGGCAGGACAAATGGGCTTTTCTGGGTCTCTGTTCTAAAGCCTTGGGAGTGTTTGAAGTCTGAGTAGACTCTTGACAGGGATATCTTTCTGAAGGTAAAATCAAAGCATTAGAAGTAGTATAGACAAACCACTCTTCATGCCACATACTGTATTTGAAGAAAGATAAACTGTGGAAGTGATTTATCTTTTTCATCTGTCAGCATGGTAGTGGGATTGGAATTTTTTACACTTCCAAAAAGCTCTGCAAAACAACTATTAAACCCTCCAAAGTGAATGTTAGGAACAGAAGATGATAGGCTAATTCCAGTAACTTGCAAGTTCTCTGAGTGCCTTCACATTATCAATCCATCTAGTTTTGCAGTTCTTTTACCAAGAGTTTTGTTTACTGCTCTGTATACCAATCAAATCACGTTGCATATTTGTTATGCATGCACACATACACCAGGAGTCCTCTTCCTAGACTCTTCTCTGGAAAGCAGCCTGGGATAAGACTGAGAGGCCAGAACTGCAGTGACTGTACCCTAAAAATGTTCTCCTGAAGGCAAAGGGTGTTTCTGTCTTTGCAATCTGCCTCTGGTTCTGACGTGAACCCATTTCCAAGCTTGCTCCTTGTGCTTCAGAACTGAAGAACTTGTGACCTAAAACCTTATCTTTCCTCTTCGTCCCCCTAACAGTTACAGTGATAAGAGATCACTCCCTCCCACAACCTTGTTTCTGAAAGTGTATATATAAGCTATAGTCTAACAAAACCTCTCTGACTCTGAACAGACTATAAGCTGCAGAAGGATGTACACATCCACCTGCTAAAAATAATTCAAGCTTCTATAAATTGCTTAGATAGCTGAACTTAAAGCAAAGGGTAGGCAAGAGCAGGAATTAAAAATTGACCTATGAATCTAGAAATTTACAGTCTGCCCATGAGATAGGTCCATTTGCCTCTAATTACAGAGTATACCTGGCTCTGTCACCAGGCTGAGCGAGTGGCAGCTGCTTTGATAGCTGCTTTTGATTGTCTCCCTGAAGTTTGGGGCTGTTGCTAAATGGTGCTTGGTGGCATTCTCTACAGAGAAACTGAAGACTGATGGGGTGGTGGAGCCTGAGACTGTGTTGACTCTGCAGCTGGCGGAAGCCTGTCTGCCTGCAGCATTACTCTTCCATTAAGCAAGTGGTTCTAGCATCAAGGCTAGCCAGCTTGGCAACTTTCAGGGTCAAAAGGTTAAAAATACTTTAAAACTTGAGAAATCATAGGCTCTTTCTGTTATGAAATCTCTCATTTGAAAGAAATAGTTCTTCGGGTTTGTCTGGCTTGCCTCTACAAAGGATATGAACTTACAATTCATCAAGAGAGTGGAAATGTCACCTGAACCTTGCTGAGGAATATGAGATCAGCACTCATACAGATCAATACAGGTTACTTTCCTGATTCATAATGTGCGTGTCAAATTGCAATTCTCCTGGCTGAAGGAAGCCTGCCTGATATATTTATCTAGTACTTGAGTAAGTGCTCAGCTCTGCAGAATATAAGATTTCCATTTCAAAGTAATAGCTAGTTTTAAGTTTTTTTTTCAGAGAGCTCATGTTGCCATTGGGGTGCATAGGTGTTTACATATGGTTGGATAGATGCCCTAAGAAAACTGGCCTTATGGTGATGGGGAGTGAGCAGAATGATTTCCAGCTCAGGGTCCATCAGTCAGCAGGGGCAGTTTCCAAAGTGTCTCATCATCCATATGCTGATACTTGCAACTGATGCCAGTGAGCCTTAGACACTTGGGCTGGGTCCTGCCCCTCTTGTGAGTCACCTTTATGTTCTCTGCAAATGTACCTGGCAATGCTTTTTCTCCCCAAACCCCCCCCCCCCCCCTTTTGTTTTAATAATATGAAATATTGGGGGTAAACCCCAATTAAACTGGTTTAAACTCTTAGTCCTGCTTTTTGACTAGTTCATATACCAGTGCATCATACAAGTTACACAGTTGGATAAATACTTTGCCAAAATCTCCAAGCAGGTTTGAGGAGTCCTAGTACTTTCGGCAGTGCAAATGGTAACTCAAGCAAACAAAACCAAACCTATTTTATTCATACTTCAGGAAAAACTTGGGTAAACCTAGAGCAGTTATTTTACTTTATGACCCAGAATCTCAGGTACTAATTGAAAGTCCTTATTCTTTAAGACATTTGACAGACAAGAACTGAATCTAAAAAGTAGACGTATTAATTTTTTCTCTGTCTCTATAGATAAGCTGTTGTTTAATTACTGAATACAGCATTCATACAGTGAACTCTATCAGAGAATATAAATAAATATGCACACAATTAGTGTGAAAAGAAGCCTTTTCTGTTGTCTGCTTTCTTAAAATTAGTACTGAGTTTACTGCACCAGAAGAAATATGTCTTGCAAATGTTATAACTCCTACATATTTTGCGTTTACATATTGCACTATTTCAAGCAGTAAAAAGTACTCTTATGTAACTTCAGAAGTACAAAAAAAAGACAACATAATTTTTTCCCTTTAAGGGAGAGACAACAAAAAGCCCTTTATGTATTGTCACTTGCTGGGAGACTTGGGAGAATTAAGAAAAAAGAACTCGCACTTTATTCCTTGTCTGACAAAGCATCAGAGGATATATTAATTTTCTTTCCCATTATTAAAGGCTACCATGTTTCTGCCTATTAGAGAAAAACTATTCAGATGTAAAATCAAGTACAAAACCTGTTTCACCTTCCTTAACCATGCTATTAATAGGCTCTTGGAATGCATTCAGATATCTGCATGCTAAAAAGGTTGTAGTAGAGAAGGGAGTTTCTGCCCCTCAGTTGAGGTACTGTAAATGACCACGGGAAAGTCCTTAGCTGACTTTAGTGCTTCAAGTTTCTTTCTGGACAATATTTAAAAATATATGTGGTGGGATTTTTTTCATTTCCAGTGGATAAATGGAGCTTACTTCAATGGCTTACAACTAAAAAAAGACAGGGATTCTCAGCTGAAATATCACTGTCACTCTTGATACAGAAAATTAATTTGTTCTGCTTGTTTTATGTCAGGGGATTTGGTGGTCTTGCCTCAGTTCTGTGGCAAACCATGACTCTTACATCTTGCTCTGTGTAAGTCTGGCCTTCCTCCTTTCTGGGATCTGGGTAAGGTGCTCTGACTGGAGATGACCCTATCCATTACCTCTGATATCTGTGATGACTTATTTCCTAGGTACTCACCACCTTTGTTATTTGAGGGTTTCTATTTCTTTATAGGTTCACACATCCCATCTTTTCTTCTGTCTCCAGCTTCTCCCATTATAATTATTCTAGCTTGGAGTTTTCAATCAAAATCATCTGCAGGTTACCTACAATGATTCATTGTCACAACTGTTAAATTAGACTCTGCACTATTAAATAACAGGATATGGCATCAATGAAACTGAAATCTGACACAGTTTCACTACAATCCCTTTCAGCATGGATGGTGTTACTTAAAATTACTTTCAGCAATCTACTTAACAGAAAAGGATGACCAAACTTATTGTGACCTGCTCAAACTTGTGCCATGTAAACTGCAACCTAGAGTATTTATCTAGCTAAACAAGTCTGACTTTGTCAATGAGCTGCTCAGCTGAGATAATCCTTTAGCATATCTGTTACAAAAAAATTGAGAATATTATGTATTTTTTCCAAGTATATAAAAAAAATTTACCTATGCCTCTTTTTTTTTGTCACCAGGACATACTCCTTTGTCTCCATGGAAGTTGAGTCCATGGCTTATCACAAGCATACAGAGTTAATCTGTTATCACAGAATCCACACTTAAGTGAATATAAAATTTTACTCCTTCATTTGCATTTTAAATCCACACATAGCCTGTAATATTTCATTATTAAACATTTCATACATGTTTTCCTTAACATCTTAAAGATCACCACTCTACTGTCATAAAAAGAGACATAGCAGGGGGGGTCTTGCTCTGGAATCAGTAAGCGCAGTTGGGCACTTCCTGTCCCAACCTGTGCTAATGGCTTTACCTTTGCAGGTTCTGCTCTTCATATATAATTTGGGGCAGAGTCCATGTGTTGTTCCAGTCAATCATCTGGAGTTTTTGTCTAATCATTGTTTATTTGCCTGCCTTTCACTTTTGTTCACCACACAAGCAAAGGTTTTCATGGCATTTGTTTCCTGTGTGTTAAGTATTGTATTCATTTGTGCTACTGTTGTTAGAACCACCTTCAGGTCTTCCTGGATTTTGAGCTCTGACACCTTGCTCCCCTCAGGGCTGTGCTGGTTCTCAGTCCCACATGGAACTCTGGGGTGTTATCCACCCTCTGCAGATTTCTTCCTAGAGTGGACAGGTTCAGTTGTCTCAGCATGTCAGCAGGCCAGCGAGATTTTGGACTATTGAAAGACTGGGAAGGAAGTTTTTGTTTATAGTTTCAGCCACAACCCAATTCACTGCAGGAAACAGAGTAAGTTCCTAAAAGCGCATAGCTTAGGTTGAATATTGCCTTATAGTTCCACTTTTGTGTGGTTAAAAGATGTCTCACTCATACATTTCAAATATCCGTGTAGCACATTGCTGAAGTCTTTGTACTACAACTTTGTAGTAAACTTTGTATAAGGAAACAGTGTGTGATGTGCATGATGTGTTAAAGAGTTCATAATTGTTACACGAAATGAAGTGATAACTCTTCTCTGACACTGCTGATTCAGATGAAAGCTCTGAGTATCTTGCTGTTGTCTTTTGTACTGCTGGATATTCAGTTGTCCCAGAGCTTCCAGCTGCCCCATTCTACCCACCAGATACTATTATTGCTTTTTGGCTATTACCCAGCAATATTCACCTTATGTTCTACACATCCCAGGCTGAACTATGCCTGCTCCCCTTGCTTGCAGCATCTTCTGCCGATACAGCTCTCTCTGGTGCCACTCAAAGGTCACATCTCAGAACTACACCACTTCAGCTGATGCTTTGTGTTAGTGGTATGACCTGTATCAGTGAGAATTTTCATACCAGCATTATGCCACTTGTCGGTGTAATCACTGGCAAGACAAAGTTGTCCCTATGCTAGGTCTTGTTTACCAAGAGAAATAAAACTGCATTTTACTGGTACTCTTTCCAAATATATCTTCCTGTATCATGGCAGAATTTGTCTTCTAGTACAATAAGCATCCCTACGTAAGGATAGCAAACAGAACTAGTCAAAATGTAGTTTCTGCTATAACTAGCTTTTTAGGTGCAGTCATACTGGCCAGAATACCAGGTCAGAGCTCTGACTTTGACTGCTATATTTGCAGAGGACACATTACAGGCTATTACAGCTACTATTGGTAATGACTGAAATAAAAATAGGAGTGCTTTCTTGGCATGTTATACCTAGTGGTATATACTAAATGTAGGGCATTTATGGTACAGCATCTGTGAATAATGATGTCTGATGAGGATGTTTTGTTTGTTTTAATGATACACCAGTAAAATTTAAAAATAGGTTGTGCCTAAACTGCCTGATTTCTGTTTCTTGCCTATTAAAAGCACAGCACTGATGAGTTTAGGTTTCTGTCATTCATGGGTAAATTAGATTTTTAAAGAAATCCTGAAAACAATAAGGAACACTTTAGAAAAGAATGTTGTTTATATCACTACATTTAAAGCTTCCTTTTCTTTAATTACATTAATGGTATGAGATCCAAAGCAATTGTTAAAGGTTTTCAAAAGAAAACTAAAATATTAAATATTTGAGTCAAAGAATGGTTTTGGCTTTTTTTTTTTTTTTTTTTAATACTGTTCGAATTGAAGGAGATTATTACCGTAGTTTATCTTCTTACAGATAGCAGAGAAAGGAATTAGAGTGTTTTGGATCTTTAAAGCACCTCACTGCTCTGAGGAGGAGAGATTTTTTCTTCAGATTTGAATTCTATTTTCAATACCTTAACTGGCATGTTAATCTTCCTAGAATGGAGACTATTCGTTACCAGATTTTTGTTTCAGACATTATTCTATAGCTTTGTGAGGGAGCTTTGTGAGCTTTAATTGATAAATAGGAAAGGATGGCAACTTCAGAGCTTTTCCCTTTGAGTAGATTGCTCTGCCCTGTGATTCTGGAAATTAACAGTGGGTATGACAAGCACTCCCAATGAGAGAAACACTCGAGACTTCTTGATGCTAAGCTGGTGTTGTCAGGGCTCTGAGTACACCAACTGGATCTGCAACTTTTTTCCCTACTCCTAGGGGTTTTGCTGTCTGTACTGAAGGCCAGCTCAGACATAGTGCTGCACTGCAACCTCTAATCAGGGTGCTATGAAAACAACCAGGTTGCAAGAAAGAGCTATGAGCTGACTCACCTGGGTCCTCTGCTGTGTGCAAGCTCAGGCCCTTGCCTGTGGACCTTGACTGAGCTATGCCATAGCTATGTTTCGTCCTTGTCTGAGCCTACTATGCTGCAGTTGTACCAAGTCTTGCACCCTGCTAGTCCTCACCTTTCCTTGCTGACTGAGATTCCAAGCTGCATCTTGGACCTGCCTGGTCCCTACCATCTTGCATGGTGGTCACTAACCCTGTCTAACTAACTCTGTCTGCCATCCCTCGGCCTGTCCCCCTCATCTGGCTGGGGTTCTGCCAGGATGGCCCATGCTCACATGAGGCCACTGCTCCTGCTGCCTCTCTGGCACCCACAGCTCCTGGCTCACCTGCCCTCTCTGCTCCCTGACATGCCTTGCTCAAGCAGGAGCTCATCATTAAACAGCTTTCTTCCTCAGGGATGACCTAGGTTGAGGAGCTCTGCTAGTCCGGTGAAAGCAGAGCAAGGTGCCCTGGGAGATAGGAGCCTGAGCTTTTTATAAATGCTTAAGCTGGACTGGGAATCGTGTTGAATTACTTGAGGAAAAATTCAGTCAGCAGCTCTGGACAGCTGAATTCCTCATTTGCAAATCATAATGCTGAAAAGAAACATCAAATATGAACAAGGTTTGGTTTTGTTTGGTTTTGTTTTTTTCTTAACTGCCATTTTGATTTCCCAGAAATCACTGCCCACCAGACCCCAGGTTTTCCATCAAGAAAATAATAAAAAATAAAGAAAATAAATCTTAAGTACGACCACAAGTTTTTGTTTAATGGTTGGGTTTCCTATACAGGCACACTTAAAAGCACTTAGGTTAGAAAATGATTTCAGCTTACACCCCCAAAACTAAAAGGAAAACAGTTTAAAGGGTTTCAATAGCAAGAGCTCAAGCACTTTATAAACATTGCTGAATTGAAGTTTGTATCTTTCAGTAAAGCATGAGCTATTCTTTCCCTCATCCCATATATAGAGAATGAGGAAAGGGTCATTTACTCACACGATGAATAGCCTTTTATAATTAAGGTATTTGTTTCAAACTCAGTGTCATTTCATGATCATCTAACAAAGATAAAACTGTGCCCTTGCCTAAATGGTGGTATTTCCCATTCCCTGTTATTGGCCACATTTTCCTCATTTCTCTCCTGTTTACCCTCTCCATTGCTTGTTAGGCTGCCTGGTAAACTAGCTGATGTTTTCATCTGAACCAAACCAGGAGTTAGCTGTCAGAGAGATTAGGTCCCTGATCTTGCTGTGAGACTGTGTGAAATCCCATCCTTAGAAAATATATGTTACATTCCCAGTTTTGCTACAGACTTCTTGTATGACCTTTATCAAATCCCTAAAGCTTTCTCTGTTTCCAGTTGTGAAATTGAGATAATTATATCCCCCAGCCTTCTGGTATGTGAAGATTAATTTATTAATATGCATGAGCTGTTCACATCCTACAGTGATGAAAGCCATGGAGGTTCACAGTTCAACTCTTTTATATGTTTGTGTTTTATCCATTCACAGCTACAGAGAGCTCATTCCTGATAAAAGCCTCAGAAATCCAGACACCTCTGCAACATCTTAACGATATTAACCTGGAGTTCAAAAACAACGATAATCTTTAGTCCACTGTCATCTTCATGGTGACTGTATCCTAAGTTCCTTCAAACCATCATAGCAGAAATTGTGATTCCTGCAGGTTCCAAAAGCCATTTGTTGCAAAAAGGCTGTTGTTGCCATGTTTACACACCATGGATGGCTGGTGTGTAAATGTTTTAAATGTATTACAGTATGTTAGAGATTGGAAGGGACCTCATGGAAGGGACCTCAAAAGATCATCTAGTCCATTCCCCCTGCCGGAGCAGGAACACCTAGATAAGGTTACAATGTATGCACAGTTCTGAATTTTAAAAATTTGAAATGTATAATCATTGGTGGACCATTATGATTTAGGTAATAAGCCACTGGTGCTTATGGTACTGGAATAAACTAGTCATTTTTAAGCTGGTAATTTGCAAGTTTTGGGTGGTATAGTAGCAATAGCAAGTTAACTACAAAATGCATTCTCATCATCTCACCTGCAAAGCTGGATGGGGAGGATGTGAAGACTTAACTGCCTTAACAGTGGTTCCTACCATGCAATGCTAGCTGTGACATTGAGGAAAAACTGTATCGAGACAGGGGCTGCATCTGCTCTCCAGCTCTGCGGAGCAGTTCACATAGGCTCCATTATTATTTTAAGTGATGCCTTTAATATGCCTGTCAAGGCTACTCACATTCAAAGTGGTTGAAAGAAACATGAGCATTTCCCATATCTGTGGCCTGAAAAATAGGACGGTCAAGTAAGAAAATACTTAAGAAAAAGCTTTGGTATTCACATGAAAGCAAACAGTACTTAATTCTGTTTCTAATAGAAAGAGTCACTAACCACAGTGGCAAGTTTTGTGTCACTGAGTGAACTTACCAGAAAGGCAATGGAAGTTTCTATTGCAAGGACTGTTATCGGCTTGGGATATGGTATAGCAGAAATAATTAAAAGGCCTGTTTGACTATATAACAAACTATATAACTCTAGTTTAATAGTTACCGATTCAACAATTACTATCCAGAACACAAAATCTTACCAGAGTTTAAGGAGTAAATATGCTGAGTAGAACAGCTTGCAAAAGTTTACAAGGAGGAAGGGGGGAGGGGGGGGGAAGAGACAAAGACATGAAGGCCTTCGACCCAGGAAAAAAATAAAAGCGGTTTATTTTGTAAAGTCACTATGCTGTGATAAGGCATTAACTTCAGTATAATTTTTGTATCAAAGTTTCTCCAGTGTATTAAGATGCTTTTAGTAATGTGAATTGCCAAGAAGATTCTCCTGTCCTCTGTGTGAGCCAAAACTAACCTATGCTGCAAACTTCGATGAAAGCAAGCATCCTAGTGACAATAGGCATGCTACCTATTTAACTATGCATTCACTAGAAGAAAAAGGGAGGTTGAAAGCATTTAGTGCACTCCCATTAGCACCAGCTGCTTTTGCATCAGCCTTTATATTTCATGATGTCATTTAAAGCACAGCCATCCCTCACTACTATCAAATGAGAGGCTTTCAAACCTTATGTACATAATTGCAGAGATCTGTGCTATACCACATGATGATCATAGCTGCAATATTTAGATGTATTTCTGGGGAGAGAGGATGGTTTCACTTCACTTGTTTTCTGAGCTAGAAATGATAGTAGAGAGAACGGTTCCTTCTCACTCTGGTTTAGTCTGTGCTAGGTTATATGGCTGTTCAGGTTACAACTGCTGCCTTTCTACTCAGGAAAAAAAAGAATAAAAGAGTGGGTAGGTGCTATGCATTGTGTATGCTACTAGTCTGTGTGCCACTGCTTATGAATCCCAGTCCTCATGCTCGTCTTTGACTTTATATAGGTATGTTTACAGCTGATGAATTGGTCTGAAATGTTGTTGTAAGCAGCAATGTTATTCTTGCCTAATCATTGAAACCTAGAAATGAAGTCTGAGATATTTTGCTCTAAACTTTTTGTTGTTGTTGCTATCAGCCGAGGGTACTGCTGGGGACTATCAAGAGGTCTGAGCATTGGATTAACTGTTCTCTCATGGTGGCCTCCAGAGTTTAAAATATAGCCAGTTTTGCCTGTAGCCTAGCTTTGTAAATGCTTTTTTTTCACTCTGGTATCAATCATTTGGTGCCTGGACTCAGTGACACAGACAATCCCTTTGAATCCTATGTCTTCAAGAACTAGGAAAGGCTAAGACATGTTTAGCCAGAACCATTCTGAACCATTTTTGATTTTCAGAATAGTGATTTTGAGTCATAGAATCATAAAGTATCAGGTCGGAGAGACCTCAAGGATCATCTGGTTCAACCTTTCTAGGCAAGCATGACCTACACACGATGTCACCTGAACAGCACCCTGTCCCGTTGAATCTTAAAAGTATGCAATATTGGGGAATCCACCATTTCCCTGGGGAGATTATTCCAGTAGCTGATTGTGAAAATATGGTGAAAAATACTCCTCTTGTGTCCAGTCAGAATGCAGGTGATCAGCTTTGTCAAGCAGGATTTGCTCATGGTGAATCCATGCTGGCTTTTTCCAATCTCATCCTTGGTTTGACCCCAGGAAAATTTGCTCCATAATCTTCCCAGGCACTGACAATTTCCTGAATCCTCCTTTCAGCCTTTCTCGTACATGTGGGGAGGAGTCCTAGTTTTTTTCTGGAATTCTCAAAAAAATTTCTAGAATCTCCAGAATCTGCAGATTGCTATTCTTTCCAGTCTCTGAAAAGTCTTGTGGAAGAACTGTATTGCCTGTACTGCTTTGAACAGCAGAGCCTTCACTGACACAGGGCTCTTCTCCTATGTCTCCAGCAGGGGACCTACTTTTAGACGGCAGCTTGACCTACTGGCAGGGACCAACTACTTCAAGGTCTTGCTGTTGCTTTCTTCTCTATTTTACCCGACTTTGAGGCTCTGATGTTCTTTTTTGAGCTTTAACCTGAATGTGTGGAACATATCCCACAACTCCCACTGTTTATAAGATTGTTAACCTATAAAATTCTTCACGTAAAAGCTGTTCTTTTCAACTAAACCACACAGTGCAGGTACACTCTAGAAATTCTTGAAGTTGTAGGATTAGTGGGACAAACTGGGACAATAATTGGGACAAAAATTACTATAATGGTATCAGATGTGAAGCAGCAGTTCAGCTGTTCATATAGTGATATGGCAGGAGCATCACAGAAATTCAAGGCTCAGGAACTAATGACTCCCTACCCCACTGCCACCATCCGTAACAGCTGAGTATAAATGGAAAAGTTGGCCGTTTTCCATCAATAGTGAGTAACCCATTTTTCTGTGCTGATTGATTTGGCCTGTGCTGTTGCTGTCTTACTCATATTTTTTTCTTGCTATTACTGGCAGAAAGGTCTTCTCTACCAACAAGTTTGTCTAGTCTTGGCATTAAGCTTAATCCTGAATGACAATTTAATACTTCCTCTTCGAAGTCTTGACCTTTAGCCTTGCAGCAGGCAACTCCTAATGTGTACACATGAAATTATTTTAATCACCTAGCTTTTAAAAATGAGACTGAGCTGAATCATTAGTTTAGCACAAAAATGTGCAAGGTTTTTTTCTACTACTAGGAGCCTCCATAATGAGCTTATCTGTTGCTTGTGAGAAAATGGAAGTTCAGTGCACAAATGATTCCATGTCTGCAAGTTGCTGATACACCTTCTGATGAAATGTTAAGCAGCCAGTGGTGGTGAGCTTATGCTTCATTCAGCTTCCGTAGAAACACAGAAAACCAGAATTAACTTGCTTTCCTTTTTGGAATAGCCTTCCATTAACTGAAAGTCTTCACTGAATAAACTACACAAAAATAGTTTAGTTAGTAAAAGAGGGCTATCCTGCACCAAACTAGACTGAATGAAGTATCTAAGAAGCTGTGTTATATGTTTCTTGTTGTGACTTTAAATCACACTTCATTCTACTTCCTAACAATTTATAGATTCAGTTCTGCTTTTAATCAGTGCTGACTTTTGAAACTTTCCTGCTCCCTGTATTTTCATTATTAGTTCTAATTACCTTAAATTTCTGCTGTAGTAAGATTTTAAAATGTATTGAAATATTTTCTTCCCACTCTTCCAGATTTCCATACATCTTAAAATATAAAGCATTCAAAGTATGAGACCTCAGACTGCACAAACAGCTATTTTCTGATTTATTTCCTAGTAAGTAAAATCCTGCTGATATTATACAAACACTGACACTACTAAGAGGGAGAAAATGGCCAATACCTGCACTAACAGCAGTTTCATCTAACTTTACTTTCCTCTTTTCTTGTGCAAGGGGAAGCAGTAGGTAAGTTTAACAATTCTCATTCCTGTCTTGAGTTTAAATCGCTTGTCTCTCTCTGGTGAGCCGAGGAGGACATTTCTCAGTGCGCAGTCCCTCTCGGTGGTGTGAGCTGGGGCAGTGTCGGCACTGAGGTGACACGGTGCGCCTTGAACAGGCCACTCAGGTCAAACGGCAACTTAACCGCTTTGCAGAACCGCAGCCCTCACCACTGATGACAGCAAATGCTTTGCTTAAGTTCTCAAATTTAATACAAGTCACCTCGCAGCAGCAGTGCTCGTGGCAGTAACACTTGAGAGCTATGCTCCAGAGATGCTCGTGTGCTTGTTACCGGCCTAACAGGTAACTTCCCGGCATCCCCGCCAGGCGATGTGGCTTCCCTCAAGCCTTTCCCTGCCCCGCTTTCAGCACCGGCCGGGCCTAGAGGGGAGCCCAGGGCTCTGCCGGCAGGGCTCGCCCCGCTACCCCTCGCAGGACCCCGCAGCGCTTCCAGGCGCCGAGCCGCGGGATGAGCAGGGAAGGACGATGGCTGCGGATGCGGTCGGCAGGCTACGAGCTGCCGGAGTCAGCCGGTTCCCCCGCCGCAGCGCTCGCTCTTCTCCCTCAGGCAGGGGCACATGAAGGGGGCGACCACCGCGGCGCTGGTACCAGTTGGGGGCCGCCGGGCCCGAACGCCACTCTCGCTCTCCCCTCGGCGGCGCGGGACCAGCGGCCGGGGCCGGCGGCGGCGCCCGCCTCTGCCTCCTCCCCCTCGGTGCCCTGCCTCCTCCCTCCGCCGGGCAGCCGGCTGCGCGGGGAGGCAGCGCGGCCGAAAGGTGTTGCTGGAAGGGAAGTTTGAAGAAGGTCGCCGGGTGCTTGTGCGCTCCAGCATCATGGCGGAGCAAAGCGAGTCACCGGTCCACGTCCAGCAGCCCCAGCCGGCGCCAACGCCAGCCGCCCCAGCCGTCGGCTGGCCCATCTGCAGGGACGCCTACGAGCTGCAAGAGGTTATCGGTCAGTGGAGCGGGAGATCGCGGGGTGCGGTGGGGGGGTGCTGTGGGGTGGAGGCAAGGGATGCTGCGGCTGCCGCTTAGCCGGCCCTGGGCCTACCGGCGCTCATCTTCCCTTAGGCTGGGCTCGCTCACTGCGGCGGACGCGCCCGGCACTGCAGTAGCGCCGCCGCCGACTGCTGCAAACTTTATCCGCCCGGTAGCGGGCGGGCGGCGCGGCCCCGGGGGGCGGTGGCTCCTTCTAGAACCCCCCGCGCCCCGCCCGGTGCTGTCGCCTCGTCGTGTGGTGCATCGTCACCCGCCCCACCGGTGGTGCCTGAGTCCTGGCCGGCTGGTTTGCGATGGGACCCCGGCAACTCCGCAGATGCGCTGTGTGTGCTTTGTGTGTGTGCATGTGTCCGTCTGTGGATGCACACGTGTGCATGCATCCGCTCAGATTACTCTGCATTTTTCCGGTGGCTTTATGGGGCGTGGGGGTGTGTGGATCTCACTCCATCTCGGCTGCTATCGTGGTGACTTCTTTTCTTTTTTCATGTATATGTATATATATATATATGTATCTTCAATCCCTTTTTTCCTCAATGTTTAATATGATGCCTCTTGGCCTAGCTGCCTGTGCCCAGTGGTGGCACATAGGACAGAGAGGGGTTTCAGTTTCCTTCCACCCGAGCCAACTTGCCTTTGCCCTGGATGAGGTTTTAGCTGTCGGCCATCCCCAAGTCCTTGCAGGCAGGGTGTTTTCTGGTAGTGTGCTTCAGTGCTTTGCTCATGTGTCCAGCTAATGTGGATCAGATGTGTTCAGTGTCTATCCACTTCATTTGGATTGAGTAATTTTGAGATTTATAGTGTACAAAGATGATTGTTGTTAACAGTATGTGTGATGGAAAATTTTTCATATCCTGACCTCAATGTTGCTTGTTGCTAATGAACGTCTTTGGGAAAACTTGCTTTTGTTTTTATGTAACATTTTACGTCTCTAGCAAATGTCAAAGGCCATCTCTTAAGACTGTGATTCCTGTTCCTTACGGATGAGGCTATTTAAAGGAAAAAAAAAATCCTGGAGTCTTGCCTGATGGTGCTGTTGGTTATTCACAGTGTTGCGCATCAGTTGCTAGTTGTTGTCAGGCAGATGACAACCAGAACGACATGTATCCTGTGCTGCATCAAAAGGAGTGTGACCAGCAGGTCGAAGGAGGTGATCCTGCCCCTTTATTCTGCTCTCGTGAGACCTCACTTGGAGTATTGCGTACAGTTCTGGTGTCCTCAACATAAAAAGGACATGGAACTGTTGGAACAAGTCCAGAGGAGGGCCACGAGAATGATCAGGGGACTGGAGCACCTCCCGTATGAAGATCGGCTGAGAAAGTTGGGGCTGTTCAGCCTGGAGAAGAGAAGGCTGCGTGGAGACCTCATAGCAGCCTTCCAGTATCTGAAGGGGGCCTATAGGGATGCTGGGGAGGGACTCTTCATTAGGGACTGTAGTGACAGGACAAGGGGTAATGGGTTAAAACTTAGGGGAAGTTTAGATTGGATATAAGGAGGAAATTTTTTCCTGTTAGGGTGGTGAGGCACTGGAATAGGTTGTCCAGGGAGGTTGTGAATGCTCCATCCCTGGCAGTGTTCAAGGCCAGGTTGGACGAGGCCTTGGGTGATATGGTTTAGTATGAGGTGTCCCTGCCCATGGCAGGGGTGTTGGAACTTGATGATCTTAAGGTCCTTTCCAACCCTAACTATTCTATGATTCTATGATTCTGTGTTATTGATCTGGATTGAAAGTTGTGTGTACTCAGCTGTGTCATTAAGCTTTTTATTTTCCACAGGCAGAAACAAAATAGTTGAGAAAAGTACTTCTTCCTTAAAATGGGATGGCTTTCTTTGGACCCAGGTGGTATTTCTGTTTGCACTTGTTAGGCTCTGAAAAGGGACTAAGGAGGGATCAGGGTTCAGGTGTGCACGTCCTTGGAGGCGGCTAACTTGGACCAAGATTGGTGCTCAGCGTCGAACGAGTGCTGCCAGCAGAGGCACTGCATGTGCATGGGTTTTTAGGCCAGAGAACTTTGTTTTACTCTGTTTGGAGAATGGATCTAAATTATCCAAGCAGAAGTGATTCTGCTAGCATAAGATACATCTTTGCGGAGGAGTAAATCCTTCTTCTAAGGTAAAAAAGGTCTCAAAGATGTTGGATTAATCCTTGTCTAGGGTGTGACATGAGTCATAGGAGTTACTTAAATAGTAGTTATTTTCCGTTGCAGTACCTGTAGAATGCCTGAGTGAGAGTGTAGTTTAGAAAATTGTTCCCACTTTCTTTCCACTTAAAAGTTTGCATCTTTTGATAAGTAAAATGTATTTCCAAATTTTTGTGTGTCTGCATACAGCCATTGTACAGGTGGATGTGAAATTGGCGTAGCAGATACCTATCTGTAGTGAAACTTTATTGCTAATTACCTACTGGTGCTGTTAAATGTTGATATTATTTCTTTAACTAAAGTGAATGCCTAGTGAGGTCAGGTTATTTTGAACCAGATCCTTGTACGTAGGTAATTTGGCTGTCTTTAGTCAAACTTTCACTAAGCTTAGGTTGTTTACATGACTTTCAGACTCACTATTTGTTTTGTACCACTCGACTTACAAGTCTTAGTCAATTACATCTTTTTTCATTAACACCTTGTATTTCTTAATTTACAGGAGACCCAGGATGAGATTAAATTTAATCTCAGTACTATTAAAAATAGTAAAATCTAAAAAACATAGCCAACCCCACTTCCTCCCTTGTAAAATCTATGCATTTCACCCAGTGTGGATATAATTTTGGGTATGTTGGGTGAATTTTGTGGTTTTTAATGAAACTAGCGAGGGACTTTTACAGTGTCTTTTTTATACTTAGGGAGGGGAGAATAATACAGCCTGAACTTGGTTCACCAGCAATTTATATTGCTCTGCATTGGCCACCTCAGGGTTAATTGCACTGTGAACATGAATAGTTACCACTTGCTGAAACAGCCATTCACCTCAGGAAAGCACTACATGCCTCTCCCTGGGTAGTGTCTTCAGGGATGAGTTTAGTTACAACAGCCCTTTGCCAATTAAATGAGAAAAATAACATATTAAAGCACCTTTATGGGCTTGCAGGAGAAAAGGTATGCAGGGTTAGGTACACCAGGATAGTTTAGCACACTTCCCAACAGCATAGGCTTTATATTGTATGGTAACTAGAACACACAAACAGGATTACTTCAGTGGCCCATTTTAGGGGTAATTTAAAAGTTTTGGTGTTGATCAGAAAGTCAAAGTTGTTATCTTTGGGCTGTTTCCATCCTGTGGATTTAGCAGGTTGGAGAAGTTCTGCTTTTTTTCTCTGAGAACTGTGAACTTTTCTTACTGTTCATCTGTATCGGCCAAATGCTGTTTTGAAAACCAAGGACACATGATGCACGTTTCAAATGATACAGTTTTTTTGCCTTTTCTGTCTGTTGCTTCCTCTGTGACATTTGAGACATTCAAGTGTCTGTCAGCTGCCTGTCAGAGTGTTTTGTCTGAGATGTTATTCCAACTGTTTTATTTTTGAGGTGGCTAGCCATGTCTTTCTTTATGAACTCTTGGTGTGTGGTTTCATGATCCATTTAATCTGCTCTAACAGGCAGCTGTTGAAAGGATCACGTAATCTGTCAGAGAACTAGTTCTTGTGCTGGGTCAGTTTCCTGTCTGATCAGGTTCCCTATTTGACTTGCTGCATGATTGAGAGATGTGATGTGAGGAAGAGGCTCTTCCTGTTAATTCCTATATACAAATATTTTCTGGAGCAGAAAGAAACCATTCTGATTGCTATCTGTAAATGTATAGGGCAAAGAGTTAAGAAAATAAGAAATTCTTACATTAGTTCAGATTGATAGAGGCTGTCCATACACCAACCCATTTGGGAGTTAGAAGGGGTTTCGTAGCTGTTAGAACAGGAGGATCCAAAGGAACCCTCTGCTAGGAATTGCTGTAATTGTGCTTAAGGGAGAAACAGGTTTTAGTGAAGACCTGGGAGATCTCTATGATTTTAATGCATTAAATTAAAATGTGCAGTGAATTTTAATGTATGTGCTCTTTTTTATTTTTTTTTTTTAATAAGCTGGATATAACTTAGCTAAAAAAAAACCCTAATAAAAGCAATATTGTGAGGTATTTTCTCATTCAGGCTGGGTTTGTAACCAAGTATTCTGAATAACATAACTGATATAGAATTTTCTGAATTTATGTCACTTACATATGTGAGGTTTTCTTCTCCTCAGAAACAATATAAATCTTCAAAGAACAAATGCTTAATTAGTAATCAATGTAAAAACCTGAAAACTGGATAGTATTAAAATTATATTTGTACCTTTCAAATTGTAATGAGCCCTAAATCATATGGATGAGATAAAGCAGCATTATTTTGTTTGTATTTGTTTTAAAAAAGGTTTCTTAAATGGATATGAAAAAGTAGCTTTGCCTTGTTTCTGGAGAGCTGCGTTGGAGTTGGTGTTCTTCTGCTGGATGTAACTTACTGTTTGTCAGCCTGCGTTGATAATTGTGGAAGGAAGGTTCTGTTCTGGAGAAGCAGTGGGTTATCTCGTGATTAGGCTGGGTGCTAGCTTTCATTATACAATTTTCTCTCCTGCTGCAACTGACGTGAAAAATTAATTTGGCTAGAAAACAGCCAGAATTGGTTGGAAAATAGATGGTTACTTCTACATGATGGATTATCTATATTGGCTGAAACTCGTTAAAAAAGCTACCTTAGTTGAACTGAGGTTTTTGTCTAGTTTTGCCTTTCTAAATTTGAGCTAAAAAAATGCCATGTGGTTTGTTGCCTCATAAGGCGCAGTGTTGTTCAGTCAGATGTGTTGGGATTTTGAACAGAACAAGTTACCATTTGAGACAGTTTTGCTGTTTCTTGTAGTTCTTATTGTAAGCAGAATGTGAGACACGGTTTAATGGCTCTGAGCTCTCTGTTGCTGTTTCTGTGGAACGTTACTGTTTTTTAACGCTTCCCTGCAGCATGTGTATTGCTAATGGTTCCTTGTCTGACAGAGTAGACTCTCCTGTATTTGTTGTTATCAGAGATCTTTGACTGTAGAGAGATCTCTGATTATGATGCTCTGAACTGGTGTTCAAGTTGGTGCATACTGTTTTGAAAAGCCTCCCTACAGTTAGAGGTAGCATTACAGTTCTGTGTTCTGTTAATCAGACACTCACTTCTCATTCATGCTTTCGAAAATTTCTTACCCCTCTACTTAATCAGATTTTTGTGGGTTTTTTTTTTTTTCCTTTTTAAGTGTAAAAAATGGTTGAAGGGCTTTCTTTTACAGAAGTTTTTATGTATATGTTGCAAGTTAGATCGGACCGTGCTCAGTGAAATACCACACTGTAGCAACTAAAGCTATGATAAACTTTGACATTTGTTCTTGCAGATTTCTTTCCCAAATCCCTGTAACTCTTGCATAAGAAGCTGCATAATTTGATAAGTAATACTTAGTGCTGCCTAAGATCTTTATTCTAGAACTTTGTGTAAAACAGAAAGATGAGCCTGCCTTAGTCCTGCTCCAAAGCAAATTCTGTTCCTTACCAATAAATCTTAAAAGTAACAGCAGCCTAAGCATTTTGTACATGTGGATATTAAATACAGGTTTCATAACATTAATTGGAACTTGTTACAACTGTAGCTCGACAGGAAGAGTTTATTATTTTGTAAATTAAAATCTCATATTTTGGGAAATAATTGGTCAAGATTTTCTGTCAGCTAATGACCATTTGAAGAAACTGGAAATGTTAAGTCCTCATCTATTATTTTAATAAGGAGTGTCTTTTAATTCAGTTGACAGAGTTAGGCTTTGTAAGCCATTCAGCGATAAAACTTGGTTGTATAATAAAAAAATTACAATTCATGCAATTGGAGACTTGTAAAATAAAATTAATGATCTTCCTGGCAAGAACCTGCATAAATAAAAATAGAAATAAAGTTTAATTTGATTTGTGTTTCCCGCAGTTGCAAGTAACCAGCAAATAAAGCATGTTTTAAAGTTAATTTGGTAACTGGAAGGGTAAAGAAGTATGTAACCAGGCAGCTGGTTGATGCTATGTAATGATAATTTACAGAAAGTATGCTATGCTTTCCTGTTCTGGAACCTGCCTACCTCCTTTATGCTTGGCCCACCTGTCTCTACTCTTTCTCTCTCCCCCCATCCAAGTTTTTTCCACAGATAAGGTCAAAAGCCTTTGATACTTGGAAAGCCATAGGATTTCCTTCAGTGCTAGAAGAGGAGCAGTTCTGCTGGTGACCATGTGGAAATTTGAAGGGATTGCATGATCTTGATTCTTACTAAGACTTAAAACAGCAAGGCTTTGCATCTTCAAACTGGAGCCACTTCTTGAGAGCAGGAGCCAAGTTCAGACCTGGGAGAGCAGTTTTAGGTTGGGTGATGTGTTGTTCCGAAAGAACATTAGAACTGTTTTACTTTTTCAGTTTTCTTCAGTGAAGAATCACTTTCCCTTAAGTCAGAGACCAGTTGTTTTTTTTCTATAATCCATTGGTAAAATGGAGACAAACCCACATCTGTTTTGGTTGGCTTGAGGGGAAAAAACAGTGAGCTCTCCTTGCAAAGGAGATGTAGGTGGCTCATATAGTGGCTACATGTGTAGGCCATATTTTGTTTTTGTGTAACGCTTTTGGTTCTCTCTCTTGTCCCACTTCCCCCCTTCCAAAATAATTCAGAACCATAAGGCAGTGGTAGTAGAAGCTGGTTTTATTTCCAGGAATAATAGCAATTCCTGGCACTTGAAGAATGGACCTTAAATATCAAGTCAAGTTAGTTACTGTTGTTAACTTCTTGTTTGCGGAAGTCACTGGGATAGTACTGAGCAGCAGAGGAGCGATCTACTTGTGGAATGTGGAATATAAGTCCGTCACAAGGAAATTTACTGGTGCCCCAAATGAAGAGCGAGGTTTTCCGCTCCTCTCCCCGCACCCCAGGAAATTACACTTGACAGAAGTTGATAGTGCTTACCTTGTGTAAATAAATAATTAGCTTTTTTGAGTGAGTGGATTTTTACTTATTTCTTCCTTTTGCAGCACAGCCTTGCTGGTAGGATGAAATACTGACAGTTCTGCTAGATTTCACTGTTTCTTGCAAAGTTTGAAGGTCTTTAGGTGTGCAAAAAGATCACATGTTTGAACCTTATAGGTGTAATAATGTTATCATCCAGGAGTGGCAGAATGAAGCAATGCTGGTATGAAATCCTGAAAAATTTGCTTGAAAACATTTTTTCTTCCCCCTTCTTAACCAGTCTCTATATGTGCAATACTGGGTTCTGTGTAGTTATGGGATCAACTTTGTAACTGAAGCAACCGGTACATGTTGAGTGCTCATCTCTTGCCTCCTTTAATGGGGTTTGGCTGCTGTTTTCCCTTGCCTACTTCAGGGTTGTGTGATGGTGATGCAGCTCTTCCTTCTTTCTGGCACTTGCTTTTCCTGCAAAGTGCCTCTTGCTGAAGACCTTGCTGTGGTGTTTAACACGTGCTTGGGGCACTAGGTGCACTGGACTAAAAAGATGCAGAAAAAAACCCAGCTGCCTTGCACTGGAACAGAAAATGTAGTGTTTGACACAAAAAAGAGAGAATATACATGGAGAAACAAGCAATCATGTGGTACCTGATAGTGCAGAAGGAACCTGAATTTTCCTGAAACTGCTGTCAAGTCAGAGTTACTTTATGTGAGTTGGCTGCCTTTCAGGAGAGATAGATAGTTGGGGGATGTCAGTAAAGGGGGAAGAAGCTTAATCTTCGCGGAGAAGTGTGCATGCTTCCTGGCATTGAGACTTCAGCTGACTGGTGACTGTTTTATAGAAGGTTTTCAGGGCAGTGGTGAGATGCTGATAAAGCTGATGAAGGTGGTGGGTTTTTAGAGTCCCTCTGCCCAATTCTCAGGTGTGATTTTTCCAGGGTTGCTGTTTGTGACAGTCCTACTGCTTGTTCCCTCGGTAAGCTCAGTGAAAAATTTCTTCATTTGTTAGCTGAAGTATTAAGTTTGTGTCATTGGTGGAGTTAATATTTCTGGTCCTTTACCCTTTTCCAGTGTCTGACTAGTTATGTGACTTTACCCAGCGGTTTGGTGGAACTCCAGTATGATAAGTTAGCTGTCTCTGTTAATCCTTTGTCTTTACGATTAACAGTTTGTGAATTACTTTATCAGCCTAATTATTCCTGTGGATGTCTAATGGCCTCTGAGGTATTCTGATTAGTAGTGAAATATAGGTGAAACTTGAGGATGTCCTATGAGGCTGATGTAAGGATGGTGCTACATAGCTTTTAAGCTGAGCAACGCTAACACACTTAAAGAGAAATGAACACCAGAAGCAGACTGAAAATTGGAAGCTTTTCGTTGTTCCTAGTCATGCTGTCAGAAGCAGTGTGAACTTAAAGGTCAAGATCAATTTTGAATGTCTGAGGGTTTTCTTAATAGGAACAAATAATTATTACAGATGTAACCAGACTGTGCCAAGTATACCTGCTTCAAGGGAGGTGGCACAAAAATAACAGACCAGAAAAATATTACGTGTTTACTTGTTGGTTTCTGTCCTGTACGAGTAATATGGACAAAAATCATCACAAAAGGATCACAATTCAGTTATAAAGTTGCTTTTCTGTTCTCACTTCTTTGCTTTGAAGACATTTTATTACAGAGACTAGTATTAGGAACTTTGTTAGATTAGAATTACTTGATGAAAACTCAATGATATAATAGCGTTTATATTGCTCCAACTCTTCCATTGTTTTACGAGAAGGAGGACAAGAAATGGGTTAGTTTTTTGCTTGTAGTGCATGGCCACAATAGACTAAGATTCTAGCAGGCATGTTCTGTTGGGGTGAACTTGCTGAAAATGTTTTGTAGCTCAACACCACAGTATTAATTAGAGATCTTCATGACAGTGCAGTAGAAATACTGCCTTTGTTTTCATAGATTGCTATTCTTCATTCTCAGAAGAGAATGATGCACTATGTGGTGACATCCGGAAGACTTGGAAAATATTGCATTCATAATATTAGAATTGTTCCAAGTGTTTACTTTCAAACTAAACGAGAAACAATAAAATATGCCACCTAAATCAACACCAGCATTTGTTTATAGTGCTACTTCAGAAAAGAACAGTAATTCTCTTTTAACAGCTTTTTTTGGGGCAGGAAATCTGGTTCAGCGTAGCAAATCTTCAATATATCCTGCTTGCATAAGGTAGAGTTAAGCACAGCTTAACTCCCAGGCACAGCTACAGGTCGGGTGGAGAAGTGGTTCAGAGCAGCCCGGCAGAGAAGGCCTTGGGGGTGCTGGTCAATGAGAAAATGAACATGAGCCAGCTTAAGTGTACGTTCGCAGCCCAGGGAGCCAACCGTATTCTGGGCTGCATCAAAAGGATTGTGACCAGCAGGTCGAAGGAGGTGATCCTGCCCCTCTACTCTGCTCTCGTGAGACCTCACCTGGAGTATTGTGTGCAGTTCTGGTGTCCTCAACATAAAAAGGACATGGAACTGTTGGAACAAGTCCAGAGGAGGGCCACGAGGATGATCAGGGGACTGGAGCACCTCCCGTATGAAGATAGGCTGAGAAAGTTGGGGCTGTTCAGCCTGGAGAAGAGAAGGCTGCGTGGAGACCTCATAGCAGCCTTCCAGTATCTGAAGGGGGCCTATAGGGGTGCTGGAGAGGGACTTTTCATCAGGGACTGTAAGTGATAGGACAAGGGGTAACGGGTTAAAACTTAAACAGGAAGTTTAGATTGGATGTAAGGAAGAAATTCTTTCCTGTTAAGGTGGTGAGGCACTGGAATGGGCTGCCCAGGGAAGCTGTGAATGCTCCATCCCTGGCAGTGTTCAAGGCCAGGTTGGACGAAGCCTTGGGTGACATGGTTGGTGTGAGGTGTCCCTGCCTATGGAAGGGGTGTTGGAACGAGAAGATCTTAAGGTCCTTTCCAACCCTAACCATTCTATGATTAAGCAGCATTGTGTGCAGCTCAGATAATACCCTGCTAAGGTAACTTTTGGTCTGCAGAGAATACCATATATCAAGTTATTGTGTAGCTATGCAGAGCCATTTCCAGTGTGAGTTTTGCCTTAGAGATATCAAGATTTTTAAGCGTATTGAATAATGATTTCTGTATTGATGATGAAACAACAGGGGGAATGAAATCACAATCCTTACTTCTTTTCTGAATATATTTTAACTAAAAGTTAGATCATTGAGCTTGTCTTACAGGGAAAAATATCTGGCCAGGTAATGTAATCAAGTATTTAAAGATATTAGAGCTTATGATAGAAAAGGGGTTTTGCTTTTATTCTATATTTTATTAGGAAGAACTCATTCTGTACTAGAAGAGTGCTGGAGAAAGAAGATGTTTCCTTACATCTGTGAACATTGAAGGAGAAGCTTTATTTTTGGGGCAGTGTCATACACCTGTATTGTTATGATAAGATGCCGTTGCTGTTTAGAATATAATTCATATTAAGTGCTGGGTTAACTTTTTTCTTCCTTAATACTAAAAGGGTAATTTATTCTTATTTCTTCGCACCATCCCTGATAAATCTTTGTTGTGTAGACAGCTGTATTTCAAAATAGCTGTTTCTTCAAGGTATGTTGTTCAGAGTATGTTACTCTAGGGCTTTTCTTTGTGTTGTTCTGAAAACTCCCAACTGAATGAAGCTTGGACGGGCAGGTAACAAGGAGATGGGAAACAACAGACACCTCAGCTGTTCTAGTTTGTGTCTCAGCTTGGACAAACAGCCTGTGCAGGGAATCTGTCATAATAGAGATTTTCCTCAGCTTTGTATGTCAGGTGTGAGCCTGCAAAACTTCAGCAAGTCTGTGGCCGCAGGGGTGATTAAAGGACTGGAATGTACTTCATTTGAGGCTGAGAGCTGGGACTGTGCAGTCTGGAGAAAAGAAGACTCAGGGAGATCATACCAATATGTGTAACTATGTGACTGAGGGGAATGAAGAAGAGGGAGTCAGACTTCTCTTATTGGTGCCCAGGGACAGGACAAGAGGCAGCAGACACAAATTAAATCTGATGAATCTCAGTCTTAAGACAAGAAGACTTTAACTCTGAGGGTGCTCAAACACTCCAGCAGGTTGCCTGGAGAGGTTCTGGGGTCTCTATCTGTGGAGATAGTCAAAACCTGGCTGGGCAACCTGCTTTAGCTGACCCTGTTTGTAACTGGGCGACTGGAGTAAATGAGCTCTAGTGAACACTTTCAGTCTAAGTGTTTCTGTGATTCCATGGCTTGAAACAGTTTTTGGTGGTATCTTTGTGTGAAACAGCAGAAAAATACTTGATTGAAGCTTTGCTCTGTCAAAGGGCATCTTAAATTTAGGAAACAAGTCTGACAAAAGTGTCCCTGCTAACAGAAAGGCAGATATGGAGAATATGTGCAGATAACAGATTGGTTCAGCACTGGATTTCATTAGTATCTTAGTTGTGTTTAGGTCTACAAGTTTCTGGGGAAATGGAAGCAGATAAGGGGAGTGAATCAGTTAATGCTGAGGCCTCTACGCTGCAGTCTGAACTGGTCTGAACCATTACATTTTTCAGAGATTATGGCACATTTCTGCTGGGGCAGAACTTCCAGTTCAGGTTCCTCCAAAGGAGGTTTGTTTTGCACACACAAGAGCCGCTCTGCAAAGCAAACAGAAGCTTTGTGAGGAAGATCAAGGAGAGGGTATTCACTTCAGAACTTCCCTGTTTGCTCTAAAACAAAATGCAACGGAATAGAACTAAGTGCCTGTTAGTGTTCTTTTTTGATTTCCCTCTAATTTCAAATACTTTGTCGGTTATTCCTCTTGTTTTTTCTTCTCTCTGGAAATTTTTTAATTTCTCTTGTGTTTCATAAAAGTACAAAGTACACTTTGCCCTTAAGAACTGATTCCTGGTATGTGTATTTCTAAATTACGTTATTGATCCTTTTAAAGTATTACCATTAAAATTTTCATGTGAAACTCTTGTGTGGACTATTCATGCTAGGATAAAACTCTAGACCTTTGAAACAACGAATTTGGATGCAAAACTTTGAAGGGAAGAATGATGTCAGATTTCCCTTTGTCTTCTGGATAAGCTTCTTTGGTTTGAGAGTTGCTACCTGATGTTCTTTTGTTGTGCAGCTGACTGAATGATAAGGAAGTTTATTTTAGCAGCTTTTCAAATGAATGTAGGAAACAAATAAAAGCTACTTTTTGTGGTGCATGTGTCTGAGTGAAGTGTTCATGCTTCTCCAGATCAGTGAAGGAAAAAAGAAACGCCTCTGCTGGAATGCTTTCTGGAGGACTAATCAAGTAGAGGAGGATCTCCTGAAATTCTTGTAGAAACCCTATCTTCTACAGAAGCCCTGGGGATATTTTATTTTTTTATTTTTTATTTTTTTAACTTTTTTTTTGCAAATAGATTGTTTGAAGGCCATGATTTTATTTTGTTTTTTTTTTTTTTCAAGAAAGAAAGAAAGATGTTTAAGAAGCACATTGGCATAATGTGGGAAAAGACATTTTTTCATTAATCTTGTAAGAACAAATTCTCCCCAAATGTGAGTAAAATTCACCTAATTTGCTAAGACCCTGTAAAGCCAGAAATTGTTAAGACCTCTTAACATGTACTTCAAAGTTTTTTTTTTCTTTTTTTTATTTTATTTATTTTTCTGCTATGTAGCACTGTATGAATGCTGAGAACAAGATTGAATTAAAAAGGTGAGACCTGTTAGGTCCTTGATGTAGTTTTTGACCTAACCACAGCATATCAAGACAGCAAGAAACTGTCTCAGTTTTATACAGATGTTCTTTCATACGGCTTTTGGTTCTGTGAATTGGATTGCAAGGTTTTGGTACAACTGTAACTCAAGAAAGCAAAAGCCCGAATAAAGAAGTTTACTTTATTACCTGAAAATCTGACCTACATTGTGAGGATGAACAGGTAATGGTTGGGGAAATGCAGAATGAATAGGGATCTGTTGCATTCATTCACATCAAGTACAGTACATCCACATTTCTCCTTATCGTATGAGGGCCCCGGTGTGATTGTACAAGAGGAGCTGACTCCTGCCTGCAGCGTGCCAGCTGGGTGGCTGTGCAGCACAGCTCTGCTGCCAACTGTGCTGTAAGAGCAGCAGCGGCGTAGGTGAAAAAGTCTGCTGCAGGTTGTTTGGCTGCTATATGTTCTGTTTCTCCTTCCCTAACAAACTTGCAGTGTGAGTGAAGTTGGGTTCTTTGTCATTTTGCAGGAAGCCAGTGCAGATCTGATTATAAAACTAATGCTAACTGTAGACGGGCTTGGGTACCTCAGAGATTTTATTTTCCCTCCTCTGTCTTTTGAGTAGTGTAGCAGTTAGTAATACCTTGTACTTATGTGTCATTACTACATATGGCTCAGTTCATTGTTTTGGTCTTCTCAGGAGTTCTCTCAGAGAACCTTTATAGATGATCTGCACTCTTGTCCGCACATTCGTTTACATAATCTAACGTAATGACAACGTAACAGATATCTTCCCTTTTTTCTTCTAGATGCTGGGCTCAAAGGGATTTATTTAGTTAGTTCTTTTTCATCATGCCCAAAGAAAATTATTCCTTTAAATCTCTTTAAATAATGGACTCTTATGTGTAATGGTACTTGCTCATTGTGCAATGGCACACATATCTTCTAGACTATAGGTTTGGTGAGTCCACAAGTTATCTTTATATACTGATACGAAAGTAGAGGCATTTTAGGTGTTCATTAGGTGAGCAAAGATAGACAACCTCTTTGATATCTGACCTGATGTGTGCCATTTATTGGTGGCATTGAATTCCCAGTTCCAATTCCACAACCTTTGTAAGTTATAGTAAAATTAATGTTGAAACAGTATTTTACCCTTATGCATAATGCCTTGCTTCATTTTTTAACAATGGCAGCTCATAATGGAAGGTAACATGGTTGAGAGGAGAGATTGTTTCAGGTATAAAACTTGACTTTTCACTGCTAAGCTTAGTTCCATACTCTTCAGTTCATTAATCTCTTAAACTGCAGTACTTTATATTACTTCACAATCACAGCCTTGGAGAAATGATAATGAAGGGGTAAGTGAACTAGGTATATAAAGTGATAAGCTATGCCAAGCAGACGTGAAAACTGTGGGACTTGTGAGGAAGACAGTCCTGCAAACTGGAGCAGAGATACTTGGTTTGGTGTCACCTTTGATCTGAAATATGTGATATGCTCAGTCACAGAGAATGCTACTTGCTTTGTAAAATAGTGCCAGTTATGCTAAGCACTTTACAAGGGATTGGGAGCAGAGGGTACCAATCTCACCAGTCTTATCCTGGTACCTCCACAAGGCAAATTCCAGTTCTGATGACTGCAAATTCTGAAATAGTGTTGATTGTGGATTATTTTTTTTGTTATATAAACATTTTTTTACTTTATAAATAACACTTCTAATGAAGACATTTGAGATGTGGAGCAGAGCAAAAGGAATTTAATCTTGGGTAGTGTTTATAATACAGGGTTTGCCAAGACAGTCTAATTTGAGTTGCTATAGTTCCCTTTCAACTTCTTTATTTAGACAACTCATCTATTTTGAATGACAAGTCAGGGAGAAGATAACACCTGTTGAAAGTGGACTGCTTTTGTTTAGGTTTTCCTTAACTGCTGTAGTGCTGACATTTTCTTGGTGTGGATTATTAATAAATGTGAAGATGCTTTCACACCAGATGTTGAAATGTACCAGGCTCTCTGTGAGCTTCTCGGCTAGTGTGTAAGAAGAGTCAATGCCATGGAGTATTTAGTTAAAAGATAATTTTGGTGGTGACACATACAGACAGGCATTAAACTGCTTGGGTGTTTGGTATCACTTCAATTTCCTTTGCAACACATCGCCTTTCTTTCAATGTCAAGTACCAAGGTGTGTTTTGGAGTATATGCAGCTTCCTATCCAAAGACAGTCAAAAAGTGAAACACTGTGTTTGCTGCCTGTTTCTGATGCACTCCTAGAAGTTGATCCTCAATTTCATTAGCACCTTATCTTGTCCTAAAGACTTGAATTACTTTGTAGGTGCCTTCTTAAGAAAAGGGCAGGAATGTGGTTTTGTTACTTGCCTTATCTTTTGTGATTGATAGGGCTAAAAGCTTTTGAGTGTTGAAATGCTGGGCTGTCAGATAGGTTGCTAACTGTGTCTCCTGCTATGTTATCACTTTAAAGACTAATTATGATAGCACAGGGGGATAAAACCAGCTTCTGCACTAAATATAGTATATTGGATTGGAAAACTGGCAAGGGAGCTGCGATACTGACTGTCTTACTACTCTAGGTTCAAAGGCATAATAATTTTGATACGGACATTTAGGCTACATCTCTAAGACTTCAGTGGGATCACTGAAGTATTTGTAGACTTTTATCATCTTTGGAGATTTTTTTTCTGGACTATTTATACAGTGTGCTTTTGAAAAGTAGTGTGGGATAAGATAGACCTCGGAGGCTGTGTAAGCAATTCTCCCACAAAGAGGTATATGGAACAGTTGAATAACCCAGTGATTCTGTAGCCATAATGGTGATGTTTTTGAATGTCCAACTGCAGAAAAATATTATTTTTATAGCTCCATGAAGAATTAGTGAGATTAATTGTTGAATGATGAAAATGCAGAAGTAGCAGTTCTATGCCTGGGCAGATTTCGTAGGACACTTAGTGTATTTTAGGTTTATTATGTCCTAAGCCTAATGGCTAGGATACGCAATCTAATATCCAAGTTAGTTACAATGGGAGAGATTTGATCCAGCATGAATTAAGAAGACAAAGTGAGCAGAAATCATTAGTGCATTATATTTGATTATTGTAAAATTCTTAAAAACACAAGCATTCATGTCATGTGAAGATAGAGAAATCATGAGTTCATTTTCTGTGAAGAAGTTAAGTTTCAGAAGGGTTTAGAGTTTAGTATAAAGAAGGACATGTGCATATACAATGTGCAAGTCCAGCCATCTCACCTCAAGGTCTGTCTTTTTGAGACTTGACTAGTGGAGGGTAGATCAAATTAAAATGTTAATGTCAGTTGTTGATCACACTTGTTCCAGGATCCTTCTTTTTTGCTAGCTGAAAACAGGTTCTTCCTCTTTTTTTAAAAGAAAAAGAAAAAGAGAAAGAAAAATTACCTTTATGTCAGATACAGAACATCATGAAGGAACTTATTCAGATAAACTTAAATCCTAGTTTGTGTCTGAGGTTTTTATATGAAAACGATTTCTAGGTTAAAACTTCAGAAGTGAAGTGCAGCCATATGTCATAGCTCTTGAAAAGATTTCTATTGAATGAACCCAAATAATGAAGAGCAATTCTAATGGCTTTGCTGTGCTAGGGCAGCATGGTAGAGGGAGCACATGGTTCATGGAATGAAGGAACAGGTTGGCTGAAGGGCATGATTACACTAGAGAGAAGGATGCAGCAAAATTGTTAGTGCAAGATGAAACTTTGACTTGTTGCCTGTTGTGAAATGGGAGTAGTAAGCATGTTGATAGGGACTGAAATTGCATTATTTCACTATTAACTTTTGAAATTGGCAAAGAGAGCTTCTCTGTAGCAGGGAACCCTCTGCTGTGAGGGTTTTGGAAGACTAGTGAGACGCAGCATACCTGAAGAAGTCATGCCTTCTGTCAAGGAATGGTTGACTGTAATCTCTTTATAATAATTTTCTGTGACCCTATTTTTTTATGCTGAATAGTTGTCTGTGACACTTTTGCTTCACTGTACGGTAGTGCATTAATTGTGTAGTCTGTTATTTCTTGACTGAAATGCTTATCTGGGTTGTTCTGTTTATAACAATTACTCCCCTGGCACACTTCACGCTTCTCTTTGTTTAGTAGGCTAAAGAAGAGCATCTCTTTACTGACACAAAAGGACTTTTCTGATCAGATGGAAGAGCTGCAGATTTTCCTCATCTTTATTCCCTGTTGTTCATCTTGAAAGCCAGAGCAGGAGAGCGGAATTACCTTTCAAGAGGAAGGATGCATATATCCGCCATTGCCTGGTTCCTACTTCAGTACTTGAAACTGCTTTTCCAGACAGGTTTTATATGTATGTCCCACTGAGAATGCAGGCTGTGCAGATTGCATTTATTATCAAAACACTGTATTGTGTAGGTTATTCAAGAGGAAGGAGAAAGAAGAAACCAAGTAGCTTGGCTTTCTTCTAAACATAGAAAGCTTTTTGCTTTGTCAGAGCACCATATTCTTGTGGTGAAGAATATCCCATTGCAAGTTGTCTCTGAGGAGAAAACAGGGAAATGCACTTGAAAGGCTTTTTTATATCCATAAACTTCAAACTCTAGTTTATGGTCTAAAATCTTGCATCTTGTCCTCTTTCAGTATGGAAAAGAGGAACAGATCTTCAACTTGTGGATAAAGATAGCTCAGAATTAAGTTTTCAGTCAAGAGTTTTTAAACCGTAGTAAGCACATAGTCTTTGGTTTGGGGTCTCAGAATTTAGGCAAGTGATACAGTGGGATGGGGTCAGGTGTGTCACAGGCCTTTTTTGTTTTGTAATCTGATTTTTCCAAAATGTTTCGAAGTGTTGCTTGCTGTCATTTAACTTGAGGAAGCAGGCATGATTCCATCCTGTCATGGGCTGAATAATTTTTCTGTGTGCTTTTCCTGTTTGTCCTTTATGTGGCCTTTGTATCTGAGTCTGTTTTGAAAGTGAAGATCTGGTTGTTTCCTACAAGTAGTTAAAACTACTGGCATAGATGAAAAAGATACATGAAGAAAAATCTTGGTTTTTGTTCCCGTATCCTTAAGAGCTAAAAATTTGGTTACTTCCCTCGCCCTAACTTACAGTTGTGTAGTCAAAGTAACAAGAGGTTTTGTGTCTCAATGTCTACTGTATGAGAAGTTCATTAAAGTGATGTAGATGGGTCTGTCTTGAGTCGAATAGTGCTGACTTAGTGATTCCTTCCTTGGGATGTCCTGTTTAATTTTTGAAGTATCTCTTAATTCTTTTATTACTTACATTATTGGAATTTTTAAAGGCTTTGTTCTGTCAGCAGGCAGAACAGGATGTGTCAATATTTGTCTGTGACCGCATCCTGCAGAAACAGGACTAGTTAGTCCTGTTGAGACTTTTTTAAAGATGAGCTCAGAATTTTGTAATGAAATTGATACACTTCGTTAAAAAGCTTTGCGATTTGGGTGAAAATGTTAAGTGAACTAATACATGAAAGTAGCTAAGCAAATGGCAATTAAAACATGGACAACAACTTCTAGTCATGAGGTATTGTCGGTGCTGTTTTCAGATGTGCAGAGTGAAAAGCTCTCAATTGTTTGTAAGTCATCTGGTAACTGAATCCACATTTGTAGTGCTTGACAACAAAAGACTTTTTGTTCACCATTTGTATTCATCTAGGACATGCCCATTACTGAGCATAAATAGAACATAGTGCACGAGCAGGCCAATATAACATGTTGCTCAATTCATGACTTACAAGAAGTCCATAATTTGTATTAAAATAATTAGAACTGCATACAGGTGAGAAGCTCCTCCTTGGGGGAATTTAGATTTCTGCGTGAATTAACACGAAGCAGTTACTTTGAGGAAGCACACACTGCAGTATTTGAAGTGGCAGCAAGTGTGTAACCCAGGTAAATCTCTCTGAATATTGCTTACAATAATTTCATTAATTTAGTGAGGCAATACTGACTGAGGCAAAGCCAGTGGGTGCTTGATAAAAAAAGCAACCTGAGCTGTTACTCCTGCTGTTTGCAAATAAAGCATACTAAAGAATATTATTCTAATGCTTTTCCCCAATTTTATTAAATTCCACTAAGTTTCGTTACCAGTGTAGTTGTCTGACCATATGTGATTTGCATGTCAAGTAAGCATGACTGACTTTCTCTGCTGGGGCCACTCAGCACGGTGCATCTTCGTCTTGTTGATGTGATACTTGTGCCTCCTGCACTCTTTACAAGAATCAGCATGCTTTTTGTAGGATGTTACCCTAATCATGATGAACAAGCAGGAACACAGGTGAAACTGTAGAAGAATTGGCATATACAATTTTATTGATATTTTTCTGTTCATTACATAGACGGAACAAAAACCTGGTTAAAACCTGGTTAATCCTTGGTTAAAACAGGGACTGACTTGAAGACATAATGTTTTATGTAGTCTTAGATGTGCAAGTCATGTTCTTGATTAAGACAGATGTGTCCAAAACTAAAAGTGTAATGGTTTCCAAACTATGAAATGCATTGAGTGGTGATTTAATAAATAAGCACATCATTTTAAGTTGTCAACTTGGGAACGCTTTTTTTGGAGTATGGAACAGAAACTTTCTGGTTTTTCTTATCCATTTGAGAAGTGTGCATGTTGCTTTACCAAGTGGAAAGGTGTGCATGTGGGGAAAGCACTGAAAAAGGATGAAGAACAGATTTTAAGTTCTTTGTCAGTGTAGGGTTCTTACATTGGTCACTCATTTAAACTTATGTTGTATTAAGAACATGTTCCTTTTCTGCCCTTTTTCAGGTAGTGGTGCTACAGCAGTTGTCCAGGCAGCACTATGCAAACCCAGGCAAGAACGTGTAGCAATAAAGAGGATCAACCTAGAAAAATGCCAGACCAGTATGGATGAATTACTTGTAAGTAAAGCAGAGGGGAACATATTGCATGGAGACTATCTTCTGTTTTGATTTTGTTGTTTTGTTTTGTTTTTTTTTTCTTGGTTCAAGAGTGAGGGTAGAATTTTATTCAGTCTAATAGTGGGAAAAGGGTTTGAAAATAATCAAAAAGAATTATGCCCTTCCCCTAAAAATATATTCTGCTAACATACATTTTCTAATGCCACAAACCCAAGAAGTTTGACATTGGATTTTAGGTTAACTAACTGTTAAGAACCATGGGAAGAACCTTGCACGTTGCCTTCTGGTGACTCGCTTTCAAGAGTTCATTCTCTGGTTGTGTGTCTTTTAATACCAAGGAAAGATACATTTTGCTTTGATTAAACACTAATTAAAAATATAAGGGTAAAATTTGGTAGGCCTCCTTAAAATGTCTAAAGCACCAAAACATGTCAAAAACTAGTTGTTGGATCATTTTGTAATGATAACTGTTGAGGGGAGAAGTAGGAATGGCTACATTGCCATCTACACAAGGAAACTCTTGTTAAAGCTAATAATATGCATTATTCCGATAGGCAGTAACAAGCCATTTGAGGAATGCTGTTTGTTTGGGTCACTGATCAGAGAAGGAAGAGACCTATAAGAGGCTCTTTGTAAAAGGGACTGCAAGAGTTTTTTGTCTGCACTGGTTACGGCAATCCAAAGTCACAAAGAACTGTTAAAGAGCAAAACCTGTTGCTTTCTAATACTTCTACTCAGGTGCTTATAAAATTAATGCTTATTTATATATAGGCAGCATAAAAAGAGTTGAAGGACAAAACCATTCTAAAAGTGAGAACACTTTCTTCTGTTCCACAGGTTTTACTACTGCCTAGAGACTGTGGGCTTTTTCTAATGCAGAAATTCCTGCCTCTGAAGGAAATGATCTCCTCAGCAGGGAATTGCCAGTGCAAAAGATATCTTGAATTTGATACAGAGGGTATGGTCCGTCCAGTTTCTTCAGATAAAATGGCTTTTTTACAGTGGAGGACCCAAAATGCCTTTCCCCTTGTGATTGATGGCATTTGCTTTCAGTTTATGTAGCAGCTTGTATGAGATCTTGTTGTGTTGTTTGAGGATTGTGGTAGTGGAAACTACCTCTGAGGTGGTGAGGCTCAACTCACAGAATTTATCTTTTGAGTTTGTCAAGTACAAGCTCAAAAGATAAATTCTGATCTGTGTTTAGAAAGAGATGGTGAGATGCTGTGTATTATGTATTAACATTTACAGACCATAAAGAACATTTCTATACAACCAGAAATATAAATATGGTCAAAATTTGGTCTTGTTAGAATTTGAACCAATAATGAGAATTAACAATTACTGGATTACAACAAATAAAACCAGACAAAACTGCTGAATATCTGCAGAGAAACTCAGGTGGTCTGGAGAAATTACTGCAGTTAGTTACCAGCTTGTACAAAGTTACCTTAGCAAGTGCATGAGAATTTTTACTGCTGACATGTCTCTGCTGTCTTCCAAATGAGTCAATAGGTCTTGGATTTTTGGTCCCATACTACTTTCCTTTGGTACAAAGACAACTGTCCATATCATCTTTTCTATTTCTTTTAACGTAAGTCAGTTTCTGTTTTTTCTGTGTTCAGATTTTGTTGTTTCTTTTATTTGTTGATTTGTTTTTATCTGAGTTCCTGGTTAGGAGGGTTTAAATAAAAAAAAGGGCTATGTATGATTCATTTTTATATGCACACATGTGTATGCCTACACACACATAATTAAGTCTTTTTCTGTGAGGGGAAGCACACTTGCTCTGACTCAGTTCTAATAGATTTTCAAAGTAGTTTAAAATTAGAAAATTAGGAAAAGAGCATCATTGACCTTCAAAACTTGTTACAACTGTACTGACATTTTTATTTCAGTTGATTATACTTGGAATGCTCGTCTGTTTTGGGGTTTTTAACACTCTTTTCTGCTTGGTTTTCTATCACTAATTTTTCTGACCAAACAGTTTCCATTGGCACAGGGATGTTCTAAAACTGGCTGCCCTCTGATCATGCTGTTCTGTAAACCCCTGCTGCTGAGTGCTTACGGATGGTGTGCAAAGGCACCCTTCACAAATTCTGAGCTGTGTGGCCTTCAGAGAAGTGGAAAATGCAGTGAGCCTGGTGCCCACCTAAGCAGGCTTAGGTTTTGGGCCAGTGTCAGTTAAAATAGAAAGGCAGTGTGGGAGGGAGTTTAAATAATACTAATGTAACACAAACTGCCAAACTCCTGAAATTTGATGCTCTGTTTCCTGCAATGTCCTGTGTTCTCACTACATGTAAATGTAATTTAACCTCGTGAGCCAAGAAATGAGTTCCTGTTCTTAGTACTGTGCTGACAGGACATCTTCTCCCATCCCCTTACCTCCTGTTCTTTTTTAAAAACAACCAAAAAAACCCCGTAACACTACAAGCCAAAGAATATTCTCATAGAATGGCTTCTTTGATTGAATAGATTTTCTAAATTGTTTGCATTTCTGGTCTGGATAGCCCTTCAAAGCAGGCTATCTGGAGATGCCCCTTGGAGGTTAAACCAAACCCCTCAAACAGCCGTACCCCAGGAGTCCGTGGGGACGGCCCTGGGGAAGCACTCATAGAGCGGTGGCACCTGCCTGGTGCCTGGGAGCTGGACTCAGTCCTGTGAGCCCCGAAAGGAGCTGTCTGCAAGTTGTTTATTAACTGTGTTACCCACCTGCCCTTAGGCTAACACACATTTTTGTGCAGCTGCTTAGTGAAACTGGATCAGGATTAACCTGGCCAAAAAGAAGTTACCTTTTAACCTGGACATGTTTCCTGATGCGGTGCACAGACACTTGTGCTAGCACAAGGGAGGGAGAAGCAGAGGGATGAGGGATACATTTTTAAATTTAAAATTATCACTGCTCTTATGGCTTTGGTGCCATCCAATGTCTAAAGTGATGTGAATGTGAAGAAGGCTTTGAGGCGTGCTCCTGGATGACCTGCTGCAAGCGTTTTCTCTGGCAGAGTATTTTATATGAATGCTTTTCTCTCTCACAAGTGCATAGCATGGGCCTCAGCCAAGTAACTGAAGTCTGTGGAGGCATACCCTTCTGTGTGCGATAGGGGCTCTCCAGAACTGCAAGTCTGAAATTAATACTTTCCTGACTGAAGTTTAATCCCTTATCTCTCATGGAGTGCTTTCTGTTTGTTTATTTTTGCTTTACAAAGACTTTCTTTAAAAAAAGTCACCAAAGCTGAGACAAAAAGTGCCTTTGGCTGTCGTTACTGTGAAAGATCAGTTTTTGCCAATGAGTTGTTTCAGGCACACAAAATATTCAAAGCACTGTTCAGTTAAAGATAGGGAAGCTTCCCATAGTAAATTAGTTACATTTCTGCAGTATTAATGTGTGGAAAAAAACCTAAATTAGGTGTATTTTTGCTCAGTAGTGGCAGATACACGTTTTGAGCCATTGCTGTATTACCAGCATAAGAAAACAATAAAACAATATAAGAAATGAAATAGTAACAAGAGTGGAAGAGTTACAGTTAATATTTAGTATGGGTAGCTGAATTAAGAGCCTGAGGCAGTAATTTGACTTGTGTTTAAACTGACATGTCTTCTGGGAAAGGGAAGTGTGGCCCATGCTATCTATCTTCTGTTTTCCACCTACTGTCTCCTGGCAGGGGGAGAGCTATTTTGCAAGTTGCTCAGTTATTCAGGTTCTATCCAGGCATTCATCCTTCTCTGGTTCAGGACTCAGAAGCTGTACAGGGAGGAGGACTTTTGGCAGCAAGACTAGCTGAAATGTGCGTCAAATTACAACCTGACTCAATAGTCACCAACAGGCATCACAAGATTAAATCACAGTCTTTAACACATATAATTAAGCTCTTATTAGAAAGTGGCTGCAAAAAAAAGAAGTCTTTGAAATGGTTGCTGAATTGAGGTTGCAAGCTGAAAATTGCATCTGTAGCAGCTTTAAGAGGGACTACTGTAGTGCCTGCATTGTGCCAGTGATGCTGAGTCAGCATATATGTAACCTGGGTCCACCTGAAAAAAGTTGCTTTTCAGGGATGGAGAGGAGGTGGAAATGGTTAGTTTTTAGCTGGGTTGGCTCCCTAACTGGCTCACCCTCCAGCAACATGCCCTCTAGCACCATGTGATGGATCAGGGCTTTGTGACCAGAGGTGGAGAGGGAGAGACATAGGGCTGTGGGAGCTTGATTTGGTGTGAAGCCAAACCCTCTGGTACAGACAAGGCCTAAATGCTCCTACGTAAAGGTTAGGCAGCATAATGAGAGCTGCTGGAAAGGTGTTACAGAACAATTATGTGAAAGAGTGAATAGAAAAAGGACTCTGCTTGAAATAACAGATACAAGGCAGTCATTCTTGATGTGTACAGCTGTGGCGTGTCATAGATGGTGTTACTTGGTAGTGCCACGTTGTGCATCTGTTGGTGACTCTGCTCTTTAGTCAATTGTTTCCTCTGACTTTTAGTCTGTAACATTGATTTTCCTCTTGCACTTCTGTTTGATTGCGTGGCTCTGGTGACCACGTGTCCATCCCACAGTAGCTGAGCCAGTGGTGCTGTGTTCTTTGTCCAACACTTCCTTCCTCCTTTTCCACCTGCTCCCATTCTACTCTTTTCATAACCCTTTTGAACAGGAAAGTTGCAGTACGTTTTGTTCTTCCCTTGCGCTTTGTTGTCCAGCTGTATCTGTACCTTCAGCTCTTGGAGACCGCTCATTCTTCATTGCTCACTCTGAATTTGGGACTTTTAACAGTAATTTCTTTGCTGTATTCAGGAGAAAATTGGTGTACTTATGCCTGTATCTCCTGGCCAAACCTCCCTTGTGTTCTTTGCAATAATGTTTCGTCCTGCATGCAGATCTATAGGTAAATTGAAATGTTTTGCCAAGTTGATGCATATTTTATGCATACTTCAATTCTGTTGTAGTACTTCACTTTGGAAATTAAACTTTCTCTCTATACAAGCAGAACTGATAGCTGGCTGTGTTATGTTGGGCTTTGTATTTCTTACAGAAAGAAATTCAAGCAATGAGTCAATGCAATCACCCCAATGTGGTGACCTATTACACATCTTTTGTGGTGAAGGATGAACTTTGGTTGGTTATGAAGCTGTTAAGTGGGGGTAAGTTACTGGTATTGCTTGCTGCAAGTAAATTGGATGATTTCTAATGTACCTTCTTTGGGTTAATTGATTCTAAAGTAAGAGTGGGGAGGGAGACTCCATGGAATGAAGCTCAAGACATAGCAGGAATATGCAGATTTTGAAAGTTTATATATGTATATTGATAATGCAGACTAACAATTGCTAAGATAAATTCTGCTGATCTAATACTGTATTTTTTTATTCTGTTTCAATATAATAAAACTCTATTAAGGCTTTGTAGGGAAAATGGATGAGAATTAAGTCATTTCTGTCAGTGTGGCATTTTTTTGTGTTTCTCTAGAATCTACTCTGTTTCTGTAGAAGTGCATATATTTCTCATTTCTTCAGTGTTTTTCAGTCTTTATTCAAGTAAGATTCTTCCTAGGACAAGCATTACACGTGTTGCATCCTATTTATTGCTCAAACTAACCGAATACTCATTACAGTTTTTGTGATGATGATTGGTGTAAAAATCTTATTTGTTCCTTGAAGAGGAAAAAGGGACTGAACTGAATGTGCTTCCAGCTTAGAAAAGCAGGGTTCCAGCATAAGATGTGGTGGTCTTGTTTGTTACATGATGTTCTTCAAGATTAGTCTTGAGGGCAGCAGACTACTGCACCATCATGTTATAAAGCAAGGATGGGATGTCCTCATAAAAGAACATTTCTTACATAACATTTGATTTAATTGTTCAGTTCAATCAAAAGCAAGTGTAGACCCTAAGAGAAAACAGTGATTCAGGAGAGGAACTTACTGTGAGCTGTTGAAAAATGCTTGGATAAAAAGAAAATGTTGCTGTTAGATTCCTTGAGATTTCTAATAACTGAAGTTCAGTCTCAAATTGGGTGCCACTGGGAACGTTGTCATCATTTGTTTGCAGAGAATACCTCCTTCCAGTCTTGCATGTCTTCATTGTGGACACATAAACCATAATCTAAGCAGGAAAATAAACCAAAACCTTTGCTGTTAAATATGGGATACTCCAGAATTTTTAATAAATGCTCTGTTAGAAAGCTGTTAGCAGATCTTTCTAATGGATCATTGAGTGTCACAGTATTCTTCACAAAAATGGTGCTTTCTTGTTTGAAGGTAGCGGTGTGCTTTGTTCCGAGAGCTTACGTGGAAAGACTTAAATTGCAGTAGCATGAAAAGAACAAAGAAATATAAGTTACTCAAGAATTTGATTGATAATTTTGTATATATGCTTTTTCTTCTGGATCTTCAATGTAGGTTCAATGCTTGATATAATAAAGTATATTGTGAACCGAGGTGAGCACAAAAATGGTGTCCTTGAAGAACCCATAATAGCAACAATTCTTAAGGAAGTTTTGGAGGGCTTAGACTATCTACACAGGAATGGGCAAATTCACAGGTAGGATCATATACACAATGAAAAGCATTTTCAAAGTTGTGCGTATTGTTTATTAATACTGGTCAGCTGCAGTTGCTTGGCTAAACAAATTGTACAGTCCCTTTCACATACTGTAAATGCCATCAGTAATTACCGAATAATAATGCTCAGGCAGATGCTGTAATCTTTACTGCAGGTTGTCACTAATGCTCAGTACTTGCCTGGTCTTTACTCTGTCTCTCTTATAATTAGGATAGGTCTGTGCTATACTAAGTATGCCAGGACTGTGGTCTGTGTTCTTGTGTCTGCTGGTACTCCAGATAATCTGATCTGAATCTAGTTTGTGTGATATGGTCTGTGACTTGGTTATTGTAAGCCTGTAACCTTGGGCACACAGGCACTGCTATATAATGTGAAATTTATTTTTTCCTGGTAATCAGTAATGTCTGTTACAGCTCTACAGACCCCTATGACCGCACATGAAGCTGGTATTAATACTATGGAACTGCATCTTGGTGTATATCATCTAGTGATTGTTCTCTTCTATATGTTCTGTCTCCACTGACTTCCTCAGTGTAAATTGTGCAGATCCCCTAGGATGATTTATCCATATCTGCTGTAGCAAACCACAGATTGCTTCCAGTGTTTAGATGTTGCAAGGGCTGTACTCTGACCTCCCTAATTAATTTTACTGAGGTGAATTTGCCTTTAAAGGAAGGTTTCTACAACAGGCTTTCTGTCTGTTTCAAACACTAGCCTTTTATAAGTGAATCTTTTAAACAAAAACTCGATTTGCTGAAGAACTCTGAGAATGGAGGTAGTGCGGATGTAGCAGGGTAATTGTTCTTTATGTGTACATCTTATGCCTCATCTTATAAATGAACTGCCTCTGATATAAATCAAGAACTATTTCCTCCCTTTGCAGAGAGAAAATTGAGATAAATGGAGAAATAAAGAACAATTATCTTGAGTTCTGGTCTGGAATGCCAAAGATCTGCCTCAAACCTTAATTCGTAACCTTCTGTTACACTGATGTTGCAAAAGGAACATTTGTTAGCTTTTAAGGATACATCTATTTCTACACCTGAGATTTCTCCTTTTTTATAACATGTGATTTGTAAGTGGTGCAGTACCATAGAAGTCCTGTTCAAGACAACAGAGTGTGCTTTTCTTGTTTCATGTATGTTGTGGTATTTCAGGGAACGCTATCCAAATGGTATTTGCCAGTTGGAGATGTTTCCAAAATTGTTCAGGGATTTTGTTCTGTTATTTCAATGCATTCTTGTTATGCGTAAGGAAACAGGTTATGTTACCTTTCAGGAGGAATGTGTTAATAATTTTAGTGAACATTGGAAAGATTAGTTTGCTCAGATTCTTACCATTTATGGTACATTCTGCATGAAAGATTTATCCTGTGCATTAAGAATGGGAGGCATATTTCTGTAAAAAAACCCTAAACCAAAACCCAACAGCAACAAAAATGAAAACCAACAAAAAAAATCAAACACCCAGAAAGTTTTTTTCTTAACATTATGTGTCAATGATGTGTTAAATTGGATATAGTGAGTGTTAAGCACATGCTGCATTTTTGACATTTTCAGTGTCAGATAACCTATGACAAAATATGGTTGCTATTCGTGAGCTTTTCATAATTTTATTGAGTAGAAATCTACAGCATATTTACCTTCCTTGAAAATGGGTATCTTCTCTGAAGAAGTCAAAGAGGAGAACTTTTTCCAGCTTTTCATTAGTGGTGCAGTGGGATGTGAGAGCATTAATTCTTGCTTTAAAGCTCTGAAAGTTCTCAGTTTCTGAGATTATATTTAAAAAAGGTGGTAAAACAGACTTTGGACCTCAGTATTTCTGTTCTCAAAATCCATCCCTGGATCCTTCTTGTTTTATGCCAAAGATGAATTTGGGTCTTTTATAAAGAGAGAGTTTATGAGAGTTTGAGTTCTGCACTCTGTTTTATTGTAAATCAAATATGTTTTTATACTTTAGTCTCTGTTTCTGTCTTTTATATTTTAAAATGCTGTTTGGTGAAACTAGAATGCAATATTTATTTATCTATGAAAATGTGCATGTAGCTACTTTCATACTAACCTCTGTTTGTACATTCTAGAGATTTGAAGGCTGGAAACATTCTTCTGGGTGAAGATGGCTCTGTACAAATAGCAGGTAATGGTGGTGGTAGAATAATGACTAAATAAAAGGAAATTGCAGCTGGATTAGGGGCAAAAGGTATAAATTTTTCTGTTGGCTTTTAATATTCCTTCTGGAGTTGCTTTACCTGCAAGTTACCCAGTTTCAGATTTCAGGATTCTTGATTAATGATACATGATTTAGAAATTATACAATATTTTTCTGTGTTCCATCAAACATACTGGTAAAATTGTAGTGTCCTCTTGATGTTTCTTTTTGAATCACTTGTGTATGACGGCTATAGCTTGTCACTGAGATGCATGAAATATATTTCACTGCAAATTATTTTTGTCATTTCTAGCATTTGTCTTGTAATGGTATTGGTTTGATACAGTTTAGCATCTTAAGTGTCCTCTGAATGTACTGATATCCTTCTTGAGTGGTAGTCTGTAAGTATCAAATTATTTGGTCTTTGTAAGAGCTTAAGTATTGAGCAAGACCCCATATCTCATCTCTCAAGTTAGTATTGGATATCTGGAAAATAGAGTGAGCAAATGGTGATACTTACCCTGTCTCCCAGCATACTCTCAGGCCTTTTACAGTTCATAGCTTATGACCCAGCAATGAGAGCTTTGTTTAGTAGCCCTCAGTAATAAAAATGGCTGTAGCCAAAAGTTCTTTTCTTATATGAACAATGCTTTCAAAGTACTGCGTAAACATATATTTTAAAGGCTATAGTATGACAGTGTCATAAAACTATGGGACTGGATGGGCAGAGATTGGCTGGCAGGTAAACCATCGGAGCAGTTTTGAGTCTTCCGTTTTGAATTCAAGACTTTTTAAGTAGGTGCTCAATTTTAAAGACTTGAGTTCTAATGATACTTAATG